>NC_049225.1:62578819-63919550 GCF_011100685.1 Canis lupus familiaris | reverse complement strand
GACAGGAAACAACAAATGTTGGAGAGGATGTGGAGAAAGGGGAACCCTCTTGCACTGTTGGTGGGAATGTGACCTGGTATAGCCACTCTGGAAAACTGTGTGGAGGTTCCTCAAAGAGTTAAAAATAGAGCTTCCCTTCGACCCAGCAATTGCATTGCTGGGGATTTACCCCAAGATACAGATGCAGTGAAAAACCGAGACACCTGCACTTCAATGTTTATAGCAGCAATGTCCACAATAGCCAAACTGTGGAAGGAGCCTCGGTGTCCATCGAAAGATGAATGGATAAAGAAGATGAGGTATATGTATACAATGGAATATTACTCAGCCATTAGAAACAACAAATACCCACCATCCTGTAACTATCTAGTAATTTTTTGGTTGAGCCTTTTGGGTTTTCTATAGAGATTATTATGTCATCTACAAATAGTGACTTCTTCCTTGCCAATTTGGATCCCTTTTATTTCTTTTTGTTGTCTGACTGCTAGGCTAAGACTAAATGACCCAGATAAATAAAATGATGAATGAAGGAGGAGATATCACAACCAACACAACAGAAATACAATTTTAAGAGAATGCTATGAAAAATTATATGCCAATAAACTGGGCAACCTGGAAGAAATGGACACATTCCTAGAAACATACAAACTACCAAAGCTGAAGCAGGAAGAAAGAGAAAATTTAAACATATCCATAACCAGCAAAGAAATTGAATCAGGCTGGAGGAGCAAGATGGCGGGAGAGTAGGGTCTCCAAATCACCAGTCTCCACCAAACTACCTAGAAAACCTTCAAATTATCCTGAAAATCTATGAATTCGGCCTGAGATTTAAAGAGAGACCAGCTGGAATGCTACAGTGAGAAGAGTTCGCGCATCTATCAAGGTAGGAAGACGGGGAAAAAGAAATAAAGACACAAAGGCCTCCAAGGGGGAGGGGCCCCGCGAGGAGCCGGGCTGAGGCCGGGGCGAGTGTCCCCAGGACAGGAGAGCCCCGTCCCGGAGGAGCAGGAGCTGCACCGACCTTCCCGGGTGGAAAGGGGCTCGCGGGGAGTTGGAGCAGGACCCGGGAGGGCGGGGATGCCCTCGGGCTCCCGGGGACACTAACAGAGCAACTGCGCGCCCAGGAGAGTGCGCCGAGCTCCCTAAGGGCTGCAGCGCGCACGGCGGGACCCGGCGG
This sequence comes from Canis lupus familiaris, assembly GCF_011100685.1. NCBI lineage: Eukaryota > Metazoa > Chordata > Mammalia > Carnivora > Canidae > Canis > Canis lupus. The sequence continues at coordinate 63,918,373 of NC_049225.1, read as the reverse complement.
GACCAGGAGCAGCTGAAGGGGCTCGGGCGGCGGCTCCGCGGAGGGGGCTGCGCGGCCCCGGGATCAGCTCGGAGGGGCTCGGGCAGAGGAAGAGGCTCCGTGCGGAGGGGGCTGCGCGGTTCCAGGAGCAGCTCGGAGGGGCTCGGGCGGCGGCTCCGCGGAGGGGGCTGCGCGGCCCGGGAGCGCGAATCCACCAGCGCAGGCTCCGGAGCACAGGGCGCCGGGACACAGCCCAGGATCCCGCCTCCCCCGGGACAGGCAGAGGCCGGGAGGGCCCAGGACAGCAAGGACGCTCCTGCCCCGAGCTGAGCACATCAGCGGCCCCGCCCCGGAGCCTCCAGGCCCTGCAGACGGAGAGCTCCGGAGTTCCTGCCGGAGCTGAATCCAGGTTTCCAGAGCTGCCCCGCCACTGGGGCTGTTCCTCCTGCGGCCTCACGGGGTAAACAACCCCCACCGAGCCCTGCACCAGGCAGGGGCACAGCAGCTCCCCCAACTGCTAACACCTGAAAATCAGCACAACAGGCCCCTCCCCCAGAAGATCAGCTAGACGGACAACTTCCAGGAGAAGCCAAGGGACTTAAAGTACACAGAATCAGAAGATACTCCCCGGTGGTTCTTTTTTTGTTTGTTTGTTTTTGTTTTGTTTTGCTTTTTGATTTGTTTCCTTCCCCCACCCCCCTTTTTTTTCTCCTTTCTTTTTCTTTCTCTTTTTCTTCTTTTTTTTTTTTTTCTTTTTTCGTTTTTTTTTTTTTTTTCTTTTTCTTCCCTTTTTTTTTTCTCTTTCTCTTTTCTTTCCTTCTTTCTCTCCTCTCTTTTTCTCTTTTTCCCAATACAACTTGCTTTTGGCCACTCTGCACTGAGCAAAATGACTAGAAGGAAAACCTCACCTCAAAAGAAAGAATCAGAAACAGTCCTCTCTCCCACAGAGTTACAAAATCTGGATTACAATTCAATGTCAGAAAGCCAATTCAGAAGCACTATTATACAGCTACTGGTGGCTCTAGAAAAAAGTATAAAGGACTCAAGAGACTTCATGACTGCAGAATTTAGAGCTAATCAGGCAGAAATTAAAAATCAATTGAATGAGATGCAATCCAAACTAGAAGTCCTAACGACGAGGGTTAACGAGGTGGAAGAACGAGTGAGTGACCTAGAAGACAAGTTGATAGCAAAGAGGGAAACTGAGGAAAAAAGAGACAAACAATTAAAAGACCATGAAGATAGATTAAGGGAAATAAACGACAGCCTGAGGAAGAAAAACCTACGTTTAATTGGGGTTCCCGAGGGCGCCGAAAGGGACAGAGGGCCAGAATATGTATTTGAACAAATTCTAGCTGAAAACTTTCCTAATCTGGGAAGGGAAACAGGCATTCAGATCCAGGAAATAGAGAGATCCCCCCCTAAAATCAATAAAAACCGTTCAACACCTCGACATTTAATTGTGAAGCTTGCAAATTCCAAAGATAAGGAGAAGATCCTTAAAGCAGCAAGAGACAAGAAATCCCTGACTTTTATGGGGAGGAGTATTAGGGTAACAGCAGACCTCTCCACAGAGACCTGGCAGGCCAGAAAGGGCTGGCAGGATATATTCAGGGTCCTAAAGGAGAAGAACATGCAACCAAGAATACTTTATCCAGCAAGGCTCTCATTCAAAATGGAAGGAGAGATAAAGAGCTTCCAAGACAGGCAGCAACTAAAAGAATATGTGACCTCCAAACCAGCTCTGCAAGAAATTTTAAGGGGGCCTCTTAAAATTCCCCTTTAAGAAGAAGTTCAGTGGAACAGTCCACAAAAACAAAGACTGAATAGATATCATGATGACACTAAACTCATATCTCTCAATAGTAACTCTGAATGTGAACGGGCTTAATGACCCCATCAAAAGGCGCAGGGTTTCAGACTGGATAAAAAAGCAGGACCCATCTATTTGCTGTCTACAAGAGACTCATTTTAGACAGAAGGACACCTACAGCCTGAAAATAAAAGGTTGGAGAACCATTTACCATTCGAATGGTCCTCAAAAGAAAGCAGGGGTAGCCATCCTTATATCAGATAAACTAAAATTTACCCCAAAGACTGTAGTGAGAGATGAAGAGGGACACTATATCATACTTAAAGGATCTATTCAACAAGAGGACTTAACAATCCTCAATATATATGCTCCGAATGTGGGAGCTGCCAAATATATAAATCAATTATTAACCAAAGTGAAGAAATACTTAGATAATAATACACTTATACTTGGTGACTTCAATCTAGCTCTTTCTATACTTGATAGGTCTTCTAAGCAAAACATCTCCAAAGAAACGAGAGCTTTAAATGATACACTGGACAAGATGGATTTCACAGATATCTACAGAACTTTACATCCAAACTCAACTGAATACACATTCTTCTCAAGCGCACATGGAACTTTCTCCAGAATAGACCACATATTGGGTCACAAATCGGGTCTGAACCGATACCAAAAGATTGGGATTGTCCCCTGCATATTCTCGGACCATAATGCCTTGAAATTAGAACTAAATCACAACAAGAAGTTTGGAAGGACCTCAAACACATGGAGGTTAAGGACCATCCTGCTAAAAGATAAAAGGGTCAACCAGGAAATTAAGGAAGAATTAAAAAGATTCATGGAAACTAATGAGAATGAAGATACAACCGTTCAAAATCTTTGGGATGCAGCAAAAGCAGTCCTAAGGGGGAAATACATCGCAATACAAGCATCCATTCAAAAACTGGAAAGAACTCAAATACAAAAGCTAACCTTACACATAAAGGAGCTAGAGAAAAAACAGCAAATAGATCCTACACCCAAGAGAAGAAGGGAGATAATAAAGATTCGAGCAGAACTCAACGAAATCGAGACCAGAAGAACTGTGGAACAGATCAACAGAACCAGGAGTTGGTTCTTTGAAAGAATTAATAAGATAGATAAACCATTAGCCAGCCTTATTAAAAAGAAGAGAGAGAAGACTCAAATTAATAAAATCATGAATGAGAAAGGAGAGATCACTACCAACACCAAGGAAATACAAACGATTTTAAAAACATATTATGAACAGCTCTACGCCAATAAATTAGGCAATCTAGAAGAAATGGACGCATTCCTGGAAAGCCACAAACTACCAAAACTGGAACAGGAAGAAATAGAAAACCTGAACAGGCCAATAACCAGGGAGGAAATTGAAGCAGTCATCAAAAACCTCCCAAGACACAAGAGTCCAGGGCCAGATGGCTTCCCAGGAGAATTTTATCAAACGTTTAAAGAAGAAATCATACCTATTCTCCTAAAGCTGTTTGGAAAGATAGAAAGAGATGGAGTACTTCCAAATTCGTTCTATGAGGCCAGCATCACCTTAATTCCAAAGCCAGACAAAGACCCCGCCAAAAAGGAGAATTACAGACCAATATCCCTGATGAACATGGATGCAAAAATTCTCAACAAGATACTGGCCAATAGGATCCAACAGTACATTAAGAAAATTATTCACCATGACCAAGTAGGATTTATCCCTGGGACACAAGGCTGGTTCAACACCCGTAAAACAATCAATGTGATTCATCATATCAGCAAGAGAAAAACCAAGAACCATATGATCCTCTCATTGGATGCAGAGAAAGCATTTGACAAAATACAGCATCCATTCCTGATTAAAACTCTTCAGAGTGTAGGGATAGAGGGAACATTCCTCGACATCTTAAAAGCCATCTACGAAAAGCCCACAGCAAATATCATTCTCAATGGGGAAGCACTGGGAGCCTTTCCCCTAAGATCAGGAACAAGACAGGGATGTCCACTCTCACCACTGCTATTCAACATAGTACTGGAAGTCCTAGCCTCAGCAATCAGACAACAAAAAGACATTAAAGGCATTCAAATTGGCAAAGAAGAAGTCAAACTCTCCCTCTTCGCCGATGACATGATACTCTACATAGAAAACCCAAAAGTCTCCACCCCAAGATTGCTAGAACTCATACAGCAATTCGGTAGCGTGGCAGGATACAAAATCAATGCCCAGAAGTCAGTGGCATTTCTATACACTAACAATGAGACTGAAGAAAGAGAAATTAAGGAGTCAATCCCATTTACAATTGCACCCAAAAGCATAAGATACCTAGGAATAAACCTCACCAAAGATGTAAAGGATCTATACCCTCAAAACTATAGAACACTTCTGAAAGAAATTGAGGAAGACACAAAGAGATGGAAAAATATTCCATGCTCATGGATTGGCAGAATTAATATTGTGAAAATGTCAATGTTACCCAGGGCAATATACACGTTTAATGCAATCCCTATCAAAATACCATGGACTTTCTTCAGAGAGTTAGAACAAATTATTTTAAGATTTGTGTGGAATCAGAAAAGACCCCGAATAGCCAGGGGAATTTTAAAAAAGAAAACCATATCTGGGGGCATCACAATGCCAGATTTCAGGTTGTACTACAAAGCTGTGGTCATCAAGACAGTGTGGTACTGGCACAAAAACAGACACATAGATCAGTGGAACAGAATAGAGAATCCAGAAGTGGACCCTGAACTTTATGGGCAACTAATATTCGATAAAGGAGGAAAGACTATCCATTGGAAGAAAGACAGTCTCTTCAATAAATGGTGCTGGGAAAATTGGACATCCACATGCAGAAGAATGAAACTAGACCACTCTCTTTCACCATACACAAAGATTAACTCAAAATGGATGAAAGATCTAAATGTGAGACAAGATTCCATCAAAATCCTAGAGAAGAACACAGGCAACACCCTTTTTGAACTCGGCCATAATAACTTCTTGCAAGATACATCCACGAAGGCAAAAGAAACAAAAGCAAAAATGAACTATTGGGACTTCATCAAGATAAGAAGCTTTTGCACAGCAAAGGATACAGTCAACAAAACTAAAAGACAACCTACAGAATGGGAGAAGATATTTGCAAAGGACGCATCAGATAAAGGGCTAGTTTCCAAGATCTATAAAGAACTTATTAAACTCAACACCAAAGAAACAAACAATCCAATCATGAAATGGGCAAAAGACATGAACAGAAATCTCACAGAGGAAGACATAGACATGGCCAACACGCACATGAGAAAATGCTCTGCATCACTTGCCATCAGGGAAATACAAATCAAAACCACAATGAGATACCACCTCACACCAGTGAGAATGGGGAAAATTAACAAGGCAGGAAACAACAAATGTTGGAGAGGATGCGGAGAAAAGGGAACCCTCTTACACTGTTGGTGGGAATGTGAACTGGTGCAGCCACTCTGGAAAACTGTGTGGAGGTTCCTCAAACAGTTAAAAATATACCTGCCCTACGACCCAGCAATTGCACTGTTGGGGATTTACCCCAAAGATACAAATGCAATGAAACGCCGGGACACCTGCACCCCGATGTTTCTAGCAGCAATGGCCACTATAGCCAAACTGTGGAAGGAGCCTCGGTGTCCAACGAAAGATGAATGGATAAAGAAGATGTGGTTTATGTATACAATGGAATATTACTCAGCTATTAGAAATGACAAATACCCACCATTTGCTTCAACGTGGATGGAACTGGAGGGTATTATGCTGAGTGAAGTAAGTCAGTCGGAGAAGGACAAACATTATATGTTCTCATTCATTTGGGGAATATAAATAATAGTGAAAGGGAAAATAAGGGAAGGGAGAAGAAATGTGTGGGAAATATCAGAAAGGGAGACAGAACGTAAAGACTGCTAACTCTGGGAAACGAACTAGGGGTGGTAGAAGGGGAGGAGGGCGGGGGGTGGGAGTGAATGGGTGACGGGCACTGGGTGTTATTCTGTATGTTAGTAAATTGAACACCAATAAAAAAAAAAAAAAAAAAAAAAAAAAAAAAAAAAAAAAAAGAAATTGAATCAGTAATCAAAAATCTTACAACAAACAAAAGTCCAGGGCTAGTTGGCTTCCCGGAGGAATTCTACCAGACATTTTAAAAAGACTTGGTACCTATTCTTCTCATATTGTTCCAAGAAATAGAAATGTTTGGAAAACTTCCAAACTGCTTCCACGAGGCCAGCATTACCTTGACTCTGAAACTAGACAAATGCCCCACTAAAGTGGAGAACTACAGGCCAATACCCCTGATGAACATCAATGCAAAAATTCTTGACAAGATACTAGCAAATTGAATTCAACAGTACATTGAAAGAATCATTCACCACAATCATGTGGGATTTATTCCTGCACTACTAGAGTTGTTTCATATTCACAAATCAATCAACATGATACACCACATTAATAAAAGAAAGGATACGAATGAAATTATTCTCTCAATAGATGAAGAAAAAGCATTTGACAAAGTACAGCATCCATTCTTGATAAAAATCCTCAACAAAATAAAAAATTAAAAAATAAAAATAAAAAAATCCTTAACAAAGTAGGGACAGAGGGAATGTACCTCAATATCATAAAGGCTATATATGGAAGACCCACAGTTAATATCATCCTTAATGGGGAGAAACTGAGAACTTTTTTTCTATAGTCAGGAATAAGACAGGGAAGTCCACTGTTACTATTACCATTTAACACATTTTTTATTTGAAAAAATAATTCTAACTCTTTTGCAATAATTAGCTTTATTTTACTCAGCCATATACATCACCATATATATTTACACATTTTGTGAGTATTTACAGGGGGTAAGTATCTTTGTTGAAATTATATTAAAGAAGGTTAATTGGGGCCCTACACTGTATCTGCTGCATCTTTCAATAAGTACTAAAACATTGAGAAGACTGCTTTTTATCCTATCAAAGCAGCCTCTGGCCTTGACAACAATATTTCCATTTCTAAAATCAATTGCCGTTCCTTTTAATGAATTATCAATTGTCTGAAGAAGATCTTCTAGATGCATAGTCAGTACTCAATACATATCTTGCCTGAGATAGCATGAAATGTTCTCTATGTCAATGATAAATCATCACAATAGCAAATTATTTGGTAATAAAAGGAATGAAGTACTCATACATGCTTCAACATCCATGTACTTTATACATGGATGGGTATCAAAAATATTATGATAAGTGAAAAAAGCCAGTCACAAAAGCCCATGTAGTGTATGATTCCATTTATATGAAATTTGCAAAATAAACAAATTTATAGAGACAGAAAGTACAGTGGTGGTTGTCAGGGACTGGGGGAAAGTGGGTGGACAGTGACTACTGATGGATACAGGTTTATTTTGGGAGTGATTAAAATATTCTAAAATTAGATGGTGGTGATTACATAACTCTTGACTATACAGAAAATACTGAATCAGGGATCCCTGGGTGGCGCAGCGGTTTGGCGCCTGCCTTTGGCCCAGGGCGCGATCCTGGAGACCCGGGATCGAGTCCCACATCGGGCTCCCGGTGCATGGAGCCTGCTTCTCCCTCTGCCTGTGTCTCTGCCTCTCTCTCTCTCTCTCTCTGTGACTATCATAAATAAATAAAAATTTAAAAAAAAAATAAAAAAAGAAAATACTGAATCAACTTTAAAAAGCTAAATTTTAAAGTAGGTAAATTATATCTCAATAAAGCTGTTATTTAAAAATAACTGTAAATCAACAATATTCTTTTGGTTTTAATATATACAAAACCATTTTTCTCATTTTTAAATTAATACTGTGTTAGCGTTGTTTGTTTTCCAGTCAATGAACTTTAAGTAATCCATTTCACTCTCTGTAAGCTTGGTATGTGTTTTCCAAATTTTTCTCCCAATCTGGAACTTATATTTTCATTCTCTAATGGTGCCTTGCACAGAGCAAAAGTTTTAAATTTTTAAAAATATTTTATTTATTTATTCATGAGAGACATAGAGAGACAGAGGCAGAGACATAGGCAGAGGGAGAAGCAGGCTCCCCACAGGGACCCTGGGATCATGACCTGAGCCAAAGGCAGATAATCACTGAGCCACTCAGGTGCCCCAAAAGCTTAATTTTAATGAAATCCAACTGAGCAAATTTTTCTTTCATGGAGCATTCTTTTTTGGTGTCTGAACAAATACCTCACTAAAGAAGATGAATCAATGGCAAATAAATACATGGAAAGATACCTAAAATAATATGTCATTAGGGAATTGCAAAGTAAAACAAGAGATACCACTACTATCTATCAGAATGACTGAAATCCAAAACACTGACAACAAATGCCTGGGAGGATGGAGAACAACAGAAGGCCTTATTGATTGTTTGTAGGAATGAACGCAAAATGGTACAGACTCTGAGATAAACAGTTTGGCAGTTTATTAGCAAAGCTAAACAGTCATATCCAGCAATTTACCTAATTATTTACCCAAAGGGCTTAAAAACTTGTGTCTCTACAGAAATCTGCATGCAAATGTTTATAACAGTCTTATTCAGAACAATATTGAAAGTAAATAGGATGACTTTCAGTGAGTGAATGAATGTTAAAAACAAAACAAAACTGTGGTATATCCACAAAATGGCAAATCATTGGGCAATACAAAGAAATGAGCTATCAAGCCACAAAAGGACACGGAAGAGCCTTAAACTCTGTGCTTGTTGCTAATTGAAAGAAGGCAGTCTGAAAGGACTAGACATCTTATAATCCCAACTATATAACATGTTGGAAAAGACAAACTATGGAGATCGTAAAAAGATCAGTGGTTGCCAGTGGTTGGAAAGATGGTTATGAGACACAGGGGTGTATTAGGGCAGTGAAATTATTTTGCATGAGATTATATGTAGTATTATAATGGTGGATGTATGACATCATGAATTTGGAGAAATCCTTAGAATTGCACAACATAGTGAACTCTAATGTAAATACTGAACTTTAATAGTAGTGCATCAGTATGAGTTCATTAGTTATAACAAATGTACCAATTCAAAAAGTTCATGATAGAAGAAACTTTGGTAGGATGGATTGGAGAATGAGTATATGATCTTTGTACATACTACTCAGTTTTTCTGTAAAATTCAAACTGCCCTATGAAATAAAGCCAAATGATTTAATGTTGCTCAATCATATTATGAAATGTTTTAATTTTCAAAAAAATTTAATTGGTACTTACAAGTCTCACCTAAATTCTGAACAAAACTAATGCATTTAAGAAATGTTCAATAGAAGTTTATGTAAATTCTGATGTCAAAACTGTCCTATGTTTGGAAATACAGCCTCTAGACACTGATGCCTCAGTTGACAGAGTTTGACAAGCAGTTAAACAAGAAGGAAAAGTTAAAAAGCAAGAAGAAGAGAGAAAAGGTAATTAGTTTAAGTAAAACTTTATTTAACTTTTCAAAAAATTTGAATTTCTGATAAGGAATTAGGATATATGTTTAGCATTGTGGAAAAAAATGAAGGTAAGTGTAGGTAATTATTATATTTTGAAGTATTTGACTACCTGGCTGCATCATCCTTAAAATTCACCATTCTTTCTAGACTGTCTCATTCTCCATTGACTGAAGGGATAAGTCAATGTGTTCACTAAAATCTCTTCCAGATGAGTATGCATTCTTTTAGGGGGAAAAAACCTTCCAGAGAGTAAACCTCTAAGAGAATATGAAAAACATTTTGAAAAAATAAAAGTTGAGAGTTTGGGAATCTGATATTGACTTCACTCTCTTCAAAAATCCTCACAATTCTGGAGCAAAAATGATAAAACAAATGGAACCCAAGTATCACGCTTTTTAAAATAAACCTCATTTGAACTCATATATGTCTTCTAAAGAATTTTCTCTTCTTGACTATTGTAATGTCCTGCCACATGAAATGGTGAAGCACTGGTATCAATTTTTCAAATCTTATTAAAGACCCAAGCAATGCAGATTCTACACGTTGATTACAATGCTTTCATTGTTACCACACTAGTGGCCATATCTTATTTGTGTTTTGGAGAAAGCATTCATAGAAGAAATTTCTCATTCCAATATGTATTTCTTGCTTCTGGATTTCTAGATATTTTTCACACATAAATATAGAGAAAGTCAAAGATGACATTTTTATCACACTGCATTTGTGAAGGTCTAAAAATTATCTAGCACTAATTAGATTTTATCCTTGTACAACCATGATATAGAGTATGCAAAGTGTTATAGAAGTGTTTATTAAAAATATTCTCCTGTGCTTGAGTGCCTGGGTGGCTGAGTTGGTTAAGCATCAACTCTTGATTTCAGCTCAGTCATGATCTCAGTCATGAGATCAAGCCCTGTGTTGAGCTCTGCACTCATTGGGGAGTCTGCTTAAGATTCTCTCCCTGTCTGCCCCTCCTCTGCTCATGGTCTCTCTCTCTCTTTCTCTCAATAAATACTTTAAAAAAGATTTTATATATATATATATATATATATATATATATATATATATATATATTCTCCTGTGCAATTGGTAATCTGTTGATTATCTCTATCCTTCCAATGTATGGATTAGTTTATGTGTGCACCAGTTCATATTGTGGGTATAGTTTTTACTACACGTGTGTATCCAAGGTATTTCAATATATGCAAAATATATATGATACTCCCTACATAGTTTATTATTCACTGAAAATGTATTTAAGCACAAGAAACACCTGGCATATTCTGGATAGTTCCAATCAACAAATATTTTGAGTTAGTACTCACTATGTATAAGATATTGAGATAAATTCCATAAGGTTCTGGGTGTAATAATTCTTAGTTTGCATCCCAGGATGAGATTAAATCCTTATAGGAGAAAGAGAAAGATAGGAAAAGAGAGGAGAGAGAAAAAGATGTTCTTGCATATATGTAAGTTTTTTATTTGCTTTTATTACGTGCATGGAACATATACATTAATTTTTTTAAAGATTTTTTTAAAGATTTTTTTAAGGATTTTTTTAAAGATTTTTTAAAGATTTACTTATTTGAGAGACAGAGAGAGGGAGAAAGAGAGCATACATGCAAGTGCTGGGAGGGCCTAAGGGAGAAGAAGAGATAATTCTCAAGTGAACTCCCTACTGAGTGCAGAGCCCAATGTGGGGCTCAGTCCTAGAACCCTGAGATCACGACCTGAGCTGAAATCAAGAGCCCCATGCTTAACTGACTGAGCCACCAGATGCCCCTACATTCATTTTCAGCAATATAATGCATGATTACTTAACTTTTGTTTAAATAAACCATATTGGGGTCCCTGGGTGGCTCAGTGGTTTAGACCCTGCCTTCAGCCCAGGGCATGATCCTGGGGTTCTGGGGTCGAGTCCCACATCAGGCTCCCTGATTGGAGCCTGCTTCTCCCTCTGCCTGTGTGTGTGTCTCTCTCTCTGTATGTGTCTTTCGTGAATAAATAAATAAATAAGTAAATAAATAAATAAATAATCTTTTTAAAAATTAATAAAAAGAAATAAATTAATTAACCATATTTTGGAGATGTATGAGTTAATAACCATAATTCTTTAATACCAACAGTATTTAACAAAGCTAAAAATAATGCATATTTTCTGCTTATTAAATAACCAAGAAATTTCTGAAAAAACATGTCTTTACGAATAAAGATAGAAAAGACCCTGTTAAAATATTTCTTTAAAAGGAATAAAAAAATCATCTGCTCTCAGAATATGTGATAAGAAATAACAAAAGAATAAAAAAGAATTTCATGGCACCTGGGTGGTTCAGTCAGTTAAATGTCTGCCTTCAGCTCAGGTCAGGATCCCGTGGCCTGGGATCAAGCCCCACATTGGGCTCCCTGCTCAGCAGAGAGTCTGTTTCTCCCTCTCCCTCTCCCTCTGCATCAGCCCCTGCATGTGCTCTCTCTCTCCCAAATACATTAATTAAATCTTAAAAACAAAACAAAAACAAAAACAAAAAACAATTCTATGCTAAATTTATAATACCAGCAGGGTTTGTTGATACAAGTAATATTGAAAGAGGACACTTAAAAGTTATGGTAACATATTACATTTTTCACTTACTTTTAAATTGGCTGGTTGCTAAGGTGATTCTTTATCTATTATAAACATAAGAATTAAAAAACGTAAGTATTAATTATAAAACTACGTTTCAATCTTTTTCAAATAACCTATGCCTGAGCAACCTTTATAGTTCTCCTTTCTCCCTAGGAGAAAAGGACATGTTTATTGCCTGTGCATGAAGTAAGGAAATATCATGGATCCTATCTCTTTTTAGGATGTTCAGATATTCACAAACCAAAAAATTAAGTGAGTGACACACTCTGTCAGCTACTTTTTCTTTTTTTTTTTAAGATTTATTCATTTATTTTAGAGAGAAAGAGAGAGCACGAGTGGGAGGGGCAGAAGGACAGGAAGAGAGAGAATCTCAGGCATATTCCACACTCAGCACAGAGTCTGGTGTGGGGCTAGATCTCAAGACCCTGAGATCATGCCCTGGGCCGAAACCAAGAGTTTGACGCTTAACCAACGGTGTCACCCAGGCACCCCAATTCCTTATTAAAAGACAGGCATTTGACTGCTTTTGATGTCACTGAAAACTAACCCACAAGATGGTATAGATCTCTCTGTAACTAAAAATTTAGTAGAAATACTCCCTTATTGGGACACCTGGGTGGCTCAGTGGTTGAGCATCTGCCTTCAGCTCAGGGTGTGATCCCTTGTCTGGGGATCAAGTCCCACATCTGGCTTCCAGCGAGGAGCCTGCTTCTCCCTCTGCCTATGTCTCTCTTTCTCTCTGTGTCTCTTACAAATAAATAAATTAAAAATCCTTAAAAAAAAAAGAAAAAGAAATACTCCCTTATTATTATTCAGAAATGTAATAGCCACTTATGGCTCTCAGGGTGTAGAATAAATACAGAAATATGCATTGATGACTTAGCCAAATCTTAACATAGTGTACTTAATAAATCAGCCAAGAGTTCAAAGAAATGTAATGGGCTCCATCTCTTCTTTTTAGCCTGTTTAATCGCTTTATGGGAATCAGCCACTAATACAACAACTGACCACAGAGTAAGTCCCAAATAACATACTAAGTACTAAGAATTCAAATATAGGAAAGAACTCCTGTTCTTAAAAAATTCAAACATCAAATATAGGCAATAACACTTGTCCTTAAAAAATTCAAACACCAATTGTAATTTTTTATCACCTCAGTGACTAAATTTTCTGTATTTCTGGATGTTGGTTTTGCACTATCTAATTTAGACTTTTCAATAAACCAAACCACTTGACAGGACATGATGAAAGCTGGAGTTTCCCATCTCTCAGATGGAGATGATTGATTAAGGATATATTTCAGAATGGTGTTCGTTTATCCAAGTACCTGAAAGCCTTAGTTTAATTTATGTTATTGGCTTGGGGAACATATCCCGAGAGAAGTTCAATCTTCACACTTTTTATTTGCTAATTTGCTTTATACTTCATTATGGAAATAATACATTTAATATACATCTTTAAAAAAACACAACTTCCACAGTTTCAAATTTAATATAATATTTTACTAAAAGCTGCTTTATCTCTAAAATGCTGAAAGGTAGCTCTAGGACCTCAAAGTTTTTCTGAGTGTTTTTTTTTTCTTCTAGTCATATATTTACTTCAGATGCCAAGACAAAGATAATGGTCAGCTACTTTTAACATAATTCTTGATGTTACAAATGCAAGATGTTTTCCTATAATGAAGAATTTTATGAAAGAATTACATATCATGTAATTGTATTTATTTTAAGTAAACAAGGCTCAAATGTTAGAGAATTATTAGTGCATGGGAAAAGTTGAAAAACATAGAAATGATAAAAGGATATTTTTGTACACAATATTCTGGATAGTCTTTTATCCTCAATATAACAGAATAATAGAAAATTACACAAAGATATTCTTATTTAGCTTTTAACTATTGGTCCTTTGATCTTTGAAGTGCATATTAAATTTCCTGATTAAAACATGCCAAGTAACTTCTCATAGAAAATGGCAATGACTATATCTGGTATATATTTCTTCTGAAAATTGTTTATAATTCAGGAGATGTTGTTTCATTCAAAGCAAGTGTGTCCACTTAAAAATACGTATTTAATTGAAATTTTAATTTAATCAACTTGAAGCTATGAATTTTGTGCCCCTGAAAGAAAGAGATTAAAACTGAATAGAGAGAGGAGGTCCCCATTTTGCTTTGCTGGTACATTTAAGATTTTACCTGAAGGGGCCACCCTCCAGTACGCTGAACAATGCTTTCCACATGGTTATTAAATCCCATGGACAACAAAATAATAGGCCAGTGGATTTCACTTAGGGCTTTCTTTAGCTCATTAAGTCTTGGAGTTTTCTTATGGAAAGTCAAACACGCTGTATTTTTCATACAATAGGGCAGTGGGTATACTGAGTTTGATAAAAGAACTACCATGTATATGAAGTTGTAATTTTGACTTTAAAAACATTTTTCATAAAGAAAAGAGCCAAAAATATTGTCTAAATGCTGAAAAGTCAAAATGGAAAAGTCCAGACATAAAAAATAGGTACACGCAGACACACACACATTCATGAAAAATATTTAGAGGTAAGAGATAACACACAAATCAACTATAGTTTACCTATGAAAAACATAACAATTCCTCAATGTTCATAAGGCTATTTTTAGATTGCATGCTATGATTGCCTCCCATTTTGCAAAGCCATTGTTTAACATACAAAAAAAATTACATAAACTTTCATCACTTTTTAATAATCAACCTTTGTGAGATAAAACTCGGCAAGAAGTGATGTAGGCAATATCTTTGCTTTAGATAAGAAATAAATACCACACTGGAACTGGATCAAAGTAATTTTTTACTATTTTAGTACATTGTTTTTTAAATACTGGGTCAGTTATTCTCATATCACTAGAAAAAAGAAGGTCCGTGTAGATAGTTTATAAGAGACACATACTAGCACTGAGTTCATCAACTGCAAAATCAATTAGGTTCTAAATGAAACCACTCCATATAAGACAGGTATAAAAAGTCCAGCTGCCAGGGAGATAAAGTGTCACAAACTCTCAATAAAGAGCAAACAATCAACGAAATGTTAGTGGGAAAACAAACTTTCCTCTTTGCCTTCTACTAGGCAAACAGCAGACATTTCAAAAGCGACAAAAGTGCAATCCTACTGATAATGACAAAACAACGGTGTTGATTATTCAGTATGCTAGTGTAGAAAGCTTCAAAGTTTGCCGATTACATATAATCACTCCCGTTCATAATGAAATGTTGACTTCCTTTGATTTGTGTTTAATCCTTATCTTGGAAAATGTATAATTTTCAAATAGCATAATCACACACACTTCAAACACTCATTAAATTCTTTTTGTTACAATTGGATGAAATAAGTACATTATCAACAGCTATTTCAAAGTTAGCACAACAAACTTTGGTGATTGATAAAGATTAGTCACTGCAAGAATGTGTTAGGCACCATAGATTAAATTCAGTTTATCAGTTCAGATATGTAGTGGTCAAATACAGGAAAAAAAAAAAAGAAGAAGTCAGGAACAGGATGCATTGATGTTTTTATACATGTTATTTAACCGGCTACTTAAAAAAAAAAAAAAAAAAAAAACTTTAGTACAGATAATCAATACAAATCCAAAAATCAGATCAGGAAAATATATGTGAAGATAGCTGAGAATTTAGAATTCTCAAATTTCAGAGACGAGAGGGAGCTCAGAATTTTTTTTCTTTTTTTTTTTTTTTTTTATAGACCTCTCGTTTTGAAGATAAGAGAGTGAGGTCTTGGAGTGACACATTTGGATTTATGCTTGAGTAGTAGAGGCAGTTAGTAATACACTCTTTGATCCTAGTTTTCCTTTTCATCTATTTGGAGCTTAATTATCATCCCCAAATAATCATAATTGGGAACTATAGGTTCACTCTATTTTATATTATCTGTTTTACGAAACATGTTATGTTTCTACCCTATTTCCATGTCTTTTTTTATATTTTCCTATATCAACAAAGAAATATTAATAGGTTCATAGCTTAACGATGTCTTTGCACTTTACTGTAATGGGCCAATGTTTTTATAATGTTTCATTTAATAAAGTTTGACAATCTAGATTTGCATATATTTACTGGGTGTGAGGTAGGAAGGAATAGATATTATTTTTATTTTTAAAAAATATTTATTTATTTTGGGGGGAGAGGGGCGGAGGGAAAGGGAGAGTCCTAAGTGGAGTGAACACAGAGCCCATAAAGGGCTCATCTCAGCATCCTGAGATCAAGACCCTTGCTGAAACCAAGTCAGAGGCTTAACCCACTATGTCACCAGGTGCTCCTAGATGTTACTTTTAGTTACAGTTGAAAGGTTTTTGCAGAGAGAAACACTTCCACTTTTGTTAAAAAGGGGAGATTTTGTCAACATGTTTTGGTTTCTTTTACAAGAGATGAAGAAATATTTTAAATAAATTTCTGCTGGAATAGCATTGCCATAGTCAGGCATTCAAATCCTAGAATTTTGAAGGAATTTGAATATGTTATTGTGAAGCCATTATCATAACTTTTGAGAATGGTAATATCTTGGAACTATAGCAGGAGAACTGAGATAGAATCTCTTATTATTAATATTTAATAATATTAATATTTAATATCATTTAATAATAATATTATTATTAAAAAGGTAAATTCTATAAATTGTTAAGGTTATCTGCCACTAACCTCTGGAAGAATTAGTAAAGTGGGTCACTAACAGGATTTCATGAACATCAAGACCAGCCAAATCTCATTCAATTTTTATTTATAGTAACTTTACTAATCTTCCACATCCAAGGAATGATCTAAAATGTGTGTGTTTTCATTTCAGCAAGGCAAATGATCCAGTACCTTCAGGATATTGCTTTTACTTACGGAAATATAGGGAAAATGTTAGGTGACTAATAGTATAGATCTGTGGATTTGAAACTTACTAAAAAGCAGTGTCCATTTGCTATTAATGAATCACTCTGACCTGGGACAGTGGTCTCATGTAAAGTTACCACAAAACACTGCCCTTACCTTCTTAACAATCTAACCAGTGATTTCTAGTGTTTTAAAAGGTACTGCTTATCAGATTTTAGTCAAAACTGGATTGCAATCATACTTGATGATAGATTTTGTATCTGAAGAGATCTTGAGAGTCTTATAAATCTCAGAAATGGCCAGCTGTTAATAGAAAATTGTCATAAATGGGGATCCCTGGGTGGCGCAGCGGTTTAGCGCCTGCCTTTGCCCAGGGCACGATCCTGGAGACCCGGGATCGAATCCCACGTCGGGCTCTCGGTGCATGGAGCCTGCTTCTCCCTCTGCCTGTGTCTCTGCCTCTCTCTCTCTCTCTCTCTCTCTCTCTCTGTGTGACTATCATAAGTAAATAAAAATTAAAAAAAATTAAAAAAAGAAAATTGTCATAAATGAATATTGTAAAAAAAGTAAGAGGTTAATTGATCATTTGTATATATAATCATATATATAATCATTTCAATCTACATTATGTATATAAATATAAATATATTTACTAAAAATAAACAAAACAAAACCAATGCAAAAATATAGTTCCCAAGCCTGGCTTATAAGTTTAGGTAAAAGATGGCTAAATATTTGGTTGAATATAAGTTAAATGGAAGTAAGTAGTGTAAAACACCTACTGAAATAAAAAAAGTGAAACTAATGTAGGTTTAAGAGTGAAGCTTCATATACAAAATCTCAGAATAGAAGAGGTGATTCTTTTTGGTGTGCATTATAGAAATCACATTTTTCTAAGATAGGTGTTAATTGACTACAATATACCAAAGACAGAAAGCAAAATGAAAACCCTGAGGTTATCAAGAAGAAGAGAAGCACTCCAGAATGTATATCATCAGGAAAGTAGTTAAGGCAAATTCAATTACCTCTTGTGGAAAATATATGATTGCCATGAATGCTACAGAATAATTACTGAATTAGGAGTTGATCAATAATTCCAAGTTCCTTTCTACAATTTTCATTTATTTAATCCATGGCCATTTTCTCAGATTTAATATGCTAAGTGATTATCTTGCATTGTTTATTCACATATCAATTTGGAAATTGTGCAGTTGTAGAATGGAAATGTGCAGTTGTAGAATGACAAGAGGGTTATCTAAGCCCAATTTTGAGAATTCCCTAAATAGAATGCTATCAACATGTTTGGAATGAGGCCAATTGTAGTGCTCTTAACTCTTCTTTGTGTTTGATTAGTTGAAGGATAGCTACAAGACTAGTTCCTATCAAGGAGATCTAAAGGAAAAGATTCTTTGAGTTATTTTCTTCCCTGATAAGAAAAACATCTTGTCAGATGAATGTCATTTTCTTTTTTATCATATGGATAACTGATGTGTAGTCATAGTGTCTTCAATCGTGCTGCCATCTTGGAAATTCAGAGAAGGATTAAAGGGATGCAGAAATGCTGATCCAGATCTTGAAATTACGGACTTACTATATTTCACTTGGGACTAACCACTTCCAGACTCTTGTTCAGCAAACTCTAAATGTTCTTTTAAAAAAAAAAAAAACACAAAGATTTTATTTATTTAATCACAAGAGACATAGAGAGAGGCACAGGCAGAGGGAGAAGCAGGCTCCATGCAGAGAGTGATGTGGGACTCGATCCCAGGTCCGCAGGATCACGCCCTGGGCTTAGGATGGTGCTAAACCGCTGAGCCACGGGGGTTGTCCAACTCTAAATGTTCTTATGCTTTAATTTACTTTTAAAATATATTTTAAGCAGGCAAAACATTTCTAACTAACGTAGTATACAAAAATTATATGACTATAAGGTATAGTAGAGATTATCCATAAAGGGCAGACTTATGAACACTAAAAAAAAAAATCAGAAAATTGTTCTCTGGAAAGCTAAATTAAAGGTTAAAGAGGAACTATGCATGTGTGGAGTGTATTGTGTAGATATTTTGTGGGGAAGAGTTGAGAGGTTTCTTGTAATAAAGCTCTGAAGCAGTAAAAAGCATGGTTATTAGTAGGAAGTACAAGAAGGCCCACATATTGCAACATAAAAAAGAGGAAGAAAAGGGAAAAGACTTAAGTTTGACAGTTTGACAGTTAGATGAGGAGTTTTGTTGTTCACATTAGGTGTTGATATTTTATCCAGGTGCAATTGTACTTTTTGAAAACCTAGTGGTGAGAGAAGAGTTCATATGATCAGACTTATGTTAGCAACTCAGAATGATTTGGGTAGGGGTATTTAGAGTGGCTGTGAAGACATCCATTAGAGTTGCATGGTGGTGGTGGTAATGGAAATGTGTATATAAATTTGAAATACTTTAGCAATCAGGCAAAATTTTCTGATGGATAGGATATGGGGCCTGAAAGAGGAGAGTACCAAACAGGACCCCTAGATTTCTGACATGAGCCATTGTGTTGATGATGGTTTAATCACTATGACTGGCAAAAAAAAAAAAAAAAAAAAAAAAAGAGGAAGCATTGATTTGGGAGAAAAAAAGTCATGAGTTTGGAATTTCTGTGATAAATCTAAGCAGAGATGCAAAAGAGACAGTAAATACCAGAATCTGGGATTCAGAAAAGTGGTATAGAATTGTGGAGGAAAAAATGTGTGAGTGGTGAGCCCTGGTTGTTATGTAAATGATGAATCAATAAACGAACAAAAATGTATGAGTGGTTAGACTATACATGGCAACTTTGGGTATCATCGAATAGACTGTTGCATGTTTATAATAATAATCATCAAAAGAATGAGCAAAACAATGAACATTATGAGTATAAATAAATGCTATATATTAACTAAAAGACGTTTCCATGGGGATTAATCTTGTAAAGGGTTTGGCTCATTAATAAATGGTTTGCTTCTACTCATCAAAATGGCAGGGACTTTGGTAATGTATGTTACAGCAATGAAGAACCCCTATATTTAAAGCTATTAGGGTGACCTATTGAACAAGTACACACTCTGGTAAAGAAAGGAGGAGCCTTAACTCACTCTTTGGGGTACATTGTTTCCTCATGTACTACCTACAAGGACTGCCTTCCTCTTTGACAACTATCTTGACTCTGGAATCCATGTACCTTTCTTGGATTGAACTTTCTGCTAAGTGCCTTTCCACGTGCTTTTTGTTTGATTGCTTTTAAAAGTTTTGGTTGGATCTAGTGCAGTCAGACATTCCACAATTATAATAAACTCTGTGCCTAGGCAATCATTTAGTGGGCTTATCCTGAGTATTATGGCTGGTTTCATCTGCTCAAAACAGTTCAGCTGAGTTTCTTGCCTTGACATTTGAGGCATTTAAGAAAAATTATGATTTTTCTTTTTGGGTAAACACCAGTAGTGCTTAATACTGCTATTTTAAATCTATTTGTGGCAATGTGTGTTTTAATTTATTATCTAGTTCAACAGCATTTAATGGATAACTGCTCCTTGAAAAAAAACTGTACTATGTTTTACTAGAGGGGTAAAGTTGTTACCAACAGAGACTTATAGTTCAACACACTATATCATTAATTATCTTTCCATGTAGATATCATTTTAAAAATCTCATTTAGTGTAGGGACTTATCTAATATGTGCTAGCAATCTCTAACATCCTCAGCACTGAAACATACAGTATATTCTTTGTAGATGTTGATCCCTGCAGTTCAGATATGATAAGAATGTTAAACTAAGTTAAGAAGACTGGAAATGTGGTTATGCAACAAATTCAGTCTAGGTTTAGGCTGTTAGATGTGCATGCCATTGTATGTGTCTGACCATTTGTAAAATTAGTTGTTTGGGCACTATGCACAAAAAAATGAGCAAGGAATAACTTTTCAAAGTTTGCTTTTATTACTACAGCTTTGAAAAATTGTTAATAATAGTTAAAAGAATCAACCCAGTGTCTAATAATGTGGGTTAGACAATATTATAATATGTATTCATACAATTATACCTGTCAGTTATTAAAAGGATGATGATGTGGGTCTGTATTTGATGTGATGGTAAATATTTACTGAGAAAGACAGGTAACCAAATCTGGACAGATTATAATACCAGCAATAAAGTTATAAATTAATATAATTAGATTTTATTATGTATAAAATTTTGGAAGCCACAAAGCAAAATGCTAATAGTATTTACCTGCAGTGCTGGAATTGTGCATCATTTTTTCTTGTCTTCATATTTGTATTTTCAAGAGTTATTTTAATAGGGGAATAATATGTATAATTATAGAATAAGTATCAATAACCATTATTATAACAATAATACCTGTAACAATGCATACCATGGCTCACAGTGCAGGTTCCAAGTCAAAAGGATTTGATTCAAATTTCACTCCTGAAACTGTCCAACAATGGGAAAGTTACTTAATCTCTCTGTGTCTGTTTCCTCTGTTTTGAATGAAGATATAGACAGTATCAACCTAAAGTTCATATGAGATAATAGCACCTGGAATATATTGAGCCCACACAAAATTTTAAAAATAATTAGCAGTTGTGGTACCTGAGTTGCTCAGTCAGTTAAGCATCTGTCTTTGGCTGAGGTCATGATCCCAGGGTCCTGGGAAGGAGCCTCAAATCATGCTCCCTGCTCTGTGAGGAGCCTGCTTCTCCCTCTCCTTCTGCCTGCTGCTCCCCCGCTTGTGCTCTCCCTCACTCAAATAAATAAATAAAATCTTAAAAAAAAACTCGCAGCAAATAGATACGTAAATACCAATTTTATTTTGGTTCACAACTGTATGGTTCACAAGAGTGAACAGTGGTTGTATGTTTGGTTCCCAACTGACAATATGCTTTGTCATATGTAAGCATCAAGCAAATACTGCCAGAAACTTGAAGATGTCTGCGTGCATTTGTATCTTCACATACATATACTCATTGAATTAGAGTACTCTTTGATCTGTGCTTGCCATTTTATTCTACATAAAAATGTAGATGTCTTTTGCACAAGGTACACTGAGGCATATTTCAAATGTATGTATTTAAAATGGTAAACAAGTCATGGAACACTTCTATTAATACTATACATTTTAAGTGAATATAAGACAAGACCAGATAAAAAAATATCTCACTGAATCAATGAAGAGCCAGATCTAAAATGGCAATAAATCACCAAACAACTCCAATATTTTAAATTAGCAGGTTACACAGTCACTTTTTATGCATGTATAACTACAAGATGGCTTAACCCATAGGGAAATATTTTCTTTTGTCTTTAAGTTATATTTATTCCCCCTTAAATATTTTTGCTATTTCTACAACTTCCTATGTCTCATTATTTCTTGGAATTTGTTTCTTACACAGTTTAAATATTGAATCCATGTCTTGCACAACAGTATTTTAACAGCAGACAGCAATTTGATAGAGATTATAGCTGTTTTGTATCAAATATAGTCTGACATCAAAGCCATTAAGTAATAAATGATATAACAGTTTCGCCTGCATGTAGTTGTAACTGTGACTCTTGGAAACCAAAACTGTACAGTTAGGGTTTCGTGCTTGCTATTCCAGAATTAATACTGGAATTGAGACTTCATGTTAGTCCAAAGATGGCTTCATTATAAATAATATATTCTTTATATATATTCTCTCTCTCTCTCTCTCTCTCTCTCTCTCTATATATATATATATATATATATATATATATTCTTTTTAAAAGAGGAGTTTCACCAGATACAGGTGTGATGGCTAATTTTATGTGTCAACCTGACTGGGCCACAAGATACATAGATATTAGTCAAACATTCTTCCAGCTGTTTCTGTGAGTGGTTTTGGATGAGATTAATACCTTAAGTGTGTAGACTGAGTGAAGTAAATTGCCTTCCCTAATTTGAATGGGGCTTATCAGACTGAAGGTCTGAATAGAAAAAAAAGACTGTCTTTTCCCTAAGAAAGAATTCTGCCGAATGGCCTCCGAGCCAGCACATTGGCTCTCCCTGGTTCTACGGTGGCTTTGGGCCTTCAGACCCAAGCAGGGGCATAGGCTTTGCAGCTTTGGACTTGCCAGCCTCATAATTGTGTGAGTCAATTCCTCATAATTAATCTTCATTTAAATATTACATTGTTACCATATTTTACCTGTTTAAAAAAGGATATTTCTCTTGCAAAAAATATACATCCATCCCATTGGTTCTCTTTCTCTGGAGAACTCTAATATAACTGGCTTCTGAAATTTGTTTTTTCTTCAATATTTTGTTAATGTTATGAATGCTGTTGTATATAGCTGCTACTCAATAATTATTGTAACAGTTCTCTAGTATTCCACTCTGTGATACAACAAAATTAATGCATGAATTCTCTTTTCAGTGGACACTTGACATTTTTCATTTATTGCTTTATTATGAACAATGCTGTTATGACTACTAGTACTTGTTTTATTACACTTTTGCAAGACACTGTCTATGGCCATGCCTTGAAATAGAATTGCTTATTAGTAAAGTTTATGGCTGGCTGTTCAGCTTTTCAGGAATGTGCCCAATTATTTTCCAAAAGGTTACACTTATTTATGGAATTCCCTTTGACACACCTCAACAATATTTGTAATAATACACTAAATAATATGTAAATTTAATAAATATTAGAGGGTATAAAGTGGTTATGTCATTGTAAGCCTAATTCACATTTCTCTGATTGTGAGTAGGTTTGAACATTTTTCTATTTGTTGATTTATATGCTTTGTACCTTTCATCTTCTATTAAATACTATTCTTTTTTCTTTTGGTAATTTTTCCTTTGAGATGTTTGTCTTTTTATGTCTTGTGTTGTTCATTAATGTAATCACTCAACAAATATTTATTGATCTTGTACTACTTGCCAGACACTCTTCTCATTATTGGAACACAATATAAAATTAAACAGGCAAAAATGCCTCCTTCATAGATCTTATATTTAGTGGAGAAATATAGACAATAGACAAATGTATGAACTGAGAGTAATTAGACCGTTATTGAAAGCTGTGGTCATCAAGAGAGTATGGTGCTGCCACAAAAAACAGACACACTGATCAATGGAACAGAATAGAAAACCCAGAAATGGCCCCACAACTACATGGCCAATTAATTTTTAACAATGCAGGAAAGAATATCCAATGGAAAAAAACGACAGTCTTTTCAACAAACGGTGTTGAGAAAACTGGATAGCCACCTGCCAAAGGATGAAACTAGACCACTTTCTTATACTACCCACAGAAATTAACTCAAAATGGATGAAAGACCTAAATGTGCACCCTTGAAATCCTAGAGGAGAACACAAG
Organism: Canis lupus familiaris; assembly: GCF_011100685.1. Classification (NCBI taxonomy): domain Eukaryota; kingdom Metazoa; phylum Chordata; class Mammalia; order Carnivora; family Canidae; genus Canis; species Canis lupus. The sequence goes on along the minus strand of NC_049225.1, from coordinate 63,894,277 downwards.
CAGCAACCTCTTTGACCTCATCCATAGCAACTTCTTACTAGACATGTTGCCAGATGTAAGGGAAACAAGCAAAAGTGAACTATTGGAACTTCATCAGGATAAAAAGCTTCTGCACAGCGAAGGAAACAATCAGCAAAACTAAAAGGCAGCCTATGGAATGGGAGAAGATATTTGCAAAAGACACATCTGACAAAGGCTTAGTATCCAAAATATACAAAGAACTTCTCAAACTCAACACACAAAAAACAAATAATCCAATTAAGAAATGGGCAGGAGACACGAATAGACATTTTGCCCAAGAAAACATACAGATGGCTACCAGACACATGAAAAGATGCTCATCATCACTCATCATCAGGGAAATACAGATCAGAACTACAATGAAATAGCACCTCACACCTGCCGGAATGGTCAAAATTAACAATATAGGAAACAACAGAAGTTGGTGAAGATGTAGAGAAAGGGGAACCCTGTTACAGTGTTGATGGGAATGCAAACTGGTACAGCCATTCTGGAAAACTGTGGAGGTTCCTCAAAAGTTAAAAACAGAGCTACCCTAGACCCAGCAATTGCACTACTAGGGATTTACCCAGAGGATACAAACATACTGATTCGAGGGAACACATGTACCCTGATGTTTATAGCAGCATTATCAACAACACCCAAATTATGGAAAGGGCCTAAATGTCCAATGACTGATGAATGGATAAAGAACCTGTGGTGTATGTATATAACAGAATATTACTCAGCCATCAAAAAGAATGAAATCTTGCTATTTACAATGATGTGGACAGAGCCACAGTGTATTATACTGTAAACAGTGTATTTACTGTATACTTGTGAACAAGCCATTTAGAGAAAGACAAATGTCATATATTTTACTCATATGTGTAATTTAAGAAACAAAACAGATGAACATGGGGGAAGACGTGGAAACAGAGGGAGGCAAACCATAAGACATTTTAACAGTAGAGAACAAACTGAGGGTTGATGGAAAGGAGATAAGCAGGGGATGGGTTAAACAGATGATGGGTATTATGGAAGGTATTTGTGATGACAACTGGGTGCTATATGTAAGTGATAAATCACTAAATTCTCCTGAACCCAGTATTATACAATATATTAACTATAATTTAAATAAAAACTTAAGATACACATACACACAAAGAAGACAGTAATTGTTTTTTAAAGGAAATATAAAGCAAAGTGTATAGGGAATTAAGTATTTGCAATATGCAGATTAAAATTTTCATGCTGATTTTTTAAGATAAACCATTCTTTTACTATGATACAACCTGTGCTTTTTTCCAAAGTTATACATTTTGGTCTTAAGCAACCTTTAAATATTTTTTCAAAATTTCAGATACTTTTATTTCCCTTTCTTTTGTTGTTGTTTAACTCATAGATATATTTAAAGTCAATTTTTTGCTCTGGGGCATGACATAGGCACCTATTTTTTCTCTAAGTAGATATATAGTTGTCAACTTTTTGAAAGAATATTTTCTTTTCCTTCTAACTTTGTTTCTGAGTTTTCTGTTTCTGTCCACTTATGAATTTGTTTCTTCCTGTGTCAACAATATTTGTTTTAATAACTGTTTATATGAAGTTGATTTCTGGTTAGACATTTCTCTCACCTTACCTTGTTTTTTCCCCCCAGGAAATCTTAACAATTGGATCTTTGGTTTCCACATAAGTTTTGAATCAGTTCATTGAGTTCCATCCAAAAGCCCTATTGGAATTTGTATTGCAATTACTCTGAATCTTTAGTTATTTTGTACAGAATTATCACATTAAAAAAAAAGAATTAAAAAAAAGAATTATCACATTTATTATATAGAATTCCTCTTTATGTTCATGGTAAGTTTTTCTGTTTATGTGGGTTTCCCTTAATGTCTATTAATAAAGTTTTCTTTTTATTCTTTTTTTCTTTTTACCTAGAATCCTTTTAAAGTTTGTGAAATTTATTTCTAAGTAATTGATATTTTACTCCCTGTCGCTCTTAATTTTTCTTAATTGTTCAGAGATAATGTACGAAAGGGAACTGATTTTTATCATTTGTCTTAAATCCAGTTATCCTGCCAAATTTTTTTAATGTTTGTAAAAGGATTTTGTAAGGGTTTTAGTATTCTCTATGCAGTCAATTATATCATCTTCATAATCAGTTTCAATTATTCTTTTACAAACAGAACATTTTTCCCTGTCCTCCTATACTGACTCAGACATCAAGAAGTATGTGGTTTTCAGTATTGTCTATACTAATAACTATTTACAATTTTCATGATGAGTTTCTCTTTGATGTAATGAGATTATTTAGACCAAGTTCTACAATTTCCAAATGTATAGAATCAGAAATTGTTATTGACAACAAATTAAGTAAGCATGTTTCCAACTCTTTTTTTTTTTTAATTTTTTATTTATTTATGATAGTCACAGAGAGAGAGAGAGAGAGAGGCAGAGACACAGGCAGAGGGAGAAGCAGGCTCCATGCACCGGGAGCCCGACGTGGGACTCGATCCCGGGTCTCCAGGATCGCGCCCTGGGCCAAAGGCAGGCGCCAAACCGCTGCGCTACCCAGGGATCCCTGTTTCCAACTCTTGATCAGAAACTCAAATAGAATGCTTTGAATTATTTAATCTGTTTGAGATATTATCATACTACTCCTTTTTTACCAAATTTTTAAAAACAAAAGTAAAAGTTGAATTTCACTGCATGCTTTTTGTCCTGAAACTTTCAAGACATTTATGTTTTTTCTCTTCCAGTATCTACATACTTAAATATAGTAACTGATATTCTAAAAATTTCTATTCCTCTGATAATAACAGTATGCCCTAATATGTATTTAGTATACATTGCAGGAATAGTTTTGCTAATATATCATTTAAAATGTTTGCACCTATTTTCATGAGTGAAGTTGGCTTATAATTTTAATTTTTTGCATTGTTTTGTTTGATTTTAGATCAATTTTACAGTAGCCTTATAAATTATTTTGGTTTTATTCTCTACCTTTTTCTTCTCTTGAAATTAGAATCTTGAAGTTACGGAGTCACTTCATACATAATTTTATGTAAAATACTCATTTTTATGTTGCTTTATTTGTGGCATACATTTTAACATCCAGTTCTCTTTAACTGATACAAATATTTAGATCTTTTTAAGTTAGTTTGCATTAGTTGTATTTTTATTGAATTTTGTCTAATTTTTTGAAACCATTGGCATAAATACTCTTATAGTATCTTCCTATTAACATGTTAAGTTTTGTTATGTGAGTACTTAGTTAATATTTTCCCTAATGTTATTACTCATGTTATATTTTTTCATTAATATCTCTCTGCAAATTTACCTATTTCATTAGTGTTCTCACAAAAAAATCATCTTCTGCATTGTTTTTTTCTTAGATTTCTTTTTATCCTTATTATTTTCCCCTGTTTACTTTCCTCAGAAATATTGTTGTATTTTAAATAATTTCATGAAATGAATGCTTCATTCACTAATTTCATCCCTGTACATTTCTTAACATAAAGATGTTGCCCTTAATAATAATTGTTAACCTTGAAAGTATGATATGTAAATTTTAACTGTTATTTATATTAATAAGTATTTGTAATTTTTATTATAATTTCCTCTTTGATGAATGAATTTACTTAGAAGTATATTCCATAATTTTTGAATGTGAACATAAAAAGTTGTTATTAATGACAAATTAAAAAGTTCTGTGGCAGAATACATAAACTATATTTTATGTATTCTTTGGGATTATTGAGACTTATCTTTTGGCTTTATACATAAATAATGTTATAAATATTCCATTTTATAAATGCTCTTAGGATGAATATACATCCTTTTGTTACTGGCATCCTTTAGTTACTGGAGTTTGCCCCTTTCTTTTGTGCTTCCCATTTTTTTAAATTCATGCATCTATTATTTTTAGGTTCTATATTGCTTTTCTATATCTTTGATCTTTGTTTTGCATTTTTTAAAAATGAACATGTTCTTATATTCTTGTTCGGTAGCTGAAAGTTGTGGAAATTTCTTTTCTAGGGTATATTATATTCTGGGTTTGAACTCTTTTTGATAGTTTATGTATGATTCTTTTTATTTTTAGTTATTGAAGGTTATTTGCAGAATAACCTTGCAGTTACTTTTCTATTTGCTCAGATACAGTGTCGGTGATTTTCTGCCTCTATGTTTGTTCTGACACTGTTCTCCCACTGCTGGTATCACCATCTGAGCCCTAGTGGGTATAGGAATATAGGCTAGGGTGGGAGACACAAATGAATGGGTGTAGTCTTTGACAGACTACAGTGATGACTCTTAAGTTCTCATTCTTCAAGTTTTATTAAATACCCAGTACACGAGTTAATTCTACTTCTTTAGAAAGTGTGTCCCATCCTTAGATGACTTTAGATATGTTCTCCATTTATCATACAATATTAAGGACTCTACTTCTTTCACAGACCCAGCCTTCTGTTTTTCTTGCTTCATTCAGTTTTCTAGCAATCTTTTCAAATCCTCTTCTGATTATAAAGACATTTTTAAAAGTTGTCATCCAATTTACTTCTTTTCTAGAAATAGTAACGTTGATTGGAAATAAAGGCTTGCCTATTTTTACTTGGTTTATGTATCAAGAGTAAAAATACCAATTTTACCCAACAAATTATCAAACACATTTACCTTTGAAGGAAATTCACAATATAAATACATTCACAATTTACATTTATAATTTTAAAATGTCCAATTCTACTTTTTACTCTTTAAGGAGAATAAATATTGTAAACTATAACACAAAGATAAATACATAAAAAGTAGACATTTAAATATATAAAGTGTGTAGCATTTATGACTGGTTTGAGAGATAATGTCTTATAGGAAGAGTGTTAAAAGCATTGATATTTGAAAAAATCAAAGGTGAAAACATATAAAAATGGTATAAAGCAATGGGAAAATTATATGTATTTAGAATTTGGAAGTTATGTATATATGTGTTACGTAAGTTGTCTAAATTAGAATTAGAAAATACTGTGTTTGAGAGTATTATAAGAATACAGTGCTTCTGCTTATTATTTCTTTTCCTTTTTAAGAAAAACTCAATAACTTCATTTTAGTAAAAAAAAAAGTTTGGAAAGATATGTAGCTGACTTCCCCTGAATTTGAGTTACCCTGATGCTGTTACTGCCAAAAATATGATGAAGTGATGTGCTCTGCATATGGTGTTGAATGATTCTGCAGCATACATTTAGGAGTTTACTTTTAACATTACTTAACAGAGATATATGAACTAATCATTGTTTATCATTTCAATAGATATTGTACCCAAACACATCATACTCAAACATCCATATTATAAATTGTTGCTGATAAATGCTTTATAGATAATGTAAGATAAAATTATACATCAACAAAGCTGAGATCATTGAGTTATTGATTCAATGTCCCTTGCTAAAATTACCAAGCTAAATATGTTATCAGTGCAGAGTTCAAACAAGAATGAAATCTATTAGTCTTTGTCATTATGCTTTTAATTTCAAGGGATGTTTTTAATGTAGTGTGCATTTTCTTTCTTGGTCATTGCCAATTCTTCAGAGGTGTCATTAAATCAAAATATAAAAAAAAAAAAAAAACAAAAAAAAAAAAAAAAAAAAAAAAAAAAATCAAAATATAAAACATGAAAGGTGTAACTTATGTCTTTTATAAGTCTCTTTTCTTTATGTGTATTTATTATTTGCTTTCTTCCTTGTTATATATTAAAAAGACTCTATAGTAATGATGGATAATATATATCATATATATGTTCATATTTTATTCAAAAACATTAACAAGACTTCTAAATGTATAAGGGCAGATTTTAATGGCAAGTGAGCAACTTATAGATAGATGTTTCTGTTCTTCTCTCAGAGTTTATTTAGGGTATCTCCATACCCATATTATTTTGATAGATATGTTTGCTTTTCTGATTCACTACAACTTAATATCTTTTTTTTTTAAGATTTTATTAATTTACTCATGACAGACAGAGAGAGAGAGAGAGAGAGAGGCAGAGACACAGGCAGAGGGAGAAGCAGGCTCCATGCAGGGAGCCTGACGTGGGACTCGATCCCGGGTCTCCAGGATCACACCGCAAGCCAAAGGTGGCGCTAAACTGCTGCGCCACCGGGGCTGCCCCAACTTAATCTTTAATGTAAGTTTATTTCCTTGAATTTTCATAACCAGTTAAAGATAAAATATACAGTGAGCTATGTAAAGGAATATGTGAGTGTTTGGAGACTTGATACTTTCTACCATTTCACAGTTCTTTACTATAAATTTTTTTAAAGATTTATTTATTTATTTGAGAGAGAGTGTGGGGGGGAGGGGCAAAGGTAGAGGGAGAAGGAAAGAATCTCAAGCAGACTCCCTGCTGAGGGCAGAGCCCAATGTGGGACTTGACCTGAGCCTGAGATCATGACCTAAGTGAAATCAAGAATCAGATGCTGAACCTACTGAGCAACCCAGGAGCCCCTTTACTGTAAATTTTTCATAATATCAGTTTATACACTGGAATAACAGAGGTTCATTACCTTTAAAAATTCCTATTTTTTCATGGCATTTTTCAAATAAGAAACAAATAATTATCTAGGCCTCAGTCACAAAATTACTTTAATATGTATGCAAATTTTGTTTACATGTGTGATTCTTTTAAGATTAATATAGATTAAACAGGATTGTGATAGAAGTTTATTTAAATGAACAAAATATTCAAGTAATTTTGATAAGATTTTATTTATTTATTAGATTTTATTTAATTACTTGAAAGAGAGAGAGAGACAGAGCACGCACACAAGTGGGAGGGGCAGGGGTAGAGGGAGAAGCAGACTCCCCACTGAGAAGGTAGCCTGATGTGAGACTCCATCCTGAGACTTCAGGATCATGACCTGAGCTGAAGGCAGACACTTCACCAATTGAGCCAACCAGGTGCTTGATAAGCTTTTAAAAGCTAGAGTATCATTATTAGAAATGCAAATATTTTTCTGAATAAATAATGATTAATATAAAATTGATATGGTACTATTATTTATTTTAAAGTAAAACTATTTTCATCTCCTGAATTCAGCTGACAGGTACAGTCAACTGCTTTACTTTACCAGGAAAAGAAATACCATATAAGCTACTATATTATGCTCATCTAAATCGGATCATTAGCAACAAAAATTGACTATCCACTATTTAATTGTTTAACCTTATAATATTATACATATAAAAATAAGAGAATCAGGTATGGAAATATATGATAATTTATGTTCTATGTTATTGCCTTCTTAATTACCCATGCAACACAAAACAACTTCCAGATCTAAAGAAATAGGAAGTTCAAGAAATTTTTAAAAACTGTTCACCTGCACAATTCTAGGCCCCTCCACAAAAGTAACCATTCTTAACAATTTTCTTTCTTGCACCTAAAATAATATTTCTGAAACTTTTTTTACTTAATAAAAGAGTCCTTTCTATATGGTATAATATACACCATGCTTTATGAACTATAAAATATTCTCTAAAGGGAGTGGTCTCATATTATGTGCTCTCTTCTGTTTCCATTAATGAACAAAATAGTGTTTTATTTATTTATTAAATTTTTGGTTGTAAGAATGATGCAGACTATTCCTGAAGATGTATCATCTAGTTCAAATATATTTCTTAAGGTAAATTCCTAGAAGGGGTTTATTTGGCTCAGAAACAAGCATTTATTTAAAATTGTGGACAACGGCAGCCCGGGTGGCTCAGCGGTTTAGCACCGCCTTCGGCCCAGGGCATGATCCTGGAGACCCGGGATCGAGTCCCACATCAGGCTCCCTGCATAGAGCCTGCTTCTCCCTCTGCCTCTGCCTCTGCCTCTCCTCACTCTCTCTCTCTTTCTCTGTCTCTCTCTCTGTGTCTTCCATGATTAAATAAATAAAAAATCTTAATAAAAAAATAAAATTGTGGTCAATACTTTCAAATTGTACTTTCAAAAGATTTAACCGGCTTATGTATGATGTAATATTGTCTTTTGGGGCTACTGCTATACTCTATTCTCATAATTTATGTGTTTGTGTGTGTGTTAATCTGATGGCGCAAAATGATTTTACACTGTATTGTAAGGTTCATTTGTTTAAACTTCAGCCTTACATAGTGAGTCTGAACACTGACTTGGCATATACTTCATTTACTTCCAAGTTGTCAGTTTTATATTTTGAGCTCTTAATTATTTGCATATTGAATATGTCACAAAAATTATCCCTTATGTTGCCCCCCTTTGTTGCTTATCTCTTTGCTTAGAGTATTGCATCCTTCATCTGTTGGTAGTTTTTCTTTTATAGTTTTAGAGAAATAAATATTTTTCTTTATCATTTCTGAGATGTATTTATGTTTTGGGAGATAGTTCCTACCTTGGTATTTTTTTAATTATTTAAATTTTCTTCTAACAGTTTTATCATTTTTGATTTTAACTTTTTTCATTGGAATTTATTTTTTACCTATAACAAAGAATTGGGAATTCTAAACTGTTTATTTAAACTTTTCTTTATATTAGTATGGAACCATGAATATTTACTTTATACTTAAGATTGTAATCCAATATTTATTTATTTTGTTGCTTGAATTTTTCTACCTTTAGCTACTGGGAGCTCTTTCCTGTGCCCTTGTTCCTCTGACATTATTGGTTTGTGTGTGTGTATGTGTGTGTGTGTGTGTGTGTGTGTGTGTAACAATTTTCTTTTCATCACAAGATATTCCAGGCCCATTTCTGGAACATATTATCTCAGAATTGGCCATTTCTCCAAGGAGCCTTTTGTATTAGAAACCAAGATCTGGATGCAATATAATGTTTACTATGGATTAAAAATAAGTGTTAGCAGGAAAATGTTGAAATTAAAGAAACATCTGTTAATATTTTAAAGAACACAAGTTGGATAATAATAAACCAGATCATGTTTTTGCCTTACTTTGAGCTACAATACCGAATTTTAAGTAGTAAGTTTAAATAACCAATAATGTTGATATTTCATTAATTAAGACTGACATTTTCCCTTAATAAATGCCATCTATTATTCTTTTTTTACTGTATGAAATGAGAATAAGTTACAAACTAGTAATTTTAAAGCAATTTTCTTATTTAAATAATTATAAATTTACTCTAAAGTAATAGACTTTACAAAGAAAAATAAAATAAGCAGTGTAATAATCTTGCTTTAAACAATAATGCAATGAATGTTTATATAAATAATGAATAGTTGAAAATGCCCAAAATACCTATGCACAATTTTTGTCCATATAAAAATAAAGTGTTGCTATTATAGTTAAAGCATTCTGCATGACATATCAACACTGTTGATGTGCTCTGTGTATTATCCGGGCAGTTCCTGAAGTTTTATTAGCATATTCATGCCCCTGTGCATATCAAATATGTTTTCTCATTTGATTTCTCTCTTAGTGTACTTATGGAAGCCTTAGTAAGATCTAAATTTATATTCTTCTCCTCTTTATTCAACCAGCAATTTGTCAAACACTTTATGCAAATATGCTGAATCAGCTTATTTTCAAAATGACTTTCTTCATCTCCTTTTGGAAAATTTCTCTAGTTATGTACGTGTGTATAAGCTACTCTATAGTTAATGTGTAAATAAAATATCCAATCTTCCTGATAGACTGAACAATTTCATAACAAACTCATGAGTATCAATTATCAACCTGAATATTTTAGATAAAAATATTCACATGTTGTTTTTAAATAATTATTTTATTTTAAATTTGCAAAATATTCTTTAAACTTTACATACTATTTAATTTTGTGGCTATAAAAGGGTATTAAATCATATGTAAATATATAGGTTTTTTTGAGTTTTTTTAATATGTAAAAAAATACAAAATTAAATTCTTCCCTTGAAATTACGGCTATCTATCTCTTCTCTTTTAAGGAATCTTTTGAAAATATGGTGTTATTTTGTTCCCGAAATATTTGTGTATTTTGCTACATTTTTTAAAATGCACAGAAATACTTTATACTTTACTAAGCCTAGGCTAACCAATGAACAAAAATGAGATTACATGTTACCATTGTCCCATTTTGGTGAAGACTTTTGTAACACTCTAAGTAGACTGCAATAAATGCAATCAGCTATCCTCTATTGCTTCTTTTCTAGACGCACTTTTACCTTTCATTATGCTCAACAGTCTTGGAATTAAAAGAAGTTACTACTAATTTAGCTAGAATAAATACTGACTAGAGCAGAATGTTATCTGTGGAAGCAGGAATTGCATTAAGCCATAGTGGTATAATTAGGAAATTTTCCAAACATTAAGAAAACCTCCTACTCTTGGGGTGGAAATGAGATACAAATACTTTTTTAAAGATTTTATTTAGGGGATCCCTGGGTGGCTCAGCGGTTTAGAGCCTGCCTTTGGCCCAGGGCCTGATCCTGGAGTCCCGGGATCGAGTCCCACGTCGGGCTCCCGGCATGGAGCCTGCTTCTCCCTCCTCCTGTGTTTCTGCCTCTCTCTCTTCTCTCTACGTCTATCATGAATAAATAAATAAATAAATCTTAAAAAAAAAAAGGATTTTATTTAAATTCCAGTTAGCTAACATATAGTGTAATATTAGTTTCAGTTGCACAATACCGCAATTCAACACTTCCATACAACACTCAGTGCTCATCATAACAAGTGCACTCCTTAATCTCCATCACCTATTTAACTCATCCCTCCACATACTTCCCTCTGGTAACCATCAATTTGTTCTCTATAGTTAAGAGTCTGTTTCTTGATTTTCCTTTCTCTCTTTTCTTTTGCTTGATTGTTTTGATTATTACATTCCACATATGAGTGAAATCAAATGGTATTTGTCTTTTTCCGACTGACTTATTTAGCTCAGCATAATACTCTCTAGTGCCATCCATGTCATTACAAATCACAAAATTTCATTCTTTTATGGCTGAGTAATATTCCATTGTATATATGTACCACATCTTGGCTATTGTAGATAATGCTGTTATAAACATCAAGAGGCATGTATCCCTTTGAATTGGTAATTTTATATTCTTTGGGTAAATACCTAGTAGTGCAACTGCTGGATCATAGGGTAGTACTATTTTTAATATTTTGAGGAAACTCCATACTGTTTTCCAGAGTGGCGACACCAATTTACATTCCCACCAATAGTACAAGAGAATTCCCCTTTCTCTACATCCTCACCAAAACGTGTTGTTTCATGTGTTGTTGATTTCAGCCATAACTTAAATAATTGTGTCTAAAGGTAACTTGCCTTTAAGGATTAATTGGAAATTGAACAATGTCATGTCTTTGATGGTGTGGGGTACAGCAAATTGGGTGATAGATATTTTCTATTATTCATGACATAAACAAGCATTTACAGTAATCAATACAATGTTAAAAACAAAACAAAACAAAAAAACCCTCTTAGCAGATCAAGGTCAATGCCACACAAAATTCTACTAAATAGTAATAGTGATGTTAAGTAGGCAGGAAATCCTTCTTTTAAATTGTAAGGTTGTCATAGGAGGACTTATGTCTCTACTATATGTTTACACATATGGGACACTGGCATAGACGGACCTAGGTAGGCAGTCCCTTTAGCTATCGATAATGTAGCTAGAGAATTTAATTTGGATTCTGCAATCTTCAGCTTGGTATTACTCACAATAGGTTATACAGGGAAAATCAGGCTCAAGAGTGTTTTTCAGGGTTTTCATGTATAAAAAGTCCATGATAGATCACTATTCCTTTAACAATATTTAAGTGTTAGCCGTGTTTGGGAGTTCAAGTGTAAACACAGTAAGAAGCTAGAAAAAAATGTTTTGAGCCAGGGACTGTAACAAGTCTGCAAAATGGAGAGATGCCAAAGGGAAGAGTCAAGAGCACTGGTACTGGAAACAAACACAGAGGCCTGAGCCAAGAAATTTACTTATGATGCCTTCAAGGGTACAGAAAGGTCTTACACAGTCTTTTCTGGAGTTATCTATGCTGAATCAGCTTCTCTCTAATTAGATTACATATTTCACTGACAGTGGCTGAGCCAAAGTCATTTCTGATGAACTCAAAGTGAAACATACTCAAAGAGAATTTTGATGTTGATTAGAAAGCCTGTGCACTTTCTATTTATTATACCGCTTTTCTACAAAAGTACTGATGCTCATGGTTTTAGAGGGTGAACATATGCAATTTTCTATTTCTAAAGGCTTTAAAATTTTTCTATTTTTAAAGGCCTTAAAAGATACAATGTGAAAAGAAGTAAAAACTTTTTAGTATCATGCTATTTTCTTAAGCCATAGTATTTTATATTAAGGATCTATTTGAAAATAAAACAAGTATACTAAAAACACATATGTTAGGCATCCATATGATATAATAATACTCAGGAATAAAAGCAAACAAACTACTGGAATTGCAATAAGTTGGATATATCTCAAATATATTGAACTAAGTGAAAGAGTACAGACCCAAGTGGTTACGTATTACATGTTTCCATTTATATGACATTCTGAAAAATGCAAATTTATAAGTTCAGAAAATAGATTAGTTTTGCCCATGGTCTAAGGGTAAGGGTATGAGCCAATTATTTGAGATGATAGAAATACAGGCATATAACTATGTGCATTTGCAAACATTCATAGAATGATGTACCTAAACAGGGTAAATTTTATTACATACAAATTATACTTTAATAGAACTGACTTTTAAAAAATATACAATTCAGAAAGTATCAATTATCAAGTATTACAGTACAGCCAATTAAACAATTACAAAAATTCACACTACGTGTTTAATATTACAAGTATAAAGCCTATGCTTTTCCTTAACACTCAAAGGTCACAGAGAAGACCAAAGACAAGAAGTTTAAAGCTTAGAATTTCAAATTTCTTGGGCTTGTTTTTAATCTGCTACAAAATGTTTCTTTCTTAAAATACAGGTGATTTAAAATGTTTAAATGAAAAATTAGCATTAAAATTTAGTCTTCCTGGGGCTCCACAAGCCCTCTATCAGATTGTTTTGAATCAATAATATCTGAATAATATGATGTCAACTTTTCTGGGGGGTCACAAATCTGGGTATTGGCTTCTTTAAATAAAAAGACAAGGAAAAAGTCACTCTTTCATTAATTGCCTTGTCTAATCAGTTTGAATTTTTTTCCTAAAAACACATGTAATTTTTTTTTAAGATTTTATTTATTTATTCATGAGAGACACAGAGAGAGAGAGAGGCAGAGACACAGGCCTCGGGGGAAGCAGGCTCCATGCAGGGAGCCCAATATGGGACTCGATCCTGGGACCGCGGGATCACGCCCGAGCCAAAGGCAAATGCTCAACCGTTGAGCCACCCAGGTGTCCCAAAACACATGTAATCTTAAGTTACTTGTCTTATATTATTTTCTGATATCTATTTTCAGCCAGAGCAAAATGAAATCTTTCAACTATAAATTTAAACTTTATTTATAAAGTCTATGTATGAAGTAGACATTATCTCCTTTTAGATTTGAATTTCTCCTTTGATATTAATTTATATTTATATCGATATATTCACCTTTTAGATCACTGAACTTCAGAAATATACTTACTTGATTAAATTGGCCGATGATATTAATGTATATTCACCTTTAAGATCACTGAATTCAGAAATATACCTATTCAATTAAATTGGCCTATGACAAAATCAAGAAGTAATATTCATGAAACTTGACCAGCTATTGTCCACTTCTTTTCAACCTTTTGCAGAAGAAATAATGTGTTATATGTTAGTGTGCAGGAAACTTTATTTTTTCTTACACTGAATTCTACTTTGTAATAAACAGATATATGTCTATAACTTATGGTTTGGAAAACCTCACAGTTAATTCAGAATTTAAACTTCTTTCCTCCCTTCTATTTTCATCATTTTATACTTATTTACAAGATACTTAGCATGTTGCATACCTATTACACTATATTTCATCTTAGAGCTCAACTTCATATTCTATAATTCTACAATTATTTTAGATTTTTTTCTTTATTTTCTATTTCTTCTTATAAAATATTGTAAACAACTAAACTCCATAATTTTAATTGTGTGACAAGTGTCCAGTGTCCAGTCACTGTAAAAGATAGGGATCAAAATCACCTAAACGGGGATCCCTGGGTGGTGCAGCGGTTTGGCGCCTGCCTTTGGCCCAGGGCGCGATCCTGGAGACCCGGGATCGAATCCCACATCGGGCTCCTGGTGCATGGAGCCTGCTTCTCCCTCTGCCTGTGTCTCTGCCTCTCTCTCTCTCTCTGTCTGTGACTATAATAAAGAAATAAATAATAAATAAATAAAATATAAAAAAAACCCAAAATCACCTAAACGATTAATAATAAGTCACTGCTATATGTTATGAATATCATCAAATCAAAATAGTTCACAGGTCACATGTACATAAACAACCTCATGAAAGACATCTAATGAAGCTCTCCAGGAGGCATCTATTGACACATTTCTTAGAGTATGGAATATAATTCTGTTAAGCTCACACCAGGGTGCTCTTTATGTCCTTGAAAATAAGGATGTTGGAGAAGAATTATTTTGCCCAAGGATAATCAAAGCTCACTCTTCACATGATTTCATTTTTTTGTAGCCATGATTACATAATTATGGTTTATAAACCAGATTAAGCGTATCATTATATCATTATATATACATACCAAGTATCTGTTTCAATGAAAAATAAAGTACATAGGTTGTTTTTTTTCAAATATGAAAATGAAATTTCTCTCAGAAATCCCTGTTAACTTTTTGGTCACCAAATACAATAGTTCATTCTGTACTTAGAAAATCTATAGTATTAATTATCACTATTCATTACGATTTTAAATATCACTACCCCCAAGGTCTACTGAATCATGAATTACAAATTTCAGTTAAACTATTCATAAGCATATTTTCCTTGCTGAAAAAGAAAAGTTTACAAAGTCAGTGAACTTCCTCAGCACATGAGTTTTCAAAAACTAATTGCACGGTGGTAATTTAATCTTAATTAAAAACAAGTAGAGAGCAGCCCTGGTGGCTCAGCAGTTTAGCCACCTCCAGCCCAGGGTCTGATCCTGGAGAACCGGGATTGAGTTCCACAGTCGGGCTCCCTGCAGGGAGCCTGCTTCTCCCTCTGCCTGTGTCTCTGACTCTCTCTCTCTCTGTCATAAATAAATAAAATCTTAAAAAAAAAAAAAAAAAAACAAGTAAAGAAGCACAGTTAGAAACTATTTCCAGTACTTTATTGATATCTAGGACCAGAAAACCCAATGACTTTTCTAAAATTTTACTCCCCAGCAAATTATTCAACTTCTCAATATAAGCCCTCAGATAGGAAACTAAAAACTTAAGATATTATGATATAATCCCCCTATGGGGATTCAAGCAACATCATGCATTGTGAGATTTATTTTCTCTCCAGTGTTTACAACTCACATATTTCACGAGTTACTTTTGTCCACAGATAATTTAATTTTTTCCTTTCATGAGGCAACTCAACTCTGATCCAGCGGCTTCAAACATGGTATCTCTATTTAAAGAGGAAGACATTGGTACATACTAAATCATTTCAGCAGAAAACGCCACAACTATGAAATACATAGTCAAATAGTAACTTAGAAAACTTGTCCATGATTGAATGTTGGACAGAGTTGTGAGATAGAGCTGAAAGTCATGCAATCTCTTTTGAGCATGTCCCTAGAAGCCAAAATTTGAATTGAACTAAATGTGTTATAGAAAACAAAAACAAAAACAAAAACAAAAACTGAAAAGCCATGCTGCATCAGAGGGATCTTTTAAAGCATATGCTTACTAGATTAGCAACTCAGTATTTATCAGAGTGCAGATTCCAGGTCAGGACAAGATGGAAGCAAATTAGTTTTATAAAAATAACCAATTTTGTTTATATTGCATGATTTTTCTAGATTTCTTAGTCTTTGGGCACCTGGGTGACTCAGCGGTCGAGCATCTACCTTTGGCTCAGGTTGTGATCCTGGAATCCTGGGATCAAGTCCCGCATCGGGCTCCCCGCAGGAGCCTGCTGCTCCTCTGCCCACGTCTCTGCCTCTCTCTCTATGTCTCTCAGGAATAAATAAAGTCTTTAAAAAAAATTTCCTAGTCTTCAACATGATTTAAAGTGTTGACTAGAAAATGTACATCTCATAAGTATGTAGCTTGTTCTAACAAAAGGATAACATTCACTCTTCTGTTTCAGAAAAAGATATTTAAAGCACTTTGATTAACAAAGGTTGTGACATGTCCTTGAATTAATGCATCCTGAAAGTGAGAGTGTATCTGTAAGGTTTCACCTATCTGTGGAAAATAATTCATAAGTAAATTCTCAGGATCTTGTGACAAAATACTTTGTGTGAGATATAAAATTATAGGTGTGTGCTTGGCCATAAAATGTATGAAGGAGGCAGTAAAAATAATTCCATTTACATAAATCAGCCCAAAATTCTAATGCATTTCAACAGAAATGGGCTCCCTTGTAAGATGAATCTCACAGATTTTTTAGTAAAGAGTGAAAAAAACATCAACCTTAGAGCGCTGGGGATTTTGAGGCATTAAGCTTCTTATGAGGAAAGGGTTATTCCTATACAGATGACATAGAATTTGAACGACATTAATCTAAAACAACCATAGAGCATCAGAGGACAGGTTACTTTCCAACACTGAAATCACAATATTGTACACCTGACACTAATATTACACTATAGGTTAACTAATTGGAATTTAAATAAAACTGAAAAACAAGAAATGTAGGGATGCCTGGGTGGCTCAGCAGTTGAGCGTCTGCCTTTGGCTCAGGGTATGATCTTGGGATTGGGATCAAGTCCCACATCGGGCTCCCTGCATGGAGGCTGCTTCTCCCTCTGCCTGTGTCTCTGCCTCTCTTTCTGTGTCTCTCATTAATAAATAAATAAAATCTTAAAAAAAATAATATAATTGACATAAACATATAATTGAAGAATATTATGGAACAAACAGAAAACCCCATTTCTACATTTGCCACCAAGAACAACACCTTGCATTATGTCTGGCAAAATCTGTCGATACATATTTTTTTTCCGCATCAATGCTCTAAGGTGACATCAAAGAGACAGGGAAGTAGAGAATCAATATCTTAGTGCCAGCAGCAGCAGCAAAACCGGGACCGAGGTGGTGCTTACTGTTGATCAGGTTACAGCCTCTCCGTCCAAACCTTCTAAAAGTACCAGCGAGCACATCCAGGACCCACTTGGCAGAGCTTTTCTTTCAGCTGTAGCTATTGAATATATTTCACTTTTATCTCACAATGGGAGTGCGATGGTTAAGAAAAGAACAGATAAAAACAAGCAATAGGAAAGGGTTTCTAAGTAGTTCATTAAATGGCACTGTTTCAAAACAGCAGTGCTTATTGAATTGTGCTTCTAAAGTGGGCTGAAGCTATGCAAAAGCCCAGAGACAGAGAAAGCGAACTAGGGCATCATCGCGCTCGCACAGGCTACACAATTGGCTTCTGACAGCCCTCCAGGCATGCACAATACTAGAAGGGAAAATGGAAAGGAGCTAAAGATGTATCAGAAGTATTTCAAATGACTGCCACCCAATTTATATCCAACCTCCAATGAATGGAATGGCACTGTTTAATGTAACTTATTTTATACTTTAAACAATATTTCCTCAGTTAATTTAAAAGAAAGGTTACAATTGATGATTCTGCATAATGCTTCACTGTAACAAACGTTGTTAATAGACCAAATGCTCCGAAATTTTAAACAGATCATCTCATGCAACAATAAAATGAAAAATCTTACATTTCAATCCTTGCTATCGTACCACGTGCTTTAGAAAGTGAATTAAAAAATATTCCAGATGAAGTAAGATATATTAATTTGAATAACCAATATTAAATGGTCAGATGAACTCAGTAGCCACAGATAGTTTAAGCCACAGAAAAATAGTACTTCTTGAATGAGTGACAAGCAGAATTTGATGATTTAAGTGTAATACTGAAAATGAAATATTACTCCTGAGAACTACATATATACAGTATATACATATACAAGATATCAATATCATAATGCCATTATTTGTGTTCTACCAGTTTCTAAAATGATTTGTAGCAGTTTGCAACAGAAAGATAAAGGTGCCAGAAATCTTCTCGTTGCAGTTTACCTTGAAGGCAGCAGAGGGGTTTTATCCTGCACTTACAGACCTAGGACTAGGGCTTTGCTGATGTCTGTATTCCGAGTATCCCTTACCATGCCACTTTTCCCCCCACCCCCCTTTTTTTTCAAAAATTCCTTTTGTTTTAAATTTGCATTTTAACTATTTGGAACAGTAAGCATGACTGAGGCAGGTAGCTTTACCTTCTGCTTGTTTGTCATTTAGTAAAGGCAGATGAAATGAAGTGGAGGGAGGATGTGGGACTCAATAACTACATTTATTACAGAAGTTCAACTCCTCACGCAATCATCTTTGAATCTCCAGAGCTCCTATAGCTCCTCCCACAATGCTTGGCACATGAAGACTCAAAAGCTTTTCTTTAATGAGGTAAAAAGAGAAAATGCCCAGATATTCCTCATCACTCAGTTTTGTATGGCTGATGTTTTTAAGAAAAGAAAAAAAAGGAGGGTGTAAGCATCTTCCTTCAGTTCAGGTCATGATCCTGGGATCAAGCTCAAGGGCCTGGGATAAAGCTCTGAGTCAGGCTCTCGGCTTAGCAGGCAGTCTGTTTCTCCCTCTCACTCTCCCTCTGTTCTCTCTCTCTCTCAAATAAATTTTAAAAATCTTTAAAAAAAAAAGAAAAAATACACCTTGTATAGCTTTTGTAAGAGATATAACAGAAACATGCATTTTATTCAAGGGGAAGTCACTCAGATTTTTAAAAACTAACTTTTTCCTCCTGTGGTGCTTAGAAGTTAACGCCTCAAATGTTGATGAATTTACTTTATGGGCAAAGATTACATCTCAAAATCACTAGAATCAAGTGTTCACATTTGACACTTTTCCAGGACCAGATTCTATTAATTCTCTCTACCTTAATTTCATAAAGAAGGTTTAAGATCAAGTTCTAACTTTGTGGATAACTGGCATAAGAATGCAAGGCAAAACAAAATTACCACAGTCAAACTGCAGGAGTTTTGTGATATCTTATTTTGTCTTGATTTTAGAAGCATTAGTAATTCCTCAAGAGATTCTTACCAAAATAGAGGTTCAAAACTCAGACTTTGAATCACACGTGCCACTTCCACAAGGCTATCAAAGAATGATAGAAGTGGGTAAATATCATGGTCAACATGGCTAATAACAATCATATGGGTTCTGTTTCAAAGAGATGAATTTTTATGAAAATTATATGCATGACTGAAGAGTGAAATATTTCCCCAACTTAACATATTTGCTAATGTGAATTTTATTCACATTTCTAACTTTACAAATTCATGGAAAGCAAAACTCAGTTTTGTTTATATAATTACAATTCTAGTAAATGTAAGATTATGCAATTTTCTATGCTATGGCTGAAAATACTTCATGAAAAAATTCAAATATAGAAGAAATAAACATGCATAAAGAAGCATAAAAAATAAAGTTTACTTATGAAGAAATGTATATTGCTCTAAGACATTGTTTTCGTTTTTACTTAAAATTAGGATACATCGACTGATTACATAAAGCTAAATTTTGTGTTGCCGAGGTGTCAAACTATAATGTGCCAAGGATCTTAGAGGTTATTTAGTGCAAACTCTCACTCAATCAAAAAATACCCTGACTTGGCCCATAATTTGTCACTAATTCAATCAGTTAGTTATCGTGGACACTGAATTTGGAAACTACTTCTTTAGTTGGTCATTTTTCAATTACTATGAAGTCTCTGATCCTATGAATCAGCATCAAATGGTTTTAATGGGATTTCTACCTAAAATTTTAAACCGGTGTATTGTTTCCTTAAAGTAAATTTATTTCAATCAGGCTTAATGTCTCCATTTTATTGAACTTGTTTCCAGACTCTTCATTGTCCTGCTTACCCTCTGTTGGAACTTTACTGCAATGTCAATATCCTTTTGAAATGTAACATGCAGGAGTAACCACAACTCTGATGTGACATCACTTGGTTTCTCTTCCATTTCCCATACATAAATACAGGTACTTTCTAGAAATCTGAAATCATTCAGAGACTTTATTTTACTTTCCACATTTATGCTCAGACTTTTTTTTCCACATTTAATATCTTTGCATCAATGCAAATGGTTTCCATAACAACATTGATTACTTATAAAAATACAGAAAAATCAAAATTACTTTCATGCCCTTCAGTGTTACATATCTAAATATGTATCCAAATTCTATAATCTAAGCTTATCTTAAAAGATTCACAGGCAACTCAAAATTTATTTCTTCTTTCAACATACTTGTATCCACTGTCTTCTATGTATCAAGCATTATTCAAGGAATTTTGTATATATAATTGACCAAAGATCTCCACCCTTGTACAGTTTATATAATGAAACTGAGTGGGCAGGCAATGAATAACAAATAGAATAAATAATTATATTATTTTGTCAGAAAGCAAGTACTATGAAAATAAGGGACACTACCGTAGAAATCAAGAGAGATGGGGTAGATGGTTGTGGCAGGTATCTAGAATTTGATGTTTGGGCAAAATTTGAAGGAAGGAATGAGTTGGAAAGGACAACCTTTGTATCATAGTTCAGAAGAGCCCTGGGAGCACTATCCAAGTATAAAATAGCTACAATGTAGAGGGGGAAAGCAAGGCATTTATGTAAACACCCTATTAAAAATATAAAGAAATTGCAAGGACTATAAAACATTAACTCTGGTTAAATGTCTTCAACTGATTTAATAATTTTAAGCATTTAAATAACATTTTTCTGAATCCATGTATATATTCACTCAATATAATTACCTACTTTATTCTTTTTACTCTCTTTTTAAATCTCTAACACCTCCTTTCTTCCTTTTCATTTTAGCCTATGTTTTGCTAATTCACTGGTGATACAGAAACAACCAGAAGAGGGACATTTCTCACGTACTCTCTTAACTTTTCTCTCTGCCCATATATTCTACATTTTCTCATTTGCAGTTTCTTGCTGGTTCCCAACTTCTTTCTTCAGCACTGGAGTAAACCTGTGTTCAGTCTTTAGACCTCTTCTCTTTTTGATTCACTGTCCACCCCCCGCCTTTTTAATAACCAGATGACTCTCTTTATTTTTTTTTTTTATGGTTGCTCTGGATCTTTCCCAGGGATACCACACATGATATGTGTGATTGCTTCCTAAAAATATCTATTTGGATGTTATGGTGGGCAGAATGACCTCTTCCTGAAATACAGAAATATCTTCATCTTCCAACTCTATAAATACTATATGACATTATATGACAAACATTACGTGACATAAGGGATTCTGAAGATGTAATTAAGATTTCAGATATCTTAAGAGAAGTCCTGGATTATCCACATAGATCCAATCTAATCACTTGGGCCCCTAAGAGCAGACAACATTTTCCTGGCTAGGTACAGAGCCATGCAGCAGAAGGAAGAGGCTGAGAGCTTTCAAGCATGAGAAAGACATAATGTGTCATTTCTGGTTCTGACGTAGTGGGCCAAATGCAAACATCAGAGAGGGCTTTAGGAGCTAAGAGTGGCCCTTGGCTCACTGCCAGCAAAGAAATGGAGATCTCGATCCCACAACTACAGGGAATTAAATTTTGCTAACAACTTGATATGAGCTTAGAAGTGGACTATTCTGGGGATCCCTGGGTGGGTCAGCGGTTTAGTGCCTTCCTTTGGCGGAGGTTGTGATCCTGGAGTCCCAGAATCGATTCCCATGTTGGGCTCCTTGCATGGAGCCTGCTTCTCCCTCTGCCTGTGTCTCTGCCTCTTCCTCTCTCTGTGTCTCTCATGAATAAATAAATAAAATCTTAAAAAAAAAAAAAAAAAGGACTATTCCTCAGACCTTCCAAAATAGAAGGCAGCTCTGCCTATTGACTCTGATTTTGGTTTAGTGAGACCCAAGAAAGAAGAGCCAGTTGAGTCACATTGTGCCAACACTTTGGCACCATGAAAACTGTGAGATAATAAATGTGTGTTGTTTGCAACCAAAAAAATCTGTGGTCATTTGTTATGACAGCAGTAAGAAACTAATATAAATATTTATTTGGCATCTTAGCCATAGAAAATTAAGACAAATATCTAATGAACTGTTGAGACCTCATGTACCCCGAACCAAATTTTACATATTCCTAATTTCACCCCAAATCTGTTTCCTCTATTGTCTTCCCCTTCCTAGTAACTGGCATTCCTATCCTTTAGTAGCTCAGGCCAAAGGCCTTGGAATCATCCCTGACTTGTCTTTCTCACACATTGCACAACAAGTCCACTAGCAGTACATGTTGGTATTATCTTCAGTTGAAATCCAATGTTTTAGCACCTCCATGCTGATACTCTCCATTAGATCTCAACTGGATGGTTGAGATAGTCTCCTAACTCATCTCTTTGTTTCTGCCTTTGTTCCTTCAATCTCTTCATCTACCAACCAGAGTAAATCCTTCTAAATCATTAGTCAAATCCTATTTCTCATTAGTTCAGATGTTCTAAAGGATTCTATATAGACAATCATAAAAATTATGATGTGAAAAAGCAGGCTCAGAGAGGTAGAGGCACAGAAGCCTAGAGAAAGCAGACATCATTATATTATAAATTCTGGCATTTTCCATTACCAAACTTTAAAGTCTGTCTTTAACTAGGCTATAAAATTAAGAATTCTAGTGATTTTCATCTATAGCTTAAGGAACAGAGAAGGTTCAGTTTTTTGGGTTTTGTTTTTAGTTTTTTTGAGAAGGTTCAGTTTCAGGCCAGATATGCCCTAAGAAAAATACAGAAATAATTATTTACAGTGCTTATAATGGAAGCATAGAATGGAGGGACACACAGAATAAGAATTTTGCTTTTTGGTTGATACTCTTTCTCATTGCTATAAATTTTTTTTTTAATTTTTATTTATTTATGATAGTCACATACAGAGAGAGAGAGAGGCAGAGACACAGGCAGAGGGAGAAGCAGGCTCCATGCACCGGGAGCCCGACGTGGGATTCGATCCCGGGTCTCCAGGATCGCGCCCTGGGCCAAAGGCAGGTGCTAAACCGCTGCGCCACCCAGGGATCCCTCATTGCTATAAATTTTTACAACTAGTATGAATTAGAATTATATTAAATGCTCCTGTAAAAACTTGAGTTTTTATGTGGTCTTCTCTGAATAGTGAGATCGTCTAACATAAAATAGAAGTAGAAAAATCAGAGGTTAGCTAGATATTTTTTCCAACTGTTTACTTAAATAGGATAGTTAATTGCAAAAACCCATATTACCATATAATAGGAGGAATTTCACTCTTTGAATATGAAAAAAGATCATCTTTTAAAATTAAACTTCTTGTTTGCACTACCTTTACATATGTTATAAATTGTACTTAAATAAATCAAGCCAAATAAATACTTCCTAGGAACAATAAATGTTTAAAGATGTAAAAAGTAAAAAAAAAAAAAAAAAAAAAGATCCGCTGTGTTTTTAGGGAGGGATAAACATATTGACGTCCTATGTATATATCTTAGATGTTCTTTCAAAAGAAAAAAGTATAGCAAATAATTATACAGCAAATATATATATAATATTTATCTAATATTAAATACATCTAATCTTAAATACAGAATATCTCATTTTAATAATTTGAAATGGAGTCAATTTTTTACTTTTATGAAATAATTCATGTTCCAAGGTCACTCCAGGGAATTAGTTAAAATTTTAAAGAATGCTTTAAAGGACAATCTTAAAATAAACCTTTGATAAACTAAAAGCAAAAATTGAAATAGTAAGCTTATGTTAAGGTCTAATAAATTTCTGAAAGGTTTTTAAAACTTATTTTTGGAAAGGCTTTTATATATTCAAGTAAATTGAAACCTGTTACATACTTTATTTTTTAGCATAATTTTACTGAAAAATATGTTGAACTATATGTAAAGGATATCCTTTTTTTAAAAAAAATAGGAAAGTTACAAAAATAATGTTCTTTAAATGTGGTAAGTAAGTATCTGGGAGTTCTGAGTGGTTATATGATTCAATTCCAGGAATAAAGATCATTCTATTAGGGATAGATTGGAAAACAGACATTTAAAAGGTCTACTTCAATTTCTTTTTGAAGCAAGCATCACTAAGTCAATAATAATTTGAATTTAAATGTATAACTACATTTATTTCTAGAAATTGAAGTAATTTGACCAAAACCTAGAGTACATTTCTACCAGTGAATAAGGAAGTTAATTGATATGTATGTCAAATTAGGCATTGGGCCTAAAAATATGTAAAGAAGAAATATAGAGAAGAAAAATATATTAGTGAGAAGAAAAATAATACAAGAGCACATCTAAAATATCACTCCTGCATACTTCAGTTTTATTTTGAGCTCCCTTGTGTTCTGTTCAAAAAGCCATTTAAAATTAAAAAGAATGATGATCAATAACTTCTCATCACAATGTCATCTTTTCCATTTCTCTCTTTCCTCCCATCTTTTTTGCCTCTCTTTTCTTTACAGTAACAGAGCAGATACCAGGCTAAGCCATTCAAATTAAATAATGATTCAAGTGAAGACCACAACTTAGAGAAAATAGTAGTTGAGTGGAGAAAGACGGATAGTTTCAATTCAATATGGGAAACACTATGACTCACACAAGCACAGGATAACTATATGAGCACAGAGAAATATTTAGTAAGGCACAAGGTAATCAGATGTATTCCAAATAAATTGTTTTACCAAAAAGCAAATGTGCACATATAGTCCATTTTTACATTGGACTACTGGTTTTTAAATATCACTTGTAAAGATAGTACCTTACATTAAGGATTTTAATGTGAAATTCTTATATACATATTATCATATATATTATGTCTTCATTTTTATCTGGTTTCAAATTTTAACTCTACTTGTGACTTAATATAGTTACAGAGCCAGTATTTACTGTCATAGCTTCTTTTTCTTTTTAAAAAATTATGATTTGGAAGGTTGTTTACCTTAAATAAATAAACGAGTAAAAGAATAAAGGAATAAATATATAAATAAATATGAGATGAGTTTTTTTTTTTTACAAGGAAGGAGAAAGGGGTGGGAAGGAGAGGGGCAAAGGGAGAGGGAGACAGAGAATCTTAAGCAGGCTCCACATTGAATTTGGAGCTATACATGGGGCTTGATCTCACAATCCTGAGATCATGACTTGAGCTGAACTCGAGTTGGATGCTTAACCAACTGAGCTACCAAGGTTCCCCAAGATGACATATATATTTGCATATATATATTTCATATATACATATATCTATTAAATATTCACATGTGTTTAGCAATTATAGAATATATTTAATAATATTACTTAGATTAACTTTTTTAAAGAGTTGTTTGTTTATTTTACAGAGAGAGACAAGGAAGGTGAGAGGGAGAGAGGGCATGAGTAGTAGGAGGGACAGAGAAAGAGAATCTATAAGGAGACTCCCCATTGAGCATGGAGCCCAATACAGGGCTCAGTTTCACGACCTGTGAGATTATGAGCTGAGTCAAAACCAAGAGTCTGATGCTTAACCAATGGAGCCATCCAGGAACCCCTAGATTAATTCTAATGTACAATAATACATACTGTATAATAATAAAATATAATTATATATAGTTACACGTATTACCATATATATTTCCTTGTTTTCATATACTTCATATATGAAGTTGTTATTATATGTTATTCTATTATGATTTTCTGTTTTTAAACCATTATTTGAAAGTCTTCCTCTTTCATAGGAATATGTAAATAATAAGCACACACTCATAAATATGTAATTACTTTTTGCTAGCTGCTTATATATTACATAATTATGAATATATAATTTTGTTTTAGAGAGAATGTGTATGCGAGTGTGGGGGGAGGGGCAGAGGGAAAAGAGAGAGAGAATCTTAAGAAGGCTCCACGCCCCACACTGAAATGGATGCACTGCTTCCTCTCTTGACTCTGAGATCATGACCTGAACAGAACTGAAGAGTCAGACACTTGACCGAGTAAACCACCCAGAAGCTACATGAATAAATGATTTCTTAAGAGAGGGTACTTTTCAAATCATGATTCCAAAAAAGGAAAGTGATAACATAATAGAATATTATAACATATAATAATATAAGAAATGTATATAATAGAAAATAAATCCAGGAAAAGCATATACATTATGTATATAATATGTATCCTGTTATACAGATATGTTTATATAAACATGCATGTACACTTATGTATATGTCTATATGGTAGGGCATAGCATGTAGGTAAGTACCTATTTAATCAGTGGCATAAATTATAATATTCAGACTATCTTTCCATTCTTCATATACCAAAAACTAGAGGGATTGTTAAATCTGGTTCAACTGTTGTGTTTTTATCAATTTTCTTTTTCTAATAGCTTCCATTTATATTTTGCAATATAATGCTATTTAGCATATGGGTTTTTTGACAGTTATATTTTTCATTATGCATTTTCTCTATTGATGTGGAATTATTGATTATCTGTTTTCACTTAATACAAATATTGCAACTCCACTTTTTTTGCCTCAGACATCTTCAGATATTTTTCCTTTAACATTTTTTTGATTATTTTGCATCATTTTGTTTGTGAATATCATAAATTTTGATATCTTATTTTGAGTTAATCTAAGATTCATTATCTCTTAACAGGATAATTACATTCACTTTTATAAAAAAAGTGTTTTGGTGTTATTCTTTCATTTATTTAGCACTTTTTAATTTTTTTTTTAATTTGCTTTTTCTATCTTTTTTAGTTTTTATTTTCTTCAGTATTTTGAGCAATATTTTTAAAACAAATGAGTAATATTCTTTAAGGGTTTAAAAATGGTTCTTTAATAACACTAATTATCAAAGTCAAAATAAAGTCTTTTAATTAATTGAATTTACCATTCTCCCTATGAGAAAATCAGAGTTAGAGACTATCCTAAATGCTCCAGGATGGTGAACATTTTTGGGAAAGTTATTTAATAAAATTAGGACTTTATGAAGAAAGGCAGAGTTGGAACAAAATGAATCTGGAGGAAAGAACAGCAGGGGAACAAATTAAAGACCAGGGAGTCTGTGACTAACATGAGTTCAATGGTGGCATCTCTCATATGTGTGATTTCACAAATCTTAAGTAAAAATCCCAGAAAAATCATGAGATGCCTGTGCTTGTACTATTCTCTCACTTTTTCTGTCTTCCACCTGCAGACCATCATCATCAACTCTACCTAACAGCTATTCATTCTTCAGCTTTCAGAGTAAACCCCCACAACAGGGAAGCTCAAACCCCTCAGTTTCATGATCTCAGAGGACCCTATATTTTTTCTCTATAGAATCTAAGAGAACTGTAATTAATGCTTGAGTAATTATGCCTGCCTCTCTCAGACTCTATAAACTCCATGAGGGCAGAAATTGAAGTAATTTGAACAAATCCAATAGTGTGTGTTTCATCTAGGAAATAAGGATGCCAATTTATATGCATGGAAAATTTATATGAAGGCAAGAGCACTGTTTAATTTGCTCACTATTTGCTCACTGGAGCATAGCACAGAGGTCATAATCATTGAATATCCTGAATGAATATGCAACTATTAAATAATGATGTATATTTATTGACTTGCAAATATGTCTCTTGTGTATAGTTAAGAGAAAAAGCAAATTATAAAACATCATGCATTTATATCTCATTTCATTTGAAAATAGTTATATTGAACATGCAATTATATTCAGGAGGTGCATCAGCATATGCTAGTCTGAAGAACATATTTTAAACTATTAATTTTATTTATAACTGAAAGAATTATATGTGTTCTAATTTTTTTTTGTTTCTTCATACCTGCTGAATATATTATTAACATGCATTACTTTTTAAAATTAGAATCAAAATTCATTTTGGAAAAAATACTCTGTTGGTAATAGAATTGAAATTTAATGAAAAATATAGAGTCTCCAGTCACAATTCTCAAAAAGAAAGAAACACAATTTCAAAATTGTGTTTTGAAACGATCACAGATGGTTTGAAATGGAGATCAAATAAAGTCAGAATTTTCAAGAAAGAGGCAGTTGCCATAGACCAGGATATTAATATTAAGAACCTGGAATAGACCAGTAATGGCACTTTATCTATTTCAATTCTATGAATAATTGGACATGGACTCCAGATATTGGAGAAACAAAACTGACAACATATTGGACATGGGTTTTTGGTTGGGCAAAGATAGTGTTTATAATACTACCTACACAGTGATCCAGAATTTTTACCACAGGTGTTTCCTGCATCCACCTCTTCAATGATTCCATTATACAGAGTGGTCCACACTCTTAAAATAGGTCCCATGATACCTATAAAATATTTTATGTTCTCTTCTGTCATTACCTCAACTGACAGTACAAAAATTTCACTCCACTTGCCAGACTCAAAATTCAAAAGAAGCAAGAAAATAACAACAGTCATGGGCAGCCAGGTAGTTCAGCAGTTTAGTGCCTGCCTTTGGCCCACGATGTGATCCTGGATTCCGGGATCAAGTCGCACTTTGGGCTTCCTGCATGGAGACTGCTTCTCCCTCTGCCTATGTCTCTGTTTCTCTCTCTGTGTCTCTCATGAATATATAAATAAAATCTTAAAAAAAAAAAAAAACAGTCACTCTTCAGCTCCTCTTGAGTCACTCAGGTATCCTTGTTTCTATCTAACTCATCCAACTTTGCTCTTTTCTCCTTTGTTACCCAAACTTAATGTGATAAATACATTGCTCATCTTTTAAAACTCATTCTGTATTTTAAGTGTCCTTAGGGTATTATGCTGACTGAAATAAATCAATTGGAGAAGGACAAACATTATATGGCCTCATTCATTTGGAGTATATAAAAAATAGTGAAAGGGGATAAAGGGGAAAGGAGAGAAAATGAGTGAAAATATCAGTGAGGATGACAGAACATGAGAGACACCTAACTCTGGGAAACGAACAAGGGGTAGTGGAAAGGGAGGTGGGCAGGGGTTGGGGTGACTGGGTGATGGGCATTGAGGGGGGCACTTGACGGGATGAGCACTGGGTGATACGCTATATGCTGGCAAATTGAACCCCAATAACTCTGAATAACAGAATTGATGGTGTGAAAAATAATTCTCCTCCTGAAGGATGGCAGGAATATGACTATGACAAATGAGAACTTTGCAAGAACAACTACTGCTAACATCAATAGTATTTGAGGGCACCTGGATGGCACTGGCAGTTAAGGGTCTGACTCTTGATTTCAGCTCAGGTATTGATCTCAGGGTCATGGGACTGAGCCCTATGTGTGCTCTGTGCCCAGAGCAGAGTTTGCTTAGTACTCTCTCTCTCTCTCTCTCCACCCCTCCCCTCTCTTTCTCTAAAATAAATAAATCTTAAAGATAAAAAAAACAGCAGTTGAGATGGATCAGAGATGGCAACGTCTCTCTCTCTCTCTCTCAGATAAACATTCCACTACAGAGATCACAATGTAAGGAGAACAAGATATGGAATCAAAGACTTAAGTATAAAACTGGTGTCCACAGTTAATTATCATAATGATGTTGGATATCACATTGTGATATGGTGTCACATTGCCTAGTACCTGTCTGGCACATGACAGCATTTAAATATTTGCTTCAGGATTTTTTGTAATGTAATGTGAGCTAGTATGTACATCTCATGAATATAAATCCTTGCTTGTCTTCTTTAGCAGTTTAATTTTAATGTTATTGGCACATTGTATGTGTCCAATTGATAGTTTTGAACAAACTAATTAGATGATTCAGAATTTTTAAAACACTTCTTTATATCCACAATGGAAATAATGTTTCTGATAACGGAGTGGTTTAACATATTTCAAGTTCCTAGTCTAGAATATATTTGGTGCTATATTTCGACAGATGTTAGCTCCCTATCCTGCCCCAAGCCCCTGGTTAATTTAGGGACTAAGTATGTGTACTGGAGTTTATTTCTAGGCCAACTTAAATTCTACGCTAAGTACGTTTTTAAGCTTGGTCTTTTGGATGGGCTTGAAATACAAGGAAAGCTCAGAAAAGAGTGTCTCAATTGTGTTGAATAAAACATATGAAAATTCTAATTAGTGAAAGTTATGCAGTGGATAACTACTATGCATTCTAAATTATATTTATCCATTACAACTTTGTCATCAAATATTGGATATGGCCTATAGTTAGCGTCACTGTAAATTTGCATTTCAACTGGAGAAAAAGACACCTTTTTGTCTTCACTGATTAACATTTTCAAGCTATGTAATTTTCTTGCTGCACACAGAAACAAAGCAAGCCAAGCTCATACAGAAAGCCTATTCTCCAAGATATAAATATTTGCTATTCAGAAAATCTCAATGAGGGTTTAGTTATTTTAAACTAAAGAAAGAAAATTACTAGTAATGATTGGTTTCAGCTAACGAAATGCTTTTATGCAAATATGTGAACCCTAAATATGACCTGGAAACAAAAGACTGCTTAACAGTTACTATTAAGCAATACATTAGTAGATCAATTAAACAAAACTTCTTTCTAATGAGTATGTGGTACAGAGGTTGCCATAGAAACCTGGAAAGGAAAAGCCCTTGAATGCTAATTTATCATTATAAGACTGTAAAATACTATAGATTGGTGGTGGCTGGTAGTAACTGAAGTTGAATTAGGTCACTCTGAAGAAGCAACTTCTTGTATTTGTAAGGTGGCTTTGTAAAGATTATGTATTAGATTCTATTGCCTCACTTTTCTGGCATTTAGATATGCCACTCAAATACACCATCTGTCTGGGTAGCCTCTCCAATTCAGACTTGTGTCTATAGAGTGATCTGTTATAGCTAATTTTTCATAAGCCTGAAGTTGAGATTGCTCCAAGAAGACAAGCATGCAAAAAGTTAATTAGAATGTGTCTTCACTCCTTTTAATGCTGTTCCAGTGAAACATAGTCCCAAGTTTTGTGTACCAAAATCATGAAATTGGGCTTTATGGTTGTGTTGCAGCTGTGCCAGGGAAGAAACACAGTATTGGACAGAGAAAGAAGTCAAACTACAATACAGACCCAATGAAAGACTTGGCCAACTGTAAAAGAAGATATGGAAATAAAATGGTCCTTCAGAGTTATGCTCCATTGAACCAAGAAAACTGAAACTTTATTTCACCTGTTTCTGAGTTATTGAATGCAGATTATGTGGAAGGGATGTGACCTTAGGCAAGATACCTCTCTATCTCTAAGACAAAAGCTACAGCTGACCACTCTTCTCACTGCTCTCATAGCACATTGAAGGGGAATTGGTCAGTGACTCTGCATGCACTCATAAAATGCTTAAATTGAATGTTTAAAGGCAAGATGAAATTAAATCCATACATCTTTTCTTTGTGTATGTAATAAGAATTATCTCAACAGCATGGTTAATGCTATATTTGTGCACTGTGATCGTTAATCATTAAAATATTAAGAACAATTAAAAATTTCAATTTGAGTTGAGGTAATAGTGTGAGATTTCACATTGCCAAAAGAAAGTTTATGAAAAAACTCACATGTTCATTGTCTCAAAATGTGGGAACTCTAACTCAAGTAGGGAACTGGCAGAAGGAATATTTTCAGATATGTCCCACTCAAAAAATGATCACCTACATGTAAGCAAAAAGAGTGAGACCACTATAGTAAAAAAGTAATTAAAGTACATTCATTTGGAAAACATGTAGGTGAAAATACGTAATATTTTATAGTAATAGTATGAGAACAATGAAATTTAAAAATATTTCATTCTCAAATATGTCAATGTCTCTGAGACCATAGAATTATAAAGAGGGGACATTCCCACCACAATAACTAACCTTTAGTGTTGTTCAAGTCTCTATGAAGGTTAAGGAGGATAAGGAGAGTGACAGATTTATCAGAAGAATTATAAAGAAACATAAAAGCAATTAATTATTCTGGGGTCATAGGAGCCCTATGCTCATCAGATTGGCCTTTTTATTGAAAATGGTCAAAGGATTTTTGCAGGACACTCAAAAAGAGTAGATGATGAATCAGGGATTAAAGATAATGGGAATAAGAACTTCGTAAGATCACAATTAATACCTAATACCTTCAAAATAATACATATTGTGTTAACCACCTTATAATTTTATTTAAATATTAATCCTTAACTTTATACCATTAAAGTTTTCTTGCCTAAGAATGATGAAAATGTTATGGGGTGCCACCAGTAATCTTGGACAGTAAATACAGATACCTCATTTAGAATATGATGAACTGGAAAAGTCTTAATATTAGCAGTATATTTTCTGTCAATGTTTCATTTTCAACTATTAAGTTTCTGAAAATAGTATCCTCCTCATGTTCTAGAATTAATCATTTACAATATAAGCACTAATTGTAAACTACATGTTGACACTTACATAATTTGGACAGATACTCTAATAAACTAAATGTCAAAGTATGGTTAAGCAAAGAAATAATTTGGATTATTGAGTCTAACAAGTGTCAAAGATCCAAAAAGGTGATAATGAAGCTAAAGATGAATAATTAATTTGCATATGCTTGCCAAAAACTTCTGGAGAAGGTTAGAGGTAGATATTAGTCTAAACTTGGATATGGTAAGGGAATTCAGTAATATCTGAGAAAAAGTGGAATTATTTTTAAGTCATACTATATAAATTTCAATAGGTTTTCATGTGTCAGTTTCATAAAACAAGTGGAATAATTTCACTTGAAATCCTTTTTCTCCCTCCTTGAATAGATGTTACCAAGTAATGAGATAGCTCTTCACAGGTTTAATATGTGCAAACAATCTACCTTACTTACATATAGTCCTTCATCTTTTTTCTTTTGTGCAAACAGAAGAACAACTCTGCACTTATTTTTAATATCAATTCCATATGATGAAACTCCATTATCAACAGTTATTTGGCATTTCTGCAATGACAAGGGAATATGATGAAACTTGGTTTACAAAATGTCCTGTTACTTCTAATGGGGTGTGTATGTGTGTATTTTTTTTAACCACTCTTCCTTTACAGTTGAGGTTTTTGTAGTTCAAGTGATAACATATCAAACAAAATATCTTGAAGTATACGAACTTTATGAAACAGATCTGTTTGATGATGCTCTACATTACAGTGAAATGATTTATTTAAATAGCCTATATGGGAGCCTATTGAAACATCTCTACCTTATTTTAGGATTAGCTGATCATGAATATTTTCCTGTATTTAAAAATATGTAAAATTTGTTAAGTGAATGGAACTTAAATATAGTCACTCACACACACAAAAGATAAGTATGTGAGGTGATGGATTTGTTAATTAACTCAAAGTGGGGAATCCTTCCACAAAACATATGTGGATAAAATCATCCTGTTGTACACTTTAAATATCTTACAATTTTGTCAATTATATCTCCAGCTTTAGGCTGGAAAAAATGGCTAATAAAAATGGATTAAATACATTAATCAAAACAAGACAAATAAAATGTAGTAAAATAATAGTAATTCTGTCCATGCATATATTAAAAATATGTAAAGGACTAAAAGTATTTTTCTGTATATAAAAGAAACAGAAAACAGAAAACAGTCTATACCAGATATGCTTGGGGTTGTAATAACAAAATTAAAACTGTAAGAGTTGGAGGGAAACAACCTTCAGTCAGTCTTCCAAGGAAAGAAAAATACTAGTTCTAGAACTGATCATTTGGAAAACCGGAAATAATTTTCTGGCAAGAATTGAGTAAGTTCTAAGTTAAAAGGGTCAAAACCAGACGATGATTCTGTGGAGTGTCATTAAAGTGAACTGTGTTAGAATAACAGCTATAAGACGGAAAGAAAAGTCAAATGACATTTAATTCAGTTTGAAAAGTTCAAAGACTTTAAATCATTATAGCTAAAGATTGATTTATTTTTGTCCCCCAGCAATTTTAAATGGACAAATATCTTCATTTTAAGAAAAATGTTACGGGGTATTACTAAAGCCCAAAATGACTTCAGGATGATAAGACCTTTAAGAGCATGTGTCAAAAAAAAAAAATTGCTTGTGATTTTTCCCTTTTTTTCTCTCTTTCTCCATCTCTCTGTTTTTTGTTTTTTAATTTTGTATTTATTTATTTATGATAGTCACACAGATTGAGAGAGAGAGAGAGAGAGGCAGAGACACAGGCAGAGGGAGAAGCAGGCTCCATGCACCGGGAGCCCGACGTGGGATTCCATCCCAGGTCTCCAGGATCGCGCCCTGGGCCAAAGGCAGGTGCCAAACCGCTGCGCCACCCAGGGATTCCCTATCTCTCTGTTTTTAATGTTACTTTTTCTTAAAACTTTATTCAATCATCCAAAATATATTCACACTTGGAAATAGAATTAAATAACACGAAATGTTTGTCTTAAAATAATTCTTAAAATTCATTCTCAATGACCTTGCAGAAACAGCCTCCCTTTTCCCATTGAACTTTTGTCTACTGGTTGGTTCTTATAATCATCTGGTTAATCTTGTGCTGGGATCATGTTTTTCAAAGGCTGTCTTATGTGTTCTCCCCTCTCTTTTTTTTTCTCATTTTATTCCTTCACAGCAAAAGCTCATTTATTAGAACTCATTTAAGATGACATCTGAATAGCAAAGAAATGACTGAAAAAGGTTCAGCACTGAAATAGTGCTGCAGCCCTTCATTGCTTTGGGGTGTCATGTGGAATGTGAGGTTCTTGCACATCCCAGACTGCTAAGGAAGTTATGGGACATTTCCACCAAGGTCAGCAGGAGAAATGCCATGGAGAGAGGTGAGGCCTAATAATGTAATGATTGAACAAGGGTTACACAGGCCCTAACAATATCTGAGTGCCAGCAAAAGGCAAGGCAAGAAACAAAGAAACAAGGGGAGGTTACGGGTCTCCAGCATACTCTGATAACTTAAAGACATTTAAGTAGTGAATACAGTGTAGACCAAAAAAAATAGCACCAAAGGAGCAGTTCTTTGGCTTCACCATGAGGCATAAAAGCTACAAGCAGCCTTGAATGATCTCAGGGGAAAGAATAGGCTGTCAAAAAAGAAATCCTGAAGAAATTAAGTTTACCTTGAGCTAACTGGAGAGGAAATATTTTGAATGAGAAAGTACTCGACTAGTTTTTTAAATGTCAGGTTTCAGTTATATGTTGTGCATATTTCCATTTCTGCATTCAAACACATATATCTGTGTTTCTGATGTCAGCATCAATGAAAGAGAATGGCTCAAGAGCAGTATGACATCATATAAGGAAAATAAACAGGATCATAGTGTAAGGGAGGGAAAAATAAACAAAATCAGACAGGGAGACGAATCATAAGAGACTCTTACTCATAGGAAACAAACTGAGGGTGGCCGGAGGGGTGGAGTGGGGGGATGGGGTAATTGGCTGTGGATATTAAGAAGGGCATGTAATGAGCACTGGACGTTATATGCAAACTGATGAATCACTGAACTCTACCTTTGAAAGTAATAATACACCATATGTTAATTAATTGAATTTAAATTTAAAAAATAGAAATAAGTAATAAATAAATTACCTTCCCTCCTCCCAAAAATTCAAGCAAGATAATTTTCATATTTCTCCTATAAAAGAGAATTCCACACTTTTATAGTGCCCATGTTTGGGTATTAAAGTATTGGATAAAAATACATTCATAGCTTAATGTTTCATTCAATCTAGGTTCTATTGATTATTTTTCATAACCAATGCTACCTAAAAGTAACTTATGATAGAAAAAGTCTAGTATTAGAATATTGTTAAACTAGAAATGAGGTTCTAGAGCTGTCTATCTAATGTAATAGCTACATGTGTCTATTGAGCCCTTGACATGTAGCTAATCCAAATTGAGATGTGCTGTAAGTGTGAAAAACTGGACTCCAAAGCCTTATATAAAAGAAAAACAGAATAAAAATGTAAAAGAACTAATGTAAAATATCTCATTAATAACAATAGTTTAGTAATAATTACAGGATAAAATGACAATATTTTAAATATATTTTATGTAAATAAATTGTATTTTTAATATTAATTTTACCTCTTTAATTTTACTTTCATGGTAGTCTGTGTTTATATTTAAGATATAATTATTGAGCATTGTTATATCAGGGTTACTGCATGTATTAACTTTATTGAAAAGTCTAAAAAGTAGTTCAACCCAGAGCACATGACATATGAATTTGAAAATAAGTAATTGTTTATAGTTTTGTTCCATGTGCACATTAAATCTGTTTTTCAGCAGTTATATCACATTATTTTTGTCATTTGTTACTGGTTATCAACTGTGTGGTACTTGATATAGTGACCATTCCCTCTAATTTTTGTATCCTCATAAAGGATTAATGTATTACCATATAATATCTCAAGTATTAAATAAATGTATTTTAAACAATAATTTTACAAACTTTATATTCACTAAGAATCAGTGTGTTCTAGTTTAAATGCATGTCACTATGGCTCAATCCTAGAATCTCAGTTTGTCAGTTTGTCAATCTAGAACGAGACCAAGGAGTCTGTACTTTTAATGAATACCCTAAGATTTTGATACAAATTATCCAGAGGCTACAGTTTGAGACATGTTGGGAAAGAAGGATAAGAAACTAGGTATTCAGTTCCGGTGAACTGGCAATTTCATATACTTGACTTGAATTTATTGAGCAACTCCTATGTAACAGATAATGTCTAGGTTCTAGATAGATTAGTGAAACAGAGATAAAGTTACATTTTGACTGGGATGACTGGCAGGATAAACCAGATCATTTCTAAATGCCTCAAAAGAAATATAAGCATTAATATGATAAGAGGAACCGTGGGAAGGGAGCTTAGTTACTTTACATAGGATTTATAGAGAAAGATGATATTTTGGTAGATCCTTACAATTCAAAAAGGTAGACACACACACAAAATATTTGAAACATAAAAGAAAATCGAAAAGGCTAGTGTGGTTAGATCATTGTGTGAAGGGCCAGAGTTACATGAGAAAATCTTGTCAAGGAAGACAGTTTAGTTTTGGAGGGTCTTGTAGACTATATAATTGTAAAATATGAAACTATAATGCACATATTAAAATTTTGCTCAACAAGCTTCCATGCCCTCTTTTTTTCAGGGATATTTTCTTTCTTGGTATTCCTTTGGGGAAGATCTCATTGAATGCTGTGTGGAAAAAGCCAAAGTACCTTAATCTCTCCTAGCAATCATACAATTTCCCTGAAATTTGAAAACTGAGCCCAATAATCCAAGGATAGTAACTGGTTTAATCTAATGCAATCTTTAAAGGAACTTCTGAAGTGATCATTATTTTCTGCTTTTTATAGTCCAGAAGCTAACACAGTTCTTGTCTTGAAAGCATTGCTTTTATTTTGCTTTGTTTTCCACCTTTTTGTCCTTGCTACCACTGCCTCTATAACTGATGTAACCAGACCTGTTCTTTCTTTATATACTCCCATAGATGATGTCGTCTAATTTCACAGCTGATCACTCCCAAATTTGTATATGTCCCTCCTCTATTCAGTGTTCTATATTTTAATTTAGATATCTACAAAGTATCTCAAACTAAACATCTTTGATTCCTGTTCCCTTTCAGGGATCTTTCCTGATTCCATAAAAGGAAACCTCAGACTACAAGGGGCTCTGGCTAAATGTTTCTGAGCCATACTTGATTCCTTTCTTTCTTTCTTTCACTTCCAATAATAAAACTATCAATAAATCCTGTCCCTCTAGCTTCAGAATATACCCAGATACCAATCACTTCTTAATACCACCATGACCTCTACTCCAATACAAAACAGCACCATCTATCTCATGGAGTTTTGCAGTAGTCTATTTTTTTAAATTTTTATTTATTTATGATAGTCATCACACACACACACACACACACACACACACACACACACACACACAGAGAGAAGCAGGCTCCATGGGGGAGCCTGAAGTGGGACTCGATCCCGGGTCTCCAGGATCGCGCCCTGGGCCAAAGGGCGGGCTAAACTGCTGCGCCACCCAGGGATCCCTGCAGTAGTCTATTAAACAATCTCCTTTCTTCTAGTATTTGCCCTTACTCCAGTATATTCCCAACATGAAAGGCAGGCTTAATGTTCCTAAAAGTAAATTAGATTATGCTACTTTCTTTTTTAAAAACTCAATAATGGTTCCAGTTGCTCTCAGAATAAACCTCAAAAGTCTTGCAGGATTTAATGAAACAATTTCAGGTGTTTTCTCCTATTCCCTCTAACTCATCTCTTACATTTCTTTTTCAATGATATTAATTTACCTTTAATCCATACTCACAAAGGTAATTCTTCCATTGGAGTCTCTACTCCTTTTCCTGTATGTGTGGAGAATGCCCTTACACTTGATGTCCCACGCACTTGCTACAGTAATGCCTTTTAGCTAACTTACAAAATATTAAATCTATATTCAGTTATTCTCTAATCCTCCATTATATAATATAAATAAATGGGAAATGACTTGTCTACTTATTTTTCAGTACTATCTCATCATCAATACCTAGGAAGTTTGTAACCCTTGTGATATTATAATAGTCTTACAAGATGTTATCATTGGGAGAAGCTGAGTAAAGGGTACATGGGGTCTTTCTTTATTATTTCTTACAGCTGCATTTAAATCTGCAATATGTTGGAAACATTTAATTAAAAATATTGAACCCAGAGATTTTTCCCATGTGTGCCCAATATGCGCAATATTATTCATTGAAAGGGCAAAAAGTACACTACCAGGGAATAGCCTATATGGCCTGCTATATAGATGAATGAATAAACTGTGTTATATTTACACAATATATTATTATTATGGATACTACTTTGATATGTGATATTATCAGATTTGTTTATAATTAAATTAAGAAGCATTCCAACTGGAAGGTAAAAAAGTAAAGCATGGGACAATTTCAAAGGTCTAGATGAGCAATCCTGAAGACATAAATAAAGGCAATGACAATAGAAAATGTGGAGAATAGAACAGATTCATGAGATGCAACAGATTCTTAATAGGCAGAATTTATTGGTTGTAGAAACCAAAGTGAATATTGCTAATGTCATTAGCAGCCTTATCTTTTTTGGGAACATTCAGCATTTTAGCCAGAGACAATGTTATATTTTTCTTTCATTCAAAGATTTTCTCTAGTAGGACAAAATTAAGACTGAAGGGAGTACTAGTTCTAGGACATGATTTTTATCATTGATACTGTGGTTCTTAGTTTTGGGTTGGTTTGTTTTCTTTTCTTATGATAAAAGTCCCTACATGTTGACACTGGGTGATCAGTCACCTTATTTTGCCTGTGACTGAAAGTCCCACATCCAAGGAAACCCCTTAGTCTATACAAACTGGAATGGTTGGTCACTATAGTAGAATATAATATCCAGCAGCTAAGAATAATTTTCCCATGGTATACAGGTTATTTTATATTCTGTAATTATGTTTGACTGAGAGACATAAAAAATATGTCATATAAATTATATATTACTTTTTCCTTAATAAAGTAGATTTAAAAGAAAACAATTTCTGTTTTAGATGGTACAACCCCATTTGCTGAAGCAAAAGTGCTCTTTTATTGACTTGAATATGCATATTTTATTATTGCACATGGATATTTAAATAAATTTCCTTAGAGAAAATAGCACGCATAAGTTTTTGAAAATTTCTTTATGGTATACAAAACATTTTAGAGACAGACTTGAAACTAAGTACTTAAACATCACTTTACAGTTTTATTTGTGTGAAGTGTGGGTGTTACTGCTTTAGTTAATCAACACTGTAAAGATGAAACATATATTTCGTGAGTGAGCTTTGGTGACAGGTGGTGCTTATGATTTATAGTTTTATATAAAACAATTGTTTTCAAATCCCATTTGAAAGATTGTTTGCTTTTCACAAAGAAAGAATGGCTTTTTTCAAAATTAGCCTAACTTCCCCAGTTTTTCTGACTTACTGAAGTGTAATTGCAAACTTATCTCTGATGTGGGATTTTGTTTACGGCGTTTTGACAGGCCTGCCTCATCCTTCTTTCATAGGCCGACACATGGACTTTGTCAAGTTCAGTTGCTGTCATGATTCCATTGGCCACAAGCATTCATGGAGAGGAAATGCCCTCCACTAGAACATGTGACTAGTAAGCTCAGAAAATGCAGGATCAGTTTTATTTACATGTATACAAACATTTAATATATTTGACATATAACATGAAAGCATAGAAAGCCATTCTACCAATTTGGAGATTCACATATTTATGCTAGTGCTATCAGTTTAATACTGTCTTTCTATATTTAATTTATAAGGTCATTGATTCAGAGTTACAATACACCTATAATTGAACTTCATTAAGGAAAATGACACTGTAGTCACTAGAGGATTTTGTTTAGCTATACCCAGACATACAATAGTCCAATAAATTTTAATAAATTGCTTACTTTGGATTGTGGTCTATTTGTAATATTTGCTTCAGATAATTGCTTTATTATTATTTTTACAAACCAGAAATTTAAAAACATGCAACTTTGTTAATCAACAATAGCCTTTATGCCTTTTTTTGGTTGTGTACCTGCTTTCCAATTGAGAAGACAAAAATAGGATTTACATGTAGTATGGATTCCAATGATAACAAAAATGATTAAAGCACCATAAGACTCTCATTAGTAGGTCAACTGTTTATTCATTTATTCAACCAGTATTTATTAAGATATAAGCACTGGCAACAGCATGTATATCCATGTTATTATCATATGGGTCTTAGAATTCAGTTGTTTTGTTAGGGAAGCCCTAGGAAATTTATACAATATGTGTATCTATATCTATATTTGTATCTAAATTTATATCCAGTTTTACCTTTACCCTATGAAGGCAGAAAGCTTAGAGAATTCTCTGTACAGTTCAACACACAAACTTCAAATTCAGGCATTCACATAGACAAAGAATATCCTCCTTTGTCTATGTTTCTTGCTTTGTTTGTTTGTTTTACTTCAAAAAGCAAAAGCTTTCGATCTAAACATGAGAAAACTAAGCCTTATGCAAGCAAGACTTTTTTTTAAAAAATAGAAGTCGGAAGCTTAATAAAATATATTATTTTTCCTGTGGAGATTTCCAGTTCTGTGACTTTCTTAACATAATTTCTATAGAAATATATAACAAATTGAAAAATATTTTAGTTTTTTTCCCCTTAATTACCCGTTGAGATAAGAATGGGATTTGTTGAAAGAATGGAGGAATAAAAAGGATTATTAGAGGACTAGGAAGAAATGTAGCCCAATGACATGGCTTCCATATTCATCATGCTTCAGATAGACAATTGCAGGGTTTTCCGTACTGATCCCTTGCTTTCATTATTTCCCCCCATAGTTGATGCTTCATGTCACTAACAATCTAGTTCTATAGGTTATACATATTTATAAGTATATTTATTTATATTTTTATTACATATACATATTTAAATAATATCTACACTAACATGGGGCTTGAACTCATAACCCCAAGATCAAGATCCAGATGCTGTACCCACTGAGCCAGCTAGGCTCCTCCTAGATTTAACTATATTTTTAAAATGCATTAATAATAACAATAAGAAAACTAAAATATGTTCTTTTTTTTTTTTCTAAAATATGTTCTATTACCATTCTACCTCAATAATGTCTTAGCAGTTGGATGGGGGAAAAAGCATCAGCTGTGGCCAGAGAGACTCAGATGGAAGAAGACTGACAAATTTTTGACTTTTTTAACCTGAGTGATGGGTTTGCAGGAGTTCAGTTTATTGTTCTATTTTACATGTCTATAGGTTTTTTCAGTATAAGTAAATTAGATAAACGTAGTACATAGTTAAGATTAGAATAATCAAGTATTTTAAACAGATGAAAGTCTTCCACTGTCCTAAGCACTCCAAACATCATTTTCATGTAATTTTTAACGTGAAAAATGCGTATAATTACATGTATGTGTCTATGTACATGCTTCTTTTAAAAATAATTATACAAAGGAAAATTCAGAATACATATTTTTCTGTACTTTGCCATACTACATGTTTTATGTTTCTGTTTTCCTGTTTACACATAACAGAGTTATCACTGTTAAATACAGTAGAATCATGGTTTTTATGGATGTATCATGCATAATTAAACCAATTCTCAATTATTTGTAATGTTGATATTACAAACTATGATGCAACAAACTTACTTGTGATTATATACAATGGATTTCTGTGAGTATATATTTAGTTAAATTCATAGCACTGAGGTTGCTAAATATATACATTTTGAATTTTGATGGACAGCATAAATTTTTCTCCAGAAGCAATGCACCTGTTTACATTCCCAGATTATATTAAAAGCCCACTTCAATCTGAATAAAATCTCATTGTTCCTTGGATATGCATATTTTTTCTGCAACTTTTTTTAATAATCAAAAGTCTTTTGAATGAGTTTTAAGTAAGGAATTTATGCTTCATTTTACATTGAATACTTTTTTTTCAGTTCATCAGTTTGTAATTTCAACTTTGTGTATTTTTTTATGAGTTATTACCCTATGGATGTTTATATTTATTACTTGAAATGGCTATTTTCACTCTGTGATTATTAAAAATTTGGCCTATATTTTCTTAATCAAGATCATAGATACCTTTAAAATTATGAATTCTGGATCTATTCATAATAATTTTTGTTCAAAGATCGGAGTAGGGTTCTATAATTTTGTATTTTATTTTTTGTTACCTACTTATCCCAGTATTACTTTATTCATTTTTTATTCATTTGTTCATTCATTTATACTTTAGGATATTGAGAATGATACAGTCAAGATAGACAATATTTTCATCACCAGAAAAATCCCTTACGTTGCCACATTCACTTCACCCATGCCCTCATTATCACCTCATAACCCCCGTGAAGCTCTATAGAAATGTTCATTTATATAATTTTGTCATTTCAATAGTGTTATATAAATAGGATTATACAGAATGTAAGCTTTTGGATTTAGTTTCTTTACACTCAGCATTATTCTCAGGAAATTCATCAATGTTGTGTATCAGTAGTTCATTCCTTTTTATTCATAAGTAGCATTCTCTGGTATGTATGCACCACTCACATATCTTAGGACAGCTGAGTTGTTTTCCAGCTTTATGAGTAAAGCAGCTATAATTTATGAATGGGGTTTTATGTGAACATATGCTTTAATATCCCTAGGATAAATGCACAAGACTGAAACAGATAGGTCATAGGGCAGTTACATGTTCAGTTTTTTAAAGAATCTACAAAATTGTTTTCCAGGGTGGCCATACAATTTTACAATCTCACCAAAAATAATGTCAGAGTGACACAGGTTCTCCACAGCTTGGTCATGGTTTGGTGGTGTCATTATTTTTTATCTTAGCCAACTGCCCAGAATGACTTCATTGAATTGCTTTTGCAGTTGGGAAAATATCATTTGGGAATATTTATGTGGTTCTAGTTCTGCGTTCTTTAATATCTTTCAATGATCTATGTGTCTATTCCTCTGTCAAAACACAGTCTGGATTACCATAGCTATATAATGTCTTGAAATTAAATAGATCAATTCCTTTAACTTTATTTTTCCTTTCCAAAATAATTTGCTGTTCTAATTCCTTTCTATTTCTATATACATTAAAAAAATCTTAACTATGTCTACAAAAAACTTGCTGGGATTTTGAGAGGAATTGCATTAAGTATATAGATCAGTTTTGCGAGAACTGACATCCTTATTTTGTTGTCTTCCAATTCATGCATACAAGTCTCTCTGTTTATCTAAATCTTTTATTTCTTTCATTAGAATTTTGCAGTTTTTGGCATACAAGTCCTATATAAATTTGCCGAGAATTTCACCTAAGTATTTCATATTTTTGAGTGATTATAAATGATATTGTATTTTTATTGTCGTGTTCACTGCTAGTACAAAGAAAAAACAGTTGATTTTTGTATATTTAACTTTTATCTCCCAAATTTGCTGAAATCACTTATTAGTACTAGAAGGCTTTTTTGTAGATTCCTTAGGAATTTTCTACCTAGAATTTGTATCATTGGCAAATTGAAAAGTTTTATTCTATCTTTTCAAACTACATACTTTTTAGCTCCTTTTTTTGCCTTATAAAACTTCCAACAGTTATTAAAGTAGTGGAAGACATCTTTGCCTGTCCTTTATTAGAGAGAAAGTATTCAATCTTTTCCCATTAAGTATGTTAGCTGTAGCTTTTGGAGATTTTTAAAAGTCAACAAGAAGAAGTTCTTCTCTATTCCTATTTTTCTAAAATTTTAAAAAGTTTTTAAATCATAAATTGATGTTGAATTTTGTCAAATGATTTCACTGATGGACTTTTGCATATTGAGCCAGGCTTGCATCCTTGACATAAAGTCTACTTGATCACAGTATATAATCATTTGCATGTATTGCTTAGTTTGATTTGCTAATATTTTGTTAAGTATTTTGCACATATATTCATGAGGGATATTGATCTGTTTTTTACAGATGTCTTGGTCTTGGTCGCAATTTGGAATCAGAGTAAATTCTGATTTAAAGGGACATGATTTAGGAAGTGTCCCTTTCCTTTTACTTTCTGTAAAAGATTGTGAAAAATTGATTTTAATTCTTGAAATAATTGGTAGAATTATTTA
This sequence comes from Canis lupus familiaris, assembly GCF_011100685.1. Taxonomy (NCBI): domain Eukaryota; kingdom Metazoa; phylum Chordata; class Mammalia; order Carnivora; family Canidae; genus Canis; species Canis lupus. Next base: position 63,849,577 of record NC_049225.1, on the reverse strand, counting down.
GTGGAACTACCTGGATCTGGAGATACTTACTTGCTGTAGGACCACTCAAATCATCTATCTTTCTTGCTTGAGTTGTGGTAGCTTGTGTTTGTTGAGAAATTGGTTCATTTCTTCTAATTTTTCAAATTAGTCTATGTCTGTATCATCTGTAGTGATAACCCCTGTTTCATACCTAATATTGATCATTTGTGTCTTCTTTCTTTCCTTTGTCAGTTTTATCAATGTTTTTGATTTTTCAGAGAATTATCTTTTTGCTTCATTTATTTTCTCTATTTTCAATTTCATTGATTTCTGCTCTTATCTGTATTATTTCCTTCCTCCTTACTGCTTTTATTTTATTTTCCTCTTTGTTTTCTAGTCTCCTGAGGCAGGAGCTTATTGTACTGACTTGAGACTTCTCCTCTTCTTGTAACATAAGCATTTGAGACTATACGTTTCCCTCTCAACTCTGCTTTACCTGTGCCCCCACACATTTTGATATGCTATATTTTCATTTTCTTTTAGCTCCATGTATTACATTTTTACTTTATCTTGAGACTTTCTTTCTGAACCCAAAATTCTCTAAAAGTGTGTCATTTAGATTCCAAGTGTTAGGAGAGGATCTTACTATCTTTTAACAATTGATTTCTGGTTTCATTCCATATGGTCAGGGTACACAATAAGTTCAACTCTTCAGGTGTCTTTGATGTACTATGATATGATTTACTTTGGTATAAGTTGAAATAGAAAAAATATGTATTCTGATATCTTGGGGTGGAGTGTTCTATAAATGCTCATTAGATCCTTATGGCTAATTGGTTTTATGAGTTCTTCTTTATCCTTGCTAATTTTGTGTCTAGTTGTTCCATCAATTTTTGAAAGATGGGTTTGGAAGTCATCAGCTATAATCATAGATTATTCATTTGAGTCAAAAATAATGTTCAAAATTTTTAATAATTACTAGCTATCTGAAAGTAATTAAATCAAATACAACTTCCATTTGATTTGTTATAGTTTTTACCTCATGGGATATTTTTCTTAACTATTTTTATTTGTTAAACAGAATAGTTTATTTCATTCACCTAAGACTGATGTCATTTGCTTATAACTATTTTAAGTTGCCATAAATGTTTTTTTAAGATTTTATTTATTTATTTATTTATTTATTTATTTATTTATTTATTTATTGGAGACACAGAGATTGGCAGAGATGTAGGCAGAGGGAGAAGCACTCCCTGGGAAGCCTGATACAGGACTCGATCCCAGGACCCCTGGGATCACGAACTGAGCCAAAGGCTGATGCTCAACCAATGAACCACCAAAGTGCCCCAGTTGCCATAAATGTTTAAAGTAGTATACTTAACTTTTCTGTAATTAAGCACAGAAGAAGAAACCATGCTTGTGTCTGGGTAATGTTATCATAATATTATATACATTTGCATATCAATAATTTTGCATTTTGGGGTTAAACAAGATAATACTGTCATTTCATTCTAAAACAAAACAATTTAAATATTAAATAATATATTTTAAATAATCTCTACTAGAAAATTTTAATTTTACCTTAAACCTTTATTTTTTGCTGAAAATCTGTATTTTCCTTATAGCATCAAAAGATGTGTTTTGATAATAAAGTGTCAGAAATCTATGATTCCATAGCAACCTATTTGAATAATAAAGAAGAGAATAGAAAGGTTATATATATATATATATATATATATATATATATATAGTGTAGTGATTAATCTCCATCTCTCTCTCTCTCTCTCTTTCTCTCTCTTGCTCTCGATAGATAGATAGATAGATAGATAGATAGATAGATAGATAGAAGACCTTGAGTACCTTGGCAACTATGAGTTTTTTACCAGAATTAATTATAATGGAAATATGACTTCCTACAGATTTGCTACACAATCCATTTTATTATTTGAAATTAAAATAGAGATAGTGTTAATTCCTGTATATTTTATTTAGTTTCCATTGTTGAGTTGATTTTAAATCCCATATTTAAAGCTTTTTACTATCTCCTACATTTTCTTTTTTTTTAATTTTTTAAAGATTTTATTTATTTATTCATGAGAGACACACAGAGAGAGAGGCAGAGACACAGGCAGAGGGAGAAACAGGCTCCATGCAGGAAGCCTGACGCGGGACTCAATCCCAGGTCTTCAGGATCAACACCCCGGGCTGGAGGCGGCACTAAATTACTGCTGAGCCACCCGGGCTGCCCAATCTCCTACATTTTCAAAGGACTGTTTAGATTTTGTTCATGCAATCATTTTTGGTATTGTTTGGCTTATTCCTTGTTTTCCTTCTTCTATTAACTTTTCATGGATTTATCGAATGTCCCATAGTGTACATAACATAATAATATTTACTTAGTAAAATCAAATAGGAGCTGACACATGTAAAGTTACACTGTTGCACAGGATTTTAGATTTGATAGGACAAAATACCTAAATTTATACAAAGCATTCAAAACCTATGAGTTTCCCTAATTTCATCCCAATGGCTGCATTAAGAGGAATTATCTAGGAGGAGAATACTCTCTGTTCGTAAGGTAATTTACCTTTCAGAGTATATAATTTAACATATTTTAAAAGTCGACTTACTAATTAAGTGTATAACAAATATCTTCTTTGCCTCCATAATGCCTATATAAAAACATCTTCTTTCAATATACTTACAAAACTGGAAATGAAAATGTTAATCTGTAATGCCACTGTGAACACAGTTCTGCTATAGTTTATGTTTCATGGTATAATTTTTCTCTTTTTAGAATGTAGCAAAAATGTCAAGATTTTCCATCAGCACCTGGTCTACTAACAAAGGGGTCCAATGATATGCCTTAACTTAAGCACAGAGGATATTAAAAAGCCAGCTTCAACCATCATCCTCCAAGCAGCTTTCTCTAGTCTTGAACCTCAACACAATGGTGTTAAATGAGATAACTCAAGTCCTATAGTTTTGTTATATTTCTTCTTTTTCCAAACTGAAAGCTTCATAATTCTGATACATTTGATTTCTGATTAATCTCAATATCCCTTTTCACAGCTTAACCTATAGAAAAATCTGTTCTATATTATTAGTTTTCTTATTACCGCTATTCATGACTTTCTGAGCACCCACTGTGCCTTTAGAACAGTACAAGATATAAAGACACACTGACAATTGAAGACAGAAAGGGAGAAATGAAAAAGCCAAATGAGAGGGTGATTACATCTCCAAGAGGGAAATTTACCAGCATGTATGCACTTGCTTTTTATATTTCAATATTATGATCCTTATGATCTTTGAAAGGCACTTTTCAAAATAACGAAGAAAGACTTTGGGTTAATCTATGAATTTGTTTTTCTAAAATGATTTTTAAAACAGTGCTTTAAAGGAAAAGTGATGGTCCTTAGTATTTACACCTTTTTCTCCAAGCCAAAAATATCCACTCAATATAATATTTCGGAGTGTAGAAAATAAATTTAAATTTCTCAGTTAGTCTGGCCTTATTTCTGTCAACTCCACTTAAAATATGGATAAATTATCTTAATTCTCTTAAAAATAATAATGGCACTAAGCAATAATTTTTTGAAATTATAAGCATAATGTAAATTTTTAAAGTTCTATTTTCTAAATCTTGAATTATCTTTGTAATATTTAGGTTCTTTTTCATTATAATTTTATCTGAAACACTGGATTATAATTTATACAAGGCACAAATCAGGACATCGGTGAAATTAAATGTCTCTGGATAGCAAAGAAAATGTATAAAATATCAATAAGTTTTAAATATCTGTATTAACTTATGAAAGATTTTCTTTCACAGCATGGATTTAGAAAAAAATATTAAACTACTACTGTTTGGTTTTAACCTATCTTTGTATGGAAATTTAGAATAATATTCAGTTGATGTTTTTGGTAAAGAAGCTGGTATTTAGGGATCCCTGGGTGGTGCAGTGGTTTAGCACCTGCCTTTGGCCCAGGGCGCGATCCTGGAGACCCGGGATTGAATCCCACATCGGGCTCCCGGTGCATGGAGCCTGCTTCTCCCTCTGCCTGTGTCTCTGCCTCTCTCTCTCTCTCTCTCTCTCTCTCTCTGTGTGTGTGTGTGTGTGTGACTATCATAAATAAATAAAAAAATTAAAAAAAAGATACTTGAAAAAGCTGGTATTTAAAATGTGTAGCATTTTAAATGAAAGAAATAATGAAGAAATAATGTTCTTAAATAAGGAAGCAGTCTGGGACTCTATTTGTTTTTGTTTTGTTTTTTTTATTTTGTTTTTGTTGATAGTGGCAATTTGCTCCTTTATGTTTTTAAGATTTTAATTATTTATTCATGAGAGACACAGAGAGAGTCAGAGACACAGGCAGAGGCAAAAGCAGGCTCCCTGTGGGACTTGGTCCTAGAACTTTGGGATCACACTCAGCCCAAGGCAGACACTCAACCACTGAGCCACCCAGGCATTCCAGTAGCAGTTTTTTTCTATTTATTTTTTTCTATTCAACAAGTGTTTATTAATGTTTGTTTCTATTTACTTTAAATTTTCCTTTAAAATATGGCATCTTGCTTACCGTTTCCTCATATGTCATTCAAAAAACCTAGGAATTCTTGGAGGAAAAAACTTGGTCCTGAAAAACACTTTTTTGAAGTAGTATATCCTCTATTCCCTCTCTGAGAAAGTTACAGAAAAATTGAAAGAATTCCTAAAAAAAGACATCTATCAATCTGGATTTACTAAGTGTTTACTGTAAACATACTTGATTACAGACCACCTTTCCTCTGCCATAAATATTAGTTAATATCTCACAGAACCTGTGTTTTCTATAAAATATAAAACATTGATGTACAGTATGCTTTTTCTCTAAAATGTATAAAAATCACCTTTGCTAGTATAATAGTGACAACCTGAAAATAAATGTCCTTCTTTTACTGTACAAAAATGTATTCTTTATTTTTATTTCAGTGACTAATTCTGGTAACTATTTTAGTGATAATTAATTACACAAGACTTCTCTTCCTTTTGAAAGATTCTATAACCCCCAATCTCTGTGAAATTATGTAGCTTTAATATTAGTTATCCTGTCCAATAAATGTGAAAAATAAATTGACCAAAAATAGCTAGTTAGAAGTAGGAGGAGAGTTAGAATCAGATTCATAGCTGGTTAGTAGTAAAAAGAAGATTAAAATGCAGGTTTTCTGATATACAATCTTGGAACTAGTCAAACTGTCCCAAGTTTTAGTGGTCTAAATGAAAGTAAAATAAAAAAAATTGTTTATAAAAGTATTTATAATTTAAATTATTTATTCCCAACAGTTTGTCTGTAATAGAAAAGTAATAACACACTAATTTAGTAATAATAGCTTCAGCCTTCTGGTTCGTCTATGAATTTTCAAAATTTTTGAAAACCCTTATGGTTGGAGACTGCCAAAGGAATGACAACCAAAGGAATCCCAATGGTGAATTTCACAAAATGGTAAGAAAATATAATATTCCAATCCGGCAATTTAAGACGACTATTCCACAAGACCAGGTTTAATATTAACATTCTACAAGACCAATTTAATATTTTTCTCCTTCATAGACAGATTCATAAGAGAAAAAAAGGGAGGATTATAAAGTTCTTACAGGATTAGAAGCAAAATATACTTCAAAACTATCTGAGCTATTTCTTAAATTACATCAATTAATCTGGTACAGCATTTTTTTATTTAGAAAATTCTTATATACACATCTCCAGACAATTTTACAAACTAGATTAATATGATAATACTATTATCTGTTGCACTTCTGACTCTCTCATTCTTTTCCTCCAAAACAAAACATCAGCCATTCCTTACCTATGGCCTTCTCTGTAATCCTGCATTAACAATCTTCCTAATTTTTCTCTATGTTTATTTAATAAGAAATACACACATACAGAGCAACATTTTGTCAGTTTTATATAAACGGGGCCTTACTGTGTAACATGTGTCTTGAGTTGATTCCTCACTTAACAAAATCTATTGAAAATTCTCCAAATTAACTAACATATTTGCAAGTCATTCTTTTTAATGGCAATATTTTATTCCAGTGTGAATGTTGTGGATTATATTAAATCTTTTTATTTTGGTGTTTGATGTTTGTGTGTGTGTTCATGTGTTCCACTTTGGCTCATACATACAATTTCATATTTATGAATGAGTTCTAACAGTTTTTATTTTTGAGTTATAGATTCCTGGGGGTAAGAATGACAGGCCCAAAAATATTCGCATGATTAATTGCAACAGATGCCAACAAATTGCTCTTTAAAAAAAAAAAAAAATCACTAACAACTCCCAGATCTTGTAGCAATTGATGAGAATACTGTTTCCTCACATCTCTACTAATGACACTCTAATTTCTCCTAAACTGTCTATAAATTGATATCTTATTCTTTAATATGTTTCCTTGACTGCTATTATATTTGAATAGCTTTTCATGTTTGTTGGCTGTTTGGATTTGCTCTGTTGTAAAAATCCCTCTTTATTCTCTTTGCTAATATTTTATTGAAATTTTTGCCTTTACATTCTAAGTTATGAGCTATTTCTAGTTATTGCAGAAGTTCTCAACATGTTACAAACTCTTTTCTCTCAAACCTATTAGCTTTGTAATAGATCTGTTAATGTTGTCCCTTATCCTACAAAAGTTTATAATATATATATTTCATATATAGAGAGATACATACTTCATATATATATATATATTTCATACATGTTTCAACTATATATGGAAACTATATATATATATATATATATATATATATATATATATATATAGTTGTTGTTTTATAACATTAGGGCTTCAAGACTTGGTTTTGAACCTCTCCTTTACCCCTAGATTATAAAAGAAAATACTAAATTTTCTTGTTTTTTTTTTCACTATCATTTATATTTTTAGTTAGAGTAGGACCAATTTCATTTTTTTTAAAGATTTTATTTATTTATTCATGATAGACATAGAAAGAGAGAGAGGGAGGCAGAGACACAGGCGGAAAGAGAAGCAGGCTCCATGCCGGAAGCCTGACCTGGGACTTGATCCCAGGGCTCCAGGATCACGCCCTGGGCGAAAGGCAGGCACTAAACCGCTGAGTCACCCAGGGATTTCCAATTAGAGTGGGATCAATTTCAACATGCTTCTGTAATCCTAGAAGCAATGGTAATATCAAATTGAATCATTATAATAGTTTCATACCACTATCTGGTAAAGCAAAGACACCATAGCTATGCTTTCTCTTAATTGAAAATTATTAGGAAATTATTCTTGGGATCCCTGGGTGGCGCAGCGGTTTAGCGCCTGCCTTGCCCAGGGCGAGATCCTGGAGACCCGGGATCGAGTCCCACGTCGGGCTCCCGGTGCATGGAGCCTGCTTCTCCCTCTGCCTGTGTCTCTGCCTCTCTCTGTGTGTGTGTGACTATCATAAAAGAAAAGAAAAAAAGAAAATTATTCTTAACATGAGCTTGAAAACAAGATGCTTAATTAAAAATTGAATGCACTGAATCTAGAAAAATATTTAGAGAATTATCATTTTATGATGTTTTCCCTTCCAAAATCATGGCATCTTTTTCCATTGTTTTTAGATTTTTTTAAAAAACTTTTCTTTATTTGATACACTATAATTTTTAATTAAAATCATTCCTATATATTTTATAATTTTTAAAACTGCTATGAGTAAAATTTTCTCCATATACATCTTGAATGTTAATTACTGGAAGAGATATTTATTTTATATATTTCCCTTGTATCAAAGTAATTCACCTAATTATTTCATTAATTTTGATAAATTTTCACTAGAACCTCTTTAGTTCTCAGGATTATAACCATATGAGAAAAATAAAGTTATATCTTCATCCCCAATATTTCTCTAATTATTTCCTTTCTGTTTTTTATTGTTTTACCAAAACTAGAAGTCAATATCAGGTATCTGATATTTCAGATACCTATGCTGAGACAGTAGCCCTATATTATTCCTGATATTTAATTGCAATATTTTGAAGATTCACTCTTAGGGTAATTTTTGCAGTGTTTTGTTGTCATTACTGTTTTTTGCTTTGATAAAGGGAATTGTATCGCCTTGAAGTATTTATATACATTCACTATCATCCACTCACTCTTGGATTCAATCAAATCAAATTTTTTCCAATGACATCCTACGAAAATTGCTTTTGCCAAAGTGACCAATAATCTTCCAACGCTAAATCTAATGATCTGTAGTCATTCTTCCTGTGTACATATTAACAATATTTAGGTAGATTGACATCTCCCTCCTCTTTGATATATTTTCTTCACGCAGTCTTCTTTCCCTTCTATTTCTCCTTCTCAGCACTTTTTCCCACATTTCTCTTATTCTCCCCAACTTTTTAGTTACAGTGATCTAGGTTCAGTCCTTAATTCTAAACTTACTCCTCTGGTGATGTGATCCAAGTTCATAATTCTGTCATCAATTTGCAAAATACTCACAAATTTGTATCTCAAACCCAGACTTTTCTCCTATACTCTAGAAGAATGTATCCAACTATTTGAATCATTTTTCAATAATAGTTATTTCACTCGTTATTTCAATCATATTTCAATCATTGTTTCAAATAATCATCATTTTAATAACTGAGTTTAACATGTTCTATAGTTAATAAGTTTTTACTTTCTCCAAAGATATGTACCTAACCATTTGGTCACTCCGCTTTTTAGTACTATGTATACACAGTCTTATATGTGAAAGTAATGATACAGCTATAAATTTTGCCAGAGTTTTTAATAATAAATATGCATATTAACAGAATACCGTTGGTGAGAAAACCTTTTCCAAACTAGGTTTACTATTACTCCTTTCAAAATGTAAGTTAAAGTCTCTGGGAGCCAATAAATTCATTTTCTAGTAAGGAATAAAAATAACCAAAAGAATTTTGGCAATGTGTATCACTTGAGTTATCATAACAAAATAATTTTAAAATCAGCATTTTCGTCTGTCATGGAAATCCAGGGAACCAGTGTGAGTGTGTAGGCATGTGTAAGTTTCTCTGTATGTGTGTTCCACAAAAGAATCGCGGAAGTTTTGTATAATTTAAAAATAAAGCTTACAAGAAAAAAATGTAATTGTATTAAATATTCTTACTGAAAGTACAGAATAAATGCATTCTGAGTATACAAAGCCAGAAGTCTTCTAAAAGCAGAGCCTCAGTGTCTGGCAGGAATAATAGGGACAGGTCACTTCCTTCTTTCCCAAGCTAGCCTGACCGTCCCCAAATTGTATCGAAGTCATGAATTTACTCATTTCAACTGCTCTCCCACAAATCTTATTCATTTTTCCATGGCCTACTTTTTCTTCATTAAAGCAGCCTTTGACTATATTACTTGAAATCCCTACATGCAATTTAGAACAGATTAGATTCATAAGACATAATATATTTCATATTGAATCAATTTTATAACAGGCATATATATTAGTCACATTACCTGAAACAAACTGCAACCTTTGTGACAAGTAGATGTTCTATTGTTCATCATTTCCTATAGCACTTGATGTTTTACACAATTCATAACTGGATAATATATAACACAAAACCGACTAATTTTAAAAGCTGTAATAGTTATAAAAACAAGGAAAACAAAGTTCACATATCTTTGAAATCCCATGCATCATTTCAATCCATTTCAAACTTATATTTAATGATCCAAATTTTAATCTCAAGGACCTATAAAATTCCCTCCAGTTAACTCTTTCAAGCAGAACACCAGCATAGGATCTATTTAAGGCATATTTTAGAAGGCTTTTTTATAATGTTAAAATGCATCATGATATTAAATAAATTCTATATATTCATCCATATCACAAAGGTAGTTCATTTAAAGCTATTTTTAAAAAAAATACTGGTTTCCAAAGAAAAGATGGCATAATTCATTTTAGAGTATGCAAAACTTACATAATTTTCAGATAAATTATAAAATTAAATATTATAAGTTATGTACTTATAATTACAAATAAAGTACAAATGAAATTTTATAATTGTATAAATTTCATAAATAAATCTGCTGTATATGGAAATGGACAGTAAAAGAAAAAAGATTGCAATTAAAAACATTGTCAATCTTGCTAAAACTCATAATGCATAATTTATTGTTTCCATTGCTATTTATATGCACAAAGGTGAGTCATTTAAGAATAAAAAGTAGAGAATAAAGAGATTATAATGTTTTGGGAAGGTGAAGTTAAGCAGATAGGAACAAGAAGTGAGGGGCCTTTGCTTTCAAAATCTAGAGCCAATAGAGAAAGGTGAAGGAAGGAGGGGGAAAAAAATCCCTAGAGTTGAAAGAAGGGATTTTTAGCAATAGGATTCTGAGTTATAAATTGTGGAATAACCTGTTGCTGCTCCAAACCTTTAACAAATAAAAAAGTGAATATGCCTTGTATGTACAGTAGGGATAAGGGCATGTCAGGGGATCAAGGGAAATAAACTAAATCCTCTCACTGGGAAACTCACACACAAAACAGAAGTAAATAGGAAGAGAAATGTGAGAGAGAGGAGGAGGACACTAAGTAGAACCAGAAGGGACTCAGAGTATCTAAGTCATTTGAATTCAGAGATATTTTGGCAAGGGCCCTCTATGAACAAAGAGAAAGAAGACTGAAGACAATCTCCTTGAAATCTTGAAGGAATGCTGACCTCAGCAGAAATCAAGGTGACAGCATTCATAGAACCTATGGAGGGCAATGCATTGGAGAGGAAATTTTTAACAATATGTAAATCAGAGTCCACCCTGAATGTCTGATCTATGAAGAGATGCAACAGGTACCCACAACCCATCATGGTGGTAATAAAAGTAACAGAAATGGAGGGGAGGAAAAAATTTTTCATACTCTAAAAGCATTTTTTAATAAAGTTATGGTGTTAAACAAGCAAGGTAAAGTAAGAAAAAAGTCAAAATTATAGTTGGTTGGGGGAAAGAAGGACTCATACTTTAAAATACTTATTTTTTTCTAATAGATATGCTTTTGATCTTTTCTATTTTATAAACTGAAATTTAAGTAATATCTTAAATTGCATACAAGAAAAAAGAAAAATGATGCTATTATAAGTAAAAAAATATTTTGGTCAAGTATTCTTATATTGTTTACTCATTTTTCGAATGGAATATATGATCACTTATGATGTAATGATAATAACAAAGTATACTAAATGCTCCTTAGGGTGTCTTACATATTCCCCTCCTTTAATCCTCACAACAACCCTTTATGATACATAATGTAATCTCTATTTTAAAAAATGAGAAAAATAAGATGCACAAACATTACAACATAAACAAAACCTAAAACAGGTTTTCACTCTGGTAGACTGATTTAAGACCTATACTCTTAATCATTGTATTACTTTTTGTACAATGTTTAACAAGATAACATATTTAGGCACTAAATTAAATTGTTTTCGTCTTCATCTATTATTACTACTGATTATGATAATGACATTGATGATTTGGGAAGTATTTGCTAAATAACTTGAAAGGAAATCCAAAGCAAATTATGTTTTGGCCATTTATTCAGCCAATACTGATGGCTATGGTCCAATCACACTGCTTTATAGCAAACTGTATTAACTGTACAAGTAATGAAAATAATTCAAAGTCTCAGAAAGGGAGACAGAACATGAGAGACTCTTAACTCTGGGAAATGAACTAGGGGTGATGGAAGGGGAGGAGGGCGGGGGGTGGGGGTGACTGGGTGGCAGGCACTGAGGGGGCACTTGACGGGATGAGCATTTGACTGGGTGTTATTCTGTATGTTGGCAAATTGAACACCAATAAAAAATAAATTTATTATTAAATAAAAAAAACAAAAACAAAAAACAAAGTCTTGATATGAGTCTTAAAGTAGTCCTATTTTTCTATACCTGGCACAGTAGTGTTTATAAGGTATCATTAAGAAATCTGATATGCAAATATATTTTAAATATAATATTCTCTATAAAGTAGCCATATAAAATAATAGTTATTTAAATAATTATGAACAGAGGAAACATTTACTGAGATAATTTAGCTATAGCCTCATATAGTATGGGATCAATATTTTTTAATTTTTTATTTTTTAAGATTGTATTTATTTATTTGAGAGAGATATACATAAGCAGGGGGAGGGACAGAGGGAGAAAAACCTCAGTTAGACTCCCTGCTGAGAGTTGAGCCCTACACAGGGTGCAATTTCAGGACACTGAGATCATGATCTGCACCAAAGTCTGAGGCTTAACTGACTAAACCACCGAAGTGTCCCTAGGAACCTGTATTAATGATTCAATGTTGTTTGCTCTTATTACATATTATAAAAACAGATTAAATATCTTAGTTTTATGAGTCATAAAATTGATGTTACTATGAACTACATTTACTTCTTTTTTCTTAAATGCAGTATTGGACAAACACTAAATATATGCCTACATTTGGATTAATGTATAGAATTTATGTCATATTTAGTTTCTGGTGATTCAAGGTAGAGTAAGTAAACAAACCTGTGCTCAGTGTAACCACTGATTTGAATAAGTTAACTGTTAATATAGAATCTATCAGGGTCTGTTGTGCAAAGGGCCTGTTTAGTTCTCATAGGGGTCATCTGGAAGGTGCTGTTGCACTTCTTCTGGTCAGATCATCCACTTGTGTTTTCTCATCCTGTTCCTCTGGGACAGGGCTCTGCTTAACCACTACTTCAGGGGGCTAGAAAAGCATGCTAGTAGCTTCTTCTTAGTTTTCTTCCACTTACTGTGATGATATAAAAAGTAACTTACTCAAATATAAAACACATTTTAACTCATTGGAATTCACTTGTGATATTACTGAACTTATACAATTTATATAATTAAATAATAATTTAATTATATAAATTAAACTTATTTTATTTTATTTTTTTAAAGATTTTGTATTTATTTATTCATGAGAGACACAGAGAGGAGAGAGAGAGGCAGAGACGCAGGCAGAGGGAGAAGCAGAGGGAGAAGCAGGACCCATGCAGGGAGCCTGCAGGGAGCCTGACGTGGGACTCGATCTTAGGTCTCCAGGATCACGGACGCCCTGGGCTGCAGGCGGCGCTAAACTGCTGAGCCACCTGGGCTGCCCAAATTAAACTTATTTTAAACTGTTTTATGTATTCTTCCTCCACATAAAAATTTATTCAAAAATGTGTTCTGCAGACAATCATTAAAGTAAGAGAGAAGCATTTTTCGTGCTTAAGAAATAAAATGTCATCATTTGAAGAATAAAAAATAGTGAAACTTTCTTTAAAAATGAAATGCCTCATAGACATTGTAAAAAATGAAAAAAGATAATTATTTCAGGTACTAGAATGTTTACCTTCTCTTCCTAAAACTACATGATGCTAAGGATCCCCAGGATTTATTACTGAGTTGCAAAATTAGTATCCAAAATGTGATCATGATTCATAGGTCTGAAAATGTATCTTAGCTGTATTATAAAAAAATACCTCTGTTTTGTTATTGTTTTTTTTTAATTTTTTATTCATTTATGATAGTCACACAGAGAGAGAGAGAGGCAGAGACATAGGCAGAGGGAGAAGCAGGCTCCATGCACCGGGAGCCCGACGTGGGATTCGATCCCGGGTCTCCAGGATCGCGCCCTGGGCCAAAGGAAGGCGCCAAAACCCTGCGCCACCCAGGGATCCTGTTTTGTCATTGGTTTTAAATTTACATTCCAAGGCACCAAAGTATTTTTATTCATCACGGTGATAATTGACATTAAAATTGTGGTATTGGGTAGAATCTAATTTGACTAAAAGATGCTTTATTTCCCTTATAAACTATTCATTCATTTTCAAGCATTGAAAACTTGTTTGGCAACACTTTCCAATGTTAATTTTTTCTAACATTTTTATGGAAAGCTGTATATTTAGTTTGATAGTCACTTATGATTTTTAATGCATACATTACGATTTTACCTCTGAATGATGATAGTTAATGACTTTGTGACTATCTGAATGTAATACAATTTTGATTAAACACAGGAAATTATCTTTGATCAGATTAAATAACTTGCAACAGACAGGCTTTGTGTTGAACTGGGGGACTCTCCTTGGTTACTTTGTGTTCTCATGCACAGCCAGGGCCTGAATTAATGGGTCATACACACACCGACTGCTGAAAGACAAATGTTGAGTGTGCCAAAAGGCCCCAACCTCTTCAGGACTAAAAGAACTTTCTGACTGCTACATTTCAAAATCAGATAGCTGAAAAGAGCAATATCATTTAAAGATGCTTCTGAGATCAGTGGAAGTCCATTTCCCCTTTCCCATCTCTTCCTTTCAAGAGCATGAGATGGGGGTCTATTTCTCAGAAGTTTGAAAAAAAAAATGCAACTTTGCCTTAGGAAGTCTAAATTACTTACATGTAACCTCAGAGTCATTCGGAGTTTCATAATAAAGCCTAGACACTGCCCGTGGAACACTGACATGGTGGTGCATGAAGAGAGAGCCTCTTTAGGGTTTATTCACCTCTGCATCTGTTGATATTACATGGCCTTGAAGTCTCCAGAGTCTCCATGTACCTTTATTTCTTTTTGGTGTGTTTGGATCTCTGCCTGTTTACTACAGCGCTCATGCCGCATGAAAAGAAGCCGGCTGGGATGTTTTATCTCTTGTCTGAGCTTGCTTCAATTAAATTAATGGACCCATTCAGCTCACTCTTTCCCCTTTCAGATGCACCCCTGATGAATACATTAAAAAGATCTTAAGTCTCAAGATGGTACATCATGGTATTAGCCAGGGCACTCATTTCCCTCTGCCTTCATTTTCTGTAAATCAAATAATTAATGAGATCTCCACCTCAATAAAGCACTTCATCAATATTTTGTGGCAAAGGGAAAAAATGCCCTCTTTGCTTGTAGCAAGAGCTTTTATCTCCATCTGTGTAGGATTTTGTGGGCAAATGTAGTAATATTGAAATGACAAAATATTGACTGATTCTTACAGTTTGTTCTTCAGAGCTGAGAAAGATTAGTTAAAGGATGTACATATTGTTCAACAGAGAAACAAGTGCCACGCTTGTCAATATGCTGTGGATATTTTGTATTCAATATTTAAGTTGTAAACATCAAGTGGGACAAATTAGTTTTGCCAGAGTTTGATGTCACTTGAAGAGGGTGGAGGGTAGATTTCATATAGAAGTACACATTTTTTAAAGTAATTATATATACGAGCTATATTTTATTTTAATTTACTTATTTTTCTTACATTTTAGGATATTTTGTCTCTTAACAGAATCAACTGTTTTCAAATTAAGAGTTTCAATTCAGAAAATACACTAACCATGTGACTGTAGTATAGGCCTATGTTAACTTGTTGCATGAGAAAACCCCTTTTTATAGGCTGCAGAAACTACATATTAAACTAGAGAAGAAAAAAATCTGCTTGCTTTGTGCAACACTCTCCGGTAGCCATTTCTCCTTTCTGTGAAGAGGTAACACCATAAAAGTTATGAATAGTTCTCCTTCTAATTCATTTATACAGATAGAACCTCAATCAAAGATACGGGTTTGCTTTCCTGAAATGTTTAGATTTGCATTTGGATGGATATCAATAAACCATGTTTGATGTTCCCTGAACATCTAATGTCAATCAATATATGAATCATAGCTTAAATGGAAATTGAGTGTGGAGAGAGGGAAAGAAAGAAGGGATGTGTTGAAAATAGAGACAGAAACATTGAAAGATAGAAAGATAGAGATGGAAGGGGTGCTGGGGAGACAGCACGTATGGGAAAGGAGAGGAGAGATAATTCAAATCTAATTCATACTGCAAGGTATTAAGCTCAACTCAGTTTATCCAAATAACTATTACTCAAAATTCAATTTGTACACTACTAAAGGGAGGGGTAGATTGAAGCCCTTATTCTTGTAGGTTATGAATTCAAGCAACCAATTTTAAAGCAATAGTAGACCTAAAACATAAATATAAGCACATGGATGGGAGCATGGAGGAATTACAGAATACTCAGAGGTTTTTTGCTTTCATTAAAATAATTAGAGGCAGTTAGAGTAGGACAAATAAGCATACTCCTCTGGAAGTCTACAAAGGATGAGGGTCATCTTCAGGAAAATTAAGAAGTTGAGTAATAAATGATTCTAGCTATTTTATCAGGGACAATTTCTTTTCATAGCCAGTAATGTTGAGCCATAAACCCAGTATTAAAATATATATATTTAAACTTTATTTCAAAGTCTTCATAACTGAGTAATATTTATGTATCCACTGCCAGGCAGGTGAGCCAAGGTTAATATTTTAATCATTCCGGATTACACAGTGTCTGTCAGATGAGGTAGGCATCCAAATATAAGTCTTTTCAGTCACTGGACTTTCTTCATTAAATTATTACTTGTAGAGACTTACAGAAAATTCCACACTCATCCTCATCACATTCAAACCCCAAACAGTGCGACAAAGAGAGCGGAGGAGAAAAGGGAAAATAGAAAACTCACAATGGATATTAGAGAAAGTTGAAATCCATATGCCAGAAATGTAAGAATATTTTTGACAGATATAGTGAATAATGCATAATAGATTGATAAATAGCATAGAATCCATTTAATGATTCACTCTCCAAATAAAACTGTCAATTTGAGGATCAAACTAAAGTGAAATGATTTATAAATGCTAGAGGAAAAACTTGCTATGGGCAAAGCGCAATAATTTTAAAAATCAAAAAAGATGTTTAAAACTGACAGTTATTTCAGAATTAAGACCAAAATAGTAAACATAAAACTGGGCAAAACAGAAAAAGCAAGAGGATGATGTAGCAGACATGAATTTTATGCATAAATGGACAAAATATCTAAATATGTAAAAGTGCTAAAAATTAAAATAAACTAAAAAACACCATCGATGTAGAAATCTTAGAACATCTCACTCAGTCTTATTAAATTTCAAAATTAAATATGAATATAGAATATCTAGAAATATACATAAAAGTTTGATTTCTCAACTATATAAAATACTTTCTGTACCCCAAAATAACAACCTCATGGAAAAGTATGTGAAAAATTGACCATATATTATCCTAAAAGAAAGATACTGATAGATTTTGAGGAGCAAATATAAGTTTCTATCATTATACCACTACACAATGAACTTAAACAGCAAAGTCACTATCAAAACATTAAAAATACTTAGAAATTCATTGAAATTTCTAAAAAATTATTTTCTCCAAAACAAAATGAGCACTAATAATAGCAAGTCTCTTGGATTTAAAAAAAAATAGGTATTACTACATTTTATCCCAAACCAACTCATATCTCCAGATCCTGTAGTTTTTATTAGTTAAGGTTTTCATACAATTTTTTTACTAAATACTGAGTAGATAAAAACTGCTTATAAATGATGTGTGAAAATATAAAGGCTTACAATCCAGTAAGACACATCAATTTAAGGAAGAATATTAACTTTACATGGCAATTTCCTTATGTAATCTTCCCTGATTCTTGATCCAGTTTCTTCTTCTTCTGTCTCCAGTTAACCACTATATTAAACCTTTTATCATTCCCTGACTTTTCTGAATATTTTCACCACATACTTTGGTATTACAAATGATATATTTAGCTGTATACATATTGAGCATTATATAAATGGAATCATATGAAATCCTTAACTTGCATTTTCACTTTTCATCAAGTTCTGGTTGTATTTAGCTGAAGTTAATTCATTTTTGCTGCTGCACAATAATCCATACCAGAGTTGATATATTTATCTTTCTGTTGATGGTTATTTGGGTAGGGTCCAGATACTTGCATTTGCAATAGTGTTGTTATGAATGTACTTGTAGAAGTCTTCTGGTATACATAAAAAAAATGTTTTACTAAGATATTACCTAAGAATTCCAGTCAAAGAGAGGATAATGTGGGACACCTGGGTGGCTCGGCAATTGAGAGTCTGCCTTTGGCTCAGGGTATGATCCTGGAGTCGCAGGATCAAGTCCTACATCGGGCTCCCTGCATGAAGCCTGCTTCTCCCTCTGCCTATGTCTCTGCCCCTCTCTCTCTCTGTGTCTCCCATGAATAAACAAGTAAAATCTTTTTTTTTTTAAAAAAAAAGGATGTTTGATTTGCTTTGTTGAGATTCTTTAAAAGTGTTTCCTGACATTAGGATTGTCCCCTCTAAAGAAAGATGATTATATTTAAATATCATTGAGTAAGATTCTTTACTTTGTTTCCACATTTGATATAACCCCATAAGCCTGAAATGATCTTTCAATTTTATGTGTCAAAATAACACTTATATTCTACTTATAAACATAATTTATGCTCAAAGTAAAAAACAATGAAAAGCATAGAAAAGTAGAAAAAATTAAAGCAAAAATATTAACTCATATGTAAATGTATACAAATTTGTATATGTAAATACACACATAAATGAAATGAATACATATTAATTCCTGGAAATATAACAACTGAGTCAAACCTTTTTTAATGGCAAACTCTCCTGGTCTTAGAGCACTGACTTACTTTCATCCTGCTGCTGTAAAAAATTACCACAAACTTATTGGTTTAAAACAATAAAAATTTACCATCTTACATTTCTGGAAGTTGGAAGTCTGAAGTGTGCCAGCAGGGCTCCAATGATTCTGGAAACTGAGAGAGTCTGTTTCTTTGCCTTTTCCAGCTTCTAAAGACTACCTACATTACTTAGCTCATGGACTCATATTTCATCTTCAAAACAAGCAGTGTAACCTCTTTCAATCTCTCTTCTCCTCTCTGACCCTCCTGCCTCCCTTTTGTAAGGACCCTTGTGATTGCATTGTTCATACCTGGATAATCTTCCTCATCTCCAGCTCCTTAAATTAATCACATCTGAAAATCCTTTTTGCTTTGTAAAGTAGCATATTCACAGATTCCAAAATTAGGGTATAGACATTACTGGAGGACCATAATTCAGACTACTACAAGTACCTTCTAAGCAATCCTGTTCTGATTAGGCCATAAAGGGGAAGATCAGTAGCAATCAAAAGGCTCAAAATTGAATCTTTTCTTTAAAGGATTCTGTTCACTTATGGCTAACAAAGCAGACTTCTTCATAAGGCTATGGACATTGCATGACAGTGGATTTCTGTACAGTGTCTCCATACCTTTGGAAGGGGACTCTGATGATGGTGCTAATGTGCTCTGTATAGCCCACTACGTATCCAGTTTGCTCCATTACCAGCTTTCTGAAAAAGGGGGTTACCTTAACGCCAACCTAAGATGATTGGAATGCAATTCTTCTTGCTCAGATTACTAAAACCTTTGTTACAATGTGCATACTAATTTATCTATGGCAGGTGTGGTTTATCTGTACCTGACACTTGTATCCAAATGCATCTTGTAGTTAGAAAACTCCATTGTTTAAAAGTTAACTTTAAAGCTTTGGCAAAGCTTGAAGGCAAATCTCATTTGCCTCAATATTAGTGAAGCCATTTGTGCTGTAAGTAAAAGTTGTCCTCATACTTGGTCAAATTTACAAAGCAAATATGTTCACCTTTTGCTACCTAGGTCAGCTCAGAGTCAATGTAATCTTTTATGCTGTAGGAAGCTAAATGATTCATTTTTAAAGCAAAAGAGAAATATTGTCTCTATTAGGATGTCAAAAGGCAGCTTATCTGATGTATTAATAAACAAAGCCAAATGGTCTTCTCCTACATATTTACTCATCCCAGAGTCAATCACTCAGCTGAATTTATTATAACTACTAGGGCTTAGTTAAGAAGACATTTAATTATGAGACACATAATTATCACAATGTTTGCCTAAATGGGATAATGAAATATACCTTGCATAAATATTAGTATAAATATGAACAGCTGTAGCAGAAAAGGATAAAATTATACTAACAAAATATTCTGTAATTAGATAAAAAGGTTTTGAATATTTTAATGAATAAAGATCCAGAAGAACTAACTTTTTAAAAATGAATTACTGTTAAAATATAGGCAATGAGAAATGGCCAACGTGGAAGACACTGAAATCTAAAATTGCTTGACAGTATAATACTGTAACCTGCATCTTATTTTAAAATCTTATTGTTACAAGATGGCATAGAGTCACTTTTTCTGGCTCCTTCCCTCTAAATTCATCAAAGTATCCTGTAAATAATTCAACAGATAAACATAAATGAACTCAGAACTCTGAAAAATGTAAAGCCAAATATAGAATCACAGCTCTGAGCTTCCTGGGTTTTCTTTTTCTCTCTCACACATCCCAAACTGAGCAACAGGGAGCCCTGCAACCTGGAAGCAACAAAGGCTGTAGGCAAAATAAAGGAACAAAAATGTCTGCTCTCTTCAGTGAAAGGATCAGGAAAGAGACAGCCTACTAAAGATCTAGCTGGGAGATCAACTCCATTGACCCCATCCAGGGCACACTGGGCTCAATAAGCTATCCCAGCAGCAGCATAGCCAGGGACAGAGATCTATCCTTTGCCCCAGACATTATTAGCCAGTGATATACTGGATCCACTGCAGCAGCAGAAACAGAATGGGGACCTACCTCCTATCTCATATCCAGGACATTGCTGCCCAATCCATCCCAAGAGCAGAAGCTGCAGATCTGCCCCAAGCCCCCACACCTATACACCAGCAGGCCTGATCTATAGACACCCTTAGAAGCAGGCTGGGTGTCTCCTGGCCCTCCATATTTGATTTTAATGGAACTAAACTTCTTGAGATTTTTTTTTAAATAAAGTTAGGTTTCATTATGCAACATTTAGTTCTGACAATGAGAAAGTTTACAGGCATTTAAGAGATCAAAGGAAGACAAAAATATTAAAATAGAAAAATCATTTAAAGTGTAAAACAATAAAGTTAGATCTAATTAAATGATAGTCTTTATCTCCAATACTACTTAGAATCAAGATATATCATGATAGGTGAGACAAAGTTATCTCATTAAAAGATGATATGTGAACCAACTGAAGGTCTAACTAAATCTTCAGAGACAGAGAAAGGGAGAAGCTTGGCTCTCCCTTGCTTGAAGTACAATTATTCTAAATCAGTAAAAGGAAATTAGTAAAGAAAAGTATCCATTTGACACAAGGACATGAATTTCATTTAGCTCAAAGGAAATAAATTAGCAAAAAGGATATATATTTATATTATTTATATTTATATTTATATATATGTATATTTTCAAATTAGCAGCATAGCCATTACTTTGAACATTACTTTAAAGTTAGATTATTTCTCTTATTTGTAACCAAGAACTCAAATGGATACAAAGAGTGCCTAAGTATTAGGGCAGAAGGAAAAACACACTTCACTGAAAAAGCAAAGGTGGAGTTGCTATGAATGTCTGTGCACTGTACAAAGGACCTAGATGAAAGGGCGTGTGGGGTAAGATTTAGCCCATAATCCACATATACCTCGTGCTCTAGTGCAGGTCTACTCCTACCAAAAACAGAGATACTCTTCCACATTGCAATGTCACTGTTTACGAAACCGTACACTTACAGGGCTGCATCTTCCAGAGGGTAAGTTTTTTCTCCTTTTCACCAAGGCACAGTAGAAGCTAGTGATAGACCTGGGGGACATTACACAAAATGAACATTAAGGATCAGAACTAAATAATCAAAAAAAGAAAATATCAGTCTCCAGGTGTTTCATCCATGGCATTTACACAGATGGAATCACACAGAAAATTAACGGTGGTGTCCACCAACCCTTATCTAAAACCCTTGAAAAAGCTTTGGGTATCAGTTTGGTGTCTTTTGTGTCAACTCTTCCTATGGCTAATCTGAGCCTAATGCCATTAACCATTAAATTCATTAACCATCTTTTACTCTGACAAAATGTTTCACAAGCATCATTTTGATCCTGTATCTGTACTAGTACAGAGCATCCAAGCCATTCTTCTGGCCCAATTTTCTGTGGAGAAATATTTTGTTTGAACAAAATTATAGGCATGGACTTTTGTTTGCTAAAGAATAGAGTTTCAAAATGGAAAGATTCAAATAAGACTTAATTATCATGAGAAAAATTATGAAGCTGCTTATAGCGAAAATACAACAGAAAAGTAGAACCAGGGGACAGGAATTTTTAAAAGGGGGAAAAGAATACATGATGGAATCCTGACTTGGAATGATATGAGAAAATTAGAAGATTTTTTTTTTTAAAAAACAGGTGTTCTGCAGAGTTTAGGGATATGGTTGGTTTAAAAAATCCTTAGAGTTATTCTTTGCACCATATAATAGTATTCTTTGGATCCTTTGGAAGACTTGGATATAGAGCTGTAAAACTTTAAAAAGATATTTTTCCAATAATCTTTTATTGAAGTATAATTCACAAAAAAGCAGAGATTTTGAGTGTAGATTAATGAATTTTGACAAATATACATACATTTTATATATATATAATTATAAAATTATATATTTTATATATATATAATATATAATGTATGTATATATTACCACTACTCAAGTCAGGAGATTGAAAATTTCTGTTTATCCTAGATATTTTCATCCAATTCCTGTCAACTCCTACAGAACTGAACAGAGTTATGATTTCTGTAAGTATAATTTAGTTCTGTCTTTCCTACAACACTATACAAAGGGAATTCTACAGTCATACTGTTTGTCTCTGGCTTCTTTTTTCTCATCTAGATTGTTGCATGTAGCAATAGTTCATATCTTCTTATAGACATTGACTTACATGATATTCTATTTCAAGTTTGAGCCTAATAAGAATAAAACTGCTATAAATATTTTTATACAAATCTGTTGGTGGACTTGTTTCCCTTTCTTTTGGAGAAACTTCCTACAAGTGGGATAGATGAGTTGTAGGGTATTTGCAAATTTAAAATTATAAAAATATGCTGAGTGATTTACATTACTGCTAAATGTTTCACATCATCAGTGACTATGTATGAGAAATCCAAAGCTCCTGTTCATTCTTGCCAAGGCTTGGATTTGCTAAACTTTTAAATTGTAATTCTTTCGTGGGTGTATAATAACACAATGTAATTTTAATTTGTTATTTCCCTGATGATAAATAATGATGAGAACACTCTTTTCTGTGTCTATTGGTCATAATTATATCGTATTTTTTGAAGTAACTGTTTAATTTTTGTTCATTTATATATTGAGATTTAAGTTTTTATTATAGATTTTTAGGGGTTATTTATTTATTTTGGATACAAACCCTTGTTAGGTGTATGTATTGAATTCAGTTTCTCTAAATCTTATGGCATTTTAAAAATTTTCTTAATCACCTGGTTATGAGTAGAAATTTTTAATTTTGAGTAAGTCCAATTCATCAATTACTTTCTTTTATGCTTTACTGCTTTTGATAACCTATATTATCTATATTTTCCTACAATATTTGGCAAAGATCTTTATGTATGCAAAAAAACCTTTATATTTTTACTTTTTAGATTTAGAATCATGATCCATCTCAAACTGCTTTTTGTGTATGGGTATGAGGTATGGATATAAGTATTTTTTCCCAGACATTATGCAGTTGTCCCAGTATCTTTTTGATGAAAATGTTTCCTTTTCCAAATTGAACTGATTGAAAAGAAATACACATACACAAATACATATATTGAGGTACAAACTAGACTTCATTTAAGTTAAGAAACAGGTATTCCTCCCCTTTTTTTGTGAGACGGGAGGGTGGAAGGACATAGGGAGAGGGATAAAGACAATCTTAAACAGGCTCCACTCCCAGCAGGGAGCCAACAAGGTGCTCAATCTCATGACCCTGAGATCATGACCTGAACTAAAATCAAGAGTCAAACGCTTAACCGACTGAGCCACCTAGGCTCAGGAACCGGTATTTCCAAATATCTCCACACCTACCACAATAGGCCTTACAGCTTAATCAAGCCTGGCTAACACCCTCTTTCCCAGACAGAGTGCCCCGACCCTGACCATGAATGAAGGAGCTGCAAATAACCCTAAATCTGCCCAGAGCCAGATCTGGTCTGGCCTCCTTATTGGCATAGGGCCTGGGGGGCTCTGGTTTTTATTCTCTTGTGAAATAGAAAGTTTTGTGTCATCTGAAACCCATTTATGGATTCTCTATTCTGTTTCATTGATCAATTTGTATGTCCTACATCAATAGTGAAAGGGAAAATAAGGGAAGGGAGAAGAAATGTGTGGGAAATATCAGAAAGGGAGACAGAACATAAAGACTGCTAACTCTGGGAAACGAACTAGGGGTGGTAGAAGGGGAGGAGGGCGGGGGGTGGGAGTGAATGGGTGACGGGCACTGGGTGTTATTCTGTATGTTAGTAAATTGAACACCAATAAAAAAAAAATAAATAAAAAAATAAAAAAAGAAAAAAAAATACCTTAATCTAAAGCACTGAGCAGTTGTTTAAATTTGTGTTTAATCTGTCATCTTTCCCACTGTTGCTATCACCGATGAATCTCATACCACATAACTACAAAACAAGAGCAGCATCTGTTTGCAAGTTTGGCTACCTCCTTTCTCTGTATCTTTCCTCCTTTCCTCCAAAATTAAGAATTTTGACCTTAATTTTTATTGGCCAGGGAAGGCCCAAACTCTGACCTGACTTTTTATCCTAAATAACATCTATTTTCTGTTTTAAGATTAATTTTCCAGGTAAGGAAAGAACTCACGAATGCCCTCAGTAAAGAAACTAAATATGTGGAATTCATTCAGTATGCTTATCTTTTTTCAAAGGTTTTATCTCTTCCTGCTTCTATCTTTCACTGGTTGCTCTCCAGTACCTTAAAAGAAAGACTTTCCTGGGGCAGCCTGGGTGGCTCAGTGGTTTAGTGCCGCCTTCAGCCCAGGGAGTGATCTTGGAGACCCGGGACAGCGTTTCACATTGGTCTCCCTGCATGGAGCCTGCTTCTTCCTCTGCCTCTCTCTCTCTACTCTCTGTGTCTCTCATGAATAAATAAATAAAATCTTTAAAAAAGAAAAAAAGATTTTCCTTATATAAATATTTGTCAAGACTTTATAATCATTATCCATAGAAGGTTGATCTGACATAAGCTAATTCAATATGCCCAAGAGCAGAAATTTAAAATCATTTAAAATAATTAAATAATAAAAATCGTAATGTAATCTTATAGTTGGGTAGTGTATGAGATGGTCCACTTTTATGTAGGGTACATTTTAGAAGTTACTGTAATGAATTTTCCACTTAATATATAATATTTAACTGATCCATAGATAATTTTCTTATTGCAACAAGCCAAGAGCATACTCTCATCATGCTCAAATGGAGGCTGGATTTATGGTGCAACAGAATTGCAGTTGAAAACACATAAGCATAATGGCTTTTAGAATAGCACTTCAAAGTCAGAGAGAAACTGGAGATTTCTTTGTGTTTAAAATTATAATTTTGGAGAAAATGCTCTGTTCAAAATAGAATATACCATATGAAGTATTCAATTTATGCAATTATGCAAGTTCACATAATTGGAAAAACTCATGAGAATCTCCTATAGAATTTTTATTAGAAATTAAATTTTAGCCTAGCCTTCATTGACTCCCATTTTACTAAGAGAAGTAAAAGGGGTAAGGCACCTGGGTGGCTCAGGTCATGAACTCAGGGTCCTCGGATCTAGCCCTGAGTCTGGTTCCATGAGTGTCTGCTTGTCCCTCTGCCTCTCCTCACTCTTCTCTCCCTGCCTCTCTCTCTCTCAAATAAATAAATAAAATCTTTTTTAAAAAGGTAATGTAAAGTAAATGGGTAGCTGTCATGCTCAATGTCAAGACATTTTATTCATCTTTCCTGGATTATTCTAGAACTACTGCAAAATAGATTCACTGGGAAACAATAGATTGTGTAGCCCTTATAACTATGGGTAAAATTCATTGTTGTCTTGTTATAAGACCTAAAAAATTTTATGAAGAACACTTTTCCATGAATGAAAAGAAAAGACTTTATAACTGGCTAGAAAATGCTATTGAAATGCTTACAGGAGCAGTTCTCAGAGTTTGAAATATGTGGAAGAGTAACTGAGGCTTTTTACTTGTAGCATTAGAATATATATTATTAACTCAAATTTCCAAGGACTTCTGTTTCTTTGATGGGCAGTTTGACCACCTAGAAATAGTGTACTTCATGGTGGAGTGTTTCTAGGATCCTTACAGGATATTTACAACTGCATGTCTAGGTGAATATTATTGTTCCAAGGGTTTTATGCTTTAAGGATTTTGTAGCAGTTTAGCTACCGAGGTGGGGTACTGTTTTGAGAACTAGAACAAAAGCAAAACAACAATAAGAACACAAATCAGGCAAATAAGAGACTAGGATGGCCATAATTTTTTTATGGGCTTAGCAATTACCAGCAGTAGAGGGGGCACCTATATTTCAAATATAATTAAAGCCAATTAGGAGGAAAAGAAAGATACCCTCACGGAGACTCTCAGAGAGTGAGATATCTGAGGGAATCGTGGACTTGAGACATCTGTGTACTCGGGGACACGAAATGAACATAGACATAATTCATTATTCTTATATCATACATCAACATTCAAGGTTGTAATAGGCAAGAATACTGTTGCTCAAAGTCAGAAGAAAAGATCAGAACATTTTGAGTTAGGAATTGCACTCCCTGATTTGTTTTTTGTTTTGTTTTGTTTTGTTTTGTTTTTTGAGAGGCAACACTGATCACAAAGGAATTAATTTATCTAATAAGGTACTAACCTCACAATATTCTAGAGAACCCCTCAACAGTATAAGAATGATCAAATAGCAAGCTCAAACTTCCTAGAAATATTATGGATTGGAATATTGAGGTCTCTGCTTTATTAATTTGCAGAAAGGGGAATAATAGTAGCCAACTTCATGCACAACAAAAATGATCCTTTTTCACTCTTTTTATTTCTTCTTGTAGAAGAATTAGCTCTAGTGAGTTTAGGAGGCATTAAACCCAGCTTCAGATATGTTTGCTGCTCTAACAGCTCAAATTCCTAACATCTGCTTTGGCTGAATTCACCATGAGATACACCAGCAAGATGAATTGTATACTTTCTTCATCCACATCAGGGAGGAACTCAGCTTCAACCTGGTCAGTGGTCAATAGGGGAGGAGAGGGAAATGAAGAAGAAGGAAAAGGAGCAGCTTGGCTGTGGAGAACTTTTGGGTGGCAAAAAATACAAATGGTTCTCTGATTTTTAGGAGACAATGGTCATCTGGCAGGGACAGAAAATAAGCATTCTCAGATTCTTCCCAATTAGAAATATTAAAGAGCCACTGTTCAAAGAAAATGATAGCCTAAAAAGGCAAGAAAAAGGAACAAGAGTTAGAAAGCAGGAAAATAATGGGGAAAACTTTAAGGTTAGAAGTTTGGGTAGGAATTTGTAATGAGAAGGCAAGAAAGTGGAAAATATCTTTTAGGAACTGCCAAAAAGAAATGAAGGGGATATTTTGATGTTATACAAATGTCATGCAAATTAAATTGTTTTCCTGTATATTAAACTGGTTTTATTTTGAATGCAATACTGATCTAACACAGAGCACATGGTGGCTTATTTTTACCTGAGTTATAATAACCCATTCTATTTATTCTTTCAAAAAATATGCATTGACACTAATCACTGCTTGATGAGAATATGATGACAATCAATTCCTGTCCAAATGTGGCTTAACATCTACTGACACATTAACAAATTTGCTTTCAATTATTTGCAGACCATGGCAACATAAATAGTGTAGTTGGCATAACAGTTATTATTTTTATTGTAAATTAATAAATTGCAAACCAATCTCCACCACCATGAGTTTTCATATACTATGATGTTATTAGAACCTTATCATTTCTTGTCAAGATTACTTGCTAAGCTTTCCATGTAAGATATCACATTTATAGAGAACCATACAAACTTATTATAGGACTAGTACTATAATAAGAATATGATGTTTCATATGTTTACTATGAGGCAGTAACTCCCAAGTACTTTAATCAAATTATCTAGTTTAATAAAAATATAAACACAATGAATCTATAAGGTAAATATTGCTATTGTACTCATTTCATACAGGAGTAATTATAGTTATGAATTTTATTTATTTTCCTAATGTTACTCCATAACCCATATACTATTCCTATCACCACTATGGTCTGCCACATTTTCCTCCACAGATCAAGTCATAAATAACATTGTTGATGGACCTTCAAAGTGCGAACTTTAATTGCATTGCTGATGTACCTTCAAAATCCTGTGATATTTGTATTGCCATAAGCAAGAAAAAGCTGCTAGGAAGTTTCACACACATGAATCACCATCATGCTATTCTAATACCACATTGGCTGATAATCTTTAGAACAGTCTTCTCACTTGTGTTTGATAGAAAGTCTAATTTTTAATTAAACAATGCAATGTAGCATGTCAAATGCTTGACAATAATTCAAAGTGTTTTGTTATAATGGTGACAATTGACACAGTTATTTAAGGGAAGGCTTCTGAAAGAAAGGGATATTTAAGCTGAAATGACTTGCCAGATTATGGGGTCAGCGTGCAAGAGAAAATTTTAGGAGTTATTTTACTGTTTGGAATTATAGACTCCTCTCCATTTTAATAGTCGTGTTCCCAGCAAAACAGGTCCATCATTTTTACTGGATGAATGTAAAGTTGTTGTTTAATGTCTCCATTTTACATTGACATGACAACATCAGCAAAGAGAATTGAAGAGTGGTCATGAAGGAGACCTCTCAACTAGTCCAGCCTGTGTTAAATGTCAGTTCTTCTACTAAAAGCTACACTATTTTGGGTACAAATAATTTAAATTCTTTCAGACCTAGTTTCCTGGTAAAATGCCTAGATCATAGTATTGTTTTGGATTTAAGGGCATGATACATAGTATGTATAAAATAAATGTTGGCTCCTTGCTTTGGTTAATCTATTAAATAGGCACATGCTTTAAATCAGGAAGATTCATTCTTAATTTTTGTTGTTAAATAATTGTATTTGTTTTACAAAGTTAAGAATAAGAATAATAAATAGAATAAGGCATATGGGAGGCTTTTAAATGCAAACACATTAAAAATATATACATAATTTTAAATTATGTGTCATTTTCTTTGGTTCTCTAATTACATGTTACTATGTGTCTTATTTCCTGAACTTCTTTGAGGTATCTGTCTTCTTGGAAGTTTCTGATATACCTAGCACAATGGTAACATGCAGAAGACATCCAAGAAACAACTCTTTATAGCCTCTTGTGATGATAGCAGCTAGGCAGTGGTTCTCCTTCCAAAATCGTTTGACATTTTTGAATGTTTTTTGCATACTTACTGCAAAATTATGTGTGCTTTTATCACATGTGCATTTTTAAATTTTACCCAAAATACTGTACATTTCCTAAATAAATTAATATATTGGGATACCTAGGGCCTAAAGTAAGTACTACAGAGAGATTTACTATTATAATAATAAGCACTGCAACTTTGTTGTCATTAGTTACCTTTTCCTAGGTGGGGATCACATTTACCACTTAGCATCTCTCCAAGTACCTGACTGTAAATATGATAGTGCTATAACTTCAGCATACTGATCCCAAATATAACAACAAGAAATATATGCTATATTCTTAAATGTGCTCATTAATTATTATTCAATAACTTTATGGAATTTAGCAGATTCCTGTGGGAATTGATTATAGTGGACTTAAGGAGAGTGAGGCAGAGAAAAGGTTAAGAAATCATCTCAGATGGAAAATCATATAACATTAACTTCATGCATAATCACATGTGAGCAATGAATAGTATTACAACCAATTTCAATTTATGGAATCAAAATCATGACTGGAGGTCATCTGTCTAATCCTTGAGAATAGCAGCTTTAAAACTAGAGATGTCTGGGTAATAAAATGCCCATTATCTGCTTCTACCCACAGGTAACCTGCTTTTACCCTTCGACCCACCAATCTGCCATGCTGAAATATCTGTGAGAGGGAACGCTTCTGAAAATGACAGATTAGTGCCAGTGAATCAGCACACCCAGCAGTGAGATGTCATTTCTGTATGTCCTGCATTCAGAGGCAATGTTCCCAGAAATGGTAATCAGCAAAGTGAAAGACAGGAAGTTTTCTCATTCAATAATTTTAGGGTAAGAGATAGAGTAAGAAGGGAGAACGATGCTTTAAATATTTTAAGCCTCAAATTTTTATGAGCATCCAACTTTTTAAAATGCATACAATTTTTAAAATACTATAACCTCTATCTAGCAGAGTATATAACTTCTGTCTCTTTCCTCTGGAACATGAAAATCACATCTTTTACTACCACGGAAGCATCTTAATTCTTTCCCCAAACCATTATATTTAACAGGAAGTTTCTTAAGAGTTACTCTTAGAATTGTATTCATACTTCCATAAATGTTCTAATAGCAAATTTCATTTATAAATAGTTAGTCCTGATTTTGTTCTGAGACCTGCACTGATTACTATGCAGGACATACTGATGAGTAAGGAAGACAAGTTATTTTCTTCCTGAAAGTAGTAAATGAAAAGTTGAATAAAAAGAAAATTCATAGCAGTAAAGTAATACTATACTTCAATGCAGTATAGTAATGATTTGTTACTTAACAATCCAAGCATCGTAAGTACTTTGAAAGTTTTTTTTTTTTTAATTTCTCAGTCCAGTTAGATTGCATGGTGGATTAAATTCCCAGTTAATTTACAAATCTGAACTTGGCTTTGTGCTATCTGGGCATAGTATCCAATAGAAGTTGAATTTCCCAGAGGGAAAAAAAAAAATCTTATGACAACCTAAGTAATGACACTCTCGAAAACTTTAGAACACTTGAAGATGAGAAAGGGTCTTAATGTTGCCATTTGGTTTGTAGCCGGATACCATATTAAGTTTGAAATAATATCTGAAGTTTATTAGGTACAAAACTAAATAAAGTATAATATTTACAACTCTATTTAATCTTTTTCTATCTAATTTTTCAACTTCTACACTTATTTAACTTAATTGTTTTACCTCCAGAGAAATCGTAACCATAAGATATTTAAGATCTACTTATAAAGAACGGTTTATTCACCAAATAATCATGAAGTACATATTGATTGCTGAACAAGACTTGCCCTCCTCTAGGTATAATGGGTATTATAAAAGGTAAATCAATGGCTATCTACCCATGGACAAGAATGTTATAGCTAGAGTGATCACAAATTAGTTTATGTCAATAGTTCCGAAGTATTTATTATTATCATTCCAGCTCATTGTCAGAAGTGCTTCCATTTGGAAGGTTAATTATCTGATCACAGTAAAGAGTGGAGAGAATATGGGAATTGGAGTCAGATTTAAGATTAAATCCTGACTTTGTCTTTTGCTTTTTTATGACATTAGGCCTTATTTTCTTCATCTGGCAAATAGGGATCTTACCACCTAAATTAAAAGAATATTTGTGAGGATTTTTGAAGATATAATGAAGTGTTTGTAAAATGCTTTGTCCTCCCATCCCTCACTCCAGGTTCCCGGCACCATGGTATAAAAAGAGTGAAAACTCTCTCTCTCTCTCTCTCTCTCTCTCTCTCTATATATATATATATATATATATATATATATATATATATAATATATATATTTAATATTTAAAAATACAAAGCCAGCTACATAATTTATAGGACCAATGAAAAATAAAAATGCAGGGTCTCTTGCTCAAAAAACATGAAAAACTACTATTAAAGGCGCTAAAATATAAAGCTTTTTCTTCTTCCAGACACTCTCAACTTGTCATAATGTATTTTGCTACTTTATGCTATTATAAGACAAAATAAAGTTAAAAATATTATCATGGAATTTACCATACATCTTTATAGTCTATGATGCCAGTTTTAACCGCAAATATAAGAACATTTAATGCATATACAGAATCACCAAAATTATGCAATCTGTACTCCTTAGCTTGCGCTTGTATATGCATTTCATTCTCACTGAAACAGTGAAAAAGTAGCACAAAACTAACTCAACTGCTTTTACTTCACTTGATACATGCACAATTTGTCAATTAGTAAGGAAGAACTGAAAGAAAGAGAAACTGTGGATTGCCCTATCTTTTCCTTTACTTCTAAGTTATTATTTTCAACTTTAGTATTGGCTAATATAGGGAAGTAATATAGGTAAAAAGAATGATAGGGTTTCTTGATTACCTGGGTTTTTAAAAAGCCATCATCCAATGCCTTCTTTCCATATTCAATGTAAATTCTGGCTTAAATAGAAGAAAAGGTGTTTTCTTGTCATTACCCGATGAACTCAGTAGAAGCATAGCCAACTTAGCTTGTACTCTGAGCCTGGCTGAGCTCCCACACTCATGAGTCCACTGGAATTCTGTACTCCTGAGCATTGCAAATACTCCATGCAAATAACACAGTATGAAATGTAGCAGACTTGTGTAATACATCTCTTCTGTTCATCTGTATATTCCATGTCCCACTGAATTTCATTTACAATTAAACACAAGTTCAACAATTATATTATCAAAAATTTCAACACAGTGACAACATTAAACTAAGCACAAGGTCCTTTTGAATGGTGGACACTGTCTGACATCACAGGTCACAAGCTCGTGAAGCTGGCCCTATGGAAGTATAAGAAAAGCTTTTCTGAGGCTACCATAAAAACCATGGCAATAAACACACAAGGCTGTTAAAGAAAGGGAGTGCCTTTGAAGTAACCAAGATCACAAGAGGAATACACAATGTCAGAAAATACTCTATAAAATTGACTCTAGCCAGAAGTTCTCCAATACCTACCCAATTATACCCTTAACCACCACTGTCACTTTGGTAAGGAAAAACTCTTCTACTCCTACATGTACATTACTTTTAGCTTTTTACTTATTACCAAAAATGAATTTTACTAATTATGTTATACCTTTCCCTAAATTGGCATAGGTGGGACGAGTGCTATTATCATATTTGACACTTTGAATTCTCATACTTTCAAATGTCAATTAAAAGGCCAAGTTAATTTAGTCTTTTGAACAGGTAAAAAAAACAAAAAGTGTGTTTTCCAAAGATCAATTTCAGTGTTCTATACAGGGTAAGTTGCCCATTGAAAGTGTCCATATTGCAGTTGTGGAATTATCCATCTATTTAGATATGACCTTTGCTGAAATAGTGAAGAAAACAGTAATATTTATACTATGAAAACTCTGGTCACAATCTGATGCAGGTGGAAGAAGGAAAGAAAGAAAGAGACAGACAGAAAGATGGAAAGAAAGAAAGAAAGAAAGAAAGAAAGAAAGAAAGAAAGAAAGAAGAAGAAAGAAAGAAGAAAGAAAGAAAGAAAGGGAGAAGAGGACGGAAGAGGGAAAGGGTACTTCAATAATCTTTCTTTTATATTAGCATCTCATAATGGAAAAGTTAAAATGAAATCTAAATATTGCAGTTATAGTTTTTCTGCATTTACATATTTTTTCATGTCCTTTCTGACTGAGGTTTTGTAGATTTCTTAGTAAAATGAGACGAGGGTTACCATCAGTTAAATAAAGAAAAATATTTATTTAATTAATAAAATAACATTTTATTTTGAACTGAGTCTACTACAAGGAACAAGATGGTCTTATAATTTAATGTCATTAACATAATTTTATTCTAAATAAATATTTCCAAACACTCCAAAAAAATCTGAAAAAGAATCTGGAAATCAAAGTTCTGAAAGCCAAAATATGCTTTAAAAATCAAAGTTTTTGACATAAATTAAATATTAGAACCGTGAAGCCATTAAAAACTAAATAATAAAGAACACAATTTGGGGCATATGTTGTTTGCACATATGTGTATATGGGTTTGTATTGTAAATATAAAATAATAAATCTAGGTGTAGCTCTGTCTGCTTCAATGCTTCCAGCTACTTTACCCCATTTGAAATAAATTGCACCTTAAATTTGAAGGCAATTTTCAGTAGTTTGGTGTGCAGTAGAAATTTCATCTTTGATATTTAGTAAGCCTGAGATCTTTCTAACTTGTGAAGTCTGCATGTCTGCAAACTAGGATGTCTGTGTTTGTGTTTATTACCTTTTTCATGCATGCCTTGAAATGACTAAATTACAGGTATTTTACATGTGTTTTGTGGTACAAGACAGATACAGTCCACTGGTATAATTTATCTTGAAACACCCTGTTTTACAAAATTACAGAAAAGCACTGCAATTTGCTCAATTTTTTATTTCTAAGACTATGATAAAATCTTCAAAGCCCAGAAGATGTCTTCAGATAAGACCTTAGCCATGCAATAAACAATTTTCATCAAAGCTCTGGGTTTGGGGAAATAGAGTACAATTGTGGATTTAAAATCTTGATAATGTTTCTTACTTATTATCTATTTTGTCTTTTGTATTTTGACCTAATTCAGCCACCAAAGGCATCAACTCTTATATAAGATTAGATACACACACACACACACACACACACACACACTCATACAGCAGTCCAAATCAGATTATCTACAATCAGGGTAATTGTGGAGAACAAAATTGTTCATCTGTACTGTGCAGCTGCCTTTTGGATTTAGCGTTTGATCCCAAATGATTGCTGAAGCTACAACTCTACTAGAGCTCTTCTCTAAATCCAGTGGAACTTTTTTATTTTAAAAATCACTTTTTAAAAACGTGTTTTGACTTCTTTGCTCTTTCTATCAGAATAATATATGAAT
This sequence comes from Canis lupus familiaris, assembly GCF_011100685.1. Taxonomy (NCBI): domain Eukaryota; kingdom Metazoa; phylum Chordata; class Mammalia; order Carnivora; family Canidae; genus Canis; species Canis lupus. The sequence goes on along the minus strand of NC_049225.1, from coordinate 63,814,996 downwards.
ATCTAAAAGCCCAGTGGAAAACGTATAAACCTTATGGTATTTAAATAAAATGCAAGATAATTTGATGCTGAAGATAATTCTTACTGATTTTCAGTGAATTTTCAAAATATTCTGTGTCTCCAATTCAGTCTTAAATGTTGTATTTTTAATCACTGTATGCTAGAAAAATATTTGTGTTTATGAGTAATTGAATTTTACTGACTTTGAAAATTTTGGCATAAATGTTTGACATTTCATTAAAGACAGAAGTATTATGATTAGTTATAAAATGAGTTTTATATTAGTGTGGGTGAATGTGTAAGAATTTATATCCATTTTTTTCTTATGTTGAATCTTTTTATTTAATATTCTGGATAATCTATCAGGATATTTATTATGTACTGGTATAGCTCAATTGGCTAAAGTTAAATTCTGCATCTAAATCTATTATTTCCAATGTTTCTTAATATAAAATGCTACTATTACTAAAGACACTTTCAATCTTTCTTCTTTATAAAAGAACTAGTTAAGAGATTACTTAGTCTGTAGATATTAAAAAGGAAGCAGTTTATAGAGGTTTTCCACCTTACTCAGATTCTTCCCCCAACCTCACGTAGTACACACCCTCATTAGTTGATATGTTTTCCAAATTCATAGTTTCTGCCTTGAAACAATTATTTTATATAATTTATAAATCTTAAAATTAATAAGAAAGGCATTCATTTATTCATAAATTCAGAGTCATTGTTTATTTCATTAGCATAATATTTTATGTTTCTCACACTTTAAGACCTGAGTGACCTCCACCATTTGTATTGTCTGTTATACCTGAATTTAACCCTTCTATTGGCCCACAGCACACATTGGTATGGGTTCTCGGGTCCCATAAACTTTCCTCTCTACATCAGTGGTTCTCATGCTAGCATTTTACTTGTTTCTCTCCTGAACATTGTCTCTGCCTTTCCATAGACAGTTAGTTGCCCTCATCATAGAAAAACCAAGTAGTGTTAGGAGTAATAGCTTAGTAATGGTGGCAGTGTGTTAGCAATACCACAGGCATTTATTTTCTTGGTAAAATTATTGATGCTTACTTAAGGGATCAGAGCCCCCCAAATACTAATACAATCCAATCTAGAAGAGGTAGAAGTCTAGATTTAGAGAAACATTATTTCAGTTATTACAGTTGTAATAATTAACATTTATTTTGAGCTTGTTGCATGGTAGGCATGGTCATGAGTATTTTGTATGTGCTATCATTTTGAATCTTTACAATTCTATGGCTAAGATTATTCACATTTTTCATGTAATTAGAATAAAATTAATCAAAGTTTTATATGTTTTTCAGATATAATAGAGCTAAGAATTTTTACAGTTCATATTTCATTATTCCAATCCAGGGTCACTCAACTTTAGAGCACATTCAGTGTTATACGCCTGAGCATAATAGAGAGCAAGATATGTATATCTCAATAAACAACAAAGTAAGCCTGAGAAACACCATTTCAGCAATAGATGCATCTAAAAGAGGTAGAAAACTGCCAAATGGGCACAGCTTCAATACAGGGATCAACTTAGTCTGACTAGAACCTTGAAGTACACTAAGGAGGGCACTTGGTGGGATGAGCACTGGGTGTTATACTAGGTTAGCAAATTGAATTTAAATTTTTTAAAAAAGGAAAAATAAAAAGAACCTTGAACTAGATCTCAGGGAAGCAAACTTTTTTGTTCTCTTACCTATTCAAATGACTAAGCTCACTTGGCTTCTGTAGGTATGAGGATTTTAAGTATCAGTAAATTAATAACACTTGTGTTTCTTAATTTCAATATGGAAAATGACATAGGATTAGTAAAATTCCTTAGTAAAATTAGTAAAATTCCTTTCTGAATAAAAACATTCAGTCTATTGATTAGCCTTTTTAAAACTACATGCAAATGTTCTAAGAACAGCAGGTTTTCAGTAGGACTAGTCAAGTATTACTAGTGACCTGAGAAATACACATTGATCAATAACAATGTTATATACCAAGGTAAAGAATCAGGGAAGAGAGGAGCCTGGGTGGTGCAGTTGGTTAAGTGTCTGACTCTTGGTTTTGGCTCAGGATGAGATCTCAGGGTCATGATCTGAGGGTCGTGAGATCAAGCCCTGCATTGAGCTCCTCACTCAGTGTATGGTCTACTTAAGACCCTTTCTGCCTCTGCCCCTCCTCCTACCCTCTTTCTCTCTCTCTCTCTCTCTCTAATGAATAAATAAATCTTTTAAAAAATCAGGGAAGAAAAAATATATGGAATGATTTCTTCCCTTAATACTCTAATAATGTAGTAAAAAGATGATATATACATAAAATGTAATTAATAAAAATATCTGATGAACTGATTTGCATACAAGGGATAAAATGGAAAATGGGAAAGAAATCAATAAGTAAAAGGCAGATGACTATTGAATCCTCATGGTAGGGAAGCCAAAGTGGGGGCTTTGAAAACGAAAAAGATTTGAATAAATAAAATGAAGTGTAATTATTCTCTCTGGTTTTCTGTTTCATGGGCCTGAGATCTTCATAACATTAGTTTGCTTGTGTTATTAACTGAATGTTTATGCCCTCCCAAAATTCATTTAATTAAGCCCTTATGTGATAGCATTTAGAGGTAGAAGCTTTGGGAAGTAATTAGCTCATGAGAGTGGAGCCCCCAAGTTGGAGAAGAGGAAAAGAAGTAGTCTTCCTCTCTTTATCCCTCTGCACCACCCCCCTCTTTTTCTCCCTCTGCCATGTGAGGATGAAATGAGAAGATGGCCCCATGTGTAAACCAGAAAGAAAGCCTTTACCAAGAACTCAATCATGCTAGCCTCTTGATCTTGGGCTTCCAGACCCCAGAATTTTGAAAAATGTTTGTTGTTTAAACTACCCAGTCTATGGTCTGTTATAGCAGTCTTAGCTAAGATCCTTAATCTGCCTTCACTTACAGAATTGAAGCTTAGTAAAGACTGAATGAGTGAGTCTTGAAGTATTTTACATGCAATATCCCACTTGTGTTATAAAAACATATCCAATAGTATGTACTATTATCCTTTTTTACAGATCATAAAACTAATGTTCAAGGGAGTTAAATGCTGCCTATTGTCATATAGTAAACTCAAGATCTAGAATTTGAACCTAGTACATTGATACCAGAAGTCACATTTTATTACATTATCTTCAAATACTAAGATACTGTTTAAAGTGTGGTATGTACAGTTAATAACAAGTGTTAGTAAGTATGTTGAGAAACTAGAACACTTGTAAACTGTTACTGGGAATGCAAAATGGTATGGTCACTATGGAAAACTGTATGGTACCTCCTGAAAAAACTAAAAATAGAATTATTATATAATGTAGCCATTTAATTTCTGGCTATATGCCTCAAATAATTGAAACTAGGAACCTGAGGGGATCCTTGGGTGGAGCAGTGGTTTAGCGCCTGCCTTTGGCCCAGGGCGCGGTCCTGGAGACCCGGGATCGAGTCCCACGTCAGGCTCCCGGTTCATGGAGCCTGCTTCTCCCTCTGCCTGTGTCTCTGCCTCTCTCTCTCTCTCTCTCTCTCTCTGTGCGACTGTCATAAAAAAAAAAAGAAAGAAACTAGGAACCTGAGGAGATATTTATACAACCATGTTCATACCAGCATTTCTTATAATTTCTTATAATAGCCAAAAGGTGAAAGAAATCCAAGTGTCCATCAATGGAAGAATGAATAAACAAAATGTGGTATATACATACAATGGAGTATTATTCAGCCTTAAAAAGGAAGGTGATTTTGACATATGCTACAACATAGGTGACTTGAGGATATTATGCTAAATGAAATTAGACACAAAAACATAAGTACTGTATGATTCCACTTACATGCACATACCTATAATCAAAATTATAGACACAGAGAGTAGAATGTGATTTCCTGGGGCTGGGGAGAGAGAGTAAGGGGAATTATTGTTTAAAAGGTACAGAGTTTCAGTTTTGCAAGGTGAAAGGAGTTCTATGAATGGATAGTGGTGATGGCAGTACAACAGTATGAATGTACTTAGTGCCACCAAACAAAACACTTAAAAACAGTACATGTTATATTACGTATATTTTACCATGATTAAAAAAACTCAATCTAAACTTTAAAAAAAATGTGGGGTGTGTATCTATCTATCTGTGTATGTTTCTGTGTTTTATGTTGGGGAGTTGAGGAAGATAGTGGACGTTCTTTTTTAAAACATTAAAGGAGAAGAAAAAAAGAAGTCACCAAAATAATAGTAATTAAATTTTGCTAACCACAACTTCTGAATAACTTGACCTTTCATTTTTATAATACATTGGATAAGAAAGAAGTCAAAATTACCCACACATGCAATTTTAGTCACTTTTCTAAGAAACATGTTTGGTACAGGTTCCACGCTGACATCTCTTAATTAACTAATCATGATTTTGGAACACTAGTCCATGCTGGTTTATAAATCAAACACTGAACCAAAAGGTAGGTCACAAGAACTCCAACTAAAGACACTACAATACACTCTTTAATTGCTGAGCTGTCTTTTTCTTTAAAGTTGTAATTCCCCAATTTTGGATATCACAGTAAAGTTGACACAAAAGATAGCATCTTAACATAGTATTACTTAACAAAGATGGCTGTCATTTCTGTCACATGAAAACCCTGTCAGGAACCACACTTCAACTTTCTGTTGCCATAGATACCACTTTTCCTCTGTGATCAAAAGTGAAAAACATAGCTCAGTGTCATGATTCAAAATATAAAGAATTGAAACCACTTCAGAAATATATACAAAGACTCAAGAGCAAGTCTCTTATCACTGGGATTTCAGTCACACAAAGTAAAATTCTAGAGCATCAATTGTTGCTTGGCCAGTGGAGAAGTTGAAGAATAGAATACTAATGATGCAAAATGACTCCATATAACAGCAAAACAGGTTTGAATCAATGCATTGCTTCTAGGTGTATTTTTTTCATTTATTAATAAAAGAATGTACCTGGGACCTCATATCCAAGTTGTAAAACTTAACCTGGACAAAGTTAATTTCCTGGTATATTGATTAAAGAGCAAACTTGACATTAAATATTGGCATTGTTTTATCCTGAACTGCATTTAATTTTATCCTGAAGAATGGTAGTCAGATATTATCTATGAATTTAAGGGCATATTGGCAAACGGTGCATATTTGTACACCAGAGAAGTCTGAAGGGCAAAATTATTCAAATTAAAATTAAAGCCCTGATGGAAATAATTATAAGGCTGGAAAACACCTGTACAGCAGTAAACAACATGTTCAGGAAAAGAGTCACTTTCAGAGATTACCGTGGTCATCTAGCTATTGTGGAGTTTTGCCAAGACTATTGTGGGAAATGTTAACCTTCTGTGGTCTCTTGTGTCTTCTGGGTATGGAGAGTGACAGGAGAAATGAGTCTATGCTCGAATGCCTTTGAAACTTATAGGGATTAAAAATGCACATTTATTCCCCCCTTTTTTTCCTTGTGGGTCTTATTTATGGAATATTGCAACAAGTGCAAGTTGAATAGTCCTGGTCTAAGTAAAAATAGCTAATTAAAATGATGAGCCAGCAAAATAATTATTCATATGATAACTTTTTTTCTGAAAACTAGTTTTTATACAAAAAGGCAAATGGGAAGAGACTGTTAAATTGTTACATTTACTAATACAAACAGCATTATACTATATTGAATAATATTTTGGGGATCAAAATTCCTTCATGAGTTATTACCTAAAATAATTGGGAGGCAACAGGCATGATAGGTGAGCCTAAGTGCTTGGGATTAGATAGAACTGGTCTCTACCACTGACTAGTATGGATGTTACTTAAATTCTTTAAATCTCAATTCTCTTACCACATAATGATAGTAATAATAATATCTACCTGGTAAGATTATCACAAAGTTTAAGTAAATAATATTATCAAATCTAACCATACAAAAAAATCCTCTGAGTAATATTTTAAGATTTTATTTATTCATGAGAGAGGCAGAGACATAGGCAGAGGGAGAAGCAGGTTCTCTGCAGGGACCCTGATATGGGACTTGATCTGGAACTCCAGGATCATGTCCTGAGCCAAAGGCAGACACTTAACTGCTGAGCCACCCAGGTGTCCCTGAACAATATGTTTTAAAGCCCAATATTGAGTGACTTAAAAAAAAAACGGCTATTTACAAAGATGAAACACATCATGTTATTTGATGGAAAGTCTCGATTTTGGTTTTCTTCTCTCTCTCTCTTTTTTTTTTTTTTTTTAAGGATTTGTTCATTTCTTCTAGAAAGAGAGAACAGAGGGAGAAGAAGAGGGAGAGGAGAGAATATCCTCAAGCAGACTCCCCACTGAGCTCTGAGCCCACCACCAGGCTCCTTCTCACAACTCTAAGATAGATTCCAGCATATATAAAACTTTGCTGCCATAAAAAACGTTATATAATAAAGTCAGTAGAGAAATAAATAGCTACCCTCTAGAAGGGGGTATTAGAAGTATTAGGCTAATTTGTTAGGAAAGAAAAGCTAGATTATATATTTTAGATAGAAATAATGAACAAATATGCTAAAACATTAGATGTAAAACTTAGAATCATTTAAAGATTTAGTAGAAATAACAGACTATTTAGGAATGCAAGTTGAATATCTAGGTGCACAGAATCACTGTAAAATTCTTGAAGGGAAAAGTGTATAGATGTAAATCAATATGTTGAATGTTACATGTCAGTAATTTTATAACCAAATATATGAGGCAAATGGCCAAGTGAGATACAATGTTTGCAACAATAGTATTACAAAAAGATGGCTTTCAAGTCAAATAAGTAAATGACTAACTCTGCAACAGAAAAAATTGGCTCAAATCATTTAGGCATTTTAGAAAGGAAGAAATACAAATGGACAGTAAACACATAAAGGTTTACATTACCAATAATTAAGTAATGCAAAATTTTAAAAGATGTCATTATCCTTCATAAAATTGGCAAATATTAAAAAAAAATCCAAAAATAGAGATTGTTTGGTGGGACAAGCATCCTCATAAAGTAAAGGATTCTCATAAGTAAAAATTGGCATAACCTTTTGGCAAAGCAACTTGGAAAAACAGAGCTTTCATTCTTTTCATTTTCTTTTTCCAATAATAGTTGTTGCCAGAACTCACCCTTAGGAGATGGGAAACCAATATACATAGAAGAATTTTCATTTTAGTGTTTCTGTGATAATAGTAGGCACCCTAGTTATCATTAATGATGAATAGTTAAATAAATGATGCCACATCCATTAATTGAATTACATATCCATTAAAACTATTTTTAAAAGTTCTTTAATGACATTAAAAATGTTGAAGGTATATTAAATGGGACAAAAAGACAAATCAGAATAAGAAATAATTGCATAATTGAATTTTGTGTAAATAAATACATGCATTCCATGTTTGTAAGTGTATTCTCACAATAAATCCAATTAGAATACTAACAGCGATGTAGTTGTAGAGTGGTAGTGAAAATACATCTCAACCTCTTCTCTATACATTTTGTATTTGCCTTATTTTATTTTTTTCCATGTTAGAAATACTTTATTACATGAAGACTCATTCCAACACTATTAACATTTTAAAATGAATGAACATTGAAAATTAAATACATTTTTGCAGTTATAGAAATAATAAGGTTTTCTGCTTAACATCTTGGGATATTATTTTTTTAACATCTTGGGATATTCTTCAATTAAGTTACTCTTTTATTATTAAGGACATATCAGATATTAAACTGAGAAGAAGAGATACTACACTTGATTTTAGCCAAGGCTGAGAAGCTAACTAGTTATTCTTTTTATTATTGTGATTATCTCCTCTTTCTACCAATGAATCATTTTGAATAGCTAATATAGGTGCATGGCACAAAATTCAGAAGATACAAAGAAATATATAGTGGAAATCCTTCTTCCTTCTCTGCCTGGTATCCACCTAACTCACCCACTAAGGGTTATTGATGTTATCAGTTTCTTTTTTATCTTTCCAGATATGATTTATATATTTTAGAATAACTCTTCAATACACACACACACACACACACAAATAGTAGTATACCCTTCTGTACTATTCTGCATATTGTTTTTCTCACTTAATATTTAATGATGTATTTTCGTATCAGTACATATACAAGTGTTACATTCTTTTTAGTGATTTCATAGAATTCAGTATCAACACAATGTAATTTATTAACTGTTCCCATTATGATGGGCAATTAGGTAGTTTTTAGCCAATTTGCATTTACAAACAACGTAACTAGTAAACTAAAACTAGTTCAGCTTTTTAGTTTTGAAAGTTACTGTGAGAGACACCTGGGTGGCGCAGCAATTGAGCTTCTGCCCTCAGCTCAGGCGAGATCCCAGGACTGGGGATCAAATCCTGCATCTGGCTTCTCCCTCTGCCTGGGTCTCGGCCTCTCTCTCTCTCTGTCTCTCATGAATAAATAAATAAAATATTTAAAAAAAAAAAAAAGAAAGAAAGTTACTGTGAAATTGCCTTCCATGGCTTTATACCATTTATAATCTCATCAGCAACAAATGGATATGTTTATTTCCCCTAGACAATATGGATCTGATCAAGCTTTTTGATTGCCAATATGGAGATGAAAAATGGCATCTCATTGTAGTTTTAAAGTGCACTTCTCTTCAAGAGTGAGGTTGTTTTTCATATGTTTAACAGTCATTTATATCTCGTTTTGAAGCTAAAGTTTGTAGCACAGTTTGATCTGATCATTGCATTCCACTTCATGCCCTGTAGAACCCGAAGATGCCTTTATATCTTCACTGCTTTTATATCAGTTTAGGTCACTTGGACTGCACATAACATAAAATCCTGGCTCAACTGACTTTAATAGTGAGGGAAATCTTTTATCCTACATTATATTATGTCCTAAAATAGAGTAACACTAGGGTTGGTTAATTAAGCTACCTCAGCAAGGAAACTGAGATTCCTGGTCTTTCTATCTTTCTGATTGCCACACTCCAACTCGATTACCTCATGGTAGGAAAAAGGCAGCATTACAGCCTACTGACAATAAAAATGTTAATAAAGCTAGTTTAAGTTTTGCAAATTTGAATTACAGAAAGGTATAAAATAAGAAGTAAATTTTCCTTCTCTTCTACTTTGAATCTCTCTCCAAAAGAAACCACTTAAGTTTTATAATTATTTGAAAAATAAAGAAAACTAAGACTGTGTGCATACCTGAGTATCTCTATTTATATTTCATGCATTCATTTGTTTATTTTAAACCCCAAAGAGACCCATATTTTATATATCATTCAAAGCTTCATTTTTTTTTCACTCATTATTCCTTAAAGATTTTTCTAGTTAGGCTATACAGTCCTCTGCTTGTTATAATTTTTAATGGGTCTCCTTGCTGATAAAGACATTGGTTAGTCCTATTTGGAGGCTACCATAAATAAAGCTGCAGTGGACATCTTTGCATAGTTATATTGGCATACTTCTACAAGTCTAAGTTCCTAACAGTGGATCAAGGTGAAAGAAAGTACATTTTACTTTTTTTATTTTTTTAAATATTTTTACTATTTTATTTATTTACTTGAGAGAGAAAAAGTGGTGGGGAGGGTCAGAGAGAGAGACAGAAGCAGAATCCCCACTGAGCAGGAAGCCTGATATGGGGCTTGATCCCAAGACCTGGAGATCGTGAGCTGAGCCTAAGGCAGATACTTAACCGACTGAGCCACCCGGGTGCCCTGGGAAAGTACATTTTAAACTTGATGGTGAAATTTACCTCCAGAAAGGTAGTCCCAGTGTACCTGACCACCAAGAGTGTATGAGAGTATCTGTTTTCTGTTGATAGAGAATCTTGCCTCTTCCAGGAGCCCCTTGACATCTGCAGTAATGAGGATGGGTGCTCACCAGGAAGCAAGTCTAGCCCCTGTGCTGGGGGTATCAGCTGTCTCCCTCCATAGTCTTTGATTCCTTATTGATTGTGAGGTGGCAGTCACAGTGTGGGAGCCAGCAGTCTCTTTTCTTGGGTGTAGCGACCACACCCTGGATTTCCCTTATCACTTTAGCATGGTTGTCCTATTTGTCCCAAGGTGAGAGAGTGAAGAACCACTTCCTCTTACTCTTTCAGGTGAAGAAGGCATGTAGACAGAGGCCCTCTCCTGTTGCCCAGACAAAAATTCAGATAATCCCAGAGCAGGTGAGACTCTCCTAGGCATCCTAGGCACGTGGGTCTTCTCCCCTGGGTATGGGTCTTCCCCATCTCCAGTCCTGTCTGAGTGCTATGAATACCTGGCTTTGGGTGAGGGACCTCAAGGCTGCACTTGACATGTGAGAGGCATCTGGTCAGTTGCTGATGTGCTCAACCTTCCTTGCTGGTCTGTCATTTGCTGACATTGGCTTTTCTACAGCCTGGTGTATTCTTCAAGGCATCTTCCCAAGGGAAAATGCTATCTTGTCTATTTTTATTTTTCTCTCTTTTGATCCTCATGTTTAGCTGATTGAGTCTACTAGCTTTCTCAGGCACTGGAGATATTGACCCTGGCAGCCAGGGTAAGTGCATCCTCCTCTTTCTGAATTAGCCCACTATGGCAAGATACCACTGTGGCTCTTCGACTTTGGTTCACTAAACTCTGTCATATGGCACAGTCCTTGGTGTCCCAGCCTTCAGACCCGGTCAGCAAGCTGCCAATCCACAGCTCTGGAGCTAGGAAGATAGCTGAGCTCTGTGCTTGTTCTCTGGCTGACTGCTCATTGGTGTTCCTTTCTCCTGCCAGCTGCATATAACAAAATCAATAAAGCCAAGAAGCAGACAGCAGAAACTTTTGATGAGAGAAGGAAGTAAAAATGAATGTGATATGGCTATGCTTGGTGGCCTACAGTTTCTCTGGGCCTGTTCATGCAGCTATTTTAACCTTTCTTCCTGGAGCTTTATTTAGTTCCAGCAACTCAAAGACTCTTAAACCCTAACTCCCAAAAGAACCCTGGTCATAGGGGTGGGTTTTAAGGACACTCTTAGGTATAATAGCAATGACCATATCTAATTCAACATTTGAAACAGTAATATGTGCCAAGAATCTTAAGCATTTTACATGTTTCAAATAATATAAACCTCAAACCACCCCGTGTGCTAAATTTTATTGTCTCCATTTTTTTCAGATGGGGAAATTAGGGCACAAAATTAATTTTCCTGAGACTATAAAGTAAAAATACAGCAAAATAGCATTCAACCCAAGGCATGTTTGACTCTCATGAATTTAGGTTAATACTCTAAATTATGGCAGTCATTGTTTCTATATAGTTCTTATAACACTAATGAATTAATTAACTAATAAATTAACACATTACACTAATAAATGAATTAATATATGAAGTATTTAGTATATCAAAGTTGAAAGGATATTCAGCCTCAGTCTATTCTAAATCATTGGAATTTGATTATCCAAGGCTCATAGACATTTCCTAGGTTTTAATATTCATGTTGGAATTCTTCCTAAGAGGAAAAGAATACGTTTTATTACTATTATTGTTGATGTTTCTTAAATAACCTGTAGAACAAATAACAATAAGGAAACCACGGGGCAGCCCGCATGGCTAAGGGGTTTAGTGCCACCTTCAGCCCAGGGTGTGATCCTGGAGACCCGGGATCAAGTCCCATGTCAGGCTACCTGTATGGAGCCTGTTTCTCCTCTGCCTGTGTCTCTGCCTCTTTCTCTCTCTGTCTCTCTCTCTCTGTGTCTCTCATGAATAAATAAATAAAATCTTTAAAAAAAAAAAAAGGAAACCATGTCTAGTAATTAGCTGCTAAAGTACGCCTTCCCTCATTGCACAAAAATGCTTTTCTGCATTGATAATAACATGTTATGAAAAATAATTTGTGACCTCAGCTTATAACTAGTCTGCCTATAATTAACATTATTGAAAAACTCCAAGTCCTAACCATATTTTCAATGGAAGGGAACATATTGAGGAAGGAGAAGAATTCATATTAATTATTTTTAACAGCTTTGTTATATTTTTTCCATAAGATTCTATTTAATAGTGTTTTCCTTTTGTAATGTTCTACATTTTAAAATATATATTTACTAACAGACTCCAGCAGTGTGATTAAAAATTTAAGAAGTTATTTGAAGCAAATCTTACTAGTATTTAAAATATCTGTAAGTACACACATAAGAAGGATGCTGTCTTTTTATTCAAAATCAATGTTTTTTATGCTAACTAAATGAATTATAAAATTGTCAATGAAGTTTCTGGTATTTCCAAAAATGAACTTATCTAATTTCAACCGTATTCTGAATAAATCCATATTCATTGAAAATTATATCATATGATAACTCAATACATATAAATTATAAGAAGTCTGATTTCATATTTTTAATGGCCAACTTCTTATGTACTACCAGTGTTAGTGTCAGCCAGCTCTAGTGCATCAAGACTTCCCTCGACTGCAACAAAAGTGTAGTGAGCAGGTGGGGATCTATTTCAAACTCTCAATTCAGCCCCTGTGGGGCTCCTTCAGTAACAGATGAAAATTTCTGCATTTCATTTCTTCTATTTCATATTTTTTCTAAATTAACATTTCTCGAATACACAGAAGTTTGTCACATTAGACTGAAAAAATGCAAATGCCAAAATAAATTTGACAGCACAAATTGTTCTGTAACTGGTCTTATAGTTCTTTTTTATTATAATTCTGAAGGCTTCTGACAAATTTTTTATCTGAATATGTGTATGTATATATACATACAACTTGTATATTATGCATTTTTAGGAACAGTGACAATAACAGCAATAACGATCAATTTTTTCTTCTTTGCTTTTAGAGAGGAAGAGTAAATAAAGAATCAAGCACCCTGGGAAATTATATTTTTCCTATGGATCCCAAAATTAGTGAAATGGATGTATAAGAGAATTTTGTACATGAAATACAGCACTGTAACTAAAAATCTGAGCATAAAACCTCAACTTATTTTGAAGTAACTTTTACTTTCTAATATGATCAAAGACTTTTAAGTTCTCATGGCACTAGTTTTGTATTAACAGATTGAATATTAGAATGAATTACAACTGCTCCCAAATTCTGATGTAAGCTAGAAGAATCAAAATGGAATCAAAGTGTATTTTCTTTAAATCCAAAATAACACACTTACTATGAATAAGCTTAAGCATGTGCCTTGTGTCTGTGTGTGATACGTATATAATTTTACAAAGCGTACTTATATAATATAATTTTTCAGTTATTTCATTTGAAACTATTTATTTACTGAAGCAACTAAAACAATAAAAAATACATATTATATTTAATTTTACCTCAAGTTTTAAGATAATTGCATATAAATAAAAAGAAATACTAAGACATTCATTACTTACTGTTGTTCATAACTTTATATTTAAGATTAAAATTATTTCAACAGACTTAATTTTGACTCTGGATTTGCCATAGTAATCAACTAGGCCAAGAATCCATCTGGGAGTACCAGACTTTCAACAAAGAAAAATGCTTGTGATTAACATGCCCAAATATTATAGCATTTGAAAAAAGAAAAATGCAATATATGTAAACAGAAATGACAGAATAATTTGCCCCAAAGCACACAGAGCAAACGAACCTAAAGGAATAGCAAATGAAACTTAAATAAAGATCAATTCCATAATAGCTCAGTATTATTTTTCTTAAAAAACCAGAGCAGTATAGATCTTAAATGATGTTAACATATATGACCAACCCAGCTCCCAGAAAAATCACAAGATTCAAGTCTCCTTTGCTACCAGCATGTATTTGTCTCCCTTCCAATATTTGAATTGATCTTTATTTATTCAGTATAAATTACTGTGGAAATGTTTTAATGAAAAATAACAAAATCTAAGAACAAAAAATAGCTGGTTATGTAATATGTTACTTAATCTTTTTAAATGAAGCCTCATTTTAAAAATAAATAGACTAAAGACAGAGTAGTTAATTATATGCATTCTCTTGAGTTAGTTCTTTATGATTTGACAACTTGCACGGCAGCTGTTCCCGTAAATATGACAATAAATTTCTAAATCTCCAGAGAACTGGTAAATACAGGCAGATGCACTTAACTGCTGGTAGGCAACAAAAGTCAGACTGCAGGAAACGGTGGCACTAATGTAGCTCTTGATTAATCTCTAATTACAGTTTTGTCATCTTAGCAGGGAGACAAAACTATATCACTTCCTAAATAGGCAAGCAGCATTTTGGCACCTAGCAACCGACAGTTCGTTCCTATTAGCTGCAGTGGACTCGATGCTGTTACAAGGGAGGTGGTTATGGATCACTGCTCTATTATTTATGGAGCAGCATTTCCAGAGGCCTTCACAACAGTAGATAAATTAGCAGCTTAATAGGCCAGCACTAACTAAAAACATAGCATAAGCTGAAACATCAAATATGAAATTAAAATGTGACTTGCCCATAATGTTTGCATCATACATAGGAAGAAATGCTCATTCATTTCTGTTAATTATTCAACAAACAGAGCATGAATGTGACCATATTAATGAACACCATATAGACACCTTTTCAATCATTTCACATTGTTTCATAAAGTACTTATATTAAATCTTTCAAAGAGACATTTTTAAAAATTCATTTTACTCCCCCTTAGGGGATTCTCTTGGTTTCGTTCTTAAGCCCAGGGATAGGTGGCAAGCATTAATTAGAACTAGTGCATCCACAAGAGAGCCCTGAGTGTCAGTGTAAAAGTGCCTTATTAAGCTCAAAATGGGCAAATGAGGCTGATTCTCATCATGCTTCCACTTCCCTTTCACTTTGGGTGTGATGAAAAAGTCTAAGAAATGACCTCACACCTCTGTCTGTGTCAGTAATTTGAAGGGAGATATAAAATTCTTAAGTATTTTTTTTCAAAAGGCAATCCATAGGCAGGTTTACTTAATTAAAATTAATGGAACATCTTCCTTAATCTTAATAGTAGAGACTCTATTATTAATAAGATCCTGCCCAGGAGAACCCAAAATGTAATACCCAAAATGATGGTTTTTCATTTCCTCCGATTTTAATAAAATTTATTATTATTATTATTATTAAGATTTTATTTATTTATTCATGAGACACACAGAGAGAGAGGCAGAGACACAAGCAGAGGGAGAAGAAGCAGGCTCCATGCAGGGAGCCTGACATGGGACTTGATCCCGGGACTCAAGGATCATCCCATGGGCCGAAGAGAGACACCAAACTGCTGAGCCGTCCAGGCATCCTTAAAAATTATTTTTAAACAAAATGGCATGACATGTGTTTTTAAAGCATCCTGTTATATTTTTAATTATAATAATTCTTTATTATAAGAATTTCCTCCAAAATGAAAATGTCTTATATTTACATCATTGCATAACTTCAGAAAAATATTTTTTTTCTGATAACACAAGTTGTAGAGTTATTTTAAAAAAAAAAACTATTATGAACAAAATTAAATTTCTTTAATTCAACTGCCCAGAATATCCTGCAATAGTTGAGAAGCCATTGTACTGAAATAAGACCACTCTTCAAACTGTTTTCATTTATACATTTATCTTTTGAATAATTCTTTCTTAACGATAACTCAAATCTCTATTATCATAAATTCTGAATATAAATTTTCAGTATCATTATGTCACATTATCCTACAAGGAATAATGGAAGAAGGCAAAGTTTGGAAAAAGAGCCACGGTTCAATATTAGTAGGTAGAGCCAATGTCTTTGAGATATTCAAGTGAAGATGTAGCTAGCCAGTTCGATGGGTCTGGAATTCAGTGAACTCAGAGCTAGAAATAGAAATTTTAGAATCATTATCCCAAAGACAGTAATTGAAGTCATAGGCATGGATGGGATAGTATAAAGAGAATGGAGCATGAGAGAAGAGTGAAATCAGGAACAACCCTTCAGGAACTTCAACATTTAAAAACCAGCCAGAAAAGGTTGAAGTGGAAAGACTGAGAAGAAATGACCAAAGAGCATGAGAAAATGTGGTAAATGTGCCCCTGCCAATGCCAAAGAAAGGGAGTTTTAAAAAAAAAAATGGAAAGGCCATTTGAATACAATCAGAAGATCAAGTATTGAGAGAACTAGGGGGGAAAAACTCGATATACTAATAAGAAGGTGAACAGAATAATTTCAAGGGAATGATGAGAATGGATGGAAGCCAAATTTGAGATGTAAATAAATGAGAAATATGAAAAGTGAGTGGAACAACCACTTTGTTCTATTAAATGTTGGCATTAAAGGGGAGAAATTCAATGACGGCTGGAAGGCTTGTTTGTGTTAGTGCCCCTATTGTCTTAGAAGGTAAGAGAGTTAAAACGATGCCAATACACAGATGATAAGATTGAAATAAAGAGTTCCCAGGTATGGCAGGGTCTTCTTTTTTGTCCTAAGGAGCTTCATACTGATCTTTGATAGTGGTGTTTGGGTGCAGTAAGAATATGAAGAGACAGGAAATTTATTCTCACTATTTTCAATCTCTGAGTGATTCTTTTCTGATGCTCATGGCATTTGGGCCAACCTATAACTGTGATATCAGTAAAAATTTTGTAGCAATTCTCAGGTGAGCCAAGTAAGTTTGTCTCTGTCTATCAGAGCTCCCTCAGGATGGTTATGATGAAATTACAGCTCCATCCCTAAATTCTGCTTCTTAGGCTAATCTGCTGGAGACCTAACACAACACAGGTTATAGGATGCCAAACCATGTTCTCCAATGAAAAAGCAAGTGTTCTCAACAGAATAATACAGCATAGAGAAAGTGGAAAAAGTACCTTTGACTTTTTCTATTTCCTCTTAATTCACAGCTCTGGACCTTTGCTGTGGGTTTCATCTTTCTCCCCCCCCCCCACCCCCACTTTTCATTTCCAAGCTTCTAAATTTGCTCTTCTCACCTGCTCTCAGGAAATTCATTCTTGCTCCCCCAATTTTGTGTTTCTCCCTTCCCCACCATTTTTACTTTCAACTTTGGTCTCTTTTTTGTACCTTACAGAGTAAAGTATTCCAACTTAGTCTAGATGATCACAAAGGCTTCTTTTACTTACTTCTTTGGATTCTAAACAGGAAGTGCTAGGGCCTGTAAGCAAGAAGCATGGGTAAAAGCAGATGCTCCCGTTATGGCTTACTTCCCTATCAGAAGTGCTATGACTAAGTTTTTCACTTGTTTACCTAAAAATCAAGCTCACCTTAATAAAGAATTATGTTACTTCAGTGGTAACACAGCTTAATCTCATTTGGGTAGAATATATTCCTTCTTTGAGCATGATTTTAATTTGACTTTTGTGGAACAATTACATGACTATTATTTGCAAATAAATGTTTTGTTTTGTTTTTTTCCCCTTGAGTAAGGTATCATAGGCTCCTCCATTCTAGTGTAAACAACTCTTTCTTTCTTGGCCTTCTAAACCTCTCCTTACACAAAATGAGGGCAGGATAGTTTCTAGACCACTATACTTCTTAATCTTTAAGAAATTTAAGATGTGTGGGATCCAGAGCAATGGTGAAAAGACTGGCCCTCGAGGGAAGGTAACTTCTCTTGGGAACAAGGAGAAAATACATACAAATGTCCAAAAATTAAAGAACATTTGAGTGATTTTTTTTCTCATGCTTTCTATTTTCTTTGTGATGGGGAAAATACACCTGCATTTGTTGAGAGTAATAAGAGTGGAATGGCAAATTCAATGTTTTGAAGAGAGTGAAGAATATTTAAAATAGTTCTTGTTGTAAATACCAGGAGAGTGAATTAAGTGGAAAAAAAAAACCAGAAGAATCTCTGGACTGATTAAGGAACATTTGGTAATCATAAATTGATGGCGGTATCAATTTATTCTACTGCATACTTTCTTGAACGATAATCAGCAAAATATTAGAAAGTAAGTAAATATTTTTGTTCACTCAGGGTTGAGGTTTCGCCAAATTGATAATATAAGAAATAAGCAAGATTGTTACTGAAACAATAGACCATGGAACCCAAACTGAATGTAAACAAAAATAAAAGGAGATGGGACCAGATTGATAAAAAGAAGAAAGTCTTTTAGAACTCAGGAAAATGTCCCAGTAGTGATATTTGAGCTCTCAAGCTAGAATAATAAAAAAGTTTTATCAGGGAATATCAAGCTCTATTTCAATGATTTTGGGTAGAAGAGTTATTTCTGGTGATAACAGTGTTCAACATGTGATTTTGGTAGTATAGATGAAGTAACATTAAACAAATCAAGAAACATATAGATGTCAGGAAATTAGGTGAGTCAGTCCTGTAGATATTGACATGTCCACAAATGAGAGAGAAAACCATGAGTCATGTACCAAAGTTTGCACTTTATGAAGAAGGAACCAATAATTCAGCTATAGAGAACTAGCCTGAATAACTAGGTTATTTTTATTTTATTTCATTTATTTTCATTTCAGTAGCCTCCATGTCCAACATGGGGCTTGAACTCATGACCCTGAGATCAAGAGTCTGATGTTCTACTGACCAAGCCAGCCAAGCCGTCTTTTATTTTAAATAGGTGAATTAGGGAATAATTATCTAAAGAAGCAATCAAGAACAAGGAAGACACCAACCTCTCTTGTAAGCCATTAGTCAAATCAAATAATTAATACAAGATAATGGAAAGCAACATTGAAAATTCTGAAACGCTCCATAGAAAACACTACAAATAAAATGATGATTTTTTTCTTAGAAATCAGATTTCTTATAGTTAGATAATTTTTTAAATTAAATAGAAATGAATATATTACAGTGAAAATAATTGTAAAGTCCTAGTTGTTTTCATCATTCCTAGATTATTTTTCTTATATCAAAAGATGGGGAAAATCTTCATGAAGACTTGAGTAAGAGGGGTCATCTGAGATACTGTGCAGATGAGGTAGAAATGCCAGACAAAACCATCCTTAGCACACGAAACGCATAGCTAACCTTAAAGAAGAGACACAGTCAATTAGTTTTAGTAGTATGGGTATTCGGGAAGATTTGTTTAATGATGACACCCTCATTTTACTGAATCAATACCAGCAGGTGTTTTACAATGAAATGTCTCTCTCCTGTGAGTAATTTACAATAAATAAATCCATAAATCTATCAAAAGAGAAAATAAAGCCCTTTTACTAGTCTGGGAATCTATAAGATATGCATGGTTAAAGATCAGCAGGAGCTTTTGACAGTAAAGCTCCAGGTCAGCAGATAGGTCACTGGAACTTGAGCAGTAAATTTGGGAAAAGCTGTTCCAAATGACTGACTCGTTAAGGAGTTGTTTACTGATCACGGGTTTTTAATACATAAATATCTAAAGTATATACACCAAAAAATGGATTATATCTTTGCAGAAAACAATATCCTTGTTTGATGTGCTCTCAGGTTCTATTCTTCCTAGAGGTTGTGTGTTTATATTCTTCATGTCAGTCTCTGTGTCAGAATTCACACACTTCCTAGTTCTGCAACCTTAAATAATTTGGTTAATCTCGTATTGCCTCAGTTTCCTCATCTATAAAATGAAGTAATAATAGTACTTGCTCATATAGTAGTTTTGAGAATTAAATGAATTAATCTCTGCATAGAACTTAAAGTTGAAACAAAAAAATGCCATGCATGGAATAAGCACTTGATAAGTATGACCTAGTACTTACATTATTGTCATTATTATTTAAAAAAAAAGATGACCAGAGGTACACTAAAGTATATATATGGATGGGCATAGGCATTTATTCTCTACTGAAAACAAAACAAAACAAACAAGTGTGTTGAATTTACAAATGACCTATCTACTTAGATTTTTGGGGGGGGCTTTGTAGCCATTTGGAGACATTCATCATTTTCCTTTTCCTCATTCAACATTAGGCCCTTGATTTCATTTGTTCAAACCATATATGTGCTTGCTTTCTTTCTTTCTTTCTTTCTTTCTTTCTTTCTTTCTTTCTTTCTTTCTTTCTTTGTAGGCTCCATGCCCAGTATAAAATCCAACACAGGGCTTGAACTCACAACCCTGAGATCAAAACCTGAGCTGAGATCAAGAGCTGGATGCTTAGCTGACTGAGCCACCCACGTATCCCCAAACCATATATGTGCTTTAGTGTGCCTCTGGCAAAAGCACACTGCCATTTTTTATTTTAATCATGTTCATTCTTTCTTTCAGCAATCTGAAAATATCACTGTATTGAATGATAGTAAAAATGAACATTTACTTAGTATTTACTATATGTAAGGCCCTATTTTAAACAATCTCATGGACAAGACACCATTAAAATCTCACATTACAAATGAAGAGACAAAGAGGTGGAATAAGTTGCCTGAGTATGTAGAGCCATTAAGTGGTAAAGGTAAATGTCAGACTTCCTTCAGGAAATCTGATTCTAAGCAAACTTTTAGGAGATACAATTAACATCTCAATACATCTTTGCTGAGTATGCCACACTGCAAGCTTCACCACCCTCTGATCCTGAGCCATCATCTGGGAGCTAGTCACACAGGCAATTAAAGTAGTCAAGGCAACCACAGTGTAAGAGGTTGCCATATGGGTCCTTGCTTCTCCAGGGAGGTTGGTTGGCTTGGTTATTGCCTGCCACAATAGGTGTTAAGCCTTATTCCTGGGTTCTTTAACTACTGAGCAACCTACTGAGTGTGAAGCCATTATGTGGCCCATCACATCACCCATGTGGAACCATGTCATGATGGAAACCAATGTCATAATGCTGATACTTTTGTGTCTGCTGTGATGTGAGCAGTGAATAGATCAGTACTTTGATCTACTGAGACTTGTTATCCACTTTCAGTATCTTTGAAATTGTGGCACGCCAAACTGCCTGTTTGCTTACCTATCTTCTTTGGAATCTTGATGTCCCTTGCTATCTTCTACAAAGTTAACATTCTTCCCTGACAAACATATATTAATCACTCAAGGTACGGCCTCTCAAATTTATCCACTGGGCCCTTAGCAATTCTTCCCATTGCTAATTTCCCTGGGTCAGGGAGAAATTCCATCCAGGATCAGATCCATTGGCTTGTGAAATATTTCATTCCACATTTTTAAGATTTACATACTTTATAGTATATTTCAGTATATTACAGTATATTCTTTCATGCAAGGCTATCTATACTTTATAACACCAGATGCTAGCATATTTCATGACACATAAAAGGTACTCAATACATGTACGTTGAAAGAAAGAAAGAAGAAAGAAAGAAAGAAAGAAAGAAAGAAAGAAAGAAAGAAAGAAAGAGAAAGAAGAAAGAAAGAAAGAAAGAAAGAAAGAAAGAAAGAAAGAAAGAAAGAAAGAAAGAAAGAAGAATGAAAGAGCAATTGAAAGAATGAATATACAATAATTGGTTTTTCCAACTTGGGCAATTGTTTCATTATCACTTTTTATTTCTAGCTACCTACTTAGAGCAGAATAGGTCTCCCCCATTGAAATGTCTTTCTTTAGAGAGGCACTGTATACAGTAAAAGTGTACTCATTAGCATCCAGTCATTCTGCATGTGTTCCTTTTGAAAGGCAATGTGACACTGTCTAATAATAGCCCTTAAGCTCCAGGATTAATTAGTAGAATTCTAATCATAGATTTGCTTCTAACTAAACAGCTCATTTAATTTTTCTGAACTGCAAGAGACTCATCTTTTAAAATGAAGCTATTAATATTTGCTTTATGTCACAGAACATAACATTTGAAAAGAACAAATGTATTAATCTATGCAAATAAGTTGCAAAGCATTTGGCTGCAAGTAAGAGAATGGCCAGTTTAAAATAGTTTGAACAATGAGATATATTGTCTCAAATAAAAAGGAATTAGGAGGAAGGGAGGCTCCATGTTTCACTAATTCAGTGGCTTGACAATATAATTGAGTCATTGAGAGAGTGGTCCTTCCCTTTTCCTCTCTTACCCAGAGCATGGCTCTTTAATCTAACTCAATGGTACCAAGGGGTTTCCGGATTCTATGTCCCACATGCAGACAGGACAGCATCTGGAAGCCAAAAATGAGGCTATTTCCTTTATAATGTATTTTTGAGATTGAAGAAAATAAATCCCTACTGATTGCCCCCATGTTTGATTGACAAAGAAATAGGACCACCATGGTTTTTCCTGATAGAAATGGTTCTCAATCTTATGCATAATGATTCAGTCTTTCTATCTCCACTTCTTCTTTGCAAGTTCAGTATTTACATTACACTATACAATGTACACAGATGAGCAAAAGTTGTAAATAAATGCCTGTTAATTTATTTTCAAAGATCTAATCTGAGTTGAGTAGGAAAAAGACAAAGCAGTACAGGCTCTTTATAATACTGTTGAAGAATTACCCACCATCTGTGACACAATGTCAAGTTAAAATTATCTTCATATGTCAAGGTATAAAGCTTCTAATCAGGATCAAAGTCTACCATGCTGAGAACAATGAACTCAATGCTGAGACTATCTTCTGATTTCTACCAGTGAACTCCATTAAACTTTCAATCTCAATAATGTTTTTGCTTCTAATGGGTAGCTAGTCTTGCTACTCTAAAAACTGCAACAGCATCCATCAGATCTATTACTTCTACATTTGTGATCCCACTGGGCAGGCTCAATATGTTTTTTTTGATAAAGACCTATTCTTCTACCTGCTGACACATCTTACAGGAAAATTCAGCTCCTAAAAAAAAATAAGGCAGTAGAAAATGAATTCACAAATGTAGACCAAACTATTTTGCCAGGGAACCACCAACTGTGCAGAATTCACACTAAAACTGTGTAGTAAACGGCCTGTATCTTCAAGACATGTACCACATGTGCCTGTGTAACAACTTCCAAGTGAACAAGCACACATGTAAAGAGATCATCATTGTTCCCAGCTAGAATGTCCAAAAGAAGATTAACAGGCTGTGTCACACCTAAGAAGGACGTTCAGAGTGGCCTCATGAGAATTATCCCCATCCTGTTGCAGAAGAAGGAAGGAGAAAAAGAGAATTATGTTCCTGAGTCTCAGCTCTGGTTTAGGAGATCATTTAAGCAGATTCTGACACTAAGGAAATGCCAAAGCACTTGAACTTTAGTGGTCTGTCCAACCTCCAGCTTACTCAGCCCATAGCAGGAATGATTTCAGAACACCATATGGAGCCATTTGAATCTTTCTTCTATTTTCCAATATTGTCAATAAACCTGGGACAACAACAACATAAAAGTGGACTGAGAAGTAAATCTAGCTCTCTCCAAAATACTGACCCAGTGTAAACCTTCTTTTGGCAAAGATGCAACACAGAACCATTGTGTTTAATGATAGCAAATGTTGATTGGGGCATTCAAGTTTAAAAAAGACAGAAAAAGAAGAGCAGAAGCAGTGAAAAAGGAAGTTCAAGATCTGGGCCCAAAAAGATAAGTTGAAAAAATATATTTGCTCTTATACAATTGCATGTGTATGCGTTTGTGTATATATATGCAATTGTACATATACACGTGTACCTGTAGATACGTGTGTATATTCATATTCACATACATATATAAATATAAATTTATGAACAGACATTAATTAAAGATTATGTTTGAAAGACATGATCTGATCTCCCTTTGAGAGGCTAAATGAGAGACATATGTAAGGTAAGATCAATTGGTTGCTAGTGGCAGAAACAAAGAAAAGCTATGCAACAAACTCCTGATGGATCACTAGAGAAGAGAAGTGTTTGGGGGAAGTGCTCATTTGGTTATATGAATCGAACTAGGGGAAGTTTTTAAATATTGATATCTAGGCTCTATTCATGAAGACTCTGATTCAAGAAGAAACTAAATAAATACATATACATGACTAACCCCAATGGCCATGCTCAGGATATGAAACAAGTACAAAGGACTAAATAATCCATGCAAACTCCATTTACACTGTTCCCCAAAATACCTTTCAGTTCCATAATTCTGGTAAGCCTGGAAATGTGGCTGCTCTTCTTCCCCTTAATTCTCTATCATCCTTTAAATACATTGCTTCACTTGAGGAAGCATAAGTCTGTTTATTACAACAGAATAAAAGCCAACTAACTATAAGCCATGACACCTTTCATTTACTTTATACTTTTGAAAAAAATTGCTTCTATTACTACTTATATTGAAGATGGTAATTATCCATAGAATCACAAAAGTAGACCTTGAACTCTAAATTTATATGCTCCAGTTCAATTTTCAAGAAATAAATAACCCATTCTCCTGATGTGATAGAATCTATAGTTTAAGATCACTTATCTTACAAGGGTACATGTTATTGTTCATATCTCTAATGTTTAAGAAGTTCTAAGATATGCCTTATTAAGATTCTGTTCTCAAAATTTTCACTAAACTACATGAAAAATTCTCTATGACTTAAAATTTAAATAATACTGGTCTCACATAAAATATTATATTATATAAAATATTAAGAAATATATGAAAGTAAGAAATCAATTAATGCATGTTTTAGGGTTCTCCAGAGGAATAGAACCAATAGGATGGTCGTGTGTGTGTGTGTGTGTGTGTGTGTGTGTGTATCTCAAGGAAGAGAACAGAAAAGTAAACAAGCTAGAATAAGTAGAATAGGTTTATGATATAAATTAGAAAGCTCACAAACTGACCATGTTGTTTTGGAGGAAGCTTATGACATTTTGCTTACTAAGGCAATGAGGAATGCACTAATGAGGGTGGCCTGAGCATAGTTTAAAATCTCATTAATGTCTGTGAGATTTCAGTTAAGAGATCCTATTACAGCACCAGCCTTTCTGGTAATAATGAAGATGATGCAGTCCTGGAATAGCAGAGGCCAAGTGGCAGCATTTAACTATCTGAACCAAGGTGCAATGAGCAGCAAAGTTGGAAGGGCAGTCAGGAGTGCATGACAGTCAGGATTCTATGAAGGTGGCTCATAAAACATAGACAGCTAAGAAATATATATAAGAAATATATATAATAAGAAATATATATAAGAAATATATATAATAAGAAATATATATAATCAATTAATAAAAATAAGAATGAGGTTAGCAATGCTAGATGCCTTTTCAGTTACCAGACTAAACCAGTTCTTAGATCCACAATCTATTGACTTGAAGATGGGTCTCTGTGAAGAAGGGTCCTGCAATATCAGAGTAAGTACATACCATAGTGATTTCTCAAGTCCTTCTGAAAGGGTAATGCACACTGAGAGGTGGGTGGGTATTCAGGCCCTTTAAGGATTGTAGGATAAAAAATTCAAGTTCATGATAATATTTAAGGAAGCAATGCCATCATGCCTCATTCTAGTAGGGGCAAACATGAGTCAGGAAATAAAGAAAGTCCTTGTACAGGTCCATTTCACAGTGGTTCTATTGGTTCCACATAGACCTTCTTTAGTCAGTAGTATGCTAGCTAATATCTACAAATTGGCTCTCTGGGGAGAGAAAAAGCTCTATTTTTGTTATAGCAGTTGTTTGTTTCCATGGTGTAAATCCCCCCACCATGACTGATTTCAAGGTCTTAACATGAGGAAATAGATTTGGGAAGAGATGTGTGCGTTTGGTTCTTGTGAGCCAGCATGAGGCAGCTCCAATACACCACTGCATATGGTGCTCCTTTCCTCAGATCACAAATATATAATTGGAATGGACATATTTAACAGTTGGCAGACAAACTAATATATGAGTTCTTTCACTGTATAGTAAGAGTTATTTTGGTAGGGAAGATTTCCTACCTCCCCCAGCCAATATAGTAAAATAAAAAACAAAACATTTATCCTGGGGTAAGGGATAACAGTGATAGTTAGCACTGATAACACTACCTTCAAATACCCAAAGAATGAAGGGGTGATGGCTCCTGTATAACATAGGTTAGGTTCTCTGGAACTAGGTTGAAATGAAATTTCATGTAATATGTTTATTAGATATCAGCACCTATGAAAGGAGGTAGATGATATACATCTGAGCAGAGGTCAAAATTCAATGCAGAACTGAGAAAATTTTGGCCAATCCTGCTGGGAGTTCTGGAGTTAGTATGTTTATCAGAGTGTCTCATATTGGATTCAGTTTTTGGCCTTTTGCACCTCACCTTGATCATGTATTGGATGGGTATGACTTAAGCAAAGCAATTCTCTGAAGCTAAGGAAGACTCTGAAAGTTCTCAAAGCTGGATGCTTTCCACCACACTCCATACATCCAGGTAGGCAGCAAGTTCTTCCTCAAAAGGGATCTGGATGGCACATCCCTATGTTAATCTCCATCTTAATTCCCATTTAATAATGACCAGTCAGAAATACACAAGATCTTTATGAATCATGCTGGATAACTGATAGGCAATTGAAAACTAAACCAATAAATAGTAAAATAGGATTGCAATACTTGATAGGCCTTCATGGTAGCCATAAAAAGACACCTCTCAGATCTTCCGCTTCAGGGACCAAAATTGATTTATAGTATTGGCCATTCCCCGTTGAATCCACTACTATGTTTATACTGAGTCCATCTCCCTCCAAAATGCTCCCAGCCAATGACTGAAAACAGTGAAAGTAGTAATGCAGTTTCATTCCTCCAAGATGCAACATCATTTAATTAGCAACTGCAGCTGGAGGACTTCACATTAGCCTAGCCGAAATCTTCCTGAGAGAGTGCTGTGGCCTGAAATTGTTCCTACCTGTGGGAGGAAAAATAATGTTCCCCCAAAGATTTCTGTCCTAATCCCCATAACCTATGAATATGTTGCCAAATGTTGGTTATCAATTTACCTAGTGTCCAGAATTATCCATCATGAGCTGAACACTGTCAGACTTACCAAGATGATATTGGTAGGTCTAATATGAATTCTAAAGTGGAGGCAGGACATTTGGAATCAAGTTCAAAAAGGTTTTCAAGGTACACATAAGCTTACATGAAAAGTAGCCCAGAACCCCTATCATCTGCCACAACTGAAATGATGCTTCCCCTTTGGTACATATATAAATATGAAAGAGTGCTAAAACTAAATAACAGAGAGGAAACACTTTGAGCTTTATTCTTAGATGGGTTAACTTGGCATGTGGGAACAAGTCAAATATAAACTACTCACATACCTAGATCCATTCAAAGGTGGTCCTTATCAGGGAGGAGAAATCCTTCCAAAGGACAGGGCTTCAGATATGGCATCTCATCACTTTTCTGTGAAGACAGGAATAGCCCAAGGTAAGCATATACTTGGAATAATGCACAGGGGCAAAATGGTTTAACATGTTGGGCAGAAATCTGAAAAATAACATTTAAAAATCCAAAACAATAAAGTCAGTAAAGAGTTATATGGATGAGCAAACAGTGGGAAGATCTTTGTAAAATGCTGTATTACTGTAAACCACTCAATTCTTAGTGCTTATGATTATTATTGTTGTGTTAGTGGCTGTTAATTTGTTGTTCTCTATTTCACAATGATAGGTTTAATTAGTTCTTTTCATTAACTTGTTTAGTATATGATAGGCTATTTCAGTTTGTAGGCATCTCTTTTTAGCTTGATAGATTTTCTTGCATTTTATTTCTTTTATTTTTAAAGAGAATTTTTTTTTTTTACAGTTTTATTTATTTTTTATTGGTGTTCAATTTACTAACATACAGAATAACACCCAGTGCCCGTCACCCATTCACTCCCACCCCCCGCCCTCCTCCCCTTCCAACACCCCTAGTTCGTTTCCCAGAGTTAGCAGTCTTTACGTTCTGTCTCCCTTTCTGATATTTCCCACACATTTCTTCTCCCTTCCCTTGTTTTCCCTTTCACTATTATTTATATTCCCCAAATGAATGAGAACATATAATGTTTGTCCTTCTCCGACTGGCTTACTTCACTCAGCATAATACCCTCCAGTTCCATCCACGTTGAAGCAAATGGTGGGTATTTGTCATTTCTAATAGCTGAGTAATATTCCATTGTATACATAAACCACATCTTCTTTATCCATTCATCTTTCGTTGGACACCGAGGCTCCTTCCACAGTTTGGCTATCGTGGCCATTGCTGCTAGAAACATCGGGGTGCAGGTGTCCCGGCGTTTCATTGCATTTGTATCTTTGGGGTAAATCCCCAACAGTGCAATTGCTGGGTCGTAGGGCAGGTATATTTTTAACTGTTTGAGGAACCTCCACACAGTTTTCCAGAGTGGCTGCACCAGTTCACATTCCCACCAACAGTGTAAGAGTGTTCCCTTTTCTCCGCATCCTCTCCAACATTTGTTGTTTCCTGCCTTGTTAATTTTCCCCATTCTCACTGGTGTGAGGTGGTATCTCATTGTAGTTTTGATTTGTATTTCCCTGATGGCAAGTGATGCAGAGCATTTTCTCATATGCATGTTGGCCATGTCTATGTCTTCCTCTGTGAGATTTCTGTTCATGTCTTTTGCCCATTTCATGATTGGATTGTTTGTTTCTTTGGTGTTGAGTTTAATAAGTTCTTTATAGATCTTGGAAACTAGCCCTTTATCTGATATGTCATTTGCAAATATCTTCTCCCATTCTGTAGGTTGTCTTTGAGTTTTGTTGACTGTATCCTTTGCTGTGCAAAAGCTTCTTATCTTGATGAAGTCCCAATAGTTCATTTTTGCTTTTGTTTCTTTTGCCTTCGTGGATGTATCTTGCAAGAAGTTACTATGGCCGAGTTCAAAAAGGGTGTTGCCTGTGTTCTTCTCTAGGATTTGGATGGAATCTTGTCTCACATTTAGATCTTTCATCCATTTTGAGTTTATCTTTGTGTATGGTGAAAGAGAGTGGTCTAGTTTCATTCTTCTGCATGCGGATGTCCAATTTTCCCAGCACCATTTATTGAAGAGACTGTCTTTCTTCCAATGGATAGTCTTTCCTCCTTTATCGAATATTAGTTGCCCATAAAGTTCAGGGTCCACTTCTGGATTCTCTATTCTGTTCCACTGATCTATGTGTCTGTTTTTGTGCCAGTACCACGCTGTCTTGATGACCACAGCTTTGTAGTACACCCTGAAATCTGGCATTGTGATGCCCCCAGATATGGTTTTCTTTTTTAAAATTCCCCTGGCTATTCGGGGTCTTTTCTGATTCCACACAAATCTTAAAATAATTTGTTCTAACTCTCTGAAGAAAGTCCATGGTATTTTGATAGGGATTGCATTAAACGTGTATATTGCCCTGGGTAACATTGACATTTTCACAATATTAATTCTGCCAATCCATGAGCATGGAATATTTTTCCATCTCTTTGTGTCTTCCTCAATTTCTTTCAGAAGTGTTCTATAGTTTTGAGGGTATAGATCCTTTACATCTTTGGTTAGGTTTATTCCTAGGTATCTTATGCTTTTGGGTGCAATTGTAAATGGGATTGACTCCTTAATTTCTCTTTCTTCAGTCTCATTGTTAGTGTATAGAAATGCCACTGACTTCTGGGCATTGATTTTGTATCCTGCCACGCTACCGAATTGCTGTATGAGAAGATATTTGCAAATGACATATCAGATAAAGGGCTAGTTTCCAAGATCTATAAAGAACTTATTAAACTCAACACCAAAGAAACAAACAATCCAATCATGAAATGGGCAAAAGACATGAACAGAAATCTCACAGAGGAAGACATAGACATGGCCAACATGCACATGAGAAAATGCTCTGCATCACTTGCCATCAGGGAAATACAAATCAAAACCACAATGAGATACCACCTCACACCAGTGAGAATGGGGAAAATTAACAAGGCAGGAAACAACAAATGTTGGAGAGGATGTGGAGAAAAGGGAACCCTCATACACTGTTGGTGGGAATGTGAACTGGTGCAGCCACTCTGGAAAACTGTGTGGAGGTTCCTCAAATAGTTAAAAATAGACCTGCCCTATGACCCAGCAATTGCACTGCTGGGGATTTACCCCAAAGATACAGATGCAGTGAAACGCCGGGACACCTGCACCCCAATGTTTCTAGCAGCAATGGCCACTATAGCCAAACTGTGGAAGGAGCCTCGGTGTCCAACGAAAGATGAATGGATAAAGAAGATGTGGTTTATGTATACAATGGAATATTACTCAGCTATTAGAAATGACAAATACCCACCATTTGCTTCAACGTGGATGGAACTGGAGGGTATTATGCTGAGTGAAGTAAGCCAGTCGGAGAAGGACAAACATTATATGTTCTCATTCATTTGGGGAATATAAATAATAGTGAAAGGGAATATAAGGGAAGGGGGAAGAAATGTGTGGGAAATTCCAGAAAGGGAGACAGAACGTAAAGACTGCTAACTCTGGGAAACGAACTAGGGGTGTTGGAAGGGGAGGAGGGCGGGGGGTGGGAGTGAATGGGTGACGGGAACTGGGGGTTATTCTGTATGTTAGTAAATTGAACACCAATAAAAAAAATAAAAAAAAAAACAAAAAAAAATAAAAAATAAACTGTATTATAGGCTCACTGTATTCTAAAAAAATCAAAAATCAGATACTTAACTATTTAATTAAAAAGATAAATAAAATAAATTCTAAGCAGTAGGTATTGGGAAATAAAACTAGAGCAGCTTTGCAATAGTAAAAGATAAAAAGACAGGGAAACTGTTCAAAGTGTGGATAAAAATAAAGATTGTACCTCAAGAAGGTTACAGAAAATAGGATACCTCAAGGAACACTAGTTATGAAGGAAAATGAAAAATAAAATAAGAAAATGAAAAATGAAAAATAAGAAAACATAAGATCTGGAACAGTTTTAGTGTAATAGATGGAGACAGGGAGTCATTTGCACATTTGACAGTTAAACACATTTGAATTGACAATAGTTCTGAATGGAATAATGTATAAAGATGAAAGAAAAGAAGTACAAGGAAAGGCTTTGGAGGAAAAAATCTATATATATGTGGAAACAGGTAAAGGAGAAAGGGGAAAAAAATGTCCAAAGAAGGAAAATGACAGTAGGGGTAATTAAAATATATTTATATATTTTAAATTAATAAACTTAATTTCTATTAAATACTGAAAGTAATTCATGTATATGTCATTTCTTATTTAACCTTTCTAAAAACATAAGGGAAGATCAAGTGAAAGTATTAATGACTTGTACATGTCACAAGTAAGAATGGAAGTTCAGTCTGTTTTACTACTAATCTTATTCTCCCATTTTTAAAAGATTTTATTTATTTATTCATGAGAGACATAGAGAGAGAGAGAGAGGCAGAGACACAGGCAGAAGGAGAAGCAGGCCCCATGCAGGGAGCCTGATGTGGGACTCGATCTCACGACCTGAGCCAAAGGCAGGCATTCAACTACTGAGCCACCCAGGCGTTCCTTATTCTCCTATTTTTATCACCATTTCCCCAAGCTCATTGATGCATTATTGGTCTTTTGTTATAAGTATTTATCAACTGATTATGTATGAACAGTTGGAAAAATGTGTGCATCCCATAATGTATATAATAGGAGAAATTTTACTTTTTATTAATTGTAGGAAATTAAATACATGTAATATTTTCAGTTCTTAACCACTATTACTTCTTTTTTCATCATGGAATCAAATATTTGCCTGCCTCTTAACTTCAATTTGCTCAAAAACAAATAACCCACTCATCTTGTGTCATACGATTAATTAGTAAGATACAAATGCTTCTTAAAAATCTGTTATATTTCAAGAACATCTTCTTCCAAACCTTCCACTTCTTTCTCTCCTATGAGCCAATGAATTAAGATGAATGATAATTTTGTTGGGGTATAACTTTTCAAGGGCAGGGATTTATGAGTTTTTGTATTTTTAATTTTTTAAACGAGTAAAAAAATGAATAACGCATACAAAATACAGTTTGGTGAGCTTGAGTACACTTCCAGGTACAGAGCGAGAGAGAAAGTATTTGTTTTAGGTTAAAAAAAAAAGTTACAAAGTACCATGTCAAGTCTATTAGGCTATTAAACTCAAGAAACCCCAGACTACTAATCCACTGCTCACCTTTATGGGAAACTGTACAGAAAGAAAGATATTTCCTTTTAATGATCTTTCTCTTTAACAAATATTTACTGAATATTTCAATATGGAAGGCAAGCACACTTTTTGGTCTTTGACTCCCCTGTTTATTATAATTTGTTATTATTAAGTTTCATAGGAAAATAATCCCAAATTTAGTCAGATTTAAATTTAGAATAATTTATTCAGTGGCAAAGAAAAAACACAACACCCAAAAGTTTAGAAAATAATTTCATACATTATACAATTGGCATGCAACACATAGAACACATTTATGAAGAAACTGGAACATAAAATGGAATAAGGAGGAATATATTTAAGTTCTCAGATGCAGAGCTGAAAATATATAATGATTTTTCTAAATTTTTTCTATTCCTTTATCTAAAATTATAGAAGCAATTACATGAAAGCCGTAAGTAGAGAATCAGATGATTGATTTAGGAAACACTAGGAGCACTTAAAAAAATAAAACTGACCAATTATTTGAAAGCCAAAGTATAGCAAAAACAAGAGTGAGAATGTACTCTAGAATGTTGGAAAATCAAAGTACTTTGTTGCAATTTCTTCACAACTCTGTATTAAATTGCTTGCAAAAATAAGAACCTTGTAAAATTCCTGTTGATAAAAAGCAGATAAGCAAGCACTGGGAAAATAGGAGCATATTATATGGGTCTTAAGACCATGCCTTTTCAGAGGGTCCTAGGGACATATATTTAACTATGCAATTAACTGTATGGTTTTAAATCACTAAGTACAATTTCTGAAACTCACAAACCTTCCTTGAAGTAACTTAGTTCACTCTAATAAAAAGAAAACATGAAATACGTGGATGATTTTTTTAAAGAGGAAATATTTGGTTAATAATCTTTCACTTGAACAACTTTTATTGAATGTTTAAATATGGAAAGTACCCTTGATTCCCTTCCTATTTATGGGATTCTCTTTTAAATAAATAATTCAAGCTAGTCTTAATCAAAGTTAAAGTAACATTTTATCTCTCTAGTGCAAAAAACATAATAAATTTCATATTTTTATAAATAAGCCAATTATTTATAATATATACATATAAATGAAGAAACATAAATGCAAAACTGAATTAGTAGGCACTGCACCTAGATTTACTACTAAAATAAAACTGTGATGTTTTCTCTAAAATCTAAATACTAGTATTTGCAAAAAATGTCCAAGATAACACATATCCTCGACAAAGGGCAGCATTTGATAGGTGGTTTAACAGAAAACAAATTCAACAATAACTCAAACTGTCTGGAAATATATTACAGGTATACAAATACACCTAATATATGATAAGGGAATTTTCTACCTGAAAAACATTTTCTATTAAATATCATAGAAAAAAATGCATCTGCTACAATAGCAATTAGAATTACAAGAGCATAGATCAAGAAGCTTTCTTAGAAAGCATTTTTACCAGGAATTTAAAATGTAGTGAGGATTTCCCAGACAAAGGTGGACGGACAGACCTTCCAGGTGGAAGCAGCTTAAGGAGTGGTGGCACAGAAGTGGGATTTGTACTGAGGGAGCCTTGCATTCCCCTAATAGAGCAAAAGTAGTTCCAAATAGGTTTCATCTGCTGACCTCCTTTGCCTGCCGTCAACTCTGGTCATAACA
Organism: Canis lupus familiaris; assembly: GCF_011100685.1. NCBI lineage: Eukaryota > Metazoa > Chordata > Mammalia > Carnivora > Canidae > Canis > Canis lupus. Next base: position 63,781,518 of record NC_049225.1, on the reverse strand, counting down.
TCCACACTAACATCAGTTAGGGGAGATTGATGAATATAGGAACACTTAGCATTTACTTGGTCTTTTATCATTTCCTCCTGTGGTTGGCTCACATATACTTTACTTGTTTTTAGTTTATCTAAAATGTCTCACAAGCTACTTGCTTCTAACCTTAGTTTCACCTATTTGCCTAAGAACACTGAAAACCACAGGATTAGGTAGTATCATCATTCCATTTTCCATACCCTCTTTTAAGTGTGTAAACTGCTCCCGTCTCTTTCCTCTTGCTTCTTGTTATGTATCAAATTGATTCAATCAATAAGCAGTGCAATTAGAGTAGCTTAATTTGGTCCTTCAACATAGCATGCTTGGCCACAAAGAATATTCGTAATATTAGGATTATTGGTGGGGTTTATATTTATATCATATACAAATATATATTTATATTATAATATGGGATGATTAGGTTTGTTTTGTTTTGATTTTCTTTTTGACAATTTGGTATATCTATTTCATGTTTAAGTAATAAGTATACTTATTTCTTACACTAATATTTAAGATGCTAAAAGATCCAATGGAGATAGGGAGAATTTGAAGATACCTAAGTAGGAAGGAGTTATTGATGAAAGATGGTTTTGTGTAAAGGGTTTGGGGAAATGGGCAGCCTGGGTGGCTCAGCGTTTAGCGCCGCCTTCAGCCCAGGGCGTGATCCTGGGGACCTGGGATCGAGTCCCACATCGGGTTCCCTGCATGGAGGCTGCTTCTCCTTCTGCCTGTGTCTCTGCCTCTCTCTGTCTCTTTCTCTCTGTCTCTCATGAATAAATAAATAAAATCTTAAAAAAAAGGGTTTGGGGAAATGGCAACCAGAGGTCCTATGAAGTAAGTAGTCTTGAACAGGAGAAAGGACATATCTTCTGACAGAGGAGAAAAATATTTAGGTAAAGTCATGGTGTAAACTGATTTGAAAGAGTACAGGATGTCAAGGGGGCATTCTTCATGTATTTATTTAACTAATATTTATCAAGCAAGTATGTACAAGACATGATAGTGTTTGGCCTTCATTAAGGCAATCTATACACTCACAGAAAAGACAAGGAATTCAAGACGAAATAGCTGAGATCTTCAGAATCAGTCAGAATTAGTCAAGAGTGGAAAAGTAGGAGGGCTAAAAGTATTTGGGGCAGAAGGGATATCTGGTATAAAATCCTAACATTTAAGGATCATGTGACATATTAAAAAAATAAAATAAGTTGTCCTAAACAAAGAGTGTGTATGCGTGTGGAGGGGTGAAAGGCTGGGGTCACAGGGCAGTAAGATGGACAAGGAAAAACTGGAAAGTAAGTGGCACAGATAGATTTTGAAAATTTTCTGGTTTTATCCTAAAGACAATGAAAACTATAGTGGGCTTTTAGTTGGAATCTGACATAAATAATAATAAAAGTCATTATTATTACCACAAAACAATACTAATAAGCCCAACTGTTGGCTATGTGAAAAAAACGTATTGAAATAACATTGAGAAAAGGAGGATTGGAAAGCACAAACTTAAATGGATAAATATTTCCCAAAAGAAGGTTGAAAAAACAAAAATGAAAGTAAAATATGTTAAGATCTTAGGGGAAAATGACAGAAGTATGGCCTGATGTTTTGGTAGCTATGGCATGTATAAGAAATGGAATGCAATCTTCAGGATTTAGAAAGGGCCAAATTCTATCACAATCAAAGATATACATATTGTCACCCATTCTAAAATGTCTGCTTGAAAACACTAGAAACCTAATCATTTCCTTGTTAATATCTGTTGCATGGTTATACTCCACCATTATGAGAATGAGAAAAATGCAGTTGTAAGATTTCTAAATTTGCTACTCATATTTTATACCCATTCCCATCACCCCCCAAACTTACCTTAGTGGTAGACATAGAGTACCTGTAGATACTGATGGAAATTTCCCATTTTCAGTGTATGCTTGTGGTGCCTCTGCAATTGAGTTCTATTTCAAATTAATTTCTGTTAACAATACATAACACCACTACAATTGCTCAAGTCTAGAAATTTCTGTGCTATTCCTAAGTTTTCTTAGACCATTTTTTTTCATTTTGGTATAGATTTTTTTATCTTAAAAAGCATATATGTCAATGTTCTAATATTGGAAAAATAATAACTAAGCCACTAGCATTAGCACTATAATCAGACTGGAAGATGACTTGAGATCTAGACAGGGCCCTAAAGACCCTGCTGCTCCAGGTTTAACCACTTTCTTGATGGATTTTGGAAAACTCTTGGGAGTTTCATGGAAGAGACTGGAATAGCACCTACAAATGTAACTACCAAAACATCAGGCCATACTTCTATCATTTTCCCCCTCAGATCTTAACTCTTCCAGAATCCAGGGAACTCACAGTTTACCATATGCATGATATGCTCATTCTATTGTGTGAACATTGGGCCTGCCATAATGTTTAATTTACTAACAATATCATTAATTTTCTGTCTTCTGTTTGTGATATTCTTCCTATCTCTGGTTTCCAAGTCATACATAAAATGTACTCCTCTTCCCTGTCTGTAACAGTTAGGGATACTATGGCTTGTCCATGTCCTCTTTACCTGCTTCTTGATCTGCAGTTAATTTAGTTGTCCCTATGGGGATGGTTACACCTTAGCTCTGCCTTTAAACCTGAACAGCCATATTTCTCAAAAGCTTGCTTTGTTCAGATTACATTTTTGGAGTGCTTTTCCCCCAGAGGTTTCCTCTTCCCTTCAAGTGGTCTTTATTAAGCATGGCATTTATTGTTATTCAGGTTTGTAGGGGGCCACAGATCTGTGATGTGGTTTATGCAGATGATGCTGTCTTAAAACACCATATCTATTTTCAAGAACATACATTTTAAAAGGATGAAATATTTTCAAGAACATACATTTTAAAAGGATGAAATAAAAAAGATACAATGATTCATTTCCCCACTGTTTCTACTATCTCTCATAATTTAATTCAACTCCTGTATTTCTGTGATTCTCTCTCTCTCCTCATGGTGGCTTTCTCCATTGTCTGGTCCTATATATTCATCATCAATATCATGTGGTATATAAGTAGTTTTTCCTTGAACTTAGCAATTACATCTTCTGTTTCATTAACATATTCTCCACCAACTATTGTCTTTGGATGCAGGCTGATTTAATAGTAAATGACTGTATAGTTCAAATACTACTAGAACATGCAGCTTTCTCATTATCAAGTAATAGAACTATAGATTTCTTAGATCCACTATCAGGGTTCTTGATTCATAACATTAATAATGTGGTATGCTGACTAAATTATGACATAAGACAGAAAACTGTCTCATAAGGATTCATGCTCTCCCAGTTAAGTTGTACAACTAAATATCACAATGAATAGATACAGGATTTTAAAAATCATATGAATAATCTTATTCACTTAACAAAGGCATTTCCCTCGCTCCTCCATCTTGCCTCCCATCCTTGCTAACCACACAAGCCTTTCTGACAAAGTATGGATGCCCTTATATAAGCAGGTGTGGTATCAGTAAAGTGAGCTCAATAAGATAAAGTGACAGATAGCTTTTACACAGGAGTTAAGAAACCCTCTCACCATTCCCATAGGAATGCTCTGCGATGACTATAGTGTCCTTAATGTATCTGATTTAAAATGAAGCTGGAAACTCATTCAGCAGCAGAAACAAGATCACAATAGTAGTGAAAATGTACTCTAAAACAGTCTGGAGTTCATTTTCTGATCACTGTTCTTCACTACTTCAAATCAAATATCTAACTTACTAGCTCCATTAAATCTGAACAACTTATTTTTTGCCCTGTTCTGTTCTTTCTTGGTTATACATCTGGAGCATGCTGTTACATTCCTAATGCAAAGAAACAAATGTCCATTTATAAAGAGAGCCTCCATTATCAGGTGCTAATAAACTACATGAGTAAGATTCAAGATGAGGAATGTTGGAAGTGAAAATTGATCTATACTGAAATTAAAACTAGAGTAGTGTAAATAGGTATTTCTTGTGTGAAATATATTCCAAGTGGGATGGGACTCTTTTTGGTGTCAACTGAAACTTAAATGGAGTAATCAGAACACATTCTTTGTTTACTCACTGAAACTTGTTTCATAGCAAAATGACTTTTCTGAAATAATACGTGGGAGAAAAAGAAGCATGCATCCTTAAAATTAATTTCACAAATTGCTACAAGTTACTTTAGGCATTATTTTTTCCCAAAAGGGACTAAGTATACAGAAAACTTGGTGATGTCTAGATCAAAAAGATAAGAAAAGATGTCTAATAGTGTACTTTTAGTAATGTATTGCTAATCACAGTGCTAATAGTGTATTAAGTGGGTATTAAAAGTCTCTCGAGAATTTGCATTGTTTTTCAATCAGGTATATCTTAAAAGATAGAGGAAAACAAAAAATAAAGAAACATTATTGAGAAGTGTAAATCAACTTGTTTTCCCAAACCTCTTCAATTTACTGATAAAAAAAGAACCATAAATTGAGTATCAGCCTTAGTGCATGGTGTGTGCCACTCGTTTTGACCCATGTAAGAGAGCAAGGTTGTATGTGAATAATACTAATGATACATTAACATTGTCCTGCATTTATGCAATAACACTGCCAGGTACCCTGTGCTTTTATTTATTTATTTATTTATTTATTTATTTATTTATTTATTATTTATTTATTTATTTATTTATTGACCTTTTTTAAAGATTTATTTATTTGAGAGAGAGAGAGAGAGAAAGAGAGAAAGAAAGAGTGTCAGCAGGTGGGGCAAACCAGAGGGAGAGGGAGAGAATTCCAAGGAGACTGCCTGCTGAGCACAGAGCCCACTGCCTTGGGCCTCGATCTCATGATCCTGAGATCATGATGTGAGCTGAAATTAGGAGTCAGTCGCTTAACCCCCTCAGCCACCTGGGTGCCCCAGAAGTCGTCTACATTTATTGAAATGCATTTGATTGTCATTGCTTTCTGACTTTAGAGGTATTTCAGTGTCCAAATAATACTTGTAAACACACATTTATAAATACAGTTAAGTAATGGGCATGATTATTTAATCAATATATCTACTGATATTCAGAGACTGATAAAAATGTGAAACTGTAAATGCTGGGGGTTTTGTTTGTTTGTTTGTTTGTTTGTTTGTTTTTTAGAAAGCGTAAAAACATGATTGAGTTAGGATGGTTGTCCAAAATCAAAACTTAAAATTAAAATTAAAAGGAGTCTCTAATTGTGACCAGAGAATCAATTTCCTCAGTGAAAGAATATCCATGGCCTAGGATTTACCCTCTGAAAATCTAAAGATTACATGCTGTTGGAAAAATGTATTTTAATAAACCCCTTCTTGAAAACCAAAGCTGGAGGCATCACACTTTTTTTTTTATTATTTACAATCATATCACAGGACATCTGGGTAGCTCAGTGGTTGGGCACCTGCATTCAGCTCAGGTCATGATCCTGGGATCCGGGATCGAGTCCCGCATCAGTCTCCCTGTGAGAAGCCTGCTTCTCCCTCTGCCTATGTCTCTGCCTCTCTCTCTCTCAATCTGTCTCTCATGATTAAATAAATAAGTCTTTAAAAAAATAAATGAAATTATATCACAAAGGTAATCAAGGCAGTATGGTGCTGACATAAAAATAGACATATAGACTAATGGAACAGAAATCTAGGACCCAGAAATAAACCTTCACATATATGGTCAACTAATATTTGACAACAGAGCCAAGGATATTCAATAGGGAAAGGATAATCTCTTCAATGAATGGTGTTGGGAAAACTGGATAATCATGTAATTGAACCCTATCTTGCACCAATCACAAAAATTAACTGATAATGGATTAAAGATTTAAACATATAAAAGGAAACCATAAAACTTCTAGAAGAAAATATGAGGAAAAAGCTCTTTGACGAGTCTTGGAGCAATCAATGCTTTTTTCTTTCTTTTTTAAAATTGTTGTGTTTTTCATCAGTCTTATATAAAACCAATGTTCATTATATGACATGTCCTCCTTAATGTCCATCACCTGGTTACTTCATCCCTCAATCCTCTCTCCTCTAGTGACCCTCAGTTTGTTTCCTATGATTAAGAGTATCTTATGATTTATCTCCCTCTCTGATTTTGTCTTGTTATTTTTCCCTCCCTTCTTCTGAGATCATATGGTAATTGTCTTTCTCTGGTTGACTTCTTTCCCTTAGCATAATACCCTCTAGTTCCAGTTATGTCATTGCAAATGACAAGATTTCATTTTTTTGATGGCTGAGTTATATTCCATTGTGTGTGTGTGTGTGTGTGTGTATATATATATATATATATATATATATATATATATATATATATATTACATGTTATTTATCCTTTCATCTGCCGATGGACATCTGGGCTCTTTCCAGAGTTGGCTATTGTAGACATTGCTGCTGTAAACATTGGGGTTCAGGTGCCCCTTCGGATCACTACATTTGTATCTTTGGGATAAATACCTAGTAGCGCAATTGCTGGATCATGGGGTAGCTCTATTTTCAACTTTTTGAGGAACTCTTTACTCTTTTCCAGAGTGGCTGCACCATTTTGCATTCCCACCAACAGTGTAAGAGGGTTCCCCTTTTTGGAGCAACACTTTTTTAGATATGACACCAAAAGCACAAGCAACAAAAGCAAAAATCAGTAAATGAGACTACATAGAACTAAAAGGTTCCTGCAAAGAAGAAGAAATGATCAACTAAATTAAAAGGCAACCTATGAAATGGGAGGAAATATATGCAGATCACATACCTGATAAGGGGTTAATATCCAAAATATACAAAAACTCAGACAATTCAATAGAAAATAACAACAGCAACAACAAACAATCCAATTAGAAAAATGGGAAGAGGAACTGAATAGGTAATTTTCCAAAGAAGACATACAAATGGCCAACAGGTACATAAAAAGATGCTAAATCTTACTAGTCATCAGGGAAATGCCAATCAAAATCACAATGAGATATCACCTCACACCTAGTAGAATAGCTATCATCAAAAAGACAAAAATAAGTGTTGATGAAACTGTGGGAGAAAAGGAACTCATGGACATTGTTGATGGCACAATCACTATGGAAAACAATATGGAAGTTTCTCAAAAAATTAAAAATAGATCCAACAACCTATCTATATTTACATCTATATAATATCATAATATAAATTTGTGCAATCACTATGGAAAACAATATGGAGGTTTCTCAAAAAGTTAAAAATAGATCCAGCAAACTATATTTACAGCTATATAATATCATAATCTGTATCAGTCATGAGAAAGAAGGAAACCTCACCATTTATAACAACATGTATGACCCTTGAAGGCATTATGCTAACTGAAATAAATCAAAGACAAATACTAAATGATACAAGTTATACATGAATTCTAAAAAAAGCAGACTCATAGAATCAGATATGGAATTGTGGTTACAAGGGGCTAAAAAGGGAGGAAATGGGAAGATGTTAGTCAAAAGGTACAAACTTCCAGTTATAGATGAGCAAGTTCTGGGAATCTAATGTACAGCATTATGACCATAGTTAATAATACCATATTATATACTTGAAAGTTGCTAAGAGAGTAGATCTGAAGTACTGTCACCACAAAAAAGAAATGGTCATTATGTGACAGGATGGAGGTGTTAGCTAATGTGATGTAGTAATCATTATCAATACATAGGTGTATCAAATCAATACATTTCACACCCTAAATGTACATGTTATGTATCAATTCTATCTTAGTAAAGTGTGTGTGAGGGGGTGGTACCAAACAAATAAACTTTGCTAAATGACCATATTCTCACATTAAAATAGAATCCATTCAATATAAATAAATTAATAGCCTGAAAAATGGTTTACAAATGAAGTCTGCAATTTGAAATTTTCACTAAATGAAAGGAAATTCTGTTCTCCAACCTTCATTTTATTTTTGACTTGGTAAGATACTATATGTGCTGCTGAAGGGAGCACTTGAATTGGTAATAAGATACTGAGTAACAAAAAAATCACTTGAATACCAATCATGTGTCCAGATCTCTATAGACCATCTGAGAGATACCTGATTTAGTACTGAGAACTATTTTGTTTTTTTTTGTTTTTTTTTCCTTTTTTTTTAATTTTATTTTTATTTTTTTTTATTGGTGTTCAATTTACTAACATACAGAATAAAACCCAGTGCCCGTCACCCATTCACTCCCACCCCCCGCCCTCCTCCCCTTCTACCACCCCTAGTTCGTTTCCCAGAGTTAGCAGTCTTTACGTTCTGTCTCCCTTTCTGATATTTCCCACACACTTCTTCCCCCTTCCCTTATATTCCCTTTCACTATTAGAGAACTATTTTGTTATGGATACAGGGCTCCCTTGGTTACAAATGTTACAAAAGAGATATTTTTACAGTGAAAGCATATTCTATAAGAAAGGAACCATCTAAGTGATAATAGCTGACTCTCTAGGAATCGACTCAGCTGCTACTGCTTTCTTAAAATGTTGTCCTCATTTAACTTCATGACGTCCTTCCTACAGGTTTCTGTTCCACTTTGTAATCACTTGATGTCTTCGTGAAGTTACTCACTAATATTTAAACTCTCCATGTTTGCAGAATTCTGTCCTTGGCTCTCTTTCATCATTTTCAACTCCCACATCCCACCAGCCCCCACTGAATCTACTCACTCCCATGGATTCACTTACAAATTGTTTATTCATGTTTTACAAAGGAATTTGTTACCCACTTCTCTCCTCAGAGCTCTGACATACTAGATGACCACCAATGTCCTGAAACTGCAACTGAATGCATGCAAAATCGAACTCTTCATTTCATCGCCCTTAAACTTCCTGTATTTCTATCTAACCAGTTCAGATTTCCTGAGTCACTCATGCCTCCTCCCTTTCTCACACTAACCTACTACTTAAACTACCGTCATATCCTATAATTTCTCTCTTCTTCTGAAATCCATATCCTCCCTTTATTCCTTCATCCTTAATTCATATTCTTGTAATTTCTCACCTGATTTACAGCAACTTATTTTAAATTGTCTCCCTCACCCCAGTTTTGTTCTTATCTCTAATTTATTTTGCATACTTTAAAAAATCAGATCATGTTATGTAGTGTCAAATTTTCTATTTGCCCTCAACTTCAAACTCTTTAGCTTGACTAATAAGCCCTCCAAAATCTGGCCTTTGTTTTTTATCTCCAATGTTTTGTTTTATAATTTCAACCTTTCTTTTACAATCAACACCTACCCACTGCCACCCTTCCCCCATGCTCAACATACACAACCCTTGTCTGGTTATATTAATCTACTTAGAGTTTCCTCACTGTATCAGGATCTCCTGAGTTCTCACGTACTGCTCTTCTGTTGCATTGACTGATACACTTCCTCCTTCACTTCTTGTCTAACAGATCTCCATCATACTTCCTCTAGCTCATAGACCCTTTTATTTTGAGTCTGGGTTTAGATGTCCTTCCTCCTAAAGACTTCCTTATAAATACCTCGACCAGCCCTTTATCGCACACTATCTCACCTGTTTCCACCTGTTTCATGATGAACTTTGTGCATTTTGTCTTTAAGGACCTGACATAATTTGAGTTTGTATTTTTACTACTTAGCATTGGGACGCAAATTAGAAGTTTGATATATTCTACTGAATTCATGAATAAATACATTTCAATAATTAACAATAATTATAAATTATAATAAATACATAAATAAATAATGCAATCGTGAAACAGTAACTATTCAGATATTAGTGAAAGTATGTTCACATATTTCAGAAAATCAGCAGTTAGTGTGAGACACATTGTACCATTATGAAAACATACAAATAATGTTTAAGACATTTTTGTGAAAACTTTGCAATTTATATCTATACAGGAGGATTTTAGATTGTAGAACCGGAAAAACATGTATTGTTACCACTTTAATTCTTATTAAACAAGATCATATATAATTTTACAGTATTGACATCAATATATTCCTGATTATAGAAAATATGGTAAATAAATGACACTATGAAAAATCGCTTGAGAACAGAAGGCATGGCACTGACAATTTTCTTGGTCGGGTGAGGATAGACAGGAAAGAATATTATCAGAGTCAGCAAATGCACAATGTCATGATGGCTAATAAGGCATTTTTTTTTTTGCCTTGCACACTTTTAACCCATGGTTATCTGATAATGGTAATCTCAAATTATAGCTTTATTTCTTCAGCCTCTGGCTCCGATATTTAAAATGGAAATTACATTTAAAATTAACCTAGAAAGTTTAATACTAAGTTTTCATCGATTCTTTTTTCCTTAGAATAGCTCATCAGATTCTCTTTAGCCAACTGGGATTGTGTGTGTGGTGCATAGTATGGGGCTGACTGACTCTATGTGGAGTTTTTAGTACACACAAGAGTGAAGAAAATGAGCAAAAGGACTCATACTCCCAACTTGTTTGTATGTGGTATTTTTGTTCCTAATTAAAAACATCAAATTAAAAAGCTTACATTTTATTATTACTTGAAACAAATAATATGAGCCCACTTTCCCTAGAAAGATAGGGCAGAGCAATTCTTCCTGAGAGGCTCTAGGAGCTGTTTCCAGACCGAGTATGGATACCCTGCCCTGCAGTCTCCAACAGGGTGTTAAGTATCAGCCACCTCAAAGGTTGGCGCCAACGTTCTTCTTCAGTGCACCACAAACCAGAATTAATTGCAAATCAATCGAACAAAGTACAACTGATCAGTAAACCAATTAGTAATTTTAGCTATTCATCCTGTCTTCATTTACTAGGGGGAAAAGTGGGAAATGGAAGTGCTTTTTAGATCACATATAAGATTCCAGTCTTTCCCTCACTGCCCTCTGCTTCCCCACTCATTTACATTAAAGAACACTCTTATGTAAACCCTGTGAAAAGCGTGTTGCCTAAATATTATACAAGTAGTCTTGGAATTTGTCCACTCTATTTTGGAAGTATAAATTAGCTTTGGCAAATAACTGCTGGAGAAAATAAAACTAAATAAGCTTTCCTATGCAAATATTGTATGTTCTATTTTAAAATTAGCTTTGAAAAAAATAAGATAACATTTTTTCTACAGTTTTTATTATGTTCATTCTTAAATGATAAATATTTGAAGGTCTATGATTTAAGGGTAAGTAACTCTTAAAAGTGTATGTCAGTATCTGTCCTAAATGTCATTATGTGGGTGATATTTTTTTCACTATCCTTTGGTATATGTGCGCACATATGTGTGTGAACATAGTATTTATATGTGTGTATATATAGAGAGAATATATATACTCTAAATATATTATAAACATAGATACAAAATTAATCTATATTTAGAGCTTTCGCAGTTTCCTGTCGGTGCCAAATGAATTCACTTTTGATAGTACCTCATGTGTTCCCTGTTAGTGATTGGAGGCTCATATACTTTGTATATGTTTATGCTCTAATACTGATTAGGATTTTTTGTTGTTGCTATTACTTAATCGCAGGGCAGAACATCAATTTCCAGTGAACCACTAGGTTAAGTTTATATAAAATTATTCTGCTGGAGAAATAAATTAAATTCAAGTTGGTCCTGTCAGTCATAGAAGATAATAGTTTTTGAGTCTAGCTCAGGACAAGATAGTTTAAAAAACTGTGTTGTCTCACTATGGATTCAGGCCATTGCTAGTATCACCCTGGGAGGACAAATGGTGGTATTCCAGAAAAGTAAGTTTTTACATATACTAGTTAAAATAGATTTAGTTCATTTGAGACCTCTTGAAATTCCCTTGGAAATTCACTGAGTTTGCATAGTTACAATACTCTTCTGTACGGTTTTGCTGGACAAAAATCAATGATAGAGATCATCTAAATGGTCATCATGTTGCTTTTATCACTGGAGAGTAATTTATCTACTTCAAAAATCTTTTCTTTCACAGCAGGTCTCCAAAGATAAATATATTTCAATAGAAAATTTTAAGATAAAGGAGTAGATTGTCTAATGAAATCACTTCAAGCACAGTATGGGTAATTTATAACAGAGTATTCTCAATCCCTTTTCCCCACCCTTTGTGACATTATTGTCATTCACTTCACTTATCCACACTGTAACTCCCCAAAACATTGTTATTATTTCCTTGAAGTTATCTTTTAGATTAGTTAATAAGAAGAAAAATAAAAGATTGTATTTTGTTTTAATGAATTCATTCTCCAATACTCTTCTTTCCCTTGTAGAGATCCAAGTTTCTGACCTCTATCATTTATCTTCTGCATGAAAAATGGAACATTTCTTCCAGGGCAGGTATGCTGGCAATGTGTGTTACACTTTTAAAAACCGTTGTACAGTCAGTTTTCTTTTCTTTCTTTCTTTTTTTCCCCTAGTCTTTTTTCCCTCTTTGTTTTTTAGCTTGGGAAGTTTCTACTGACTATTTTCAGGCCTAGAAAAGCTTATTTTCTGAGCCGTGTTGAGTACACTGTTGAGTCCATCAAAGGCATTCATCATTCCTGTTAGTGTTTTTATTTCTGGCATTTCTTTTTGATAAACCTTTCTTAAATTTTTCATGTATCTGCTTATATTAACTATTCTTTCTTGCTTATTGTCTAATTTTTTTTCATTAGCTCCTTTAGCACATTAGTCATAGCTACTTTAAATTCCCTGTCTGACAGTTACAACATTTATGTCTGAGTCTGTTTCTGATTATTGCTTTATCTCTTCATACTGTTTTTACTTGCCTTTTGGCATATCTTGTAATTTTTTATTAAAAAGCTGGACATGTGTAATATATAATAAAAAGTGAGGTATTCTAGTATTTAGTGTGAGAATGTATGGTAATCTGGCTAGGAGTCAGGCTATGTTTAATGTTTGTTCCAGTTATAGGTTACCAGAGTCCTCTAATGTCCTTATTTTTGTCTCCCCTCTTGACTTTTGGCTTCCCTATTTATTTTTCAACTGAAATACCAATGTATTTCACCTGTAATCCACTGTTATACTCAAGGACTACTGGTGTTGTAAGAATGTGTAGAAGTTAGAGAGTGTTCTATATTCCTCTAGTTGAGTCTCACCACCTTTAGTAGGCCTGTGTCTTGGGGTTGTGACATTCACAAGTGTTTCTTCCGGGGCATAACTTTTTTTCCCTCTGCTCTCTACTTCTTTCCTTGCCTACATGACCCCTAATTTATTTTTCTGAATCTCTGATCCATTTAAGTATTTTTTCATAATTGTTTCTTTGAATTTTGTTTCTCCTTCCTCAGATGAGACAGCAAGGCTACAAGTTTGTCTAATGGGAGGAGGAATGTCCCTCTTCTAACTAGTATAAAATACTGGCAAAGCCATTTCTCCTGAACTTTTTATAGACTTTTTATATGGAAAAGGTTCTGGACATATTTCATAATTACTTCTTTCCCTGCCAGCATTGTGAGGGTATCTTTCTCATGTCTTCATTATGAGAACTTAGGTATGGGAGGGTAATTGCTAGATGTAAAGCTTATAAAAGGGGGTGGTTCCCACAAGATTGTAACTCTAGGAGTTTTTTAAAGTTATGCCAGTTGACACTCAGACTCCAACAACTTGTCAAAGTTAACCCTTAAGGGGTGTTCAGGTCATCATCCCGGGGTCCTGGGATCTAGCCCCATGTCAGACGCCCTGCTCAGCAAGAAGCCTGCTTCTCCCTCTCCTCGCTGTTTTGCTCGTTCACTCTCTCTCTCAAATAAATAAATACTTTTTTAAAAATTAAGATTTAAATATTCCTACCAGTATAAGGCTACAGCAATTTATGCTCCCAAATAGGCCGATCTCAACCATGTCTCTTGGTATGAGTCTGTCTCTCCAAATTTGGCGGGGGGTAGCAATTTGCTCTGTATCCTCAATTCTTTGACAGATCAAAGAAAAGTCATTGATTTTCAGGTTGTCCATTTTTTCTCTTTTGTAAGGATATGAGTGATAAATTCCAATCTCTTTGCAAGTTAAAGCGGAAACCAAAAGTCAATGCTACAACATAAGGAAACAGGTTATTATAATACAACGTAAGGAGGGTAAAACTAAAGTGTGAGAGATAAGAAAAACTTTTGGAGTGAAATCATAACAGATAAATTAACTATATGGACATTCATAGAAAGAACCTTCTAGACAGAGAATCTCATAAATAAAGGTATGTAGGTGCAAGGAAGCAGTAGAAGAACATCATGTGGTACATTCTAGCAGTAGTATAAGTTCAAGAGGGTAATTATTAAGAAATAAGTTTACCTGGAGCGCCTGAGTGGCTCAATTGGTTAAGTATATAAGATTATTGGTTTGGCTCAGGTGGTGGTCTCATGGGTCATGAGACCGAGTCCCGCATCAGGTTCCTTGTTCAATGAGAAGTCTGCTTAAAGATTCTCTCCCTCTGCCCCTCCCCACACTGGCAAGCATGCTTTCTCTCTTGCAAATAAATAAATTTTATATATATATATATATATATATATATATATATATATATATATACACATACCTAGTCTTTGCTCATTTTTCTAGTATTTTCTGTAAGTTTTTTCCTGGTATCCTGTTACATAAAACCAAAGTTATATTATTAAAAGATTGATTTTAGTACATAGAATCAGCTTGCAGCTTAGAGAGATGCTATATAATCTATCAAAGAAAAAAAAACAAACTCCTGTGATATAAGTATATCATCTCCATTTTTTGCATATTTAAAATGAAACAAATATGTATTTATTAAACTTTAGCAGGAAATTATGTCAATAAACAGAACAAATGGTTTTGTGTTGCTTTATAAAAAGATTTAAATATTTATTTTAGGGGGAGGAAGGGCCAGAGGGAAAGGGAGAAAGAATCCCAAGCAGACTCAGCATAGCACATGGTGACTCTAAGTAGTGTAAAGAAATTAAAGCAGGTCTCTGAAAGCTGTAAAATTTTCTTTCATGTGATTTATGTTTTTTATAAGATTTTTTCAATTGTAAAAGCAGTAGTGTGAATCCCCTATGTTCTATTTAGATTAAAGTGATAGTATTTGGCCATATTTGCTTGCATACTGAAGTAGTTTAAAGCAAACTTCAGACATCATGGCATTTTACCTATATTATACTTTTTTAAAGATTTTATTTATTTATTCATGAGAGACACACAGAGAGAGGTAGAGGCACAGGCAGAGGGACAAGCAGGCTCCATGCAGGGAGCCCAATGTGGGACTCGATCCCGGATCCCAGGATCATGCCCTGAGCCAAAGGCAGATGCTCAATCGCTGAGCCACCAACGCTTCCCCCTATATTATACTTTTAATACCTAGTTCATATCCAAATTTCCCCAATTACATCAAACATCATTCTATAGTAAATTTGTTTGAATTCTAATCCAAAAAAATGTCTGCAGATTGACCTGGCTATTATGAATAATTAAAGAGACCGAGTCAGTTTTCAAATAAACTGTTCACATTCTGTATTTGTCCACTTGCTTCCAAATGGTGATGTTTATTATTATTATTATTATTATTATTATTATTATTACTATTACTATTGAGAGAGAGAGAGCACATGCACATATGCCCAGGGGAGAGGGGAGGAGCAGAAGGAGAGGCAGAGAGAATCTTAAATACCCTCCATAGACAGAGCAAGCCCCAAGTGGGGCTCAATCTCACGACCCTGAGATCACCACCTGAACTCAAAGTATGACTTGGGGGGTTAACCAACTGTGCCACCCAGGTGCCCCACAACTGGTTTTGTTTTATTTTATTTTTATTCTGTTTTGCTTTGTTTGCCTATAGCGAGGGGAAACAAAAGAGAGGGTATATAAAGGGACCTTGAGGGAGAGAGGCTAACAAGAGCACAGTTCTTTTTATTGCTGTAGCCACTACTCAAGAGTGAAGACATTCACAATCACTGAAAACTGAAGGTTATTGATCATCTTCTCCCCTCATAGGTGAGCAACCACCCTAACCTCTGCACAGGTAGCCAAAGCAGGCAGGCAATGATGTCATCTACAAATATAAAGGATTTTAATTTGTGTGATATTATTTCCATCCTTACAACTCAAATGTGACCCTGCAATTTATACAATGACCAAAGAAGAATGTCATCCCAAGAATCTAAAATTGAGTAAATGATAACACCGCTGCTTTAGCTTTGGTCTACAGTTTATATTTTAATTTGCTGGAGCAAAGGTACATTTCCTCTTTCTTTCTCTCTTTCTTTTTTTTTTCTTTCTGAATAACCAAGGACACTGATAATGCTACTTATCTATAAAAATAGGAGTACATATAAGTTTATATTAAAATGAGAAATTCTTATTTGTTTCATTAACATCATAAATGTTTTGACTTCTAAGTGGCTTAAGGAGCTTTTGAAGAACTTAAAAAGATTGAATTAAATCTAAAAAATATGTATATTTGATGGCTTTTATTTCAAACATGAAAATAATCATTGTCCTTGATACTCTTTAACTATAAGTAGTAGGTTTCTCCCTCCCTTTAGCTGGTCCCAGGGATCAGTTTCCTATTGGAGATTATAATAAGATAATATAAAAGAAACATAATAGAGTCATTACTTCATAATAAACTTGAAGATCACTAAACTCCTAGAAGAGTAGAGATACGTTCAGAAAACCTTAGCTCACCTTTGATATGGCCTGTATGGAAACTTTCTCTATCTTCCCTACTCTGTGCACCTGGTCTCTTTCTGTTCCCCATCTCTGCACTCCTCTACCAATATCTTTGTCTCAATGTGTATGGCCTCATTTGGGTCTATATGAATTGGGAAGGAAAAAAAAAAAGGTTTTCTAGCAAGTAGACAATAGTTTCAGGTTCCTTAAATTCTCTATGGACTAGGAAAAATCCTTTCCATGCCCAATATCTGTATTCCTTAACAGTATTTGTGCAGATCCAGAGCTATGAGGGATCCCAGAAAGTATATCTATATTTAGCAGCTTTGATTTCAGATTACCATTTTATTGCATTAATTGGGTAACATGGGCATTAACTCACCTGGTTTTTATGTCAGCATCCTCTAGCATAGAAGAATTTGACTTTCTGCCTCTATTCTCTTATTTGTCCATGTTTTTATCCTACCAATTACTCTCAGTTTTATTACATATTAATACTCATTGTACTACTGGCCATCACCCAAAATCCCAAGGTCAAAATTCCCTTAAAAAGATGCCATTTCCTCTCCATGGGCATTTGCAAAGAAATGTACATAAGAAAAGCCACCATTTCACTATCAGTCATCCCCGCAGTTAATCCCAAAATGACTATCTTGGCTGGACAAATAAACATAGTACACAGTTTTTAATTCAGGGATCAGGGCTATTTATAAGTGGAGTTTTAGCAAAGGTGGTGAATGGTTAAAGTTAATGAAAGATTCAAGGTTGCTATAGATTTTCCTTCACAGTCCAAAGGACTACCAACTAAGAGATTAAGCTCCTCTTCACAAAGGTTTTACTTCCACCACAGACCTCCAGTTCCCAAACACCTTCCTTTGCTTTCAAATTTGGTACTACCGCCGCTCCTTCAGTATTTTCCTGCATGAAACTTCACTCTATGCACAGGTGAGGACTTCAACCTGGATCCATCTCTCTCACTTCATTTATATATTTCCCAAGTGTGAATCATGGATTCCAGAAATTATCTCAAAATATCAGCAACACTAGAAGTGCTGGTTACAACACCACAAGCTGAATACAAGAAACATTGGGAAGAAGCTTCCAGGCTCCAAATTCAGAAAACAAATCCAGAATGAGTAAAGGCCAACCAGATTAGATCTCAGCACACCTGATGCTTTATTTGACTAGTGAGCTGGAGCATCACTGCACACATCTCCCAAGGACCAACAATTTTAAAGGAGAATATCGGATAATACCATTAAGAGGCAGAAAATATTTGCAGAGTGCCCTCTCCATCAATGAACTTTGTAATTTACATTATTACGTTGAACAATTGTTATTTTAGAGAGCCCCAAATATTTATATCATTGTTACCTATCTTCCCTTCTAGTCATAGACAAAGCTGAACTAGGAAAGCCTTTCTACACAGAAGGGGCCTGCATGGGTTTGATTTATGACATACAGGAGCAGAAGGAAACTCATTCTTTCTAGAGTCAAGTTTGTACTCAAGAGGAGAAAAAGGACAGATATGATCTGAGTGTGCTAGCTCTTCTTCTCAAAGAATCCATTTTACCTCTGTAAATTCAGTCAGTAAAGGAGCAAAATGTGTGCTTAGGGAAAATCTTTCCAGAACACTGAGAAAGCAGAGAATGTACTTTCCTCTAACACAGAGCAGTACAAGCACATACTGCCTTATCCACAACTTTGAAATCCAAAAGGCTCAATTTTTTTTTCTTCAAATTTGGAGCATACTTATTTAGCTGCAAAACCTCAACTAAGGAGATGTTATGCCATTTATTCATTGTTCCTACTTGGGTAACTACTTATTTTGTTATAGACAGAATAACCTATTATTAAACTACTGTCTCTTACTCCAATACAGCTTCCATATTTGGCTTTGCAAAGTTGGGGCTGAGACCCTCCAAACACATCTCTCCTTCGCCAACTGGTTTCCCACTCTGTTTTATCAGCAAGTGGCACTAAAGAAAGGCAGGAATGGGAGAGGAGACTTGCTTCTTTCTGTTGGTTTACTGTTCCTAACAGAATCCTTCCATAGTTGGATCCAGCTTCCAGCTTCTTTTGGCACCTCCAGAATCAGCCCCCCTAGCTAGAGTTGGGATATACTTTTTTTCCTAACCTTCTAAATTTGCATAAATTGGGGTGCCTGGGTGGCTCCACTGGTTAAGCCTTTGGCTCCAGTCATGATTCCAGGGTCCTGAGATAAAGTTCCACATCGGGCTCCCTGCTTAGTGGGGAACCTGCTTCTCCTACTCCCTCTGCTACTTCTCCTGCTTGTGCACTCTCTCTCCCAGATAAAGAAATTCTGAATGAATGAATGAATGAATGAATGAATAAATAAATAAATAAATAAATAAATAAATAAATTCTCATAAACTCTTCTTGCTATTACCTTCTTTGGATCCCTCAGTGTTTTCTTCTCTGTTCTTTTATTTCTCCAACACCTGTGTAGGCAATCTCTTATATTAAACTTCCTCTACTGAAATATCTAGTGAGATTTTTCTTTTCTTGACTGGAACATGACTGATACTGGTGTGTTACCCTGGGACCTGCTGGTATACTATACTATGCCATACATAGCATATCTACAATATTACCTTTCTAAAACTTAAAAAGTTCAGAATTCTGAAATCCTTCTCATACTTAAACTTTAAGCAAGGGATTAGAGAAAAGTATTTTTCTAGTGCTTTTAAATAACTGCATCAGAATCTTCTTGGTTGCTTTTCCAAAGGGCAGGCTTCTGGGCTACACCAGAGATTTCAGAATCTGGGGATACAGTCTAGGCTCCACACTTAAAGTATTTCCCCAGGTGATCTCTTTGCTTGGTTTAAGAACTACCCTCTTCCATCCACTAAAAAGCAAAAATGGCCACATATACCTTAGTAGTTACTCTTCTAAGAGCAAAACAGAGAAACTATGAACTGAGCATTCCAGGAAGTTCTTGCTAATTTACTATACACAAGTCTATGTTCTCATAATACTTCATCTGAGGAAAAAGGAGGAGATAGTCTCTTGTTACCTGTATTACACTGACCGAAAAACTGAAGTGTGTATAATGATTGAGGTAATGTTTGTGCTGACTTTCACCAGCATGGTCCTTGAGACCACCCTGTGCTGAGCACCCTTCCAGTTAGGGATGAGTAGTATTGCATACTTTTTTCTGGTATCTAGCCTCTTGACTCCTCTCAGCCTCTATACCTGATGGATTCATCCAGCTGCTGCTGCTTTTTATGTTAGCTCTTCTTTCCTTACTACCACTTATAGATGCTTATGGAAATACAAATGGGTGTTTAACAACTCTCCCAACATCCTACAGTTTCTGAACTATATATGCAGATTATGCTATGTCTATATCCCCTTAGGGAATATTTCGTTTTAATAAAGATTAAATAATAATCATAATGTTCAAAGGTGAGATGTAATATGCACCCAATTGCCAGCAAGATAATAAAGGTGTGTGGGCAGATACTTGCATTTAATTGATGCTGAGTAGGTAATAGAAAACTTTCCTTCCATGTAATACAGATATAAAATTACTTATATATTTAATCTGAATACAAACATAAACAGTCATACAATCACATACTTAGAATGATATGAAGTTAGGCTTGAAGGGACCTTGATCACAATTGAAATATAATTATTATATAGCTCAGTAGCCTCTGAATCATTTTAATTGTGGACCATAATATTCATCTATTTAATGTGTGTAGATATACATGGACTACTGTACAATACACATATTATAAGTCATCGAGGAAAAAATATGAAAGAAAGAAAACAAACATATGCAGAGGGTCCAATGTTGTCTTCTTCCATCCCAATAGAACACCTGGCATATACTATCATCAGGTGCACATAGCTGGAGATCAATGCAGCAACAATAATAATCAACATCCATATAGGAAAAGCAAATCAACAATACTAGCAACTGAATACATCTATCATCAATGACAAATTTCTCAGGTAAACATATTCACACCCTCTCTGCTTGCTATGACAGTCGATGACAAATCTTGAGTTTCCATTTTTTGCTGTGGGTAACTATATGTGATGTCTTTCTTTCTTTCTCTTTTCATGGTCCCATGTTTTTTGGGGGTATTTTTTATTACAAACAAAAGTTGCTGAAGGCACCCTCACTTACCACATTCCTACCTTATTTTTCCCCTTCACTGTAGCCCCTTCTAACATATTGTGTGGCCTCCTTACGTTACTTTTTTCCTCAAAACTTTTTGATTATCATGCAGATACATAGTATGAATATCAGCATATGCTCCCAAAAGATGAATTTTCCACAAATTAAAATATTCTATTTAGCTCTAAATATGGAAACTAAAAATATACAACCTACTGTGAAATGAATTACTTATACATTGTGTGTCACATTTTAAACTAGCAACTCTATAACCTTAAAATACAGCTCAATCTTAAAGTATTAATTTTGAAATGATGCATTTGTGCTAATGATTTACTGGGAGGAAAAATCCTTTAATCTAACCCTTTTGCTTATGAACTTGAAAGTTGAACTCCATAGAAATGACTGACTGCAACAGCAGGGCTTTTCACCAGCTGATCAAAATTAACAGTTTCTTTCAATTGTTCTAATTAAGACCAAGGGGAGTTCTGGAATGTACCAAAAGTATCTCAAATTGCTCTCTTGCTTAAAACTAGCTTTTGGAAAGAAGTATCAGCTTTTACCTTTCCATACAAATAGTTTAGTCTAAGTTGCTATTATTACTATTTACGAAAAGACCTTTTATGAATATATCCCATGAGAATTTTTTTCAGTTTTATTTTATTAGATCAGAAAGGATAATAATTAAAGATGAGAAACATAATCATCTTGAGTAGAAATTTGTTAGAAATCAGAAGCTCTATCAATGATCTGTAAAATTGATGAAAGCTTTATAAATATGGGATTTTGGGGTTTTGCATAGTAATAATTTTATCACATTCATACTGGAAGTACAACTAGGTAAATCAGATAACTGGATCATTATCATGGTAATATAAAAATTAAACTTATTTAAACATTAAGTAATATAAAAGTATTATTTTAAAGTGTATATTTTTTCTGCTGAGTATTTCTCGAGACATTTTCTACCCTTCATAAGAAATGCTTTCCGACTATATTGTAGTCTATTGCCATTCGTCATCTAAAATTCTTATCCGGGTTCTTAATAAAACATGTTTTCTTCTTTAAAAATTATTCACTTAAAAATGTTCATTTTCTTCAAGATTCTTGCTTTGGAGGATTTAAACAGATTTTATGGCTAAATAAAATATTTACCTTAAAAGTTATAAATGGGAAAGAATGCATAAAACAAATACCAGTATTTTCATCATTGAAGCAAAAGTAGGGTACAGTTTAAAATCTTGACCGTTATGTAATTCAATAGCAGGTTATTTAAATGTTGCTTATAAAGTGATAAAAATAATAAAAAATTGTTTTCAGGGTCAACCTATTAAATTCCATGTGCCCAATGTATTATGATAAAGATTCCAGATCCCTATAAGTCCCTATAACCCTATAACCCTATAACCAACACCGCTTACTTATAAAGCATGATTGTGTTACGAGTGATGAAAATATTTTGCCTTGCTTCATCACCGTTTTAAGACAATTCTTCTTTGAATGTGGCAATTCTCAGTTTAAAGACCTTTGAGAGGGCATACTCTTTAACCTCATACACAATCCCTAAATAAGTAATTGACTCTTTCAACTCTCACCGCTGTGTTAAGATACAAGCAATCTCTTGTTGTAATTAGCATTCTTTCCTAGGAGAAGGATGATGGCTGGGTTGCTAAGTGGGCCAGCAGTCTTCAGAGAAGCATTCTCTTCCCTAGAGTTGGTCACAGACTATTTAAAACCCTTGTGAAAGAGTCAACAGGATTAACATAGAGTCAACTTCCTTGGGAAATGGAGCCAAAGAGATTCTAAGGAGACAAAATACTTCAAGGCAATCACCCTAGTGGTGAAAATCTCCAGACTTACTGGTCCTGTCACATCTCATTTAACTGATGACATGAACATTAAGCAGGACCACAAAGTCTTTTTCTTTTCTTTTTTTTATGAGCTTAAACTCTTTTTTTTTTTTTTTTACTTCGTAAAAGCTCAGAATATTTCCATTTTTTTTTTCCAAACAGAAACTGAAGTGAAATCCATCATAAAAACTCAGAAAATATCCGCTATTGAGACATGCATGCAAAATGATTAAGACATTTAAATAGAAATAATTTTACCACAAATATTAAAATGTATTCAGTTTTATTTTACTTCTAATTCTTATCATTTAGCTCTTAAAAGTTTTAATTATACATAAAGTTTTACATAAATTACATGTAAAAGTTTTACTTTATAGACAATTAAAGATTTTTAGAATTAATATATATTTTTGTGGAATTTGCTTCTTTAAATTTCTACAAGGATTTGAGTATATTCTCATTATCAAGTCTCATAATTGAGGATTTAAATATACAAGTATAAAATAAAACTTCAGGAGACACTTTTATTATTTCATTGTCAATAGGTTAAGTCCACAACTATTTTACTAATATTAGTTTTTTTCATAGAAGACAAAAATTTAATACATAAAGAGCTACCATTCTTTGCTTTATTTGTATAATTAGCAAGGCTTTTTATTAATTATTAATAAAATTGTATACAAATCATTATGGTGCATATTTGTAATGAAGATATAGGTAACAGTTCTCTCATCCAAAGCATATATAGTGTATTTGGCTAATTATATTGATGAATAATAATAGGACCAATTAACTATGGACAGTGGGCTATGTCTGGAAATAACCGGCTTCTAGGTTGAAACTGCAACACTGGTGTAACCATGTGGGCCAGCATTAAATTCCATCCCAGGAGAGCTGCATATGTCAAAAACCTTATCTGAGTCTCTGGGTGGGAAAAAGCCTGGGACTTTAATTATTTATCAAATTTAAACTAGGTTAGTTTTCTATAGAAAATAATTTTATTTTAATAGAAAATATACACATATTTTGTATTATGGTTACTTTCTGGTTCAAAAGTGAGGATTCTTAGGAGTTCAATCCATTTGCTCACTATAAATCCATTTATATATGCAAACATTTTAATAACAAGCACTTATGTAGTACAAACAATGTACTTGGTACTGACTCACTTTACAAATACTAATTTTTCCCTTACCTAAGATTTTGAATTTCCCGCTGTATCTAACTGTATGAAATTTCATAAAGTAAGCAAACTCTGTTTATGATTGTGACACTGGCCTAGAGTTAATTGGAAAGAAGGATGCAGAAAAAATAATAATAGAATCTACTACAAGGGAGTCTGTGCCTCTGTGGAAAAGAAATTGATATTAAAATAAGATCAAAGCAAAAAAATAAAATAAAATAAGACCAAAGCAGACATAATAAGGGCAATTAAAAAAAATTAAAAAAAAATAAGGTCAATTTAGTGATAAAGGATAAGAGTCAACAGGGTGGTTATTATTTAAAGCCTTGACTCAGGCACTCTGGATGTTATGCCTCCTGAGAAAGAAAAAGTTACTGTGTGATACTGTGTGACATATTGTGTATAAACCATTTCATCAAATATCCATTCTTGGTGCCCAGCAACCCCGGTATGGGACACCCATAAGTGTGTAACAATAAATAAAAGGAACCTTTTCTTTCTCTACTTTGAAACAAAGATAGAATTGGTACAACTCTGTGATAATGGAAAGATTAGTTAAGATAATGTTCAAAGAATCTGAAACTTGAGGTATGTATTAAATGTGTTAAGCTGATTTATATAAGAAAGCAATCGTGGAATGGATACTGAAAGTCATGCATTCTCACAGGTGGAGGCTGATTAGGTAGAAAAAATTGTTTTCTAAATGGTGAAACCTTCGAACTTGTAGAGGTCATTATCTACTTTTTAAATAGACCAAGATGCCATAAAAGGTTAAATCCTAACCTTCTGCTGTATCTAAAAATGATATCATGGCTTGGGACCTTAGTAATCAACCCTTATGACTGAAATGCTAATAGAAAAAATTGAAGGTAGTTAAACTGGTGTCCTAGTCTATTATTGTATACCGTTAGAATACTACATTAGATTGTAAAAATGACTTACCAAATCTTCTATTCTATGTAAATGTTTCCAGCATTTTTTTTAATGTTTCCAGCATATTGAGTAGAATTTGAGAGGTTAGAAATTTGGCTATTTGAAAATAAAATATTTGAATTTGAAAAACAAAAGTACAAAAATTATGCAGCCCAATTCTTAAGGAATCTATCGTTAACGTATATATTAATTTGAAGGTAAAAACAAAACAAAAAAAACATTATGTTGCAAAATCATACTACAAGAATTCTTAGGAAAAACTACAGCTGCAGAGACAATATAAATAGGTAGGTAGGTGGGTGGGTAGATAGACTGGTAGATGATAGATAGATGATAGATAGATAGATAGATAGATAGATAGATAGATAGATAGATAGATAGATCTTATTAGGACAAATGGACTCAAGTTTATAGAAACAAGAAAAATCTAATTGTTTTTTCCCTAGTGATATTTAAATAATAGGTTTTATTATAAACTTGGACATTCAATCCTTCAGTTGCAAAATGAATATTATAGTTGCCTTTTATGTTACCTAATGTTGTAATTAGAAATAATACATAAGAATGTATTTTGGAAAAGAATAACTTAAAAACAATATAAAGGAAAAATGAATTTACATGTAAAGTTTTTAAATTAATAAACATGAATACTTTATTTATCTTTTTAATCACACAAAAATAGACCGCGGGTAGGCTTATAATCTCCCTAAGTCACCTATCACCCTAAAAGGTGATAATAGTATCTATGTCAGCAATGGCTCAGTTTGCTCACAGATCTGTTCTTTATTCTTTAGCTGTTCTCTGTATGGTGGGAGGAGGGTTAACCTCTGCAGGCTCCCAAGGACCCTACATAGTTAACTTCTCACTAGCTGTAACTCAGGAGTTCCATAGGTTGAAAACTGCAGATTAAGAGAAAAGGAGAAACTAGGATAGTTCATCTCCTACTTTGGACAGCTACTCCAGCTGCAATCACATCCCTTCCCAAACTTCAGCTTCCACCAGTTTCCTGTGTAGCTACAATTTCTCCTGAATGACGTTATCTCTGAATTCCCTTAGCCTTTCATCCTATCCACATCCCTTCAAATAGCCTTGATGTGACAGTAGCTTCCTGCTCTTCTTAATCTCTGTTGCCACTGTTCCATGGGTGGCATCTTGGCTCTGTCATGACCAGCGTAATCAATTCTTGTATTAAATTCTCTCTGTTTGAAACATGCATAGTGGTGTGTCTCTCTGTTTGAACACTGACTATACATTAGTTAATATATTTATAATGTTTTCAATATGATTTGCCAGACTTCTTTTTAAGTGCTTTATATTTACTAAGCTAATCTTCACAATAACTATATTAGGAGGGTGATTCGTTTTATGAAAAACTAAAACATAGATAATATTTAATAATTGCAAGTCTTCACATGGCGAATAAGTGGTGGTGGCAAGATTTCAATCCAGACAGTTTACATTCTCTAATTCATTTTCATTGAAGTAGAGTTGACAGTGTTACATGAATTTCAGTTGTACAACACAGTGATTTCACTAGTCCATACATTACATTATACTCACCACAAGTGTAGCTACAGAAAGTTTACAATCTTAACCATGCATTTACTGCCTCTTTGCTAAGCTTGACCTCACTACCTCTAAATGGATTATCACCCACTCAAGCACTTGATCAAAAATGTACCGCTAAGTGTCCAGAGTTCCATGCCATATGTAAGACTTAGTATGGTGCCAAAGAGGAAGCATTTAATAATTCAAAAAGTTTTAGCTATAATTATTATTATCATCTACTTAATATAACATTTGAGACCCAAATTTTGCCCAATGGAACATAAAAGCATTTATCACTTTAATTTTTTGTGATTAAGCTTTAAATATTTTGATACATAATAAAAAAATTAAAAAAAAATTTAACTCCAGTTATAATGAATATAACAAGAGAATTCCCATATATTATTACCAAATGTACTTTTGCCAAGTAAATTTTTTATCTGCTAAGTATTATTATTTCTATAAAGGAAAAATGTCATGATACTAAAACTTAGATATTGAGAAAAGTATATATCTTGAAATTAAATAAATTTAGTATTATGAAAAATTATCAAATTACTCAATAATTTCAAAAAAAACCAAATTACTCAATAATTTCATAGAAGACTTGAAAAATTAATCCACAGACTCTACTCTTGCAAAAGCATTCCCTTATGTATTATATTGCAAAATTACAGTAATTAAAAGTACTAATATATATACTCTGTTAAAAAAAGAGTTGAGGTAAATATTGTTTATCAAGAAAGAATATCTTCTCTCCCTTCTTCACAAATTTTGATTTTTCTCAAGAATTTAATTTATGGCTACATGTCCACATGCCTTGAAAAAAGCTAGTCCATTAGGAGTTACAAAATTTAAGTTCTGGTTACATCAATGCACTCAGTCTTATGTGACTTGACACAGAGTTTTAATGCTTAAGAAATGAGCATTTGGCCTGATTCTGGTCAATGAAACTGGGAGCTTCTGGGAAGGGAGATCCCTCTTTTCTTGGGAAGACATTTAAGAAATCAACTCTCTCCTCTCATGAACAAGAAAGTCTAACATCCAGGGGATCCCTATGTGGCTCAGTGGTTTAGCAGCCTGCCTTTGGGCCAGGGCGTGATCCTGGAGTCCTGAAATGGAGTCCCAAATCAGAATCCCTGCATGGAGCCTGCTTCTCCCTCTGCCTGTGTCTCTGCTTCTCTCTCTCTCTGTGTCTCTCATGAATAAATAAATAAAAGCTTAAAAAAAAAAAGAAGGTCTAACATCCAGAAATGTTACTAGCAGTCATTCAGCATGGTAGACGGACATAGATGATAGGACAGGTGCTGATGAAGTTATTGAGTTATTAGATAAACTTGTCCTGAAACCCACCCTACATGTGGACTTCCTATTACGTGTTCAAATAAATGTCTTTATTGTGTTTCTATCCCATGAAGCCTGTATTAAACACAATGATACAATGATAATAATAACAGATAATAAATTTTTAAGATTCTGAAGCAATTTTCCCTGATAAATTATCTATAGAAATAGATAAATAAAATCTATAGAAAAGGGCAATAATTCTAATTTGTTTTCCTACATCTAGTCCCCTAGTGATCCAGTACAATTAATGATTTCTAAACAATTTTAAGCTGTTCTTTTGAGAATATAATTTAAGTTATATTACTTTGAGAAGGTAAAACTAAATAATTTTCCAAGGAAACTGTGTGTGTCCTTCTGTGCAAAATTTTCTGAAATAACTTTTAATTTGAAGCCCATCCACAGAATGTTGAGTGGAGCTATGGACTGCAGGTTATGAGTCCTTGCACCTCTGAAAATAACCATTCTTAAACTGAAATTTGATATCAATTTCTGACTTAGAAATCTTTCAGTGGTTGGCACTTACCATATAGGATAAATTTCAAGTCGTTTTGCAGCAAAACCACTTTATCCCCCTTCACTCTACTCTTTTCTAGATTAATAAATCAGCAAATACTGAGCTCTTACAGTTCTTCAAAGTGTCTTGGGTGTTTGCACCACTACACAATGGTTCTCAATGTTCTTTAACTTAGAACAACTTGGGGGAGATTTCTAAAAACACCAAACCATGAGAAGTGGTCCCATAGATTCTGATTTAATCAGCTTGGTGTAAGATTTAAATATTATTGTTTGAAATTTCACCAGATAATCTGATGTGGTCTCTGAGTTGAAAAACCTGTGATTTGTCAAATAAACTTTTTTTTTTTTTTTTTTTTTCAAAAATACTCACTTTAAATGTTGTGAATCACAGGTAGGTGAATAGCCTATGGTCACTGGCAAGCAGGTAAATTAGTAGGGTTGTTTTAAGTAATGGATATAAGAGTAGTAAATTAGGAAGAATCTTTCTTGAGAGGTAAAAATAAGAATGAGATTCCAGTAGGAGAATAATTCAGTCTCGGAACAACAGTCTTAAGTTAAGCATACGCTCTTTTTCCCTTTTTCCTTTTTCCCCTTCACCCAACCCCTGCAACCGTTAAGATATGCATTAACTCTGAAATAATATGAATTTTCCTATTACATTATAGTGTAGTTCTGTGTGTTTGGATTGTGAAGTAAAAGTTATTTATAAATAGTATTTCCTTTTCTTCCAATTACAAAGGTATCTTATGATTCAAGGTAGCCAGCGAATGAAATTCTAGGTCTATGTTTTGCCAAAAGAATAACCTCCTCCTATATTTTTAATGTTTTTAAAGATATAAATAAATAATTACTGCAGGAAAAATAGAGAAATAAATGATGGCCTCCTTGCCGTTTGCATATATAGCACAAATAATCATTAAAATAAAATTAATTGGATCTGTTCACATATGTCATGGTGCACACCTGATTTTTTATCTATAATATTAAATAAACATTTGCTTTAGGTAGCATTATTCTTTTGGGAATATGTTAAATATATTCTAATTCAAAGTGCTTTGCATGTAATCATGGTAGGTAAACAGTCTTACCTCTTTAATAGTAAACAAAAATTCTTTTAG
The DNA here is from genome assembly GCF_011100685.1 of Canis lupus familiaris. Lineage (NCBI taxonomy): Eukaryota > Metazoa > Chordata > Mammalia > Carnivora > Canidae > Canis > Canis lupus. Next base: position 63,752,299 of record NC_049225.1, on the reverse strand, counting down.
AATAGGATGAGCAGAAAAAAAGAAAAGTGGAATTATTTGTGCCAAGATGAATAATTAGTAAAGAAATGAACATCATTCTAAAAAATTAGAAAATTAGTGACTTGAAGATATAAGAAAGCAGATTCTCTGAATCAGTACAAACCTGGGCAACATTATTAGGTGTTATTTCCCAGTGAACCTACAGTAAGAAGCCATAAGGCTTGCACCTGTCACCACTATGCTGAGATTAGTTACTCTGCTTGGCATTAGATTTAAGTATGGTGCTGAATGCTGTTTCACACCAGACAATCTGAATATGTCGCCGAGAAAATGAATATAAAGTTTCCATTGTTATTTTTTGTTTTTTAGGATTTTGGACCCTGTATATCCCTACTAGAAAGATTTTTCCTGTGGAACTCTGATATGCTGCCATGTACATAGATGTTTTACACAAATTACATGCCCCTTTGATGCATTAAGATACAGAAGCATAAGACATTCATTTTCTTGAAGAAATTCTAGGCTTATAAAAGGAATTTAGTAACAAGATCCTACTTTGGACCTCACACCACCAGGGCTGTCAAGCTCTTCCTTCTCTAAGATTGGAACACATGTAATAACAAAATGACTTAATAGCAGAAGAACACATTACTTTATAAAAGACAATTTTAACCATTTCAAACCTGGATAACTCATGTTAGTGCTCAATAATTGCTATTGTAATGCTAGCTACTTTAGTTTCTCCAAGAGACATCTTTTACCTGTTCGTACAGAAGATGAGGTAATAAAAAAAAAAAAGAAGATGAGATAATTCCGTGGATTAGTTACTATTGTTAGATAATTATGGCCACACAAACCATAATGGGTATCACTTGCAACATTCAGGTAGATGGAGGATATGACATAAATATTCTTTTTCATAGATGACCTCATGTTTGGGAAATGGATAAATTAAGGGCTAAGTTAGAACCTGAAGTTATCACCACCATTATGACTGTCTTCCTCTCTTATAACTGGCCAGAGTGAAAACAATGACCAGAGGTCATAGGGTAATGCTAAGAACTGGCCCATCTTTGCATTTTTACTCCAGAAGGCAACTTAAAGAATTAACATGAATTAACTTGAAGCAAATTAGTACTTGCTGAGGAACAATATCTATAGCCAGATCTACTCAAGTGCTCATGGTTTTACCTTTTTTTGGGTGGGGGGGGGGAGATAGTTATTTTTTTAAAAAAGAAAGAAAACCCTCAAATGAGTATTACCAAGGAAGTCTGAGTGTTTCAGCACTGGGAAAGTTACCACTATGATTTCTTATATTACCCCAATTCCTCTCTCATGATGCATGAAGTATTAAATGATGGGGAATCTAAGACTTATTGTAAAGCGATTCATCAGTGATGAAACACAATAAAGCCAGGAATAGTTATGATAAATTTTATATCTCAATACCAAGACAAGCAGAATCACATCTTTAACAATAGCATTTCCAATTAAAAAAATGAAAAAGTGGAACTGTGCATATCAGAGCCTGGTTATGGTGTTTTTGGATTTGGAAAAACAAAACAAAAACTGTTAACACACATGAATTGATTTAGTCATTCATTTATTCATTCAACATGGTTCACATTATTTCCTTCCATAGCATTCCCACCATAGCATAGCATCACTACCATTACAGCATTGAAAAAAAAAAAAGGACATCCTAAGAGTTTCTTAAAAGATGCTAACTTTATTTGTTTTCATTCTTCTATTGGTTCCCCAAAGATAACACCCTTTAAAATGATGTCCTAATATATTTCTTGATTTCAGAGCAGGCTGAGCTTCTCTAATGGATTACCTCCCCCTCATCCAGACCCTTTTCTATACTCTTTATAAGGAAATGCCAGCCAGCTGGAACAGCAGGGCAACAAGTACAGCTGGGAATTCCTGGCCCACAGGTGTCCATTCTCACATTTGATAGCTTGCCAATATCAAAGCTAGATTTGTTGAGGGGATCCCCACAGTTGTTTCACAGAAAGAAAATTATCCACTGGCACTAATATTAATAATCCCCTCTTCCATATCTGACTTAGTACTTGAGCTAGAGCCACAGGACCCTTTCCCCACCAAGACTGAACCAGTATCAAGTTCTCCATCCTTTTAACAAGTGGGTGGCAGACTGTCAGGATAGGAATTAGATGGGTGCAGGTGGCACCACCTGCTTGAAATGCTTTTCAGTATTTTGTGTTTCTTTATTGCTACACATCATTGCACCATTCTTTCTTTTCTTGCCAATAACCACAGTACCATTTGTTTGAGCTTAAAGTTTGTTTCAAACTCAGATTTTGGATACAAAGAAAATGAAAGACTGTTATTTTCATGGAGAATATGGAACAAGATGCAGAGGAAAAGTAATTATTTTGTGCAGAATGGAATACAACCCAATCTAATTAGAAAGTGCATAGATTCATTAGTAAATAGATAAGCGATATTATTGATGATACTCCAGGAACTATTTTTGCTTATTGGTTTAGCTAAAATACTATAATCAGTAAACTTTATATCCTAAATAATATGTACTGATAAAAATTCAAATATAAATCCTATAAGTTAATGATGAATTCCTAACTCATCTATATTTTATTTTGATTAGTGCCTTAGACATTATTTCTTCTAGTTATTAATGGTCTTACTTTGTGTTTCAGTTAACTTTTAAACAGATAAATAGACTGTTATTTGCTGAGCTTGTGAAATGAGGTGCAATTTCACTGCATCATCCTGAGTGAGACAGCAGAGAACAAAGAAATTGTTTATAAACTAGGAGCAAAGGATGAAACACTTTAATCAAACTTTAGTCTGAGTTAAAAGCATCAGAGTAATGACTTCAAAACAATGTTTTCAAACTGCCTGAAGATCACATGCAATGGTTAAGAGGGGCTTTGGAGTAAGATGGCTTAACCACTGTGCTTGAGTGTTCTAAATGAATCCCAACGTATGACACCAAGATTATTACTTGTTTGTTTGTTAAATTTATTTGTTTTTGTGTTTTTAAATATTTTATTTATTTATTCATGAGACACACACAGAGAGAGAGGCAGAGACACAGGCAGGGGGAGAAGCAGGCTCCATGCAGGGAGCCTGACATGGGCCTCGATCCCAGGTCCCCAGGATCAGGCCCTGGGCTGAAGGCGGCACTAAACCACTGAGCCACCGGGGCTGCCCAATTTATTTGTTTATATCTGTTTTAACCAGTCAGGGTCATGGTATGAAATATAAAGCACATTTAAACAGCAAAATTTAAATATAATAAAAGAACCATTTATAAATGTGTGAGAGGGATAAGGAAACTAACAAGGAATGGTCCTGTCCTTAGCGCAAGATGTGAACAGACAAGGAGAGGGAATGATTACTGGAACCCAAAAACAGTAATTGTAAAACAGGAAGAACCAACTAGCAGCATATGTGGCCTTAAATAGAGGGATAAATCTACTGCCAATGCAAAACAAGGCAAGAGACAGGACCTCATTCATCATCTGCCCCCAAACCTCCTGTGGGTGCCTCTCATTGACCTAACTCAACCAGAAACTAGAAGCAAGGGAGTCCTGTAATGAAGGCTATAAAGCTTAGTCTTCCAAAGAAATAAGCAAGGGGTCAGAGGGTGGAGATCTGGAAGGGAAAACTGAAAATATCCAGTACCATCCACACATTTCTCTGTCAATCTATTCTTTTTCATATTACGGCAGTCTAATGTCAGCTCACTTACTGTATTCTTCTTATAAAGTCATGAGAGAATGAGGGTAAAATACAAAAAATAGCAAAATAATGAAAAGAAAGATAGCCATCTAAGACATTACCGTTACAGGCCCTGCTTCTATACACAGTCACAAGGTTCATATTGATAATCAGTGTTTTTATCTTTCTTTTTTTTAAAAAAAGATTTTATTTATTTATTCATGACACACACACACACAGAGAGAGAGAGAGAGAGAGAGACAGAGAGAGAGAGAGAGAGGCAGAGACACAGGCAAGGCTCCATGCAGGGAGCCTAATGTGGGACTCGATCCAGGGACTCCAGGATCATGCCCTGAGCTGAAGGCGGCACTAAACCACTGAGCCACCCAGGGATCCCCTGGTTTTTATCTTTCACCACATATTCCATGCTCTCCTTCGCTGAGCCATCATCTTAACTGGAAGGTGTCCTTTCCCTGCCAAAGTAAAACAAACCTCTACTTTTCCAGAATCTAAGTCTTAGTTTGATGGTCTTACTTTTTTTGAGTTATTATAGCTTTTTACTGATCAGAAATATTAGGCAAGAGAGCTCTAAAAGATGCCTTAGTAAATCCTCCTTGCCTCAGTTGTAAAGCTAAAAGTCAATATCCCCAATGATAATTAGGATGACCCTCTCTGACTACTATAGTGATCCTCTCAGCCTTTAGGTTAAGAAATATATGCAAAATGGTCAGAGGGAGACCTCCACTTCCAATTTATCTGACCTATGATGGTGTTTTCTGATAGGATGACTCCTCCCTTAAGTAGTAGGATATTCCAACACCAAAAGTCCAACGTGGCAGACAAGATAAACAAAATGTTTTCCAGGGAGTAATTTAGTTAAATAATGAGGAAACAATTCTACCTCCTTCAGAACAACAAATTCTGTATATGAGACAATACCATCACATATCTAGTGTTTGTGGCAAATAGCATATCCAGTAGGAAAAGGTCCCACCCCCTCAGGGTGTTTTCTCCTAACTGGTACCACAACCAAATCTTCAACAGGCTATTCATTCTATTGAAGCTGCTGCAGCTGACTGATGAAAGCTAGCTTCTATTGAGCCTCATATGAAAATTCCAGATAATTCTGTGGGAGAGCCCATTGTTGTATTTCCTCTGCATAAAATAAATCATCTGATCAGAAGCAATGTTTTATGGAATATCATGGTGATAGGTAAGGCATTCTTAGTATCCTTAGATGCTTGCTCTGGAGAAACACTACCGAAAAGCAAGAAAACCAATTCCCACAAAATGTGTCAACCACTAATCTCTTTCATGAGAGAAGAGGCCAAATGTATTCTGCCTGTCACTAGTGGATGATGCCCTGTTGGGGGCTGAGGACCGCTCTCTGACATTGGCAGATTGAAAATTCAACTGGTAAAGAAGCCAGAGCAATCTTGGTGAAAGGAAGTCCATGTTGTTGAGCCAATATATAGCTTCAATCTCTGTCTCCACAGGCTCTTCCTATATAAGCCTTTTGAACAAAGATGTTTAGGGAAGAAGCCTAACTGACATCCCCAAGATAAGTCATCTTGTCTGTCAACTTAATGAGAACATTTTAGTAAATGGCCTCTGATGGGCATTTACTGAAAAATTTCTATATCCATATCCTTGCCACCTTTGAGAGGCCCAACCACATACTTCTAACCTAATTTCTTAGTTTCTTTTTTTTTAAATTTTTATTTATTTATAATAGTCACACAGAGAGAGAGTGAGAGAGAGGCAGAGACACAGGCAGAAGGAGAAGCAGGCTCCATGCACCAGGAGCCCGACGTGGGATTCCATCCCGCGTCTCCAGGATCACACCCTGGGCCAAAGGCAGGCGCCAAACTGCTGCGCCACCCAGGGATCCCTGATTTCTTAGTTTCTTAGTTCCAATCCTATTTTGTCAGTCATCTAACCTATTAGCCACTAGAAGTCAGTATAAATCTGAACCTGAGGCCATCTCTTCTACATAAAATAGACCACCAAAAATATCTAAAGTTCTTCTCACTGGGAAGATTTCCCTTTACCATTGTCTTTCAAGGCTACCTCTTAATAATGCTGTAGTGCTGGTATACATACATTCTCTTTTAGAAATGGGGGAGAGGGGAGCCGAAAGATACTGAGTCCCTGTCTGCAAGGGTCCCATGTCCCTTTAGGGCAAAGGTTCCCAAACCATCTTGGTTCACAGCACACTTAGTTTCTTAGTAATTTTTTGCAGCACCTCCAGTCCAAAAGAAATACCTTACAGTTTCATTTAAGTACTCAGGTCTAAAGAATTTATTTATGTCCTAGCATATTATTTAAAATAATAATACACATATGTTGACAAAATAATTTACTCCATTCTTTAATAACCATAATCAATTACTAATAGGAACTGTGCAGCTGTTGAACACTGTTCAAACTTTGGAATTACACTGAAATATTATTTCAAGGTACTTAGTTTTTTTTTTTTATTACTGTCATTAGCACCCAAAGCCCAGCTTTGTAAAAATATGATGCCACCAAAAAGAATGTATAAGATCTAACATTAAAAGTAATTTTCCTCAAATGTACAGTTTATGTGGATTGTGAAACATATCAAGTATCATTGTATTTCTCTGAAATGTTTACAATATCCCAAAATGTCCCTGAGAGTTACCGTGGCGCACCAGAGCACCTTCATACACAGTTTGGGAACTACAGGCCTAGGGATATATAAAAAATAAATACAGAAAATGTTAGGACATTATAAATAATCTAAAGAAAAATAAATCAGAAAGGAGTGTAATTTAAAATAGTTTTCATGTGAGCCTTGAAAGTGGTAAAATTGGATCAGAGACTTGAGTGAGATGAAGGAAGAAAGGGAACAGCACTCCACACAAAACAAAAGGATAAATGTCCTGATTGAGAAGTATGGTTCACATACTTGAGGAACATCAAGAAAACCAGTAGCTGAAATCAAACGAGTAAGAGGCAAATAGTGGTAGATGAGATCAGAAATCAAGAGGATTATATTGTATAAGGCTTCATGCTTACAGGAAGATTTTTGTCCTCTGTGAGATAGGATCTATTAGAGTATTTTGAGGAAAAGAATGACATGAGCAAACAATAGAAAAATCATTCCGGACAAATGTACATACCACATATACAGAAAATGTGTTTTGTTCACTAATGTATAGTCAGAACCTTGAAGGGTGCATGGGCCATTGTAGATGTTCAGGAAATACCTGCTGAATGAATTTAGTTTATGTGTCAAGAACACATTGAGAGATAAGAGAAGAAGAAGGAAAACAAGTTAGGAAGTTACTACAGGAGTACAAGGAGATAACAATGGCTTGGCCTAGAGTACACTTGGAAAAAGTGGTAGAAAGTTACCAAATTTTTTATGTATTTTAAAAGTTGACTTACAAGATTTACAAATGGCTTGAATAAAGAAATTGAAAGGAGACAGAAATCATGGACGATAAAGAGAGGGAGAAGACCAGTGTGGAATGTAAGTCAAGAATTTAATTTTGTGCGACACCTGAATAGCTGTTTGAGTGTCTGCCTTCAGCTCAGAGCATGATCTCTGCAACCTGAGATTAAGTCCCACATCAGGCTCCCTGCAAGGAGCCTGCTTCTCCCTCTGTCTATGTCTCTGCCTCTCTCTGTGTGTCTCTCATGAATAAATAAATAAAATCCTAAAACAAGAAAAAAAGAAATTAATTTTGGAAATAAGTTTGATATGGCCATCAGATATTCAATCGGAGATATTTCCTTGACAGTATATTTATATATTTATAAATATAGTTACATATTATGGCTATTTACATATGATTATTCTCATATATATGAATATTCAGAGTAGAGGTCAAGCTAGAGATATATATCCATGATCTGTCATTATATATATGATAGATATAAAGTCATGGACATTATGAAATTTCAATTTCTCATGGCTCAGTTATTCTCCTTTAGAAATCTGTTGCTAGCACATTGTTTATATATATTCACACATTGTTTATATATATTCACATATGTATTTATTCGTGAACATATTTATGTATGTGAGCTCATGTTTAAGGGAGCTTTTTTTAAAAAAAGAGAATTGTATGTATTTTAAAGAAATATGTATTCTAAAAAAGAAATCTGTATGAACATCTTCCAGAATTATTTTACATTTGTTTCTGCTAAGCTAAAAATCAATGTGTTGTTGGTGCTAATTTTTCATCTGGTGTGTTGGACCAAGTAAAAAGCATAAACTTGAATCCTAAACTTCTGTCAAATTTAGGCCTAGAATTTCGGTTTCTGAAATTTACTATGCTAGACATTAGAGTCTTTATCATGTCTCTTGGGACTGCGGTCCTCAGGCCCCAAGTTTAAGCAAAGGGTCTCAATTTAAACTTCTTACTTCACTTGGTGAAGTAAGGCCTTTTTACTTTTTCAGTAAAGCCTAAAGCTATAGATAAATGGGGAATAATAACCTTTCTCAAACTGAGGGCAATCACAGTGTTAGTATAAGGGCTTCCCATGCATTTTCTCATTTTTCCCCCTTGCCAAAATAGTTTTGCTTTAATATTTGTTATATTTTATGATTTACATTTTTATTGTATTTATCATATTTTAATACATCTTATTCAACATCAAAGTTCCAACACCTTAAGGGAATATATATTAAGATACATTAGTGGTTTACCTTACTAAAACTGGAAGTATTGCTCCATTTTCTCAGTCTCCTTTATCATGTTAATTCAAAAGATTGTCAGAACACATTTGGTATTTAAGCTTTTATTCTTTTTCTCAAGAATATGTTGAGTATGTCATTTTCCTAGTTCTGGATAATCTTTGCAAATGTTTTGGGTTCTGCTTCTTTTTTCTTCATTTTCTCCCTAAGTACAGTGCAGATCCTTACTCTTTTTTTTTTATTAAAGATTTTATTAATTTATTCATGAGAGACAGAGAGAGAGAGAGCCAGAGGAAGAAGCAGGCTCCCTGTGGGTAGCCTGATATGGGACTTGATCCCAGGACCCCAAGATCATGACCTGAGACAAAGGCTGACTCTCAACCACTGAACCACCCAGACACCCCCTTACTCACCTTCAACAAATGTATATTTTGAGCCAAACCACTGTGAAACTACTGTACCACGCCCTGGGAGTACACTAGTGAACAAGATGACAAGAACACCTGCCCACATGGGCCAAATAGCCCATTCTTTCTCTGTTGTCTGTCTTCTATACCAATGGGTTAATTGTCCCCTCCTCATCTTTTTAAAGATGATAAAAAACCACAACACGACATCTACCTTCTTAATAATTTTTATGGGATCCCTGGGTGGTGCAGCGGTTTGGCGCCTGCCTTTGGCCCAGGGCGGGATCCTGGAGACCTGGGATCGAGTCCCACATCAGGCTCCCTGCGTGGAGCCTGCTTCTCCCTCTGCCTGTGTCTCTGCCTCTCTCTCTCTCTCTCTGTGACTATCATGAATAAATAAATAAAATCTTTAAAATAAGAAAAACAATTATAAAAAAATAATTTTTATGTATATAGTACAGTATTGTTAACTACAAGCACAATGTTATACAATAGATCTCTAGAATTTTTTTTATCTTTCATGACTGATCTCTAACTGAACATTAGCTTCCCCATTTCTCCCTCACCCCAGCCCTTGGAAATCTCCATTCTACTCTCTTTTGCAATGGGTTTGACTACTTTAGATACCTTATAAGGGTGGAATCATGCAGTATGTGTCCTTTTGTGAGTAGCTTACTTCATTTAGCAAAATATACTCAAGGTTTATTTATATTGTTCCAAATGGCAGGATTTCATTCATTCTTAAAGATGAGTAATACTTCCTTTATTTTTTTCTTTATCCATTCATCCATCCATGGATATTTACATTGTTTCCACCTCTTGGCTATTGTTAGTAATGCTGTAATGAATTGAGGAATACAAATATTTATTTGAGATCCTGATTTTAATTATTTTGGACAAATATTTGGAAGTAAAATTTCTAGATCATACAGTTCTATTTTTAGTTTCCTGATGAACCTCCATACTGTTTTCTGTAGCAGTTACATCCTTTTGCATACCTACTAACATACATGCACAAGGGTTCCAATTTCTCCACCTTCTTGCCAACACTTGTTGTTTTCTTTTTTTTTTAATAATAAGCATTTAACAGGTATGAGGTAATAACTCATTGTGATTTTTATTGCACTTCCTTGATATTGTTAAGTATCTTTTTTTTTAAGTATCTTTTCATATTCCTCTTGGTAATATATGTCTTCTTTGGAAGAGTGCATATTCAATCCTTTGGTCTTTTTGTAATTAAGTTGTTTATTTTTCATTTTTAATCTCTTATCTGTTATATGGTTTACAAATATTATCTCACATTTGGAAGATTGCTTTTTCACTATGTTGTTTCCTTTCCCATGCAGAAGCCTTTTAGTTTGATGTAGTCTCATTTGTCTGTTTTTGCTTTCTGTCTGTGCTTTTAGTGTTTTATACAAGAAATCACTGCCAAGACCAATGTCATGAAGACTTTCCCCCTATAATTTATTCTAGGAGTTTTAATAGTTTCAGGTCTTATGTTTATGTTTTAATCTATTTCAGTTGATTTTTGTGAATAGTTTAAGAATCCATTTTCATTCTTTTGCCTTTCTATATCCAGTTTCCCACCACCATTTGTTGAAGAGATTATCCTGTCCTCATTGTGTAATCCGGGAACACTTGTTGAAGACCAAGCATGACCCATATAAATGTGGGTTTATTTTTGGGCTCGGGCAGCCTGGGTGGCTCAGCGGTTTAGCTCTGACTTCAAGCCCAGGGCCTGATCTTGGAGACCTAGGATCAAGTCCCATGTTGGGCTCCCTGCATGGAGCCTGCTTCGCCCTCTGCCTGTGTCTCTGCTTCTCTCTCTCCCTGTCTCTCTCTCTCTCTCTCATAAATAAATAAAATCTTATTTTGGGGCTCTATTGGTCTGTGTGTCAGTTTTTATGGTAGTACTATACTATTTTAATTACTGTAGCTTTGTAATATGTTATAAAATCAGGAAGTGTGAGGCCTCCAGCTTTGCTGTTCTTTCTCAAGACTGGTTTGGTAATTTGAGATCCTTTGTAGTTCCATATGAGATTCTGGATTAGTATTCCTATTATGCCATTAGGCAAAGTTTTAATAGGGATTGCATTAAATGTGTACATTACTTTGAATACTAAGGATATTTTAACAATATTAAGTTTTCTAACCCATGAACAAGGGATGTCTTTCCATTTGTGTCTTTTTAAATTTTTTCATCAATGATTTTTAGTTTTCAGTGTACAAGTCTTTTACCTCCTTGGTTAAAATTATTACTGAACATTTTGTGTTTTTTTAAAGGATTTTATTCTATTTTTTCATGAGAGATAGAGAGAGAGGCAGAGACATAGGCAGAGGGAGAAGGAGGAAGAGGGGGAAGGAGGCAGAGGGAGAAGGAGGCTCTCCCATGTGGGACTCAATCCCAGGACCCTGGTATCATGACCTGAGCCGAAGGCAGATGCTCATCCACTGAGCCACAGAGGTGTCCCTCTGAATATTTTGTTCTTTTTGATGAGATTATGAATAAGAGTTTGTTTTATCAATTTCTTTTTCAATTTCTCATTGTTAGTGTATAGAAACACAACTGATTTTTGTACATTGATTTTATATTCTGAATTATGTATATTTGTGTAATCTTTAGGACTCGAACATATAAAATTATATCATCTGTAAAAGAGATAATTATACTTCTTTCTTTTCAATTTGGATGCCTTTAATTTGTTTTTCTTACCTAATTGTTATAGTTAGTCCTTCTAGTATTATTTTGATTAGAAGTAGTGAGAGTAGACACACTTGCTTTATTCTTGATCTTAGAGAAAAGGCTTTCAGTTTTCCTATCATGGAGTCTGCTGTTAGCTGTGGGTTTTTTCATACATGACTTTTATTATGTTGAGGTAATTTTTTTTTTTTTTTTTTAGTTCTAGGTTGTTGAATGTTTTTGATCAAGAAAGATGTTGAATTTTCTTAAATACTTTCTCAGCATCTATTGAGATGTAATTTTTAGCCTTCATTCCACTAATGTTATATATCATATTGATTGACTTCGATATGTTAGACCATCCTTGCGTCCCGGGGATAAGTCTCATTTGGTCATGGGGCATGAATCTTTTAAAGTGCTGTTGGATATGGTTTGTTAGTATTTTATTGAGAAGTTTTGCATCTATAATCATCAAAGATAGTAGCTTGTTGTTATTATTGAATGTAGTGATTTTTTGTTGTTATTGCTTATGTATCATGGTATTATTGGCCTCATAAAATGAGTTGGAAGTTTTACCCCTTCAAATGTTTGGAAGAATTTGGGAAGGATTAACATTTATTCATTAAATATTTGATAGATTTCACCAGTGAAAGATCTAGTCCTAGACTTTTCTTTGTTGGCATGTATTTGACTATTAATCCAATCTTCTTATTAATTGTAGGTTCATTCAGATATTCTGTATCTTTGAGATTCATTCTTAGCAGATTATATGCTGCTAGTTATTTATCCATTTCTTCTAGATTACCCAATTTGTTGGTTAATTGTAGTCTCTTGTATTTTTTTTTTAATTTGTGGCATAAAATTTGTGTCTTATTTAGTTGAGAGAAGAGAGACAGAGACAGAGACAGAGACAGAGAACAGGAGGAGGGGATAAAAGAGAGGGAGACTGATAATCTCAAGTAAACTCCATGACCAGCATGGAGCCTAACTCAGGGCTCAATCTTATGACCTTGAGCTCATGACCTGAGCCGAAATCAAGAGTCAGATGTTTAACTGATGAGCCACTCAGGCACCCCAGTATCTCCTCTTTTTATTTCTAATTTTATCTGAGTATTCTTTTTTTCTTGGTTAATCTAACTAAAGGATTGTCAATTTTGTTGATCTTCTCAAAGAAGCAACTCTTAGTTTCCCTTTTTTCTATTATTTTTCTATTCTTTACTTCATTTTTCCCCTGTTCTATTCATAATCATTTCCTTCTTTCTGTTTCTTTGTTTATCTAGGTTCTTTAGGTGTCAAGTTAGATTGTGTATTTGAGGTCTTTCTTCTTTAAAGTAGGTGTGTATCATTACAAAGTCCATTCTTAGTACATTTTTGCTGCATTCCATAAGTTTTGGTATGTTATATTCCCATTTCCATTTGTCTCAAATTATTTTCTACTTTCCCTTTTGACTTCTTAATTGACTCACTGGTTGTTCAAACAAAAAGCTGTTTAATTTCTACATGTTTGTGAATTTTCCAGTTTTCATTTTGCCATTAACTTCTAGTGTCATTCATTGCATCAGAAAATATACTTGGTATGATTTTAGCCCTCTTAAACTTGTTAAAACTTATTCTGTGACCCAACACATGATATATACTAGAGAATGTTCCATGTGCACTTGAGAAGAATGTGTATTCTGCTGCCATTGTATGGAATGTTCTGAATATGTCTGTGAGGTCCATATGATCTATAACATTCAAATACCATTTACTTATTGACCTTTTGTCCAGATGCTCTATCCTGGAAAGTATTGAAATCTACTATTATTGTGTTGCTATTTCTTCCTTCAGTTCTATCAATGTTTGCTTCCTATATGTGAGTGCTATGATGTGCTTATGTATTTTTAATTGCTATATGGTTGACCATTTCATGTCATTATATATCCTTCTTTGTCTCTTTTTAGATTTTATAACTTAGAGTCTATTTTGTCTAAGTATGGCCATCCCAATCTCTCTTGGTTACTATTCGCATGGAATATTGGTCCATCCTTTTATTTTCAGCCTATGCATGTTCTAAAACCTAAAGTGAGTCCATTATTAGACAACATATACTTGGATATAGCTATTCTATATCTTTTGATTGGGGAGTCTAATCCATTTACATTAAAGTAATTATTGATAGGGAAGAAGTTACTATTCTTTATCATTTTGTTCATTTTTTTCTGTCTTTTTGCCTCTTTTCCTCCTTCATTCTTCCTTTGTGTTTCATTGGTATTTTTAGTGACATGCTTCGATCCTTTCTCATTTCCTTCATATATCTGTATAGGCATTTTTTTGTGGTGACCATAGGGCTTATATAACATATTGTATATTATAATAATCTCTTTTGAACTGACAACAGCTTAAGTTCAATTACATAGAAATTACACATTTTCATCTCTCCCAACACTTAATGTTACTGATATCACAAATTATATCTTTTTATATTGCATATCTATGAATATATTTCAGTTATAGTTAATTTTATACTATTGTTTTTTACCTTATATGTTGATAAAAGTGATTTATGCACTATCACTACAGTTTTACAGTGTTTTGCATTTGTCTATAAATTTACCTTTGTTGGTGAGCTTTATACTTTCATTTGGTTTTGTGTTCCTGTTTAGAATTTGTTCATTTCATTGAAACACTCCCATTAGCATTTTTTGTAAGATAGGTCTAGTGTGAAAATCTCCCTCAATTTTTGTTTACTGAGAAAAATTTTGTTTCTCTATCATTTTTGAGGTATAGTATTGCCGGATACAGTATTGTTAGTTGGCAGGGTTTTTTTTATTTGTTTTTTCTTTTTAGCATTTTGGTTAAATCATGTCACTGTCTTTTGACCTGCAAGGTTTCTGCTGAGAAATCCACTGATAGAAAAATGGTGGCTCTTCATACTTCGTGAGACACCTTTCTCTTGATATTTATAAAATTCTCTTAGTCTTTGATTTTTGACATGATTATAATGTGTCTTAGTGTATGTAGATCAACACTGGAGTTTTAAGACTCTAAAAACAAATATGGTAGATTATATATGTGCTTTTATGAGAGCAATCTAGATAGGTGAGTTTATTTAGAGATATTATCAGTGTAAGCAATAAAAATTATTTTAATTTGAACATTTATCATCAAAGCCAACAGGTGTCTCCTGTGGTTTTGGTACATTGCCATTTTCTATACTGTCAAACTCATCACTTAAATATCCATTTCTTTAAGTCAGATATCTTTTTTTTTTTTTTTTTTTTTTTTTTTTTACTCTCAAACTCTGTAGTAGATTTTGATACTCTTCAAAACCATATGTTATGCAGGTTGGTATTCACTGAAATGCCATTTAAATAGCTCTACCATATAATACATCTTGAAGAACATCTCATGGAAGTGATTACAATTAATAATTTCTACTGGCTTAAGAAAAAAAAAGTTCAAATGCCACAGTACAGTAGCTACTACTACACAATTTTCTGGCCCACCCCATATTTTGATTTTACCTTCCTGAACACAATTGTAGACTCCTTTCTGACCTCTGTCTTACTATGGCTATTCACTACAACAATTTCAGAGATCTTCCTTTAGAAAAAAAATGCAAACCAATCCAAGGTGCTATGCAATGTTTTATGGCAACCATAAAAATTTCTTAAAAATAAATACAGCAAGTAAATTTAGATAATGAAAATGCATTTGAGATAATTGATTTGATAACTTGTACAGCCCAAACCTGACATTTTCATCCCCATCTTCATTTTGTTTTTAAGGAGATTTCCATTCCTTGACATGTTTATTATTTTGACACTTAGCCAGTTTTCTCAAAGCATTTCCATTCCAAGGATCCTAAACTAATCAAATATATATTATGCTATTTAAAACATCTTAGCTTTACTTAGAAAACTAGCATACTAACAACTGATTGTTCACACACTGAATTTCTCATCAGAAACCTGCCATTTCCATTAATAAATTTAAGACTATACTTCCAAACTTGTCAATAGAAAGATCTTAATTTATGAGGTGGTGACTGGTTTTTACTGCTCTCCATATGACTTTCTGTGTGGGTTGTCCTTTAGGTTCCAAATTTGGAAGACTGAGGTTTGATTTTATTAAGAGTATAACAAAAAGTAACATTCAAAATATTTAACCCCAGTATAGTAGGGACACACAACCACCTGAAAAGACACTGGCCATGGTATCAAAGCCCAGTTCTTGCCCCCAACTGTGTCAGATATTATTCTTTATTTGCTTGATTATAAGAAGTATTGGGAGTTTAGTCAGTTATCAAGATAACTCAGAGGACTCAATATAACAATTATTCATCAACTGACATGGCGATATTACAATAATTGAATTATCATTGACTTGGTATGCACCAATTAGTTATCAACTAAAACAGCATTTGTTCTCTTCCATCTTCCTGGACTGACTAGCACTAATTGTAAGACTCAGTCCCTTCATATGATTGCAGAGGGAAATTGAGTACAACCAAAACACTGTACTTTTATTGAGGATCTGTAAGTCAGATCTTCAATATGATCTGTAATTCAATTGTGATCTGTAAGTCACAAGAAGGGGTCAAATTTTTATATCTATTTAAAAAAATCTCCAACAGGCTCTTGTCAGGACTCTTCAGCCTGCCTCCAGCCAAACAATCCTCTGTATTTCTCTATTATCTTGTTCCACTTGACCTCAAAAGTAGCAGAGAGGGTTCTGTTTGTTTGTTTTGCTTTGTTTTCCTGAACACTCTCCTCTTCCCTATAAATCAGGATTTCTCAACCTTGGCACTATTGGCATGTTGGATCAGATAATACTTTGTTATTTTTTTTAATAAAGTTGTGTATGGGGGTGGTGGGGTGGTGGTTTGGCCTCTATTACCAGTTTCCAGTAGTATCCCCCCAACTTGTGATAATCAAAAATGTCTCTAGATATTGCTAAATGTTCCCCAAGGGATAAAATTTCTCCCATGGAGAAAACTTCTCTAACTGGTACTCATTTCTTATTTAGTGCAATTTAAAAGCTCTATTCTAAGTGCCTTTAAACTTCCACACATATAGCCACGAGTAGCTCATAAAACAAAGGACACATGCTTCTAAAAGGGTAGTGAAGGGAATTCTCTTCTATTGTCTAGAGGGTTTCCTTAGGACTAGACAAACAACTTGAATCTGATGGTGTTCAATAAGACTATGAGCTTCATTATTCCAAGTAGCTTATGTTTTGTGTGTTTGCTTTGTTGAAAAGGCCTTCATGGACAAAAACACAATTTATTACTGCATTACATTATAAAATTTTTGTTCTGAAAATATAAATTAAAATAAATCCTGTATGTAATACGAGTAGTCTAGAATTTTTCTTCTTGGTTTGAAAAATTCTTAGGAGGAGAAAAGTTAAAGTTAGCATGCCATTTGAGTGCTGCTTTTGGTCCATCCACTTAGATAGTCTCACTTCCTGTTTAATCATCTTTTGTTCTTGCTGATCTGTTATTTATAGTCCTCTCTTTATCCAAGTCATATGTATGTGTCATTAATTGTGACGCTTAGTAGCAATTCTAAGGTCTTTTACATTTTCCAATAATCTTGGATCAGTATGAGAAATTCTTCTCAAACCATGTCCTACTTTTGTATAGTAATTATCTTTGCATTTTAATATGATATGTTTCAGTAAAATTCTCCTTCAGCCAAATCAGATTTCCTAAGAAAATACTCTCCATAAAAAACAATCCAGTAACTGGCAAACTTATAAAGTGGGTAAAATTTGTATTTGGTTTTCTAGGCC
Source organism: Canis lupus familiaris (assembly GCF_011100685.1). Taxonomy (NCBI): domain Eukaryota; kingdom Metazoa; phylum Chordata; class Mammalia; order Carnivora; family Canidae; genus Canis; species Canis lupus. The sequence continues at coordinate 63,735,075 of NC_049225.1, read as the reverse complement.
TATAACAATCACAAAAATTAAGATTTATGGAGATTACATGATTTGTTCATTATTTCATAATTAAACTATTAGAAATATTGTTTTAACAATGATCTACAGAATATGCCTTTATTAATAAATTAAATGCATTCATTTTGTAATTTTTAGGAATAGTATTCTAATCCACAAGTAAATTTATGAAACGTTGAGATGCATATTAGGTTTTATACTTCAAGGACTTCAAAATCATTTCTTGGGAAAGTAAATAGAAATTCTATTTCTAGAAAAAAATAAATTATGAGTTTTCTAGCTAAAACCTTTTAATATTTAATATTTCATTAATACATATAGTTAAAATTCTTGATACTAGAACCACATAATTACCAATAAATACTCCCTACCTAAAAATAACATGTAAATTTCCTACTGCTGGTTTTCATGACATTATTGGCATAGAATATATATAAGAAAAAAAGAATACATATCAAACTTCAAAAACATACAAAACACTACTTCAGAATGTTGTACTATACCACACATTCTTTTTATCTAATTATAAATGTGCATTTATGTTTTGCCATTGATTTTTGCAAGAGTCAGCTTTGCCACTAAAAACTCTAGAACCATTCATTGCCAGAATTCTCATTTATTGGAGACTCAATTGCAGATATAATTTTCATTAAGTTCTTTTTTTCCCCCAGTCTATTACACAGAATAGAATTGAAAGCACAGGTATAAACTCTATGGAAGCATCACCAGTGATATTACCCCCAATGATATGTTTTTAACTCTTGACTTTTTTTTCCCCTTGGCAAAGCTAGAGGATAAAACTTTTTAATTTAAGTAAATCTCTTTAATGTGAAGTTTACCCCTTTGGAGAATTCTAATCAGGGAGATGTAGTAACAATAGCATTAATGATAAATATGCCTTTCCAATAAAATCTAAACAAAAAATGCTGATGAGGGTATAGACAAATATTCTACAGGTAACAAAAGCTGATTTTGACAAACAAGTAAAAATAAACATTTTTAAACAAAAGTGAGTTTAAATTAATCAATTTCTATCAGATTTGCCTTTAGTTCTGCTAGCTATGTTGCTCCATTAAAGGCTGTTTTTCAGCTTTAATGCTGATAGAGTTTACACAAACTAGTGAAATATCGTCCCCTACTGTTCAATTCTGATAGAGTGGTTAAAAGGAAACTCTTTCAGCCTATCAAATAGTGGTTACTCTGAGACCTCTGTGTAGATTCTAGATTGCAAAAAATAAAGTTTCTTCTAGTAGTTCCATTCACATAGCCATTAACTATTTACAATTAATTCAGTCAAGTCATTCTCTAATTAAGTTGAATGCTGATATTTTGGATAAGTTTAACCATAAAACAAAGAAAGGGTATATGTTATTTTACCTATCCTTCCTAGTGTGAAGGAATACTATTTATTTAGTAAATAAGTGAAACATTCCATTTAATATATTATATTCCCATTCATGGTTACTTTATTAGACTGTGTATGTATAAAACTAGACTTTCTCTCAACAAAGTTTATCACTCATAGATTATTTTACCATACATTAGAGAACAAAAAAAAGGTTTTTTAAAATTTAAAATTCAGAAGACATGACTTAAATATAATATAAACAATCTTTCAGTATAGCTGCCTGTATCTGATACATTTTGTAAAGGTGTCTTTTTTTAATACACACTTACATGCTTCAAAGCCATTTATCCTAATTTTTACCTTTATTTGGATATCATTTTTACATGTTTTGGCATGCTGGACTTATAGCTATCTATACTTTTATACAGTATATCTATACTTTTTTTTTCTTTTTTTTCTTTTTTCTTCTTTATTTATTTATGATAGTCACACAGAGAGAGAGAGAGAGGCAGAGACACAGGCAGAGGGAGAAGCAGGCTCCCTGCACCGGGAGCCCGACGTGGGATTCGATCCCGGGTCTCCAGGATCGCGCCCTGGGCCAAAGGCAGGCGCCAAACCGCTGCGCCACCCAGGGATCCCTATCTATACTTTTATATAGGTCTTTTATACTTGCAGCCTGAAGAAAAATAACTAAAGCAATTATATCTATTTGGATTTATATTAAATTGTAAAAATTAACAAAAGAAGCCATTTTAAAGTAACACCTGTGGAAGGTTAAGGAGCTTGTCTTTTTTGTAGTTACTAAATTACTGCACTTCTTTTTCTCCAGTCTTTTAAACACTTAGCTGTAAGAAAAGAAGAAACTTGCTTTGAACTGAGTTATTTTTAAACAAAACACTTTTAGAATCCAAGATGGTTTCTCTTCCATTTCTTCTCTGACCAAGCAGAAGAGCAACAAAGCCCTTTTACTTTATCTAAAAAGTGACATCCCAGTTGTTATTGAAAGAAACTATGAAGGAATATGGCTATAGACAGCAGACAGAAATGCAAAATTCAAAGCCATGAGTGTAAGTTTGTTCACATGAGAAGGAATATTAAGAGTTCTGTTGAACCATTTAAAAAAATCTAGACTAATAGCGTTGACATATGGAAAAAGGGACAACTAGAAAGCAAGCTCTATAAGAAGATATATAGCAGTTAAATGGGTAGAAAAATTTAGAGATATACCAACCTATCCTCATAGACTAGTTATATATCTCATTTTCATATTTATAAATTCAAAGAGATCATTGTAGATGTGGCCTGGGGAAACTGTCATCACTGATGTAGGACTGAGATCTTCTGCAGTATTTGATGTTATGCTTAGCTCCTTAAGAAAATCAAACATCCAACCCTACTCCCCAGGTCACCTCTCTCTTTGAGGTTAAGTCATCATTTACTGTCTGTCAAACATAACCTACATACATTGAAAAGATGTTTCCTCCCAGTTTTAGAGCGTATATTACAATGCTTAAGAGCATAGACTTTTACAAAGACATGTATAAGGATGTCCATTGGAGCTTTCTATTTAATAAAGAAATGGAAATAGACTATGGTTCACCCAGAGGAAAGTGGTTACATAAATCCCAGAACACACATGAAATGAAGTACATAGGTCATTCCTGATGCAAAGTACTGTGATAATTATTTACTCATTATTAGGAAATAAATTTTTTTAAATTTATTTATTTGTGATAGTCACAGAGAGAGAGAGGCAGAGACACAGGCAGAGGGAGAAGCAGGCTCCATGCACCGGGAGCCCAATGTGGGATTCGATCCCAGGTCTCCAGTATCGCGCCCTGGGCCAAAGGCAGGCGCCAAACCGCTGCGCCACCCAGGGATCCCAGGAAATAAATTTTTAAAAATATAAGTAGAATACTATGTTGCTTATATTTGTAAATATATTTTCTATCCACACATAGAATAAAATAGTAAAAATTACTTTTTATGGTATCTTTGCTGTTGTATTGACTTTATAAAAACAAAAACAAAAAACAAAACCTCAACTCAAGAATCAGAAAAAAAATCCAGTAAGAAACCAAAATTGGACAAAGAACTCCATTAGAATTGAAGCACCCCCAAAAGCTAGCACTTTATTTTAAGGTATAATTTATACATCTTATAGAGTTATACTGAGATTTGCCCAAATTCTACATTAAACTTAATTTTAAAATATATTAGATAGATAGACTCTTGAATCACTGACTGTTGGATATCTTCTTCTGTTTGGATCCCCTAAAGATAAGAAACATTCAGACCAGTGTTCTTGAGAAGCATCTCATGCTAGTACTAACAAAGGGGTTAGCAATACATCTTTCAACACAAACTTCCTTCTCTTTCAGTCAGGACCAGTTTATCTCCATAATGAGTCAAGTCAGTGAAATGAGTGTATACAATGGAGAATTTTGAGGCTTAGACTGCCACTTTGTTATTTAAAGTAAGCTACATTTCAATAAATTATTGTCAAGTTCAAAAAGAACTCTATTTATTCCTTTGTGACCTTTAGTCAAAGTGTGCATTATGCTGTTTCCTGTACAAGAACCACCTGTGCAGATAAGTGTTGATATATGTTCATGATCATTTGGTAAAAGAGTATTTGAGTTTATTTTCAAAGGCTTGTGTTATTTTCCTCATCTTATGGATAGGGACTACATTTGTAATACTGCTTAAAGATTCTAACAAAATGTATATTTTTTTCTTTGTAAAAGTCACCTTTTTACTAAGTGCACTACATATATTTTAACAAATGTGATCATCTTTCTCATAAAAGTATAAAAAACAGATATTGTAACACTAACTGAATAATTATTATCAAATATACTATAAAGTCCCCCATAAATAAATTCATTATAGTCACAAGGACCATGTTTTTTATGGATATCATAATATATTGGGTAGCCCGGTCTATTTGATTCCATTGGAAAGAGTAGGATACCAATAATTAGAGTTGTGAATTAATCATCTTAATAGCCCAGTTTTTACACAAATATACTGTTCGTTGGCCACAAATTCTGGCCCAGGGAAAGCATTTTACCTATGTAGGCCTTTTAGTAGGCCAGGAAAGAGTGTTGATAATTTATCATGGCTTATCATCACTATTGAAAAGAACAGAAACCCTGTTGTATCACTCACTACACAGTTCTCTGTAATAAGGAGACTTCCAAACCCTTCAATCTCATCTAGTATTTCAATTTCTTTAATATGTCAAGAAATTTTTTGAGGCTTCCCATTGCACCTGCTATTGCTTCTGCCCACAGTGTCATCCCCAAGCTCTTTACTCAGCTGGCTCCTTCTCATCTTTCAGAAAAAGGACATGCCCTTTCTGGTGCTGACTCACACCAAGTAAATTCCTGCCATCCATCAATAGCCTTCACTCTCCAAAACTCTCTACCATAACACTCTGTTTGTTTTGTATCCCTCTCCAAAATCTATAATTTGCCTGCTTATCATGTATTCTCTTATTTATTATCTGTCTCCTCCACTTGAGCAATAACCCTCTATTGTATCTCCATGTTCTTTCATGATGTCTGGCAAACTATAGCTACTCAATAAGTAGAAGAAGCAAAATGCGCATTGTATTTAACACAGAAGGACATGTAAGGCATATAAGATGACTGCACTGAATTGTTCCACTGAGTACTATTTGTACCTGGGGATTCTAAAAGGGAAATGTAGGGGGATAAAAAAGAACATTTTCTTCCAGGTGAATGGACATTTGCACTATTGCCATAAACATGCCATCCAAGGTAAGGTGACAGAGACTCAGTTGGATACAGACTTGTTAACAAACAGAACAGGGAGCTAAAGTGATGTGGCATTAATAAAAGGCAGATATTGTGAGGAAGTAAGTTTGAATCCCAAATTTAAATTGGGCTGTGGTCTAAAAACTAGGCAGAGGCACATAATATGGCTGAGGTCTTAAAGTGAAAATTAACATTTCAAAGTAAAAAGATATGAGAAAGTCTAAATTTAATGAATATTCAGGTTAGGTGACTAACCTGAAAGAGGTTCATTGGATTCGTCTTCAGAAATGGTATGCTGTGGGTTTCATTTTTTTTAAAGATTTTATTTATTGATTCATGAGACACACACAGAGAGAGAGAGAGAGAGAGAGAGAGAGAGAGAGAGAGATTGAGAGAGAGAGAGAGGCAGACATAGGCAGAGAAGCAGGCTTCATGCAGAGAGCCTGATGCGGGATTTGATCCTGGGACTCCAGGATCACGCCCTGAGCTGAAGGTAGGCGCTGAGCCACCCAGGGATCCCATGCTGTGGGTTTCAAAATGGGTAGAAATTTATTGTTAAATATGCAGTATTAGGTACTGTGAAGTTTCAGTGAGGTCCTAACCTAATAAATATGTATACTGTTTCCCCAGAGCCCTAAAGAAATGAACATGAACTCATGTAACAGCATTCTCAGTAAAACTAGATAGAAGCACAACAAAGAAGGTAAGAGAAAAAGTGAGGAGGTAAGGCAAAAGACAAACCAAGCAATTAAAATGCTTTCAGCAGTGGCACCCTAAGTAAATTCCACAATTGCAGGCACAGCTCAACCATGTAGTTTGGCAGTTTTTAATATCTGAAACTGATCCTCACAATGCAGAACAACAGTAATGATTTCAAACTCAACATCTGGCACTGCTTTTCTTTAAAATGGGGGCTTTTCACCCACACCTGAGGGAAAGGAGAAAATTTATTTTCTCCTACCAAAGAAAAAAAGAAAAGAAAAGAAGGGGGAAAAAGTACCAAAGAAATAGATATAAACAGATTCAAAATTTCAAAATATGATTTCCTTCATTTTGTAAAGTGACTGACAATAACATAGACTCTTCCTTTTGATTCCTTCTACTTTGAAATGAACATTCAGAATTGTGCCTAATCTGAAGCACATAAATACACATCTGAGTGTAAGCTGTCCTTTTAATAAGTGAAATTGTATGTTTCTTATGTTTATTTCCTTACTCACTATTGACTCCAATATAAACCCACAGGTAGAAATGTATTTGTTGTAGCCTTTTTATTCATATTTAAGGTTCCTGCTGGTAATTCCTTCTAGTTTCTTTGAGATTGAAAAGTAGTAAATGACAAGCAATATTTTTCAATTAATCAGAAAATGTATTTGTTACTCTTATTATAGTTACTTGTTCTTTTCATATATGGATGATACCAAAACAAGTATATAAAGCACACACTCCTTTATTTGAATGTTAGTTAAAAAACAGAAGCTTTGGGGATCCCTGGGTGGCGCAGTGGTTTGGCGCCTGCCTTTGGCCCAGGGCGCGATCCTGGAGACCCGGGATCGAATCCCACGTCGGGCTCCCGGTGCATGGAGCCTGCTTCTCCCTCTGCCTGTGTCTCTGCCTCTCTCTCTCTCTCACTGTGTGCCTATCATAAAAAAACAAAAAAACAAACAAACAAACAAAAAAAAAACAGAAGCTTTGGATGCTGACCAAACACCTATGTGCCTCAGTTTCCTCATCTATAAAGTAGAATAAGAGTGCCAACTTGGCAGGGCTGTGTGGAGAGTAAGTGAATTAAACTGTAAAATATTTAAAATAGTGCCTGCCACACAGTAAGCACTCTATAAATATCATTTATTACATATTTATGAAGGTTAACCTTCAAGAAGATTGGAAGTTAATTTGGTTCTTTACACAATTTCTGAAACATTCGGTGGAAATAAAGTAAGATTCACAGGAACTTACTCAGGTCAGCAATTAGTAGATTTCAATTGTACAGTTAGATCTAAATTGGCACTATTCTGTGTCTTCTAGTTCTCTCTAAATGTGATCAAGGTTTTTCTTTGTCATTCAGCATACTACTGAACATCAAACAGATTAGCTTTTGACCCAATGGCTACACCAAGAATCTTCAACTTTATGAAGGACTTCTAATGCAACCCACTATAGTCTTCTGCAGTCTACTAACTGACAGATGCTATCAAGCAGTCCACTTATATTGATATTTCTTTCCCTCAGTGTGATTCAATGAAAGAGTTTCTCAATAACTCTGAGTACTTATGATGCCTTTAACTTGAGGACTAAAAGAACTTTCTGAAGGACTTCTTACATTACATACAAAATAACTTCTGTGTTCTTATTTTTTTTCATCAAGATTCTTGTATTTTCCACACTGTGCTTCATTTTCGGAAACCCACAAAAATGTATTGCTCCTTTAGTAAGATCTATCTATCTATCTATCTATCTATCTATCTATCTATCTATCATCTATATCACTATGCAAGATATATATATATCTTACTAAATATATCATATATATATAAGACATATGTCTTATATATACTTTGTCATATATATATGTGTGTGTGTATATATATATATATATACACACACACACACACACACACACACACAAAGACCTAAGACACCATTCTTGATCTAGTAGCTTTGACATGTTGCATTTCTCTGAAGGCAAAGACTAGGAAAACTATTAAAAGCTTATAAGAGATTTTGATGCATATATTGAATTTAGAACTCTTAGTTTATATATATATATATATATATATATATATATAGAGAGAGAGAGAGAGAGAGAGAGAAAGAGAGAGAGATTTTAAATTTTCTCCAAAAATCAGAGAAAGGAAAGATCCAAATAGAATGTTGTTCCCATGAAACTTCCAATGGAGTTCTCTCCATTCTGGTTCTCACTTTTCCTAACAGGTGTCTTCCCTTTATTCTAGTATAAATAAACTCATTTAAATTCAGCATTTTATGATGTCTATGATAGAGTTAAAATAGTGAATTCCTCTCCTTCCAATTAAAACTCTGGCATTAATAGTAGGATTACTACTACAACTACTTATATAAACTAATATTTATTGGTTATTATGCTAAGCACTTTATACATAGAAGCTTTTTTAATCCTCATAACACCCTGTAAGGTATGACTGATGCTTATTTTCCAAATGAGGAACCAAGGCCCAAAACAATTAAATGATTTGCTCATGATCACAGAGCAAGTAAGTACAAAGCCAGAATCTGAATCCAGGAGGTCTGCATCTAGAGTCCAGACTATGATTCACTTCACTGATAGAATATGATAATATATACTATAATCTGTTTAGAGGAAAGGTCACTATTCACTCAACTAAGTGAAGTATATAGCTTACCAGTTTCTCAGCAGTGAAATCTAAGATAGAATTATGATGCCAAAGTCAGAATTACCTTTTCTGAAGGACACTCTACATGTGTTTACTGGTATCATTTCGATATCTGCACTTAACTTTATTTGTGAAAAATTCAGCTTTACAAAATAAAAATAAGAAAAAGTAATAATTACATTAAAATATAAAGTTATTAAGAAACTAAAAGGATTCAAAACATTTTCCTACCTGCTAAACTGATTCATAATATCATGGGTATATGTGGCAAACCATTTATCATTGTGCTTAAATTATTCAATGTGCTAAAGTTTTCCAGATAAAAAATGTACTGTTTTGTTATTGATCAAACTGATATTGAGCATCTCAAACATAGACACCATTTTCATGGTGCTTTGAAAAGGTTCCTCCAATCTACTGTTGTCTTTATTAATCAGCAGAGAAAACCCCAGTTTATACTTTTCTCCTATACTCTCAACATTGCTGATACACATTTACTTCCCACAGTTGGAATTGAGAGGTTTAAACTGTTGGCTATCCAATTTAAGAGACTGATATAAGGGACATGTTATAATGCAGCCCAATAATTGAAGTTCTAAAGTTGACAATAATGAAAAATGGTAAGAATATGTCTGACACACTAAGACAATCTCAGAAATGTGTGGAATAAAGTAATCTGCATTTACCCTTGGGAAATATTCACTCCAACCTCCATAATATTAAGTGCCAGAGAAAATTTCACCGCAATGCAGTAGGCTGCTTGTTTCAGAGCCAAGAATGAAAATTCATAGTGAAATCACCCTATAAACATTTAGAAATTCAGAGCTGCCTGGTTGATAATGCTCTTTCCTGATCCAGTCCTACAAGAGGATCATTTATGGGGCTTATAAATACAAAGACATAAGACACCATTCTCGATCTAGTAGCTTTGACATGTTGCATTTCTCTAAAAGTAAGACTAGGAAAATCATTAAAAGCTCTATAAGAGATTATGATGCATATATTGAATTTAGAACTCTTAGTTCTAGAACATGCACTATAGACAAAATCCGGTGCACATGAGATTTAGTGGATCTTTATAAGTGTGGGTTCTACTAGTTTATACTCATGAAATTATTTCACTGTAGTTCTACTCCCTTCATTTTGGATTCATAATGTCATATGAGAAGTGGCGACTTAATTATACTCTCATGATCCAAACAGTTAGATTTTTTATTATTATTAAAGTATAGTTGACATACAATGTTATATTAGTTTCAGGTGCACAGCTTAGTAATTCAACAACTCTATGTTACTCAATGTTCACCACAATAAGTGTGAGCTATACAACGTTATTGCAATATTACTGACTATATTCTCTATGATATACTTTTCATCTCTGTGACTTATTTATTTTATAACTGAAGTTTGGGCCTCTTCATCTCCTTTACCTATTTCATCCATCCCTCCAACTCTCTTTCTCTCCGGCAACCACCCTTTGTTCTCTATATTTATGAGTCTTTTTTTGTTTTTGTTTGTTTGCCTGCTTGTTTCTTTTGCTTTTTAGATTCCACATATAAGTGAAGTCATATGGTAATTGTCTTTCTCTGTCTGGCTTATTCCACTTAGCATAATACCATCTAGGTCCATCTATGCAAATCCAAATGCAAGATTCCTTTTTATGGCCAAGTAACAGTTGGCCATGTAACACTCCTATGTGTATTGCAGCACTATTTATAATAGACCAGGTATGGAAACCACCTAAGTGTCCACTAACTACTTTTTAAAATTGCTGTGAGAATGAGATAATACACATGACAATATGTGTATATACAGTGTTCTTCTACTTCTTGCAATTCTATACAAACTCAATGCTCATCATGATAAGCATAGTCACCATACGACATTATTACAATATTACTGCCTATATCTCCCTCCTGTACTTTTCAATTTTTAAACTTCATGACTTCTTTATTTTAAAATTGGAAATTTGTGACTCTAGACTTTTCACAGGCAAAATCCACCAAACTACCTCCTAATCATTTCTTTTTGAGAAAACTTTGCATCTCTAGGATTTGGATTTGAGAAAAAGCAATACCTTTAATAAATTTATAAATTCAAATATAAGCAAAAACATCTGCTGTGTGTTTGAAATATTTCTTAAGGTTCTGCTTTAGTGTTTTCTACTTCAGTCCTCAAACTTATACTTTTGGAGATTCTTTTCCCCTCCCTCTCCTACCCGTTCTGCACTTCTCCTTAAATAAATAAATAAATAAATAAATAAATAAATAAATAAATAAATAAATCTAAAAGAAAGAAAGAAAGAAAGAAAGAAAAGAAAGAAAGAAAGAAAGAAAGAAAGAAAGAAAGAAAGAAAGAAAGAAAGAAAGAAAGAAAGAAAAAAGCTTAGCTGCCTTGTTTGTTTGACAATAGCAGATAAGAGAAGCAATTTAAGGAGGAACAAAGGTTGATTAGTATCAATGGGACTAGGAGAAGGGGTGGACTTTGACAAATAGAAGAATGATACCTTGGTTTTAAGGGTTGCAGAAGGAAACACAAAGGGAAACACTCTGATAACATACAGTATAATTAAGTATGTTCATGATTCAATATCGACAAGAACAGATGAACTTAATTTTAGTATTTTCCATTAAAGAACGCAGAGACTTAGGCAAATTTTAGAAAGAACCTGTGAGGGGATCCCTGGGTGGTGCAGCGGTTTGGCGCCTGCCTTTGGCCCAGGGCGCGATCCTGGAGACCCGGGATCGAATCCCACGTCGGGCTCCCGGTGCATGGAGCCTGCTTCTCCCTCTGCCTGTGTCTCTGCCTCTCTCTCTCTCTCTCTCTCTGTGACTATCATAAAAAAAAAAAAAATTTAGAAAGAACCTGTGAAAAATAATATTTTAAAGCCATCATTCTTAAAGAGAAATTTAGTGATATAAGTAGTTCTTATGTATGGGAAGAGTTATGCACTAATGAAGTGAACTTATGAAGTATTTTACTTAAATACTTTATACCTTAACAGCCATTCCCTGATTCATTTAGCTTTTCATTCACAAATATTTATTGAGCACTACTATGTGTCAGACTTTGGTTTAGGTATTAAGGTAGGTCTAGGTGAATGTAATAACCTAAAGGGGGAGTAAAATATTAACCAAATAAACACAGAGTAACAATGAAACTGTGGTAAATGCCACCAAAGAGAGGTATACTGTGCTTTAAAGAGTGTTTGATACGGCGGCTCCTGGGTGGCTCAGTGTTAAGCATCTGCCTTTGGCTCAGGTCATGATCCTGTGATCCCGGGGTCCTGGGATCGAGTCCCACATCGGGCTTCTCCCTCTGTCTGTCTCTGCCTCTCTCTGTGTCTCTCATAAATAAGTAAATAAAATCTTAAAAAAAAAAAAAAGATTCTTTGATAATGAGCATCAGCTCCATCAGGAAAGTAAGAAGGGATTTCTTTGAAAACCTAGAAGTTAACTACAGATGACAACAGGGAGTGAAGGGAAAGATCTAAAGGGATGGAGTCAGGGCAGGTACAGAGAAGAGGATTCCAGACAGTCCAAAGGCCTGTGGTTAGAGAAGAGACATCAGCAAGAGTTGAATTACACCAAAAGAAAAATCAATAGGTTATATACTTTAAAACATATATAATTAAATTGAATAAAATAAATATCAAAGCACTAAATTCAGTGCTAATGTAATCCTGAAAAGAACCTTGATCATTTCACTTTTTTGTGTTGAAATCACTTTAAATCTATTTAAATGTAAATCTTGAAGAAAACACAATTTTTAATCCTGTGAGTTAGGATCCCACCCTAACATTTTTAGCACTATAAAACCACTAGCTTATAAAATGTTTTCTACAGGATGACTCAAGCTCCTCAAGTATAACATTTTAAACTGAATTTGTAAACATATACCATCCAAATATCATGCACTTCTGTTTTTCTATTTCCAGAAATGGTACTATCATTTATCCAGATTTTTCAAGCCAGAAAGCTAGCTATTACTATTTATATATAGTTTCTGAAAGCATGAAATTATCCAATAAACATATTTTACTTATGTTGTACCATAGGTACCTCATTTGTGAAAAAAAAAAAAAGTGGTGGTACATAATAGTTAAAGAAATAAGTAAATATAATGTGTATTTAATTTAAAACATAAACCAGTGACGTATTTCAGGGTCTCAATCTTAACACATATCAAAATTCTAACACCTAAAAAAATTGTATTTTATATGTACTTTCACCTACACTAGATATGAATAAGGAAGTTGGGAATGAAAACTAAACGTTTAATTCAGATTGAAATTTAGTCTCATCTAAAAATTAAACATTGCCTTTACTTTTGTTCATTTATTCTAAGAAAAAGATATCTGTAACAGTAACATATTTCTAAATCTTCTTCTTTTTCCTTTTTTCCCTTTCTAAGATAGCATGTAAGTATAGATAGTAGGGATATAGATTACTCAGTATCATATTAGAGAAAAATATTCAGTCTCTTGATTCCTGAGGTGGATGGACAAAGTTATTTTTCGCCTAAGTGTTGTCTTCCTACTTGTTTGTTGCAAGTCTGTTTTTGGTATGTATCATGCAGTGTTTCTCTAGGTTTGGGTTCAGTACAATTGCATGCTCTTGTGGAAACCTCTTATTGTGGCCTTCATTGGTGTTCAAGAGAGTTCTAGGGTGCCTTTGTGTCATACTGGCCCTGATGCAGAAGGTGCACCATACTCAGCTGACCTCATCCCCTCTGTAGTATCTCCTATAGTAAGCTTCAAGCACAGGCTCCCAGCTACTTCTGGGCCCTGTCTCAATAATCGCTGGAGCTTTAGGAAGAAGAATCCACAGCAGCTCAGTATTGATAAGTCAAGGCACCTCATGGTCTATTCTGACTCTCAGGTTTCTGGACTTCCTACTAGAGTCCTCAGTAGGAATAGGACATGGATGAGTTAGGTTTTCATTTTAGTGATACTTCCTCTTTGATTTATCCTCATTTCCAACTTCAACATTACAATTAAATAATAACAGACAACAGTAGTAATTTTCTCTACACATTTGGGATTTTTATGGCTGCATTCTCAAGACTTGGCCCTCAATAAACTAAAGGAAAAAGATAATAGAGCCTGGAAAATCTCTTAATACATTGGCCTTATTTACAAGAGTTCTCTCTTACTATTTTAGTCTATTTTGTAGACTGTATTTTGCAGATGGTAGATTTTCCTAATTTATGATTTCTCAATAATTCTCTGTTAATCTTACATGGATTAAATTTCCTGAAATTGTCTTTATTCTTGACTGGATCAGATTGATATTAGATCAGACATCTAGAGTCATATAGTAACAATACTATATATCTAGAAAGGCACAGAGAAAAACTATATATTTTTTTCTTCAAAATATCCACATTTCCATCTATTTTTAATAAATTAATGAAAGATTTTATTACTAACTTTTCCTATAAAATTTCACATTTGCTTAGGTGTATAGTACTTATTGGTCCCAAAAGACCATACATATTTTATAATAAGCTAAGGTCATATCTTATAATTCACTTAGATTCTTTACAGTTCTCAGAACATTTTAATCTCCAATAATTAGAGATTCCTTAAAAAATAACAAAAGCCATTTTTAATAAAAGAATCACTTCAACTTTTATAGATTTTGGTAAAATGTGGTTTGCTCATAATTTCCAAAATACTGGTACCTATAGTTATATATAATATACTATCTATACTGGTCATTTACGTGCAACTTTCACAAATTTGTTCACATCTCCCTTTTATCCTCACACTTTGGCGGTTGCTTTCCCACAATGACTCTGGCCTTGGCATGACACTTTAGCCAATAGATAGTAGCAAACCTGACACAGTTCAATAAATGCGTTATAAGAAAGTGAACATAAAGAGTGCTTGCCCATTGGGGTATGCCTTCATTCTGCTCTGGAACTCGACCATCATATGAATACCTGCCTACCCTACTAGAGGATAAGAAACCTTGTAGACAGACACCCCAGTCATCCCAGCTGCCACAGCCAAGGACATTAGAAACCAGCCAGCTGCTGAGAGAAGTATGAATGAGTCCAGCTGACATTAACTATGCCAGACCCAAATCAAAAGAATGGTGCAATGAAGGCAACCCAAATCACCATTCTACAGAATTGTAAAATAAATAAGTGCCTATGTTTTAAATCATTAGCTTTTGGGTAAGTTAGCCACAAAAGCTAATTGTATCCTACATATGACTTATATTGTTTAAATTTTTCTTTAAATCAACTCTGTGTTTAAAAAATTATTTTAGCCTTGAGCATATTTTGGATATTCTAAGTTTAGCTTATACTTGTACTTATCTTTCTCCTCATCTCTGTGTGTGAAAAAAACAGTGATGCACAAGTAGAAAAGTTAATGACTACAGAGAGATAAAGTTGTAATGTGCATTAAACATTATTTTGTGATAGTATACACACACATACACATGTACATATTATTTTGAGTGAAATTCAAAAAGATATTATGAAAAAGAAGGTAATAATCCTTCTCTTATACAACTAAAGATGCTGTTTCTGGGAAACCGTATAGTTGTTTTTCATTCCTCTCATTACCAGAAAAGACACAAACCAGAGAGAGTTCAAATAATGGTGAAGGCTTTGGAATCATTGACTTATTTACTAAAGAAGCTAAACATTTATTGATTGTCTAAATGATAATAGAGAGAGAAAACAATAACAATTCATAGATGCTTGAAATGGATGAGAGCAGCTATATCTTGCCTGCCATTAAAACTGAACCAGAACACCAAAGGTCATTTTGTAGGGAGAATTTGAAAAGAGGGAAAATTTTCTTGTCCATTTCATCTCAAATGCCAGAGGCCTGCGTAAAAATAATTAGTAGTTAGAAGCAGCCTCAGATCTAAAAAGATAGGAATTCCTTCCAGGAAAAAAAGAAAACATTGTACACAGATATTATGCATTGTATGAAGCAATGCATGGCACATAGTGGGTGCCCTCCAATAGCTACTACAACTATTAAAACTGTTCCTGCTGCCTTGATTCTCTTTCCCCCTCCTCTAATACTACGATATTTGCTGGATGCCTGAATAACAAACTGCCCCATCTCTATAAGATATGATCTTCTCTCTCTGTTCCCATCACTTTTCTTTTTTTTTTAATCTTTTTTTTAAATTTTTTATTTATTTATTTATGATAGTCAGAGAGAGAGAGGCAGAGACATAGGCAGAGGGAGAAGCAGGCTCCATGCACCGGGAGCCATGCCTGCCCTGGGCCAAAGGCAGGCGCTAAACCGCTGAGCCACCCAGGGATCCCTCCCATCACTTTTCTCTGCTATCACAGGTACAATTCCTTCACACTCATTAATAATATAATTTGAACTACATTTGATCTTAAATATCATGTAGCTTAATGCTTCCATACTAAGAACTAGGGCACTGGAATGAAAGGTTCATAGATTTGGAACTCAGGTCTGCCACTCCCTGGATGTGTGACTTTAGGCAAAATATTTAGTTTATCATAACTTTTTTTACCATAAAGTGAGAAAAATAACAATATTTACATCCTGAAGCAGTTTTTTTAAAGATTAAACAATCATTTTTCAGATTGCTGATAAGACAATTTGTTTTCTCTCGAGAAGCAAATTAAGCAATCTCAAATCCAAAACATTCTCAAAAAGACCTCCTCTCACTTTCCTCTTTTGAATCCAGGCTCCTGAAACATTACTCCCTTAAATTCTATTCTGTGCTATCCTCTTTGTTTATAAAGTTATATAATGATTTATGTTCATCTCAATTCTTTTGATAAATTTGAGAGCTTCTTATTGAGTACTTGCTCTATACAGAGAATTGTGTGAGGGTTCCAAGTAGGTAAATTATATAAATGATCCTTGAAGTGTTTTCAACATTTTCCAGTTAGAGACAGACTACTACTAAGTCATGTGAAGTACAGAATCAAACTACTAGTAGTGACTGAATCATGAAATCTACCAGGTTTTTTTATGTTAGCTTCTTGCTTAAGCACCATTCTGTTCTGTTTAATTTTTTCCTACCTTTCTGGCAAATTTTTTTTCCCATCTTTTGCAATCTATAGTCTCTCTGTACTAGTATCTTCATTCTTAGTATTTTCTTTTATTCATAGTTGGATTTTATTCTTTCCTCTTATATTTCCTCTCTTACTGGTATTCATCTCCAGTGTCATGATTACAACACAGAAGTTAAAAAATTAACATCCTCCTTCCCTAAAACCTATTTTTTTTCCCTGTGTGATAGACAAACTCTTCTATTGATCCTCTATGTGACTAAGAGACATAGCAAAATGTTGTGGTTCAGAGTATGTGCTCTCGAGTCACAATACCTGGATTTGAATCTGGCCCTAGTTAAATGTGTAACTCTAAACAAGTTATATAGCCATTAAGTACCTCATTTTCCCAATCTACAAAAGAGTAATAGTACCATATTAGATGATAGATAGATAGATAGATAGATAGATAGATAGATAGATAGATAGGCTATTTTATTATATATAGTAAAAATATATATGTATATGTGTGTGTGTGTATATATATATATATGTAGCAGGGAAATCAGACTATCTTCCTTCCTTAATTTCTTCCTTCTGGTATAGTAAAATAACCTATAGCAGGCCCCAGTGAGTTGAAAAACCAGGCTGGTGGTAGCTGGGACCTACATAAAAATGACACTGGAGCAGAGGGAGAAGGTGGCCAACAGGAACTGAGTGTGGTGGTGGTCCAGTGGATTAGGGGACTGACTACCTACATACAGAGAAGAAAGAGCAAAAGGATATTGATATATTGATTATATATTTATATAGATTGATATATATTGATATATTGAGGTATTGAGGTATTGATATCAATATATTGATATATTGAGGAGAAGAAGAGCCAGAATTTTTCACACTTTGAAAAGAAAAGCACAAACATTAACTTTGCAAGCAAATCAAAATCAATACTAGTAATGGAACAAACCAATAGCATTTGATCCACAAAAGAATGCAATGATAAGAATATCACTATGATATTTTGGCCAAAACAGAATTATGGTCCAACTAACCATAAGGAATCATCAGAAAAACCCAAGTGAAGGGACATTCTACAAAACAGTACCCTTGTGACACCTGGGTGGCTCAAAGTGCCTGCCTTTGGCCCCAGGCATGATCCCACGGTCCCGGGATGGAGTCCCACATCAGACTCCCTGCATGGAGCCTGCTTTTCTCTCTGCTTAGTTTAAAATGGTTTCAAAATAAAAAAGAAAAATAAATTAGTATATTTTAAGTACTTAGAAAAATGATTGATTCATAGTAAGTACTCCATAAAGTCATTATTTTGGATAAGGGACAGGTGTTTATAAAGAGTGTGTGGAAGGAGATGATATAGGGTATGTAAGCAGGGGCCAGAGGACAGCGAGCTTTTTATATTGCTCTAAAGAGACTGGACATTATTCTATTGGAGAATGGAGGTGAACAAACTCATAAATACAATTTTTAAATATTGCCATCATGACCATGAAGAGTTCATGATTTTATCCACTTCCCTTTACTGCCTCTATTCCAGTCCATGCAGGTTCACCTGCTGGTTCCCTAATACACCATGATCCCATGTTTTATAATTTTAATATAAGTAATTTTCTTGCCTGGAATATCTTTTTTGCCTTGGCCTACCTGGAAATATTTTCAACTCATCATTTAAGACAGTATATTAATCATTAACCTCTCACTCTATAGTACAATATCTCCACCCTGACAACATTGCCTTTTAAGTGTCATATGAAACTTTCTCTTTTCCTAGATTTGAACTGCTTGAGGGCAGAAACTTGAATGTCTTGGTTTATTTTCCCATTTCAAGAACATAGCATGATTTACACCACATGGTTTATGTTCAATTAGTTGTTTTTACTTAAATGACAAATGCAGTTGGTTGATGTGTGCCAATCCAATATAATGTGGCATAAACACTTCAAGCTATTGAGTAAGGAGAGCCTGGAATTAGATGCCAGTTCTACCACTTACTAGCTGTGGACCCATTGGGAAGTTATACAATATCAAAGCCTTGGTTTTCTCATTCGTACAATGGGAATAATAATGACTATCAGGTTGTAAAATTTAATATAAATATCCAACTTACCAAATTTCTAACTACCTAGTTCTTTGGTGCTTTGCAGTCTTGCTTTCAGGGAATCTTATCAGTTGTTGGTGCCTTGAGATTTTCCCAACCTGGTTTCATCAACCTTAAACATAAACACTGACAGTTTGGGGGTAAAATTACATCAAACCCCATATCATAATAAATAATGCTATTTGGATGTTAATTTGAGACACATTTAGTCTTAATTTTTTAGCTAAGTTTCCTGTCCTCAAATACTTGAACTGAACTTCATTGAAAAGTTAAATTTTTTAAAAGATTTATTTATTTATTTATGATAGACATAGAGAGAGAGAGAGAGGCAGAGACACAGGAGGAGGGAGAAGCAGGCTCCATGCCGGGAGCCCGACGTGGGACTCGATCCTGGGACTCCAGGATCGTGCCCTGGGCCAAAGGCAGGCGCTAAACCACTGAGCCACTCAGGGATCCCCTAAAAAGTTAATTTTACTGTAAAAAATGTTAGTTAAGATTACTGTACTTAATTTGATACTTAAATAATTTAAAATTTAAAAATTTAACTAAACACATAAATTTATCATCCAAACCCAGGCTGCTAGGTTGTCTACTTGATTTTGATTCTTTTGATAAGCACAGTTTACTTCATTTTATTTCCCTTAGTTCCTTGTAATCTCTCATGAAGATGTTAAACTCTAAACTATATTATTGCTTAACCTAAACTCCAAGAAATTAACATTAAGCAGTCTCCTAAAAATAGTATCTTAATTTAGAGTTCCACATTTGTAATTAAAAAGAGTATTATGTGTCAGCTAAACAGGTGAACAGAGGTGAAGCAGAGAAAGTTTTCTATCAAGTGTGACAGTTAATTTATAGAGAATTTTACATTATATACTCATCTCATTTAGCCTATGAAAATTTTCTGTCAAAGAATCTATTCCCCATTTCCAACTTTAAATCTGCTATTCCTGTGAACGCCATATAGAAATGCCATCATGCTTACCATGTAAATGTTTAGACATTATGATTTAATTTCAGATTAAGTTTAAAAACAACAAATGTAATAAGGTACAAGAAAACTAAACAATGTAACTTCACAGTTATATTCAATCAATCTCTAAATTGCCTTTACAGAGATTTCATACCCAGAATTCATTATGGAATATCTACATATCTATTTAAAGTCCATAACATTTTTAAATAAGATCAAGGTTGAATTTAACCATGTAAGAAAAAAATAGGGTTTAAAATAAAATAGAAATAGGTCTTAACACTGACCCATGTGTGGCAATCCTTGCAGCATGTGGTTAAGTATGTGGGTTCTGGAGGGAAATTGCCTAGATTTGAATTCTGGCCGTGCCATTTATTAAGTGTGTGGCCTGCATTCAATTACTTAGTCTTTCTTACCTTCAGTTTCTCCAACAATAACAGTACCTACCCTATGGTGTTGCAAATGAATATACACATATAAAGGCCTTAGAAGGATGTCTGATACTTAGTTAGCATTCAATAAATACTAGCAATTAGTGGTAGTTGTGATACCTAAGTGAACTGTGCATCTCAGCAAATTTATTTAACCTTTCTTAGTGTTCACTTTTTTCATCTATGTACAATGGAGATAATAACCTTGCAGGATTTGTATGAGGATTAAATGAGAGTATATATTCATAAAATTAGCATATACTAGTAGATATGCCCAGGTGCTATTAAAATTAGTGTTAGCATTCTGGAGGTCTGCTCATATCTTATATCTTAACCCATGTCCTAGTACAGGTTCTCTAACTTAACTGTGAAATTCAACACAAAAGTTTATAAGCAGGATTCTCAAGTGTTGGGATGCCAAAGTAGAACATTTCATCATTAGGGCAAGCCTGTGAGAACAAAACAGGTGGGACACAGTGATAGAGGCCATGGGGACAAAAATGGCCCTATTTTATAGGAGTATCCTTGGCTGCTCCTAGCCAAAGAGGAAGGAACAAAGTGTTTTTCCTTAGCCTGGAGGTCAAGTTCATTAACCCTTCATTTCTTCATGCAATAGACAGGTATTGAGTACACCCTGTGTGTCAGGCGCTGTGCTAGGTCATGGAGTTCCTGTGGCACACAAAGCAGGCACTAATTACGTCTCTGTGGAGTTTAAAGGTGGCTACAACACAACAGTTCATTACAGTTGCCAGGTTCTGATGCTATTTTTTTTTTAGCTTGAAAGCATATTTAAAGAGAAGAGAAATAACGTTAAGATCTAATTAACATCTAACAAATATTAACATCAATAATTGCTGAATACATCCTATGTGTCAGAACTTATTCCCAATTCTTTACATGCATTACTTCTAATACTCAAAATAACCCCAGAAAGGGGGCACTATTGTTACCTTTAGTTTATAGTTGAAGCAGTCCGGGGACAGAAAGGCTAAGTCATTTGTCCAAGATAATGGAGCTGGCAGAGGAGAGTGAGGGCCACAGCTAGGCAGTCTAACACCTAAATGTTCTTATCTGCATTTCTTCTGGTTATTTAGAAGTTTTAAAGAGCCTTGTAATTTCAATGTTTATATGGAAAGAGGGAAGAAACAATGAGCTTATCAATTTTGGTCACACAGAAAAACACCAATCCATCTATTAAAAAAGTAGAAAACTAAAAAAATTTTTCCCTTATTTGCTAACATAGGTTGCCAGCCTATACTGGATGTCATAAGGAGGTGATAGTGGGAAACATTTCCATTGTAATTACAGTATTTGCATGATTTATCTGCAACCTAAAATGTATTAGGTATATTTCTAGAAATTGTGTAGAATTCAAATTTTTACTATTAACATTTTATTTTTTTAAATATGCTTAGAAGTAAAATTATTTATCAGTTTAAGAATTTTTGCATAAGTTGTATTTTCTTAGTTTTTTTTTACATACTAATATCAAAATATAATTTCTGGCTTTTAGGTCAGAAACACATTTGCTCTACGTGTTTGCTCCTTTGCTGATGCAGCTGAATGAGCTCAAAATGACTAGGACCAGTCATTAAAATTAAAAAGACAAACTTACAGTGTTTAGAATATTTATCTAATAAAAATATATGGTTTAAATATTACAGGGATGCCTGGGTGGCTCAGTGATTGGGTGCCTGCCTTCGGCTCAAGTCGTGATCCCAGGATCCAGGATCAAGTCCTACATTGGCTCCCTGTGAGGAGCCTGCTTTTCCTCTGTCTGTGTCTTTGCCTCTCTCTCTCTCTGTATGTGTGTCTCTCATGAACAAATAAATAAATCTTTAAAAAAATATTACAGTAATATAAAAAACACCTCATATTCATATAGTGTTTACATTTTATATAGCATTTTACACACATTATCATCTGTAGTTTTGAAGTTATCGCTAGAGTAGCATATTAATTTTAAAAGTTTCCTCCTCCCCATCTACATTCCCAATCATAAAGTTGGTTGGAATGAGATCCTTGTTATCTTATAGTATCAGTAGCCAATATTTTAGATTTGGAATACAGCTTCAAAAGGACCTCCTATGTTGCTGATAAAACTAGAGAAGATAAATTCCTATGTTCAATGTTTTATTTGTAGTAATTTTATTTAATAGCTTCTATTCATCATTTTATTCCTTATTTATAACATCCCAGTGCTTCCTTCCAGCATATATTAGTCTATGCCGAGAATGTGAAAGGCGAGATGAGATAAAACACAGGCCAACTGTCACCAGGTTGGACCACCACCAACCAGGCAGTCAAGTTGCACCTGAATGTTTATAGAGATCATCATTAGTCATGAAGTAATCTTGCATGATAAATTATTCCCTGTGGGACCTTTTGAAACACATACCCTTGCTATTGCAGAGCAAGACACCTGCTTTGGCAATATAAGGGAATGCCAAATTGAAAAATGGATGAGAATGAGTAGGGAAGCATTTGACAGAAAACAGACCTAGTGTAATAAGCCTTTTATACTTTGAAATATAGGTCCTCAGCCTTTAATTTTTGCTTTTCCTACACTGTCATATTAGAATCATGTCTTTAGCCACATTTTGATTTAAGGTGATTCTGGGTTCTTTTTTCCTGTTCTAGATTCAGAAAATACATTAAAAACTTTTTTCATAAAATTTTTGGCAACACCTTTGTCTAAATCAGTAAAAGAAAAGTTACAAGAAAAAGTTTTTTATGAAATTACCACTTGTCTAACTGGCTTACTGCTGCAATTATGCAAGCGGGAGTGTACTTATACATAAAGTTATACATAAATACAGAAACACACACACATTTATACTTTCCCATAGGTGTGTTGTAGGTAACTGATGAGTAATATGGTGTGATTGCAAATAGGGAGGGTAAAAGTAACCCTGGCCTTCTTTTTTCGGCCTTTGCCTTTCTACTGCATATGGATATTATTCCATTTTCCAGTGTGATGTAGAACTCCCAGTCTTTATAAAGACTGCATCATGTTAATTCTCTACTAAATATTCAGAAAAATGTAGTATGGGAGGTTTCAGTAATCATGATACATATTTAGAATAAAACGTTTTGAGAGGCACCTGATTGGTTCAGTGATTGAGCGTCTGCCTTTGGCTCAGGTCCTGATCTCAGGGTCCCAGGATAGAGTCCTGCATCAGGCTCCCCATAGAGAGCTGGATTCTCCCTCTACCTATGTCTCTGCCCCTCTCTCTCTCTCTCTGTCTCTCATGAATAAAAAAGTAAAACTTTTTTTTAAAAGGTTCAAACATTTTTTTTACTATTTGAAATATTTGACTATTTTCTATTCAGTAGGCTTCCTCATTACTCTATCGATAGACAAGATTGGCATTCACTGGACATTTAAGAGGGCAATAAGATGTACAAGAATAAAGAAGGATGCTTTTATTGCCAGGACTTTATTTTTGGCTTTCTGGTATTAATAAGAATCAATACTAATAAAGAATTAGACTAGGTGTTGGCAAACTATGGCTGGTAGGTGAAATCAAGTCCACTTCCTATTTTTAAATAAAATTCTATTGAAAACAGCCACATTTGTTCATTCACAAATGGTCTATGGTTGCTTTGGAGTTATAATGGCAGGTTTTAGTCGTTACAACAGAAATTATATGACTCAAAAAGCTGAAAATATTTACCAATTGGTCCTCCACAGAAAAGAGATCACCAACCACTGATTTAGGTATTTATCTATTAGAATTTAGAGACAATAAAGAAAAATTTCTAAACTTTTTCTGTGTCTTATAAACTTTCAATTAATGTCTGTGTTAAAAAGCTTTCAATTATGCAAAAATTATGATAGCTGGTTAAAATTAAGTCACAACTGCGCAGTTCGTTTCCATCATCATTTCTCAGGTCCTGTTTTGGAGCTCCATCTTTTCTGATTCCCAAGAAAACTCTACCTGCTGATGAATGTCAGACACTCTCCTTATAGTTACATGAATTTAAAGAATCAATGAGGTGATAGTCATCTGAATGACTCAATCACTTCAGTGTATCCTATTTTTACACTTCTATACTTTTTAATTTTACTCATTCCTTCAGTTTAACAAATGTATAAGCTGTATTTTCTTTTTTTAAGCTGCATTTTCTAGTATCTTAAGCACTTTTCATTTCTATTCAAAACAACTGATTTTACAAAGAGGTCCTATGTTTTATTGATTCTTTTTTGAAGTCTTTGCAAAGTATATTCTAAAATATTAATTTCATGCAATGTTGTGATATAAATACTTCCAGATATCTTTCTGAGGTCTAATAACCATACAGCGAATCTCTATAGAAGAGATGTTTTCCAGCTGAACCTAAACATGGCAGATAAGATCAGAGAAGACAATGAAAAGAGCAGTCACAATCAGTGCCCATGAATCTATTTAAAGAGAGTAGTGTTCCACAGAGAACATTAGAATAGTTCTAAAGATACCAGTTCAAGCTCTGGTTCTACCACTGATGAATATGTGAAGTTGGGCAGATAGTGTTTTACCTACATTCCTGTGCTACAGAAATAATCTCCTGGCTTAACTGAAAAATTCCTGCCTTGTCCTGACATACCACCACCACCACCACCACCATCAACTTCGAGATCTGCAGATTTTCCCTCCTATGATCTGGGGATTTTCTGTCATGTAAAATAGACATGCTTTCTTTTTGTACTTCTTACAGGATGCATGTGACACTCGGACAATGTAATATGTTGTTGAAAGATGTTGAAATGAAATTGTTCAAAAAAACCTACAACTCTATATCCTTTTATGCAGATGTTTAGAGATAATCTTGTTTGACCAGGACTTCAGATTCTCTCATTCTCTGTTAGGAAAACCTTTGTGCTGACCAATTCTTCCATTTATTTTGACCTGTTTCTGTAGAATTGAAGCCATGTGGCCCTCCATGTGCCTCACTTCGAATCCATTACAGCTACCAGCACTGGGATCTATGGTATGTTTGCATCCCAGATTTGAGACTAAAAGATAACCTTGACATTTTATGAAGTCAATTTCATTCATTAGGCAAATTGCCACATTTGAGAACAAGCAAATTAAGCATTTTCATCTGTCTTTTGGCTTCTCTGAGTGCTGTAATCACCATGGATTGTGTCATGGATCAGATTCAAAGCCTTGTAATTGTATGTCAGTGGGCGACATGATGTGGAGCATTCTCCTGGGGCTCCTTCCCAGCCCACCTTCAGCTACTCATTCTCCCTGGACATACCGTGACTTCTGATATACAATACGGATCATTTGGGAGCATTGTTCTTTCAAACCTCTTAGACCATATCCAATTTGGAGGATCTTGCCGTCCCCATCTTAAGCTGAAGTAATAATAATACATAGTAAAAGTAATGAATAGTTGCCCATTGTTTGTCATAACTGTGTGGCAAAGAAACACTCTGCATGTGGACCCCTTCCAGGAAACTCAAATTTGTATTATTAATCCTGGTTGTAAATTGCTACCATCTATGGAAATTGCTACGGTGCAAAATACAGAAATATATTTCCTTTGTTAAAAACCTAATTGATTCATTTAGAGCTTTCTTTTGTTAATCTACCAAATCACAGCTACCAAATATTGCATGTTATAGCCACAGATACAGTCATTATTAACATGGCAATTATTGTGGAGGTTTATCAGCCCACATTCACATATATTTTCTTTTTAATAACATGGCCCATAGTTCAGGAAATTTTCTTGCAACAGAATTTACAGTTTATCTTTAAAGGAAAAGCATTCCAGGAGAACAATATAACAAATCTTTCTCCACTATATAATAAATGTCTGTGTGTTTGTATATATATATTATTATATTATACATTATACAAGATCAATATATAGTATATTATTGTATATTATTATATTATTGTATTATAAATCATATTCGTGATAAGGTATATTCCTGCTAAATACCACTGATTCTTCTCCCCAAAATGATACATATTTTCAAACCTCAGAAAATTATTTCAATAATGTTGATTAAGTATAGCAATAAAGCATAGTAAAAATACTCTTTAAATACAGCCTTTCATATTAGTGATTATAAGGAGGCTTCTTGGTGATAAAACAGAACAACTGCCTTAAAAACTATGTGCATAATAATGTATGCTGTACTTGACACCTGCCTCTTACTTCCCGTAACAACCTTCCGAGGTAAATACCATTACTTGTCCCATTTAGAAAAGACAAAATAAGAGGAGAGTTTCCGTACTTTCTCCCAAGATATATAACGATGTCTTGTGTCATCTTGGATTTGAATCCTGAAGCTCTAGTTCTAGACCTTGAGTCCTAAATCACTACATTATAATGCCTCTCTTACAGTAAAATAAATTAATGTTTGTCAAACTCAAGAAACTGTTAATAAAGAAAATTTCAGCTTTTTAAAGCCTTCTAAGTTTTAATGACAATAGCATTTTTAATTTGAGATTTTTATTTTGGGCTATACAGTGTATAGAAATTATGTATTTATATATGATTTGTATCCTACCTACTTTTAGAAAGGATTAGACTGGTGTTAGGAAAATATAATACTTTTCTGTGGTTTATGTGTTCATCCCATGGGTGTTTTTTTTGGGGGGGGGGGGTTGATTCTTCCAAAGAAATCGGGGTTCTCTGCAGGTGGCACAAGACAGATCTAAAGGGTCACTCTGAATAGTTCTAAGCCATGTGCTCTTATATTATTAATTTCACATCTCAGATTTAATTTTGACAACCGAATCATAGTACTAGGCCTGAGAATATATGTTCCCTTCCATTTGTGATATTTATGATTCTTATGAAATTCTCACCATTCACTGAATTATCAGGCATTTGAGATAATTCATCTATTATGGCACTCTGAATTATTGCTTGAGAAGTGTAAACAATTCAATCAAACTAATTCTTAGTCTCATGCTCATTGAAGAGCTGTTAATGTTGAACGTAACTATCTTGATGTATAAGTAATCTATTTCTACATGGCAATAAAGACTGAAATCAAAATGGCACCTGTGTTTTTTTTTTATTCAACTTTGTTATATGAATCTCTGTGACTCTTATGGAGAGAATCAGTTTTCCCCAAGGTTGAGCACTAATGCCATGTTATTGAGATGACAACATCTCTAGCCATATAGCACCTTCTTGATAACACTAGGATGCTCACTGTCTCAAATGTCACATTTGAATCATCAACATCCCAAGTGTTAGAAATCTGGATTTTTTTACCTCTCTATCGGGCATCTAATGACATTCACAATTTCCTTTACAAAATTAAGTAAAGTTAGAGCCTAAAACATGCTTGTGTTATATTACATAGGCAAACACCTAGGGATGTCATTTTCTGCTTCTAAAAGGTAACATGTCAAATAAAAGACATTTTTACACCCTCATTCCTTTCTATATATTCTTCCTTTTTCTCAGAAATCGGATCCTCATTTTCATGCCCAATTTCTCTTTTGCAAAAATATACCTTAAATCTCTTAGAGTCCTCACAAACTTCTATACCAAGTTCTAAACTTTTTACTTGCAAATTAGAATGCAAAATAGTTGAACTTAGATGGTGGTAAAAGGAAAATTCCTATTACAGCATCTGCAAATTACAAGTGAAAGTCACTTATAACTTATCCTGCAGTGCTTTTGAGAAACTTAGCTTGTTTTCTTCAGAGAAGAAAAATGCTTCATGAAAGGCCTAATAACACATTTAAATTACTGAGGATAATTTGAAAATTTAAGTTTTATGGAATTTAGATGATTACTAGAATCCCAGCAAGTAGCATAATGGACATAATTTTTATAACAGTTGAGAATTACTCTGCACATGATACACTCACACTGATTTGAACCTAGCATTTAAAAACTGTACTTAACCCACGTCACCAATCAGAAAGAATTCTTTTTTTTTTTTTATTGGGCAAAATACAATTAGCTTGATAAGAACTTTAGGTAGCCTATATTGTCCCATATACTCAAATTAAATGAAATGGTACATTTATCTATATCAAGTCATGTCATTTTGCATATATTTATGTTTTTATGAAAAGTATTTTGAAAACTAATGACATAGAAATACATGGATCAGAGTGTGTATGTTTGTCTGTGTATGTGTGTCTATATTATATACATGCACCCATATAAGATTTATGTTTGTTTGTTTTAGCATCCAAAGGTTAAAATGTCTCCAGAAGTCTCTGGTTCCCTGTTTTGATTGTAGCTGCCTTCACTGAAGAGACAAGAGGAGGCAGACTTAGTGCCTTTTCATGGTATTCTTCACAGATCACCTGAAAGTGCATGAATACCAAGGGTGCACTCCTGACTTCCCTCCAAAAAGATTACATAATTGGAGGGGAGAAACAAGAGGCCAAAAAGGACAGGAGGGAGGGAAAGGAGAAAAAGAAGGGAAAAGGAAGAAAATCTAGAAAGAAGGGTGAGTAGAAGGGGGAAGAGTGTGGAGAGAATTCCCTTGTTTCCTGTGCTTCAATCAGTTTGACTCTGCTTCCACCCTTCTTAATCCCACAGCCACGCTGAAGGTACAGTACCATCCACAGACCTGGAGAGAAGATCGTCAGGAAGAATATCACACACACCTAAATGTGGCGAAAGAAACTCTACAAAATTCTAACTTCTAGATCATTGTTAAAGCACTTCCAATAATCTACCCTAAACAAAATTAAGATATTGAAGGCTGACTAACTTGAATCCTTAAACTGGATTTTCCAAGCCTTAGAATTGTTAGGGAAAAAAGGAAGTTACTTTAGTCTTTAAGAACAAATTGAATAAAAATAATTATGTGCAATATATCTATGTTATATGCATTATTTAAATTTAAGAAAGGAATTTATAAACATATCAAAATTGAGATGATCCAAATATGTGTTAAATATCTAATGCTATATACAAATTACTCCAGAACTTTATCGTTTAAGACAACAAATTTTGTCATTTTACATAATTTCTGAAGTTCAAGGATTTGGAAGCAGCTCTGTTGAGTGGTTCCATGTCAGGGTCTCCATGATGTAGTAATAAAGCTATCTGCCCTGACTGAAACCATACAAAAGCTCAACTAGGGGTGGGGGAGAGCCACTACTAAACAGTGGTTGTTGGTAATCCTTAGTTCCTCATCTTAGAGCTGCTCATGACATGGTAGGCAGTGTCGCTCAGAAGGAATAATCCAAGAAAGACAAAAACACCAAAATGGAAGGCACAATCTTTAAAAACCTAATACCAAAAATGACATTCCATAATTCTAACACATCCTATTGGTCATACAGATCACTCCAGTACAACCTTGCAAGAGACTGCATAAGGATATGAATATCAGGAAGTGGGTTCATTGAAGGCCATCTTGGACGCTGGCTATCACACCATTCTTATATACTTGTTTGCTTCCTAAGTCACATAAATGTATAAATAACTGGAATAAAATAGATTTGTGAATATATAAGTATGTATAATTATACAAATAAATATGTATAAATTCACAAATTTATACAAATATATTTGAAGATATATATATATAATTTCAAATATCCCCACATTATTTTATGATTTTATTGCTGCTTTTCCAAAATGAAGGCCATTTTCTATCATTTAGCTGTTACTGAAATACATAAAGACAAAACCAAAGAGAAAGTTCTAATAAAAGCACACTACTCTTGCTTTAGTATGTAATGCTTTAATGCACATTGCTAATGCAAAGGAATGAAGAAATCTAGTCTTTAGGATACAGGTTAATCTGAACACTCACACTTAAAAACAAAATAAAAAAGAGGGAGATCCCTGGGTGGCTCAGCGGTTTAGCGCCTGCCTTTGGCCCAGGGCGTGATCCTGGAGTCCCGGGATAGAGTCCCACATCAGGCTCCCGGCATGGAGCCTGCTTCTCCCTCCTCCTGTGTCTCTGCCTCTCTCTCTCTCTCTCTCTCTCTCTCTCTATGTCTATAATAAATAAATAAATCTTTAAAAAATAAATAAATAAAAATAAATAAATAAATAAAAAAGGTAAACCCACCTACTGTTTTTAACATCACACTAAATTTTTGTTTGTTTTTTGGCCTAGGCAGGTCACAATTACTTCTTAGACGTCAAATCCTCTACAACCCTTTTGACCTGGAACTCCTTTAACCCCAGATTATGGTACTTACTGCTTCATTTTTTGTTTTGATTATTTCAATCATCATAATCTCTAAATACCCATTCCCTCCACTTCCAACTACATTGTCATCCCAAAGACAGTCCTAAAGAGAAAACTTGGAACCATGTAACCCAAGTAATTATCTGCCATTTATAAATTCACAGTTTCAAGTCAATTTCCTAAATAGCAAACCCAGATTTTGACTGGAAATCTAGAGACCTTCATTTGCATGTCCTCAGAAACACCAAATTCAGGAAGTTTAAGGCAAACATCATTCTTCTCCCAACATTTTCCCTAGCAGGTGACTTTCTTCCTTCAGTGAATTGTATCCTAGTGATGAAGCTATTCAAGTCAGAAATCTGAGAATAATCCCACTAAAACAGCTATGTAAGACTGGACAGTTTGTGTACTACACAAAGGTGTCCAACTGAGATGACAAATACAGGTTGAAACCTAGTCTACCCTCTGCTCTTGAAGTCGTACCCCGGACATATGTGCTCTATCAAGCAGAGGGAAAGGACATCCTACCTTTTTCACAAGGTCATCTCTTGCTTGCCAGCACAGAGAGCTACAACTATCTAGAATAAGCATGCATATGTATCAAAATGTCACTGAACCCTGAACTCTCCAATGTGATCTGTCTTCGTACCCTATTCATTCTAACCTTATATACAGTTTAAATCAGTGACTACACTTTGACCTCCTGGCCTTCTGTTTGGCTCAAGTCCTCATCATTCCTTGCCAAATCATGCAACAGACTCCTAACTGGTCCTGTTGCCTTAGGATGTCCGCTCTCTAATCCAATCTTCACACTGCTAACAGACTGGTCTTTTTAAAATGCATATCTGACCAAATGTCACCAAGATCCTTTCAGATATTCATGTAATGAATATTTTAAAGTATGTACTATATGTTTGCCACTACAGGATACCTAGTCTTTAAACAAAAGTTTACATTCCATAGCACATAAACACAACTCCAGATCTGACCCCTACTTACGTATTACCCAGACTTATTGTTTCTAAGGTTCCTCCTCACTCCCTGGGAGCCAATCACCCTGAGCTACTAAAGGAGTCATGAAAGCTCAGGCATCCACGTTTCACACATGCTACTCTCTCTAAAATGCCTCCCCACTTCTTTGCTCCAGTAATTTTCCTTCATATGCAAACACTATTATCAAACATCATCTCTTGCTTTCTTGTCTTCCCCTCCCCAATTAGTTATTTTGCTCCTCCTATGTCCTCCCACAGCATACTATATGTTCTCAGCTCTGGAGCACTTTTCACATTGTGTCATTATTACATAAGTACTTGTGTTTCTTTCTTACCTGGATGTAAAGTTCCCAAACATAGGAAAAATAACTGATCAATCCTCATGTCCCCCTCACAGTAAATCATCTCTTTATCTGAGTAAAGTATCTGTAATTCTCAACATTTATCATTTTCCATCATATGTGTTTGTTCTTGGTGTTAAAAATTCTAACTTCTATATTTCCTTCAATATTGAATGATCAGAAAAGATTATAAATTAGCCCAGAATAAAAATAAAATATATTTTAAATATCCCTTTACCAAAATGCATGTAATCATTTCAACTGATTTTAATAATAATGCCATTTTATTCTTATGATATTTTCTTGCTGCAAGTTTAAAATTTTTTTAAAAACGTAATATCTTTCATATGTATCTGGTATGTAGAATTAAAAGGTACAAGTGACTTCCTATATTTTGGAAGTAGCATTTAAATGAATTTTCCTATCTGAAGAATTTGTGTACAGAGCATTGTGTACTTAGATCTGTGGATAGATATGTGTGAATCACAACCCCAATATCTGATTTATTTCATGATTCCTTCTAATGTATAACTTGGATCCTATGAGTAACTATAATAAGAGTTTTACTCTCTAAAGATAACTTTCTCTGGAATGTGGTTTCATTCATGCACTATTCTGTCAATTTACAACCACCATTTGTGTGGGACTCCTTTGAATTATAAAAAAAAGCACTTTCAAAATATCTAATTTAATATCCAAAACAACTCTACGATTAAGTAGCACAGATGTTATCATGCCAAATTCACATATCCTAAACTTAATATGATAAGCACTTGGGAATTGATGTCTTATGTTATTAGAATAAGCTCCTTTTTCTGTTTTTCTCTCCTTTGTATTTTCTTGACACACAGGCAGGCATCTCTCACAGTGTTCTCCAGCCCAGTTGCTAAAGTTCACATTTACATTTGTAATGGGAACATTTCTGAACCTCTGCTGGCTCTTCACAGGTTGTTTATTGCATGCTGGTGACATAACCATTATCTTTTCATTCTAATCTTCCTTGTCAATGTAACATCTGAAGTGGAGGATAGAGGATTAGCAGTGCCCTGACTTAATCAGTTTATAAAAATCTCCAGAGAAAGCCACCCTCCCTTTCATACATCACAGATGTTTTGTTTTCACTTGATTAGGCAATTGATTTGGCCCCCAGTGCCTCAAAAAATGAAAGATGCTCTTACCATTTATTTTTATACTAAAGGATGGCAAGGGAATGGGACAGGTCATAACTAGTACAGCTGGATACAGAATAAAGCATTCCAGGAAGCTGCCATGCGTTGACTTTACCAGCTGGAAAAGGGGAAAGAACAAGGCATTCGCAGACATTTTTTTCTTTTCATCCCACAACCTGCTAAAGTGTGGTCGAGTGCACTGTGATTCACAACACAGCAGGACCTTCTCTACTATAATTCATGTTTTATATATAGCAGCTGTACATTGGGAAGATTACTAGGAAACCATTTGCAGAGAAGTCGAGTTCAAGTTGTTTGCACAGGTGAATGAGCAGTGCAGCTGGGGTTCAGGACTTTTCTCCCCTTCCAGCCCATTACCAAATGAACCTATTAAAGGTTCATTTAAAGGAGTAGAGGTGGGACAATGTGTCTAAGCAATGTCTGGAGTGTTACCAACTGCTCTCTTGTCTGAATTCTGTATTTCATCCAATGGAATCTCTGATGTAACTGTTCTGTTTGCAGCTGTCCAGCTATTAACATAATATTTGAAAGTTTACTTGTTGCACAAACTGATTTATTAACATGCATTTTATTCCAGCATACTTCTTAGCTCAAATAGTTGAAGATTTAATTTTAATATAACATTTTCTAAAAGTGCTATTCCCTTATAGGTTATTACACGCAAATAATAATAATACTGCTTATTAAATTCAGTGCAAAAGCTACTGGAGACAGTTAGCTTATTAGAACTATTTGCTATTTGACATTTCACCTGGTTAAACATTTTACCTGATTTTATTTTGGGTATATGTTTTGACTTAAATTATCACTTCAGTCCAAAATATAATCACAAGAATGAGAACCTACTTTGTGGTCAAAATTTATCAAAAATAGTATACTGTGCGCTTATCTGTTAGAGTAAGAGATTGCTGCAAGTTTAACTGTGTATAATATTTTCACAAACAAATTAAGCATTTCGTGAATAAGACATTTTTATTTTTTGTCTGTTTACTATTTGAATATTTGCAAGTTAAGGAGTAGGGTCACTTGCCATTGTGTTGTTGCATAGAATATGACTATCCATGATGAAGTGGAACATACCCTTCTCAATAAAGGAACTTGGTTTATGTTAACTCAGTCCCTCTTCATTAACATAACATAGTTTATGATAGCTAAACCGTAATCACAACATCAGCTATGAATATTATAAAAGTACAATCACCTCAGAACCTATGTTTATTATAAAACAAAAACAAAAACCCAAGGCATTCAGAGCAGAGTTGTGAAGAGATTAAAATATAATCAATAACACATCTTCCATTTACATGTTTCTGAAATAAAATATGAGAGCAAATTATTTTTATAAAATTCTAAAAGCACTTGTTTTATATTAACGTCTATTAGGAATTCAGCATTTCTACATGGCTTCTTCTTTATCTAGGTGAAACATGAACATTTAACAAGTATGTGAAAGCTGAGGTATTCTGAGAATATGAATGAGTCAGATAAGTTGGTGTTTATTATCAACAATGGGCACACAGATCACCATGGAAATGAATAATCCTTTCAATCCTTCTCAGAATACACTTTCAAAGCCAAAATGTAATCACTGTGTAATGAGAGTTATATATGTCTTCTGATAAAAAAAAAAAAAAAAAAAGTACATGGGCGAGTAGGAATAATTCTAAGGAGCACCCCTTAAACTGTTCTTTACAGATAATTAGGTTCATGAGATTAAGAATGTACTCTGAAGATTAGCCAAGAGACCTGACTGGAGAATATTCTAACACGTGAAAAGCCCTTTCAGGCCATATGGTGACCAAGTACTACAGCCTCCAGGGAGCCATGTCAGACTTTGGCGCAATCTGTCACAGGCCCCACAGGTGAAAGCTGATTCCAGAGGAGTTTAACACCAGAAGCCTCCCGGAAGACAGTATCAAGATTACAAGGACACAACTGCTCTGTTGCATGGCTGACTGTCATATGTTTCTCTTCCCATTTGTGCTTATCATACCATAAATCTAGTGCTCTCTTAACCTAAAATCATCAGTGACATCAATGCTAAGAACACCCACTCTAAACTCAATGAATTTCAAATTAGCCTTGCGATGCCATGGAGAATACTGCAAGTCTATAAAATATTACATTTGCATCAATTTGTACATCTTTCCCTTTATATACACTATGTATTTTAAAGATTTTATTTATTTATTCATGAGAGACACACAGAGAGAGGGAGTAACAGGCTCCATGCAAGGAGCCCAATGTGGGACTCGATCTAGGATGCCAGGATCACGCCCTGAGGCACCCAGGTGTACCTATACCCTAAATATTTTAAAAGCTAAGTTGTATAGCTATAAATGAGGAATCACTCAATAATTGATCACTCTTATTATTATTACACTCTTTGATGTTGGCTTTGTATCTGAAAAGGAAGCAACATCTTGTCACTCCAAATGCCTAAACTTCTGAGATTTCAACAATAGTAAATATCATCAACGACAACAATAGTCCGGACACAGCCCAGGCAACTTTCTATTTTGCCAAGTATTCATGTTTAAAGTGTCTTGAAATGTTCATTTTAATAAAGGATCGTTCTCTAATTTTAATTTTAAAATTGAAATTGGAAAAATATGCTCTTAAAGGACAGCCCTCCGCGATCCTGGAGACCCGGGATTGAATCCCACATCGGGCTCCCGGTGCATGGAGCCTGCTTCTCCCTCTGACTATGTCTCTGCCTCTCTCTCTCTGTGACTATCATAAATAAATAAAAAATTTAAAAAAAATTTTAAAAAAGGACAGCCCTCTAAATTGAGTAAATTAGTAATCTTAATAGCAACAAATTTTACAAGTTGCTTCATATATTTTAAGGGAGTTGAAGCCCTCAGTTATTTACTCTTCTGTTAGTTTCTTTACATAATGTCTCTTAATATATATGCATTTGGAAAATCAAGAAATAACTGCTATATAATATTGACCATATTTATATTTGTGAAGACTGAAATTTTGCTATTATTTAAAAATTGCCATTACTAAGTATGTCATGGGTTATTTTTGTGGCACCTTTAATATACTCTCCCATAGAAGAATGCTGAGTTATTTCAATTGATAAGATCTTTCTTTTTTTAATCAAAAGCACAATAATTATGGTTGTATGCATATCTATCTACTATCTATCCATTTATCTATTCATCCATATATTTTATTCATACATCTACTGACTCAGTAAAAACTACTTTGTTTCAACAGCAGTCTTTATGAAATATTTTTTCTTCTAACTCTGCAAATGAAGAAATGTAAGAAAATGGTTTACATTGTCATTTATACATAATCATTGATGGGTGTGGCAATGGAAATGCCACCCTCTAAATATTATGTTACAAAGAATTAAGAATTTGAAAGTCAAAACTTAAACATTCAAATCTTGGTTTGCTACTGTGCATATTTTACAACTTTGGACTCCTTCAGAGTTTCAGAACCTCTAGTGCATAATGGAGGGTGGGTATTCTGGAGGAAGACTTGGCACGACTAAGGCAGGACTGGAGAGCCCTCGGGGCAATAGAATGAACCAGAAAATATGGCAGTCATCTATATTTCAATATTTTAGCAAATCATAGCATTATACCTTATGTAGGGTTCCTTGGCAAACAGAATCTGAGACAGAAATTAGTGTGCAAGATATGCATTAGGAGTGCCCATAGGAGGAATACCTATAAGAAAGTGAGTAGAACAGGATTGGACAAAGCAGCTCCAAAAAAGGAGTTGGCAAATCCCAAAGGAAACTTTGAAGCTGGGATGGCAGTTTGAAATTGGCCACAACTGAGGCAAGGGGCCAAACTCTTATATCCCACATTGGTCATTTATTGGGTGCCAACTGCTCTGGGAAAAGAAACGTAAACATGGAAGGTGGCACTCTTCAACTAAGGGTAATTCTCAGAAACAGATTTAGGTGAAATGCAACAATTTCCAGCACTCCCAACACTCATCTGGGAGAATGAGTCCTCACTCCAAAATGAAGGATATGGACATCAAACTATGACATTTATTGCATTGCATCTGATGCCTGTCAGATATCAGATCTAATCTATCCCGTTTTCTCCCCATTGCTCTTATATCATCTAATGTAGATATATTTTATTTATATATTTGCTTATTCTTTGTTTATACTGGATTATACCTATACTGGGTTCCCCAAAAAGAACATGAGACAAAACTTTATGTGCTTTCTTGAAGAGTGCAATGTCAAGCAACAAGAATCAGGTTAAAGGGGGATCCCTGGGTGGCGCAGCGGTTTGGCACCTGCCTTTGGCCCAGGGCGCGATCCTGGAGACCCGGGATCGAATCCCACGTCGGGCTCCCGGTGCATGGAGCCTGCTTCTCCCTCTGCCTGTGTCTCTGCCTCTCTCTCTCTCTCTCTCTCTCTCTCTCTCTCTCTGTGACTATCATAAATAAATAAAAATTAAAAAAAAAAAAAAAAGAATCAGGTTAAAGGGAAATCAGACTGAGAAGTGAGAGAAAGCCAACACTGGGTGAATTAGCAAACCAGCAACCACCAGGCATCAAGCAAACCGCTCAGTCTCTGGAGACTATCTTTTAGAAGACCATGTAAACAAATGCTTCTCAGATCAGCCCCATGCAGGAAAAGGAGAGAGAAAATTTTCTCTGCTGGATTTCTTCTCCCATTAATCAAAGATGTATCTCACAGAACTGATTTCTCTGTACCACTGAGTTACAATGCATAGGTACATATGAGCCTGTGCTTGGAATGCCACTTTTAGCATTTTATTAAAAAGTATTCTCAAATGCAAGCAAAAACTAAAAGTAATGTAGGCAGAAAATTATTTACTTAAGCTTTGCTTATAATTGCAAAGATTAGAAATGACCTATTGTCCATTGGCAGAGTAGATTAAATAAAAACATTAAGGCCATAGTATGGACTACTGTGGAGCCATTAAAAAGAGTGATACTATCTTTATATACTATATAAAATAAGCTTCCTAATCTATCATTATGTGGAAATGGAAAAAAATAACAAGAAACAAAATGTGTAAATCTAAGAAAAATGTGTTTTCTTAACACCTACAAGTTAGGGTTCCAAATACAATCTGGGGCCTATCAATGAGATGTATTTATCTAGACCTCTGCTAAGAACCAGTCCACACAGAGAAAGAAACAATCTTGTGGAACATGAATGTGGCCTGAAATTTCCTAGGGAAAGTGAGAAGTAGAATGGAAGGTATTCATGCTGTAATTTGAATCCAGGCAGAGGCACTGTGGTTCTTGTATCAACCACAGATAGTGCTTAATAACTGGCTGCTAGATACTTGATGGGATGAGCACTGGATGATATGCCATATATTGGCAAATTGAACTCCAACAAAAAAAAATAATAAAAAAGTAAAAAACTGGCTGCTAGAACTTTCTCTTGTATTTCTGTTTCTAGATATGAAATGGCTTTCCGAGTACTCTTGGAATTTCAACCTTGAGTGTTTTCTTCAGATATCCCAATATTTCTGTGACTTATTTATACCTTTTAGTAAGGATCTTTCTCTTTAAACTACCTAGCTAGATTCTATTGCCTGTAACTAGTCATACTGACATATAGAATATGCCACCAGGTTTGCATGAAAAAATATTTTCTCAAGTATATATAATATGTTTTCTTATACATACATAAAATATCTCTTGAAGATACACAAGAACTAATAACATCAATTGAGTTTAGGGAGGGGAAATTGGAAGTTTTAGAGATAGGGATAAGAGAGAAATACTTTATAATATTTATTCTCTTTTAAATTTTGAACCACATTAAAATTATTATTTTTCAAATATTAATAATCAGTGCAAATTCTACAAATATGGATGAACATCAATATGTACATCTTATAAACCTTTGGTTGTAAAACTAATACATTCAATCAGTAGTGTTTATTGAATTCTTACTATATGAAAAAGGCCTTAGCAAGAAATAGAATGGAGAAAAAACAGGTCAGTTTCCTGATTGTATGTGGACAGATGAAATTGAAGACAAGAGAATCATAATAGTTACATGAACATCCTTAGTATCATTTGCACAGAACAAGATTATCATCATTATATTGATTAAGCTAACCATTCCTATTCATTACCAAAATCTTATATATTATATATAATAATTTTATTTATATAATAGTAAGTTAATATATATATTGTATACCTATCTAATAAGCAATATCTTAATTAATTGAAGGGGCCAATAAAGCTTCCAAATATGTTTGATTTATAGGGTTTTTTATAATCTTGGTCAATTAAATATCTTAAAAATATTTTTGTGGATTTTTTTCTCCTATTAAATAATGTCCAAGTAGATGATTTCATGGTCACTACGAGTCAGATGACAGTCATAATTTTAAGTCTTTCAAATTTTCTCATCATCTAGGAAAAACAGTATTCTAGCCCTTTCAAAAATTATAAATGTCTTTGTTAATTATTCAGAGTGTCAAAGATAATCATGGAAAACACATTAAATCATTTGAAGATGGTACATTAAAAAATGCCCCCTGAGTAGATGTTCTCTTTAAGCTGACTCTAGTTGAGTAATCAAAACTGAAAGGCTTTTTTTTTGTTCTGCTTAGAGCCAAGAATTGGAGTAAACATCAGGTTTCTCACATATTATGTAAGTTTAGAAAATAATGACATGTTAACCTGTATCTGAAAATGAATATGTTCAAATATATGAATAATTCTCATTATTATTTTGTAGACCTTGGAATGTTTACATTCAGTAAAAGGAGATAAGATCATGTGGGTATTGAGACTGGGCTCCAAACCCTTTGGAATAAGTGGCAATGGTCCATTTGTTAGCTTTGTTGCTTTCAGCAAGTTAATCTCTCTGCATATTTTTATTTTTTTCACCTCTAACCTGAGGATGATAATAGTACTATCATAAAAAGTTCTGTTAGGATTATAAAAAAAGTTGTGTTAGGATTATAAAAAATAATCTATATAAAGTACTTCTCCTAGTGCCTACTCATAGGCATTGATAGATTAGCTATTTCAAAAATAATTGAGAATCTCCTTTTAAAGTTGTGTCTGGCTAAACATTAGTCTCTCCCTACTTTCCAGGACACCCTCAAGAAGGGATATAAAAGTTTCAACTACTTAAAACATTTGAAAAAAGGTTTATAAGCCCAATATATATAGAAGAGTTTCCTCCTAACAATAAGATGTATAGATGTGAATTGAGAATCTCCATTTGTAGCTGATACGTGGTTGGGCTTTTTGGTTTGTTTTTTGTTTTGTTTTGTTTTGGCTTTTTTTTTTTTTTTTGGCCTTTTTTTTTGAAAATGAAGCAAAGAAAGTAGGATAAGTCCTACTCAATGAGGTAGCAAAGTAGAAAAGAGTTGTCCTTTAACTATCCTAGATCTGTTTTGGAAGTCAATCTAAATATATTCAGTCACTCCAAAACAAATTAATGCCAAGGTAGAGTACAGGGGAAGGGGAAAGAAAAACATGTACCATCAGTGTCCTACTCAATATGGGGAGATATTGGTCAAATAACTCAAAGTAGTATTAATTAAGGAAGATTTAGGAAAATCCCTTGTGGAAATACTTACCAAGGATTGCAGATATATATATTATAATATATTATATACTATATATATATTATATGTATAGTATGGGTCAATTTAACAAATGTTACATAAATAATAAAAATGGGGCCTGGATTTAGAAGACATTAAAGATGTGTTTTCAGAATGTTATGAGTTGGGCTATCAGGGAGCCCTTTACTCTTTCTCTTGGAAAACATTCATTCTCATTTGAATAATATGACAGAGAAAACTGTTACTTCAAAAACCATTGTTCCTTTACTTCTTCTCCAGTAATTAGAACTCATATTTATCTAGACAATGAATAAAGAGTATATTTGCCTGCCCTCCATGCAGCAAGGTATGAATAAGTTTGGGTCAATAATATATACACCAAAGTATTATTTGGCTACTTCATTGAATATTTCTCATGAAATTATTGGTGTATGGGGGCACCTGGCTGGCTCAGTGGGTAGAGCATGCTATATCAGGGTTGTGAATCGAGCCCCACATTGGGTGTAGAGATTACTTAAAAAAAAAAAAAAAAAACCTTAAAAATAAATAAAAATAATAAAATTACTGGTGTATGCCTTGTCCACAATTTTAAAATTCCTTATCCCTTTCTCTGTCCTACTAACTAAAACTGAAAGTGGTAACTGGAGTAGTAACCACTATCTTGTAGCAGAAGTGATGAACAAGAAGAAACAAGTGTCGGGATCCCTGGGTGGCGCAGTGGTTTGGCGCCTGCCTTTGGCCCAGGGCGCGATCCTGGAGACCCGGGATCGAATCCCACATCAGGCTCCCGGTGCATGGAGCCTGCTTCTCCCTCTGCCTATGTCTCTGCCTCTCTCTCTTTCTTTCTCTGTGACTATCATAAATAAATAAAAATTAAAAAAAAATTAAAAAAAAAAAGAAGAAACAAGTGTCTCTTGGAAGAGAACTATTGTGCCATGCCTAGACCACTCACTCCAGACCTTAACAGGAGAGTAAAATATTATCTTATTTAGGACAATAAGACAATATCATTTTGCAACTCTGTTGTTCCCAGTCAAGATAATCTTAATTTGGAAAAGTTTTAAGTGGAACTTAAAGGAAATGGATAAATATTCTGAAAACTTAAAAAATATTCTACTACCAAAATAAAACAAAAAAACAAAAAACACCAAAAAAAAAAACAAAAACAAAAAGAATTATAAGAATACAAAATAGCATGTAAAAGGTTGTCAATCAATAAATCTAAACTAAAAACAGGACCTGAGCTGCCTGGGTGGCTCAGCGGTTTAGCGCCGCCTTTAGCCCAGGGTGTGATCTTGGAGACCCCAGATTGAGTCCTGCCTCGGGCTTCCTGCGTGGGAGCCTGTTTCTCCCTCTGCCTGTGTCTCTGCCTCTGTCTCTGTGTGTCTCTCATGAATAAATAAATAAATAAAATCTTTAAAAAAATAAAATGGAAAAACAGGACCTGAAAATCTAGTGGGAAAACAAGGTTGAGATGAAAATGGAATGGGAGATTTCATTTCTATCAACATGGCAGGATCATACAGGCTTATTAAAATTCTTTTTAAATGTATGAAATTATCAAGGATAAGAAATCAAAATAGAGCATGGCAAAATGGCAACCTGAAGCTATTGTAAATTGGGGGAACCTAGGACTCTGAGTTTAAATTCCACATAGAGGAATGAGATAATAAGACCTATAGCCCTGATGATGTGGAAAAGAGACATGTTCAAAATCACAAAAACTTGGGCAGCCCAGGTGGTGCAGTGGTTTAGCGCCACCTGCAGCTCGGGGTGTGATCCTGGAGATCTGGGATCGAGTCCCATGTTGGGCTCCCTGCATGGAGCCTGCTTCTCCCTCTGCCTGTGTCTCTGCCTCTCTCTCTCTCTCTGTCTCTCTGTCTCTCATGAATAAATAAATAGAATCTTAAAAAAAAAAATCACAAAAACCTCAAAGAGCTGAAAGCTCAGTGGAAAAATATGCTAGAAAAAAATCTACTGGTGGTCCACTAGGATATAAACAGTTTTTTAAAAATTACTCCATATTTTTAATGGCATTGCATAGTAATATTAGAACTTTTTTAGAAATAATATATCTTTGAGACATCTGGGTGGCTCAGTGGTTGGGCATCTGTCTTCGCCTCACGGTCTGATCACCAGTCCTGGGATCAAGTCCTACATCAGGCTCCCCGAGGGTAGCCTGCTTCTCCCTATGCCAGTCTCTGCCTCTCTCAGTGATTCTCATGGATAAATAAATAAAATCTTTAAAAAAATAATATATCTTTGGTACAAAAAATACCAAATAAAAAAGTTATGAGGTACAGAACTTCCTTCAGTTTTTCTTTGGTTTTCTTTTTATATTTGAGTAAAATTTTATTATGCTTTATTTTAAAAGCATTTGCAATATGATTGAATTTTTATAAAATTATTTTTGCTGCCTATATATCACATTTTATTATCCCATTGATCTTCATTTCTGTATATATGCATACATGTGAGAATTAATATTTATTCACTATTACGTTATTATTATTATATCACTATATACATATATGTGAGGAGACCTAATGTTAAAATTGGTTATTTCTGTATGACTAATGTGAATTATGTTGATTGTTATATTGTTTTTTGTGTATTAGATTTTTATATGTCCTTCAATAAAACAAAACAAAAAAAACCCAAAAAGACACAAAAGTTCATCCTGAAAATAATTGG
Organism: Canis lupus familiaris; assembly: GCF_011100685.1. Taxonomy (NCBI): domain Eukaryota; kingdom Metazoa; phylum Chordata; class Mammalia; order Carnivora; family Canidae; genus Canis; species Canis lupus. The sequence goes on along the minus strand of NC_049225.1, from coordinate 63,692,130 downwards.
CAAATTCAGGAAGAAAACTAAAACAAAAAGAAGAAAGTTTAGATATATAAGTAGTTTAATTCAACAAAGAAAGAAAACAAACTTGAATTCTATCCAGCAATAACATGCATAGTACTGGGCAAAGAAATTAAGTGGAGGGTGTGTAAGCTCAGAAAGCAAAAGCTGCCATAGCAACAGTCACAGGAGCAAGAGGTACAGGGATCTGTTTGTATTAAGACAATGAAGCCTGTACAATATAATAAGAGATGGAGTAAACACAGAAGGCATCTACAAGGCCTTGCAACATACTAGGAAAATGGAGTGGAGCAGAAAACTAGTTTAGCAAGAGAATTATTGCACCTCTCCAGTATGGTTGGATTAGGAATGCTGGTGAAGAAATAGGTATGTGTATGCACAATCTTTAACTTTCAGTCACCCTGATAAGCTGATTAGGGCACTAGTATTTGGTTATAGAAAGCTTCAACATTCATACCTCAAAAAGGCTCTGGCCAATAATGAATTAAAATTTGATAATGAAATTATAAATCAAATCTTCATACAGATCCTATATTAGGTTACGTTTTCATTGACTCCAATGTATACATAGATAGGGAATATTATAGTACTATATTGAATACTTTTGTACTTGTTTTAATATTAATATTATAAGAGGGGATATGAAAAAGCAAACATTAAAATGCAACACTTGGCCAAACTCTCCAGCCCCATTTTTAACTTATAACTGACTGATTAGAATGGCTATCATTTCTAAAGTAAGTAGTATATCAGATTGATAACTCAAGTAATCAAGCAGAAAGAACCTCATTTATTTATTCATAAATTTTTGTCAAACTACAAATATTTACTGGTTTTTTTCTCAAATCATCACTATAATACTGTGTTAAGACTCCATTTTGGATTTAGTTATAGAAGTACTTTACCATATAGCAATCATACATCACAAAAATAATTAACTAATAAATAACAAGTTCTCAGCATATTTAGATGAAGGAAAAAAGTATATAATTTTTCTTTTTTTTTCTTTTTACAATTTGTCTGGTTTTAACAGCTCATCTTTGGAATACAGCAAATTTGAAGTGGGAAGAAACAAACTTGTTATGTTGTCCTGGTGCCTCCATAGGCTTAGGACCATAGTGTCCGGCACTTAGTGCACTCCGCAAGTTTTAATTTATGAAGATGTTTGAACACACGCAAAAGGAATTATGGAAGCAGGAGACATAAATACATAAGTAAACAAACAAGCAAACACATACATACACACATAACATACATACATATATACATATAAGAGCCAGTCACCCAAGCCAGCCAGATAAGCATTCTTCCCCACTCTGACTACCATCTCTTTCACAGAAGAGCACATGGCCAATATCATCAGGTATAAGATGAAATTTTTTGTTCATTGAATATGATGGGGACAAAACTGATGGAATCTCTCTGGAGAAATTTATTGCTTCCACGAATGATAAGCCACTGATGCGTGATTGAGGACCTCATAAGTAGAAAGCAACTTATTCAGTTTCGGGATTTGTCTGTTTGGAAGGTGTAGAAAAGAAACATAAAACATTTTATTCATGTCTTTTTACTTTTTAAATTTATTTTTAAATTTTTAACATTTTAGTGAGAGAGAGAGAGAGAGAGAGAGCATGCTATAAAGGGGGGGAGGGGGTCGGACTGGAGAAGGGGAAGGGAGAGTAGAACAGAGAATCCCAAGCAGGCTCCATATCCAGAGCTGAGCCCGACACAGGGCTTGATCTCAGGATTCTGAGATGATAACCTTAGCTGAAATCAAGAGTTGGATGTATAACTGACTAAGCCACCCAGATGTCCCTACTTAAGTGTTTTTAAATCCAAGAACATAGGATATAATAATCATACATAATAAAAATGAAAAATTACAAACTACAGCTTTATTTGGGGCCATTTTCAAATGAAGCTGAAAGAGCAAGGAATTTTCCATTCATACTGCTTTAAAAAAATCCTATAAAGTTTAAAAACACAATTTCTAGGACTGAAAATTTATCAGCTTGAGATGTTCTTCCCTGACATAAAGAACACAGAAAGAGCAGATACTGCAAGGGAAAAGTATGACTGCTCTTTAACGTATTTAGCATGAATTCACTATGGTCATTTAAGTGGACTAATCCAGAGGGCTTTAGAAGGAAATCTAGTCTGGAAATAAGGGAGTATAATCAGCACAGAGAAGGCACTTTGGGCCTAAATAATTTAATTGGGTATCCTTTATACATAGTCCAGAGCTGTGTCCACTCCAAGCAAGATGCCCAAATATTTGAGGCTTTTCATTTTGCTCCCTACTGTTGCTCTCATTTCATTCTTACCACCAAATTAATTTGACCTTTTTAAAAATGAATTCAAAGGGTCACTTCAAACATGAAGAAGTAAACATTATTAATTTGCTTGAGGGAATCTGAGTATTTGGCTCAGTCGAGCATACAAAAATGACCTGCTGATTCTTCCACATGAATTTCTTTTTACCACTTCAGACCCAACATGCCCTAATCTAAGCATTCAATTTTTTCTGAACATGGGCTCTTCTTCCAGACACTCTATCTTGTTTGTGGGTTTTTGTTTTTTGTTTTTGTTTTTTATATCGTATCATCCTCCATTTCACCCATACTTCTATAAAATTAGTTTTATCAATAATAGATATTGAAAAACGTCAAAGAGAGAAAACAAATTCTATTATCTAACCCTCCAAAAATGTTTTATAAAAAGTGAATGAGTGAGGCTCCTGGGTGGCTCAGTCTGTTAAGTGTCTGCCTTTGGCTCAGGTCATGATCCCAGGGTCCTATGATTGAGCCTTGCATCTGGCTCCCACTCTTCGGGGAGTCTGCTTCTCCCTCTGTCTCCCTCTACCCCTCCCTCTGCTCGTGCTTTCTCTCTTTCTCACTCTCAAATAAATAAAATCTTTTTTAAAAATGAAATAGTATTCCTAATAAAAATAATCATTGTACTCTGAAGTTAAAACTAAATTCTCACTAATGGCAAAAGTCCAGTGTCTCTACGCCACGCTAAACTGCATGGAGTAAAATGGCAGCTAATTGTTTAAGAATAATCAAAGGATAGACAAGGAGGGCTGGACCTTCATAAAAATCTGATTCTTATGGATCAGTTTACTTCACGCATCCACTCCCATGTAAAGAAGCATTAATTATTAAACTACAAAAAGCATATCATTGTCATTTTCAATTAAAAGTATATCCATTATTTTGGACTCTGCAGTGTGTCTGTAGGACATGACTTTTTTCTTCTCTGCATATGCACAACCCAAATACATTTTGTCTGATTGAGCCTTCTTAAGTGAGATAATATTTCTTACTTACCTACTTGAAGACCATCTGAGTCTGAGACCTCATTATGATAAATTAACATAAGTGGCTCATGGCTTAGGTAAGGCAAACATAAAAGTCTATGTGTATATACATATATGTATAAATTCATACACACACAGACACAGAAACACACACACACACACTGAGTGATAAGAGGCTAAATAAAATATTCCACTTCAAACTACATCTCCTAGAAACTCTCCTGGCACCTTGTGTTTCAGTCTTCGTAATGGCATCATGGTTTAGAAACTGATTATAAGGATATGATAATGCAGGAAATTAAGGAACACATGCAGACTACTCTCCCAGCAGGTATTCCTTCCAACAGAACAACTAGCACAGCTGGTCTGCTCAGCCCAAGTGCAGGCACAGCACCAGGTCCCACTTCAAAATCACTCCCCAGCATATCAGAGATTCCACATTTCAATCTTAGCAAAATAATCTTTTTTAAAAAATGTTCATTTTGAAGATATTGTTTCACCTCTATGCTGGAATATGGAAACGTCTTAAAAGGAATATGTTGCATTGTATCATTTTATGATATTAAATGCCAAGCTGAAATATTCAAGTAATTGTTTTTAATTCAAAATGATTAGTCAGTAAATCAAGGTCTGTCACATAGTCTTTTTATTTCATCAATTTTCTTTTTTGAAAAATAGACATAATAAAAATTATTTTCATGCCAATATCTGCCAAAAGATTATTAGATATTATTGACTTTCCTGGTTTTTATTAGTTTCAAAAATAATTTTATCATTTATTTTATGATTAAACTCTTGAATATTTTGACAAAAAACAACTTTACCCATTGAGAAATTAAATTAGATGACTTTTAGGGCAACATTTAACTTTGATTTTATTTTTAAATTTTTGAAATTTTAAAGTATATAAAGCTGCAGCCATTCCCATAAGTACTTCAAGACCTTAAACTCTGGGGATACATTTGTTCTCTTTTACCACTGTTCATATTTATCCCTACTGAGGTAAAGACAGTCATAGTGAAAAACAACTTAGCTGTAGAACAGGTCTACCCCTTTCTTGATTAAAGCTCTTCACAGTGTAGGGAACATACCTCAATATCATAAAAGCCATATATGAAAAGCCCACAGCGAGTATCATTCTCAATGGGGAAAAACTGAGAGCTCTTCCCCTAAGGTCAGGAACACGGCAGGGATATCCACTATTACTGCTATTCAACATAGTACTAGAAGTCCTAGCCTCAGCAATCAGACAACAAAAAGAAATAAAAGGCACCTAAATCGGCAAAGAAGTCAAACTCTCACTCTTTATAGATGACATGATACTCTATTTAGAAAACCAAAAAGACACCACCCCCAAATTGCTAGAATTCCTACAGGAATTCATCAGTGTGGCAGGATATAAGATCAACCCACAGAAATCAGTTATATTTCTATACACTAACAATGAGATAGAAGTAAGAGAAATTAAGGCATCAATCCCAATTATAATTTTACCCAAAACCATAAGAAACCTAGGAATAAAACTAACCAAAGAGACAAAGGATCTATACTCAGAAAACTATAGAACTCTCATGAAAAAAACTGAGGAAGACAAAAAGAAATAGAAAAAAAACGTTCCATGCTCATGTACTGGAAGAACAAATATTGTTAAAATATTTATGCTACCTAGAGCAATTTATACATTCAATTCAATCTGTATCAAATACCATCAACTATTTTCATAGAATTAGAACAAATAATCCTAAAATTTGTATGGAATCAGAAAAGACCCCAAATAGCCAAAGGAATGCTGAAAAAGAAAATCGAAACTGATGGCATCACAATTCCAAACTTCAAGCTCGATTACAGAGCTGTAATCATCAAGACAGTATGGTAATGGCACAAAAACAGACACATATGTTGGCAAATTGAACACCAATAAAAAATAAATTTATAAAAAAAAAGCAGACACATAGATCAATGGAACATAATAGAGAACTCAGAAATGGACCCTCAACTCTATGATCAACTTAATCCTCAACAAAGCAAGAAAGACTATTCAATGGAAAAAAAGACAGTTTCTTCAATAAATGGTATTAGGAAAATTGGACAGCCACATGCAGAAGAATGAAACCAGACCATTTACTCACACTATACACAAAAATAGACTCAAAATGGATGAAAGATCTAAATGTGAAACAGGAATCTATCAAAATCCTAAAGCAGAACACAGGCAACAAGCAAACTTTGTGACCTGAGCCACACCAACTTCCTAGAAACATCCCCAAGTGAAACAAAGGCAAAAATGAACTATTGGAACTTCATCAAGATAAAAAGCAAGGAAACCGTTGACAAAACCGAAAGAAAATTGACAGAATGGGAGAAGATATTTGCAAATGACATATCAGATAAAGGGCTAGTATCCAAAATCTATGAAGAACTTATCAAACTCAATACCCAAAGAACAAATAACCCAATCAAGAAATGGGCAGAAGACATGAACAGATATTTCTCCAAAGAAAACATACAAATGGCCAATAGACACATGAAGAAAGCACAACATCATTCGGCATCAGGGAAATACATATCAAAACCACAATGAGATACAACCTCACACCAGTCAGAATGGCTAAAATTAACGAGTCAGAATATAACAGATGTTGGTGAGGATACAGAGAAAGGGGAACCCTCTTACCTGCTGGTGGGAATGCAGGCTGGTGTAGCCACTCTGGAAATCAGTATAGGGCAGCCCCGGTGGCTTAGTGGTTTAGCGCCCCCTTCAGCCCGGGGCGTGATCCTGGAGACCCGGGATGGAGTCCCACATCAGGCTCCCTGCATGGAGCCTGCTTCTCCGTCTGCCTGTGTCTCTGCCTCTGTGTTTGTGTGTATGTGTGCATCTCATGAATAAATAAATTTTTTTTAAAAAACCTCCCACCCAGCAACCCTCATTAAAAAAAAACAGTGAAGGTTTCTTAAGAAGCTGAAAATAGAGCTACCCTATGACCCAGCAATTGCACTACTGAGTATTTATTTACTCCAAAGATTCAAATGTAGTGATCCAAAGGGGCACTTACACCCCAATGTTTATAGCAGTAATGTCCACAATAGCTGAATTGCTGAAAGACCCTAGATGTCCACTGAAAGATGAATGGATAAAGAAGATGTGGTTTATATATACAATGAAATACTACTCAGCCATCAAAAATGAAATTCTGCCATTTTCAATGACATGGATAGAATTAGATGATATTATGCTAAGAGAAATATGTCACTCAGAGAAAGATAATCATCATATTATCTCACTCATATATGATATTTAAGAAACAAATGAGATAATCATAGGAGAAGAGAGGAAAAAATAAAAGAAGATGAAATCAGAGACGGAGAAAACCATGAGACTCTTAACCACAGGAAACAAACTGAGGGTTGCTGGAGGGAAAGGGGGTTGGAGGGACGGGTAATTGGGTGATGGGCATTATGAGCACACCATATATTTACTATAGGGATAAATGATGACACACAAGCATATTTTACATCCTCCAAGAGGGTACATGATGTAATGAGCACTGAGTGTTATGTAATACTGATGAATCACTGACCTCTACCTCTGAAACTAATAATACATTATATGTTAATTGAATTTAAATTAAAAAAAAAAGTCTACCACTTCTTAAGTGTGACAATGTGCGTTTTCATTTTAGGTTATCTTTCAAGTTATCAGTTTCTGTGAAATGAACATAGTAACAGGTCAAAGGGTTTTAATGAGTGTAAATGAAAGAAGCATGTAAGGAACTTTAGCACAATGTCTAAAATCTGAAAATAATGACTAACATTTATGGAGTGGATAATATGTCATTTAAAATTAACAATTGCAGCAGATGCCTATGATGCCTCCTGTCATATAACTTTGGCTCCCTAATTTCAGTTTAGCTCTGGTTGACAGTTTCGTACATAATGCCAGGGCCCTCATCAAATTGCTAGTGGTGTTTTTGCTTTGAGCCTCAAGGCTTTCTCTGAAACTAGGGAAGACAGATGATCATCCATGAACTGGTACAGACCAGAAGAGAAAAAAAACTACCTCCTCCAGGCAGTTTTCAATGAGCTGGGGACAGGAGTTGGAGAGTTGATTACTGAGCCTCTCCCTTACTTGGTGGGACAGTGCTCAGGTGCTCCTCAGAAGGTTCCCTATTGTCTTGAACTCTAGTTTCCCTGAGTGGTAACCAGCCCATTATGACAACTTCCACTGGCTTCTCCCCTCCTCATTCTCTCTCTTTCATCCCTCATTTGTTTCCTGAAATCACAACTGCCCAAATCCTTGTTTTCGACTCTGCTTTCCAAGGAACTTGACCTAAGATGAGCACTCAGTATGTGCCATGTACTGTGCTAAATACTTTTATGATTGACTCACTTAATCCTCACAATAAACCTGTAATGTAGCTACTGTTATAAGCTTCATTTTCTTTTTTTTTTTTTTCTTCATTTTCTATATAAGGAAACTTAAGCTTAAGTAAATTGCCTAAGGTCTCACAGCTAGTAAATCATAGAGCTGGGACTCAAATCCAGTATATTGAATTAGCCCAAAATTTTAAACCACTACACTTCCTGCACAGAGTGCTTGATATTTATCAGAATTACATTAGTGGCCTTTTAATAATTAAGATTTCTGAGTGCCAAACAAAACCTACTGAATCAGAAACTCTGGTAGCAAAGGCTGAGATTTTAGAGTTTTTATTATTTATTTATTGTTTTATTTTTTTGAGATTTAGAGTTTTTAACAAGTTTCCTGGATGATTCTTAAGGACAATAAAAGTCCCCCATGAGCTCAATGTGGCACTTACCTCAGATTTACGTATCTTACCCAAGGTTAGGAAAGCTGGAACATTTATCCATGGATATCCTTGACCCACTGTGGTCTTTACTCCTGGCTTTCAGGTTGACGCTACTTGTGACTGAGTAAGCTCCTTTGATGACAGAGAAAACTCTCACCAAGAGAAGAGACATGAAGATGTCTAAAGTGGAAATTGCCTACTTTATTTGGGAAAGAACAAGATAACACATGTATTCCAGGATAAGTGGGACTGGCCCCCACATTAAATGCCAGAGATATCACCAATTCATTGTGACCTTAAGAAAGGTGCTACAATTTTTCAAAGAAAACACCTTCGGGTAAGTTAGCACCCTTTGGATAACAAGTATTTAACAAATATTACACAAGTATTTATTAAATATTTGTTAGTTAATTCATATAAATAAGGAATTATTTTTTCTCTCCAAAATATTATTTTAAAACTATAGTATAAATGTATAAGTTTTGTAACTAAAATTAACTTATATTTTAGATAAAGTACAGTTTGGAAGAGATATTTTTAAAGCAGGTAACTGCTTCAATCTAATGTCCACAATCTTCCACAATTTTAATTTATTAAAAAATAGACCAGAAATATTCCTTGGCAATACCCATTCTTGAAAAATAGAACTATAACTTTACTTGGGTTATCCAATGAATTATTACATTATACTATCATCACTTCATATTAAACTAATCTGTTATGAAACAAAACAAAACTTTTTACTTTGTGCCAACAAGCTAATTTTAGAGGCAAAGTATGAGTGGATCTTTTTAAATAAATTAAACCCCTCTAATCTACAGCGTACATATAACCATGCACAGCTATTCATGGTGTTGGTGCATTTGAAAAGTTAGCGTACCCCCAGGCACTACTTGATGTGTTGCTCATCGATTCAACCGTCAATGCATTATAATTAACGTGACTTTCCAGACTGTTTTATTACTAGACTTTCACAGAGGGAGAAATATTTTTTTTTTGACTTTCTGATAAAACATAAGATCCAAAGTTTCTCAGTTTCTGCTGTGTGGTAAGAAAAATAAAACTGGTTGAAGTCAATGAGTTTATTTTTTTCTTTCAAACCTTAGCATGAGTCAATAGGTTCTGGTAGCACATGAGGCAACAGAGCCCTTGAGTTTAGGGCTGTGCTTTTAGATAGGTGTTGCCTCTAATACCTGAACTCGGCAGTGTCTTTAGGCTACGGTGGCTGTGGCAGATTTCCAGTTGTGACTAATCTTTACTTGCTGGAACCTTAAACAGTTACAAATGTGCCATATGTGTATATTTTAATTATGGTAATCACTGTGCCCTGACATTCACTCAAAGAAGGCATTCTATATTCACAGGCAGCACTCGACATGTCAGAACAGCATGCCCTTACTTGGCTACTTCCTTAATAGCACATTTGCTTCTGTCACAGACTCGGTGTCCTGTGCCCATGTGGTCTCACTAATATTACTGGTCCTGTAATTATTTTGTCACTGTGATGGTTGAAGTGTGATCTATGAAAGGCAGTGTTTTTGTTTTGGGGGTTGTTTTTTTTTTTCCTTTTTCATATTGATGGTTCTGTCTGGCAGAATCTAAATACCAATGGCAGATATTCTAATTTTTATGTATATTGTGCCAAATTTCAAGAGGAAAATTGCAGACGAAGCACAAGGGGAATAGAACTCGCTATAGGGAACATTGTGGATAGCAGCTACACACTTTTTTGTTATACCTACTTGCCTAAAAAAGGCGGGGGGGGGGAGAAAGAAAGAGAGGTAATTAGTAAATATTTTAAATGTGGTATTTAAGTAAATTAGCAACAATGCTAATAATCATCAACTGTATCCAGAAGATACCATTTGTACAAAAATATTGACAACTAGTCACATTAAAATGATGCAAAAAGGAATCCTTCCCCTTTTAACTTTTCCGAAAGCTACCAAGTTGGTTTGTTATACCTAAAATACATACAATTTTCCATGTCTTTAGAATAAAATCATTCATCCATGGAGTAACTTCAGAAGTAATTTTTTTTCAATACAAGAAATCAACCATCAAGGTACATAATAAAATGAATCTGGAAATATGTTAATCCCCTACTTATTCAACTGTACTAGAGATTTAATATTGATATTGCGGGGAGCTGAACAAGAGCCAAACTAATTCCACAAAAGTGCTCTATCTGCATATTAACTACTAAAAATGCACAGAGATACAATCCTATTTATGCTACTCTGCAGCATGTGATGTGATTTAGTTTTGCAATCTATTCAGCTTTTTAAAAGTGTTGCTATGCCCCCTCCCACTTACCTGAAGACAAATGCTCCATTCAGTCAAATTTTAGGACATCCTACATTATACATTCTGCAAATGTAAATATTTATAGACTTGAGAATTCATTTTATTTCACTGGCTTCTGCATTTCTTTTATTCCAATGTTTAATATGGTATGCACTCAATTAAGAATTTTCTTGAAAAAACAACTTGCCTCCTTTATCCAGCCAAGTATGGCTAGACCATCTTTATGACATAGAGACTCAGCAGTAGTCTTCTTGAGAATAAAAATACAAATTTGATATTAGAGTTTTAATTAAGGCTTCCATGAAATTAAATTTCAATCAGTAGAAAATAAAAGATAAACCATTTTTCTATTTACATAACTTCAGAGTTTCGTTATAATGTTCTATAGGAGGTAACTGATTTTTTGTAATTTCCAGAAATGACCTTAAAAATCCCAACTTCTCTTGGAAAATATTAAAACCATTTATTTTGTAAATTAAATAGCAAGTTTTTAATTTTAAAAAATGCCTTCACATAAAGATCCATAAGAAGATTAATTCAGTGATTTCAATTGAGGTTTTAGAGAAAACACGAAGGAATATACCCAGAATGTCAAATAATATACTCCATAAGAAGGAGGTCATGCTAGGGTATACCTAGCATTATGAAGTAGTAAATATAAAGAGCTATCTAGCTAGAGAGCTAGTTGCTAGATATACATAGGAGAGAGAGAGAGAGAGAGAGAGAGAGACAAAGATAGAGATAGTTTCCATAATACCAACTACATAAAGAAAAGTTTGGATCAGGGGATGCCATGTAAAACTTTTAGGGGACACAGCCTAAAGATACATGGTCAAAAAACTTTAAAATGGGAAAATTCATGTGATTCATACATATTGAAAAGAGGGATCCATTTTAAAAAATGTTGAAACTTTGTCTTCAATCATACACTCTACCTGTGTCTATAAAAAAATAAGTTGTTTTACGAAAATTACCTATGCATACTTTAAGTATTGCTCTTAGTTATTCACTAAATAAAGTCAACAATGTGCTGGAATCTCCTGGAATTAGGAAGTAAAAAGAAAAAAAAGACAACCCATCCATCTGGCTCCTTTATTTCCATTTTCTCAGGTTCCGGAAATTTGTTACAATCGCCCTTAGCCAAAGCTTTGCTCCTTAAAATTTTCTGTTGTTGTTGTTTTTTTTCCTTTCCCCAAAGAATAACTAAGGAAAGGAACTGCTACTAGAAACAAGGAAAAGACTAAGCAATCCCCTATTGTTATGCTTTTTTAATCAATACATTCTTGACTAGCCTCCTTCATACGTCAGGGAAAGTGCCAATCAGCACTTTCCTTTTCATCCAAGAAAGTACTGCAAACAAGAAGTTGCATCCTCAACACACATAACTCTAATTTGTGCTTCTATTTGTACATTTATACTATCACTCCTTGACAAGGGGGCTAAAAACTGACTTAGTAGTACTGAGTCTAAATCTGAGACAAATGGGAGGAAACTTATGGAAATCTGAGTGTTTCTCTCCTTCCAAATTTCTCAAAGACACTGCAGCACAAGAAATGTTGACATACACTTTGATTTGGTGTTTCTTCACGATATAGCAATGGATGTTTAGATTTTCTTCACTATTATACTCAGAAAGCGCTTCAGTTTTGAAATAATGCTCATTTCTAATATCAGGTAAAATAATAGGACTATGTTTTAAATGCAAATAATAATAATAAAGAGTGAACACAAGCAGCATTATAGTAAATCAAGACAACCTGAACATCATTGAATAATGGGTATCTGGAAACTAATCTTTAAGGTAGCTATGCAGTACTTAGAACCTCCTTATAATAAAGAATATAAGCAATTTCCTTTGTATATTGTCCTTTTTTCTCTTTTTATTTATTCATCATACAATGCATATGTATCAATGTGACTAGGTTACAGCTCTTCCAGGATGGTACATCAGTTTGCTATAATTACATTGTAATATAAATGGCTGAAAGACTTTGCATGAGTCAATCAGTGACCTTGATTTATTTTTCCAGGTCATGAAGATCCATCTTTGAACCTCATCAAAAATTCCAACTTAATAGCAGGTGTCAGCATTTAATATTCCTCTGGTTGTCACAATCAGATCTGTCAGAAAATAATCCTACAAATAATAAAGTAAATTGGGTAAAATTTTTACTTTTGCATCTTTAAAATATTTTACAACTATAAAAAAAGAAAATGAAGCTTATGTAACACAAGATAAAAAAGAAAGAGAAAATATTTAATACAACTTTATACTCTCTACATTCATTTGGAAGCAGCAGACTGAGAGAGAGAGAGATCTTTTGTGGATTTGGAAGAGAGTAAGCAAAGCCTCCATATTCCTGGTTACCTTTGTGAGACTGGCATAGCACTTAAAATTGCATCTGTTCAAGAATACTACAACCCCTCTTAGTTTTAGAGCAAGCCTTTCAAATGTTGTTACATTAAAAGCTGGATAGTACATTCAAGTACTGTTACATTAGAGAAATACTAGCCCGCTGGCCACCCTTTTGGTAAAAGCATGTGATCAAATTTGAGCCCAGGTTGGTAGTGTCAACATTCCATGTCAAAGCAAATTTGGACCTGATGAAAACAAGCCTAGGCTTGCTTATCAATCTGAGATAAATAAATGTTCCAGCTGGGCACACACGTTTTAAATAAGAATTTGATAGAGACCCCACTTTCCAGAACAAATTCATCCAAGCATTTTTAACTTGTAGTTATCTGGGGCAGCTCTCTGTGATGGGCTGCAGTGAGACAAAGACATGGTGTGGGGGCTGTGAGGTTGAGGGGAAGAGGAATCAGTGAACCTAAAATGGCAGCTACATCCATTGAAGCTGGGTAATTGTATTTGCCCATTCAGAAGGGACCTCCTCAGCTCCAGGCACACACCCCTCTGAGACCCCAAAGAGCCAAGCTCATAGGATTGGAATGACCTCTTTTTACCAGATGACTGTAGGGTTATGATGTCTCTTTTACATGTTTGAGAGGGATAACCAATGGGGGCATTTACTCTCAGCTACTGTTTATCTCCTATTCATTGTGTCCTCCTGCTTCTTTGGACTCTGTTCTAAGGCAGGAGACCAGTGTGTGACATTAAGCATTTCAAGGAAAGCTACACCAACTTCTCAAGATGCTTAGCCAGAGGAGGAAAGTAATAGCAAATTTGAGATTGGAAATAGCTAGTAGTGTGCTAGTAAAATGTTTAACAACAATCTCTTCAGTTGTGGGGGGGTGGGGTGAGGGAAGGGAGAAGAATGAAAATTTTCATGGTATGGCTAATTTCAAGCTACTAACATGATGATGTTTTGGGGAACTGGGAAGAAATGGAAGCAATCTGCTCTCTCAAGCCAGCTGCAGCACATCATGACTACCATGACTATAGCTCCTGCAGTTCAGGAAACCATTCATTCCATTCCAGAGTTCTTTATCTTTGAAAATCAAAATCTTTTTGACTTAATTTTTTTGTATGAGAAGAATAAAAAAATTGTATGGAATATCATCAATAGAACATGCACAAAAAAAAAACAACACAGCTTTATGAGAGCCTATTGGCCAGATGTAAGACCACTTTCTAATTTTAAAAAATGTTGGTATGAGTTATAAACCATTTAATAAAACAAAAATATCCATGATTCTATATTAAAGTGAATAAATAAATGAGGAAGAAGGAAAATATTCTCCTTGTAGTAGAATGCCAACTAGTGAGTGCAAAAGGCATGATGGAATTAGAAACCCACCATACAATAACCATGGTAATTGATTTAGGCAGGGATAAAAAATTTATAGGAGAAAAGAAATATTTATATATTGTCACATATAACATATTAATTACCCACTTTTTTAGAGTGAACAGATACACCTTAAAGGAATGATCAAAACTTAACATCATCATTAATGTAGATTAAAACAAAAGAAACAAAAAAAAAACAACTACAAAAAAACCCTAGCTGTGCCTTCAGATGCAAGGCCCTGTGAAGGATACAATATGACTTCTGTGAAATTCTTGACAAAAATGCATAAATTGAATCAAATCGTGAGGAAAAATCAGACAAAACATCAGACTAAGCCATCAGTTATTCTACAATATAACTGGCATGTACTCTAAAGTATGTCAAAGTAATAGAAGTCAGAGAAAAAAAGAGTAAAGAACTATTTCAGATTAAATGAGTCTAAAAGAGAGATGACAACTAAATACAATGAGTGATCTTGCACTGAAAACAAAGAGCTAAAAGGACATTATTAGAACTAGTAGCATTTGAAAATTGTGAATTGGGTAATAATACCATTATTTTTGTATTATTGTTAAATTTCTTTATTTTGATAATTGAATGTACTTACATAAGAGAATATCCTTGTTCTCAAATAATATTCTCTGCGTGTTTAAGAATAAAAGGATATGAGGAGCACCTGGGTAGCACAGTCTGTTAAGTATCTAACTCTTGCTTTCCACTTAGGTCATTTTCTCAGGTCCGGGGTCCATGTCAGGCTCTGTGCTCAGTGAGAAGTCTGCCTGAGACTGTCTCTCCCTCCCCCTCTGTCCCTCATAGCCCCCATCTCCACTCTCTCACTCTCTCTTTCTAAAATAAATAAATATTTTTAAAAAATTTTTAAAAAGGATATGACATCTGCAACTTGCCCTCTCATGATACACACACACACACACACACACACATATATATATGTATATTCACATATCTTCACATATGGATGGATCTAGATATCATTCTGTTATATGTGTATGAGAGATATATGGAAAAATATATTTGAGAAAGAGAGAAGTAATGTAAATATATGAATAATTTATGAATTTGAGTGGAGTAAACTTGAATTTTTGGCCTATTTTTGCACCTTTTCTGTTAGTTTGAAATTAAAGTAAAAGAAAATAACTTCTTTAAAAAATCAGTTATTGGGGGGTGCCTGGGGGTGCAGACAGTTGGGCATCTAACTCTTGGTTTTGGCTCCAGGCTGATCAAAAGGTTGTGAGATCCAGAACTGTATCAGGCTTCCCACTCAGTGCTTGGGTTTCTCTCTCCATCTCCCTCTGTCTTTCCCCCTCCACCCATCAAATAAATAAATAAATAAATAAATAAATACATACATACATACATACATAAATACATAAATACATAAATACATAAAATAAACAAAAACAAATAAATATTTTTTAAAAATCAGTAATTAACTTCATTTATTTTTTCATTTAGTCTTTCTTATATGGTCCCAGCAAGCCCATCATTTTGCTAGACATTGGTAGTATAAGGGCACACCTTCACAATACACTATAGGAAAACTAAATATGATTTTATAAATAAAATAATGGATTGTTGCTAAATAAAAAGGCAATAAGAGTCAGTTGACTCAGTACAAGGGATGGTGAAAGTGTGGTTAGGAAGGTCTTCCAGATCTGGTGATGCCTGGGATGATTTTTGAAGAATGAGCAGAAGGAAGCCAAGTGGATGAGAGGGAAGGCAATCTGGATAGAGGGAGCACCATGGGCAGAGACATGAATGTGTGGAACACTTGGCAAAACAGTGAGAAGGTAGAGTGGTGGTTAATATCATGAGCTTTTAAATCAGATACAATTTTATTTGAGTACTATTTTTTGCATTTATTAGTTACACGGTAATGATAGTTTACCTTGATCTCTCTAGGCCTCAAGTTGTGCATGCATTTGTGAAGTGGAAATAGTATTAAGTTGCGATTGACAAAGTTGTTTTCAGGATGAAATCAAACAACATATGTAGAGTACATGATGCAAAGTAAACTTGCAGAACATTTTAGCTACTGCTATTACTGTTTTTGGATTTCAGGTAGTTAGAAATGACCAGAGACAGGGATGCATGGTGGAGAGTTCAGAAATATAGTCCTGCCTCAGTTATACAGAGCACTTCAGATTATTACAAAGAAAGCTAATCAGCACTCATAAAAAATTACCAACAGTAGCATGTGAGTCAAGTTGCACTTTTGTGATACACAATGCTAAATATTTTTAATTAACTATCATATTGTTTTTCCTATATCACCTAGTGAACTACGATGGTTATGTGGAATTGGAGTTTTTGTTTCATATGTTTTGTTCTGTTTGCCTTGAACAGGTTGATGTATTACTGGCAGAGTAATGCATTCTCTTCCTGGCTTTCACAGTGCAAACGAGAATCACTGTGACTTTGCCTTGACCAGAGATTGAACAGAGATGCAGTCATGCAGAAAAAAAGGAGAAAAGGACACAAAATCTAGGGTTGTGTGAGCAGTGATGGGAAGCAACAAATGTCTCTATAGCTCCTCTTTTTGTGAATAATTTGGTGACCCTGACTCTAAAGCAGCCCAACAAATCTTTACTCCAGACTTCAGTGCAACTATAATAAATGTTGGAGGGAGTATATCTTTGTGGTTAAGACCTATGGGCTCCAAAGTCAGACTAGATTTAGTCTCTGGCTCTGCAGCTTACCAACATATTGACCTTGGCTCATTTATTTTACTCTCTACCCACATTTCTCATTTAAAACAAAGGGAGACAGATATAAGCAACTATTCTCATTCCTGTGAAAAAATAGGAAAAAATGTGGAAGTAAAGCTCTTATGCACAGTGGTCTTAACAATGATGATGATGGTGTTAGTGATGGTGGTGAGATAAGCAATGTTGGCCATTGTTTTTAGGTCACTAATTTACTCATTACAGAAATATGCACATTTTTTTCAGTCAATGTGTTGGACACTAGTAATAGAGAATTTTTGCCTCATGAAGGTAAAATTGAATGGGAAAAAGCAAAGAAATAAACCAACCTCTCCAGTTTAACATAGAAAATATGTATAACTTTGTTCAAGATATGACAGAAACATACAAGAGAATTGTATAAGTAAGACTGAGCATTTAGAGAAATCTGGCTGGGAAAGGTTAAGGTGTATACAATTTTTCTAGACTCAAAAACTAAAAAGTTAACATTTTGAAGAGGAGAAGGGAACTGTAGACAGTGCAAAGATACAAACACAAAAAACAGTAAAATAAAAACAGTATTACAAAACCAGGACTCAAGAATTAATGGTTGAAAAGGAATTAATGGTTGAATGACTGATCCATGTTAGATGCAAGCCTTAACATGTAGGAAAACAGAAACCTTTCATATTAGTCTCTGAGGAAAAGATAATGGCAGATGTGTTAATCTATCCCAAGCAAAGTCTGGTTTTACTCAACATAGCAATTCCAGATTGCATTTCAAGCAGAGCAGCCCATAAAAAAAAAAAAGAAAGAAAAGAAAAAAAAGGTCACTCTTAGAATATTAGTCTGCTAGGTTGTCAGAGCTAAAAGAATGGCTAGGTCAGTTTTCTAAATGGCAGTAACTATCATAACTTCATTAAATTCACCAGGGGGCTTTTTAGAAATACACATTTCTGGGTACTACTCTCAGATATTTTGAGAATATTGGTCTAGGACAAGGCCTCTGCTTTGAAGCACCACCCTCAATCACCCCTGCCATCATGTTGTTATGATGCATAGTAGGTTTGCAATCGTGTCCACAGTCACCTCTTTGTCTGTAAGCCCAAAGAAAAGAAACTTACCTTAAAAATCTTAAAATCCGTAAGCAACAAAATTAGAACTAGAACTCAAGTCTTCCCTGCACAGAATTTCTCCTGCTGGACTTCAGAAATAGTATAAGGTAGTACCACCTTTTCCACTGGCTTTTTCATGATACCAATCAGAGCAATTATTAGAATCATCTTCTTGAATCATAGCAGAGCCTCAGATCAGGAATCACAAAATAGCAGACTGTGAGCTGTTTCTGCCCAGAAAGCTGTTTCATTTTTCCTACACATAATTTTTTTAAAAGATTTATTTATTTATTAATGAGACAGAGAGAGAAAGAGGCAGAGACACAGGCAGAGGGAGAAACAGGTTCCATGCAGAGAGCCTGATGCGGGACTCGATCCCGGGTCTCCAGGATCACACCCTGGGCTGAAGGCAGTGCTTTTAAACCGCTGAACCACCTGGGCTGCCCCCTATACATAATTTTTTAAATGGTTTGTAATGCCTTTATTCTGGACATACCCTCTCCAATTGGCCAAAAGCTCTTCCACAACCCCCCAGATGTTTTCATTTATATAATTTTCAGTCTAACCCCTTTAGAAGCATTTGAGCTCATGATCTAGGCAATAAGAGCAATTAAAAGGCAAAAAACTTACAGAGAGTAACTTACTAGCACCTTTTGAGTATATTAATAGATTAATTAATTTATCTAACAATTATTAATTTAAAAAAGACAACAAAGCTACAAAGAAAAATAACGTCTCAAGTGCCTTTCGTAACCAAGCCATCTTTCTTCACTCTCTACTCTTCAGCATTGTGTGTACCAGATAACTCTTTCTTTAGATAGAGCTAATTAACAGATGGACACGTAATCCAGGGGCTGTGTTAGGTCCATCAGATTCTGTCTCTGAGAAAATTACAACGGGTACACTTTTACAGTGGGTCAATCAAATTCAAATACCAGACTTGGAAAGTGAGTAGCTTCAAATATAGAGGCCACTTCTGGGGACGTCACGATGAAGCCTCCTCTGCAAATAAGCAGGTATACCCCTGAACTTAAAGAAAAGATGCATGGATTGGAGAGATGCATACACATGCAACCCCAGAGAAAAACATATGGAGAGGGTAATTGCTTTTAAGACCTCCTAGGTCCTCTTTTCAGTTCCACATAAGTCATAGTTACAACTTCTGATCTTGACATTGGACAGATAGTCATTCTTATTTCCTCAGATTAGTTGAGGTAGGTTTCCACTTTTTAAAACCAAACACACAAAAAAATAAAATAAAATAAAAAATAAATAAAACCAAACAATCCCTGGCGAAGACAGCCGCCTGGGGATATACTTCAATCTTAGAGTAAGGATATGCAGAACAAGAGTTGACTTGGTAGGGTAGCCCAGAGAATGCATATTCACAGATAGCACTCACTCCCCTGAAAAGAAAATTTGAGGAGAAAGGGTACAGGTTAGGAAAGTGAAACCAATGACAAATTTTATCTACTTCATAATTTTAACAGATGGCTGGCCCTAAGATTATAAAATACCTTTTTTAAAAAATTCAAAAATATTGTATCATTCATTTCTGCTAAAAGAATGAAATATTTTTTCAAAGCCATCAAAAGATGCAAGACTGTTTGGGGTATTTCTACCCACTAAAGTAATCAGGAAGCACTCTAACTGAATTAGATCATTCCAAAGATCATTGTAGATATTAACTTATTTGGTTACATGTTGCTATTGCAAAAAATATAGTTGTATTTTTGATATTTTAGCTATAATGAACTTTGAAGTATAATCTGGCCTACAAACAAGCTTATTTGGAAACAGTGAAGTTCTATGTGTAATTCTGAACCATTCTGCAACCATTTTAGAACCTACACAGCAATCACTAAGTATGGTAAGATCAGACTATGTTCTTTATGATGCTTTCTAGCCAAACATTCCCTAATTGTAAATTCGTAAGCTGTGGTGTAAACTCTTACAGTAATAAAGTGAAACCTGTAGCTCTGAGTCTAAGAAAATATCCAGTAATTCACGCTCTTACTACAGATCTCCCACTCTTTGCTCATATAATGATAAAGGTCCTAGTTCTTCTGAATCTTTCAAGTGCAGTACCCTTTCTTAAATGCAAATTGAGGGAACAAAGAAGAAATAAGATTCCTTCAAGCTCATGCTTGCTTTCCTTACCCCCACTACATGAAAACACTTTCTCTGATTCTTATAGTGAAGAATGAAGAATCACCCCACGATCTGCTACTTGAACTATTATTTGGTTATGACTAAATAATAAAATGATCAGTAATATTAACAATCATAGATTAGGAAATATGAATTCTAGCCACAGAAAGTTCACTCATCTGTCTATTATTCTTTTAGTATTAAATTTTGCTATGATTAAATCTACAAAATCATTTTTTAATGTGAAACCATAAGTTATTTTGTTGTAGAATGCAAGAAGATGGATGTAGTTCTCACAGTTTTAAAGACCTTTGAAAAACTGAACATAAAATTCAGAGGAACTCAATGTTGCCATTATAATGCTTCCTGAAAAATGAATGTTTAAATATTGTTTCCTTTTATTGAAGGTATATTTTAGTGACATAGAAGTGAAGGCAAGCTCATGTTAGTTTTTATAAACAATAGTGAATTTTATTATTTGATGGTATAATTTAAAAATAGCAAAATATCTGCCTTACTTTTGTGACAATGAATGCATCCAGTTGTATGTTGATTTTAATCTAGTGAAGTAAAAATGCTGTATAGTATTTGCACACACAAAAATTGCCATCTGAAAATATTTGTGAAAACCTATTTTAATGCCTGAATATCTAAGCTGAATGCATAATTCAGTACTTATTTTCAGAACAAATAGCCTGGAAAAATTTCATGCACAATTGATGATAATTTGAGTGTACAATCCATGGCTTGAGCTCATTAACATATTCATTCTGTCTAAGCTCTGTGTGCAAATTTAAATTGTAGTTTTCAAAAAATCGCTCATAACAACTCTAAAACATTAAAACCAGTTGTTCTTAACACCAATGGCTGAGTCTGAAGATTTCCCCATGATAAGAGATCTTTTGGAAGATAACTCCCCACTCTGAAAAAAAGATTATAACAATACCATATATAATTTGCATCTGGAGTTTAATTAAAAAGTTTAAAAAGTGCAATATATAAACAGAAGTTTCATGTGGGAGTAACGAGGGAAAAAATGTCTGTGTCTGTGTGGAAGGGTAAAATTCCTAGTGAAAATACCAAAATATGTGTTTCCGGTTTTGTTTTCTCTTTCAGATAGTGATTTTTTTAAATTTCAAAATGGATTTTTTAAAGTTGGTTTATATATCATCATAGTGAGAAAAACATTTTAAAATAAGGGATATTAAAAAAAATAAAAATAAATAAAATAAGGGATATTTAAGGTTATTTTTCTAAGAAAAATCTCATGTATGTCTGTATTAACTAAAAATCTCAGAACCTCTTTTTTAAATTTTATTTTAATCAGCTTAAGTGTAAATGCTGTTTTTGGGAAAGCAAAAGAGCCTTAGCTCTGATTTATACACATATTTTGCATGCTATATTTCATATATTATTAATTATTTCGAGTTGATCATGTTTCAAGTTGATCGTGCGTTAGAATCCTTCATTTGTCTTGAGTTGCAGTTTTATAAATTACTATTAAAAAAGGAAAAGATATTACTAGAAAGAAGTAAAATATTTTAAATAAACATGCTTTTGAAAATTTAATCAATATCTAAAGCACTGATTTACTATATATTGTACTATATAATACAATATTCTAAACTAGTCATATTTTTCATAGAAATTCTAGACATCTTCTTCATGAAAATACATAACACCAGGCATTTTTCATTTCAGTATTCTCGATAATTCAAAAAAGATTCATAATTATGTTATGTTAAACATAAAAGTAAACAAATCTTAATGAATCTCCATAAACAAATAACTGATGAATCAATGGAACCTCTAGAGGAAAACACTGTCTAAAAACCAGGGTTATATATTTAATAGTATAGTTTTGCAAGACTATGCCTTTAGTGCTGATGCATTACATAAGAGAAATTGACAAGGTTACAATTTGTGTTGCTAATGGAAATTATTTTTTCAAAAATTAACCTTTAGGCTATAAAGAATGACAGATATTCAAATATTCTCAAATGAGTATTTAAATCGAAAATTTCTATTCATTCCTGCCCCCCAATAGAACTTCCATTCTGGATTCCTGCGTGTCATACACACAATTGAATTCTTAACAGCTGCCATTCAAAAGAACTGCAGAGGACCATTTGAAAGTAATATTTTGCTCTGTGTGACATCTAATTTTTTTCCCCTCAGAAATCATAATTTTTTTACACACCTCATAGTCTTCCTAACAGGAAACCAGCTCTGCCTGTCATTTTGATTGGGGAGGAACCTTGTTTTCCAGGTCACTGGCTTGAATCCTGGAGACAAGATATTCATGAGGGACCTGGATGGGGAATTTACATCTCCGTGCAGAGTTTTCCTCTCCATTTGCCAGCATGCCAGGTCAGTGAGCTGCTCTGTCAGAGGGAAGATAATGGCTGCTGTAGTGCCCCCTGCTTATTACACACTCAGTGCTTCTGACCTTCTTGGGAAACCTCCTAAAGCATTCTGATTTGAGGCATCCTCCTATTCTTTAAGACCCTCTTACATTCATAGCCTCCTGTCTAAAACATTATTCATGACTTTGGACTTTGGATGAGGCTACTCCCAAACACCAGACTTCAAACTTTTTCTCTCCACTGAAAACTTACTGAATGTGCAGAGAAAAAAAAATAAAATTGTTATACAGTTTTTAAATTTAAATTTTATAAACACCCAAAACTAATGCATCCAATTCAGCCAAAATAAAATAAAATAAAATAAAATCATCAATACAGTTGAAAAAAAAAAAGCTCATAGTTTGTCAACCTTTATTTATCACTTGAGCTAGTCATCCTTAAAACAAATAAATACCCTATATTTTAGATGCCAAAATAACAAAATTTTATTTTTGAAGAAATTAAATTAAATTAAATATATTTTTAGTAGATTGTAATACTGTTTTTGAGTCTGGTAAAATTAGAAGTAACTCCTCTTCCCATGCTCATAATGTCTTAATATTACTCTTTTCATCTTTTCATTGCAATATAATGGATCTTTGGGACACTGAGAGACAGACACTAAGCATAGGCTTAACTGTGCCTTCATTTCCTATCCCAGACATTCAAATATTATCTGAAATAATTCCTCTCTCTACCTGATTAAAAAAAGAATTGAATAATCAAGCACTCTAGCATTACTCCGTTAATTTAGATGAGGAATCAGTTAAGAGGAATTTATGGGCAAATGACACCAATGTTTCAATAATGGAGAAGAGGAACACTTCCTTTGGATCAGAGAGGAGGCCCCACAGGTAGTTTCTTATCACAACTTTCTCACCTCATTTTAGTTACTCTCAATGGTGACAACAATACACAAGCACAGTCTAGTCAAGAGGAGCTCTCACAAGAATTTTTCAAACATTCCATATTCCCTCTCCTTATTTCAGTAAATAGCATCTCTGTTAGTAAAAGGAGGACACGCATTCCAATACAACTTTTAAAAACTTATAGACTATTTTTGTTCTACAAATGGGAAAAAAAAATCTACTGATGCTAGAGAAGCTCCTATAATATTTTCCCTAATTAGTGTCTTTTGTAGATTTTTGAATTTTAAAATTTTAAAACTGAACTTTCATGATGTACTAGAAACATGCACTATACAACACATGTACTACTATATAGGATAACAGCCAAAAGGACAGTCATTAGATTATATGAATTTGCATTTTGTTAAATGTGAAGGGGTATTAATATTAAGGACTGATGTGATGGATGTAGAGATTAAAAAGAATATATTTACTTTTTTATAAATAGAAAGTTCTGAAAGTCCAGTTATATGCCAGTTGTCTTGGGACATTTTCCATTCACATCTGGCATATGCTGTCATGCAGTGAATAACAAAACACAGCAGAACAAAGGTGTTCCTACCAATATCCAACATCCACCTCACAGAGCCAGCTGCTGGGATAAATTCAGATTTTATCAAAGGTTTACCAACATTTTGGTCTCAGTATCTCTCATTCTTAAAATTCTCTTTCTCTCATTCTTAAAAAATCCTAAAGCACTTTTGTTTATGTGGATTATACTTATTGACATTTAACTCACTGGAAATTAGAAGAAAACATTTTAATGCTTATTGATTTATTAATTTTTAAGTAACAGTAATAAACCTATTAGATGTTAATATAAATACTACTTATGAAAATAACTATATTTTCCCAAACAAAATAGTGAGAAAAATGGCATGTTCACACTTTTTGAAAATCATTTTAATGTCTGTATTAATAGAAGATAGCGAGATTCTCTTACCTGCTTTAGCATTTAACTTGATTCAACATGTTGGCTTCATTGAACTATATGAAGGAAACCTGCCTTCACACAGATATACAGTTGGAAAAGCTAGGCATATTTTAATAGACTTTTCAGATAATTGTGCATACTATTCACTGATACAGTACCAAAACTCAACCTGGTGGTAATTTCTTAATGATTATTTTCAATGTGGTCTTTAAACCTATACAAACTTTTTGCACCACTTACATTAAAGTGATTAGTCTACTTTTCACTTTTTTTTTTTTTTTAAGATGTTATTTATTTGACAAAGAGAGAAAGAGAGCCAGAGAGCACAATTGGGCAGAGGGTGGAGGGTTAGGGAGAAACAGACTCCCCAATGAGCCGGGAGCTTGATGAGGAGCTTGATCCCACCCTAAAATCATGACCTGGTCTGAAGGCAGATGCTTAACCGACTGAGCCACCTAAGGTGCCCCTAGTTTTCAGTATGAATGAATCTTTTACTCATGCATGATTCTGTAGCATCATGAATTAGTTTCTGGAAAATTTGGGCCACTGAGTTATGCAGTTGTTCCAAATATTGACACATTTACCTATATAATGTGTAAATACAGATAGATCAATTGATCACTATAGATCACATTAGAAAAGACTTTAAGTGTTGGGTAGGTGTCAGATTCAAGATGGGGATGCAAGTTTCAAATTCTAATTTTTGTTTGAAACCTCAAAGGTTATCATTGCCACCAAAGGCTGTCAGTTGTTTTCCTTGAAGTGACAGGCTCACATTGTTCACTTTTGAGAAAATATATTACAAATACCTACGTCTGTGGGGCACCTCTCACCTTAAAAACACCCTAAATCTGAATAACCATAGTTTTATTATTATTTTTAAGATTTTATTTATTTGAGAGAGAGAGAGCAGGAACAGGAGGAGGAGCAGAGGGAGTGGAAGAAGCAGACTCCGGCTGAATGGGGAGCCAGTCGTGGGGCTTATCAGGACCCTGAGACATGACCTGAGCCTAAGGCAGACGCTTAACCTACTGAACCACACAGGCATTTAATTAATTTTAATTCTCATTGTCCAAAGAACTAAGCATTGTTTACACCCAGAATACTGACAAACTTTTTCATGCTTTTAAAAGTATCTCTGCTTTTTAAAGAAACATATTATGATAGTTAGATTAGACATATCTAATTAGAAATATGTTTGGGTAGCTCAGAAAAGTATGCATACTTTAGTAGATGATCTTATTTTTATTAAAAGTGATCTACCACCAATTGTTTGAAAGCTAACAATAGGAACTAACATTTATTGAACCAGATACTATTCTTAGCACTTAACAGATATCATCTCATTGACTTTCTTGCTACAACCCACAGATAGGCATTTTCATTATCCTTACTTTACAGATGAAAAAATGTAAACACAAAACTGTTAAGTTGATTTTCCAAAGTCACATAGCTAATAAGTGGTGAAACCAGGTTTTGACCTTGATGTTAATGTCTATATGCCATGTTCTCAATTACCACAGTGCACTGCCACTAAAGAAATTGCTGTTTTGAAATTTGAATTCATCTATATGAAGAATTTCAACTATATTTCAAATACTAAGACATTAGAGCATTGTTAAATATGAGTCAAGTTACACGCATTTTTTTAAAAGATTTTATTTGAGAGAGAGAGATAAAGAGAGAAAGCACAGGCAGGGGTAGGGGCAAAGGGAGAGTGAGAAGCAGGCTCACCGCTGAGCAGGGATCCCAGGGTCCTGGGATCATGACCTGAGCTTGAGCCTAATACAGACGCTTAACCAACTGAGCCACCCAGGCACCTCACCTCGATTTATATGCTTTCTTTTAATTTGTGAAATGTATTCATGGCATTCCAATGTCAAAGCACTTACAAGTAGAAATTTTAGCCTTATGATCAGAAAAATCATAGTGACCACTGAGTCACCCAGATGTTCCATTCTCAGAAGTTTTAAAATGTAGTTTGTTTATGCCATTAAACCCTGCCCAAGTTTATCTTGTTACATATCATTGGTGAAGTACTAGAACTGTGTTTGAATCTCAGGAACTATTTCAAATTATTTCCACTTTTATGTATTAAAATCCACTTAGACTTCTCAAGCATCAGACATAAATTTCTATATAGATAAAAATATATGTGCACATACATACACACATCAAAATTAGCATTCTTTCATCATCTTGCAGACTTTTGAGAGTACACAACTGTTATGGACTGAATTGTGACCCACCAAAACTCATATGTTAAAGCTCTAACCTCCATTATGACTATCTGGAGATAGGACTTTAAGAAGGCAATGATGGTGAAATGAAGGTATAAGGCAAATCCAATAGCATAG
Organism: Canis lupus familiaris; assembly: GCF_011100685.1. Classification (NCBI taxonomy): domain Eukaryota; kingdom Metazoa; phylum Chordata; class Mammalia; order Carnivora; family Canidae; genus Canis; species Canis lupus. The sequence continues at coordinate 63,665,357 of NC_049225.1, read as the reverse complement.
CACTAGTATTCTTATTAGAAGACCAAGAGACACCAGTGCTTCCTCCTTCTCTGCACACACACAGAAAGGAAAGGCCATGTGAGGACTTACTGAAAAGGTGGCCATCTGTAAACCAGGAAGAGAAACTTCATCAGAAATCAATCCTGATGACACCCTAGTCTTGGGCTTCCAACCTCCAGAACTGTGAAAAAAATAAATTTCTGTTAAACTACCTAGTCTGGGGACCCCTGAGTGGCGCAGCGGTTTGGCGCCTGCCTTTGGCCCAGGGCGTGATCCTGGAGACCCGGGATCGAATCCCACGTCGGGCTCCCGGTGCATGGAGCCTGCTTCTCCCTCTGCCTGTGTCTCTGCCTCTCTCTCTCTCTCTCTCTGTGTGACTATCATAAATAAATAAAAATTTATAAAAAAAAAAAAAGACTACCTAGTCTGTGATATTTTCTTATGGCAGCCTCACCTAACACAACACATAACAGACATTTTAAATGACATATATTAATTTTTAGATTGAATCAGTGCTAATATTATTTTAATATATGATGAAAAATATTTTTTTATTTTTATTTTTTTTTTGAAAAATATTTTTTTAAAAGCTATTTCTCTAATCATCAGGGAAATGTAAATCAAAATCACAATAAGGGGAGCTTGGGTAGCTTAGCCGGTTAGGCATCTGCTCAAGTCATGATACCTGGGTTCTGGGATCGAACGCCATATGGGGCTCTCTGCCTAGTGGGGAACCTGTTTCTCCCTCTCCATCTCCCTCTGCCTGCCATTCTGCTGCTTGTATTCTCTCTCTCTGTGTCAAATAAATAAAATTTTTAAAAGATTTTATTTATTTATTCATGAGAGACACTGAGAGAGAGGCAGAGACACAGGCAGAGAGAGAAGCAGGCTCCATGCAGGGAGCCCAACGTGGGACTTGATCCCGGGGCTCCAGGATCAGGCCCTGGGCTGAAGGCGGCACTAAACCGCTGAGCCACCCAGGCTGCCCTAAATAAATAAGATTTTTAAAAAGAATTAAATATTAAAAAAAAACACACAATAAGATATCACCTCACACCTGTCGGAATGGAAAAAAAAACACAAAACAAAGAAAAACAAGTGTTGAGGAAGATGTGGAGAAAAAGGAATCCTCATGCACTGTTGGTAGGAATGCAAACTGGTACAGCCACTTTGGAAAACAGTATGGAGGTTCCTCAAAAAATTAAAAATAGAATTACCATAGATCCAGTAGTTCCACTACTGGGTATTTACCCAAAGAACACAAAACAGTAATTCAGAAAGATATATTCACTCCTATGTTTATTGCAACAGCATTATTTACAATAGGCAAATTATGGAAGAAGCCCAAGTATCCATCAACAGATGAATGGATAAAGAATATGCGGCATATATGCATACAATGGTATATTATTCATCCATAAAAAGAATGAAATCTTATCATTTGCAACAACATGAATGGATCTAGAGGGTATAATGCTAAGTGAAGTAAGTCAGTCAGAGAAAGACAAATACCATATGATTTAACTTATATATGAAATTTAAGAAACAAATGAATAAAAAAAGAGGCAAACAAACAAAAAAAACAGATTATTAAAAATATAAAACAAACTGGTGGTTACCAGAGGGGAGATGACTGGGGAGTGGGTGAAATAAGTGATGGAGATTAAGAGCACGTTTACCATGATAACCACTGAGTAATGAATAGAATTGTTCAATCACTATATTATACATTTGAAACTAATACAATACTATATATTATTATACTGAAATCAAAATTTTAAAATTTAAAAAGCTAATTCTATCTCTCTCAAACACATATAAATACACACACGCATGCATGCACACACATGTATACACATTCACTCATGCTATGGCACCTCACTTAAAAATAGGTCTTGGTCATTCAGAGTCAAGTTTTATGTTAAGCATAATTTTTTGAAAAAGTGTGGCCCAAATTTTCTGATCTATAAAGAGTTCAATTCAAGAGCAATTTAAGTGAAATGAATAGAGAATTTTTAGTTGAGGATCGTATATGGATTCAAATCTCAGACCTTGAGCAAGCACACACCTTTTTCACCCTGGGGTTTCAATATATTCAAAGGTAAGAATAATGCCTTATTCACTGAGGTATTGTGATAATTAAATGAGAAAAAGAAATATGAAAGCATACCTAGCTCTTTTGACAATCCAGAAAAGCTGTTTGAGGAAAAATTTGAAATCTAGAATGATCTCCAATGCTCCCTTTCAGCACATTCCTACTCTCCTTGGTGTCACTGAGCTGAGGTGTTCTGGTGCTCTAGGTTGTTGCTCTAAATTCTTGAGTCTAGTCACCGTAAAGTTCCTAGCATTTTATTTGCATTTAATAGATAACTGCTTTGTTACCTAATTATCCCCTCAAGCTTACATCTGGCTTTCTCTGACTTCTAAGGGGTAGAAAAACTGATCTGGTAAACACCAAAAGATGAGAAATTTTCATACTGAACCCAAACAGTTTTGATTGGGAGACATACACATGCACACATATGTGCACACATGCACATACACACACACATGCACACACACACATAGGCACATACAGTCAACTATTCTTTGTTATCTCTTACTCTTAAAAAGTAAATTCCTCTGCGTTTTCTAATTAAAGTGTTTTCTACTTTATTTTAATTTGGAATTAGCTAATTGAATACAGTAACATAGATCTGTTCTTTTTTTTAATTTCAGTACTTCAGTTTTTTACTATTAAATATCTGCATATTTTATTTCTGTAGATAAACCTATATGATTAATAATATTAAAGGTTGAGGGATCCCAAAACTATTTGCACATATTTCACAAGAGTTTCATGAGTCATAATGCTTAGTAAAAACCATGGTACTACTTCAAAAATCTCCTGGAAAGCTCCTGTCATCTATTCAAAGTCCCTAAACCTTTATGTTAAAACTGCAGGATGGCTATTCTAACAACCTTTTTCCTAGTCCCCTAAGTGAAGTCTGAATAGAAATCCTAGTGAGTTCTTCTGTACTCTCCATCATTGGATCTTTTGAGCATAAAGAGTTATTTCTTCAGTAGGTTTTCTATTAAGAAAGGAGATTATATCTTTGAGCCTCTTCAAAGTAAAATCCCCATGAGTTCAACCAAGTTTTCAACATGCTGCTGTACAAATGTGTTTCTGACCCTGACTAGAGGAGCATTCTTTGTTCCTGTGTATAATTTAGTTTCCACTTCCACTGTTCTTCTGAGGAAAGGATACCACAAAATGGTGGAAAGACAACTAGACTAGAAGTAAGAAGACAAGATCTAGGACTCTAATTAGTTCTGTGGACTTGGACAGAGAGGCCACTTAACACTCTGCTTTCTTCCTCATCCCACAGGTCAAAATAAATGCCTGCCCTGACTATCTCCCAGGTTGTGAGGTTCTAATACTCTGAACACAAGTAACGAATTCTGTGCAATATAATTTTTTTAAAAAGTCAATTACATAAATTCTGACTAATTTAAAACATATTTATGAATCAGGAACCAATATGAACTCTAATTTTAAAGGATCAAAGGACACCTGGGTGGCTCAGTGGTTAAGTGTCTGCCTTCGGCTCAGGGTGTGATCCCGGGGTCCTGGGATGGAGTCCCACATTGGGCTCTTTGGGTGGAGCCTGCTTCCCCCTCTGCCTGTGTCTCTGCCTCTCTCTCGCTCTCTGTCTGTCATGAATAAATAAATAAAATCTTTAAAAAAATAAATAAAAGATCATATACCACCCTGATGATAGCTAAAACCCTAATAGTTAAAAAAAATCAATAAAGCTACCTCTCTCTCCTGTTATGAAATAAAATGATGGGAATGAGATAAAATTGATGAAAAGAATACTTGATTTTTTATATCATATAGATGTCTCTCAAAATTTGATGTCAGCTACTAAATAAAACATATTTTTTTAATTTGAATTTACTTATGTCTTTCTAAAGTGACATCACTGACTAGGAAGAAAATCTTAAGAAATAACTGAATAAAAAAAAGCATACTTTTATTTCTTAACATTTGAAATTTACTGTCTACTTTTTTTTAATTTTTTTATTTATTTATGATAGTCACAGAGAGAGAGAGAGAGAGAGAGAGAGAGAGAGGCAGAGACACAGGCAGAAGGAGAAGCAGGCTCCATGCACCGGGAGCCCGACATGGGATTCGATCCTGGGTCTCCAGGATCGCGCCCTGGGCCAAAGGCAGGCGCTAAACTGCTGTGCCACCCAGGGATCCCTACTGTCTACTTTTTCATAAAATTTGGACCTTTCTGAAAATTATATTGATTCTTTCAGAATGATAGTATCATAACTGTTGGGAGACAATCTCTCTGGGTTTTCCTTGTTGATGCATGTCTTGGAAGTAAAGACATTAACTCCCTTTGCTCTGAACAATCTTCCAAGAATGTTAAAAATAAAGATAGTTCTTCTTTTTGGGGAAAAAGCAGATTTCTTTCAGCCTAGCATAATAAATATAATATTACCCTCTGGGGCAAGTGTCAGTTGAGCTCACTGTCCATTATAAAAGAGCTGGGTTCTCTAAGCTCAGAATTCCTCCCCTACAGAATAGTATACTGAATGTGCAGATGTTGCTTCTCCATATTATCTCATGGCAACCAAGGCTCAGAAAGCCAGTGCAAAAGCTGACATTCGGGCTACCACTATTGTTGCTGAGCAGTAAGTTCTCTGACCCGGGAGTCTTATGACTTCTACCACCATGTATGAAACTGTGGCAGACTAATATATTAGTGTTCAAGTGAAGTAGAATTTTAGATTTTTCACAATTCTTAACAATAAAAATATCTGATGAAAAGATAATATAAATTATCTTTCTTACTACTTTCTATCATTGAATACCACTGGTGAGTTTCAGAAAAAACTTACTATATCTTGAAACATCCCCATACTCAGTGAAGGTAATGCCACAGTAAACTTTCACTAGAATCTATTTACTAAAGCCTGGAATAATTTGATTTGCAACTAAAATTGCCCAAATTGAAATCAAGGGCTCATTTAGGCCAGAGAAACACCTGGTTCCTTCTTCTTTCTCACATTATAGTAAAAGAGCTGTTAATCATATTATTTCTGCCCACACTTCTTTTTAGTAAAACATGTTCACAACATCCCAGAAGGAGCAGATACGTAGCAAAAGACTCTGACCTCTAAGCCACCACCATTTAGTCTGAGGATAAACAACTAAAACATGCTCAGGCAATCCTATCCTAGTCTTGTGCCACAGAATTTGGAATAATTACACGAGAAGAGAGATTTTTATTGTGATGAGGTTGTGCTGAAAGGTCATGTTGACCAAGAGAGTGAGAATAGTATTTGAAGGTTGCCATGGTGAGATGTACACATATAAAATAGCAAGATGTCAATCTTCAAACAGAAAAAATGAAGGAAACACATAGAGTAGTGACAAGAGTTGTATAGGACCCAAAAGAGAGAGATAGACACAGAGAGATAAATGCTTGCTCTCATTCCATCTCTCATGGACACTGATTCTGCTTCCTGCACTGAAGCTCACAAGATCTTTAAGTATGCTAACAAGAAATTTTCTTTATTCAAGGAAGAAAAGAGCTCCTGATTCAGTAATGTGTGTGAATTAATTATTAATTATTTTTATATTACTTTTACTTTGGCATAAATAAATATTTTACTTAGTGATTTTCTTATAATTTAAATAAAGTGAGTCCAATTCTGAGAATCATCCAGAGCATGTCATTATATAATGGAATAGTATATAAGCTGATAGATAGAATTAATATAACTGCTTACATAATAATTCTTGTAACATAATCTAATACCAAATATAACAAACATAGTTCACAATGATGAGGAAAAGCAAAGGCAAAAGTTAGACTTGACTTAGAAAAATATTAGTTATGTTTGCTTGGATAATAATAAAAATTTTCTAAGCCAGTTTTTTCACCTATAAAATAGAATATTAATGCCTATCTTGTAGACATCAATTTCTGTAATAAGGACTAAAACCTATTGACATGGCAATAGTATCACAACTCCTGAGTCATCTCCACTTCTCCCCATCCCTACAAACTTCTCTCCTAGGCTAGACTAGTACTGAGGTTAATAGCCTGGTCATTCCTACATGTATGTGCCCTACCCTTGTGATCTAACAGTGAATCTGAATTTGTTGGACCAGATACTAAACTTGGATGATGAACACTTAGAGAATGGATAGAAATGGGCAAAATCCAGGAAGTAGACGATAGGAAAATCATGCAAAAATCAGTCATGACAGTACATGTAAGGTTGGGAGAGAAAAGAAGAGGAAGGAAAGAAAGTCAAAGCATTAAATTCTTGGGGAATTGACTTCTGGAGGTTGTGGAAGAGGTAGAAAAAATTAGAGGGGAGAATTGAAAGTGGGAAAGTATTGCTAGAAGATACCAAGTGGATCTTCCACGTGTGTCAGGAAATTGCTTTTTAAATTTGGAGAAAGTGGCAAGAGGAGGTGGCTGTTGAAATGTAGTTCTTTAAATGAAATATTACCTTAAATTTAAATCATATCGATCCATGGCATCAGTATTTATATGTAAAGTGTACAAAAACTATTATATCAAGCTCTCAGTAAAGAGAGTCATCTTTATTTTTCATGGTATTCCAAATTCAGTATGAATAAAAGGAATAGAAAATATAAAAGACTTAGATTCCACTGTCAAAGGCAATGAAAATATTTGTATTTGGTTTACACCCTGTAAGAGTGATGGGGCAGGGACACTTAGGTGGCTCAGCGGTTGAGAGTCTGCCTTTGGCTTGGGGCATGATCCCGGAGTTCCGGGATCAGTCCCACATCAGGCTTCCTGCATGGAGCCTGCTTCTCCCTCTGCCTATGTCTCTGCCTCTCTCTGTGTTTCTCATGAATAATAAATAAATTAAATCTTAAAAAAAAAAAAAGAATGATGGGGCAACACCACTGAAAACTTCTGTTATCAGACTGAAATAATTCCACTGCTTTTGTATAATGCAGACCTCATATCTAGCCAACAGTTCCTTACTTTGAGTGTTGCGATGACAAAGCTGCATTAAGGCCTCACTGAGAATCATATCTGGTCATTATAGATAGAGAATAATTGTCATTATTCATTAAACAACTGCTATATGGCATGCACTACATTGTGAAAATTACATATTATCCCATCTGTTTCGCACCACACATGAGGTAGGAAGTATTCAGAGTATGATCATCTCCACTTAAGATAAAGGGGCTGAAACAATGAAGTTAAATAATATACTATATTAGACTAATATATTAGTATTACAGACTAATATACTACATTAGTATTATAGACTAAAATACTATATTAATATTATGGACTAATATATTAGTATAATTATAATTAGTATATATTATATAATTAGTATGTTAGTTGTATATAATTTGTAATTACTATAGTAATCACTATACTATATTAGTATAATAGAGGCTACTTACATATTGGGATTCAGAATAAAACTCAAAGTCATAGCAAAGACCTCTAGAATGAACAAATACCTAGGTTAGAAGCTTAAAACATCTTCAAATAGCTTGAATCCAATAGAAGTGGAGGATGAGATGGTGAGCAGGAGGTAGACTGAAGAAGCTCTGAAGTCTCCCAGGCTTACCAGATCTAATTACTCCAAATGCCTACTTGCTAGTATAAATGTGGATCCCAAGATTTGTCTAGGTCACCTCAGTTTAGTCAAGAACTAGGTTGGGATGAATCTGAAGCTTCGCAGTATCAGTAGCTTGTTAGGTACTAAACAAGCAGAGATGGGCACTAAAACTTTACTTTTCTCTGAGTGACATGTCTTTTTAAGATGTTTTAATAACAGAGTTTCTCTCTCATGACTAAACATTTTAAATATTTATATCATTATCCTTATCATTTAGGTTCTTAATTTTTTTTTTATCTCCCAAGCATTTTTGAAGATTGTATTCTTCATTCTTAGGATGAAAAAATTAAGACTAAGTACATTGTTTCAGTGTGGTTTTGTGTTTCCTGTCTTCCTGTCATAAATAAACTTGCATTGCCTGGCAGCAATGTCAGTGTCATCTCACAGACAAGCATTAAACATAGGGAAGGGACAGGACACCTGCGTGGCTCAGCAGTTAAGTGTCTAAACTTTGGCTCAGGGTATGATCCTGGAGTCTCGGAATCGAGTCCCGCATTGGGTTCCCTGCATGGAACCTGCTTCTCTCTCTGCCTATGTCTCTGCCTCTCTCTCTCTCTCTCTCTCTCTCTCTCTCTGGGTGTGTGTGTGTGTGTCTGTGTGTGTGTGTGTGTCTCATGAGTAAAATAAATAAAGTCTTTTAAAAAAATTTAAAAAAACATAGAGAAGATCATGAGCCATCATTTAGATTTAATTCCAGAGGCTTTTTCCCCCATTATAAATCTAAGCTATCTGACCTTTACAGCAGGTGCATACTACTTCAAGAGATATAAGATTTGGTGAATGGGGATCCCTGGGTGGCGCAGCGGTTTAGCGCCTGCCTTTGGCCCAGGGCGCGATCCTGGAGACCCGGGATCGAGTCCCACGTCAGGCTCCCGGTGCATGGAGCCTGCTTCTCCCTCTGCCTATGTCTCTGCCTCTCTCTCTCTCTCTCTCTCTCTCTCTGTGACTATTATAAATAAATAAAAAAAAATTAAAAAAAAAAAAAGATTTGGTGAATGGACTTGCCCTGCATGATATGCACCATCTCTGTTTTATGACATCCCTTTATATAATAAGAGCTGACTACAAATTACTTGGTATGGCCAAAAGTAGGAGAAAACTCTCATCAAGCAGAAAGCAAAGTTTACTTGTATAAATTAAGCGACCCTTGAATAAATAAGCAGTAATTGCTATAGTAACTTCTCAAATCACAGAAACAATAGGACTACATTTTTTTAATATTTGAGAATGTCAGTTCATTACTTCCTGTTTACTTGCAATTATTTGAAAATAACCTGGATAACTTTATAATCAAGGTATTTCCTCTTGGCTCCCTGGTATACATCAGACTGCCTGAGGAGACGATTGACATCCTAAGGTGTCCAAAGCATAATCAGTCTTAAGAGCTGCTAATGTTAAAATCCTGACTAATGTTAATCAAAAATTTAAAAAAATCTTAGCTTGTTAAACACACACATTCACACACCAACACACACACACACGCACACACACAGATCACATTAGTTTTTAAAACACGGTAAATAGTGCTGCCTAATTTTTAAATTATTTTGGCCCATGTCCACTTTGCAAAACTACATTTGTGTGTATGTGTGCCTGTATCTTTGCGTATGTGTTTGTTATACCTAGTAGTCACTACAGGTTGTTTGAAATTTTGCAAGAAATGTCCAGTTTCTATAGTGTATAGACAGTAAAATTCAAAATATTAGAGGAACATGGATACCCTTAAGGTAAAGATATTTTAATTAATGAAAAAAATTTTCTAAGCTTTTATTATGTCAGCATTGATTGGGCTGATTTATTTCATGACTGCAATCTCAGAAAATATATATAGCTCTTATATTAGTTATAGAATATACTTTATGTATCTAGAATATACTTTATGTATTAGATATTAGTATGTTTAAGCACATATTCAGTTACTACAGAGATATTAAACTGGATCAAAGTAGACAGAGCTAACTTACCTAAATGATACCAGGAATTGACTGAACCCGTGTCCTGTTACTATGATCCTTTTGTTTGCTGCACACACATTCCGCTTCTGCTCTCCTCTGGCACAACCACCCTGGGTATCCTAGCTCTCCATCAATAACTATACACTTTTCCTAGGATTTTTATCTAGCCCCATGATGCAAACATTTGTATATATACCAGTGATTCCTAAATGTATTTTTCTAGGCTAGCCCTCTCACTAAATGCCTATCTAAAATATTCAGTGGCCTACTAGTATATTCAATTGACATAATGATATCTAATTGATATATTCCAATGTTTGAAATGGAGCTTTTATTTTTTATTGGTAAGAGCAGAAATTTTCATGCATTACTTTCCATCAGGGGATAAACTTCCACTGTTAACTTGGTTTTACTCCTGTGGTGGATCACAATGCTATGCTCCTTCATTGCCTCCATGGCCTCAGATATACTATCCCTTATTCTAGGACTGCCTTCCAGCTAATATAAGATTTCCTCCAGGCCAGCATACCATGGGAAAATCCCATCATATGAAGAACTTTAAGACAAAAAACAAAAAACAAAAAAACAAAAAAAACAATGCAGAGTCTGCTTTCTGATTATTCATTTTGTTGTCCCTAGTTCTCTAACCATTCTTGACTTGAAAACCAAGAAAACATGAATATGTTATAGTGAATATGGAACTAGACAAAATTAATCTGTGTATCAAAAGGCAAATGAAATAGCATACCTGAGCATTATTTACTTGTCTCTGAAGTGGAGATGATTATACAACCATGAGGCTGCTGAAGAATTAAATTAGATGAAAAATGACAGGGCTTTGCACATATTGGTTTCCTTCTTTCCCTTATCAATCCTGAGAAATTATTTTGTAAATATATCATTTGGAGAACTCTTTGGCATACCAAATTATTATTAACATAACTACTAACATAGCTTCTCACTTTTATAAAGATTCAAAGGTTTGCCAATTGTACCTTCTTCTTAAATACAGGAATATTAGAGTGGATGGAAGGAAAGCCAATTTCAAATGTTCTCTAAAGAACTAAACTTATGCTGTGAAATAACATAAAGTAAACCACTGTCTGGATTAAATAGGGAAACTAACAAAATATTATTTGAAACTCTAGATGTCTATGAATTACAACAACAAATCAACAAACAAAAGTTGTCACTGACTAAAGGATGATGTGGCTTGGTTTTATTATCAGCTTCATTATTTTCTTTCTAAGTCACTTGTATAGTACTTAAGGATGCAGCTGAAACCTGAAGCAGTAGGTTTGTTTAGTTCATAAAACTCTTTTATGCGTGTTTGGTAGAGGTCTAGAAAATAATGGCCTTGCAGCATCATCCCTAAGAGGTACCAGAAGAAGAGACAAATGTATTTATAGGCCTTAACCAGTCAGTGATCTGTGCCATAGTTTTCTGACTTGGGAATGGCTATTTGTTATTAATGTAATCCTGCTTGCCTAACTCTTAGTCTAGTGCTGTTTATCTAAAACCTCTCAGTTCAAAAGCTCTAATTGATTCAAGGTTCTGGGACTTTAAACTATACTGATCTCCAACACCATCCGTACCTTGCAAGAGCTTAAAATTTGTACAATCCTCCAACAACTTCCAATTGTCCTTATCTCCAAATGACAAAGATGATTTAATCTAGGGCATCTAGAGGAATTAGAGAAGGGACTTCCCTCCCTAGTTCTTCCTGCCACTTTAAGAAGATGAAGCCCTATTCTTATGTTGTTGGAGATATTCACACACATTTCTGCTCTTCTGCTCCATTTTCTACTGCTCTATTGGGGCAGATGCTCTAAGATCACTATCCTTCCAGTTTTTCTCCTCCAGGGCAATTGTTCAGCTTCAGATATTCATCCATTTATCCCAAAAGACCAAGGTAATCTCCAAAAACACTAACATTCAAAGATTCCCTTTGTGGTCTTTTCTTAAGCAAATTTTCTTATCTTGACCTCTGAAGAATTCAGTGTCACTCCTTTGGTATTAATGCCAGGAGACAGCTCTTGGCACAATATCTGCTGATCCCTTCACCTAGCTGCCATAGTGCTTCCCAGAAATCTCAGAATAAGTTTTGTGGTACAATTTATTCTAATATTACACCAAAATACAACTCTGATCAAGCTACTTTCTTCTGAGAGATGGATTCTGCAGTTCAGACACTCATTTATATATTCATATTCACTCATCCATTCAAACAAATATTTATTCAGTTCCTACAATTGTATACAGCATAGTATGCAGTATGCAAGGAAGAAAATGGAGTGCAGGTGTGGTTTCTTCTCCATGAAACTTATGTTCTAGCATTCCGTTTGGATAGGCGGACCTGAATCAGATAGTTGCACAACTGAATGAATAATAATGACATACTCAGATATATATTTTGAAGAACTAGAGCACTTAATGAAAGATGTTAGGTAAGATATGCCAGAGGAAGTAGTTTGAGCTAAAAGATGAATGATTAGAAGACGTTAACTAGACAAAGAATAGAAGAAAAAGTGTTCCAGGAAAAGAGTATGGAAGTACCAATTCCCCAAAGAAGAACTAAAAGAAGCCCAATGAGACTGGAACACAGACATAGGCAGAGGAAGTGTGTGTGTGTGATATACTCAGGACTGAATACCAGAGCCAGATCAGGTATCAGGCTATGTATGACTTGTAAGGTTTTGATTTTTCATCTCAAGAGCAAGAAAAAGTCATTGAAGGACTTTAGTCAGGGGGTGGAAAGATGCAGGAAAGAAAGACAGTACTATTTGAATTCCATGAGCCCCCTCTGGCACATGCTAGAGAATGGATAGAATGGAGTAGGAGTAGGTATGGGAAGTCCAGTTAGATGAAACATTGGTAAATCAGACTGAAGTAGAGGAAACAATACATGAAAAAAATAAGAGGTAAAATTAACAAAATGAGTATACTGAGCTCAAAGGTGTTATATATTTCATGAGTTTCCTTCCATTTCAAAATCAGCCAGGAAACTTAGAAATTTCTCTGGTACCACATAGATCAAGAATGATACTATATAAGTAATTTGAGTCCACAAGAAGCCACAATTATTCCCTAGAGAGAGAGTCAAAGTAGCCGCTAATAGCGTCCCCAGATTACACCTATAATTTTCACTACAGAAAAGAACAGCATCTTCCTCATAATTAACAGTCACAGTTTGATCATCTAGCATTGAACTAAAAATATAATTGATTTTTTTCCCAGTAGAATATATACCTGAACTTACTACTACAATACTAGGAATGTGAGAGCACTTGTAAACTGTATTTCATTGTTATTTATGTCACTTTACCTCAAAGCATTAAAGTTTGTGAAAAAACATTCAAGGATTGCTGGTTAGAAACTAGAGAATTGTGTTTCATTGTGTGACCTGGGAACTACAGCTTTCACTCCTCTTTGAAATGGAACAACCCATCCATTCGAAGAGCACATAAAAAGTGCATGATGCCTCTTGCAACATGCCAGTGACTAATATTTTCCCCTCATTTCTTTGTCACAGCAAGAAAACAAGAACAACCTCTTTATACCATTCTCAAGTGGTTTTAAAAGCTCTTTAAACTACTCAGCATATTAATGATTTGCTATTTATAAATTACACCCATTGAAAGGCCAAAATGACAAATAAATAGAACATTGAAACTTGTCTCTGTCAAAAACTTGCCTCTCCCACATCCAAAAAGAACAAAGGCAAGCCACTCTCCAGTTGACATTAGTGTTGTCAGAAGCAAAGCTATGAGACCTCTAAGACCCCGAGTGATGAGCTGGCTTTTTTCAATAGAAAATCTTCTCAGAGTTCATAAGTCAAGGAAGAACTTAATTAAAGTGTAACTCTTCTAAAAAAGAATAAAAATGAGAGGGGAATGTCTTGCTTCTTTTATGCCCTTTTCTTTTATTTTAATTACCGAACATTTCAATGTATTAAGATTCAATTCACTTATCAATGTTATAAAACCACATAACCCACCTTTAAAAAAAAAGAGCAGACTGTTTCAGTTTATTTTGCCAGAAACTTAGAGAAACTAATAAAATAAAATGCACATTTATAGCACATTACTTACCCATATTTATAAATCTTCACATCATGTTAATTTGTATTTCTAAATAGCTTTAGCAAGTATATGAAATAGCTGACAGTTTTTGTTTGGCTGTTTTCCCATTAGAATATAATCACTTAAAGAATGGTCCTGCATACTGCTGTCACAGAAATGGCAGCAGAGGGGAACAAGTGGTATTTGCACAAATGAGTACATACACATCTATTTATCTTAAAAGGCAGAATAAAAGCGCATATTCTGAAGAACTCGTTGTTGACTGTTTTTTTAAATAATCTGTAAATATAGATTATGACAAGTAGGATAAATTATAAAACTCACAATTGAAAAGGTATCATTTACTACTTAAATAATAAGTACTATGGTTGACTGAAAACACTTCTACTGATAGTTGGAAAATGCCAGAGATATGGAATTAGTCATTGGCATGCTAAAGAGCAGAAATATCTACCCAGCAGCTCTCATCAGCTAGGATTTATCATGCTGATATGACTGCTGGAAAAGGGGATTGTAGATAGAGGGTGTGCCTCCCCAACAATTCTGGCCTCCAAGTAATCTCTCTTCTCTGACATTCTCTCTACAGAATATATAAACTACAATACAGTCCAAAAGTTAATAAGATTATGTATTACTATTTGACTGTTCTTTAATTCATTTACATTAACAAAACACAGGCATTTGTTAACATTTTAGCATCTATGGCTATTAGCTGTTGGGTGTTGCATAGTTTCATCGCTGCAAGGGCCTCTAAGAAACCAGGTTTGGTCACTTGCTGCTGACAAAATCCAAAGGTAGAGAGATGAGTGGTGTTCAAACAAGAAAGAAATTTATCTCAGTGAGGCCAACATGCGGAAGACTTCAGACTAAAATCTCTAAGACTGTCTCCGAAGTGCCAAAAATACTTTTAGGTTTATAAAAGGAAAACGTAGGGCAAGGGTGAGTGCATACTGTGTGATGGCAGTGAAGGCCAAATGGCTCACTTTCTTGGAGTCAGTCACCTGTGGGTGGGGTCTTGCTTGTTCAAAGCATCCTTATTGCTTGAAGGGGTAATTTCAGTTCTCATCAGGGTATGCTTTGCCCTCAGGGTCTTCCTCCTGAGCCAAGAGACAACCTGGAATGAAGACCCCCATAGAAAATTTGAGGTCAAAATGGAGGCAGCTGAAGTTCTCTTTCAATGGGACAGAGCTAGAAGAGTACAAGAGAAATCAATGATCCCAAGCAATACTAGCATGCTGAGTAGAAAGCTGTGTGAGTTGGGAATAGAAATAAATGTCAGCTATGTAAAAGGAGATTTCAAAATAGAACAAGTAAACCTCGCTAAGAAAATTTCTTTTAAAAATAAGGTTAGGTCGGGAGGCCATAAAGGAGAAAGAATTTATGCACATCATCATGGGGGAAATCATGAACATCTTTTAAAAAAAATTTTTTTCACCAGCTGCAAACCTTAAGCCTGGACTTAACTTCCCTCACCATGAAACCTGAAACATCTGTATTCTTCACTTCAAAAAGAGCCAATTCAATTTAACAGGTTTCAATCTCTCATTTGCATATTAACCCAACCAATTCCAGTTAATCCAGTTTTTTTTTTCATTTTTTTTTGTTGTTGTTCTTACTGTTGTTTGTTTGTTTAAAGATTTTATTTATTTATCCATGAAAGACAGAGAGAGGGGCAGAGACACAGGCAGAGGGCGAATCAGGCTCCACGCAGAAAGCTCGATGTGGGACTCCATCCCGGGACCAGGATCCTGCCCTGAGCCCAAGGCAGATGCTCAACCACTGAGCCACCCAGGTGCCCCCACATAGTTTCAATTTCTGTTTTGCATAGAGGACTCAAATGAGAACTACAATGGTTGCCTTTGCCATATAATTCTGACTCCTCTTTGCCTTCCTCAGAATACACTTCCTGAATCTGTGTCTCCCAAATTGCAATTCTAATTGCCTAAATGGTCTGTTTGCTTAAATGTTCAGTAAATTCTTTCTTGGTCTACAGGTTACATATTTTCCAACAACACAGGCAGGGAATCAAAGAAAAGCATTCATTTCTTAAATGTCAGTTCTCAATTGTATGTTCCAGCAGGTGTTAGAGGGATCTCTGGGTGACAGCCAAGTCCTTCCTGTCCATTGAGGTATGGAGAATTTGACAAAAAACTGATGTGCCTTCAGCCATATCAGGCAGGCTTAAGGAGTGGCCTATTAATGTCATTCCTTCCTCTGTTAAATGCTAAAAAAGAACTCAAACCTTCAAAGATCTCAGTTGCTCAAAAAACTAAAAGAGAAAACCAGTTAACTTTAAAGCTGGTGAAAAAAGAATGTTCTCATGATCATGGAAGAAGGATCACCACAGGAGGAGGAGGAAGTCCAATGCGGGCCTGTGGTGTGAGTCCAGACTGCAAAAATGACACTCTCCAGAGTTTGCAATTGGTATTAGATACTGCTTCTAGTTTATTCTCTCAGTAGCATATCCATGAAGACGGCTGTGTGGAAAACATAGACAATGAGGGAAGGTAAGAATACTCCATGTAGGAAGGCCCTATTCTACTTTACTTCTCCTTCCCCCCACCGACCCACACACACACACACCAGTACTATGACAGAAGTTAATTATTTCTGTATTTCTATTCCATTATTCCAATAGGGGTCCACTTTTCTCTGATGCTTCCATATACTTTTAGCTGTCTTATGGTTTGTCTGCCATGGTGGCAGCTCTAGGCCAAATGCTTTAAAACCTTACTAGTGTTCTCCTTGGTAAAATGAGGATGGCAACTGCACCCATCTTAGAGATTCTAGTAAGCATTCAAAGGTATCAGATAAACACTCAGTACCTGCTATGTATTGTTATGCCAACTCTTGCTATGCCTTTTACTCCTCCTTGTGAATTTAAAGTAGTCACTTAAGGATTTAGAAGCCTCATTTCAGGTCATCTAAACTCACATTTCCCTCTGTCTTTTACATATATTTAATAAAAACATATTTAACTTAAATATTTTATAGGCTTCTTACTCTAAATAAATGCAAGCAATATTATAACAATGAAAAAAAAGTTCATTATTATTTACTTCACATTAATCCAGGCCCATAATTATAATAATCAATGTGACAAAAGAAGAATATCTGTTTATTTAGTGTTTAATAACTCTACCTAAATACTTAATTTGACTAATCTGAAAAATAATTAAATAATGCTTAGACTTTTCACTAAAATTTATTTTTGTCTATATTAAAGTTTTGTATTGCATTAGCTATAATAGAGTTCCACTATGTTTTATTGCAATCTTTTTTTTTTTGCAATCTTATGTACACTTTAGACTTATGCTGTTTAACACAGTAGCCTCTGACAACTATTAATCTGTTCTTTGTGTCTATGAGCTTGGTTTTTGTTTTTGTTATTGTTTTTAGATTCTACATATAAGTGAGATCATACTTATATGTATCATACTTATACTTTCTCTATAACTTATTTCACTTAGCATAATATCCTCAAGGTCCATCTATGTTGTCACAAATGACCAGATTTCATTATTTTTTATGGCTGAATAATATTCCTAAGTTTAAATGGGGAAGGGGAAAATCTATAGATTGAAAATAGTATGAACATGTTTATCAAAGGTTTTTTTTTGTTTGTTTGTTTGTTTTTTTTTACCTTACTTTGCATTTTAACTTACATTCTTTACTTATATTCTCACCACTTTCAGAACTTCTGGTAGATAGAACTAAGAAAATTGCATTTTTAGGAGGTAACATATAATATGTATACTATATATGTTATTATATATTTTAACTATACATATATATAGTTTCTTGTTTCTAAATAAATGAAACCATTTGATAAGAATTAGAAGTTTAGGGCACCTGGGTGGCTCAGCTGGGTGGCTCAAGAGCATTGTACTCTTGATTTGGGCTAGGTCATTATCTCAGGGTTGTGAGATTGAGTCCTGGGTTGGGCTCTGCACTGGGAATGGAGCCTGCTTAAGATTCTCTCTCTCCTCCTCTCTGCCTCTCTATGCCTCACCTCTCTCTCCCTCTTTAAAAAAAAGAAAAAGTAAAAAAGAATTAGTTATTAGTTATTTCAATACTAATTCAAAAAGACTAATAAATAATGAATAATCTATTATGACAGAGATAAAAGAGAATGTAATTCTTTATAGTGCCTGCAGCACATGAAAAATATTGGTTTCTAATTACATTAACAGAATCTATATTGACTTTATCCTACATTTTATCTACAATAGTTTTAAATCAACATACTAACAATAAGACTAGCTAACTGGAGTTTTAGAGAGGGTTGTTTTTGTTGTTGTCTTTGGTTTTATTGGTCCTATATCTTACTAAAGTGTGAAATTAAAAAGCTGAGTATTTAAAATAGTTTGAAGTAATTTTACCATGTGGTTCTGACAACTTGATATACAATCAGACTCACTTGCTTCCAATGGATTCCAAAGACTGTTTTTAATTTTTGTCTTTAATTATATAAAATAAAAAAACACACATATCCCTAAAAAATCCAAAGTAAAAGAAAAAAAAAAACATAATAAAGTGCATACACAAAAGTCTTCATTTTATTCTGTGTCCTCTATCCTGGATTCTTCTTTCCCTCCTGAAAAAAAAAAAAAAACTATTATTACAATTTAATTTATTCTTTCATTGTTTTATTTCAAAAAATTATCAAATACATATGTATATTAACATGCTTCCCCTTCCTTACTCATATATTTTAAACTCTGTCTTCACTTTTACTTTTTCATCTAAAGTTCATCCTCAAGATCATCTCATATCAGTATGTGGGGATATTCCTTGG
The DNA here is from genome assembly GCF_011100685.1 of Canis lupus familiaris. Taxonomy (NCBI): domain Eukaryota; kingdom Metazoa; phylum Chordata; class Mammalia; order Carnivora; family Canidae; genus Canis; species Canis lupus. The sequence continues at coordinate 63,646,839 of NC_049225.1, read as the reverse complement.
TCCTCTTATAGTTGTACATATTTTTGCTGTAGATTTCAGGTGTTCAACCAGTGCCCTCCCTATGGGTATTGGATGTTTTCAGTCTTTTGCCATAAGATCACAAGATATAGTCTTAAGTATATTCTTCTGAACCTATGCATCTATAACACAAAGAGAATCATTTCATATTGCATATCTTTAAGCTCAAATAAGTATGCAGCTGGTTTAATAAAGTGCTATTGCTTCTTGCTCATAGTTTATAATTGAAAATAAACTCATCTGGAAGAATACTTTTTAGCCATCCATGAACCTAGACACTAAAGAGAAACACAAAAGACACTGGGATCAAATAAAATCAAATTAAGGAAAATTTTCAAATGGAGATTAAACAAGTCCATACTGTATGACTTTTCAATAAAGAATGGTCAACCACAAAGAGTAATATGGCATTTCTGTTGTTTGTTTGCTTTGCTTTTTCATTTGAAGGAAATAGGAAAGAATTTGAAAAGAGTTCTTTGGAAAATTTGAGGGGGAAGAATCAAATGTAATTTCCATCTTTAATAGGGAACCTAGATGAAACCAAACTATAAACTTATGCTTCAATAAGTCATTCTAATTTCCCCATGTTGTCAGCATTCTGAAGCACCGTAAAGTAGATGAGGTGGTCTATCTAGGGCTGTGCTGTAGAACACAAATGTGATGTACTGACAAAGATACCAGGGAATCATGGGGGTTTGAAACAGATGATTGAGGAGTTGACTGTGGAACAAAATGAGTAGGGAAGAATTGAACGATAAAAGGACCAGCGGGTAACACAAATCAGGAGATAAGTACCTCATGGAAAGAAAGGAGCAAAATAATAGTTCATGATTAAATAGAAGTTTGAAATTAAGAGGATATTTTTCTCATCAAATTAAAACCACTGTAAATGATTGATTTTACTTCTAAAGAAAGTAGTGAAAGGCCGTCCAGATTGGAAGGTGCACAGCTATAAACAGAGTCAATCAGTGTACAATATAATATTATACTTCCAATTGACCCATACAGAACACTCCTCAGTTTACAAGTCATACTTGGAAGCAGGCCCACTTCATTTCTCTATATTTAGTATTTAATAAGCATCATGACACATTTTCTTATTTTCCCTTTTCCAGCCACCACAAGAGTCTTTGGTTTTTTTGTTTTTTTTTTTTTAAATTTTTTTATGGAGTTCAATTTGCCAACATATAGCATAACACCCAGTGCTCATCCCACCAAGTGCCCCCCTCAGTGCCCATCACCCAGTCACCCCAACCCCCCACCCACCTCCCCTTCCACTACCCCTTGTTCATTTCCCAGAGTTAGGTGTCTCTCATGTTTTGTCACCCTCACTGATATTTTCACTCATTTTCTCTCCTTTCCCTTTATTCCCTTTCACTAATTTTTATATTCCCCAAATGAATGAGACCATATAATGTTTGTCTTTTTCCAATTGACTTATTTCACTCAGCATAATATCCTCCAGTTCTATCCACGTCGAAGCAAATGGTGGGTATTTGTCATTTCTAATGGCTGAGTAATATTCCATTGTATACATAGACCACATCTTCTTTATCCATTCATCTTTTGATGGACATCAAGGCTCCTTCCATAGTTTGGCTATTGTGGACATTGCTGCTATAAACATCGGGGTGCAGATGTCTTGGCGTTTCACTGCATCTGTATCTTTGGGGTAAATCCCCAGCAGTACAATTGCTGGGTCATAGAGCAGATCTATTTTTAACTCTTTGAGGAACCTCCACACAGTTTTCCAGAGGAGTCTTTGATTATAATACTTCTTTTGACTAGTCAAAGCATCACATTATTACATATCACAAGGATTCAAACTATTATTATTATTTCTTAAATTATTTTTTACTATTATTTTTTAATTCATGAGAGACACAGAGAAAGAGGCAGAGACACAGGCAGACGGAGAAGCAGGCTCCTCACAGGAAGTCTGATGTGGGATTCGATCCCAGGTCTCCAGGATCACGCCCTGGGCTGAAGGGGGGCGCTAAACTGCTGAGCCACCTGGGCTGCCCTCAAACTATTATTTTAATTAAAAATTCATAAGACAAACAAAAAGGTACATTCTTGTTTTTCCATAGATTATCTATCTTTTCCTGCTTGTCAAAATGTAAGAATTTTTGCAGTAATATTAACTCCATAAAGACAGAAACTTTCTTATTACATACTTCCTAAATTTCTATTCTAACTTGAGGCCTTAATCCAGAGCCAGATCCCTATATGTATGAATTATGTACTAATGCACATGGAAAGAATGAAATAATACACAATATACCTTACAACAAGCAGACTTTATGCATAGATTTTATTTATTTCTTCTACTATCATTTAATACTTGACAAAATTTCTGGTACTTTGCTTTATTTGGTTGCAAGTAGAAAGGATACTTTATATAACAGATTGTGGTAAAACCTTCCATGTTCCTAAATTATAATCCACAAGAAATGTAAATGTATTTAACGAAACCTGGGTGGCTCAGTTGGTTGAACCTCTGACTCTTGATTTTGGCTCAGGTCGTGATCTCAGGGTAGTAAGACCAAGCCCACTCACCCCACCCCACCCACCTCCACCGTGTCAGGCTCCATGGAGACTCCTTAAGATTCTCTCTCTCTCTCTGCCCCTCTCACCCACACTCTGGAGCACATGATGGGCTTTCTCTCTTAAAAAAAAAAAAAGTGCTATTTTATGCTAGAAGGCAATTTGATAAATACTGATCTTTTAAATCAAGGTTTCAAAGCAACCAAACCTTTGAAAGACAAAAATATCCTTTAGCTATTTTATTATCAATGACAATTGCTCATGTTAAATTTAGATGTTAAATATGCAGAACAGAAGAGACATTAGGCAGGTCTTCATAATTTAACTCATCATTTTTTTTCAAGTATGATTCAGCTGTCTATTCTTGAAACAATCTTAATTGAAATATGTATTTACATTTAGAAAATTACTCATTCAGAATATTTCAACCTCAAATAGAAAGAGCTGCCACATTCAACACATATATGTTGGAAATGTGATTATCTTAAAAAGCAAGTATTTTAAACTTACTTGAAGAGCATGAAGCAATAGATTGAGTTCAACAAGAGAAAATCATATGATTTTTGTTTTTGATAAGATAGAAGCTTATCCTCTAACTGTCCAGAAGTTACCAGTCCAGAATTAGTAAGACAATTCCACAAAAATCAGGGACCCAGACTTCTTTTATATTGTTCTGCTATCTTAAATTTATAGCTTAAATCTCAAGCTCTATGATGCCTGCTTGAGGGACGCCTGGGTGGCTCAGCGGTTTAGAGCCTTGCCTTCTGCCAGGGTGTGATCCTGGAGTCCCGGGATGGAGTCCCACATTGGGCTCCTTGCATGGGGTCTGCTTTTCCCTCTGCCTATGTCTCTGCCTCTCTGCTTCTGTGTCTCTCATGAATTAAAAAAAAAAAAAAAAAAAAAAATCTTAAAAAAAAAAAAAAAGAAAAAAGATGGCTGCTTGAGATCCAAGTAGCATGTCCACATTTTAGCCAATGGGAAAGAAAAAAAGAAGAAAGAAGGACATGTCCTCCTTTTAAAGGTCATGTACTTTAAATCCCATTGGCCAAAATGTAGCTACACCTAACAGTAAAGAAAGTTTGAAAACAAGTCTTTTTTCCAGCTGACTATGTACCTTATCTAAAATGAAGCTTTATGGCCAATAAAACAGGGGACAATAAATACCAGGGAACAAAAGACCATTTTTGCCACCACTCTTTTGTAGAGACTCAGACAATTACCAGAGAATCCAGACTGTAAACCTTTTCTTTCAGTTCATGGATCAAGATGATTACCAGGAAGAATATAGCTTTGAAAATGAAAAATAGCTGGGTTCAAATCCACCCTTTACCCATTGAGGGAATTTACCAACTACTAATGGACTATTAGGTGATGAACATAACATGGTAAGAATTAAAATGTAAACATTATAAATAATTCCCTGAATATTTACATAGTAGCTAGTGCAGGTAACACATTTCTGACTTTTTTTTTCCTCAGAGGACCCAGAATTTAATCTTTTATCTTTAAACACCAATGAATAAACTTTTCTAAAAATTTTGGCCAGTAGACTACCTTCAGAATTTATTTTTTCAGTTGATCAGAGTCTGTATTTGTTATGACTGATTCAGACATTGATATATTAATAATTGCAATTCCTTATAGGAGAGTTTTGAACCTCTAAGCTTCTCGATTATATGTCATGCCACTAAATACCCAATTCAAAAAAAAAATGACAAGATATTCAAACACTAACCCTATTTTTTTTTTTTTTTAAAGTAAGAAGTTAGAGCTGGGAGAGGTTTGCTAATTTTCTCAAATTCACACAATTTGAAATCATAGTTCAATACTTTTTAAACCACACTGAATCCAAATGTTTGGAATACTGCTTATGTAAAACCTAGTGCAAAATTAATGTAAAGAATGCATGAGTCTGTTTACTGATATTTTTCAAATGTCATGGTAATTTAAAGATTTGTCAATTCTAGAAAAATGTACATAAAATTGGGAAAAAGATACCATGTTTTGCTACTTATAATGTATATTCTATGTGATTAAAAAATAAGTGTAGTTAAAAACTGCATTATGTAAGTAGAAGGGAAAATGTAAAAGTGATGAGAAATAAACTTATTGAGAAACAAGAAAAAATAACTCCGCAGATGACTAATAGTTAATGCAGCCTTTTGTTATGGATAATTAGTTCAGTATAGGAATTAAAAATGTTTGAGTCAATAATTAGTTGCATGTAGATAAGCAACCACAAAAATGTTTAGCAAATGAAACCTCCCTTAAACAGTTTTTCATTTCTCATTACATAAGATCCATATGCAAAAAGATACAAAGTCATAAACAGAATGATCATCCCATTAGCCCAAAGGTTTAAAAAACAAAAGGTTATGAGACCAAGAATAAAGAGAGCAAATAAAGAAATGCAGTATCTGTCCAGATCTTAGGGTTTCTTTCCATTACTTTCAGGCCCATTGCTCAAGTAGCTGTTTTTAAGGACATCTAGATTTCATCTATGTAATAGGCAATATTTATAATCCTAAAGTAGTTTGGTTACCAAACTGTCCTCCACTTCATTCCCCCACACAATTACCAAAAAGATCTTTCTAAAAGGAAACTGGAATAATGCGCTTTCAGATTTTAATATTCAATATGAATTCATAATTTTCATAATGAAATGCAAACATGTTGCCATTGTGTTTATTACCACTTGTGATCTGGTCCTTGCTTAGGAGTCTAGACTTACCTCTTACTCTCTCTTTCTCCTACTCCATACCCCAGTTATATTTATTTTTTAAGTGTTCGAGATTATAAGGAAACACAGATACTTGGCCTCTTGGAGCTTATATTCTCTTCTCTAACCCTGATTAAGTCACTGAAAGGTTCAGATAATTGCAAATAAGGATAATAATGGCAGTTGCCTCATCTGTGTACCACCTTATTTGCCAAGTGCTCGCTCATACACTATACATTTGATCATCACTTGAACCCTCTGCTATAGCCATACCTTTCATACTTTGGACCTTTGAATGTGCTATTTCCTATGTCTGAAATGGATTTACCTTCCCCACTTCTTACCCCACTAACTCTTCTGGCCCTTTATGACTCAGATAATCATAACCTAACTTAGTAAGGACTGCTTCACTGATTCCAACACCTGTCTTCAAGATTGGCTTGGGTATTTCTCTCCCAGGTGCTACTATGACATAAATCAAATGCTACACATTTAATAAGACCAGTTTATATATTGAGTTTATATTTTATTTGAAGAGATTAGTATGATTTGGTTTTGGTGACCTGAAAACATAATTGTTCAATGCTGTAAAAATACTCAGTAAATATAAATCTTTTCCTGCTTTTCAGATTCAAGAACACAGTTTTTCAAGAAAAGACAACTCCTTTCAATCTGAGCCAAACAAAAAGACAGGCTCTTTTGTTAATGTGCTTGTGTGTTGTTATGAAAATTGTGAAAAGATGTTTTAATTGTTTAAAATTCTTCAAAGGTACATCGGAAGTTATGTACTGTTTGACTAATGACTCAAATAATATTTAAAGGTAGGGAAGGTATATATGGATATGTTTTAAGTATAAGTATGGGCAGTGATTCTTTTGAATAACAAATTCATATGTGAACTAAATGATCATCAGACCTGATTTTATAATGGAAAATAGGAGTTTCATATATGTTTGGCACATGTAGATAAAGAGCATATTTACTAAATAATGAATCATAATCTGAGACATGGAATGAATGAGTCACCACAGCTTTTGAGGGGAAATCTCAGAGAGTTTAAGCATGACTAAATGAATTTAAATCTCAAAAGTTAACACCATTAACTGATATAAAGTAAAAATCACTCAATGGTGGGGACATTCAAAACAGAAGCAGATTTCTTATAAACTCTAGAGTAATTGTGCTATATTGATGCTATCTGCTATCTACTGAAGGTTTGTGTCCCCCAGAATTCAAATGTTGAAATCTTATCAACAATATGATCGTATTTGAAGTTGGGACCTTTGGGGAGTGATTAAATCATATGGGTGGAGTTCTCACAAATGGAATTAGTGCCTTCATAAAAGAGGCATCCAGAGAGCTCCTCCATCCCCTCCTGCCATGTTGAGGACATAGCAAAAATATGGCAGCTTATGAACAGGTTCTCTCCAGAGAGCAATCTGCCTGTTCCTTGACCTTAGACTTTCCAGCCCCCAGAACTGTGAGAAATAAATTTCACTTGTTTATAAGACCCTGGTCTATGGTATTTTGTTACAGAAGCCCAAACTCAGATAATTGACAATGAGAAAAATAAAGAATGTGGTCCCTGTGATGTTAAAATTGACAAAAGTAATTTACAAATTTAAATATTATGGTATGTTAAATGGAATTTAAATAAAAACTTGAAGAAAAAAACGTGTAGAAGCATAAAAAATGAAATATTATGGGATTATTTAATGTAATTGTATATTCATTAATGTTCCCTATTCTTGACTCCCTTTAATAGAGTTTTGAAACAGGGACACATCATAGTCTTTCAAAGAAGGTGGCTCCTCCTTCCCTTCTCCCCTATCTGTTGACTTGCTTACTTCATTGTAAGTAAGATTCCAAAAAAGAACAGGTTTAATCAGAAGATGATCTCAAATGTGAGTGACAACTGTTAGTCAAATACTAGAAATTTCTTCATGCAAGTCAAGACCATCTTTGAAAAATAAAGCTGCATGAACAATATCAACATAAGGAGCAAAATTCTTTCAGGAGGAAATTTCAAGCTTCTATTTCATGATTTGCTTTTATGGGTTTAAGAGCAAGCTTGACATTATGTGAATGCAGTTTGCTGTGTTTAATTACTATCATTATTATTATTATAGATACAGTAGTAATTATCTCTTCCTACTGTCTCATTATGTTTTGATCAATTCACATAATAAAAGTTTACTGTAAATATAAGGTTAGGTAACATTGAAGAAAACATATAATTATGGAATATATAATCATATACAATCTAAACAGTTGAACATTTCCCAACATTTCCAACAATTAAATGTTTAGAAAGTAAAGAATTAGCTGCTTTTAATAACATAGGTGCAATTCTAGAGGCAATGGCTATAGAAGGCTTTATTTGTTGACCTAAAATTACTTTACTTCTGTTATATTAATAACATCTAGGTTTCTCAAAAACCTGCTGGCAAAAAAAAAAAAAATCTTTCCAGCTTTATTAATGATTCATATGGCAGTTTCTGAAGAGACAAGTCCCACAGAGAAGGAGCACTTGATTAATGACCTGGAAACACTTTTCCTTTTCAGCTGATTAAATAAAATTGACTGGATTTTTACATTTTTATAATAAAATGACCCGCAGGGCTGAGATGACACAGTGAAAGCAGCATGTTCACTCTTCAGCAGATTTTTATTTTGTCACTTGTAAAAATGAAAGGGCTAACCACCCAAGCAGAAAAATGCACTTTATCATTGTCCATGGCTGCCTTGCTGACAAACGCCGCATACAAATATAAAAACATGAAGGAAAATAGATAGTGTTTATATTCAGCATGATTTTGTCTAATGATGACTAAAGTCTTATTATTCCTGGGCCTAGAAACTGTTTTATTAAATTACTATTTAAAAATGAAAAACTTAGAATTAAAAAATTTAAAAAAAAGAATTCCAACCTGTACCTGCACTCTTTAGAGATATTCATTGTGACCATAATTAAGGTTATTGGATGTCATTACTGTAATCTTTCTTGCTTCTGGGACAAGGGGATTCTCTTTGGAGACTAAAGTTCTCCTTACTTTCACACTAATGGGCTCACAGACAGCCCCAGGTAAAACTGTGAAGTAGTTTTTCTTGCATTTCCTGTAGCCCCATCTTTCTCTCTCTGGATCCTTTCCAGAGCATTCTTCAGCCAGGATCTAACTTCCCTAACTTAATATTCCTTTGTTGTTTCTTTGCTCCCTAAATTCTTGCTTAGTTGCCTATACTTGTCTGCTCTCTGAAAGTGGTAGCTTTGTTATTTCCCACTTTCCTTCTCCAGACTATGGCTACTATATCTGTATTTCTGTATTTATTTTTTAAAGTGTACTAGTTTCAAGTCCATTGCCTCAGGGGATCTCAAAATGAACCACTCTCTAGCTGTTAGCAGGATAAAGGGAAAGGCCAAAGGAAACCATTCAGGGGTAATTATCTTTTATACCAGAAGTTATTAAATGATAGCCCTATATTTAGCCAAAGATGTGTGCTGTTTGGCCTAACATTAAATTCAAGATATTTTAACCAAAACCCATAAATTGTGGGTACTTTTGAAAACTCCAAAATTTTTCAGCACCAGATTATCTTTCTCAAATGGCAATAGTCATCTGAAGATAACTGAGATAGGATGTCTACGATGAGATGCAAGCTTACTACATCTTCTCTTTTCTCTAGTGCTACTAACACTGAGGCTGAGTGCCATTCACTTGATCTCATTATGCCCATCTACCCTTCTCATTGATATTACCTGCTTGATCTCTGTAGGCCTTTGGTTTGAGGACCCCATGATCTAGGAGTTCTTCTTAATCTCCAAAATGAAATTTTGCAATTTTATCTTCTCTCCTTCTAGGGAGAAAAAATGGATTGTTCTTGCCATTTAAAACAATGGAACAATGGTAATGGGGTAATTTCTAGTAAAAGGAGTATACAGGCTGTACCAATGAAAGTTAATGTGATGGTGGATATTTAGGGACAGAAATCAGTTTTCTGTGTGCATTGTAATACTCTGACCTGTTAGTTAGCCTGATAATCCTGAAATTCAAATCAGTCAAGAAAGTAAGTGGGTCATTTGAATTTGAAAGTTATCAAACTCAGAGAAGAATAACATTAGATAATATATTTGATTTCATATTGTATTTATTTTGTGAAGTTTCAGGATAGTAGTACAGGTGTTGGTGTATTTTCAGAAGACAGGAAAAAAATCACTGAAAGAATCAACTACCTGTTAACCTTGAGTTAGGCAAGTACTAATCAATTAGAGCCACCGCACTGTGGTACTATATCACTCTTACTATCTCTTTTGAATATTCTAATCTATGTCTTCAGTGAACACATAAGAAGCTTTGAGGTTACAATACTGGAGTTATGTGGGAAGGGTTATATTCTTATTCTTTCATCTTTATTATATAAAATGATACAGAAATAATGTGGGAAGTTTTATGTTATAAAACTTACAGTATCACTAATTCAGTACTTGTAACAATATAGTTTTATGTGGTATGCCTCTAGTACTTACTACTTTCAGGGCATGATTAATGCATGGCATTAATTCCCTAGATCAGCACTAAGAAAAAAACGCTTGATGGCAGGGATTTTGTTTTTCTTTGTAACCTCTGTATAACTAGCTCTAGAACCATACTGGCAAAATATGTCACTAATCAATGTTTGTTATTTAGCGAAGATTGTGGCTGAATTTAAGTCAAATTCTCAGACTTCCCAATCATGAAGCACTTACATATAGTTACTAGTAAATTTTAAGCAACCTGATTATTTTCTCCCTTCTGATTTGGTTTGACTCGGCCAAAATCTTAGTTACATTTGGAAGGATAACTCATTATTCTGTGTCTAGATGAGTGTTCAAGATTATGTACAATTCAAGAAATCCATTAAAATCATTGCATGAGGAACTCCCATAAGTACTACAGGAGTACAAAGAGGTACATTAATGTGTTCATGAGTTTACCATCTCATCATATTGGTAGACTTCTTTTACTTAGAACACCACTTAAAAATTACTAAGCTCCAATACAGAAAGCAATTTATGTAATTATTCTTCATGCTATACTCTTGCTTCTCTACAATACTTTCTCTGTTTAGTCACTAATATATATGTAACTCATTTCATATTTATTAAATATATGTACACAAACACACTACAAACATATAGGTGCATGTGTGTGCACATCTGTGTGTGTGTTGGTGTGTTTGTGTAGTCTTCAAGTAAGGTTGTTGCTAAATATTCCCAGGGTAGTAGAAGACTGTTTCAATTCTATTCATTGCAATATCAGTTTGGCTGTTTTGAGTTACATAATAATTTTAGCTTTGAAGTTTAAGGTCAATCTCAGGGCAAGGAGCACTTTACTGTGAAGCTGGAAACATAAAGAAGTGTGAATAAAACTGTTCATGACCCTCTGAGTCTCTATGAGCTGGGACTTAAGCAAGAATTTGAAGGATGTCAAATGCACACTCACTTCAACAGGCCATTATAAATGCCATACAACTTTCCATAGCTTGCAATAAGGCTGGTGACACTGGACACATGGTGGGGTGCCTGTAGCAAACCATGAAATAATTGCATTTACATGGAGATCTCTGAGCAGTGCAAAGCCCTTTATGGATTTCATTCCGAATCGATTTGTACAATTCCCAAATGTGTTCTGCCAAATTAGGAAGGGTAGATTATATCACAGCTTTTATAGATAGAGAAATGAGGCGAAAGAAAAGGTAGGTATCTTGCTGAAATCCCCAGAAAACACTTTTAGAACTGTCCGTTTTACATGACATTTTCATGCCGCTGCACTTTTGCTCTTTAATGGAGAGCACGCCACCACCGGACAGACACTGAGGGAGGCCTCGGAAAACAATTTCATGCAGCTTTCACTCTCAGGTTTATAGACTCTCACAAAAAGTTCAGAAGTTCAATTTGATGATATAATAAGAAGTTCAATGGTTCATAGCTTATCGGTGTAAATAATACCATGAAATTAAAACACGTAAATTATTTTTCCCTTTCACACGCTAAGAAATATTTGTTTCTACGTAGACAAAAAATTCAGGAAGAATTCTCCTTAGGAATATTCCCATTTTTATCTTGCATAAAGTTTGAAAGGGGCAATGAAAATGGAGAAATGAAAAAAACAAAATGAAGAAAATGAGAAACTCCTGGGCTACAGGGAAATGAAAATGCTAGGATCCACTGTCCTCTGGGTGTGAATCTTAAAGGACAGGACCTACACAGGGACCTCAGGTTCAGCTTTCTGAATTCCTTTTGCTGGAAAAACCCTCTCTTGTGAGAAAGCTGCTCTTTCTCCCAAATAAGGTCAATGCTGTTTCTGTTTTCACAAGTCAAAATTAAGTTTTGAACCTTTCTAGGTATGCCAGTCTTGGCTTTTTGAAATCCCTTGTGCTAGCACTAGCAAAACAGCTAAAGTCTAGGGAATGGTATGGAATGGATTTCACTTTCATACTTTCAAAACACTAAAAACATAAATAAAATGTACCTGCTAAAATTTGTAGGTTATTTTTTAAACCAAAATTAAAAGATATAAAAGACTCCTAATAACTTGGAATCTACAAAAAAGATGATGCTGTTAACTTTAAACTAGAAATATAATGTGAATGAGTACTGGAATCAATCTCAGATTTATTTACCACTACAGAATATACAAATTTCAATTTTTAGAACAAAATATTCTTATTATTGGATATTCTTTTTTAATAGAGATTTCTATTCATATAGCATCTAGATTCTTGACTTTTGAAACTCAGAATACAAGATGAAGCACAATGCACAGGTCCCAGATCTTGACAATGAGCCACCATATGGACAGTGAGATAAAACTAAATTACCTCCCTAGATGTGCACCAGGGTGGGGGCAAAGGTTGATACTTAAATGATTCTACATAGTCATAGAGCCCACTTACGCAACTAGAGAAGTTCTCTCTCCTTAAACCCTCAACTACAATTATACAATGTTTGATTTAGTTATCCAGGATAAGATTTTGTGACATTTGGATACTATTTCTCCCCTGATAATATATACAAAGCTCTGTGTGTGTTGTGTGTGTGTGTGTGTGTGTGTGTGTGTGTGTTTCTTTGAGGAAAGAGAATATATAGCTTTCCTGAAGACTTTAAAAAAAAGACTTTCAAAAAAAAAAAAAAAAAGACTTTCAAGTCTTTCCTCAAGACTTTCCTACTGAAACAAAAGGAAGGCCAAGTATGTATGTTTGCCTGGAGGCAGCAGTGCGGTCCAGTGGAGCTGAGCTCCACCAAGGGGTTGGGGGATCATGCCTTAGTCTCAGTCTATCATGAAGCAATTGTTTGACTTTAGGCAAGTTACCTAATCTCTTCATGTTTCAGTGTTCTCAACCATGAAATGGGGGAAATAATACCCTGCACCTGCCTTTCTTAGCTCATAGGGCTATAGTGAGGATCAAATAAGAATCTGTAAGATAACCCTTTGCATTAACGTGTTCTATAGACGTATGGCTTATGGGGGATTAATCCATCCTGCTCTTCCCTATACGCCCTCCCTCTTACCTTTACTCCCCTCATAAATTCACAAGAATCTAGCCTTTGCTTACAGAGAATTCCCCCATCTAATACTAAGTACCATTGCCTTCGTGTGTTACATTCAATACTTTATAAAATTTCACATTTTTGAAATATGGAGACTATCATTAGGCTCTGCCCTCACTGGCTATTCCTATCTCTTCTTTATTTGAAGAATAAATCTCTTCTTTCATCCACCACTCAGGACAGCTCCAGTCATTTCCTGGATGCAGTCTTTTCTCCAATGCCACAAGGAACCTCTCTCTTTGTGCTTCCTCAGAATTCTGTTCAAGATCTGTATTACAGATCTTATTAACTTGTAATGTGTTTATTTATCTACAGGGCCATCTGCCTCACTAGACTGTCAGCACCTTCTCTGCATTCCTGTTTAAATAAACCCCCTACCATTGTACACGGCCACATACATAGCACGCACATGGTAAAGCAGTTGTTGAATAAGAAAAATTGATACTAAATGCACTTCTGTGGAAAAAATGCACATAAAATATGCTGTGATTTCCTCAGAAAATTCAAAAATTTCCTGCACTTTAGCTATGTAAGCTACAATGTATATGCTACTAAACGGCATATGATTTTCCAGTAGGGAACATCTTGTGTGCTTATTTTAACTATACTTTAGTATCTTTTGTAGCCAGTTGTGTAATGTTTTTATTTTTCAAGGCAAAAACAATTCCTTATATTTGTCACATTCATCTTATTTCAGAATGGATCTCTTGAAGATTTTACATGTATTTCCATATATGTATTATTTGTTTGAGAACATTATATGTAGCCCTAGCCAAAGCACTCATTATACCTTATACACTTATTATACCTTATACATTCAAATTTAATAAATTCAAAATTATATAAAAAAATTTTAAATGAAAACAAAAAGCAGATTGTGTTGATAATTTAACCTGCCCAGCACTGTGATATGGAGCCCAATTCTTACATTCTACTCTCTCAAAAGTCTTAGCACCATCAAGAGAAAGTAAGAATAAAATTTGCTTCAATAGCTTACTAAAATAGACTCATTCTTCTTCTCACCCCTAATCATATACTGATTAGAGCCAAATTCAAACTACTCTAGCACTAGACTCCCAAAAAAATTTTCCAGGAAAAATGAGCAGTCCCCTCTATGAGGATAAAGTGGCTAAAATTCTTCAAATGAGATTTTCATTGTCCATGGTTTAGAATTCAGGACCCTAGTAAATAAGTTCAATCATCCTACTCACACCAACTCCACTACTATTTTAGCCCTATCAGCAGGCTGATCCAGATATGCTCTCTTGAGGTCTATTCCTCCAAACCTAAGCTTCTTTTTAACAGTGCCCCACAGTCTTATTGCTAGAATGTAGAGAAGCAGTTGTTTTGAACATCTCAGTTTAAGAGTAAGTGGCAAAAAATCGTATCTGTTAGCATATTGCTAAAACATTAGATATAGAGATATAAACTATATTAGTATAAAAGGCTTAGAACTTCCAATCTGTTCCTCATTTTATTAAGCATGCTTGGTTTCTACAAAGAATCTCATTTTATAAAAAATTCATGATGCAAGCCTTTGCTTTGCAGTATGACAATACTCCCAAAGAAATAATTATACAGTTTTGAGGACTGTGACCCCTTTCATTCTTTCTGATTTTGAGGATGTTGCCACCCCAAGCAGACTAAAAAATGAAGTGAAGAATTGAAATAAATCCCAAGACTTAAAAATAAGGGGAGCAAGCAAGGGGAGGTCACTTTAGCAAACTTAACTCAAGAGCATATGACTAATTAATTGGACTATTCTGGAGTTGTGATGATAAAAATACAAATCCATCACTTAATCTCAGAGATGGCTACATTACACTTCTTTCCAATGAAATTGGCAAGAATACTTAATGTTCTACCTCAGTCTAAAGTTTTCTCTTACCCACCAGGGGAAGACATTTTCCCTCTACTCCAAATTTGTTCTAGCTCTAACTTTCCCAATACCAAATGAGTTAAATACTATGAAATTTCATGCACACAAGATGCCGCTTTTGTCTCTGCATCTGGTGTCTTTGCTCAGATTGTCTTTTGCATGTTCTCTTGTGAAATAAAAATAATTTCCTTACCCCAGGCCCAAGATAATTGCTTAGTATGAAGAAAAATCTCAATATGACAAATCTAAGTATATGTAAGAACTAAAGTTTGTGTGTATTTTAATTTGTTGCAGAAATATTAAGAACTGGTATTACCAATTCAAGAAGTGTACCTTAATACTGAGCATGCTGTAACTTTTAAGAAATTCTATTGAGGTTGATCAGAAAAACACCTTAATTTTAGTATCATTTCAGGCACTACTGTACATATATTACAGGCTCTGTGATGCTGTTTCTGTTTTTTTTGAAATTTGTAAACCTCTCCTCTGAAGATCACAGAGAACTTCAGAGCCATATGCTTTCTATCCTTGTCTTTTTACACAGTGTATTCATGCATCTTCTTCAGCTGGAAGAGATATGTTTTCAAATTTCAGTGGTAAGCAAAAGCTCTTCTGGCAATCTCTATCTCAAATGTTATTTTATGTCTAACGAGAAGTAAGATTACAAAGATAAGAGTGGTAAATTGCAGATGATCTTAAAATGTTGGCAAATATGATTAGGATATCCTTCCTAGGACAGAGACCTCACTTCTCTACATTCATTCAGAAATATGAAGCAGACATAATTCCTTCCTTTATAAATCATATAATCTAGTGAAAATAAAATAATCACACAAAAATATAAAACTATATCTATGAAAATGAAGAAGATACATAGTGATAGAAGAGTAAATAAGAGAAATTTGAGTTACATAGGAAGGTTGAGGAAAGCATCCTTAAGTAATTAACATTTGAGATGATATCTGAAGGATGGCTAATACTTAACTAAATAAAGAAGACACTAAGGAAAGTGTATAAGGTCCTAAAAGAAGACCACTATGGCTAGAGAAGATAAACTAAAGAGAGATATCATTCAAGATGAGCTTGGGAAAAAAGATTTATGACTTGGAGGTCAAGTTCAGAATTTGGTATTTGTCTCAAGAGCTATAAGAAACCACTGAAGGACTTTAAGAAACAGAGAAAGGGGTGGAGTATGAGGAAGGGAGAAGATAACCAACCATATGATTAGAATTATATTTTTAAAAATGTTCTTCTAGTTGTATGTAAAGACAAATTTAGACATGAAAAGAATAAGTAAAGTAGACCAGTTACCTGGTTTTTGCAGTATGTAAAACAGGAATGACTGCAGAATGAATTAGCATAGTTGCAATAAAATTGGAGACAAATAAACAGATCCCAGAGAAAACAGAAGCTAAAAAGACATGAAAATAGATGGCTAGTAGATAAGTTTTAAGGAGATGTTTTAAAAAGACAGGTTTCTGACTTGAGCCATTATATTGAGTTCCATTTCCTGAGATGGAGAACACTGGAACAGGAACCAGTTTTCATGAGAAAGACCATGAGTTAAGAGTTATCAAATGTGAATTTTAAGAAGTCACTGAGAGTAGCAGCATCAAAGGAATGGTCTTTTATGAAGATTAATTAAGCATAGGTTTGCAGGGTGAATTGAGGATGGTAATAATGGAAACAATAAAAATAGATAGAAGACTATTGTAACAATCTAAGTGCCAGATATCAAACTAGAAAGAGCAGGTTAAATAAGTAAGTAAAACTAATGAAAAAAATTTCATTATAAATTAAAATGTGAATGCATTTAGTAGATGATTTGCAAAGAGGAAGGGGGAATGGACTATTTAGACAAAGATCAATTGGAAATTAATTCTTCCTTTTCCTTTGGAATAGGATTATCTTATGGGAGAAATGGAATTCTAAAGTGCTTTACTGGATAATAGCCAATTTAAATTTTAGCAAATTAAAATGTAAAGCATATTTTAAGCATAGGGTGTGGTTTAAAGGCCAACAGAAAAATTTCAATCCATTCAGTAAAGTCTGTGTCTGCTGCCTCTGCTTTCTAGGTTATCACCTTACTCATCTCTTCTCTTTTTTTCTCCTTCCCTTCACTAACAAGTCACTTCTGGTGACTACACTGCCTTCTAACTACAGATGAACTCAGAAACAGAAGCAAACAAAATGTGTTTACCCAGTGCATCTATGAAAGATCTACTGAATATTTGTTATGGTATGAAATTATTCATATATTTTTAAATTTAAAAAAACTCTTGACTTCTAGGAAATTTATGGAAAGGTAATCTCTCTGATTTAAAAAAAAAGAACAAGATATGACAAACTTCATTTTTCTTACTTTTATGGTTCCATGTGAAACAGTGATGCCTATATCTATGACAGCCACCTTGTAGTCATAGAGGCAGGCCTTGAAGTCAAAGCCAGAATGCTGAAGATGATGGAGACGAAAGATTGAAAGAACATAGGTGCATAGTCATGGCATTAAATTTTTAAACCCTAGAATGTTTCATTTCAAATTAGTTGTTTTGTAAGATGATAAGTCTCCTTTTTAAAGTAATTTTAGTTGCTGCTTCCATAAGTACCCTAACAACTAGATTCATCTGAAAAAGTACTTTCTATTACCTCTCTACAAATCTCAACCTTCTTCTAGTGATATTTTTACCACTAACTATTGAGTAATAACCCAAATTACTTATAAATTATTTAAAAACAACTATCTTTAATTCACATAAAATATTTGGTTTATGAGTATGAACATATGCAGAAGGCATATTACAAAACCATAACTTATACAGTTAAAAATAACCCAGTAAATTTATTTAACACTAAAAACTCAGTTTCTAATCTCTTATGAATTATCATTACAAAAACACATTCTGATGGCATATGTCTATATCTGCTTTAGCAATAAAGGTATGAAAGATTTGTTTGAATTATATTAACAACTTATTTTTTAATATTTTATTTATTTATTCATGAGAGATAGAGAGAGAGAGAGAGACAGAGAGAGAGGCAGAAACACAGGCAGAGGGAGAAGCAGGCTCCATGCAGGGACCCTGATGTGGGACTCGATCCCGGGACTCCAGGATCATGCCCTTGGCCAAAGGCAGGCACTAAACCACTGAGCCACCCAGGGATCTCTAAGTTAACATCTTAAAGTCCAGTTATTGGTAAATATAAACCAATAACACTACCAATGAAACTGATTTACTATATTGTAGGTTTAATAAAACATCCACAAAAGGCTAAATTAAAAAATAATGGTATTTAAATTTTGTTAACTAATAATTTAAAAAATTAAACAAGAAGCTACTGAAGGCAAAGATTAACGCAAAATACATTGAAATCCACGGGGCACCTGGTGGCTTACTTGGTTAAGTATCTACCTTCATCTCAGGTCATGATTCCAGTGGGATTGAGCCCTGCATCCTATTGGGCTCCATGCTCAGCAGGGAGTCTGCTTCTCCCTGTCCCTCTGTTGCTCCTCCTGCTTGTGCTCTCTCTCAAATAAATAAAATCTTTAAAAAAATACAATAAAATCCAGAGATCTGAGCAAATAAACAGCAATCACAGATGAAACAATTCAACAAGATGAAACCACAGAAAGCTGAAGCCATACTCAAATTTATAACACACAAGTTAGTTTGCTTATCAACACTGACACATAATTTGCACAATTTGCAATTGATAATGATAATAGAAGACACTAACTTTGAACCTGGATTAAGCAAAATGTTACTACTTCCCTGTGAATAAAAAAGAAAATTATATCTATCTCATTATTATAACTATGTTAAAAATATATACATTAAAGAAGTTTATATTCATTTGCTATTTTTAAAATTTCATCAATAAACTATCTGTGAAAATGTGTTCTCTTGTCATTTAAGAACCTATATGATATTCTCTATTTTGCCTATTGGCCTACAAAACCTAAAATATTACTATGCGGCCCTTTTCACAAAACGTTTGCCACTCCTTCATTTAGTGAAAATGCCTGAAAACCCCATTCGGTAAAACTAAACAAATAAAAAAACAGAAAACCAACAGTTTAAACTCCTTAGCATCCTGCACAAAGCCTTTTTGATTTAACTGCTTTCTTTTTTTGTGGCAGGTTCTTCCCACCTTGGACTTGTACTCTAGCATATACATATGCATGAACAAATAATAAGATATGAAAAACCTAATGCTGATAGAGTCATATTATATAAAAATTACATAAAGCAAAATTTTGGATTCAAAGGGTGTAATAGTTTCCCTATTGGTATTGTAAAAAATTACCACAAATAGTGTCTTAAAACAATCTAAATTGATTTTCTCACAGCTCTAAAGGTCAGCAGTCTGAGATGACTGTCATGGAGCTAAAATCAAGGTGTCTGCAGCATCAGTTCCTTCTGGAGTCTCCAGAAGGGAACCCTTTTCTTGCCCTTTTCAGCTTTTACAGGCTGTCAGCTTCCTTGGCTTGTGGCTGCATCATTCCAATCTCTTCCACTGCCATATTGCCTTCTACTCATTCTTATCCCCATCTCCTTATTTAAAGACCCTTTTGGCCATATTGACCCAATTCAGATATTACAGGATAATCTCCCCATTTTAAGATTCTTTCCTTAATGACAGCTGCATAGTTTCTTTACTCATATATAGTAACATTCTCAGGGATTAGAACATGGACATTTTGGGAGGGCCTATTATTCAGTTTATCACATAGGACAATTGTTTTGGATAGATAAAACTATTTTCTAGATAACTAATATTTTATCCTCTTACTGACAAAATCTTGTTAGTTAAATTATGTTGAATGGATATGTTTTTGAAAATAATAACTACTTCATGAGTTTTTATGTATTTGTCTTTCTTAATAAATTAGAGTTAACCCTCTATATATTATTTACTGTGTAACATATGATTGTCACCAGAGTCTGCTAGAAAATTTTGCCTAGATTAAATGGTCCCATCCTAGTTATTTATTTATTTTTTTTTGTATAGAGCCTTCCTCTATTCACTCATGAATAAATGAAACTTTTCATAGTTTCTGTATTTCTCTTCCTATTGTCTATCCCAATGATCAGTATTGTGTCCCTGGACCAATAGCATCAACTGGAAATTGGTAAAAATATAAATTCTCAGGAACCAATTCAGACCTGCTGAATCTGAAATTCTGGGGTTGGTATCTCAAGTTTCTGATAGTCCTAGAGATACAAAGAACCTCTGGTATATCAAATATAATTATTTCCTGCAACTATATCTGTTTGTAGTAAAACTTCTGCTCTTTGTACTTTGTTGTCTGTAATCGATTGGGGGATTGAGAATTAGATAAATACTCTAGCTTTAACTATCTTCAATATGAGATCACAGAGGCTCTGAGTAAAACCTAGGAGTTTCTTGTGTGAGTAGAATCCATAAACTTTTATAAATAAATCATTAACTGTCAACTTTAGTTACTTTGAATATTTTACTGATTTCTGCCTCCTCCGTTAAGGCATTCATAGACATATTTTGTATATTTCACTAAATTCCATGAAGAATTATAAAATTGAAGAGATGAAGTTAAAGAAATTCTACAAATTTTCCAAAAAATTTCCAAGTTCATGAAATTATTTTTTTAAATAAAAATGAGTCCTCAAATAGATGTCCAAAGACATACATTCCTGTATTTATTCAAATGTTATTAAATATTTTAAACTCTCAATTATTTTATCCTAAGAGAAAAAGGCCAAACTGAAAGTATCTCATCCTAAAGTGTGTCACATTTTTGGAAAATGACGTATTACAGACAGAAAAATAGTTAAATATTTTGTAATTGCATTGTTCCATGACTGTAGCAGCAACTACAGAAAAGAAGTTATAAACTCTGAACTCTGGTTCTACTAGAATTAAAGAGAATGAATTATGTTGGTTAGACTAAATATTTTGAGAAGCACATTATTGCATTAATATAATAATTCTGTTTCCTTGCCTCTCAGAGAAAGAACTCTGGGAGCACATATTCCATACAAATCATTAATATCTACAGTAGAAGTAAGACCCAGTTACCCACAATGGAATTGATATGATCATTCACCCTTCCACTGGTTTCTGTTTCTTCCTTGTCTCTCTTCTTCTATTGTTTCCCAGCATCTTCAAATAAACTATTTGCACTCATATCCTTGTCCTCGTGTCCATTTCTGGGGAAAGCCAATCTAAAGTATCACATAATTTGGGCATAAAATAAATTGCAATTTTGAAGTTTAAAGTATGGCCTTTAAATGAATCAGTCTTTAAAACAGTGCCACTGTAAGAGATAAAATAGAAGTAAGGCTATATAGAATGAGGATTGAGGTATGACAACACTGGAGTGAAATTGAGCAAAAAATAAATTTCAGTTGAATTTAAAAGAAAAAGACTGTTTCAATGAGCAAGTCCTTTAGACAATAAAAGAAAATATTCTTGGCACAGTGGTAGTAGTCCTATTGCTTGAGGCATTTAATTCTAGATACAACAATGTGTTGTAAATAACAATGCCAAATGGCAGTAGATGGACATGATAACCTAATAGGTCTTTTCTGGCTCTAATATCTATGATTGTATGATTCAATTCAAATACAGTAGTTTACTGTATCTCAAGTGTGTAATACACTTCAATTGTGAAGTGCTACAATTTCAATACTAATATGTTTGAAGTGACAGACATGTCACCTAAGTACCTAGTAGAGTTGTTTGACATGCTACAGAAAACAAACCTTCCCCTTGAGGATATATCTATATAGACCTCCATCAGACAGATTTTATACCCATAAGCAGATATTGTTCATTAACAAGACACATATTAAATCTTTTAAAGCCCATGTGTGTGAAATTATTCCACAAAAAAAAAATTATCAGGGTCTTCCTAGTTTCATGGGAAATAATATTAATCTGCGCCGAGACACTGATCAAAAAGCATGCAGATCATTGCACTTTCAAGGGAAGTCTGTCTCCATCAACATCAAAATCACTGAACTGAGAAATCTACAGTGTCTAAATGACATTGAGAGTTTTGCTGTTATGTCTCTATTTCGTGATACAACACATGTGGCTAGCTCTGAAACATGGCACGTATGCCATTCCCACTTGAAAGAAAGAAAAGAAAGTTCTTTAGTAATCTTTTTTATTTAGTCCACATATTATTGCTTTTTTCTTTTTTTTATTATGATATGTAATTCTTGAATTTACAGGTGACCTCCTGACTACAAATGAAGACAAAGTGAAAAGAATAGTGGTTCAATTGCATGAGCTCCATTTTCATATGTGAAACTTCCTTTGAATGAAGTTGGACCTCCCATTTCACATTATGGGAAATGGGACCATTGACAAAGCAACTTCAGAGAAGGCAGGATATATATGGCAATGTTTCCCTATTAACGCCAACCTGTTTAATGTCAACCTATTTCACTATTAATATTCCAGAGTGTTTAGAAAGAATACAATTGAAATGTATTATGCCTGTCAGATGAATAGGTTTACTTGTTTTTTTTTGTTTTTTTTTTTTTAATTTTTTATTTATTTATGATAGGCACACAGTGAGAGAGAGAGAGGCAGAGACACAGGCAGAGGGAGAAGCAGGCTCCATGCACCGGGAGCCTGACGTGGGATTCGATCCCGGGTCTCCAGGATCGCGCCCTGGGCCAAAGGCAGGCGCCAAACCGCTGCGCCACCCAGGGATCCCATACTTGTTAAACTTTCACTTGAACAAGATCTTTCACAGAAATAAATGAGTTAATGAGTCTCCACTGGCTAACACAGGAATGTTACTTCAGGCTACACTGAATATATTCTCATGTCTAGTTACATGCACAGGCAGGAAGAAGAAGTTCCAAATCTCTTCAAAGAAAGGAAGTGCAACAGTTATAAAACATGATTATGATTTTGTTGACCCTTCTCTCCTAAAGAAGTGGGGTCCTTATCTCCTTTCCATGAATCTGAGTGAGCTAATGACCAATCACCTCATCCAAGAGAACTTAGAAGAAATAATGCTATGTGGCTTCTGCAGCAGTCCTAAAACTGCATTCATCTTCAGTGATGTTGCCAGAACACTCACTCTTACGTCCTGTGGCAACCTGTAAGAAGCCTATCTTAAAGTATCTATGCTGTGAGGAAGCCCAAGCCATATGGCAAGGCCACATTGTAGGTGTTTAGTCCCAGGTGTGGCCAACCTGAATCATACGAATACAGATGCAAGACAAGGGAGTTAAGAAATCTCCAGGTTATTCTAGCTTCCAGTCTTTTCAACCTTTCTAGCTAAGGCCCCAGAAACTGTGGAAATGAGACAATCCATCTTTATTATGCCTTTCCTGAATTCCTGACCTACACAATAGTGAGCATAATAAAATGGTTGCTCTTCTATATTACTAAGTCGGAGGAAGTTAGCTATGGAGGAAAAAAAAACAAACTGGAAAACAGATGAGAATCAAAAGGAAGGGAGAAAATTGGAAAGAGTAGAAGAGGAAAGAAAAAAGAAAAAAAAAGAAGGAAGATGAAGGAAGGAAAAGAGTGAAGACAGAAGGGAAGAATAGGGAGGGAGAAAAAGGGAAGGAAGGAGGTGTGGAGGAACAGAAGGAGCAGCCTGTTTTGCAGTATTGTTAAACCAGGACTTCTTTATGTTTAGCACAAATGGTAGTCATGGAGAATTTCTATTATATGATTTAGTCTTGCCTGCCTCAGAGAGACTATTCAACTTAAATACAGATTCAATGATTAATCAAATAGGGATTCTAAAAAATGGGGGGGAAAGAGGAGAAAGAATTCCCTTTATTGGGGGGACAGCTTTAGATTGAATAATGTACATTAACTATAGAGTGATTTTAAAAAGTAGCAAAACTAAAGAGAAAAGAAAAGTATCAATGCAGGCACAGGGATCCCTGGGTGGCGCAGCGGTTTGGCGCCTGCCTTTGGCCCAGGGCGCGATCCTGGAGATCCGGGATCGAATCCCACGTCGGGCTCCCGGTGCATGGAGGCTGCTTCTCCCTCTGCCTGTGTCTCTGCCTCTCTCTCTCTCTCTCTCTGTGACTATCATAAATAAATAAAAATTTTTTTTAAAAAAATGCAGGCACAGATTATTTCTTCTACATAAGCAGAGTCATGATTAGAACTTCAATTTTTAAATAGGTTCATATCATCAGAGTCAAGGAAACTCCAAGCAAGACATATTGTAACAGCACTCCAACTGACTTTTTAAAAATATTTTGTTTATTAATTTATGAGGGAAACAGAGAGAAGGCAGAGACACAGCAGCAGGAGAAGCAGGCTCTTCGCAGGGAGCCCGATGCGGGACTTGATGCAGTAGTTCTGGGATTATGCCCTGAGCCAAAGGCAGACGCTCAACTGCTGGACCACCCAGGTGTCTCAAACTGATCTTAATGGTTAACCTTTTCAAGCTTATGCACCCCTTGCTTGTTAACTTAAGTCCTTATTTTATAGCAGAACTAACTTAACTTTCCTTGAGATTAGGAGACCACCACCACTTCATTGAGGAATTAAAGACCAAGCTTTCCCAGAACACAAGGTGTGATTA
Organism: Canis lupus familiaris; assembly: GCF_011100685.1. Taxonomy (NCBI): domain Eukaryota; kingdom Metazoa; phylum Chordata; class Mammalia; order Carnivora; family Canidae; genus Canis; species Canis lupus. The sequence goes on along the minus strand of NC_049225.1, from coordinate 63,622,535 downwards.
CATTATATTACATTCAAAACCCAAGTTGCCCCCTTCCTAAATAAAGCAACCTTTCCTTTCACACACCACTTGTCTCTCAAATATTGATTTTCAGCAGAGAGCAGCTAAATCTGAGTTTGGAACTAGTTCTCTGTCCAGTAATAATATGATAGAGGATATTTCTTGTTGACCACAAGTCCGTCAATGTAACATGATAATCAATGTAGTAGATTATCAACTATTGTATAACTCATTACTTTATAGAGATTAATTGGTGGTAATTATTCATAAACTACACTGCTTTACTTATTTCAAGAAATTTGCAATAAGTTTTCTATTATAAAAAAATTCCTTAAAAACTCTGATGAAATAAATATATTTAGTCTTTGTCCCTATTCGTAGGTAAGAGGTCTAAAAACTCTTGGATTTCCTGAGTAATAGCAATGTCTTTTGAAACACTGGTTCCAAACAAATATCTCTGAGTTTATGCTATTGAGTTTACTTAGGTTGACTTAGAGGGGTTCTTAGATCCCTCAGGATAGGGCTGGTCCCAGAAAGATGAAGTGATTAGAGGATTGGAACTTTCGGCCCCACCTCTGGGAAAGTAGGAGTAGGATGAGAAAATATGCTCTATAAAAACTGTTGAATAATGAGATTAGCTAAGCTTCAGGGTTGGTGAAAACATCAAAGAGCTTTAGAGGGTAGTGTGCCCAAAGAGAATTTGGAGGCTTTGTGCCTCTCTCATTCTCCATACCCTGTCTTATGCATCTCTTTCATCTGGCTGTTCCTGAGTTGTATCCTTCATAATAAATCACTAAATGCAAATAAACTGTTTTCCTGAGTTCTGTGAGCCATTCCAACAGAATCTGGAACCTGAGGAGGGGCTCTTGGGAACTCCCAGTTTATAACCAATTGGCCAGAAGTGTCATTGACAACCTGGAACTGGAGATTGGCATCTGGTAGAGGCAGTCTTATGGGACTACACCGTTAATATGTGGGGTCTACACTAACTCTACTAAGGAGTTAGTGTCAAAATTGAATGGACTTTGTGGAACACTAAATTGGTAGCAGAGAATCAGTTGTTGGTGTTGGAGAACACTCCAGAAAAAAAACAAGAACAAATCACTGGCCAGCCTTTCAGTTCTATGAAAGTCTATTTTACATCTCATCATTTACGGGAACCGAATTCTCCCAGGGAACTACCAAAAACTTACCTAAAGCATGGGGTTCTATGCTTAATTTCAACCTGAAGAAAAATTTCCCAAATGTTTAAGTTTCTGTAACTTGGCGACTCCCATTAAGGTTTTCTTATCCCTTCCATAAAAATAAATGGATTTGTAATCAGGGCTTCCTCATTTCAATAATTTATTCAGCTTTAGCTCTCTCATACTTTAGAAAAACACCAGATGTTTCAAGAAACTGTATTGAAGGTGAAAGAAGTTAAAGAAAGAGAGATTACCAATGAACTGGGACACAGATTTAGCAAGAGGCAATTTTGACCACTTGGAGGATAAGTGGTGCCAGGTCTTAAAATAGTTGATTCTCTTTGTATTAGGTAGTTAAAATCTATTAACCACTTTTGGGGACCTCTTCCTCCCTAAGAGGTTAACTCTCATTCTTCCTTTTCTTTTTGTTCTAGTCTGTGCTTATGTGCTTCCTTCTTGAATGCTTATTTCTCTCCCTGTCTCCTAATCCAGTCTCACTGTTCCAGATCTAGGATGCACTTCCACTCTTTCCTATATCTCTATGTATGTCCCTCCATTAAGTTTTACCCATTCTGTTGTACATATTGATAGTATATATCTCTCATCCTTAATCACAAAATTGGCGACAGGACTTTTTACTATTAGTTTTAAATGTTTAAAAAGAAGCATTTATGTGAATTTTCACTCCTCCTTCAAAAATATTTTCATATCTCTGACATACCTTTATTTTTTCATCAAGCTATTCAGCTATTGCAGGCCATAACCATGTAACTTTTCTTATGGAAAATTCCAAACATTTCAAAGAAAAGAGAACTGAATGAACTCCCTTATATCCATCACCCAGATCTATTTGGCTAGACATCTTAGGATTTTCGAGCCTAAGAGAACCTTAATTTTAATAAGCCTATTACAGAGATTTTTGATGACTCATTATTTAAAACAAAAAATGGTAATTCTCTAAATTGTGGATTTTCAACTATGTTTAACCCATGTTCTCTTTGGAAAATCAAACAAACACATAAATAACTTATATCTGCCTTAATACCCAACTGGAATGCTATTTGACATTTTAAAATAAATTTAATTTTAATTATAATGAAATTATCAAATATGCTATTCCAAATTATATATAACTCCCCTTCTCAAATGTCCCTCACTTTATTCTTCTTCCCTGACAGGTAACTCACCTTTAATTTTACTTGAAATTCAAAATTACTATTTTGAACATTTATTTCAAATGGCTTTTTAAAAATAATATTTTAATAAGATAGTAAAAATGCTTAAATTCTGACTTTCTAAGAACTCCCAACAACTTTAAGATGGAAAAAAGCAGGCACTTTGTAGCTATTTGTAGCTAATACAAGTAGACAAGTATGTTAATGCTACCATTTGTCCAATGTCCATTGAGGGTGCTCTGAATAGGTTCCAAAGTGTATAGAGGTCATATGACAAACCAACACTAATAATTCTAGGTTTTTTAACTGTGGATCTATATTTTAAAATTAAGTGCATATTACAGACATAAGTCATTGTTCTCTCCTCAGTAGATCATTTTTCTGTTCTGACTTTATTTTAGCATGAAATAAAAGATTAACTTACAGTAGCAGCCATAGATAAAAATAAAATCCTGTAAGATGTTTCTTGACCAAAATAAATAGGGGTCAAGGGCAATTTATTCCATAAGAGTCTTCTATAATTATTGGCAGCTTAATTACTTCTTTGGTTCTCTTCAAAATTGCTGGTGTTAGAATGACCTTTCTAGTGAAAGTGAAAGGAGCTCTGACCTTCTTTTCGATTAAGCATGCCTTCTCATTGGAGACTTACCATTAAAAGAGAGTTTGCAAAGTCGGGGTTTACCACATTCCAACAGATATGCCACTCAAAGGATTTGTTGAAAGTTCCTAAACTTTTAAATATGAATAGTGACATATAAGCAAAGAACCTTTTACTTCAGGTTTCTTCCTATCAAATAACATCTATTTTTGAAGTTTTTTGCTACAGAAAACAAAACATTTGACAAATATTTAGGGTAGAAAGTGGTACCTTCCTGTGGAGTATGATGCGGAGGTCAGGGTCACAACAATTGACTTTAAATTTTCCCATAATGGTTTTTAATGATATCTTGAGATTCAGTATAATATCAAGGGCTTTGCAAAGTAGTCCTTTATAAAATGTTATTTGGATAATGTAAAATAATTTGTTCATTGTTTAAGCCTAAATTTTTGTCTTTATTCAGTAAAGTGCCTACTGCCCTGCAGTTTTCAACAACCCTAACACCTGACAATCTCCTAGGTATGATTTAGAATGAAGGTCAACATGCTGGCTACTAATAAGAGCCAGTATTTGGTTACCATTAGTCCAGGAACAATAGAAAATACAAATGGGAAATCCCTGCTATCAATAGAGTGCAGACTTATCTTAATCTTGCTATTCCAGTACCTAAACTCTCTTTTTAATCATGGAGAACGTTATCCCTCTGGTTATGGAAAGAAAAAAGGGGGGGAGGGTTAGACAAATTATTTTCCCTCAGTCGTAGAAAGCCAGGGTACCACACATGACTTAATTTTGCTAACTGGAATGATCCTTTTCGGAATCTTAAAAATAAAGGTAAAGAAACTGTTAGAATTATTCATAACAATTCATAACATTGATCCTGAAAAGCAGTCTTCAGCAAAGTGAATTATTTCTATCCAGTTCTCTCATACCCGTATGAAAACAGCTCAATTCAACTCATTTCAAAAGAATCAGTGCATTCTAGTGGGCTAAATTTCATGAATTCTCCATCTAGATTACATAATTTAATCATATACATCCAGTCTATTCCTTTTCCTCAATGTAGTTACACTTGTTACTAAATAGTTATTCTATGCCAGCAGTCTCAAAGTGTGGTTTTGTGACCCCTTGAAGATCCTATTTATTAGATCTATAATATCAGAGTTATTTTCATAATGACACTAAAATATTATTTTCCTTTTTGCTCTTATTCTCTCACAAATCTAGTCTTTTTTCCAGTAAACTAAAGAATGTATAAGTATCCAATAGTCTTCTAAATCAGACATAAAAAAAGATTTGCAGATAACTTTAAAAAATCAACTTTTTTTGAAAATATATCTTCTATAAAAATTAGGTTATTTATGTTACCATGTAATGAGTTTATATTGCCACTTAATGAATCAATAAACAATAATTCATTTAGTTTTAAGTTCTAATCCTATAAATATTAATCAGTATAACTCAAAGAATCAAAAACTCCTTAAAATCACAGTATTTGCAAACTATAACTCTAATCAGTTTGAACTATGAAGAATAATTGATTATTGGTTATATGCAGAAATTAACCATAGTTAAATTAAAACAAACAAAGCAACAGTAACTAACTAATATTGGTTTTCTCAGTAAACAAATGTGGACAGATAAATAGATGGCTCCTATGGTCTTTTTTTTTTTCTAATTTATTATTGAGAGAATAACATAATAGGCTTAAAGGATGTATTTTTCTAAACAGCAATCAATACCATTTGGGAAGGTGCCTATTTTATTCACATTTAATTTCAGATACCTCCCTCATTCTATACCTACTTAAAATATTACTTGATCTTTCCAGAAAATCATTTCACAGAAAATAGGCAAGTATACAATAAAGATGCACAGTGTAAATCATATTTACTTAAAATCTCTTTTATCAAGCAGTTCTATTAAATTGTTTAATTGGCTATGTTACTATAGAAATAAGAGAAAAAGGACACCTGTGGACATATTGGAGGAATCAGAGATACAAAGTAACCCTAATAAAAAAACATGAATACCAACATATTTTCAAGTCTGAAGTATATTGTAAAATTCCTTCATGACATATACTGAATAAGCAACAATAACAATATAACAAGACTTTCTATTGTAACAATTATTGAATAAGTCTAAAGTATAGTAACACTAAAATTTGGCATTTTTAAAATTTGTTACAGATAATAGGTTTGCCAAGTACTTGTGTGCTAGGTAGTTTCTTTTTTTTTTTTTTTTTCTTTTTTTTTTTTGTGCTAGGTAGTTTCAACTTAAAACAAATTATTACAAGTTGTTTTCTTTCTTAACTATAATAACTTAAATTCTGAACACTATATTTAAAATAAAATTAACTAGCATAAAATCATGGAAATTTGTAAAAGTACTTTGAGGATGAAAAAATAAGATAATCTTTCACCCTATTCCTACCCATGTCTAATTGGCTGTACATACTTTAAAAACTTTATCTGCATTTATATCATAGATGCACAAATTTAGATAGGTGGTAGTTAAGAATTGAGTTTTTTGTTTGTTTGCTTATAAAAAAGTGGATCATATTTGATAAATTATAATTGAACTTCATCTTTCTTTAAAGGACATCATGAACATCTTTTCAGGTTAACAGGTAAAGCTTTCATTCTTTGTTTTAACAGCACTTAATTTCAGAGCATGGCTGCACCATGCTATACTCTTATTTCCCTATTAATGGATGATCAGATGGTTACAGTTTTTTATCACTACATACGAAGCCACAATGAATCCTATTGATACATTTTTATCAATTGATTTTATTTCCTTACAATAGATTTCCCAAGTTGAATTGGTCAAGTCTTACAAGTTTTTTTTGTATTTAATGTTGACAGATATTAGTAATTCCATTTCCACTGAGATCACAATCATTTATATTGTGACCAATGTACAAGAGCACTAGTTTACTTGTATTCTTGCCTGTGAATGGTGTTATCACTATTTTACATTTTTGCCCATCTTTTGGACAAATACCTTTTTTTATTGCTTTAATTTGCATTGGCAGTGAGGTTGAGTATCTTGCTAATTTTTCAACTGACATTTTTGTGTGTGTGAATAACCTTTTCCTTTGGACTATTATTTTCTTATCAAACTATGGGAATACATTTAAATGATAACTTATTAACCTTTATCTGCCATATACCAGAAATATCTTTTATATTCTCTTATTTTCTGTTGATGATTCTCCTTCAATATAATTTATTTATAATTTATAATTCCTGTACTGCTCAAAAATATCTTATTGCATTAACTAATTTTTCTAATGCCTTCATTATTTTATTTCAGTAAATATTTTAACTTTATTTTACATTTATGGATATACATTTAATGATGTAGAAAATGTATATAAATATATAAAATAACAATAATATTAGGACTTAACACTCCACCTGAATAGATGTGGAGAAATGCCTATTCCTGTACATGAGATGACATTATACAAATATTAATTCTTCTGAAGTTAATAATAAACATAATTCAACTCTAGTCAGAATTCCGGAAGAGTCTGTACTTTTATATTGGGGAAGGGGTTGTTTTGAAAACTGGTTAGAGTGATTTAAAAATTCATATCAAGTTTAAATATTTCATAGAACCAATTTTCATAAAAATATAAGAGCAAATTGCCATCATATGATTTTGTAAAGATTAACTTATGAGCTATGTGTAAGGGAGTTTTGCTTAGTTTTTTTCCACCATGATATATTACCAATGATGAGACCTTTGGTAAGTACTAAAAAGTGTTCAATATTTAGAATAATAATGAATTAATGTGGGTGCCTAGGTGGTTCAGTCGGTTCAGTGTCTGCCTTCCACTCAGGTTGTGATCTCAAGGTCCTGGGACTGAGCCCCACGTAGGGCTCTCTGCTCAGTGGAGAGTCTGCTTTTCCCTCTCCCTCTGTGCTCTCTCTCAAGTAAATAAATAAAAACTAAAAAAAAAAAAAAAAAAAAAGAATGAATGAATGAATGAAACAGCAGAGACGAGTCATCAAATATCCTTCCCCTTTTCCTACATGTCCTTCCTTTACTACCATTTGTTCTTTTCTCTTTTCTCAGATTAAGGACTATAATAGTTTATTCTGTAGAAATTTGCAGAGAATGGTACACTACAGGGTAAGAAAATAATTTCAAATGGGCGTTTATATATTAAATTTGTTCCTAACTATTCTCTAAATAATATGTAATTAATTATCAATTCACTAATTTTGTTCCTGTGTCTATTTCTTTGAGAGAAGTTCCTAGAATGAGGAATGAGAATGAATAATTCAACAATGAAACATACTAAAGCTTGAAAGCCATTTTTTTCATGGTTATTATCAATTTATATTGTCATCTGCAGTTTTTCCTCAAAAATTTTTCACTGAGGCCTCACCAATATTAGGATTAAAAATTAGTTTAAGAAAACTTTCCATAAGAAATTGCAAACATTCATTATTTCCTAGGATAGAATTAATCAGCTGAGAAGAGATGAGAGGGGCTCATTTTTTTCTTTTAGAGAGAGAGAGAGATTGTGAGATGGTGGAGGGAGGGACAGATGGAAAAGGGAGAGAATCTTAAGCAGGCTCCATGCCCAGCATGGAATCAGACACAGGGCTCAACCTCACCCTTAGATCATGAGAGTCAAATGCCTAACCAATTAAGCCACCCAGCACCCTAAGAAAGGTACATTTTTACCTTTGAATTTTAAATGATATCAATGTATTAACTTTTAAAAATTATATTTAAATTAAATTTTAAATGTTATGGTAACTTAGGAAGAGGAATATGTTATCTGATGGCTCTTTTAAAATGAATATTTTAATTCAGGTGGATTTTTAACATGTGTGTCTCATCTTCCTGGATTGTTTTTCTTCTAGGCTCAGTTTGGAAACTATTGTTTTATTATTCAGTTCTTCATAAACTAAAGCTATTCAATCTTGTCATATTAATTAATGTTTGTTAATGTTTGTTATCTAGCCTCTGGATTTGGTTTAAATTTTTATCATACTAATTTTTTATATATGGTTAAATCATTTTTTCCTTTATTTGTATTAATTTTATGTTTAGAATATAGTTTTCTTTACCAACATTAAGTAATAACTTCCATTTTCTTCCCATTTTGTTTGTTTGCATCCACTTTGCATGTACTTGTATAATCCACTCAGAATTCACATGCTATGACACGGGAATCTAAAAGCCTATTGTTGTGATTTTTTTATCAGCCAGCTATTTCAGCATCATTTATTAAGTAACTATTTCCACTCTGATTAACTACATACTATAAAGTCACGTATGCTAGTTCAAAATTGTTCTGTTCTAATGTATCTGCTAATTCAAATACAAGTTGTTAACTATTTTAAATATGTTGGGTTTCACAGTTTACTTCTATATCATGATAAAATCCCCTTGTTTGTTAGATATACCTAGCATAGTTTTATTATTTTAACCATTCACATAAATTTATAATTATATTCTTAATCATCACCTTCTCCTCATATAATTCTCCCCTCTTCCAAACTGGCGTTTTTTTTTTTTTTTTTTTAGCAAAACCTCAAAATCTGAAGACAGCCAAGGTTAAAACATTTACCTCCATTTCCTTGATAAATTATTTTAGAAGTAACTGACATTGTAAATATAGTCAGTTTCCAAATATATATCTAGCATATATTTCTAGTGTATATTATTGAGGTTGAGGACTTAATATACTTTAAAAAAACTAGATATTTAAAACAGTTAAATTGTGATATGAATAATAGTAAAGATAATAGTTTACTATATTTTTGTATGTTATTTTAATCAATCTTTATAAAATCCTCAGAAATTTTTGCCTACTTTAAATGAAGAAATGAGCTCTGAGAAGTGACTTCTGGATAGAACTAATAATTTATAATTATTAGTAATTCAAACTTTATTTTCCTAGAATATAGTGTGCTAACAAGATACACAGTTACTAAGTCTGTCTCCTTACTTCAAACAAGACTCTTCAATAAACATTAACTTTCTGTTTTATCCATAGAGTTTCCATTTAATAGGACAGGAAGGATGTATATACATGAGATCTGGGTGGAACCACATTCAAGTTAATGGAAATAAACATAAAAACTTGAAAATCACATCAGCTTTTGCAGAAATGTTTGGCTTGATGGGTTAGGAATCACAGAAACAATCTTTTTTATTACAAGCTGGTATTATTTTAACATATTGATTTCAGCTGTTCCCAAACAAATAATTTGATAAAATACTCACTTAATTGCTCTTATTATTAATTTACTTTTAAGGTCCTTCTGCCATGTGGCATTGAAAAGCACAACAGATCTCTCCAATTATAAAAAAGTTTATTGGTGCATAGCAAGTGTAAACCACTAGGGTCCCTGGCAACAGTAACATGGCAAATTAAACCAAAACCACATGCAAGTCAAAGTGAATCACTGGTCAATGAGCATTTAGGAAGAGATGCCAGGCAAATAAACAGTCAGTCCATTAGTTAGTTATTGCCAGCACTAAATGAATAAAACTCTTGAGAAAAAATCATGGCAGGGTGGTGACAATCTGTGTTAGGTTTGTTGAGTCCTGTGGAAATGGCTGAAATGTTCATATGGCTGCTGTGAAACAGAGGAATGCAGGTACAGTGGCCAGGCTTAAAGATGCCTCTTATTTGAGACCCGCTGATGAGCTCCAGTCACTTAACGGCATCCTGAAAAACAGCTGGCACCTAACCTTCAAATATTGATTTAGTGTTTACAAATCTGGTTCAGTTTCTAGGCAAACAGCTTATATAAACATAGTGTGCCATCTGGTTTTATAGCTCAAGTGTTTCAACTACACTTTTCCCCAGGCGTAGGGATTATGATTAATTTGAGCAATTTATACTATCCCTCACTTCTTATAAGGTATTTTAGGATTGGCTTATATCAGATGCAAATTTTGGGCTCTGGGAGCATGAGATTTTTCAGTTAATTGTCATTATCAAGAAATCACTGCCACTTATTTATGTGGCTCCAGTAAGAAGGTGCGAAGTCTAAACCCTCTTGAGCATAAATTTACAGGGCAAGAAGGAAGTGGATTTTACAGGCAGTGTGTACTTTTGTTATGCCACATTTACCACACATTATCAAAGGCAAATATGGGAAAAGGAGAGGTTTTGAGGAGACAAACACGTTTTGGACCTTCTGCAAACAGCCATAGTGGCTCTAAGGATGGTAGCCAAGCACAGTCTAACAGGAGGTTTTACGTGGACCTCAAAGTGTATGGAATTCAGGCAGTAAAAAGCACTGTCATTAAACCTTGCATTCCTTCCTCACTAATCTGACCTGCCTGCAACACTGTCCTCCCAAGGTGGCTTGGTGATCAAAATTAAACAAGCTGTGCCTTTGCTCTACTGTTAAACTATTAAGAGACATAATGAATAAGTAAGGTGAAGCAGGTTTTATTCTTTTTTCTCAAAAGACCCTCTACACAAAAATACATTCATACTTGGTATGGGCACAAGAGTACAACTTATTTATGCTATTGAACTTTAGGTGTACTTCTTACATAATCATCATGATTTTTCACTTTTCTCTTTATTTTTCCTACTTTAATTTTTTGTGTTCTGTTGATATTCCACCATAATTTTTTGGAACAGTGTAAATTATAAATAATTGTATGATAACATTTCAATGGTTCTCAGAAAATCACCTCACCTTTCCTCCTGATAATGCTATATTTATACTTTTGATATTTGATGGTATGTATCTACTAGTTTGTAGAAAGAGTAAAAAAGTGGAAGGGAAATTCTTCTAAATCAAGTTAATTTGTTTACTGTATTTTTTACTTTATTTATAATGTGAGACCAATTGGCTACTTAGATCAGAAAAAAAACTCTAGAAAAATCACAGTTCTCTTTGAAGAGAATAAATACAGATATTTTATCAGATAGTTATTTATCATCAGAATTACCAAATAAGCAGTAAGAAGCTCATCATTTTTTGATAAATTGTAATGCCATTACCTTTAATATTTAAGTGTTTATTTAAATTCCCATTAGCTAATGCACAGTGTAATACTAATTTCAGGTGTGCCATATAGTGATTCAACAGTTCCATACAAAACCTGATGCTCATCACAAGTGCACTCCTTAATCCCCATCACCTACCTAACACATCCCCCCAACCCACCTCCCCACTGGTTTGCTCTCTATAGTTAAGAGTGTGTTTCTTGGTTTGCCTCTTTCTCTCACTGTTTTCCTTTGTTCATTTGTTTGGTTTCTTTTTTTTTTTTTAAGATTTTATTTATTTATGAAAGATACACAGAGAATGGCAGGGACGTAGGCAGAGGTGAGAAGCAGGCTCCATGCAGAAAGCCCGATGTGGGACTCGATCCCAGGACTCCAGGATCATGCCCTGAGCTGAAGGCAGACGCTTAACCGCTAAGCCACCCAGGCATCCCCATTTGTTTGGTTTCTTAAGTTCCATATAAGTGAAATGGTATTTGTCTTTTTCTGACTGAATTATTTTGCTGCAAATAGAAACAAAAATGAAAATAAATAATTAGGACTTCATCAAAATAAGAAGCTTCTGCACAACAAAGGAAACAACAAAATTAAAAGGCTACCTAGAAATGGCAGAAGCTATTTGCAAATAACATAACTGATAAAGGGTTAGTATCCAAAATATATAAAGAACTTATAAAAACTCAACAACCAAAAAGATGAATAACCCAATTAAAAAATGGGCATATCGGGATCCCTGGGTGGCGCAGCGGTTTAGCGCCTGCCTTTGGCCCAGGGCGCGATCCTGGAGACCCGGGATCCAATCCCACATCGGGTTCCCGGTGCATGGAGCCTGCTTCTCCCTCTGCCTGTGTCCCTGCCTCTCTCTCTCTCTCTCTCTGTGACTATCATAAATAAATAAAAATTAAAAAAAAATGGGCATATCAACATTTTTCCAAAGAAGACATAAAAAGGGCCAACAGACACATGAAAAAATGCTCAATATCACTCATCATCAGGGAAATGCAAATTGAAACTATCACCTCAAAAAAAAAAAAAAAAGAAAGAAACTATCAGCTCAAACCTGTCAGGATGGCTAAAGTTAACAATACAAAAAATAACAGGTGTTGGTGAGGATGTGGAGAAAAGGGAACCCTCTTGCACAACTGGTGGGAATGCAAAATGGTGCAGCCACTCTGGAAAACAGTATGGAGGTTCCTCAAAAAAGTTAAAAACAGAACTACCCTATGATCCAGCAATTACACTACCAAGTATTTATGCAAAGAATACAAAAATACTATTTCAAAACAATACATACACCCTGTTTATGGCAGCATTATCTACAAAAGCCTGATTATGGAAATAGCCCAAGTTAACAGACTAAGGAAAGGATAAAGAAGATGTGGCATTATATTATATTATATTATATTATATATTATATGTATTATATGTATTATATATATAATATATATATATATATACACCACAATGGGATATTACTCAACTATAAAAAAGAATGAAATCTTGTCATTACCCTTAATAGTTCTAATGAATTACTTTTTCTTTTAAAACTAGAAAAGTTGAGACATAACTAATAGCCATACACTTGTAGGTATTCTCCTCAAACACTATGCACTTCCCAAAAAGGACTTTTATACAAGGATGCTGTCAGCCAAGATAGTTCTCCAACTGTCCATCAACACATAACAGAAATTTAATTAATAAAAATAAAATCATTCCATATAATTTGACTACTGTATGTCTTAAGACATGTTTGATTTATGAAAGTTAAATACATGACTACAAGTGCAATGATGCAGTCATTCAATCATATGTTCACGATTAATAATGTGTTCGAATTTTGGAATTGAAGTGCTGTTTAGATACCACCTCACACCAGTGAGAATGGGGAAAATTAACAAGGCAGGAAACCACAAATGTTGGAGAGGATGTGGAGAAAAGGGAACCCTCTTACACTGTTGGTGGGAATGTGAACTGGTGCAGCCACTCTGGAAAACCGTGTGGAGGTTCCTCAAAGAGTTAAAAATAGACCTTCCCTACGACCCAGCAATTGCACTGTTGGGGATTTACCCCAAAGATACAGATGCAATGAAATGCCGGGACACCTGCACCCCGATGTTTATAGCAGCAATGTCCACAATAGCCAAACTGTGGAAGGAGCCTCGGTGTCCATCGAAAGATGAGTGGATAAAGAAGATGTGGTTTATGTATACAATGGAATATTACTCAGCCGTTAGAAATGACAAATACCCACCATTTGCTTCAATGTGGATGGAACTGGAGGGTATTATGCTGAGTGAAATAAGTCGATCGGAGAAGGACAAACATTATATGTTCTCATTCATTTGGGGAATATAAATAATAGTGAAAGGGAATAGAAGAGAAGGGAGAAGAAATGTATGGGAAATATCAGAAAGGGAGACAGAACATAAAGACTCCTAACTCTGGGAAATGAACTAGGGGTGGTGGAAGGGAAGGAGGGCGGGGGGTGAGGGTGAATGGGTGACGGGCACTGAGAGGGGCACTTGACGGGATGAGCACTGGGTGTTATTCTGTATGTTGGCAAATTGAACACCAATAAAAAATAAATTTATTATTAAAAATAATAATAATAAAAAAAATAGAATTGGGGAGAAGTCCGGGTTAGGAGGTAGTTATAAGACAGTGTGATAAGTGAGATGTCAGTGTTAAGCCAGGGGGTGGCTTCCCAACTCAGCCCTGGGGGAAGGTTCAAAAAAGATTCCCAGAGGAAGTGATACTGATGCCAACTCACACAGGAAAAGTGAATGTTAGCCAATAGAAGAAAACTGACATGGGATTTCTAGGCAGAGAAAGTCGCACATGCAACAGTGCGGAGAACTGGGATATTCAATGAGGCTAAAGGTGAGTAAGGTCCAATACAGTGACAGATGAGATTAGAAAGAAACCCAGGGTCTGAGGAGCCACTGAAATGCTTTAAATAGGATATAATAAAATCTGTGCTTCAGAAAGCACATTTTAGAAGAGTAGAGGTAGGAAGCTTGGTAGCAGAGACCATTAGGAAAGTGATTACAGTAATCATAGTAATCTATATTGCCTAAAATTATCAGAGTCCAAGAAAATACTACAGGTATTTTCCAATGCCCTCCTAGAACTTTTGTGCTGATATCTGAGTTGGGACAAGTGATAAAAATCAGAGAAGGAAAGAGCCAGGCATAAAGAACACTGCATGTTTAAGTGCCAGACTCATTGACTCTCAGGGTCCACACTGTGGCTGATACTCAACCACTGCTTCTTCCATGTCCTAGGGTTAGTCAATTAACCTCCATCTCTATGTATTCCCCAAAACAGGTGCTATATTCTTGGACAGAGCATGGAAAATCCAAGCATGGTGGGATTTAAAAAAAGAAAACCTGAGAATAAAAAATAATAATAATGATAGTATAAAAACCTCAGCATTTAGACATTAAAGAGCTTGCCAAGTATAAAGTTGGGGCCCTATCTTTGATGTATCACCAATGATTAGTAGTGTTAGCTAGAACACTTTTACCTTGTCCCTACCTTATAATGGCAAGGCGTGTTAGTTAAAATATTTTGGTTCTGAAAAAGTCATTTCATTTGGTAAAATTTAGTTAATTGGAAATAAATTATCTTAGACTGTGCCTATAGACTATTCTTTTTGGCTTCTGCCTCCCATACCAGACTTTGCCATCCACCACTACACTATCTTGCCTTCGATACACACATACGTAAATGGTGTCCTAAGCTGCCATACATTCCATCTCTTTTTTAAGCAATCATTAGCCCCTGTGCATCCTCTGGAGTCCTGTATTCTCTGGGTGAGACTACTTTTACATTAGGTTCTGTAATATGGTATCCAAAGAGTTCAAGGAATCCTTTTTTGCCATTGTAATCACCTCCATTATCACACTCCTACTACTCTCTATGCCCACAGGGTGCTGATTCATGTTCCTGAATCTCTCTTCTTTTACTATTGCATTTTCTTGAGCAATATTTAGAAGCTTCCTCTGGTAGGGACTGTTTTTGGCCTCACCTATCCCTTTTCCTCACAGGTTCACTCATCCTCCAGCTGTTGGCAGTACTCAATACTTTACCTTCTCCACAGCATTCTCCCAGTTGAGGGAAGGATCCTTGGAAAGTTAAACCTTCCCTGCCCCTCATAGCCAAGGCCTGATGCATATAGGTTGCAAAAGGTCCTGAATCCCAGCCTGAAATTACCTGAAGGCAGGCCAACTTTGCTGTGCAATTTATGCATTAGCAAGAGGCTAGACTTTACCTGAGGCCACATCCTTACTCTATTCTTTCTCATTTCTTTCCTTGTTTTCTCTAAAAAACTCTCCCGCTTAAAATCATGTATCAAAGCCGTCTCACCTCATGCTTCTACAGAAACTGACCCAAGGCATCTCATATCAGAGCAGACCTTATCATTGTCATTTTCTCCTATTGTTTTAGTTAGGTTCTTCTGCAGGCACCTCTGCCCATGTAGAGGCAGTGACAAAAATTTTAATGTCTCTAGAAACACCTTCATGAATAATTTTAGATGTTGAGAATCAGGCTGTGTGTTCTAAAAGTATGTCCCAATCTTTATCTGGTTACTAAATTATCAAACTTTCATTGCTGAAAGCACTGCCCTCAGTTAATTTTCCTCTAACTACTAGGCATTTTATAGAGCTCTGGTGACCAACATAACTGGAGTTCATGTACAACCTGCATTTACTGAGCCCCTGTAAGTTACTGCTCATCAATACTAGACTAATTGTTTTACTTACATGGACATGGTTAACCATACAATGATTCTATGTGATCTAAAACACCGTAACTGGCACTTAAAGATGAGAAAATAAAGAATCAGAAAAGTGATAATACTCATAAGTATATGTAGAAGTCAGGATTCTAAAGCCCAGGTTCTTAGCCCATGGGCTGACCTGTCCAAGTCTCTTCTAACCCAACTATCTGCTCCACCCACTAATCCCTAGTAAGAGAATAGTACCATGCTTTGGAGTGGGAGTACAGTGTAGCAGTTAAAGCAGGGGACTTTAACTGTAGCAGTTAAATTTAACTGAATTTAAGTTCTGGTTCTCCCACAACAAATGCTGTGTGATATTGGTTAACTAGTTATAAAAGCCTCAGTTTCCTCCTCTCTAAAAAGGGATAACAGTAATACCTACTTCAGCAGCTATCAGGAAGGTTAAATGAATTGATGTATCTGAAGTTCTTAGTTCAGTGTTTGGCACATAGCAAGTGCTCAACCCCATGTTATCATCATTATTTCTCTTTATAAAGCCCGTTTCAGATATTTTTGGTTATAATTTTATTTTGTAGATAATTTCTTTCTGTTTCTGTCCTTCATCAACAGTAATGAATTCTACTTTCACATTTGGTTTGCATTTCATTTTTGCTGTTTCTCTGTCCCAGGTATCATGGGTGTAATATTTATTCCACTTGGAATAAGACCTACCCCCCTCAACCTCAATTCTTCAATATTCTTCTTCAGATTGAGCCAGATCCATACATTTTCTTCCCTGAACTTTCCCATCTCCAGAGCAGCCAGCAGAGGCAGTCTGGGTCCCAGGTCTTCCATTATTTTGCCTGCTTAAGTTGCCATTCCAGTCTTATTCTCAACATGGAATTATCTCTAAACACATTTTCTGCCCCATAACACTTATCAAAAATCCATACAGAAATTATTAAGAAGTTTCTCAAGTAAGTTTCTCAAGAAAGTTCAAATTTTTTGAGACTTCTTTTTTAAGCCACCTTTCCCACTTGACTTCAGAGCCAACTCCTCTCTATTGCCAATGCTTAGCAGGCATTGGTTGGTTGCCTTACTCGTTAGATAGGGGAGAATTAAGCTACTCGACAAGTAATGCCACAATAATCTCTATTTATTCTTTGATTTCTCAAGCCCTCTCTTCTCAGTCTAAGCCTTTTGGTTTAGCAAAGCAAAAGTAATTTTCCAGGCTTGGCCAAATCTTCTTTCTTTGTGTCTGTGCTGTGAAAAGTAAACATCTTTAACTTACAGCCAAAGAAATAACAAGTCACTTTGAATTTTTTTTCACCTTGGGACCTGTTTGATGAGGTCTGCTTGTGGAGAAAAAAATGTATAAATTTACCTGGAGAGTTCTTTGTTTTTTGTTTTTTTTTTTTTGTTGTTGTTGTTGTTTTTTTTTTACCTGGAAAGTTCTTAAGGGAAGTTCAGGCATAGTGCAGACTTAGTTTTTCTTTTTGTCATGAATGTTCAATAAGTATTTGTTTCCATCTTGCAACTCCAGGAAAATACCATGCAAGAGTCATGGAGTGCTTCTGTATTTTTTCTTCAGGCTTCACATCTAAACTACACCTAAGGAAATTGCTCTTTTGGCTTTCCATGTTAGATGCTGATTCTTTTCATATAGTAAAAGCAGTAGACAATGGAATAAAGGGAAGCAGCACAATTTCAGCACCTGTGCTTTGGAATTCCCCAAGAAATTTGTGCTTGGAATTCCCTGTGGAAACCTTAGGATACTTCTAACTAGGAGTGTTTTCTAGTTGGACAACATAAGATTGTTTTCCTCTCTTCGGTGACATTTTAAAATCTCCTTTAGGAGTTTAAGTTTACATTTTATTGTCATCTGCCTGGCAGCAGGCAGTGCAGGTGGCAAATGGTGTCAAAGGGAAAATTTGACATCTGAGTTAATTAGTAGATGGCAGTTTGGAGTGTTGTCAAGCTGCCAGTAGGACGGTAGGTGCTTGGGTAGAAGTATGCAAAGATGTTCTCTAAGGATCAAAATATTTGTATTTCTCACATTACTTTGATTTTCTTTGTAAGAGCATCTATACCTTAGGGAAATGTGTTAAAATTAATTGATAATGTTACTTCTAATCATAGATGACTGGCATTTTCACAATATCCATACAATTTTTCACTGTCTTATCAACTTTTCATGTGTGAGGATTTGTTAGAACAGAATTTACATACTGCTTCAAAGATTTTCATATTATCCAATAGGTCTTTTAAGAGAGAAAAATGCCCTTTTTTTCTTGATTTGCATTGGGTTATAATTTTGAATCAGGAAATAAAATTTTCTATCTTGTCTAGAATTTTTTTTCTCTCTTTGAAGTCTCTTCCCCTTACCCCAGGCTTTCAATACAATATTCCCATTAGATACTATTGCTAAAAGAAAAAAAAAAATAGTTCTAATGTATCTTCCTTTAAGTTTCCTCAGCTAGTTAAACGGATGGATGGATAGATAGTTAGATCCTTAGGTAGGTAGATAGAATATAGCTAGATATACTTCATAAATAGAATCCAAGTTTCCCAATGTTTCTTGTTTTTTGTGAATAAATGAAAACATTATGAAAGAAATTGGCCATTTTGACAAAAATTTTAAGTGACTTCGTACTATAATTGATCTTGATATTTATCTATACTAGCAATTAAGAGGTTATTTAGAATAAACTAAAAGGCAGACCATGTTATTCATTACTCCTATCAGAGATATAAAATCTGCATTAGAACTGCCATAGAGGGATGCCCGGATTGCTCAGCGGTTAGAGTCTACCTTTGGCTCAGGGAGTGATCCCAGTCCTGGAAGAGAGTCCCGCATTGGGCTCCCTGTGAGAAGCCTGCTTCTCCCTCTGCCTATGTCTCTGCCTCTCTTTGTGTCTCATGAATAAATAAATAAAGTCTTAAAAAAAACTGCTACAGATCCTCAAACTATTTAAATAGTATCTATACTCTTTCAGTAATATTTTCTGTGTAGACCATGGGTTTAAACTCTTCAGGCTATTAATCTGGCAACATGATAAGAAATCCATCCTATAATCATTCATTTCAGATATTTCACACAACAGTATATAACACATAATTAACTCTGACCAGTTATTACATATTTTAGATTGCTAAATATTTTTAAATTAATGTCAATTTGTTCAATATAGAGATAATTGAAATTAAAAATTAAAATGAAATAATATTAATACTTTTCATATTTTTATCCCATATACCAAGGTAGTAGCTAACATTATAAAATTTAAATAAAATATATTTTGGGGAAAAAGTTTTTGTATCTTAAAATTAAATTATGTATTTATATCTTAGAACTCAGCTCCCCACTAAATCATTTTATAACATCTTTGAGGCTTTCAGTTATATTGAGACTGAGATATACAGCTTGCACACATAAATGGCAATATAAAATAACCAATATTTATTGAGTTTCTATTCTAGGGTGTTACCATACTGAACCTTGGCCCTAAGAAATAAAAGGCACAGTCATCTCAAGTAGTTCAATTTATTTAAGGGGAATTGGAAAAGAAAACAGACTACTAAAATACACTGCAATAAATATTATGATAAAGATGTGCTCCAGAACCTATGGGAACTCTAATTTAGTCATCTCAAAAGAGATGATATCAGAACTGTATTTTAGACAGTGGTAAGAAAAATGCTACCAAAATATATTAAATGCTTATTAAAGCAATTTATATGTATTTTCTCATGCTATCTTTTCACACTATCATCACATAAAGAAAAATGTAATGAGATACAGGTGTTATCCTCATTTCATAAATAAAACATAATAAACAGGTCTGAACTATACAACTAGTCAGCAGCAGTGCTGGAGGAGGATCTCAGGTGTAGCTGATTGTCCTTGCAGGTGCCTTTCTGATAGTAACTCTACAAAGAAATCAATACGACTAAAGCACAGGGTGGAAAACATGGAGTATTTGGGGAAGTTCAGATCAATTAAAATGAATGGACGGACTCTTGGAAAAAAAGAGGGAATAGGGTAGGGGAATGAGGAGAGAGGGCCAGAACAGCACAAAGAAAGTCTAATCAGCCATGGTCAGGAAACTGAATTTTATTCCACAAGCTATGAAGAACGAGGGAAGATGTTAAGCCTTGGAGTATTAAGATCACAGACGTTCTTTTGATCAATAACTGTCAGCAAAAAATAGGAAATCATGGAATAGAGAATTAAGAATCTAAGTTGATCTTCAGATATTTGGATTGGGAGGGTGCTGGGAAGTAGTGATGTCGTTCAAAGACAGGAAACAGGAGTAATTTGGAGGGGAGGCGAAGAGTCTGATTTGGAAATAGAGTTTGTTACTTATTTAGGTGGAGGCGGATGTAAAGCACATTTGCTTATGTTGATATAATGTGCTGAGAGTTTATTAAGAATAAGTGTTTTAGGTGAAATAGGTGAAAGGGATTAAGAGTACACTTATGAGCAGAGTGATGAACAGAATTGTTGAATCACTATATTATGCACCTGAAACTAATACACACTGTGCATTAATTATACTGGAATTAAGATTTTAAAAATAAGTAACACCAGATAAAACCTTAAAAAGAATAAATGTTTTAAAAAGAAAATACTGGAACTATTTTAATACAAAAATAGCAAATTTTGGAAACTACATCTTCTCAAATTGAGCAGAAAACATAGTGGATGTCTAAGATTACTTCTGTTTGGGAGAAAATCCCTGTAGGAGAAGAATCTAGGGGGTAGTTTGACAAGTAAACCCTCCACTTGGAGTTCCTTTATGAACCTAATGATTTGTTGCATCAATTACTTTCTTTCTATGCTACTCAAATGTACAGACTCAAGGTATAGATTTGCAGAAATAAGTAAAGCAGGAAACCAGTTGAAACTATAAAACTTTAGTACATTTTATTTATTTTTTGTATGTTATATACATATTGTTGACATTTATTATATTGTACATTTTGCTAAATTACTGACTATAAATTATATTTAAAGGATTGATTTTAAACCCAGAAATTGGAACTGGCTATGACCATAAGCTGTTATCCAACTCAACACACGTTCAATGAGGGTATACAGTGGGCTGTTTTTAAGGAGCTGACAGTATTTTAAACCCCTTTTTGTTAAACTTCAATATGCATACAATTTACGTGGAGAGTTTGTTAAAATACAGTTTCCCTATTCAGTAGGTCTGAGTTGAGACTTGCGATTACATTTTACTCTCATAATCCTAGGTGCTGTCACAGTTGTTGATGTTACTTTGTGAACAGCAAAGTTTTAGAGAAAATCCACAGGTCTCTAACTTAACATAGTACCATTTGTTTTGTTTCTTTTTAAAGATTTTACTTATTTATTCATGAGAGAGAGAGAGAGAGAGAGAGGCAGAGACACAGGCAGAGGGAGAAGCAGGCTTCCTGCAAGGAGCCTGATGTGGGACTCAATCCCAAATCCCAGGATCATGCCCTGAGCCAAAGGCAGACGCTCAACAGCTGAGCCATCCAGGTGTCCCAACATAGTACCATTTGAATGTGGTATTAGCAGAATGAACAAAACACAATGAAAGCACCAAATTACAGATTACATTTCTTAGGTCTAGGCTCATGCTTTGAAATGGGACATTTGCACTTACGTAGAAACCAGCGAATGGCTATTGACAGACTGCTTGGTTATCCTCAGAATGTGTTTCAGATCTTAGCAAGAGAAGCACGCTGTTCTCTTTAAAAATCAGATTTGAAAAAAATACACATCTAAGAAGTAGCAGTTCCATAATCTGTGGCAAGAGGAACTAATAATTATAAAATATAAACTCAAAATTATTTTGGTGCTGAATCTCTAAAATCAATGGAGCTAATTTGAGGAATAAAGGACAGCATAAGAAAGGATGAGACAGATTCCTAGAAGTTTATTTATTGAAGTAAATGTACCTTAATTCCAAATCGAAAATAAAAGGATTTGTGGACAAATCTAAGAATTGCCATGTGGCAAAGGTTTCATTCTTTTCCTTTTTTTTTTTTTTTTTTTTTTTTTTTAGTAATGAAATGGAAAGAAGCAAAAAGAGAGGGTATGCTGTGTTTTAAAGGCCAGGCTGCAGTGTAGAAAGAGACATGGTGAGAGAGCCTCTGGGGTCTCTGGCCTCTGTTGGCTTGCGGGGGGGCAGTGTTGCAAGAAAACGAATTAAAGGTAATTAACCCAGCAGTAGCTTTCACATAAAGGATAATTCACGCAAACTGGAAATAGCTGGAAGTGGAGCCAGCTTTGATAAACTATGTGTAGGCCTCTAGCGCTCCAGTGGAAAGAAATCATGAGGAGAACTGAATCATGATGGTAAAGCAGAAGCTATTCAATAACCCTCCAAAATAGTATCTTTGAAAATTGGCTTCTACTCTAATTCTCCATTTTTGTTCACTTAAAAATATATAGTAATCATTTTCTAATCAATCTTAGCAAAATCATACGTATGTCGTATATACACACATGTACACACACACAAACACATGCGAGCACAGGGTTTATTCTATTTTTGTTGCTTCTAAATCACTTTTTTTTAAAACTGTAACATGGAGGGTCA
Source organism: Canis lupus familiaris (assembly GCF_011100685.1). NCBI lineage: Eukaryota > Metazoa > Chordata > Mammalia > Carnivora > Canidae > Canis > Canis lupus. The sequence continues at coordinate 63,600,260 of NC_049225.1, read as the reverse complement.
GAAGCACAGATGCTGAGTCTGTTTAAAATGGCCTAGAAAGCAAAGCACATGCTTTAATCTGATGTCTAGGATGCATTTTAAAAAATTGGATTGAAAAGGATTAGATTAGATTAGACCTCCTGGATTTAAAAATGTTAAAGCTCCATTTATGCTTTAACATAATCTCTTTCTACTCTCTGGAGCCATCAAGCAGAATGCAGTCTTGGGTAGCTTTTTTATTATTATTAAATTTTAGACCTTTTTTTTAACATCCCACTCTCATATTTGTAATAAAAAGAAATCCTCAGAGACTGAGCTAAAAGTTCTTTTGACCTACTGCTAAAGGGAAGGGTGGGTATGTATGTCTTCTGACTTTAACAATGACTTTTATGTGTTTGTGCACACACACAGACACACATATGAATATAAATAACTAATTTTTAATTCCAAACAACAGTGAATGCTTTTAAGTACTATGCATTTTTATAAAGTTACAGTTTCTAGTATTAAAATTCATCATAAAGCTTAAATACAAAACCTTTATAAGATTTTGTATACTGTACCCCGATTTGACAGTCATTAATTCCAATCTCTGTAAATAAAAAAAGACATCTGTACACCATTTTCTTTTTTTTCCAAAGATTTTTAATTTATTTATTCATGAGAGACACAGAGAGAGAGAGAGAGAGAGGCAGAGACACAGGCAGAGGGAGAAGCAGGCTCCATGCAGGGAGCCCGACGTGGGACTCGATCCTGGGTCTCCAGGATCAGGCCCTGGGCTGAAGGTGGCACTAAACCGCTGAGCCACCTGGGGTGCCCTGTACACCATTTTCAAAGCTACTGATCTTCATGAATCATAAAATAGAAAATACAATTATATCTGAAATTACATAAAATCTTCTGAGGTGGAAAGTTGGAAAATCTTTGTATGAGCAACATAGAATTCCTTTAGAAGGCTTTTTAAATTTCTTAATATTTAATTTGTGCCTCTCATACATAAAACGGCTGAGAGTGACTTGTAAAAACTAAGTTTTGTTGCCACTGCACTTGGATCACACATCTCAAAATTACTATGATTACAAATGACCAATTATATTCACTTAGCATCAAAGATGTAAAGTTTATAGCTCATCCCACGTTAAAGGTTTTCATTGTCTCAGACATAAGCAACACTATATCTAACCAAAAAGTCCTGAGGATATTGACAAACCTTTATTTTTTAAAGATTTTTATTTATTTATTCATGGGAGACAGAGAGAGAGAGGCAGAGATACAAGTAGTGGGAGAAGCAGGCTCCATGCAGGGAGCCCGACATGGGACTTGATCCCAGGTCTCCAGGATCAGGCCCTGGGCTGAAGGCAGTGCTAAACTGCTGAGCCACCCCGGCTGCCCGACAAACTTTTTAAACTAAATGAATTATTGTTTAAGCAAATTATTTTTAACTAAATTTTTTAAGTTTAAAATTTTTAAAGTTGGAATATGAGCAATCTTAGCAAAAGAAATTAGTCTCCTTATTGTCTTCCATGTGAACTTTGATAACCATTTGGTGTAAGGTACCATAGCACTGCCTTAGATCCAGACAAAAAGCAATCATGTTCATAAAGAAGAATCATCAAGAACAGTAAAATTGAGAATGAAATGAGATTTTTTTTTTCTTTTAGGAAATTCTAAAATCCACTTGGTTTCACCTCATGAAGTCTCTTTTGGGATTTTGGTAAAAACTTTATTATTTGAAGAAAAAGGAGAATCATATTCAATATTTCCTTCTCAATTTAATTAGAATCCACTGGTGTCTTGATCAGTTAAATTTAATTTTTAGGAAATAGACAAAATCTATCACTTATCCTTCCTTTTCCACAAAATTTGTGCCGGTGGGTAATGAAATAGTTAATGACAAAGTTTCTTTTTACAGAAGTATTCCAGTTGGGACTCCTGGGTGGCTTAGCGGTTGATCATCTGCCTTTGGCTCAGGGTGTGATCCTGGAGTTCCAGGAGTGAGTCCTATATTGGGTTCCCTGCAAGGAGCCTGATTCTCCTTCTGCCTGTGTCTTTGCCCCCCGCCTCCCTCTGAGTTCTCTCATGAATAAATAAATCTAAAAAAAAAAAAAAGTACCCCAACAAATAAGTGAAGAAGGAATAATAGAATATCTCCATTTTTCAGTTGCTAATGAAAAAAGAGGGAAGATGCATTTAATGATTCCCAATGCCTGCCAGCATCCCAAAATGAGAACTTCCAGACATTGTGGTCCTTCTGATAAAATCCACAATATAACAAATGAAGTTCTTTTGCCTTTTTAAAACCTCCAATCTGAATCTGATCTAGCAAATATCGACTCATTTACAGGAAACATATGGGCAACAGTGCATGTTAAACTGTATACTAGAGTCAGCAAGATTCTGACTCTAGGAAACTTTATGACAATACAGTTTCATCAACAAATAAATTGCAAGGAAGTGGCAAATAGAAAGAGAGCAAGAAGGCATGAAAAAGGATGAGGGAAGGAGGATGAGGAAGGAACAAAAGAGAGAGCAGAAAAGGAACACCTATGGAAGAAACTTAAGAGCTGCATCAACCCCTTACAAGATACGAACAAATCCATTGTACAAGAAAGCCAGGCATTACATTCTCAGTGAGATATGACAATTGTCGAAGTTAAGGAAGTTGAAAAAAATTATTCTGAGAAGTACTAATTCTTACAAGGCAACAATTTCACAAAGCCACAAGCTATTTTTCAGTCCTTTTGACTCTAGGGAAACAAAAATGGTAATGTGTTTAGTGAGGACCTAAGTTCAGCCAAGTTAGACAGTCTTTCCCAAGCTTCAGAAGAAAAACATGAAGCTCTTACCTATTAGTATGTGATTGTCACTTTTAGAAACCAAACCCTAACAATTCAGTAAACTTGGGCCAACAAATAATACATGTTAGGTATCAGTAATGTTTCATCTAGCAACTAAGTATGGCCATACGTAGGTTCTTTTTTGAGACAACAGCTTAGCTTTCCACATAATAAACTTCATTATTTTACTTTTATATAATGAAGACCTAATAATAAAAACTATAGCCAGGTTTTAATTCATGAAAAGAAAAAAAAATAGAAAGAAAATGAAAACACTAAAATATAAATCTAAACTGAGAAAATATGAAAGCTTTAATAGAGAAATATGTTGTAAAAGGAAAGCAAAGTATTAAGATATAATTTGAACAAGATGAAAAAATCTCAACAAAAACAAGGGAGAGAAATCCCAGAGCAATGGGAAATGAAATACTCCCACAACACATTATGCTAAAAGGTACTTATTTCATTTGCAACTTATATTTATATTTTTTAATGTGGAAAAAGACCAGCAAGCAACACATTATGTTAAAAGGTACTTATTTCTTTGTTACTTCTATTTAAAGAGGTAATAGCTTTATTTCAATTACATATAGATTGAGCGTGAATCTGTATCATTAAATTGTACTTTTTTTTTAGCTCAGCAATACACACTTACAAAAAAAAAAAAAACTAAAGTAAAAGGAACTGTAATTATTTTGTGTATTTTGAGTTTTTCTCTAAAGTGTTGAGTTCTAAGGCATTATTTAAATATCAGATTCTTAAAATCTCTGCTTCCAACAGCTTAAGAAGGTCTTTGAATATCTAATTAGATCTCTATCACAGAGACTTACTGCTTTCTCCATTTGACCACAGTGAAATAGGCTAATATTGCAAAGCTCTTAAACATCCTAGGGATAGTACATATTGTTATTTAACTGATTTGTGTAAGGATAAAATTTCCTCTTCATCAGTATTAGAATGGAGGGGGAGTTGTTAGCATGGGATTATATGGACCTATCAGCCAGTTAGAATGGAATTTGCCAATAGCAAAGTCACTCTAGAGTAACTGCAAATATCCGAATTGGAAGATAGTAATAATGTATTCTTAGGTATCCCAAACTTCTTTAAAAAATCATTTTTACACTGCAAACATCACTATATGTTGATATATATTCTACCTAATATTGTGGGCTGAAAATGCTAACAATATTTTCTCAGCTTGAACTCTTCATTTCTAGAAAGTAGACTAATAAAATTGAGTATTTCTTTTAGTAGGAGATGGAGTATCGTTTTAAGCAATAACTGTTTCTTTGCAAAATTTCTAATTCTCTTTGTTTATACATTAGCACAATTTTAACTCTGTTCTTTCTGCTTCATTTCTTTTATATATTAGATGTAGATATTTTACAAAAGGAAACCCCACCACCACCACTTCAACTATTAATTTTATTCTTTATCCACATTAAGGAAACTTCCGTATATTTGTTCAGATTTTTTATTTTCTGTCAATAAACATTAGTATTTTAATATTTTGACTTTTATTATCCTTTCTTTATGTAGATTAATTATATTTCATAATGGGAAAACTTAATACATTTCTCAAACTGTATTTCTTTTTTTGCTAAAATATTATAAAGCTGTCATTAGTTATTTCTAGACAGAGGCGTCCACAGGGATTTTAATCTTGTATTTGAAGTTTCTTACAGAGAGTATATAGTTGGGTCATATTTCGTTTTCTTTTGTTTTTAATACACTCTGCCAATCCCTGGCTTTTAATTGGTATATTTAGAACAAATTATCGATTTGTTAAGGCTTAAGCCTGCCATTTTATTTTTTGTTTTCAGCTCTTTTATTTGTTTTGCTTTTACTGCCTTTCTGTGGAATACTTGAATGGTCTTTTTCATTTTAACTATGGTGTTTCTGAGTATATTCCTTCTACACTTTAGTGGTTGTCCTAGGTATTATACATACATTACACAGTCTACTGGTATCAACATTTTATAGTTTCAAATGAATTAACTGCCCTTAATTTCACTTGTTCTTTTTTATTTTTAATGTAATTATCTTAAACAGTTCTTCCTCATAAAGAACCATATCAGACAGTGTTACAGTTTTTGCTTAAGCAATCGGACATAATGTAGAAAACTCAAGAGGAGAAGTAAAGTTTATTGTATTTACTCATGTTTTTGTTCTCTCCATTGTTCTTTCTTCCTTCCCTTATTTTTCAAGATTTCTTCCTTTAGCCGTTGTTTTAGAAGAAATCTTCTGGCAACAGTTTTTGTTATTTCTCCTTCATCTAAGAATATCTTGATTTCTCCTTCATTTAAAGATTTGTGGTGTGACAGTTCTTTTACCTCAGTACTTAAAAGTGTTATGTCACTTCCTTCTTAATGTTCTGGTTTATTTTATTTTATTTTTAAGATTTATTTATTCATGAGAGACACGGAGACAGAGAGAGGGGCAGAGACATAGGCAGAGGGAGAAGCAGGCTTCTCTCAGGGAGCCCAATTTAGGACTCGATCCCAGATCCCGGGATCACAACCTTAGCAGAAGGCAGGTGCCCAACCAGAGCCACCCAGGAGTTCCAGTGTTCTGGTTTCTGATCATAAATCCATCGCCAAACTATTTTTCCTCTACTGGTAAAGTTTCATTTCTCTCTTACTGTTTTTAAATTTTTCTTTGTCTTTAGTTTTCAGAAGTTTGACAGTGATGTGTCTTGGCATGGATTTATTTGGGTTTATTTTGTTTAAGGTTCAACAAACTTCTTAAATCTGTAGGTTTATGTTATTTGCAATTTGGGGAAGTTTTCAGCCATATTTTTTTTTATTTGGTACATCTCACTTTTTTAGCACTTTTTTGAGTACTTTTAAAGGACTCCAATGATATATTAGCTCTTTGCTTAGATCCCCACAGGTCTTTGACAATCTGCTCAATTTTTTTTTCTATTTTCTCTCTGTTGTTCATACTAATAAGTTCTGCTATTCTATTTTCAAGTTCATTGATTCTTTTTTTCTGTCTCCTCCAGAGCTGTTGTGCCCATTATAATTTTTTTTTTTGGTTATTATATTTTTTCAGTTCTAAAATTCTCAGTTTCCGGCAGCCCCGGTGGTGCAGCGGTTTGGCACCGCCTGCAGCCCAGGGCGTGATCCTGGAGACCCTGGATCGAGTCCCACATAGGGTTCTCTGTATGATGCCTGCTTCTCCCTCTGCCTGTGTCTCTGCCTCTCTCTCTATCTCTCTGTGTCTCTCATGAATGAATAAAATCTTTAAAATTAAAATAAAATAAAATTCTCAGTTTCTTCTCTGTATCTTCTATTCCCTTGCTGAAACTTTTATATTTTCATTTGTTTTAAACATGTCTGTAATGGTTTATTGAAGCATTCTTGTAATAACTGCTTTAAAATCCTTGTCAGATGATTACAATGTCGGCATCATTTCAATTTTGGCATCTGTTGTCTTTTTTCATTCAAATTGAAATTTTCCTGGTTGTTGGTACAAGTAATTTTTTTTAAAGATTTTATTTATTTATTCATGAGACAGAGAGAGAGAGAGAGAGAGGCAGAGACACAGGCAGAGGGAGAAGCAGGCACCATGCAGGGAGCCCGATGTAGGACTTGATCCAGGGACTCCAGGATCACGCCCTGGGCTGAAGGCAGGCACCAAACCGCTGAGCCATCCATGGATCCCCTACAAGTAATTTTCTATTGAGATCTGGACATTTTGATATATGAAATTCTGAATCTCATTTAAATTTTCTCTTCTCTCAGGACTTTCCAACAATGTTCCTGTCAAAGAAGTGGTAGTCTAACTTATTAACACCTAGTGATATGAAAGTCTAGATTTCCTACTAGTCCTCCATTAATAATACCCTGTCTGGGAGGTGCAGGAGTGTCTCATTACTGCTCTTTGAATGGCCTCTACTGTTACCACAGATGGCTGGTCTCTTTACTGCTGGATTATAATGAAAGACCTCTGACACTATCCTTCCAGGATGTGTGAGTGATGGTTCATTACCATGTGTTGAGGGAGAAGTTCAAGTTACTCACCTTGACTTCACTGACACCGGGGGATTTAAGGCCTTTCTCTCACCTATGTAGGAGAGTGAAAGTCCAGCTCTCCACTTGTACTTCACTGACAATAGCTCATGGAAGGTTTAGGGTATTTCCTTATAGACTGGCAAAGGTGGGAGTCTAGGTTCCCCATGTGGCCTTTGCCAGTGGAGCTGGGAATACAACTGCAGTGTTTCCTATGATGCTTAGCTAAAGCAAAGCAGATATTATCTATAAGTTTTCAGTCTTGCTATGCTGTCCTTTCCTGGCTCTTTTGCTAGGAGAATAGGTTTTTCTTTTCTCACTCTTGTTGGCATTTTAGATTGCCAACTTCTTTGGCACCCAAACTGAAACCTGAACACTTTGGGGAATAAGGAAAAAAGAAATCCACATAACTCATTGCTGTCTCATTGCTCAAGTTTCAAAATCCTTAGCCAGTCTACATACTTCTTTCCACCTTTCAAAATCTTATTTCTGTTTTATGTACTGTCCAGGGTTTTAGCTGTTCTTTGTAGTAGGATTAGGTAAAAGAACACCTATGCCATTTTCCTGGAAATAGAAGTGCCTGATAATAGTTGTATAGACAGTACTTTAATATCATATCAAAGTGATGACCAAACAAATCAAACTTCCTAGAACAGTAAGTTTGTTTTGATCAGTTTTTGATAAGTAAGCGGATGTTATGAAAGATACCAGAATAATAAAATGCAGTTTTGAGATAGGCATCTTTTTGTTTGGATCCTTGATCTGTACCTTAAAAGATGCATGGCAGCCTAAAATTATTCAACACTTCTAGAACTAATTCTCCACACCTACAAAATAGAAATAGTAATAGCTGCCTAATAGAGTGGTTGTACAAATTCATAAATAAGAGTTATTATAATCTTAGTATTTGTTTCTCTTTAAAGGCATCTTTTTTGTTAAATTTTTTTTTATTTTTATTTATTTATGATAGTTACAGAGAGAGAGAGAGGCAGAGACACAGGTAGAGAGAGGGAGAAGCAGGCTCCATGCACCAGGAGCCCGACGTGGGACTCGATCCCGGGTCTCCGGGATCACACCCTGGGCCAAAGGCAGGCGCCAAACCGCTGCGCCACCCAGGGATCCCTAAAGGCATCTTTTTTAAATATTTTATTTATTTATTCATGAGAGACACACAGAGAGAGGTAGAGACATAGGCAGAGGGAGAAGCAGGCTCCCTATGGGGAACCCAATGTGGACTCAAGCCCAGGACCCTGGGATCATGACCTGAGCCAAAGGCAGATGCTCAACCACTGAGCCACCCAAGTGCCCCTAAGGCATCCTTATATAAAATACAAACCTCTCCTTCCCACAGTACTAACTGGCACTGTGCTGCCTTTATATGGTGAAGAAGAATGAAGTTTCTTTAAAAAGTATTTTTTTCTTCCTCGTGCATCAAGGATCAGGTTATAGAAAGCATCTGAATTGTTTAACAAGTAGGATTTGCAACAGATGAGCACACTGTAAGCTCTGAGAACACTTTCAAATGTGTATATTTTGGCCCATGATTCACTCCTTGACATTAATTCCTCTCTATAAGGGATTAATGTACTCAAGAATCAATATGCTTTCAGACAGATTTTACATCAGTGAGTTTCTTTGCTGGTCAGTATTTTCATTATTAACAACTTATGTCAGCAATATTCCCTATTCGTCTAGCAGTATTTGAATTTATTCTCTCATTTTAGTCCTCACTGTTGAACATTACTCTAAAGGTCTTTTATAACTTGATTTACCAAGAAAGAAGATTAGAAATCTATATGAAGACTCAGAGGCCTAAAGAGAGGAGCAATTAAGAAGAGTATACTGTTCAGTTCTACTTTCCAAATATAGGAGGTAAATATTTTGAGTTACTCTGTATTTCTTAAGGTTTACATTTAAAATACTATATCCTCAAATACCCCCAAGTTATTCTATCCACATTTGTTTTTAGTCTTTTTTCATCATGATGGACTTCTGTTATTATTTTCTCACTTGCATCTCATGTTCCAATAAATTTGGCCTTATTATAATATGTATTTATATAATCAATATTTAACTACTTTTGCAGTAATCCTGTTTTGTATGTTGTGACACTGTTTTCATATAATGCTTAAGAATGTATGTTCTAGCCTAGGTCTGTGTTTCTAAATGCTGTTAGGCACAGAGAGAGAGGCAGAGACAGAGGCAGAGTTAGAAGCAGGCTCCTCGCAGGGAGCCTGATGTGGGACTCAATCTCCGGGCACCGGGATGACTCATGCCCTGAGCCAAAGGCAGACGCTAAAACGCTGAGCCATCCAGGCATCCGGAAATAAGGATTTCTTGAAGTGGCTGACTCTAGCGCTAGGATAAAGAAAGTATGAGATGAGTCTGAAATATATATTTGTTCCAGAAAGTAAGAAAGGGCTCAACAAATTTGAGTGTCAGATAAAAATGACACTGGAGTAGCTTGAAAGTTTTACCACAGGTCAAATTTGGAATAGTTACAGCCTAAAATGAATAGTGGTAATAATGGATTATAATGGAAAAAGAATCCATGAGTCTATTGAGAGTATATACATATGTAAGCACATATAATACATATGCATATACCTAAATGGGGGAAAATAAGGAAGCTATTTCTTACAGTAGTCTGCTATCTAATATATACAGAATAAATGATAGGTGTTATGAGCTGAGTTGTATCCTTCCAAAATTCATATACTAAATCTCTAAACCTAAGTACCCCAGAATGTAACTATACTTTGAAATAGGACCTTTAAATAAAATAAGATAAATGAGATAATTAAGTTAAAATGGTATTGTTAGGGTGAGCCCTAATCCAATATGACTGGTGTCCTTATAGAAAAGAGATTAGGGCATAAACAACACAGACAGAGGGACAATCATATGAGGACATGGCAAGGAAGTGTCATCTGCAAGCCAAGGAGAGTGAGGTCTGAGAAAAAACCAAGCCCACCTCCAGAATTGTGAAAAAATAAATTCCTATTGTTTAAGCCACCAAATCTGTGGAATTTTACTATGGCAGCCCTGGGAAACAAATGCAATCGATTTTTTAAAGTCATCATTCAATAGTCCTCATAGTAATAATCTGAGCAAAAATTATCAATGAATACATTGGATTAAAGTTTGATGGTGGACAATATTTACATGGTATTGTTGCATATTCTGCATATGACTTATTAGTTCCAAAGGAAAAAATAGTAACTTTACAGTGAAGAAAGCTGGCAGACACCTCAAGCAAATGATCAATGTTGATATCAGTAATAAAGAGACAAACTGGCTTCAGGTGTTTCCTGATGTGATTCACTGAGAAAGATACGATTATTAGGTATTCAGTACTCTTAACAAAAACATATAACTTGAATTGATCAGTAAGAAACAATCAGTTAAACCCAAATTGAGGCATATTTGTAAGCAAATGGCCTATATTCTCCAAAATGACAATGTCATAGAAGAAACAGAAAGTCGAAAATATTTTTGCAGATTAAAGGATTAGTCTACAGACTATAAATATTTTTATGGATAATAGGCAAAATAGGAATTTGAACTATACATTAGGTGACAGTATTATGTCAGTACTAAAGTTCCTGAACTGATCATCTTTATAAAGATTTATTTATTTATTTTAGAGAGAAAGTGAGCAGGGGTGGGGAAGGACCAAGGGAAAGAGAGAATCTCAAATCGACTCCCCGCTGAGTGCAGAGCCCCACATGATCTCATCTCATGACCCTGAGAGATCATGACCAGAACTGAAATTGAGTTGAATGCTTAACTGACTGAGCCACCCTGGAGTCCCAAGATTTCATTTTTAAGTAATCTCTATACCCAACGTGGGGCTCAAACTCATGACCCCAAGATCAAGAATCTCATGCTCTACCAACTCAGCCAACCAGCAGCCCTCAAAACTGTAATTATATAGTGATCATATGAAAATACCCTTCCTAGGAGATATCTGTTGAAATATTTAGGGGTAAGGGGGTGTAATGCCTATAAATTACATTCAGTTGGTTAAACAATAAACATTTTATATATATATATATATATATATATATATCACAATATAATATGTATGTCTATTACATGTATGTATATATACACATATAAACATCTGTTTATAAATATTATTGATAAGTGTGTGTATATATGCATCTATTCAAATATGACAACATTTTAACAACTGGAGAAGCTAAGTGAAAGATATTTTTAAGTTTCTTGCATGATGGTTACAACTTTTCTATGCATTTTATTTTTGCAAATTACAAAGTTAAAATTCATGTTCCAGATAGAGAGATTTTGAGTCTAAGTGTTGGTTTTGTCACTTGCAGTATAACATTGGGAAATTTATTTAAATTATTTAAACCTCGGTTTCTAGTTTATAAAGTAAAATAATACAGTACTATTCCTGCAGAATTGTAAGGATTAAAGGAGACAGTACCAATAAATCTCTCATCACCTGGAATCAAATAATCTCTCAAAAAATTAGTTGTTATTAATGTCATCTTGGTGTTGATCCATTGTAAAATAGTTATCCATCAACATCAACCATATAAAATAAAAACTGAAGTTTCTTAAATGTTTATAGTAATTATTATATACATATATATGCATCAAAGTGCTGTTTGCTGTTAGTTGATCAGCTTGAGCTATTATTGAGGAATGGCAGACAATATACTTAGGCATATCAAGTCAAGCTCTGTAACTCCTTAACATGAGAATCTAGTCAATATCTGGAGTTCCCCAATCTAGTACTAGAGTTTTCTATTATCAAAAAGTAACTGCACATATTCAGCATTTCAAGTAAGTATTTCCTCAAGTAGTTAATATCAAACTAGAGAAAAAAAAGTTGGTGTTTTGATCAGTTAGCTTATCACAGATTATTCTGTGATCTGCCATGCATTTTCTTAAAATCTTTAATTACAACCCGCAGATACTGCAGAACCAGTGTTCTGCAAATAAGCATGATACTCTGGACTATATTAATGAAACCAGAATAGCAATTCACCAAATGGTACAAATAGTAAGGAATAATTCTTGTACTTTATACTAGTAAAGAAACTGAATATATTTCCTTTTTCCTTTGATGATGAAGAAAATATTTTGGCAGGAAGCAATATGCACATTAGTTTGTTGAAGTATATAAAAGATTTTGTCGTAGAGAATGGGACTCTCAGTAAAACATTCTTGCTTAGAAAGGGATATGGAATGCACAGACTGGCATCTCTGGTTTAGTCCTTTAACTGGGAAAATAGACCATACCACAAACATTTTGAGCTATTTTAAGGAAAGTAACTATGAAATGAATCTATATTAATATATAAATGATTGTTTCTAAATCATCTCCAAGAATAACATGTTCCTTCCTCCTGGAAGTTAAATTTAACAGATACATATCATAGCCATATTATTATCCTTTGCAGCACTTAGTAGGATGCCTTCCACACACCAGGCACTCAACAAATACAGTAAGAATGAGTAAAAACAAATTGGAATTTTGGAATATATAACGAAGTAAGGTGAGAAGTTTACAGAAATAAGAGAAAATTTGTTTAGTGACAGAGGTCGACTGGGAAGACAAGTTCTGTCCAGGAGACTAACCAAGTTCAGCAACTATAATTTTAAATAAATTTTGTCATTTCAGGCTTTTCTCCATTCATGAATGTGAGCTTATATAATTTCAACAAAATGTACATTTATTTTGTCCCATGTAGTTCTGAGTTAGGAAGGGCTCTTTTCACTCTCCACTGATATTTCAAGTGTAGTTCACAAAAGAAGACCTAAACAAAACCACATGCGGAAATTGTACATGTCATTAGTAAGAGGAATATATTCCTGCTGTTATTGCTGGCAATATGTGAATAATGTATTTATAAATGTAGCTTTAACATACTAAAATGAGTATTCTCTCTTTATATAAAAAATATGCCATACTTATTCTAAGAACGTTCTCAAATTTAATGGTGTTTGACTCACATATATTTTAGGTATTAGAATCCTTTTTCCAATTTAGACAAGTCACTTTGTGTTTTTAAAATTTCCTTAAGTATTTTGATAAGAGCCATACTAATTTATGACTCTCATTTCTGCACTTGAAGTCTACTTCATTATTTTATACATAGTAACTTTCAAATAAATGTAGATTATTTTATTTATTGTGTGCAATTTATCTAGCTGTAATGGTTTTTAGTTTTCCATTTACACAATGTTTTAAAAGCTAAGCAGCTACTCTGTATTAATTCACATTGTCTTTGCATATATACATGCAAATGAGGAAATGATGTATATGTGTGTACATGCATATATACATGAAGTGACAGATCAATTAATATTTATGAACATATTTGTAATGATTCAATAAAATAGTCAACCCCAGAAAAAAAAATGGTTCTATTTTATACTCCCCATAAAAGGGATTTTTTAGTTATTGTTCTCATATCAGAACCTGCAGCACTAATTCCCATGGACGTTGTTTTATTAATTGTCTTGAAAAATGTTAGTTTCAAATATCTGGCCATAACCTTAAGTTTCTGCTATCAAGTAGCATATAGCACCATTAGAGTCATAAAATAAGAAGTCTTGAGTTTTCACTGGGTTGATCAAAATAAAGGAAAGCTTTCAATCACTGATGTTCTCTTTTTTGAGCTACCAGACTATCTTCCTTAAGAATCCTTTGACAAAGGGATCTCTGGGTGGCACAGTGGTTTAGCGCCTGCCTTTGGCCCAGGGTGTGATCCTGGAGACCTGGGATCAAGTCCCACGTCGGGCTCCCGGTGCATGGAGCCTGCTTCTCCCTCTACCTATGTCTCTGCCTCTCTCTTTCTCTGTGTGACCATCATAAAAAAAAAAAAAGAATCCTTTGACAAAATGTTTTGCAGGTACTTTAGGTATATTTCAACATTTTCATTCCTCTGACAGTGATGTTTCAAAATGTAGTGAAGTATCATTTTCTTTTTTATCCTCTGTTTAAATGCATTCTCCTATGGCAACTGGTGATTACCATTTAGGAAGTATTCCTATGCCACATGGTAAATCATGAACTACTAACTTGTTTTCTGTTTCGTTTGTCTTCTTCCAAAATCCATTATTATTCCATTTATTATAGCTGAAAATCAACATACCTAATTGTTTCTCCTCATGCCTCTGGCATTTAATAAGCAATGGTGACACAGAGTATTGCATTTGTAAAATTCAGCTTACTGTATCACAAACATGTCAAAAATAACATGTTCTTGAATTGACGGTATGTCAGATATATGTCAAGCCTCTTCTGAATTCCCCTGACTTTGCGAAGCCTTAGTCTTGGTCTGTGTTGTTTCATGTCCTAATACTATCAGCTGTTACAGGTTCCCCATGGGCAAGGGGCACATTTTGTCAGTCTCCATATTAGCCAACACTGTGGGAGCTACACCAATTCTGGTACTCAGCGAGTTCAGCCTCAGCTGACTTTCATTGCAGCTGTAGGGTAGTGGGTTGAGTTGGATTGGGCTGGGTTGGTGTAGGTGTGGGTGGAGTGAGGGAGGGCAGGCAATACAACTCCTAAATGCAGGAGAGTTAATTTTGACCAATGAAAAACAAGACACAGGTAAAAGGACTATTCAAAGTTTTAAAGATCCCATTAGGACTTTCTAAAGACATATGTGTGATCCAGCAGCGGATCTTTCTACAGCTGTCCTCCCTTGTCCACAGTTTTGCTTTCTGGGGTTTCATTTACCTGGGGTCAACCATGGTCAGGTCCTTTTGACAAGTCATCTGAAGGTCAATAGCAGCCTAACAATATGTCAAAATGCCTATGTCATTCACCTCACTTCATTTCATCATAGAGGCAATTTACCATCTCACATCATCACAAGAAAGGTAATTATAGCACAATGAGATATATTGAGACCACATTCACATAACTTTTATTATAGTACACTATTGTACTATTTTATTATTAACTATTGTTGCTAATCTCTTTCTGTGCATAACTAATAAATTAACCCTTATCACATATATGTATGTATAAGAATAAATATAGTATGGATATGGTTTGGTACTATCCAGAGTTTCAGGCACGTACTGGGAGTCTTGGAACATATGCCTGACAGATAAGGAGTAAATACAAGTACTGGACTTGTACTATCCTGGCCAGCTTGGTAAGCAGTATCTCGTATTTGTTTTCTCTCCTTTCTTGTCTCACTTTATTTTCCATAAAGCATTAGCACATAAGCTTTCTCTCCCACTTTTATAGAAAATTTGAGCTAGTATGTATGTAGAGTATTCTAAAACAAGCAGCTCAATTGGCTAAAGTAAGATTTCTAAAATCCCTGTACATTTGTAAGATTATAGAGCACTCATACCACTTTCTGAAGATAATTTCCACAAGTACACTTTATTAAATATATGACCTGGAGGTAGTGATTTTTATCTTTCATATAACTAATAAATGGTAGTACCAGGATTTAAATAGCAGGACTTGACGCCAATTAGATGTAGATGTAGAGTCCAGAGGAGTAAAAAGTTAAAAGTAGCACTAAAATTTTCATTTGAAGGGATTACAAATTACAGTTACACAAAAATCTTTGGCCAAAAAAAATTTCTAGAACTGGGATAAAGATAATAACTTAGGAGAGTATAGCCTGGAAGCCCCATTAATTTTCATCATATTTTAATGTTTCCTGCTCTTAGGCAATTAAAAAGATAAAAATATTGAATTATGATTGTAAACTCCTCTTAATTAACCCAAATCTCTGTGCCCCTTTCTTGAAATTTAAAGCTACCAAAGGAAATCTTTGCTACCAATGGATATTATCTGTAATTTACCTATGAATTACACTGTACAATTTTTTTTCACATAATCTACCAACTTGTTTATTAATATAACCAGAAGAACAGAGAAAGACTAGCATTACCAAGGAAGTGACCAAATTGTTACCAAGTTCTCTGCAGGCTCTTCAAAGTGAACTCCTGACTGTGAACAAAATGCTTTGATCAATATTTATCCTCATAAGTAGAGAATCCAGTATGCTCAGACTTCTAAAAAAATTAATATCTGTAAGAATGCATGATAAGAAAGATAAATACAACCTCAAATATGGATGTCATTTTGAGTAGTAATTAAGCAGAAGTAAAATAAGTCTTTTTGTCTGGTCTCTATATCTCTTGGGATCCTAAAATTTCTGCTTTATTCTTTAGATATTTGTCTCTGATTTTGGCAAGTACCCATCACAGATGATCAGTTTTATTTTGGACACAGTGAATTTGAGTTACCTATTATAATCTATTCATAAGCTAACATTTTAAACATATCACATAGATACTATTATCATCAGGAAACCAATGCTTACTGACAATAACTGGCTCCAAATTATATAGACAGTATCAATATAAGAATTTAAATCTATATTCTCCCTCCTCTATATCATATTGAATCCTTAGTTTTTTGTAAAGCATCTAAACACATTAGCTATTTAAATAATTAGTATAAGGGTCATTTAATTATGATGTGCAAGCCATTAAATGTACTCTTTTAGTAATCCAGAAAAAGGGAATTATAACATAAACCAATCTTTTTAATTGCAGACTTGATATGAGTGCATTGCTTAGTTATTGTTCAAATGCACAATCTATGTGGCTTTATTCTGTATTTATTTTTAAAATACTATATATTAATGCTAATGCTACTATATAGCTGTGAAATTCACTGTCTAAATTCAGTCACCATTAAAAATGTTTGGCAGGGAATTGTTTGTCTAGCAACAGTTATCCTGTGCATAGACAGTTCCTCCCCATTCATTCAGCTCTTTTCCAATCCAACAATTGGCATAAATGTTCATGTATGGCAGTAAGGTTGAAAATTCAAATTCAACACAGAATGACAAGTTTAAAGTGAAAATATAATCAGAATTAAATCAATGTTTATACCAACACACTGACTAGGGCAATTGAACAGACTGGACAACAAAGCTGGAAAAGCATACAAATATCACTTTAGGAAGTTGAAAATGACAAGCAAAGATTTATAAATGCTAGCCTCCAGATCAGTGTGGGTCCACTGTTGTAGAAAATGAAGATTATCAGCTAAATTAGAGGTACTTTCACACTTTTTTTATTTTTCTGATGATAAACTAATTCTAAAGAAAATGTATATAACAGCAATTCAAGAGATAGAGGGATTTGGTTCATGTACACTCTAAAAATATAAAAGGTCCTCTTTAATTTTCCTATTTAGCCTATTTCTTAAACACAACTAAAATGAGAATTCAACTGCAAGTCACTCTGACATTTATAATTTACCAATCCTCCTAAGGCATTAGGTTCCTAAGATGAAACACAAAACATTTCCAAAAAAAGCAAAATAATACTCATCAACAACTGAATGCTTGTAAAATCCTACAGTAAAAGAGGCAAAGTCAGTCTATAAGTGATTGTGAACAATCAAGTTGAAATAATTCACTACCTGCAGACCAGCCTAAAAGGTATGCTAAATGAAATAAATCAAACAGAGAAAGACAAATACCATGGGATTTCACTTATATGTGGGATCTAACAAACAAAAACTGGAAACAGACTCATAAATACTAGAACAAACTAGTGTTTTCCAGAGGGGAAAGGGGCCGGGGGGTAGGAGAGGATGGTGAGTAAAATAGGGAAAGGGAGTTAAGAGGTAAAAATTCCAGTTATAAAATAAGTCATAAGAATAAAAAGTGCAGCACTGAGAATATAATTAATAATATTGTAATGATATAGTAATAATATAATAATATTGTAATAATTATAGTAATATTGTTAATATTGTAATAAAATTGTAACAATAATATTGTGATGATAGGTGCTAACTATACTAATCATAGTGGGCATTTTATAATGTATATAATGGCTTAATCACTACGTTGTATACCTGAAACTAATACAATGATGTATTTAAATTATACTTTAATTGGAAAACAAACAAACAAGTAAATAAACCAAAGAAGCAAAATCAGGTCTAGCTTACCATCTTCAGGAGGAAAACTTACTGTGTCAATTATGTTAGTGCAACTCCAAAGGGTACTAATGTGACCACCACCTCAGAGCCATGTATCTCAAACACAGACTCACACATTCATCTGTTATTTATTCACCTACTCATTTGTTCATTTAACATGTATTTACTGAACGTCTTCTATGTGCTGCTCTGTACTAGATATTTGATGAAATGTGGTAAAGAGATCTGGGAAGAAAGATAGATTGGTGAAAGTAAAGATAGGTAGTCAGATGAGGCAGCTAATTGAAGCAGAGAGAAACTGAACAGGAGTCAGATCTTCCAGGTAATAGGGTGTTTTATACATTCTTCAGGAACCTATTCATGAATGCAGATTTCTCAACTGCAGATTTCTTCTCTAGCAGGCCCATACTTTCTCTTCTCTGCCTCTGGTTTTCAAGGTCTAGCCTGCAAAGAAGCTCCCTGTTTGAGTACCATAACCCATCTAGTTTTCTCTTGTTTTGCAGGATTCAATTCTGGTTCACAGAAAATCTCATGCTTCTTGTGCTACAACACACTCTGGAAATGTAAGACAATTTTCAACACAGCTTTCTCTCATAACCCACAGGTCAGCCTGCATCATTTTTGGTTAAGTAGGATATTCACACTCATTGTGTCTGTTTTTCAGATTGTGTTGAACTTTACTAAAAATAATGGTAAGTAATGACCTGGACCATAAGCTGACTAAAGTCATAGTTACTGTACCAAGTCAAGAATAATGATATCAAGTACCACAGATAGATTTGAAAATTTTTCTTCCTAAAATATAATCTGTCATTATCAGTATATTTTTAAATAAAGTACTACATGTTTAAGATAGCATTGTATAGGAAATACAATGACTTCTCATTGCTTGCCTGAATCCCTGTTGCAGCAAGGTTGGAAAGAGACGGGCTTTGTTTCAAACTAGTGCAAACTCACTGTCTAAATAAATAAATAAATAAATAAATAAATAAAGCCTAATTTCCACTAGCAATTTTGCTTGGCTTAACCATTACACAAAAGCTGGAACAATAATGACACTGAAATCCAATATTATACCACTAAAACTAAAGGCAACCTTTTCTAATTGTAGGATAGATTCTATGCTGTCAATTCTTGTTTAATACGATGAAGGCATCAAGGTAGCTTTTTCCTTTATCTCAAATGTTAATCTAAGCTCAGCTAAACTAAAATTGATTTGATTCATGCAATAAAATTCACTGCCTTTTATAGGGATTTCATAGGGTTTTTTAATATTAGTTTTTTTTTTTTCAGAAATAAAAGTAGTTTGCTCTGTCTGGTACATACCCCATAAACATAGTGTCATTTTTGACTGAAAACCAGAATTTGAAAATTCATCATTGTATTGGAGGGTGCCATTTACAGAACAAAAGTAAGTATGTGAATATAGCAAAAAGTTCTAAGTCTTCCCTACAAACTAAAATCAATAGATGTAATCTCATTACACAAATACCACCCTGGGAAATGAGTATTTCGTGCTATCTCAAATTATCATAAGATGTTCTTAAAAATTATGTTCTGTCTTCTTCATAATAAAAAGGCGTTGTTTCATTCACATAAAAGAATCACAGTTAATGTATCCTAAATGCATTTCTTTTAAAGTTAACCTTTTACATAAGCCTGTGTATCTTAGATTAACCGTATGAGATATTGATTAGCAGAAACTAGCCATGAAAACCTTAGTTGTCTTCTTCTTCCCCATTAGCATTTACATTTCATACTGAACTATTATTTGTTGTATGAGACTTGATCAAGTGTAGTCTAATCCCATGTTAAGTGACTAAACATAGAAGATCTTCTAGTTTCCCTTGAAAGATGACATTCTAACTGAACAATCTGCTAGCCAATAATAACATGCATCCCAAATTACTCTGAGGTTGAATTATAGCTTAAACTGTATCTTACAAAGAGGTTATTATTCTTCAACAAATACTTACTGATCCAATTGTGTACTCTCAAAATTAATCTAAATTAGAGATCACTTTACCTCCAAAATCTGGCTGAATTAGGAACATGCCTTTCACTTTTTTCCTACAATTTTTATAAAATTATGATCACAAGACCTCTTATCATAACAAGAAATTATAAAGACAAGAACTCTGATAGGTAATAAATGTTCCAATTCTGTGTGCAAGTAATGAAATCAACATGACCAGGTGTTTGACCTCCTGTGGAATAATCAACTTCCTAAAAGATCAGGACCTAGGCATGCTTAGTCTGGTTCATAATATCTCATCAGTTTATTTAGCAGTGTTCGAATCCATTATCTTATACCTGGAGAAAGAAGAAAAATAACAAACACAAGCAGAAAAAGATTATCCAAATAATTTTAAGTAAGTTATCTAAACAATCTTAGAATGGTTTCAATAAGAAAATGTGAAAAAGTCTATTTATTTTCCAAATTAAGGGTTTGTGTGTGTGTGTGTGTGTATGTGTGTGTGATTCCTTAGAATCCTTGCTTATCCTAGATCTCAACCGTAATTAATAAAGGGTTCTAAGGAATCACAAATAGAGTGACTGCCCTCAAGATGTTCACGGTCTTTTGTTGTTGTTGTTGTTCACAGTCTTAATAGAAGATACAGCTGCCTAAGAAAGCAATTTGCAACTGCACTGGAAAAGTGATAAATTCTATCAGTGAAACAGAATGTGCTGTGACACATATGAAGAAGCTAGCCCTTAAAGAGCAACTGTTTTGCTATCAAGATGGAACTGTATAAATGATTTTATAAAAATTACAGGTTTTGTAATAAGAAGGTAACTTATAAAATATTTATTCTGAGCAAGTTTCAAGTTAACTAAATAACCTAGAATTCAAATAAAGCTTTTATTATGAAAGTAAACATTACTGGAAGCCTGTTTTCAAATTTTCATTTTGTGGTTTAAGTTTTTATTTTAATTCCAGTTACTTAATCATTTTGTGACTTTTAATGCAAATTCAAAACAATAATGGAAAATGCATATTAGAAAATCAACAGTTTGAATTTGCGTTAACTCACAAATGAATCAAAAAAGAAAAATGTAAAAAAGAATCAATATCATTTTGCCTGGCTCACTCTCCAAGTCCCAGAGAACAACCTGGACGTATCTGAGATCTCCATGGTCCTCTGACAGCTGCTGCTCGAAGATAAAAGTCAGCACAAAACAGTATGTATAAAATACTCAGTAAGAGAAATATAATGTAATAAGACTGGGCTGTGCCTGCCCCCTGCGGCCTGATTTTTTGGGAAATTTAAAATCAAAGACATATCTGCTGGCATGAATTGAAGAAGAAATAAAAATATTTAACCTAACAAAACCACTACTAAGTATCATCATAAGATAGAAAAACACTTAAATTTCTATTTATGATAAAAATGAGTCAGCATAATAATCTGGAGAGAAGAATAGATATACTCTATATATTTAATAGTATATATATTTAATACTATATATTTAATACTATATATATATTTAACAAACTAGAATATGTTAAAACCTTTTACAAAAAAAAAAAAAAAACCTTTTACAAACTGTAAGGTACTATGCAACACTAACTTTATAATCATTAACTTTGGGCAAAATGATTTTGCTTGATATGACTTAGTACTCTTAAATAGTCTTCTCATTCAAGAACCAAGACAAATGCAGAATAGTGGACTTGAGTCTTAAGGAAAAGAGAAAAAAAAAGGGGATTTTGAGCTATAGACAAGCATCAATTTGGTGATCCTTCCTCATGGATGGGAATAACTAACTTAATCTAATAACTAACTTAAATCAAGAGCCCACTGGTCCTATGAGAAAATCTTTTCTTACTGTGGCCAATGACTGACATGTTCAATCTGAGTCAGTAAAGGCAAGGCTGAAGGGCACTGATTCTACCTACTGGGCACCCTACTAGGGGTAGAATGCCTTCTCTTCAATCACAATACAAAAATTTGACTGAAAGACAATGAAGCCTTTACTATATCAGTACCCTATTATTCACAGTAATAATCCAGAGTTAAGAAGTGAGTCCTAAAAAAAAAAAAAAAAAAGAAGTGAGTCCTACATGCATTATATTTTCTGTGTCACTAGTTTCCACATGAGGTGATTTCCTTTAGCAAATGACTCCCATTTGTCACCAGTTTCATATAGAACTCCCCTTTATGCTTATTAGACTTTCTTTATTAAAATATTTAAACATATTACTCACTGATAAATAATTCCTCCCTAAATTTGCATATATTAGTGCAAATTTAGCAAACGTATCACTCACATAGTCACACTGATTTTAGAATGCCATTTTGTAAAAGAAGGAATAAATTACATCTAAGTAAAGTCATCTGCAGTTATCCCCAAAGTGAGAGGACCCCTTGGAAAAAAATAGTGTAATTCTGAAAAGCCACACAATTCCAAGCACATCAATGGAGACTAATTTTGTACTTAAAGCTAAGAGGAAAAAAAAAACTTAGTAGCATAAAACTCATTACCTTGATGTCATATAGCTAGCTTTTGCTCAAAGAAAAGGATTCACACAATTTTCCTTTTTGAAACTCTTACCAATATATATCTTGTGGAAATATAAACTTTGACTTGTAAACAAGCTTTAAAGAGGTTGAGTTGGGGATGCCTAGGTGGCTCAGCTGGTTAAGCGTCTGCCTTCACCTCAGGTCATGATCCCAGGGTCCTGGGATGGAGCCTTGCAATGGGCTCCCTGCTCATCAGAGACCCTGCTTCTCCCTCTCCCCGGTCCCTGCTCCAGTTCTCTCTATCTCTTTCTTTCTCTCAAATAAATAAATAAAATCTTAAAAAAATAATAAAGAGGTTGAGTTGATGTTGAGTAGTAGTTTTCTAAATGTCTTTTCATCTTTTCAAATAATACAGTGTTTTTTTTTTTCTAGCCTCTTCCTAGCCTTTCCCAACCCTTGTTTCTGGATACTGAAAAAAAAAAAAAAATACTGTTTATAGATGCTTCACCAAGCCTTGAATGAGAATTAAATACAATTCCCTTTGTCCACTGTGAAACTCAGGATCCAGAAACCTAAGAATACAATGTTAACTGCACATATTCATATTACATAGACATTCAGCATACCGCAGCATCATACTGAATTTGAATGAAAGGAAGAAATGTAACCAAATGCCAAATTGAGATTTTTTTACCTAGACAGCTCAGGATGACACCCTTTCAGTGTGTCCTCCTGAAAGATGGGGAGAGGACATAGGCATTTGGTTCTGTTGAAGCAATGCAGTAACAAATCAGTCAAATTGAGAATAAAATTATATAAAAAGTCATGATTTTAAAGACTTTGAAAATAAAAAAATAACAGAAATCATACAGTTGTATAAAAACCTAATAGGACACATTGAATTAGAAAATTATCTTTTGGGGGATCCCTGGGTGGCTCGGCGATTTAGCGCTTGCCTTCCGCCAGGGCGTGATCCTGGAGTCCCGGGATGAAGTCCCACGTCAGGCTCCCTGCATGGAGCCTGCTTCTCCCTCTGCCTGTGTTTCTGCCTCTCTCTCTCTCTCTGTCTCTCATGAATAAATAAATAAAATCTTTAATAAAAAAAAAAGAAAGAAAACTCTCTATTGGGACGCCTGGGTGGCTCAGTGCTTTGGCACCTGCCTTCGGCCCAGGGCATGATCCTGGAGTCCTAGGACTGAGTCCCACATCAGGCTTCCTGCATGGAGCCTGCATCTCCCTCTGCCTATGTCTCTGCCGCTCTTTCTCTGTGAGTCTCTCATGAATAAATAAATGAAATCTTTTTAAGAAAATTCTCTATTGATGAATGATTATAATTATTCAGCTTGTTGTATTGCACATGAGTGAAACTGACCCTGGAGATAATCAAAACAATAGACATTCAGTTCCTATGATGGAGCACTTCTCAATATTAGTTCATAAAAGTAAAAGGAATTGTCTCTATCCTCAGGTAATCCACTTCCTTTTATGTTTTATTTGAGGCTGCAAATATTCATTTAATAATAGAAACTAGTATGCAGTCTCGAGTTTCAGTAAGCTAAGGATTTTCCTAATTCCATTTTGTTCAGATCTCAGTAGATAAAATTCTCATCAAGATATATTGTAAAGAGTAAAACAAACACATTTCCATTCCTTAAAAACAAAGAAAAAATCCAAAAACAAAAACCATATGCTTAGGAGTTTTATATAGCACAATGAAATTATTTTTCATCCTTTCCAACTCCTATGTTCATTTAAATCCAATTATCCATCCACTTCACTCTAGATGGAGAAAACAGGCATTTAGGAGAAACACTTGTTTTAGGAGAAGCAATTTTTTTTTCTGTGTCAAAAACAGATTGAAAGCTTTTCATGCTTGATGAACATTCTGGGCTTCTTGAAGAAAGGAAGTGGCTGTACAGAACATGAGGCTGAAGTGTGCTTCTCTCACATACACCTGTTCCAGTTTTTGATGCACTGGCCCAAAAATCACCTCTTCATCTTTGTCAACCCCAAAGCCTCTATTCTTCTCCAGTGACCTGAGGTTGATGCAACAAAAGGAGGCAATTTCACAGCAATGTCAGAGGCCCTTTGCTACCGAAAATAACACCCTGCTAAAATTTGATAGCTAGAAAACTAAAAGGTAATGTTTGTATTGGTTTTTACGCAGGACATCTTAAAAATAAGACAACTGAAGCATTGTTAATTCAAATTCCGATCTGCTAATCCAAGGAATGGGGCTATAAGTATCAAGTGCTATGGATAAGGCAGAAGAGAAATATAATTATGGAGCTTAAGGCTCCAGCAGGCAGCAGCAGAATCTCAACTCCGAACACTGGCATTGCCTCACTAGCTGCCATTAACCCCTTCAGTACTCCAGCTTTCTGCTTCTTGGACAGAAGCCAGTTCACATATCCTCTCAGCGACTCAAGCCTTTCCTTGGCTAAGGCATATTTATCTCTTACTGTCTTTATAAAAGACACCAAGTTGCCTTCTATTTCATTTACATACATGCTACTGCTGCCAAATATATGTATAATGGTATTAAAAAATAAAATTTAGGTTCTCGTATTGAAACATGTATACGAAAGAAGAACTTTGAAAAAACGTTTTGATAATTACTTTGTTGACACAATTTCAAAAAAGTAGGGGAAGGGTTTCATGATTAGAAACAGCTAAATACTGCTCATTTTTACAGATACTATGAGTATATAGAAAATTTCAGGTAATTTCTTTTTTTTTTTTTTTAATTTTTTTTTATTATTATTTATGATAGTCACAGAGAGAAAGAGAGAGGCAGAGACACAGGCAGAGGGAGAAGCAGGCTCCATGTACTGGGAGCCCAATGTGGGATTCGATCCTGGGTCTCCAGGATCGCGCCCTGGGCTAAAGGCAGGCGCTTAACCGCTGCGCCACCCAGGGATCCCAATTTCTAATTGTTTTACACCTAGTAAGCACACAAAAGATTTGGTAATCTTTAGGAAAGCACAGAGGAATTGCAACTATAAAAAAATACACATTTAATCTTAAATATGTGCCAGGAATTGTGCTAAACCCTTTCCATGCATCATTGCATTTAATCTACCCAAAGACCCCAAAGAAAAAGCTAGGATGACCATTGCAATTTTGTAAGTGAAAAAGAGGTTTAGGGAGGTTCAATAGAATAACAAATTTCTTATACCTGTAAGGAGAGGGGTCGTATTTGAAACTCCCCTTGTCTGAGAATTTTGAACACTTTATAATCCAAAACACAAAACTCTGTACCTCTTTTCCATTTCCTCCCTCACTATTTTGCCAAAATATGGCTCCAAAAAAATTTCTTTTTGCACTAATTTCTGTCAAACATTGGAAAAGATCACATAACACAGTAACAAGTATCAAAGGATAATGACAGGTCACCTGGCAATGTTTCCTTGTTATGGGAACAGCAAAGTCCTTGTCAGCAAAATTATTTCAGATGGTTGCCAAAGCAGCCTGTCTAGACACTTTAAAAATCAAGTACAGAAACAGATAAAAATTTATATTTGTTTGGGAGTAGGAAGGTAGGGGACATAAAGAGCAAAATAGCAGTAAATTTTAATAATTTATACCTACTAAGAGCACAGCCCACAGATCCCGCCAATTCCCTCTGTAATATGGATGGTCTTTCTCAACCAGAATGTGAACTGCTTGAAGGCAAGAAGGAGTTATTTATATATGGATGGCCTTTGTATCCCCACTGGTGCCCATTAATTTATTGAATTAAATTAATTTATCAGACAGGCAGATAGGTAGGATTATTTTCAAATTCTACATAGGTTTCAGATATGCATGATAGCATTTCCCTCTTTTTACCTAATAAGATATTTCACCTGAGAGAATATTCAGACACCATCCAGCTCAACTTATCCTACTTTTCCTAAATATTAAATCTCAAAATGGTCTTTTTTCAGCTAGAAGACTACTTTCTTTTGCTACTTTTTAGGAGATTTGAAAGTTGGATTAATAGGAAGCCCATCAATTAGGTATTCTTTTATACAAGGAGGTGGGATCAGTAAATTTTAATTAAGGAAATAGAAGTAGAGTTTCTACCTGGCACAGTCTGTTTAGGACTTCCCTGGCTTTAGAACTGAAAGCCTATGTCCTAAGAAACCCTTCTAGTCCTGAGCAACGTAAGCTTTGGTCACCCTAAAAAATCAAGAACAATTTCTATAATATAAAATTTCAATTGGAGGAAATGAATATATAACAATCAGATAAAAATCAGATATCAATCAATATATATCAATCAAATAGTATATATTTTATGAGCCTTTGTTACTTTTTATCTTTGTGTTTCTTTGTATGAGAACTAGATAAATTTCATAATCCTATGACATCTATAGTCTGTAAGCAAACAAATCATGCCAAAATCAAATATGTATGTGTTCAGTTGAAGAGGACTTGGTGAGTTCAAGTTTGAAAGTAAGCTGGCTTCATGCACCAGTGTATTCTGGGCCACAGAAGAAACATATCTGATTAAATAAGAAAACATGATTGAAACTAAGCACAGGAAAACTCAAGAGCGCTAACGCAGTGGTTTTCGGACTGGTAAATCTGTGAAAAACTACTCATGCCTGGACCCCATCCCTTGGGATTCTGACTCCATTTTTCTGAGATACAGCCCAGGCAAGGATATTTTTGCACAGTTCTCCAGATAAATTTAATGTCTACTGTGTTATCATCCTTTGAATTATTGTATTCTTGTGGAAATAAATTTAACAAAGAGTAGAACCAGAGTCAAAATGGACCTTTGCTAAAAATTAGTAATTTATCATTTCATGTTACCATGAAAAGTGGAGATATGCTTGCATATATTCAGGTCTTCTTTCTGTCTGGTTAGGACTTGAGAATTTTTAACTATCTATTGATAGAAAATTTACATGTTAGCATATTACTCAGGTGGCAATACCAACTACTGGAGACGATGCTTCTATTCCATGTGTTTTGCAAAGCATATACTATAACTTATCTATCTATACAAACATATGTGCATATGAAACAGTACATTAGAATTGATTTTTTAATCAGACAAAGAAAGGAAACAAATTATCATCAGTAAAAGTCTTTCTCTATAATGAAACCCAAGGACATTTATAAAGAGAAATGGTCATTTGGAATCAGTAATAGGATGTGAAGACAATGACCTCTTAAATGCTATTTTAAAATTTCTTCAGGTCAATAATAGCCAAATGTTCTAATATACCGATTCTCAGTGACCCATGTAAGTTGACTAGATAATGTGAGTTTTATACTAGTGAAAAAAAATCAATATTTTAGAGACAAGATTGCATGAAGAGGTACGTCTGATGAGGAATTTTAAAAATCAGATTGAGAAATACTTCTTTACATTCAGAGTTATTTCTACTCTAAGTTGAAAATACATCAGATCCAGAAACTCTAGTATGAGAATATACATTGCTAATAAGAAGTTGCTTAAATTGATTCATTCAATTCATACAAAAATGTAGAAACTTAGAAGTTTGGAGATTTAAAGAGGAGAGGTAAACTGCAAATTTGTTCAGTGTAAATAGTGATAGGAAAATGAAAATTCAAGCCAATTTGAAACGAAATTGAAAGCAAATTGGTATTCTATTATTATTTTGTAATTGGGATTCTACTATAATAAATAAATCAGGGATAGAAATTTTAAGTCTTGTTACACATTCCTTTAAGCAATTAAGTTTGCTGCCTGTGACCTAGTTTTACAGTTGAAATACTGACTTAAAAAAAACCCACAAAACTTGTATTATTATTATTATTATTATTATTATTATTATTATTATTTACAATGGTTCAGGCCAATCAGCTAATAAAAACTAGGTCAATTATCCTATTGACAAACCAACTTAAAATCAAGCTCAGAAGTCACAGGCTAAATTCATACTTGGAGAAGCCATTTCTCAAATATGTACTATTTATCATAATGAGGACAGCTGACAAAGCATATATTTTTCTATGGCATATCCACAGCAATACTTTCATACAAGATTATACAATAATATGGAGTATAAAATGACAAGTACCTTTCAAATACAATATCCTTTCAGAGAGACCCAATACTTGTGTTCTTACAGTTTTAAAAAAAAGAATATTTCATTGAAGATATTTCAAAATGATAACCACGTGTTTCCATCTTTGCAGCTGAAATAAATATTTGGGTTGTTATTAAAATGACCAAATCCCTTGCAAATATTTCTGACAGTTACCCTGTCATCATATAGAAATTATCCAGCTGCTTCAGCAGAGTTTTTGAGCTACAAACATGAGTGTTTTAACCCTGACTAGCAGTAGGAAAAGTATTTTTTTCTCAGATATTAATATATCATGCTGTTTCTCAACCAACTTAAAGTCTGCAAAGAATATTACTCCTTTTTCTACTCCAGGTACTAATGATATCAAATATTGCAGGAAAACACATAACTCCATGTCCCCAGTCTTGACAGGTACATCCCTCTTGGTTAGCTGTATTTTTTTTTCTCTAGAAATAACCTCTTTCAGTTGTCACATGAAAACTTCAGACAAACTAAGTAGCAAGGGCTTCCAACTTGGTAAGATCTTTAGTGAACCATGGAATTCATACTTCAATAAGCTCATCAGGAAAAAGAAGTTCATCAGGGGAAGAAAAGGAAATGGTTGTCATCTTTTAATGATATATTTAGGTATTACATGTGTATAATATAAAGTAATAATTTATGTTGCTCTTAGCAGAAATGGGAAAGCTCAGGTAGGCTGCTAGGTCTTGAGTAAAGCAAATGAATGCTGCTCATGCAAAAATGTATCAGATGCAAAAAAAAAAAGAAAAAAAAAAACCAAACATCCATGGTATCATAATACTGTTTTGCCCATCATATTGTGATTGGGTGACCATGTTTTTAAGTTTTTACTAAAAGACCTGGAGGGAAATATATATGGAAAAGAATAGTAAGAGCTCAATTTTTCTAAGAGACCCATTATGTCTAATAAAATGATCTTCAATACTCTGGTTTCTCTTCAGATCGTATAAATCTTTCCCCTTAAAATGATCTTCATGACTCTGTTTTACTATTAGTGTAGTAAAATGAAAAGATAATTATTGCTCCACTGCTTAATCATAATCCACAAGATAAAGATAAACACTCTCACAAGGTACCTAGAAATTTCCAAATACTGCCAAGGGGCTAGCCAACTATACCACCCTGGAAACACTTATCTTGTGTGCTGAAAAGAAAAGAAAAGTAGCACTTACTTCAACTAGTCCATAGTGTGGTTCAGCCAGAAAACTTCATAGTGGAGTTTTAGAAAAGAGAGTTTGTCTTTTTTCGCAGCAGTTAGTTCTACTTCACCTATGTTCAAACTGCAGACTCTGGTGACTGGCTTTTGGCTTACAATTTCCTAGAGTAGGCAGCAAGATCCTTAATTTATTCAGTATTTTAACTGTATCAAGTTAATCTAACAGACAGAAATTATTCTTGGCTTTTTTATGGAAATGAAGCATTGAGACAAAAAGATTAATTTTGCTTTAATCAACAGCATCAGTAAGAAGGCACAGAGGTACAAAGCTCTTCTAGCCTTCTGAAACTCTACCTATTCAATGTATTACAATCATAATTCCTTTATTCTTCTCTAAACTTTAACCCAAATGAAAAGGGAGGTTGTCTGGCAAAACCACTGTCTCATTATTTATATAAGTAAAAAATAACTCACATGTAGTCCTACTCAGTAACATGAAAAAATATGTGCATATATATATGTTATATGCAACATATTAATAATACATTTTTAAAAAAATAATTGCAATTTATTTTTAGATAATTGTTTAGAGCTTTTACCTTTGAAAGTACACTTACTGCCATCTCTTTTAATCTACTATATAATCTTGAATGATAACTAAGCTAGGTATTTATAAGATTAAAGAAATTTTAAAAAAGAGGCATAGGGAAATTATAATTTGCCTAATGTCTCAAAATTAGTTAGTAACAAAGGCAAGTGATCTAGAATCCAGGTGTTCTGGCCCATGGCTCTTTCTATTAAGTAAGAGATTAACAAGGTTCAGAGAAAATAGCATTTTTCAGGACTTACTCCAAAATATCAAAGATGCTGACCTAGTAAAAATATAATGTGTTTACTAAAAATAACGTTTAAAATAATTTTGAAGAGAAAATTCAGACTCCAGATAAACCCGTTAAGTGTTAGAATTTTATTTAAATTTAACTTTGTATACATCTTGATTGTATAATAATGCTATTTAAATTTTTAAAATCAAATACTGTATCACCTTCACCAGATTATAAATTCATGAAGGTCATAAAGAATCATTTTATTCATGATCTCCTCTCCCCAATAAACACACAAATTGACAAGCATGCTTCCTTGCATATAGTAGCAAACTCAATAAACATTGGTTGAATGAGTGCAAGGATTTCTCAAATAAATGACCAAATAATTCCAGTGAACATCTGAAATAACAGTTGATAACTACATACTAGTTCTGGGCTTATTTGGAATTTGCTTCATTTTTATCATTATTTTACTCACAAATTCAGATTGTTGGGGAAACTCTCATCTAATAGCTAAAATATGTAACCTGTATACTCAGATGAGCTTTGACTACAAGCATCATTTACTGAATAAATCAAGATGTGTTGGGGACCATACTGGGTAATGGTTTCTCTCTTCGAGAATATCCCATGTTTCCTTCTTCCTTTTCCTCTTACTCACCTCAGGAAGGCCAGATTTGGACCGTGATATGTTTATCTCAGATAAGCAGGGCAACTCAGACCAAACCAAAGAGCACACAATAACTAAAACAGCAACAAAGCATCATTGCATTATCAACATTACCAAAGCTGCATTGTCACCAAATCCCTTTAGTTTCATCACTGATATATCTGCCAAACCCATATACTTTGTTCTACCATCTCCACTCTCTACACTCACTTACATAACCTCTCATCTAGACAACTCAAATAATCTCATAACTTATCTCCACAGACCACCATGATGCTTCCAATACATTCATCACAATGGAGTCACAACAACCTTTCGAAAATCCAAATCAGATCCTCTAACACTATCAAGGCTTCCCTTTACAGTTTGGATCAAAACAAAAGTTCTCAACATGGCTTTAAAAGGCTTGCATTATCTAACCTCCCTTTATAGTATTATCTCCTATGGTTTCAATTATTATTGTATAACAAGGCACCCAAAACCCTAGTAGCTGAAATAACATGATCATTTATTTGTTCATAATATTGCAATGTGAGGGCAGCCCGGGTGGGGTCTTCTTCAAAGAAAACCACTAGAAATATTAAATGTCTTCTTCAAAGAACACCACTAGAAATATTTACATGCATAGTAAAATCATAATAGATAATCTCAAAAAATAGAACCAAACAAAAACCAGTGAAAATTGCAAATATTTAGAAACTAATTGATAATACTTTGATTTAGGGGTAATTAAGAAGTAACCAACTACTTCCTTTGAAGTCAGACACTAACCAAATTACGTAGGAATTAATTAGAACACTATGTTGTACTAAAAAGAGACTCTTTTTAGTACTCTTTTCGTCTTTTTACTTAAGAAGATCCATTTCAAGAGGCACCTGGGTTGTTCAGTCGATTAAGCATCTGACTCTTGGTTTTAGCTCAGGTTATGATCTCATGGATTGTGGGATCTACCCCTTCATCAGGCCTGCACACAGTGGGAAGTTTGCTTGAAAGATTCTCTCCTGCTGCCCCTTTCCCCACTCATATGCACAGTCTCTCTCTCTAATAAATAAGTAAATCTTTTAAAAAAAGAAGGATCCATTTGAATAAATAGTATAATATGAAATTTTCATTAGAAAACCATTACTTACACTTTAATCTATAAAGTCTATACTTCATATTAATCTTAAAACATAAATGATTTGCCTGGCCAGGGAGACTGAGGAGCTTAAGGTCAGTGATCCTACAGGTGATGATGAGAAAGAGAGTTTAAGATTTATGAAAATATTTCATAAAGATGTGGAAGACTTCTAAGAAAATCTTTGTCTTTGTCACCATATTTCTTTTTTTTAAGATTTTATTTATTTATTTATTTATTTATGAGAGACACACAGAGAGAGATTGCCAGAAACATAGAGGAGAAGCAGGCTCCATTCAGGAAGCCTGATGTGGGACTCGATCCCGGGACTCTAGGATCACACCCTGGGCCAAAGGCTGGCGCCAAACCACTGAGCCACCCAGGGATCCCCTGTCACCATATTTTTAAGACATATCTCCGAGATAAAACCAATGAAAAATCATTTTTTAGATGCTATGAGATTAAATAATAAGTATCGGGAAAAAGGAAAACTAAATATTTAATAATAAAGTAACAATGAAATCATTAAACAATTTACTAGATGCAATATTTTGGACTTAATTAAAATTAAGATATGAAAAAATAAGCTTGAAATAAAGTTCAGTGAAAAATACATTGATAAAGTTATTGACTCCACCTATTACATGTATATTTATTACACATATATACACAGACATTTACAAAAATAGGATTATATATTTGATAACAGATGATAAGTAAGCATTTTTCTTCCCATATTTTAAATTGTTTCAAAGCTAAGTTATATTTTTATTAAAAAGATACTGTGAATATCCAAATGACCATTTTTAGAGAAAAACACTAAGAAGGACCACTTAGGGCAAAACAGAGCATGAAACTGTAAACATAGTCAGGACTTATGCTTGTTTCACTTGAAGAAAAAGTAAGCATGCTGTAAAAGGAAAGTGAAGCAAGGGGCTATACAAATTATTTGTCAAAGAAATGGTCCAGGATATAGATTTTAAAAACTGATTTTAGCCATGATTGTCTGCATCAGCTGGTTTTCTTCAGTATTTCCAAATCGACTACTGTTCAAAATATCACATGACATTTTCCATTCCACTAGCATGATACCCTGTTAGATTTCTTCTTTTCCTACCATCCCCTTCCTCCATCCCTGCCTGGATCTGAGTCTCAATTTCAATGCCAAGGTGCTGACTTAGCAGAAATGCCATGCATAGTGGCATGGTGACTTCTATCCCTAACCACTAGACACTTTTCATTTATATTCATCAAGGAAGTACTCCACAGGCATCAAACCATGTACCCAGGTTTCAGTTTGTTATTTGATTATCTCACTTAATCCCATTAGGCACTGATCTTTTAAATAGCACAAAAACTGCTGACAAAAATGTCTCTGCAAACATCAAAAATTTCCTGTATGAGGAGTATTCAATTTCACAATTAGCCTTAGTAAAAACTGGTATCTACATTTATTTAAATATTAATTGGGAGAAATTTCAAGTGAAAATGAAAAGAGTAGAGAATCTTTCATTTGTTGGTCATAAAACCTGCATTTTAGAGGGGATAAATACTGTATATAGTGGCATGCACTTTATAGTAGTATATATACTATATACTATAAGAGACATAGGCTGAAAATTAAATGTCTATTAATGTCTAGGAATTCAAAATATTTTAAGAAAAAGGGACACATACGGAAAGGCCATACATTTTTAAAAATAATGTTTTAAAAAATCATCTAAAGATACATAGGGAAAATAATAGAGTGATTATGGGATACTCAGCAAAATATTTGTTCATCTAGAGAAAGACACACACACACACAAATCTCCTTAGGTGACTGATATTAATAGAGTACCAAACCAAAGTCAGAAAAGCCACATTATGAACAAATCACATTTATTTATTCATGCCTCCATTTCCTCATCAGCTAAATGGATCTAATAAGATATCTCATTAGATCTTTCAACTCACAGGTAATTTACATAAATTACTATATTAATATTATTCTATAAGTACACTTGTGGAAAACACAGCTCTATAAATGTTGAGAACTTTCTTTTTTTAACCTTCATTATATCCTTTACCAAAATGATCAGGAAACAGAATAAAACAATAATTTAAAAAGTACACTTCTACATAAAAGGTTTCTACATACTTAACAGAATCTTTTTGTTTTTGAAAGACAAATAATACAAAGATGAAAAGTTCCTAGAATCAAGTTAGTGTATCAACAAATGGTATAAAATATTCAGAATACTGAGGAATTTTTCCATGTAAATTAGTAAATATTAAAAAGCAATCCTCCTAAAAAGATAAATACAGTTTTTAGTTCTGACCCAATGGTTTTGGTGCTTTTTCATGGGAGAAGAAAAGAAATGACAGCTGGGGCTAAATTGAAGTCATTCTATAAGTTGAATAATAAATAAGTTCCTCTCTTGTCCTTACTATCCATCTCTATTTTCTTAATTTTTGTCTTAATTGGTACTTTAACTTTTGTATATTTAATCACCTACCACATACTAAGCTCTGAGCTAGGTATTTGATAATGGGGAGAGTGAAATATAGTCCCTGACTTTGAGGGCTTACTGTTCATTAAAGAATGCTAGCATGTAAATTCTATAGAATAAAGAGGTGATGTACACTCTTGATAGAAGTGCAAACTGATACATACATTTTGGGAACAATTTGTTTTTTTCTTCTAAAATGAACAGGCATCTCTTCTATCACCCAATAATTCCAACCCTGAGTATATGCCCAGAAGTAATTCTTGCACATGTTCGCTCATGCAATACTCAAGAATGCTCACAGAAACATATTTAAAAATTTAGAACTCAAGGATTAATCTTTAAGAGAATATATAAATAAATGTAAAATTGTCTCACAATGGAATGTGAAAATAAATTACACTCAGTCCAAAGGCAATACCATGGAAGAATATTAGCAATATTGCATTGAATGAGCAAAACAAACTTCATACAGCATGATACCATTTTAATAAAATTCAAAAACAAGATATATATGCCTTACATTTTTAAAAATACATATGTATCTGGTTACATTATTATAAAATGCAAAAGAAGGATAAACCCTAAATTCAACATAGTGGTTTTATTTAATGGGAAGCAGGAAGGAGCAATGGGGAAATGTGTTCAGGTAACTTTAATGAAATTGTCATAATCTAGTCCATAAGTTGTTTAGTGGTCTCATAGTTCAACTTATTATTATGCTTCTTAATTTCTTATAATATTAACATTTGCATCAAATTTCTTAAAATAAAAATTAGATAATTAGAAAAAACTTTACATGCCATAAAATTGCACTAATTCTGCCTGAAGAAGTTCAAAAAGGAAGCTATGAAATTTAAACAAAGCTAGAAAGCTAAATTCACCTTCCAAGAGGAAAAGGACATTAGCAAGGGCCCAGAGATGTGAAAGAGCAATGGGCTAAGTGAAAGAATTGTATTGAGGCTGGAGCATAGAACACATGGGAGAAGAGAACACATGGGAGATACTGACAAAGGAACTCATCACTTATGTGGAAAGCCTTACATGCCAGAAAAGGAAGTTTATCTTGTAAGCAATGGAATGATGCTGATGTCTTACTTTAAGGCAGGTAAGTTGGGGATGCCTGGGTGGCTCAGTAGTTTAGCATCTGCCATTCGCTCAAGGTTGGGATCAAGTCCCGCATCAGGCTTCCCATGGGGAGTCTGCTCCTCCCTCTGCCAGTGTCTCTGCCTCTCTCTCTGCATCTCTTATGAATAAATGAATAAAAACCTTAAAAAATAAAATAAAGTAAATTAAAATAAAGCAGGCAAGCTACAGAAGGATAACCATAGCGGCAAAATTGTGGAAAACAATCAGTAGAGGAAAGATAGATGATAGCACTTAGAAGAGTGATGCAGTAGTCTCGGTGGCATAAGATGAAGATTTCAACACAGCTCTTAGTAGAGAAGAAAAGAGATGGGAACAAGGCATTTAAAGGTCAATTATACCTCAACAAAGCTGAATTTTAAGAAAAGACATTTAAAGAGTAGATTTGGTGATTAAACAGATGTGGAGTGTTAGGAATAATTTAGAGTCACAGACAACCATAAATTTTAATATTCCTTCATAGGTTAGTGGATGATGAGGCTTTTAAGCAGCTAACATAAGGGAAGAAATGGTTTGGCAGAGGAGATAATTTAGGTTCAGGACTTGCTGGTATTGAAAAGGTTTGAGAAATCCATTTGGATATGTTGGTAGGCTCTTGAAAATACTATAGCAAGTTAGTTAAGAAATTCAAATTTATGTACCCTAACCAGTAGCTGTGACCAACAATTAAAATTATGTCCTTTATAGAAAGAGCAGCAAGAAAGACTTGAAGGGTACCAAGGATGGATGAAACTTTGTAGAAAAGAACTAGAAAGAGAGAGAGAGATTTAAAGAAATAGAAAAAGGAGAAGGAAGAGGAAGTAGTATTAGTAGTAGTAGTAGTAGTAGCTAATAGCACTAGACTATTAATAATAGCACTAGACTATTATAATATTTCTCTACTATCCTTGGTCAAGCCACCTAACTCTGCTCTGCTTTAGTTTTCCTAACTGTAAAACAGAAATAAGACAAGAAAAGTATTTCCTCATAGGATTACTTTGTGGATTAAGTTAGTTAGTATGTATAAAATGCCTGGCATGTATTTCTCATTCATTTAACAGAATGTACTGTAGACTACACAGCCAGGCCTAGTTATGTAGGACTGCAATTATCTGTTATCTGAGAAATAATTATACATATGTTGTGATTTGAAATTCCTGAAAGGATACCTTGCTGCTACCACCACAATCCCAAAAATGCCCAATATCTTCCAAATATTGGTTGATGTCAGAAACTCCCTTTATTAGGACACCTGGGTGGCTCAGTCAGTTAAGCATCTCCCTTTGGTTCAGGTCATGATCCCAGGGTATGATCCTAGGGTCCTGAGATAGAGCCCCATGTCAGACTCTCTACTCAGTGAGGAGTCTGCTTCTCCCTCTCTCCTGCCCCTCCCCCCACTTGTGGGGGGGAAGAAAGAAACTCCTTTTACTGATGGTAAGGCACTGAAATCCACAATACTAAGTAAGTTTTAAAACTCAAAGTATGGAAAAAGTAACATAGAAGCTTAAATCTATGCAACAAATTTGTAGTAGGAGAATAAAGGACTAAATGATGATTCTTTCCTAAGAACATAGTTGAAAGCAGCAAGAAGAAAACTAGGAGGCACCTGAAATGGAATAAGTGGACTAGGAAGGTGAAGAGCTCTAAAGAAAGGAGGCCAGAGAGAACATTCAACTCTTATTTTGCACTGAACTAATTTCTCCTGACCTAAAAGTTTTGGAGATCAGTGCTTTTCTGTCATAACAAACAGTAGCTCTACTATTGAAACTCAGTTTTCATCTGTGTGGATTTTAGTGGCAAAATTTACATAACATACTTAGCATAGTAGCTGTCATAAAATACATGTCCAATGAATGTCTCTAGTTATCTATGTTCAGGCTGCAAAACCCCTGCAAATTCACAATAACCCTACCTCACTCTCCCAGTGATGTGACACATAATTGTCAAGAAATGCTCTGCAGGATGACTTATAAAAGTGGATTTCTGTGTCAGAGAAGGAGATGACAGTTATAAAGGAATGATAACAAGAGTAAAACTGACAATAACCAGAATATTAATAAAGAAGGTGTGCTAGATACTGTGCCATCACATTCCACACAATACTTGGTGCATAAAGTATTTAGTTTATACACTGCTTTTTTATGACCAATTATTACTACTTAGTTTTGGCTAAAGACATAGTTGTTAATGAAAGATGGTTCTAAGAATTTGTGAAAATACCAAATAAAAATTCAATCAACAATAGGAGGAATTAATATGTGAGAAATTTGTCACTTCCTTAACATTACCATGGAAAACTGCACAGAATACAACTCTTAGGAAAAGAGTAAACTTTAGCACTCTCCCTTTTAAGTCGTCTTTATCTCCTTCTGGTCCTCCTAAAGGTAGTAGTCATTGACTATAAAACTCAAGTTGCTTCTCAGGAAGTCAAGGATAATTGATATTTTCAGACATTTTGCTGCTCTCCTCCTATTTCTCATTAGTTGCAATCCAAAGGTTTTTAAACTATAAATACATGCTTGATATTTTTAAGATTAACCATTCTATAATAAAATGAAAAGACAATTTTTCAAATGGCTAAACAGCAGAAATTTGAATCTAAGAAACTGTGTATAAAGAAAGAATAAGAAGGGAAAAAAACAACAGTCAACTGCTTCCTTGTTTGGTATCAGTTAAAGACTGAATTTCTAAGGAGAAATGAAGATGAATTGGCAGAAGAACACTTCAAATTGTCATTATTAGACTAGTTATTGAACACACCTAAACAATGTTTGCCTGAACCTTTCTCAGTCAAAAGGTTTTCTTCATTTTTCAGTCCCAAAATTTTGTTAAATATTATATTCATATATTCACTCTTTTAAAAATCCGTATCTTAGGGAGAGCCTGAGTGGCTCAAGTCAGTGAAGCATCAGACTCTTGGTTTCAGCTCAGGTCATGATCTCAGGGCCCTGAGATGGGGCCCTCATTGGCTTTGTGCCAGACTTGGATCCTGCTTAAGATTCTCTTACCCTCTGCCCCGCCAACTAAAAAAAAAAAAAAAAAAAAAAAATCTGCATTTTATAATAGAATGTTGATGCTTTATGTACAATTATTGAATTTCTTTCAATAATTATATATTGTAATAATGGGAACATAGAATAAATGAGGGAGAAAATAATTTTATTCTGTTTTTAATTGAATTTGACAAGAGTGAGACAAAGAAAACCATGGCATTAAAGACATTTCTCTCTTTTTTTTTTTTTTTCATTTCTCTCTTTTTGACATCTTAAATTTCCTGCTTCAGGTAAGGTTATGGTTTTTATTTTCTTCTGAATATTCTTCACAATAAGCTTGCTTTTATTTGTTGTGTATTTGTTTCATATTTTGTGTAGGAGGAATCAATATCTGACTTTAAAATAAGAATGGCTTACTTAGAAATAACCACTGAGCAGAAGACATCAGCGTACAGCAGAGAACTGATATAAAACAGACTTCTGCTGCCCTCTTTTGGAATAAATAAGTGAACAATACCACTTCCGAGTCTATGTATTTTACTATTACTGTCTGTTGTCCTACTACTGACACATTACTTAGGAAACAAAGGGCCAGGACTTCAGTTATCAAAAAAACCTGTTACTTAAAAATTGGAGATTTAATTTTATGGATACAAAAAATGCCATTTAGCAAGGATTACTTAATAGCATACTGTATAAAAGTATACCTGCTTTGAATATATTAAATCCAATTAGGTCATAATCCCACAACCTAAAATAGTAATCTTATAATCAATATTTTGGATTTCAAGTAGCCTTATAAATAGTTACAATTTTCAGTGTAAAATTTAAAAAGTAATGGATTTAATTATGAAAACCATTAGGAAAGACTTTAGCCTACCCTAATTAAGAAAAAGCTCTGTGTATACTTCAGTTTCTAATGTACTTATGCCCATTTTGGCAATAATATTGAAACTTGACAGTGATACTACTATCATTCAAAGGTAGTTCTCAAATGTTTGGTAAGCCTGTAGAGATTTTTAGAATTAGGTAAATTCAGACAAAGCTTAGGTCTGATCCTACAATTTATCACCCTTCCCTTCTTCCACAAGAAAAACTACCACAAAAATGCATGATCCCTGATATTAAACCTTAGTAACAACTGTAAATTATCTCTAACACCAAGCAGAACAAAACAAAATCAACAAATTTAAATATATGCATATGTTTTTGTTGAGATGGGCAAAAAAAATAATCAAGTACAGTGTGTATCAAAAGTCACAAGAATATTGAAATCTGATAACATTCCTCAGCATTATGAGCTTCTTTGGAAAGACACACCTTGAAAATATGACAAAATAAATGACTGTATTTAATAATCCTAGGTAAGAACAACCTGGTATTTCAGGATACTAGAATACACCATCAACAAACAAAATTTAGGAGCACCTGGGTGGCTCAGTGCTTGAGCTTCTGCCTTCAGCTCAGGTCATGATCCTGGGGGCCTGGGATCCAGTCCCATATCAGGCTCCCAGCAGGGAGCTTACTTCTCCCTCTACCAATGTCTCTGCCTCTTTCTGTGTCTCTCATGAATAAATAAAATTTTAAAATCTTTAAAAAAGAAACTTAATAGCAAACAAAACAATTAAGTGGACCTGGGACAATATAAACATGTGGTCAAAATCCTCACAATAAAGAAGGACCATTTTTTCCTTGAGAAAAACTTGTTTTTGAATATATTAAAATGGAATTTTAGAGGATTTATTCATAAAATCAGATTCTTCCACTATGGCATACAAATCATTAATAGCAGCTTCATGTTTGGACAAAAGGCCTGCTCTAATCATTCCCTGCAAATAGAAAATGTAAAACTCTTGGCTACAACAGAACACATCAAGAGCTCAGATAAATAGTTTCAGATATTAGCAGAGATTAGTATATTTAAATATACAGTTTGATGAAAATAAATATCTATGTAATATATGGAATCTTATAATCATTAGTCCTCTTTCCATTTAGATATTTTTGTAATCCTATTACAAAAATGTATAAATATTTACATATTTAGATACCTAAAATCAAAATACTTATTAACTGAATTAATAGTAATAATTATAAATATGTATCATCATTCAAACTATCTTATTATAAAATTACATAAATTTGAATTACATTATTATTTTAAAGTGACAAGATATTTTAACACAGATGGCAAATAAAAATTATCAACTGATTAACAAACATTACATTACTAGAAGTAAAATCTCTGAATAAACTTTAGACTAGATCATCAGGGCAATGAGGTATAAATGAAGCTAAATTATGCTGTCTCGTTGTAGGAGTCAAATACCCAGGTGCAAGTAACCATATTGGATATTGTAGAGTAAGCCTAGATCTATAGATAAGTAATTTGTTTGATTTGGGGTAAGAAAATTAAATAGACTTTGTCTAGACAGAATGACCTCACTGCATACATTTGCTCCCCCAGAAGCCAGAATCTAATGAAAATTCTAAATTACTTTATTAAATAAATGTCTTTAGCTATGCATATATGTTGCTTTCTCTTCAGGTCCCAGCAATTCTACTGTGGCAGTAGTAAATTTCATACTGCATTAAAAATTGTAGAAAATTCAGTGACATGAACATAGCAAATTGTACAGAATTCGCTACATTCTTATTTATGATCTTTTTTGTAGTGGGGGTCTCTATTTAAATTTAGTACTATCAGTGAATAACCTTGCAGTTTTACAGAATCCTACAGGCTAAATCTGGTGATTTTAGGACGTATTATATAATTATTAAACCAGTTAGAACTGGCAAAAATGAGAACATAAAGAAAATCCCACTTTGCGTGCATTGTCTATTTCTAATCTGGGGTGTGCCTGTGTGTGTGTGAGTGTGTGAGTGCATATTGCTTTGTTTTCAATATAATTTAGTTTTTTGTTATCATTCTTTTGATTGTGGTTTACTAGTTTGGGGAAATAAAATATTTAATTAAAGGAAGATATAGGGATCCCTGGGTGGCGCAGCGGTTTGGCACCTGCCTTTGGCCCAGGGCATGATCCTGGAGACCCGGGATCAAATCCCACGTCAGGCTCCTGGTGCATGGAGCCTGCTTCTCCCTCTGCCTGTGTCTCTGCCTCTCTCTCTCTCTCTGTGTGTGTGTGTGTGACTGTCATAAATAAATAAAAAAAAAATTAAGAAAAAAAGGAAGATATAGGGAAAGGTTATGGATGGAACTTTAGAGTTAGGAGTGAAACTCTTCTGTGATTGGCTGAAGGTGTGAACAGCACAAGTGTCAAGAGAAGTTAGGTATTCCAGTGGAGGTAGGCTGGCAACAAAATTATATTTGGACCACTCATTTTTTATATAACTAATATTTACTGATTCATGTCACTATAAGAGGATCCATCCTTAAAAAATCAAGTTCAAGTGCTGACAATTATTTGGGCTATTTTATTTTTTTTTTAAGATTTTTATTTATTCATTCATGAGAGACACAGAGAGAGAGAGAGAGGCAGAGACACAGGCAGAGGGAGAAGCAGGCTCCATGTACCGGGAGCCCAACGTGGGACTCGATCCCGGGTCTCCAGGATCGTGCCCTGGGCCAAAGGCAGGCACCAAACCTCTGCGCCACCCAGGGATCCCTTTGGGCTACTTTAAAATGCAAACAAGCACATGAGAAAATGCTCTGCATCACTTGCCATCAGGGAAATACAAATCAAAACCACAATAAGATACCACCTCACACCAGTGAGAATGGGGAAAATTAACAAGGCAGGAAACCACAAAAGTTGGAGAGGATGTGGAGAAAAAGGAACCCTCTTGCACTGTTGGTGGGAATGTGAAACGGTCCAGCCACTCTGGAAAACTGTGTGGAGGGTCCTCAAAGAGTTAAAAATAGATCTGCCCTACGACCCAGCAATTGCACTGTTGGGGATTTACCCCAAAGATACAGATGCAATGAAACACCGGGACACCTGCACCCCGATGTTTATAGCAGCGATGTCCACAGTAGCCAAACTGAAAGGAGCCTCGGTGTCCATCGAAAGATGAATGGATAAAGAAGCTATGGTCTATGTATACAATGGAATATTAGCCATTAGAAACGACAAATACCCACCATTTGCTTCGACGTGGATGGAACTGGAGGGTATTATGCTGAGTGAAATAAGTCAATCGGAGAAGGACAAACATTATATGGTCTCATTCATTTGGGGAATATAAATAATAGTGAAAGGGAATAAAGGGGAAAGGAGAAAAAATGAGTGGGAAATATCAGAAAGGGAGACAGTACATGAAAGACTCCTAACTCTGGGAAACGAACTAAGGGTGGTGGAAGAGGAGGTGGGCGGGGGGTGAGGGTGACTGGGTGGCGGACACTGAGGTGGGCACTCGACGGGATAAGCACTGGGTGTTATTCTGTATGTTGACAAATTGAATACCAATAAAAAATAAATTTATTAAAAAAATAAAATAAAATATAAAATACAAATAAATAAATAAAATGCAAACAACAGTAAACAAATGATCATGGTGAATAATTTAAAGGAGATACAGTAATTAGTGCCACTACTGGAGTTCTGAAAAAGATACATGGTGAAGTAAATGTCTTGCAATTTTACAAGTTATATGGATTAAGTATCATGTTTATGAAGTGATTGCAGGTTCTTAGAGCAACAGTAAATCAGCGTCCACTGTTTCATAGTTTGTAAAATATGAACAAAAGCTGAAATATAGCTGGCAATATATAAGTATGTGGGCTTCTTTATTTTAAAACAAAAACTTTCTGCTGATTTTGCTACTTCCAGAAAAGCTGAAAAGCCTGTGAGTGATCATCATTTCAGCATTCCTTAATACTACAACTACTTAGTCTTTGTGGATTTTTTCCTCATTATTGGCTGCTGCCTACAATCAATTTCGATTGCCACTGGTGAGTCAAACT
Organism: Canis lupus familiaris; assembly: GCF_011100685.1. Classification (NCBI taxonomy): domain Eukaryota; kingdom Metazoa; phylum Chordata; class Mammalia; order Carnivora; family Canidae; genus Canis; species Canis lupus. The sequence continues at coordinate 63,556,612 of NC_049225.1, read as the reverse complement.
TGCAATGCACCATCTTTCAAGGCTTGGCATAAAGACCCAATTCCGACTTGGTATAGAGTGACTCAATCAGTTCCAATTCTTTGTCTAGCTACTTGTGTTGAGGAAGAAGTGCAAAGACAAGTACAGGGGACCCGACGCCAGCTGGGGAAGAAGTGGGAAAGGTTGTCTCCTACTAGTTCATGTGCCTCGTGCTAGAGGAAATAGATTCTCATCCAAAGGTAAATAATATGAATGGCTCAAATGGGTAAGTATTATATACTGAGATTTCCACACCAATACATACGTGAGCCTGCCAAAATTTAGCTCCTTTTCTTTGGGAACTTGAGTTCCCCAACTTAGGGCATCAGATAGATTACAGGACTTTACAATGAAAAGGCAGAGTTTTAGTGGTAAATTAGAGATTATAATGCACGAAGGACAGATGCTATATAAAAAGAAGGGACTAAAAGCAAAAAGGAGCTCATGGAGCTCAATGTAAAGAAGTTATAGCAACTGTCCTTTGGTCCTAGCATGGGCTGCTGGAGTCTCTGGGTCAAGAAAAGGGTAAAAAAAAAAAAAAAAAAAAAAATGCCAGCCTTCTGCAGACTTCTCCTTATGCTTTGTGATACCCAGAAGGATGCACTGGCAGCCTTATTACACCAAACACATTTTGTCCAGGCAATGACTAACCACCAACAAGTGGCAGGCACTCAGCCACTATGCAAAAAGCCTTATCTCTTTCTTTCTTGCTAAGAAAACCCCAGTTCAGTTTGTATGATGATGTAATCAGCCCCATGGATAAATCATTTTTAGTAGGTCTATTCTCTTTTCCCTGAAGATTTGTGCAGGAATATATGTATAACCTAACTATACTCAGTTAAACTAATGAGAAAGTTGACTGGATATACAGGGTAATAGATGTCATGAGAATACATTCTTTTTTCTATTTTTACCTTCACTCTTGTTTTCTACCCAGGATGCTGCTATAGGAAATTATGAGGCTTAGAGCTCTGGCTACCACTGTGACCATGGGTGGACTGCTGTTATGCTGATCCACTGAATTGGAAAGAGTACAAAGACAGAAATAACCTGAGTCACTGTAACATCACTGAGCTGTTGCAACCAACTTGTATCACCAGACCTCTAATCACTTACGATAATTTAATGTCACTATTGTCTAGCCATTATTGTTAAAGCATTCTATTACCTAAAACAAAATTTAATCCTTACAGTTACATAACAGTGGTGCTGGAAGTTCAGGTAAAGTAGCATAAGTTATTGTTGTGAATGGGGGTATTCTGGTTTGGGCAAAGAATAAGGTGTTGCAAGCCAACTCCTCAGAAAATAATTGACAGAATTGGGTGTGTTATTATTCTTAATGAGTCAGGAATACTGCCTTCTAACACCAGAATGCAATTTCAAGTCTGTTAGAGGAAACTAAGTGTTACGGCAACCTATGGACATGGACTCTGTAATAAGCAAAGTAGCAGTGATAGGACACAAGGGAGGCCCAGGTATAAGATGAAATCTGCCACTCTAATAAGTAATCCACCATTATCTACTGACAGATTCAACTGGAGATAAAGTCAACAAGTTGTTCCCCAGGCCAAACTAAATTTTAGTGAACTAAATTTTCTCAGGTCAAAGGATTTACCAAGATGAAAAAGCCTCCACAGACTTCTCATATTTCAGCCTTAGAAATAATAGGAACAAAAAGAAAAAAACAATAGCTACTGCTATTTGTTGAACAACTAGTATTTGCCAAACATTATATTAATTATCTTGATTAACCATAATAATAACCATAATAATAGTTACTACCCAGGAAAACACCAGGCAGATAATAGGTCTTTAGTAAACCTATGTTAATTGTAAAAATGAATATATGAATAAATGACATAACTCTTATTAACTCCATTTAACAGATGAGAAAATTAAGACTCAGAAAAATAAAGCAAATTACTCAGGACTACAGAGATAGGAAGTGGAAAGACTAAAATTTAAGATCACGTCTTCCTAATCCCCAAAGTCATACCCTTAAGAATCTGGTCCATAGTGTTGTTTCCAAGGTGTTTAGTGGATGACTAATTTTTACATTTAAAAGTACTCAGTGCACTTATCTTGTTGTGGGGTTTCCTGGGTTTGTGTTAGATGTCTGATCTCTGAGGGACTGAGCACTCAGTTACCTGGGTTATGGATGACTGAATATTGGACATTATTTTCTTGATATATTCTTCTTTCTTCTACCTAGATGGAAGTGGCTTCTTACATGGCATGGTCTCCAAGAGAGGTATTAAGTAGGAAGTGCCTTCTGCCAGAATGATGGACATTGGTTACCTGGATATCATAGTCAACTGAGCATGGCTTTGTCCATAGAAATTCTATAAATTAGAGTCTCAAATTGGAAGCAAGAGTCCACCAGTCCCAATTCCTTAGACAGAAAATGTCTCTCTGTTCCATACCTCTAATCATGGCCAATAGAGGTAAGATTATAGTTTTGTGGGCACTGATTTGTCCCCTAATATCCTGTAGCTTGGATGGGTTCTCACAACTAGAGTTAACATCAACTCTGGCCTGAAAGTCCGTTTCAGAGGGGTTGACGCTGTTATGTGCAAGGTCACCTGGGCTTCATTTTACTCTAAGATACTTATTGGGAGTACCTACTTATGAGTAGCTCTTATAAATGAGTGATACCTTTCACTGGGAAATAACTGAGATGTGTAACACACAAATAATAATCTATCTCCTTAATGTGAAATGCATTTAATATAATTGCTGATAACTTTGTACAATCATACAATCTTTGATATTTGAAATACATAAATTTTCTTCCCAATGGGATATCTCTAGAAATGCCTTATTGCTGTCTGAGAAAAAAAATCATATTCATCATAAAAATAACAATTTTTATTAGTTATTAATGGTTAATCGGTAATTAATTCTAATTAAAAATAAAACACTATTAATGGTGACCAATAACTCACTATTAACTATTGGTATGAAAAGTTCTAATAAATAATAATTCTTACCTACTTAATATGAAATGCATATAATTGATAACAAATGTTTTCTGGAACAATCATGTGGTCATAAATCTCTTTAAGGCATAAACTGCTTAACACATAATAGTACGTCTTCATAAAATTATTAGTTTATTTTTAAAGGAAAATTCTATCAAATAGTAAACAGTGAGTCACTTTTCACTGAGTGAAAGCTCTGTGTGTCTTGAGTTTACTTATTAGATTAGTGCTACATTTTGGTCTTTTATCTACCTAAAGACTGAAGACTCCTTTGATTCAGAATAGCTGAGAACAGAGAATTTGATAACAATTTCCAACTCTGTAAAGTTATGTAGTAGCTTGACCCATTTATTCATCACAGGTTGAAGAATTACTCTCTTTCAACTGACCTGAATTTATGTAATGATACTGATTGAACGATCAGAAATGCTTTTATTTTAAATTAAACAAATATTTATTGAGAACTTTCTATGTACCAGACACTGTACCAGATCCTAGACATATAAGGATAAATCACAGATCCTGGTATGGAGACAAAGGTGTGATGTTTAGTAGCAGATATATTTTTAAGTGTTTTTTTAAATTAAGTACAAAGTTCATACAGAAAAATGCAAAACTCATACAGATTGATGAATTTTTACAAAATGAAGAAACTAATATAAATAGCACCTGGAACACAAAATGGATCACTTCAGGACTAAATACATCTCTCATGTTTCCTTTCACTCATTGTACCGTCAAGGGTAAACACTACTCCCACTTTTCACACCTTAAATTTGTTTTACCTCATTTTAAACTTTATATAAGTAAAATCATATACTATATGTGTTTAACATTTTGCTTTTTAGACTCAACGCATCCTTGCATGTAGTTGTAATTCAGTTATTCTTACTGCTATATGGTATTTCATTAAATTAATATACCACAGGTGATTTATATATTTTACTGTAGACAGAAATTGTTTTATTTTCAAGTATAGGGTCATTATGAATGGTAAAACTTTGAAATTCTTGTTTGTGTCTTTTTATGAACATCTTATACATTTTGAGGGAATATATATATATATATATATATATATATATATATATAATCAAAGTAGACTTACTGGATCATAAAGTCCACACATGCTTAGCTTTAGTAAATACTACCAAAAATTTCTCCAAAGTAAGTGTATCAATTCACAATCCACCAATAACTTACAGGAGTTCCACTAACTTCAGATCCTCAACAATACTTAACATTGATTATTTCCATGTTAGGCATTCTGGTATATAGTAGCATCTTAAGATTTAATTTGCATTTTTCTGGTAATTAATGATGTCGAGGACTTTTTAATATGTTAATGGATCATTTTCTTTCATAAGCACTTGCTCAAATTCTTTGCCCATGTATCCCTCCTTCCCCACATTATTCCTACTGACTTTTAGGAGTTCTTTATATTCTGTGGATATAAGCCTTGCATCAATATATTCTTCTCATACACTCTCAATTTGGTAGCTTGCTTTTTCACTCTCTTGTGACTTATGATAATAAATTACTATGAACTTCTTAATTTTATAAATACTCCAATTTTTCAAAACTTATTTTATAATTAGTACTCTTAAGTCTTATTTAATATATATTTGTCTATTCCTAAGGTCTGGAAGACATTTTCTCTTCTAAAAGTTTTATCATTAAATTTTTTTTTTATTTAGATCTGGAATGAATTTTGAATAGTTTAAGGTCAATATTTATTTATGTAGCATTGTATTCAGGGTCCAAACATTATTTCTTGAAAATATCATTTTTTTCTCTCTGCTCAGTCACCTTCAGCATAAACTAGATGCTTAATTTATGGGTGTGTTTCTACCCTCCTTATTTGTTCCATTTGTCTATTCATCTAACCTTACGTCAAGTAGTGTTAATTAACAGTTAATTCCTGTAACTTTACAATTGTTTTCTTTACTGAACTATAATTGACATACAATATTATATTAATTTCACGTGTGCAATATAGTGATTTGGTATTTGTATACATTATGAAATGATCAAAATGATAGGTCTAGTTACTATCTGTCAAATACAAAGTTATTACAATATTATTGACTATATTCCCTATGCTGAACATTATATCCCCATGACTTACTTATTTTGTAACTGAAAGGCTATACCTCCTAACCCCCTTTACGTATTTCACCTGTTCCCAAACCTCCCTCCTCTCTGGAACCTACTAGTTTCTTCTCTATGACTATGAATCTATTTCTATTTTGTTTTGTTTGTTCATTTTTTTTTAATTCTACATATAAGTGAAATTATATGGTAGTTGTCCCTCTATGACTTAGTTCATTTAGCAGAATACTCTCTAGGTCCATCTATGTTGTCACAAATGGCAAGATTTCATTCTTTTTTATGGCTACATAATATTCCATTGGATATGTAAACCACATCTTTATGCATTCCTCTATCAATGTATACTTAAGATTTTTCATGGCTTAGCTATTGTAAATGATGTTGCAATGAACACAGGGGTGCCTATATCTTTCCAAATTAGTGTTTTGCTGGATCACATGGTAGTTCTATTTACAATAATTCTTAGTCTGGTGGTGTAAGGTATAGAATTCAAACTTTGTTATTCTTCTTCAAGGTTTCCTCAGTTCTTCTTGGCATATTATATAGCAGAGATTTTTCTTTAAATACTCTGACAGCAGGGTAGAGGGATTAATTAACTGCTTTTAGGTTACATGAAGGTGACACAAAGGTGTAATTTGAGATGGGCCTTGAAGGTTGAGTAGCATTGTGATAGATGTGAATAAAAAAATATATATAAATGCATGACTGAATTTAAAGAAATTTATATTGCAGAGAGAATTTTCATTCATTTTCAAATAATATTTCCTAACAGATTTTGCCCTGTGGACCTCCTCTAATATTACCCAAACTTAAAATTAGAATCCAAATGAACATTACAAATATGTCAAATAATATATTCTGCAAATGTGAGAAAGAAATATTTCCTCTGACTTCACCATTGTTTTTTAGAATTGATAGTTATTGGACACTTATGGCTACTAATTTCCTAAAATTGAAATAATCTAGAAAATTGTGGGTGAACTAGCAGTAACTTTAGAGTAGGAGAACATATTTTATTCAACCCTGCACTCTCCTTGGTTTGCTTAGAAATGGAGGAAGTGATCATTGAGTGTGAAAGATGAAGAGCCTATAGTGGACAGTTTGTTCCTACTTACACACAAAAAAAGTTTAGCAAATACAGGTAAGATTACAAAACACCAAATCTGAGATTTCAGATTATTTCTAGATGGGATGACAAATCAGGAGAAATAAGATAATGAGAAAAACTTCTACTGGGAAATATGCAGTAAACATGATCCTATTGTTAGAACTTGTTTTATAATCTTATTTTTTTTTATTTATTTTTATTTATTTTTTATTTATTTATTAGTCACAGAGAGAGAGAGAGAGAGAGGCAGAGACATAGGCAGAGGGAGAAGCAGGCTCCATGCACCGGGAGCCCGATGTGGGATTCGATCCCAGGTCTCCAGGATCGCGCCCTGGGCCAAAGGCAGGCGCCAAACCGCTGCGCCACCCAGGGATCCCTAGAACTTGTTTTATAATCTTAACCAGTCCTCATGTATAAGTCCTAAATAGAAAGTCATTAGATTCTGATTTGGGCTTTGATTTGGGCTCTTTTAGACCATTTGTCCAAGCCCTGATTTACATGATAGTTCTTATCCAAGAGAGCTTTCTAGGAGTTGGTAGGAAGGTGATCAGTATATTATCTACCATTCATTCAATAGACATTTCAATTATCTACAGCTCGGGGATTAGAAGACTACTAAAATGCACATCAAGCCCTGCACAATTTAAAAAGCCTCAGAAGGTCTACTAAGAGCTTTGGAGAGAAAAGTTCAGACATATGTATAAATCTGAAAGTTGAAGTTTTTTGTAATACCTACACTATTCAGAATGTATTCAACTTTTGTAAATAAAAGTTCTAAAACTTTTACTAGCCTGATCATAAATTATATGATTTATTTAAAGTCATTCCATTTTAAATATACTATAAATGAGGGATTGAAGAAAGTAATTTAATATACTATATAGTTAAAAACTGGAACAAGGTTGTTATAAGCATTTTGAACAGTAAAAAAAGAAAACCTTTCCATGTTATTTATTTAAAAGAAGCCTGTGTCACTGGATAAATCACAGTTTAGATAACAGGCGTGTTCATGTACAAAACTAACATTTATAGATGATACTGACATTTTTTAGCATAGGACTAGAACCATACTTAATTATGGCAAATTTAATTATCTTTAAAGTTTGAATTCCATTTTTATGATAAAAATATTAATTAAAAAACATAAAGCAGATTCCAAGCGCAGAAAATATGCACAATAACAAAAAAAAAACGTTCCTCAGAGTGATTTTCCACATCACAAAAATTCTGTATTTTAATGTTCTGCTATAACTCTGCTGAAATGTTCTTTAAAAGGCTGATTAGTTGGTGAAGCAGTGAAGAGATCACATATACACTGTCCAGTTAGAAACAGAACTTTCCATATTATAGATATATTTTAAAGGTAAAAGCATGTGCACGCTCACACAGCTCCACTTTGCTAGAATTATTAAATAGCTTTCTCAACATATTCATATGCTGAATAAGCTTTCAAAAGCTAAAAAGAATTTCTAGAAATCAAAGAAATTACTTATATGGGCTTTGTCTCTTTAAGGAAGAAGTTTAAATACTAGAGTTTTGGAGACTTGTCATGGATTCATTTTATAAATAATACAGTAGCATGGTATTAGGCATTGACTATTTAAAAATGAATACAGCATAGTTTCTACCTTCAAAAACTCTCAAGTAAGTAAGATAAGTAGAGATAAATTACTAGGCCAAGCGGCAAATGCTTTAACTGAACATAAACCAAATTGTGCAGCAACAGATACAGAATCACTAATTCAGCTTGAAGAATTCAAAGAACGCGTCCCAGAGAAATGTCAGTTGAGCTGTAGTCTCAAGCGTAAATAGTATTTGCAAAATAAAGAAGAGAGGTGATAATTTCTGGTTCATGATGGAGTCTTGAGGATATAAGTTTGCTTCACTTCCCTCCCAAGAGCAGTAAAATGATTTTTAAAATTCAGCAGGCCAGAAATTTTTATGTATTTGTGAATGGTGGAAAGTTATTCCACTTATATTTAGAAATAACATAGAATAAAGGAAACAATGTTAGGGGCCATTCTCAGCAGAAGACTTCTTAAGTAGGTTCTACCCTGGACTGACCTAGAAAATATCCACAAGTATGATGCAAAAAATTTGTTGTTGGGCATCAAGGATGGTAATTATTAAAGAAGTATTTAGACAAGGCCTAGGTTAGGCACCCATTCTCTTCTGCCAACAGAGAAATTGACTGCAGTATTTATTCTTTTTTTTTTTTTTTTTTTTTTTTTTTTTTTTTTTTTTTTTGCAGTATTTATTCTATTGGGAAATAGGAAGTAGTGATCTCGCTGTGGGTACCTGACTGATGAGAGACAGAGCAGAGCCTAAGATAACTTCAGACTTCTGTATTGTACCCAGAGGAATAAAAGGAAAGAAACACCCAATTAGGAGTCAAAATCTATAAGGTACTTTAACCCCAGAGACAAGGTATCCTTACTGCGAACTAGCCTACCTCTTAACAGTAACCATGAGCTTCATAAAATCTACCTTCTCTTTGGGAGAATGGTATTTTAGGTACAAAGATTTCCCAACTAATACTCTGCTAATTAGCAATCTCTTCTAACATTATTTTCTTTTAAATTGAAAATAACAAAGAAAAAATGAATGGGGGATTCCTGGGTGGCGCAGTGGTTTAGCGCCAGCCTTTGGCCCAGGGCGCCATCCTGGAGACCCGGGATCGAATCCCACGTCAGGCTCCCGGTGCATGGAGCCTGCTTCTCCCTCTGCCTATGTCTCTGCCTCTCTCTCTCTCTCTCTCTCTGTGTGACTATCATAAAAAAATAAAAATAAAATAAAATAAAATAAAAATGAATGGAAAGAACATAAAAAGAAAAGAAAAAAGAACAACAAATTTACAAATCACATCTGAGGAGAAGTCAATAAATGAAAGAAATGAACAAACAAATTCACTCACTCCAGAGGAAATAGATTTAATATGAGGAGATAATAACTTAAGACACATTTTTAACTGCTATCCTCAAAGAGATGTGAAAGGATAATATATCCAAAAAGAACCACAGGCTGAAAAGGAAACCACCAGAGGAAAGGAAAACTTCCTAAACATTTTTTTTTAATGATATTTTTTAAAGGGGCTTTTTAGCTTGGACACATTGAAAAATACTACAGAAAATAAATCTAATTCATGCTAAATGACTCTAAAAAAGAGAGTGATGGACTTTTTTTATACATAAATTCTCAAGAGATAATAAAAGAAGACATAAACAAAAAATAGTTTAGAAGTTGGAAAAGTCCATAAATGAGTTTTGGCAGATTTAAAAGATCTGACACCTACACAAACAATATGGAGAACCCAGAAGCAACTCTTTTGCCCTACAGAGCCCCCAGAAACTCAGGAATTAACAGCAAAATCAGGTTGAAGGTGAAGCTTAAAAATGGGCATTGGACGTCAACGTAAACAGCAGGTAAAAAATCTCAGACTTTCAACCCTATGCAGCTGTGAGATTTTCCCTGCCTCTCTCGTTAGTGAAAGGGAATAAAGGGAAAGGAAAGAAAATGAGTGGAAATATGAGAGAGGGTGACAGAACATGAGAGACTCCTAACTCTGGGAAACGAGCAAGGAGTGGTGGAAAGGGAAGTGGGCAGGGGGTTGGGGTGACTGGTTGAGGGGCACTGAGGGGGGTACTTGATGGGATGAGCACTGGGTGTTATGCTATATGTTGGCAAATTGCACTCTAATAAAAAGAAATGTAAAAAAAAAAAACAAAGTTTTGAGTTTATCCACCCTACAAGGATAAAGCAGAGGAATTCTTACTGAATGAATATTTAATCTACTCAAAAAAAAAAAAATATTCCCAGGAAATGAGGCAATCCAGGTTGCTACCAGAGAGGTCAAATAGTGATAGTTGTCTCAGTATGTCCATTCCGTCCTTTCCAGCGACTAGGCTAAAAGCAAGGGTTCCCAATCAAACAAACAGAATGGGATACCTATTTTACTTGGTATGCAGAAGCCTCCAAAAGGCTTCAAGATTCCAAAATAGCTGCATCGAAAGATCCATTGCAAAAGGCTAACGCAAATTGAAAGACACAAGAACTATCTACAAAAAGACTTGAAGGATGACAGATTATACTTTCCCCTCTAGGCTTCTTGAGTGAGTACTCACTGATGATGAGAGAACAGAGGCTAGCTGAGGAAAAATCACAAGCAGACACCCCACAATCGACCCCTTCCCCCCACCCCGACACCCAGGTGGGATATGTGTGACATTCCTCAGGTACTCCTGGCTACCCTAAAACTAAGGGAGAAGAAAAACAAATAGTTAACTTACAGAGATTATAGTCCTATAAACACGAGTTTCCCTCAGTTTACAAAATGTCTTAGTGATTTACAAGAAAAAAAAAGCGTTCTCATCAATAACCTAACTTCCAGAAGGAAATGCCTAACAATCTTTTTTTTATAATAAATTTATTTTTTATTGGTGTTCAATTTACCAACATACAGAATAACACCCAGTGCTCATCCTGTCAAGTGCCCCCCTCAGTGCCCGTCACCCATTCACCCCCATCCCCCGCCCTCCTCCCCTTCCACCACCCCTAGTTCATTTCCCAGAGTTAGGAGTCTTCATGTTCTGTCTCCCTTTCTGATATTTCCCACACATTTCTTCTCCCTTCCCTTATATTCCCTTTCACTATTATTTATTTTCCCCAAATGAATGAGAACATTTAATGTTAGTCCTTCTCCGATTGACTTACTTCACAAATACCCTCCAGTTCCATCCACATTGAAGCAAATGGTGGGTATTTGTCATTTCTAATAGCTGAGTAATATTCCATTGTATACATAGACCACATCTTCTTTATTCATTCATCTTTTGATGGACGCCGAGGCTCCTTCCACAGTTTGGCTATTGTGGACATCGCTGCTATAAACATCGGGGTGCAGGTGTCCCGGTGTTTCATTGCATCTGTATCTTTGGGGTAAATCCCCAACAGTGCAATTGCTGGGCCGTAGGGCAGTTTGGTAGCGTGGCAGGATACAAAATCAATGCCCAGAAATCAGTGGCATTTCTATACACTAACAATGAGACTGAAGAAAGAGAAATTAAGGAGTCAATCCCATTTACAGTTGCACCCAAAAGCATAAGATACCTAGGAATAAACCTAACCAAAGAGGTAAAGGATGTATACCCTAAAAACTATAGAACACTTCTGAAAGAAACTGAGGAAGACACAAAGAGATGGAAAAATATTCCATGCTCATGGATTGGCAGAATTAATATTGTGAAAATGTCAATGTTACCCAGGGCAATTTACACGTTTGATGCAATCCCTATCAAAATACCATGGACTTTCTTCAGAGAGTTAGAACAAATTATTTTAAGATTTGTGTGGAATCAGAAAAGACCCCGAATAGCCAGGGGAATTTTAAAAAAGAAAACCATATCTGGGGGCATCACAATGCCAGATCTCAGGTTGTACTACAAAGCTGTGGTCATCAAGACAGTGTGGTTCTGGCACGCCTAACAATCTTAATGCTTTACTAGAGGGAAAAACAACCTTACCTCGACAATGGCAAGGCCTCCAAAATCTTGTAGGTCCTCTTCAGCATGCAAAAATTCTTTTGAAAACCTCCCTTTTCAGTACCTCCCCCAAGTCCAAAGTACATAATCACAACCCCAGGGCAGCAGCTCTTTTATTTATAGAACATTTGTTCTAGGATTTTTAGGGTCTCCCCCATGGATGTAGGGGTCCATTATATCAACACTTTGGCCCACAGAAATTGGTGTCTCCTTTGCAATCAACCAACACACACGCACACACAAGGCTGTCCTGTGAGGTTCTGTACAACATGCTTTTCACCAACTGGTATGGCCCCATATCTACCCTCAAAGGAGGGCCCGCCCCAGGTTGAGGAGACTCCTGGGAATTCTCCCGTCACAGCTAGGAGGAATTCCCCTCCACAGCCCAAGAGAAACTGAAATTAACAACAAAAAAATGTTGCTAGATTCTGGTAGATGCCAGGACCCCGCTCTCTAAACACTGCTCGCTCAGGAGCCCTAAGACGAAATCTCGGGAGATGTGGCGGACGCCGGCGAAGGGGGGAGAATGGTTACCTGAGTCAGCTCTCCGGGATTTCTGTAGTGCCTGACGGGACGGGACGGGACGGGACGGGACGGGAAGGGAAGGGAAGGGAAGGGAAGGGAAGGGAAGGGAAGGGAAGGAAGGGAAAGGGACTTTCCTTTCCCTCTTTCCCTTTCGCCTTTGCTCACTTTCATTTCCTATTCCTTTCATTTCCCCTTTCCTTTCTTTCTCTCACCTTTCCTTTTTCACGTTGCTTTTACCTTACCTTTTATCTTTCCTTTTTCTCTATCTCTTTCTCTCCTCAAGGCAATATATTGCCTCCGGTTTGTCTCACTTCGTCTCTCAGAACTTGGCTTGGCCTTCTGCGGGCCTGTGCACTCAGGTTGTCGTTCCGGCTTCCGTTCAGGCCGGGAGCAACCATCTGCTCGGCACCAAAGGATGGCCGGACTGAAAAGTGTGCTGCACCCCAGCTGCGGCTAGATGTGGCCGGACGGAAAAGCGGGCTGCGCTGCCTCCGTGGATGAGTCTGTTCGCGCAACTGAGTCCAACATGGAGCCGACCTTGTCCTCGTTCTGAGAGCTCCAGCCACTCAGAGATTTGCATTTTTCTCGTGGTCATTTTTTTTATTCTTTACCCTATGACAGCTGCCTGTCTTCTGCCGCATTTTGCGGTTCTCCACAGGAGACTGCCACTTCGTGAAGTGTGAAACAGCGTCCTGTGTGTACCACCCAGATTGTCTTTTGACATCATTTGTTAACAGTTTTGGTGACTGACGGATTCTTTTTTTTTTTCCCCCAAAGATTCTAATTTATCTATTCATGAGAGACACACAGAAAGAGGCAGAGACACAGGCAGAGGGAGAAGCAGGCTCCACGCAGGGAGCCCGATGCTGGACTCGATCCCGGGACTCTGGGGTCACGCCCTGGGCCGAAGGGGGCGCTAAGCCGCTGAGCCACCCGGGCTGCCCTGACTAATGGATTCTAAAGCTGATTGCTCGGGCTGTGAGACAACTAGAGGCACAGGCGAGGCGCCTGCTGAATCACCCGCAAGCGTCAAGGCTCCTCTTGTCCGTATCTTCCCGGGGTTGTCGGTTAAGTCGTTGTCGGGTCTGGGCTCCACCCTTTTGTGCAGCTCTATGATCCAAGCAAACTAATATATTATTATATTATATTATATTATATTATATTATATTATATCATATCATATCATATCATATCATATATCATATCATATATTTTATGATTGTAGGTACACGTATACATAGTTCCCAGAAAGGTTCTGGGATTTCAGAAATGTTCTAGGATTTATTAAAATTCCCAAAAAAAAGCTTCTGCATCCCAGAAAGATTCAGGGGCTTATTAAAATTCCCAAAAAGGGGGATCCCTGGGTGGCTCAGCGGTTTAGCGCCTGCCTTTGGCCCAGGGCGCGATCTTGGAGGCCCAGGATGGAGTCCCTGCGTCGGGCTCCCAGCATGGAGCCTGCTTCTCCCTCCTCCTGTGTCTCTGCCTCTCTCTCTCTCTCTCTCTCTCTCTGTCTATCATAAATAGATAAAAATAAATAAATCTTTTTTAAAAATTCCCAAAAAGGTTCTGGAGTTCGAGAAACGCTCTAGTGTGGTCATATGGGAAGTCAACAATGGGTAACAGCCACTATGGGACTCACAACGTAGAAATTTCGTGTCGCTCCTTCCTTTCCAAAGCCAGACTTTGTGAATTTAGTTCTGCGGTGCCCATTGGTTATCAATGACTTCTCTCCCAGGGATAGTTGTCGCCTTCTTGTTTGTCTTGTCTTGTGTCTGAGACCTTGGCTTTCTGCTGCCTGGGGCCTGAAGTTTGTCAGTTCTTGCCTACACAGGCAGCTTAACTATGAGGTTGGTGGTACAAAATTATTGCCAGACAGAAATGTGGGTTGCACTCCATTTGTGCCTAGGATCCTATGGACTGTTGTCAGCTCTCTGGAAAATTGGCTTTCTTTTGATTGTCTTTGAGAATGGCTCTCGATCTTGGGAAGATGCACCCTTTTTTGAGGATACTTCTTTCATCCAGGGCGTCATTCAGTACCGCCCAGTTCTCCTCCGTTTACAGTTAGTTAAAGGTCACACGACTAGGCCTGGGCAATAGGCTGTGGGTGGAAGAGACATGAATTCCAAGGTAAAGCATAGAAAAGAAGAGGCAAGACCACCTTAGCTCTTCTGATGCATCAACTAAGAAGGCCCACAGATTTGGGGTGATCCATTACAATCGTACTATGTATAGGGAGAGGCAGGTGTGGGGAGACAGAGAAAGGGAGGAGGCCTTCTCATGTGTAACTAGTTGCTCTGGATAGTTATTTTGTCTGATAACCGACTTTGCATGAATAAGAAGTCACCTGCCATGGTAAGCAACTTATTTGGAGGCTTGTCTAAGACAGCAACAGAATCTAGCCTCTTCTGATATAATAGCTAATTGTGTAAAATGATCTGCATGACCAATTTTTAAATAAATAAATTCCCCCTCAGTACTGGGTGAAGGCCAACAAGGCCATTTCCAGTTATGTGAAGTTTATTTGGCCAAGCTAAACTAATGTTAAAATACTAGTGAATTGAATCTACACAAATTCTAAAACACAATCTCAAAATAAGATTTTAGAAAGTCTCATACATTCATTATAACCCTCTACAGTATGTCAATCAAAACATTTAATACTATTTTTTGCCAACATTTAACAAAGGAGGAAATGATCAGGATTTTTAATTTTCTGAAACATTTCTTATAAAGGATGAAAATTTCCTTCATAAAGAAGAGAATACAGAATAAGGGTGACATTTGTCATATTGAATAGCATTACAGGGTTTGCTTCTGGGCAAATTCCAAGTTTGGACTAGGAGCCTATTTGGTGCTAATAGCAGAGTAAAAGCCTAGCAGAAGCCTGTAACTTTTTACACAGGGTTTCTAAATGCCTACCATTTCATCATACTGTGTAGTATATGCTAAGTTTCTCTTCAGTAATGCTCATAATAGGAAGGTAAAAGTCAAAGGCCAGGGTTGGGTGGAGAGGTGATCCCCGGCCATCAGATATCTTACTATCAATTCCAGTTTCCTTAAGGGGTTTAAAACTGACATTCTGTTCAAAGGTTTAAGCATTTATGACAGCTTTGGGCAGGAGAAAGTAGACTTTCTGCTCTAATATTATAATAGCTCTTGTGTTGTAGTGAGATGTACTCACATGAAATCTGGATCTAGTGGGATATAATTCCCAGCGTGGAGACTTTACAATGACTATGTCTAGCCTACCAGACTTATAATACATGGTTTTCAATATTTAGAAATAATCTTTTCCCCATCTTTCACAGTGATGGCTTTATTTTTTTGTTTCTTTTGTTTTAAATGAAAGCAAGTATAGTTGCCTTTCTGAAATGTCTTAACACTGCTTAAGGAATTGGTGAATGGTGAAGGTCTGAATATGAAGATAATAAACATGTTTATATATTCTAAAATGTTATTTTTTTATTCTAAAAGAGTTATTCTGAATTTTCATTAAAATATAAGACTCTTTATAAATAGATTGAATACAATATACCTACTTAATTATTTGCATTTGCTTTCATGGAGTTTTATTATTTTAAATACAAATTATTATATACTTAGAGCTATGTTTCTGCTTTGATTTAATAATTATAAGCAAGAGACAGGCATTTAATGATGTCATATTTTATGATTAAATCTGTACTTCCCTGATAAATATCAAAGCTAGAAAGGAGAGCAGATATTTATAGAATTATAGCTAATCTTAAAACAAAGGTTTATATATATAAATATGATACCAGTTGGGAAAATTTAACTTTCTCCAGTAACTGGTGTAACCTGCAAGAATAAAGTAGTGTTAAATTATAAACCCTTGTCTGATAGTCTGTTAAATCTGTATGGTTTATAATCACAGAAATGTTTGCAAGACAGAACGAATAAACAAAAAGCATGTAAGAAATAATGTCATTATAGAAAGCTGTACCTGTAAGTTATAAGATGAATTAGTTCCGGAAATCTAATATACAGCATGGTGATTATAGTTAATAATACTATATTACCATATAATATACATAAAATTTGCTAAAGGAATAGATCTTGAGTGTTCTCAACAACAGGAAGAAAGAAAGGAAGAGAAAAAAGAGAGAAAGGCGAAAGAAAGAAAGAAAGAAAGAAAGAAAGAAAGAAAGAAAGAAAGAAAGAAAGAAAGAAAGAAAGAAAAAGAAAGAAAGAAAGAAAGAAGAAAGAAAGAAAGCTATGAAGTAATAGAAGTGTGGTTAACTTGACTGTAGTAATTATTTCACAATGTATACATATATTAAATCTTGAGATTTTACACCTATAAAAATTAATGTTGTATATGTGCTTTTGTGAATCATACATCAATAAAGCTGGAAAAATTAAACTGAAATAAAAGAAGGTATGTATATCATGAACATTTATAAGTTTCATTTGTTTTGAAAAGTAAATTCCTTTTTTTTAAAGATTTTATTCTTATAAAAGAATAAAATGAGAGATACACAGAGAGAGGCAGAGACACAGGCAGAGGGAGAAGCAGACTCCATGCAGGGAACCCCACGTGGGACTCAATCCGGGGTCTCCAGGATTACGCCCTAAATCAAAGGCAGGGATCAATTCCAGATCCCGGGATCACGCCCTGCCTTCAGCTCAGGATGTAATCCTGGAGACCCCGGATTGGGTGCCACATCAGGCTCCCTGCTGGAAGCATGGAGCCTGCTTCTCCCTCTGCCTGTGTCTCTGCCTCTCTCTCTCTCTCTCTCTGTATGTGTCTCTCAAGATTAAATAAATAAAATCTTTTAAAAAAAAGTTTTTATTTAATAAGCTTAAAAAATGGTCATCTGTTTAAATCAGGCTATTTGACAGGACAGTCAGTATAACCTTTGTAAAGGTGTTTACTAGAAGTAAATATATTTGAATAAATGCATACAGTGACTATATCAAATCAGGAAATTGAAAGCAGAACAGAAAGAAAGATGTGGCTCATAAAAAGTGCAAAAATTATTATAAGCCACTTTTTCAAGCATTTAACTAGTTCCGAGACACTAGGCAAAACTCTTTATGAAAATCATCATTTAATCCTTACCCTGTGAATAAGGTACTAGTAATCATATTTTACAGCTGATATTTATAAAGCGCAATGCATTTTTTAAAATAATATATGTTACTTGTTTCTCATCATCATACTATAAAGCAGGTGCAATCACTTCATGAGGAATCTGAGAGCCATTTAGCCAGTTCATTTACCCACAATTGCTACTCTCCAAACAGAGGACTTTGCACCAACATCTCACATTGTTATTTCCATCAAATAAAAAATAATTCAAGAGCTGAAATCCTGGTGACCAAATAGGTCCCTGTGATTACTCATCATATTGAATTTAGTGGTAATTCAGCTTCTAGTCCACAGGACTTAAATTGCTTTTTTTTTTCTTGAGTCCAGTTACTATGTGATAATATAAAAAAATCATTAGTCAATAAGTGAGAAAATACAGATTTGCATCTAATAATCTCTAGCGATATACACTAATTAAGGAAGCAGTATAGGGGGATGCCTGAGTGGCTCAGCAGTTTAGTGCCTGCCTTTGGCCAGAGGCATGATCCTGGAGTCCCTGGATTGAGTCCCTGCATGGAGCCTGCCTGGTCTCTGCCTCTCTCTCAGTCTGTGTCTCTCATGAATAAATAATTAAATCTTAAAAAAAAAAAAAAAGAAAAGAAAAGGAAGCAGTGTAGGGATCAAGAGCCTGAGCTCCAGGGTCAGAATCCCAGTCTGTGTGACCTTAGGAGTAACTTACTTGGCTGAATTTCAGTTTTAATAATACCTATATCATAGGGTTCCTACAAGGATTAAAAGGATTAATCTATTCAAAGAACTTAGAACAGTGCTTAGCCCAAGCAGTTTCTTAGTAATTCTTAAGCACCATGCAAGTAGGTGGACATATCAATACATGTGCTCAGCTTCTGCTCTCAAGGATATTAGTACGAAGGATTGAGTTATAAAACAATTTCTTGAAACTGAGTGGTTAAAAGTACTAGTGCTTCAAAGACACCATGAAGAAAATGAAAAGATAATCCACAGACTGGGAGAAAATATTTCAAATCATATACCTGATGAAAGGTTTGTATTTAGAATATGTAAAGAACTCTGGCAACTTTATAATAAGAAGACAAACAGCTCATAAAATGAGCAAAGGTTTAAAGAGATATCTTACCAAAGAATGCCTAATAAGAACATGAAAATAGGGATGCCTGAGCATCTACCTTCAGCTCAGGGCATGATCCCGGGGTGCAGGATCAACTCCCTCGTTGGGCACCTTGCAGAGAGCCTGCTTCTCCCTCTGCCAGTGTCTCTGCCTCTCTCTCTGTCTCTCTCTGTGTGCCTCTCATGAACAAATAAGTAAAATCTTTTTTAAAAACATGAAAATAATGTTCAACAACATTATCCATTAAGGAAATGAATATTTAAACCACAGTGACATACTACTTCACACCTACTAAAAGAGTTATAATTAAAAGACAGACTAAAAACTATTGTCAAGGATGCAAAAACTGAAATTGTCATGCATTTCTTGTGGAAATATAAAATTATGCAGCCATTTTGCAAAAAACAATTTGACAGTTTCTTACAAAGTTAAACATAAACTTACCATATAACCCAACAATTCAAATCCTAGGTATCTATCCAAGAGAAATGAAAACTCATATCAACTCAAAGTTTGTATGTAAATGTTCATAGCAGTATTATTCACAGTAGCGTCAAAGTGGAAATAAATGTCCATCATCTGGTGAGTTGATAAAAAAAATGTGGTATACTTATTAATGGGATACTCTACAGCAATAAAAAAGAATGAACTACTCATATACACTACAACATGAGTGAACACTAAAAAATGTTAAGTAAAAGAAGAGAGATGCAAAAAGCTTCATCTTGAATATGAAGTACAGAGGAGAGAAGTCAAATATGTAGAGACAGAAAGAGATCAGTCTAGACTGGAGGTATGTCCAGAAATTGGCAAAAAATGTAACAAAGAATTTTGGTGGGGGAGGATGGTAGAAACATTCTAAGCTGCATTGCAGTGATTATTGCACCTCTCTATAATCTACTAAAAATCATTGAATTGTATACTTACAAAGTGTGAAGGTAAGGTATGCCACATAAACACAAAAATCTGTAAGAAATGTGCAAAGTTATATGTAGGTTAGAAAAAGTAGGATATTTAGAAAAGCATTGAAGCATATCATCTCACCCTATCAGGCTTTTTGCACAGGATGGTACCAGCACTGATAGTACAAGTGACCAAGAATCAGCAGCTGGATTGGAAGAAGGAAATCTAGTCAAGGAGACAGCATGAGCAATGGCATGAGGATTGGAAATGAATGTCCTAAGACACATGGATTTTGAGGCCAGAGATAAACCAGAGACCAGAGAAATCACCAGAATATGGTGTGAAATGCTAACTATTGGGAGTTTGCATCTTGGAATGTTAGGTGAACAGAGGGATAATGAAGTTATTTTTCTTTTCTTTGTATTAAGTTTGAAAGTGGATATATTAATAATGAGACCAAAGAAAGCCAACTCTGCCTTCAAATGACCCTCATGTTGGAAAGGTTAGTGCTATACTAAGGACTCAAACACATACTGTCTGCAGCCAAGGTACTTGTATATCCTAATCACAAATTAATAAAGAGCTGAGGCCTTATCCTTAGCTTATATGACTTTATTTTTTTGTGTTGCAAGAACTACCAAATCAAAACAGCATTATTTATATACTAAAACGTGAGAAATGACTACCAATATGTTGACATTATAAGAATTTTTTATAGGTATTTGGAAAATCTTGGTGAATATAGTAATGGTCTTTCAAATAACACTTTCTTGCTGCATTTATTACCTAGAGTAATAATTCAAAATTTTTTTGAGATATGCCAAAAATAACTCCCTAAGTAGAGGCCTTTGGGACATTTTCCCTGGCCCTATTATTTCACCAAAGACCTTGTAAGAACTGACAGACCACCAAGAATCTTGGAGAATATTTGTTTTTACTATTGTTGCTGTGTTTCTAGTTCCCCAAAATATATCTGTCAAATAAATATGGTCCCCTCAGTGCAGTGGATTTTTGTTGGATACATGTTTAAATTAGAATGTATAAGAAATTTTCTGCCTTCTTCCTAATAAGATGAAAGTACTTTTGAAAAGGCATAAGGTGACTGATACATTTACTTCAGTAATACAATAAATAAGTCTTGATCATCTTCTGTGTACCACCTCTCAAGCCTCCCATGAGATCCTAGTATGATAAATAAAAACGATCCCTAAGACTTGGCCCATCAGTCTGTTTCCCTACTGGAGTTTAGCTGCAGTAAAAGGAGTCAGGAAATGGAAGGACTGACACTAAACTATGACAAAATGTGGTAAGACACTCAGTGCCATGGACCTGAATTCTAGAAGTGTGTCATAGAGTGTCAAATGCAGGAAGGACTAATTTTACTTAGAGTAGGTCAAAGAGGGCATCAAGGAATAGATGCTATTTGAGTTGGGCCTTAAGTAATTAAGACCCTGGAGATAGGGAATAAAGGCAGAACACATATGCCTGCAGTCACTGTATATTTGGCACAGAAGTCATTCTCAAGAAGCAGTAATGATATATTCTCCCTAAAACTTCTTTCAAAGACCCTCCACGTTGTAACAGTTTCTGTCACTCCCATCCTTCCCCCTTGACACTCATCTTTATGCACACATTTTCAACTTCGTTACTGTACGCACTAGACTCTGAAGACTTTCTCTGAGCTCAGGAACACATTAGGCCTACAACCACAATGAGCAGGAATGCCAACTCAGTCCCACCAATAGCCCTCAACCCTAAGCTGAATTCCACTTGAGGGATAGAAGCTCAGTCATCCGCAGAACCTATTCATTAATGGATTCTGTATATTGACTTCCTTCCTCTTCCTCTCCTCCTTCCCTATACTCCTACCAGTGCTTCCTTTGATCATCACCTGTTTGAGTTACCAATCATCATGTAACAAATTACCTCAGAATATAGTGGCTTAAAATAACAACCATTTTGTTTTGCACACAATTTTGTAGATCAGAAATTCAAGCAGGACCCCATTGGATGGTTCTTCGGTTTTGACTGAGCCCAATCAGTAGTCAGCTCATGGATTGGCTGGTCTATGGTAACTGAGATGGTTCCACTTACATGCTTGATGAATTGGCAGGGATGACTGAAAGGCTGGACTTAGCAGAGACTGTCAACTAAAATGCCAACTTTCGGTCTCTCCAACATCATGGTCTCCGGATATTCAGGCTTCTTACCTGACATTATAGGGCTCCCAGAGGGAGTGCTCCAAGATTCAGCTAGTGGAAGCTGACAATCTCTTAATATCTGGGCTCAGAAATTTACACAGAGTTACATCTGCAATATTGAGTTGACAAAGAAAACACCCTGATTCCAGAGGGCAGGACATGGACCACATCTAGAAATGATACGGCAACAAAAATTCTAGGACAGCACAACCTGAAACATGACTGTTTGAATTATGCAGTGTATTAAGTACTAGCGTTCACAATTCACCTAATAGTCATATACTATCCTGTTTGAAAGCATGTGGGCAAGCAAGCATGGAGATGGAAATTATACACCTCTCAGAGAAATCCTGCTCAGTGGGGGAGATCCTACTCCTTTATAATCCCACGCCAACCCTCTTGAGGAGAAAATCCACACCTGTTTCCTAATGCACCCATTAGCATGCCAGCACCTTGCCCCAACCATGGGCCAGGCACGTCCTCAGGTCATTTTTCTCATGAGTCAACTGGTAGCCTTAAGAAACTCAATTCTCATTTCTACCTCAACTGTGCAGCTGACCTTATCATCTCATCTTGGGGAAGCCATTTGTCTTAGCTTATGATTGCTATCAGGTGAGTTATCTAGGGTGTGGGGAAATGGATGGGAGTATAGGCAGATTTGTTCAGAGCTTGTCTAGGCAGGGCTCAGCTAAGTTAGATTGTTTCAAATATGTAATAATATTTTAACTTGATTTTTCTTTGTTTTTTTTTTCCTTCTTGTGTTTTTACATGAAGGAAGAGTGACTTCACACAAAGGGACTTTAAGGCTGGCAGAGGCCTCATGCTATGTCTTATTGGGGGTATTGTTAATATCACTTGAGTGAAAATTGTCAATAGCTTCACTCTAGATTCCTAAAGATCTAGGAATTCTGTGTTTTGTTTCTAAGTCATTAGCTAAGTAAGTGTCTTCTAGAAAATAAGTCTTAGACAATTAAGTTTCTTATAACACATTTCTTCTAATCCTGCTATCCATCTCACAGGGTTGTGAAAAGATTAAATGAAGTAAGATAAGAAGTGACGTGAAAACCAGAAGGCACCTTTTCTTGAGAGCAAAGATCAATGCTGTGCCTGAGTCATACTAAATATGCAGTAGCTATTTGTTGAAATGAATAAATGCATTGTCATTAGTTCTGCAAAAACAAAATAATAGTAGCTTGTGAAATTATACAGAGAAGATGCTTTGATCTCATAGAATAAAAACCAGCAAGTAATTAGAACCAGTAAGAAGTATTATCAATTGTCCTAAAATCACAAGTTCAAAGAAATTGCGACTATACCACTTAGAAAAATACAAAGAATCCTTGCATAGTACGTTTCAAAGAAGGAAAATTTTGGTTGCATTGGAAAGAGGAAGTAGTGAGGAGAGAGAATTTTTCTGTGAACCAGATGGATTATTTTTTAGCTCTTAGGAAATACTGTAGCCAGCCACCATAAAAGCCTCTGGCTGAGATGTTTAAAGGTGAGCAGTTCCAGCCTTCAACCAGGCAGTCTGGGGGAGGGGTGAGTCACTGTGCAAAAAGAACAGGGAGTCATGTGGTCCAACTGTAAAATAGAAAAATTGCATGTAATTATTTTACAAGCAGAGTGCGATGATGTGAAAGGAAGAACTAATGATGATGCACTCAGCTTGTTAGAGGCTTTTCCTTCTGGGGAGCTCAAGGTTACAAGAAGTGCTGCTCACTGGAATTTTTTTCTTCCCTTCCCCTGGATACATAATGCTACAATAAAGCCTGCACACAGGGGGTTAATGCTGCAAGGATGTTTTTAAATAATTTCTGTGACCAAAGCCGGAGATACAAGCCTAGCAATAATTCTCCCTGACTTCAAGCATCCTGTATTGATTGATTAATTATTCCACCAATGAACTAACAGGTATTGACCTTATCTGGTTGAGTAGCATTTAGCCAAAAGTCAGTAATCTACATCGATCACTTAATGGAACATCAAAGCTCAGCATTCTGACAGGTTTGTGTCATTCAGCAAAAATCTGTCTATGTTTTGCTGATACCTTGACCTTTTGTATCAAGCAGTCTTTTTACAGAAAACGAAAAGCAATGACAAAATTAAATCTTGGAAATAATGTTTTGTTATGTAAAAGGAATCTCTTCTTGGAATACTGCAAATAGCTTCTTTTAAGATCTCATTGAGGGGTTTCTTTGCAAATTGAAAAGCTGTTTTCTGCATACTTGCAATGGATGGTATTCTGCTGAAGCGTGAAATTATCAAAACAACGAACTCTGAGATAATTAACACTATAGCAAAGCTTCACAGAGATAACACTGAATAAGTCAGATTCTCTAGGGAGAGGCTCATGTGAAGAAAACTTGGGCCAGTGAATCAGAATGGGCAGGATGGGGTACTATCTGCCCTTGCCCATTCTGAGTTCCAGAATCCTGATTCAAATACTTAGACAAATGCATTGATCCAATCAAATATCTATATATCTACCCCAAAGATGAGAAGTTTGTTATAAAAACAGAAGGATCGGTTGATAATATCTAAACCCACTTTTACAGTGAGAATTATATACTTTGATATCATATCTATGAACAATGATTATGACGATAGAGTCTTAGTACAGTTCCATTTCTTCCTCTCTAAGGAATTAGTTATGAAACCAACAAGCATGGCTCAGGCAGTGGTCTCTAGGATAGCTCCTCTTGAATCTTCTGTGACTCCAGTACTAATGTTGTCCCACTAGGCCTGGCTATATAAGGATGCCCACTTTTTGCTTCAGAAGCCTTATTTTTAATTATTGCTCATGCACTTAAGTATAGTTACTGAGTACTAAGGTTTGCCATCTAGGAAGATTCTGCTACCTTCTAATATGTTAAGATGGTAGTATCTTCCCAGACAGAGCTGTATCACAGTGCAATATACTCTTTCTGCATCTCTGCTTCTAGAGGCTGCTTTCCGTCTGGAGCATTCAGCTTCTAATACTGCTATGGTCCTTGCTAAGTAGTGAGCCTACTGGGTTTAAAGCTTTTTTAAAGGAAGCAGCTATTCTGCTTGGAGTCTCACTTAAAATGCTTCTCACAATTGACAAGCGCCATTTTAATTCATCAGTTGCAGTGCTCAATATCCCTTTCTGTTTGCATTTGAAGACAAGCCATGCACAGTGGCTCCACTGCAGTTTGATAAGCTTGATTTGTGCCCATGACTTACTAATTAGCTAAACCTTAGAATTTCCCTTTACCCATAATGTTTTTCAATGAGTGTTGACTATTTTCCACAACTAAGCTAATAAGTAGTATCTATCATAAAATGGTAAACAGATTTCAGCCTGAGTTCTTATCTTTCCAGTCTTCTGTTTTCATTACTCTGCAAAAAAATAATAGTAGCTTTAAAATTATACAGAAAAGATGCTTTGATCTCATAGAATAAAAACCAGCAAGTAATTAGAACCAGTTAAGTAATTAACTTTAGCAAGAAGTATTATCAATTGCACCAGACTCATAAGTTTGAAGTTCTATTTATTATTTCTGTATCACTCAGTCATGTGTCATCTATTTATTCTATTTATCTGTTCAATTTATTATTTCTGTGACACTAAGTCCTGTGTCATCAGTGTCATTATCAACAAAATACAGGAGTTAGAATAAATTTAAGTTCCAATCTATCACAGTTTATTATGCTTTTTTGAATATTAATAACTGATTTCAGAATATGTTGATAGGAAAGTTCACCAAAAGAGAAATCTAATATACTGAAGTATATTTTCTCTAAGCTAAAATGATATCAGAAAAGCTATGAATAGGAAAAACACTGCCCTAACCTTAAATGACCACATGGAGTGATTTGATTGATTACTATATAAAGTTCAATGCCTTTTGAACTGAAAGTTGGTTTCATTGAGAATATAACCTAATGGGCACAGCTCAAGTGTCAGAATCATAAAGAAAAAGAAAAAGAGAAGGGGTAAGACATCTAGGATCTCTGAAGAAGGAAAGAGAACTCAGACTTTCATGTGGGCCTCATGTTCTTTTGTGATTCATCAACAATGACAAGGTTCAGAAAATTATTAAAAATCTTAAATGGATAGTTCTTACATTATATTTATGTCCCCTTTAAATATGAAATGATTAAATCAAGATGGCTAGAAAAAAACGTCCATCTTTTGTTATGATTTTGTAGAGTGTATGATGTATTTTGTCTAAAAATAGTTTTTTCTTTTGGCCAAGGCACACATGTTAATACTGTTGACTGACTTTTTAGTCACTTGTTTGGATCTTATGTTGATTTTGTATAAACTGGGGAATTTTGTCTCCTTATGTATTTTGCTCCACAATATAAACCAGTGAATTGAATTTATATTATTGCTTATTTATCTTCACTAATATGCATAGGGCCCCTATATGCTAAATGGAAGATACATCATTCTCCCAGAGAAATAAAGATAAAATTTATTTTTTCAAAAGCACTAACCAAAAAAAAAAAAAAAAAAGTACTAACCCTTGAATTTCATAATTTGAATAAGAAAAGCATGTATCTTCTTGACAAAACAAATTGGCAGAATAAACAGCCATGAAATTGGGTTGAACTTGCTTCAGGCAGCTTGGGAAACAAGTGAATTAAACATAGTCAGCTGAACTAAATTAGATCAACTCCTACTAATTGTTAAATTTCTACGAGTTCATTCATTAAGGAAAATGAGGAAAAAGGAATCTAAATACATGAAGTTCAATGAAGAAAATACACACTTTTGCCTAACACAAGAGACATTACTTGAGTTCAGGATTTCCCAAATGTTTTGGTATCAGGACACTTTTATACTCTTAATAATTATTGAGGACTCCAAAGAGCTTTGTTTTTTGTGGGTTCTCTCAACGGATATATATATATTTTTAAAGATGTTATTTATTAATGAGAGACACAGAGAGAGAGACAGAGAGACAGAGAGAGAGAAAGAGGCAGAGGGAGAAGCAGGCTCCATGCAGGGAGCCCGACGCGGGACTCGATCCCGGGTCTCCAGGATCAGGCCCTGGGCTGAAGGCAGCACTAAACCGCTGAGGCACCTGGGCTGCCCACTGAATGGATATTTACCACATTAAAAATTAAAACTGAAACATTTAAAGAAATTATGCATTAGCTTAATTTTAAATGATAAACATTTTACATGTAATTTTTTTAAGAAACATAATTATACTTTTCAAAAAAAATAATGAAAAGAATGTTTTACCTTTTTTTCAAATTTAATGTGTCTAAACTGAAGATAGCTGGAATCTGCCTTTACATTTAATCTGCTGCAGGATGTTATTTTGGTTGAAGTAAGTGACGAAAATCAGATCTCACAAGGATTTGTAGTTGGAAAAGGGAGAAGTATTTTAATAGATTTTTCACATAATTGTCTATGTTCTTTCTTAGTACTATAGCAAAACTCAATGAGTGGTAGTTTCCTAAAGATTCATTGTTATGTGGACTCTGTAATCATATTATTGAACTTTTTTGTACCTAATTCCATTAAAATTCTTTATCATCCATATGGAATTTTTTATTATGTATGGCATTTTGTATGAAATTTTTACACATAAGTGATTTTTAATAGACCTTATCTTTTGGAACAGTTTGAGGTTCACAGGAGAATTAAGCAAAAAACTGTGTTCCCATTTACAGTTGACCCTTGAACAAGATGAGTTTGAGCTGCTCGGGTCCATTTATATGAGAGTGTTTTCAGTAAATACAGTACTATAAATATATCTTCTCTTCCTTATGATTTTCTGAATAATATTTTCTTTTCTCTAGCTTACTTTGTTGTAAGAATGCAGTATATAATATATATAACACCCAAAATATATGTCAAGTAAGTGATTATGTTATCAAGAAGGCAGTCAGTCAACAGCAGGAGTAGTTAAGTTTTGGAGGAGTCGAGAGTTATACACAGATTTTCAAATGCTCAGGGCTTCAGCACCCCTAACCCATATTTTGTTCAAATCATCTGTATGTCCTGCCCTAAACAATCATAGTGTCCCCAACTATCAACATCCTGCACCAGAGTAGTATGTGTTACAATCGATGTACTCACATTGTCACATCATTATCATGCAAAGTCCATCATTTACATTAAGGTTTATTCTTGGTGTTCTACATTTTACATTTTGACAAACAGTGACATGAATCTACCATTATAGTATCCTACAAAGTAGTTTCATTGTCCTGAAAATCCCCTTTGCTCTGCCTATTCATCCCCCTCCCCTACAACCTCTGACAACCACTGATCTTTTTACTGTCTTCATAAGTTTTGCCTTTTCCAGAATGCTATAAAATTGGAATCATATTATTTATAGCCTTTTCAGATTGATTTATTTCACGTAGTAATATGCATTTGAGTCCCTCCATGTCTTTTAATGTCCTGATAGCTCATTTCTTTTTATCGTTAGATAGTATCCCATTGCATAGATGGACCATAGCTTATTTATCCATTCACCTACTGAAGGACATCTTAGTTGCCTCCCAAGTTTTGGCAACTAGGAAAAAAGCTGCTGTAAATATCCAAATGCAGCCTTTTATGTGAACAAAAATTTTCAACTACTTTGGGTTAATACCATGAAGAGCAATTACTAAATCAAAGGGTAACTAACAGGAGCGCCTGGGTGGTGCAGTCATTTAAATGACTGATTCTTGGTTTCCACAGATCAGGTAGTGATCTCAGGGTCCTGAGAACAAGCCCTGTGTTGGGCTTTGTGCTCAGCATGGTGTCTGTTTAAGATTCTCTCTCTCATTCTGCCCCTTCAGTCTGTGTGCACCTTCTCCCTCTCTCAAAAATACATTTTTAAAAAGAACAACAAAAACAGGGGTACCTGGGTGGCTTAGTCAGGTAAGTGTCTGCCTTGGGCTCAGGTCATGATCTGAGGATCCTGGGATAGAGCTCCACATCCATCTCTCTGCTCAGCAGGGAGTCTGCTTCTCCCTTTTCCTCTGCCTCTACCCCCAACTCATGCTCGCTCACTTTCTCTCTCTCAAATGAATAAAAATCTTTTTTGAAAAAAAGGACAACAAAAACAAAACACAAAAAACAAAGCATAATTAAACATTGGTCAGTTCTGTAAGGAACTGCCATATTGTCTTCCAGAGTGGCTGCACCATTTCACATTCCCACAGTTACGAATGAGAGTTCCTGTTGCTTCACATCCTTGCCAATATTTGTGAGTGCTTTGGATTTTCATCAACATATGTGTGTAGAGGTATCTGATTACTTTAATTTGCAATTCCGTACTGGCATGTGACATAAGCATCTTTTCATATACTTACTTACCATCTCTATATACTCTTTAATGAGGTGCATACATGACTTTTTACATCATGAATTTGTAAGTTAGAGGATATTGGCTCCCTGAGCCATACAGATCTTCCAAATATTGACACATTTCATTATATCAGTTTCATCAGATAAATTTTCACATACTGTCAAGCTCATTCTGACAAATATAAGGCACTCAAAATTCTAGTTTCCTTTCAATGTTCATATTTTATCATTGGCAACATATACCATCAGTTATTTCCTCTAATAGGATCATCTAATTCACTTTCTGGAAAGTATGTGTCAGATACTTAAATCTAAATAACCATAGTCTGTCATTAATCCTTTAGACTAAAAATAGTGCTTTGGGGAGGAAATAAACCATCTAGTTGAGCTCTCTTCCCCACTAACTGTAAAAATGCTTTTCCTTGAGACAACCATCATATTTCTATATGCAGCAAAACCTGTTTTACACATACTTCCCACTTTGGCAAATAGAGTATTAAAAAGACACATGGCCAATGGTCAAAATTCAATAAAATTAATTTTTACACTTCATCATTTGTAAGTTGAATTTTTTTTCTCTAATTGTGAGTGTATGGCAATGAAAACTATACTGACAATAGTATAGTTTTATCTAAATGCTTTGGTTTTGTACTAAGGAGCCATTTTACCCACTCAATTTTGTGCCATGCCACAGTGAAAGGTAAATAATATATTGGTATTATTATACAAATAATTTTGAATTTTGGACCCACTTCCCCCCCAAAAATCTTAAGAGCCCCTAGAGTTTCATGAACAAGCTTAAAAAACTGCAGCAGTGTGTTTTTACCTGCTGGGTTCAGGAGTCTTGAGGAATTACTAAAATTTGTTCATCCTCATTCCAGACAAATGTACCTATACAAAAAACTTTGTATATGGTTTTAGGGGCTCATGGACAACTCAGAGCCATTTATGGACAATTAGATATAATTAATGAGCCCTACTTAACACACATGTCTTATATCAGTTGCCTATGTAGAATTTTCTATCACAAAACTCTGAGAACCTTTAAAATATAAGTGCCTATTTTCAAATATGAGATTCTAGTGTTCAGGAATCATGTGCTACACACAATGTCGTAAATAATTAAAGGGAAATCATTTAAATAATAATAATGATGTTTCTATAACCAAAGTTTACAAATGCAATTTATAAAAATCCCTAGTTCTGTCTCATTAATGTCTTCACTATTAGAAGAACTAAAATTATTTATAAAGATTGTTTAAATTTCGATGTGCTTGACCTTAAATGAACTGGCTAGATGTTTATTTTTTGGTGACTTCGGGCTTTTTTGTTTTTTTTTTTTTTTTCCCACCATACTCACAGACAAGGAGTATAAATAAGGGTTTTCTAAATATGAGCTCATTGGTGCCAATGAAATCAGAAGAGTATCCTGGTTTATACACAACTTCAACTCAGTTTCAAAGATAATCACAGAAGAATAGCCACACTGATGCTGTACCCCTGGATCCAGTGATATAGTAGACCATTATTGGTATCTGCAATTTTTAAAAACTGTCAGTTTGGTACTATTTTTCTCAGACATATAGACACACATACTCACACATTAATAGATGCATTTTCTGGGGAAAGGGAAAGTAGCCTTTTAGTACCTCATTGCACATAAACTGGGCTTTATGTACAGAAAGTTACTTTACATGGATAATAAACCTTACGTAAAACAGTTATTTC
This sequence comes from Canis lupus familiaris, assembly GCF_011100685.1. NCBI lineage: Eukaryota > Metazoa > Chordata > Mammalia > Carnivora > Canidae > Canis > Canis lupus. The sequence goes on along the minus strand of NC_049225.1, from coordinate 63,526,020 downwards.
TGGCAGCTAATTTACCTTTATAGTTTATAGAGGTGCCTTCTTCATAATGGTACCTTCTGATTCTACTTTCCCTGAGTTCAGCAATCAGTGTCAATTACTGCTGTTTCCATAGAAACAAGACAACTAACGATTTTAAAATCTTCATTCATGGACTAGTTTTACAAATAATATAGAGTTTGGAATGACTGCTTACTAAAGACATATTGCTTGAAACAGATGCCAATAAATTTAACCCTTCAAATGATCTTTAATGTTTTTTGTGTAGTTTTCAATAATCGTAGACCCATATATTTAAATATAGTGATCCATAGATCAAACACTAAGAAGGGATTAAGTGAACCTCCCCTGAAGGGATGTTGAATGAATTACATAATATGGAGACAGCTGTTGAGCAGTCATGAAAACTGACTTGTTAGTGCATATTGGCTTCAGTTTGTCAGGAGCTTATTTATTTTTACCAGTGCTAAAGAAAATCCAAATTTTCCTTAAAAATTTGATATTTAGAAAAACTTTATACACTCCTCCAAAAATTAGAGAAACACCATAACGTTAAATTAATATTATTAATTACATAGCTTTAAAATGCATTCATGTTGTCAAAGATCAACAATTGGCATCACTGCTTAATAACATGAATTAATTAATTAATACTAAGTAATTGCTTAGTATGCTGTCTTAGAACTTTCTATATTTGTAATATAAATTTAATGTATGGAACTCTTTTGGTAATTATTTTCTTTATGCATGTTATACCTATACATAGATAATGTATTCACAATTCATTTGTAGTTCTTATTTATTAATTTAGTAATTAAAATACAATCACTAAGAGCAACACAAATCAGAGATCCATCAATTAGTGTGTGTCATTAAAGCTAGGATCATTTTTCAGCTCTAGAATTTCCTTCAAACTATTACCAGTTTCTAATTTTGTTTTGTTGGCATTGCTTCACATTGTTGAGATTACAGCAAAGTGTGAGGTTTTCATATCACCTTTTCCATTAATGTGATATAGCAACAGAGCACTAATTTCATGTCAAACCGTTCAAGGAACTATGTAAGGTACACTAGCAAGGAGAAAGAGTACTTGTTTCCTGATTCTTTGAACACCATATACATCTTGACTTAACTGTAAAGTTTCATATTCCTCTTCTTAAGCACATGTTACCTCTCTCCTTTCAGAACCAAATGTACTGGGGGTCCTCGGAAGTGCACCTCACACTTTGTTGCAGGATATAATTTACAGTCAAAAAGGATGCTTTATCTGTGACACTAAAGTTAATCCAAATCTCATTTACCCTTAGAGCAGATTATGCCTTTACTTGTAGTTTTGGTTTTGAGTGTTTGCATGGCCGTTATATGCCTGGGTGGGGTTACTTGTCCCACATTTGTTAATGTCAGAAGTTTGCCATAGATGGAGTTCACTTATGTAGCATTTCAAAGACAAGTTTAAAAAAAAAAAAAAAAAAAAAAAACAGCAGGGCCCAGCTGAAATATTTACTTTCAATACAACCAAGCTGCAGGCATAAAACACAATAGTAAAATATACAATAGAACCAAGTAAAAGGCCTTTATAACAGATCTTTGTCATAACATCAGCTACTGTTTTTCTCAATTGACATCATATAGATCTCAGTTAATGAAAAGAGACATGGAGCATATTGCATCAAATAGATGCTAGACAGGAAACAGAAAGTGGATCATGAATCTGGGCGCCCTAGCTAAAGCAGTCAAACCTCTGAATAGCAAAAGGACTAATGTGTTTTTAGCTGTCCTCCCTTCCAGCCATAAGCCCAAGAGCAACATTGAAAGCACTTTGTTTTCTAGGCTGCTCACCAACCCCCTACCCACCTCACCCACCATGAAAGCAAGTCTGTAAGGATCAAAAACATTTCCTTTTAAATGAATCATAGCAATCCAATAAAGATGCAACACACAGATTATGTTCAAATCAATGATGGAACCATAGCCAGTATCAGCAGGCCTCAAGGAACAAAAATTGCTCACAGTCAGGAGGGTGTCCGTCCAATAATGAGCTGTGAAACTAAACACAGAGCACATGCTATGGTCTGGGCAAAATCCCTCAAGCTGCTACTGTTCTGGCTTCTTTCAGCAGCTTTAGGGTGTTGTAGCATTGTTCTCTTTCTTACCATCCCCCGATGGGCCATGATGGCTTGGCTTAGTTTAGCCTTCTGAAGGGAGCCTTCAATGACAGGGTTATAACTGGGAAGCACAAGCAGACAACTACTATGTTACTATCTAGTGACAAATGTTCACATAAGTAGGGAACAGGACTGACTTAAAAGTGAATTACTATGAATGATTATTTAGAATCCTGAAAAATGAATATAAAAAAGGTTTTTAAACATTCAGTTATTAATATTGCCAATAATTACCTGTCAGTTTTTTAATTGCTGCTCATTGCAAATATTTGAGGGGGAAGAAGATATTTATCTATTTGAAAGGGTTGAACTTCTTTTTTTCTGGATATCTACCACAATCTTTCATTCTTTTAAAGTATTTTAATAGCATCAACCAATCCGCAGAGCTCTCTAGTTTCCTTATACATCTCTTCTCTGGCACTTGCTATTGTTCTTTTCATGTAACATGTAACACTGAAGGCTTATTTTAATATTGGCATGGCAAGGAGACCATGATAACACTAGGATCAGTTTGTTAAGGTAAGAATGAAGAGAAAAAGATGATCAAGGATCTGAAAAATCACAGAACATGTTTCAGAAGACCCAAGTTTTCATTCCAGAGGTACACTTACTAAACTTCAGACAAGCCATTTATCCTCCCAGAGCTTTAGTTTCTTCATCAGCCACATATTTTCAGCTTTAAATTTTTATTTTTAGATCTAAGAGTGTGCTTTCAATGAAGAGAATCACAATCCTGAGTCTTTCACATTTAATCAAAAGAAAGTTTATGGCCTTCAGACCCTTTTAAGAGCATTTCATGTCTAATATAAAGATTTGACAAAAGTTGGTCTACCATGGACTATTTTTCTTCTTTCCTATTAAGGAAATTTTTACAAATATGAGCTACATTATTTAATCCATTACCTGCTAATAGCTTCCTTTATGATTAGCTTAAAGGTCTAAATTAATAACTAATGATCAGCTGGCTCATTAGAAAACTATCTGCTTCTGAGGATACTTCTACTTTTTTTCTAATTTTCAGCTCATTGTATTGCATGTTCATATTCCCAAGGTTTACTGGTTTCTGTGAACAGTCAGGGCATATGGCCCAGTTATCTTCTCCAAGAGGATAGAACTAGTTTATTCCAAATAGGAAGAACTTATCAGATCTAGACAGATCTCTAAAACACCTGCAAGATAATTTGGATTCACAGCAGTAATAAAATAGCAAACAAATTTCCCTCTCCTAAAAATGAGAAATTATTGTATTTCATTGAGCAGATCTTTCCTTATCTGATTTGTTTTAAAAATGATAAATATGTTTCCATAAATCTGAAGGCAACCCAGGAGTCACCATCTACCTAATTGAATCAGAGCTTATATGATTCAAAGAGATAAGAACACATTAAACAAAAGAGGGTATTTTACATTGCAAAAGTGGATATAAAATTCACCTTTGAAAAATACAGGGTGAAACAAAATACTCAAAACAGATGAAGTATCAAAATTGAAGTGTAATTAGTGGAAACTGTCTCCATTTATGAATAAAACCCTGCTCAAAATCTGTTTTACTTTTGCAAATATTCTGACCAGTTTTATTATGATTTCCTTGTACATTTACCTGTTGATCACTCAGTTCTTTGCAGTTTATAATGAAGTCTTTGTCAGTAGACTTTCCTTTTTGTTCATGACCTTAGTGTTTCCATTTCCAACTATTAAACGTTTCATGGCTTTGATTTTCATCTTTTCAGGAAAAAAAAAATCCTCTTTGAGCTACACACTTATTTTTCAATACTTACCATCAGAGTTTAGCCTGCTTCCTCTTTCATTTTGCTCTCTTCTTAGGTTCTGCCCTCTTCTCTCTTATGGCTGCCCTCTAACTGAGACCTGCTTCATTTCCTCTGAACTCTTTGTCATTATTTTTTATTTTCTACTTTCTCTTCAGTTCTTCTTAAAGTAAGACTCTAGCTCCTCTGACCACTTCTGGACAAATGTCTGGCTTTGGAGTTCTACTTCTGACTCTCTATTCCTGCCACATGGCAAGAGGAAATCTGAAAACTTACGGTGACTTTAAAGAAAAGAACTTGGTCTCTCTAGACAAGCAAAAAAATGAGTTTCAAATTGATTTTTATGAACAATGACACTAATACCATTTGGAATCAAGGATCTTTGACACAGTCTCTTAAGATATAAAAACAAAATCTATCTTTGGCATCAGAGTGGCAGGTAATTGTTTCATTTCATATCTGGAGACTTTTCAAAACAAAATGAAAATATTTCTTCTGAGATGGCTTAAGTGAAATCGGTGAATCTTTTTCAGTTTAAAAATATGTTCATATATCTCTTTAATTTAATGTAAATAAGGGGAAGAAAAAATAATGAGTTGAAAAAACGAAGTCTGAACAAACTAAGACATACGTGATTTATTGAAAAAGAAATTACCTCTGGATAGCCAGAAAAAGCTTTTGAAAATATAGATAATATCATAATACACCCCAGATCAAAATTCTCTAAGGACTTCCTCTCATATTTAAAATAAAATCCAAACTTCTTGTTACCATCTACTCAGTCCTACATTATCTGGTCCTTGCTAGTATCTTCAACCTATTTCTTCACTCTTTCCACCCCATAATCCAAACCTTGCTCCCTAGTGATTCCACTGGAGATTCACATGCATCTTTTAGTTTCTTGAGCAAGCTCATTTCCACCTTAGTATGGTAGCACTTCTTGTTCCTTTTTCTGGAATGCTCTACCTCCAAATCTACTCAAGGCTTTCTTCCTCCTATTAGTATATGACCTCTTCACAACACCTTCCCCAGTCTTTCTATTTAAAAAAAAAAAAAAATCACTTTTACCTACTATTGTCCCCTTTTATGCCTCATTTTCTCCTAAAACACTATAAAAAATAGTGCTTTGGGGGCACCTGGGTGGCTCAGTGGATGAGCATCTGCCTTTAGCTCAGATCATGATTCCCAGGACCTGGGATCAAGTCCTGCATCAGGTTCCCTGGAGGGAGCATGCTTCTCCCTCTGCCTATGTCTCTGCCTTCTCTCTGTGTCTCTCATGAATAAATAAATTAAATCTTAAAAAAAAATCATTTAAAAAATAGTACCTAGCACAAAATATATTATCAAAAATTATTTGTTAAATAAATGGATGGGACTAATATGTTTGTTTTAAGAGTAAGACAAAATAGTGTACACAGAGTTCTTAGTACAGTCCCTGGCACAAAATAAATGCTCAGAAATTATCTTCTACGATTACAACTTATGAAATCTATTTTTTCCCATCAGATAACTAAATTTCTCTAGCAGTGACTATGCATTTCTGTTTGTTTGCATGTTTTTCTGTTTTGTTCTTTTGTTTTTGTTTTTGTTTTTGTTTTGTTTTGTTTTGTTTTTGTTTTGTTTTTTGCTTACCACTCTATTATCAGAATCTAAGACTGTTCCCAGCTTATAAGAAGTACCCACTAAAGCTTTCTGGTCGAATGGATGGAAAGAATATTATATGCAAGGCAACACCTTAACATAGTTACTAATAAAAACAACAGTGAAGATTTGAATAATACTCCCAGCTCAAAAACCTAATGTATGAAATTAAGCAAGTATTTAAATTCCCTTTGTTCAATTATCTTTGTTGAGAACCTACTATACACAAAACTTGATGCTAAATGCAGCAGAAACAGCAAAGACAAATAGCAATAGATGCAGCCTCCACAAAGCTTGAGATAAGGCTAAGAAAACCTTACCTGGTGTATAAATGAGAAAGTGTGGTTAGACAAAAATAGCACAATTTTAAATTTGGATGCCTTGGAGAATTGCAGTATATCAATAACTAAATGGAGAAATAAAAATGAAACAAGTAAATATGGAGCTATAGTGTAAACAAGAGAGAAATGATTTAAAGTCCATTGATCATTTTTAGTTTTATGGTTTAATTAAGACACATCTATAGTTTTAACAATTTTTGGATGCAGTTATATCACATAGCAAGAAAAGTAGCCATGCCATTTTCATTAACTATTGTCTCCAAGACTGTATGTAACACCTTCACCAAAATCTTCTAAATAATCAAGTTTAATAACAAATTTCCAGATAATAAAAAATACAAAGATGAAGTATTTTAACTAAAATTCTAAAGACACAATCCACAATATGAGACAAAAATATATGAAAAATAATGATTTTAGGGCACCAAGAATAAAATCTTCATGCAGACATCATAACCTACTTAAAGCCAGAGAGAAGAATTTTAAAGCACTTTTTGTATGTTTTCTTTTTAAAAGCCTGCTACATCAGTTTATAGCACAATAATGAATCCTAGTTTTCAAAATGTATGTGCTGAATTCGTGATTTTGAAGCAAACTACATCTGCAAAATTATTCCAGAAGCATGCACCAAATCTTCCCTTCAACTACAATAAAAACAAATAATTTTGTCTTATACTTACCAGTCTTTTCTAAATGTGCAAAAGCTTGAGGAAGCTTTTTTACATTAATTATCTACTCTTAAAAACAGGAATTACCTTCTCATGAAATAAGGATAAATTAACTTTTTAAACTGCTTTTATTAAAACGAGCTTTCACATCAATTACTACAATAGTTTCTTTTAACTAGTTCTCTTTGAATTATCATATTACATTATGTTCATGCAATAAATATGACATAATTCATAAATGTATTCACAGGACCTAAATTGGAAACTTCTGTAATTAGTTTGGAATTGATGGGTTTTTTTGTAGATAAAGAGCTAACTTGGAGTGCCTCACTCTCTACAGTTTAAGTTTAGTGGTGAATTAAAGGCATTAATATAAAATAGCTCTTTTACCTTGAAAAAAGGGAATTGCACATTTCTACATACTTCGTTTACAGATATCTCTTACATCTGATATTAAACTTAAATAATCAGTTCTGCCGAAAAATGCACTAGAAAAACTAAAAATATGTCCTAAATTTAACACCAACTTTGAGGTACAAAAGTCTTATTCTAATGTGAATCAACAAGGTAGTGAATGAAAGAGTGTGCAAATCATCAGTACCACTCAGATGGCCAAGGGATTTCAGGTACTGCTAGTTTCATACTCATGGGGTAGGCCACTAGTTTAAAATACTTGAATTTGAATAAACTCTACATTATCTGAACTTTGCCAAGAATTTACTGTACTAACACAGAGGAAAATATTTTGATGGGAATAACTCATTTAAAAAAAATGACAACACCTGCAGGCTCACTTAGGAACCAATGCATTAATAAAAAATAAAGATTTACAAATATACCAGCAAATGAAAATAATCGGGTTGTTCTAAATGAGAGAACCACCTCCTTGCTAGGTAGGTATGGCTGATGTTTGCAAAAGCAGAATAGTGTCTCAATAGACCAAAGAACATGGTGGACCTCCTCATTAACCTGCAATTCCTCTTTGACAATGGTTCTTCTGGTCTCATAAATAACACAGAACAGAAAGAACTTGAGTATGAATACTGAACATTTTAGTATATATTTTATGACTCATTTGGAAGTACATATTGTCAGAATACTAAAATGCTTCATGTCAAACTACATTTTTAATGGAATTACTCCATTTTTAGTTATGATCTGATTATCTCTCACAGAACTTTAATTGAATGTTGCAAGAAAATTAAAGAAAATGAATTGACAACATTGTAATTCAAATCCCAGAATTCTATTTGTAGAAAATATTTCAGTAATGAATATAACCAGCATGTTAAATAAGTATGCTGTGGAACTGTCATCAAAATGCCTTTAATTCTTTCTCTAATCATTTCTTTAAACTTTTCTCTGTGTCCCTGTAAAAATACTCATGAAGGTGTGTAAATTTTCTACTCACTCTTAGGTAATAGACAATCCTACAATTGATTTCTGTTGAAAATAGACTCAAGTCAGAAATTAGATTTTTCATCTCTCTGCAAAAATTAAAAAAAAAAAAAAAACTAACAAACTAACCTCAATTTGAACTTCTCTTCTGAAGGTTGAAACCTGAAGTGTGAGAGGGATTCCTGGTTGCCGCCTTCTGTCATCTCCCTACTTGCTGTCTCACCCTTGCCTCCAACTACTTTTGCACTCCTTCTAGGATGAAAAGTGGGAAAATTTAGAGAGATAAGGATAGCAGAGATCTTGCTGGGCTTGATAAGTCCTTTCTTTCCAGTTTGGAAGATGTTTAGAGTTAATCCAATGGTGAGCTTTCAAGTCTTCTTGGAGGTTCTCTGTTAAAATTCTCTTACATTCCCTTTGACTAAAATTGATGCTTCCTTAGATCCTGGGCATCCAGGAAATCCAGCCTCCTTATGATGAGACTTCCATGCCTCTTGCAGACTTTATGGAGGAAAGTCCAGGTTGATTTCTTCCTAGTTGTCTATGTAGTGTGGCCCACATCTGCATGGGGAACACTCATGCATTCTTTGACTCAACAAATTCTTAGACTATTTTTTTTTATGATAGTCACAGAGAGAGAGAGAGAGAGGCAGAGACACAGGCAGAGGGAGAAGCAGGCTCCATGCACCAGGAGCCCAATGTGGGATTCGATCCTGGGTCTCCAGGATCGCGCCCTGGGCCAAAGGCAGGCGCCAAACCGCTGCGCCACCCAGGGATCCTCTTAGACTATTAACGCTACACCGACTGTCCTGGTTTTTTCCAACAAAGTAGCTAAGTCAGCCCTTCCCTTGCTTTTTTATTTTCCAGGAAGACATCATCCTCTGTGTCCCCAGTTTTTCAGAAGCCCCTCAAAGCCCTTCTCTTTAAGGTTGGAGTTAGTATAACTCCACCCTGTCCTTACCTAAAGATGGGTCAGAAGTCTCACAGTACCACAACTGCTCTAAACTAAAGAAAATATACTTACTAGTTTTCCTTTTCACAAAATTCTGTCTGCCCCCCTCCTTTGAAAGACTTTTGAAAAAAAAAAAAAAAAAGAAAGACTTTTGATCTTGCTAAGAGACTTAAGAGTTATGAAACAGAATCTCTCTTTGTTCTTTTTGTAAACTCTGCATATGTGGGTGGAGGGTAAAAAGGGATCTTGTCTCACAACACTTAGGTATCTCGATATCTGTCACACTGTGACCTGAAATGAAACTGAAGCTACTCCATATTGTGAGTTATAGTAGTAGCTTTGTTATTCCATACATGGGCAAATGGAAAAAAATAAACAGGAGAATAATAAACTCTGGTATGTTTATTAAACAACTAGAGCTGAATGCAGCTGCCCACTTTAGACAGGGCATGGATTTCTAGTTTGCCACAGTCACCACTACTTCTTCTTGTGCCCCAAGGCTGTGGCTAAAAATCAGTTGCTGTACTTGTGCTATTTTTCCCACATTAGACCTGTTTCAGGCTTTTAAGCACAAACCTGTCCCCTAAAAGTTTGAAATTTGCAACCTGTGGTGTAACATATTCCTAGATGAAGATATGTCTGTACTGGTTGTCAGACATTTTTCTGTGGAAGGATTCTTTAAAACCTAGACTTCTAGTGTGATGAGAGACTTTGACTGTGAGCCTCTTCTCACTGATCTAGCTACTAAATTGTGTAATTTCTGTCAGCAAACACCAGGCCCGTGTATGAATTACTTTCTGTGTGCTCCAAACTGTGTAACTCTAGACTATCTGTGTCAACAAAATTCTATCCATGAAGACTTTGATAGTGGTCTAAAAATGACAGTGTGGGCCTGGGTAACAATAAGAATTTAGCCTTTCCTTCCTCATACAGTTTTCCTAGCAACCTGAGCCTCTCCCCATCTTTTGCTGAATATTGCCACTAGAATAGAAAGGTCTCTAAAGAACTTTGGAAATACACCTTGCAGTATATACTTTTGTAATTTGAGATTGGATCACTTCTATATTGTAGAAGACAAAATCCATGTCCTTTGGGCAGACTCTATACAAAGGTCCATTTCAGCATTTGCAGACTTTGAAAGATTAGGCTGGATTGATCTGTTTGCAGTGCAATACCTCAAGCTCACCAGGGATAAAATTTCATAGATGAAAACCAAATCAAATCAATTTTTAGCTGTTCCTTAGCTAATCTTGCAAATAGCAAGTTTTTCATACTCTTTTATTTCCCTCAGTGACTTTTGAGATTTTTGTATGCGAAGGTAGAAGAAAAGTAAAACGATTCCATAATCATGATTCAAAATGAAGCCCATTTCCTTCCCAACATGAGAAAAGAGGTTGGGGGAGATAGAAAGAGGGCAGTAAAGATGCAACAATGTTTCCCCTCCTTTTGTGTGAGCATTAGATGGTATTTAAAATGGTGTACACATGGTATAAGTTACAGAGTTTTCCAAGTGATAGCAATAGTTAGAACCAAAAGACTTAGCACAAAGTTTACGATAAAGTAAGATGATTGTCTAACTGTACTATTTTAATGATTAGTATAGCCTGTTCCTCAACTGGTGGAGAAAATATTAGTCTCATAACCTGATACAGCATAGGTCAAAAAACTGAGAGTTTTAAAACCACTGAAAGGGTTTCTGACTTCATCAATATTCCTTTAACCTTTGCTGGGAAAGCAACATGATTCATCACAATCTAGAGAGTTTCCATTACAATCAGCCTTTACCCTGAGACTTCAGACTCCTGGAATTTCTCTCCTATTAATTTGAAATAAACTTTGCTGATGAGAGAGATAATAAAGAGAATCTGTATTTGCTATCGTAATCACAAATTCATCTTGGTCTATAAATTCCTGACTCAAATATCAACTGTTTGCAGTAGCCTTCCATTGGTCAAACTACATTGTGTTAATATAGTTTGTCAGTGTGTCTACAAATACAAAATGTATGTTCAGCCCCATTTTACTTAAAAACAGTAAATAAATTTAAGCTCTAATTAATGGTGTATGTGTGGAAGTGCTTAAGGGTAAAGTCTGAAACTTACTTTTAAGAATATAAAAAAAAAACAAGGTGGATTGATGGATAACTGGAGGGATTTTGAATATGAATATATATATGATAAAGCAAATATAGCATAGTGTTAATTACAGAATCTAATTAGTGGGTATCTAGATGTACAATGTATTATTATTTAAACATTCTGTATATTTAAAAATTATAATAAAAATGTTAAAGGTTCCCTTAAGATATGATTAAAATATTTAACAACTGGAGTAGTATGGGGACTGACCAATCTGAACAAATGCTGGCATTTTAAACTGGCAGGGATAGGCCAGTTATCTGCATCAAATCACTCCTAGTATTAGTTCTGAAAACTAGGAACATGAGGGATACAAGAGATAGAAGATACTAGGCCCTGACCTCTGAGAGCTGACACTTTTATTGAGCTAAAGGTTTATACAGTAGTGTGGTCAAAAATAAAATTACCACAACATGAATATATTAGGGTTCTTCAGAGAGGCAGAACCAGTAGGATATATTTAGATATATTTACATGAGGCGATTTATTATAGATATTAACTCATGAGATGATGGATACCAAGATTTCCCAAAGTCTGTTGTCCACAAGCTAAAGAACTAGGAAAGCCAGTGGTGTAATTCAATCCAAGTCCAAAGGCCTAAGAATGAAGGGGTTAATGATGTTAAGTCTGACTTGAATCCAAAAGCTGAGAACCAGGAGCGCTAATGTCCAAGAACAGGAAGAGACGGACGCCCTAGCTGAGAGAGAAAATTCTCCCTTCCTCCACCTTTTTGATCTACCCAGGTTCTCAACAGATTGGATAATGCCACCTGCAGGTTGAAGACAATCTTCTTTGCTCAGTCTACTGATTCAAATGCTCATCTCTTACAGAGACATTCTCATGGACATACCCAGAAACAAATTTACTACCTACTGGGCATCCTTTAAATCATTCAAGTTAACAAATAAAATTAATCATCATAATGAGAAAATAAATTTTTAATTGATTTATCTTTCCTCTTGAGCCCCTAATTATTGGTAGCAGAATAGAAACAACTTTTGTCAGGTTCTTGACTTTATTATGGTCTGATTATTTAAATAGTTCCTTTAGGATGGTAAAGATTTAAAAAATACAAACAAACAAAATTTCTCAGTGTTCTATCTAGCTACTCTACAAAATTATTATATCTGAATGTATATGCCAAAGAGAGGGAGGTATGTGTTTCCTACCACCTCACAGCAGAGAGAACAAGAGAGTCTGTGTCTGTGCACTGCCCTCTGGTCTCCAGTGCTGCCTGCTTTATTTGCATTTACATCTGAATTCCACAACTATGATAGCTCATAGTCTCTGCTCTGCTTGTTCAGGGTTCCAGAAAGTTTCCTGTGCCAATGAGCTCCACCTTGGCTTTCAGCTGCCCCTCAAACCCTGCAGTAGAGCTTGTAATCCTTGGTTTCACCTATACACATGGGAACCAACCACTGCCCAGCAAAATCCAACTTCAGGGCCTCCTCTTTCCTAAGCAAATGACACTGCTGAGTTTCCTTTCGTGAGAGGTAATGCACTGACATTGGTAGAATACTCTGTGCAGAGACCTCCCTTCAGTGGCCCTCCCTCTCCCAGCACATATCCCCTTCTGTGGTCTTTAGCCAGCCTCTGAGGACTTGGGAGGGTGAGGAGGACAGGTATTAGAGCCATGTGCTTTATTACCTCCTTCAGTATTTTTTTTTCCAAGCAAGCAAATTATACAAATTTCCTATCACTGCTTTAACAGATTATCACAAACCTATCGGCTCAAAACAATACCCATTAATTATCTCACAGTTACATAGATCAGAAGTCAGGGCACAGTGTGGCTCAGTGGTGGGGTCTGCTTAGAGTCTTAAAAGGACTTGATCAAAGTTTCTTTCTGGAGGCTCTAGAGAAAAATTTACTTCTAGACTCTTTCAGGTTATTGCATAAATTCAGTTCCTTGTCATGGTAAAACTGAGGTCCCAATTTCCTTGCTGGCTGTCAGCAAGAACAGGTCTTTGCTTCCATAGGCTGCCTGTGTTCCTGCTCATGTGTTGTCCCTTCAGCAACAACAGTGACTTTTCTCTCATGCTGCACATCTCTTCCCCTTCTGCTGCATTTTTCCACCTTCCTCTTTTTCTAGTCAGGGAAAGTTCTCTGCCTTTAAAGGTTCATGTGATGAAATTGAACCCGCTTATATAATCCAGGATAATCTCCTTATTTTCAGGTGGGCATATATTCATATTTCCAGGGATTAGTGTTTGGATGGCTTTGTCAGCTATTCTACCTACTATAGAGGGTTGTTAATGAGTTTCCTCTTCCTATATGGACCTTTCTTAGGTAAAACGCTCTGATCTTATTAAATAAATCTACAATTTATATATTACATGAAAGCCAAACAAATTGGTATAACAGGTTTGACCTATTGTACAGAGGAGAAAATTGAGGCTCACAGAATTTGATTGCTCTGCTTTCACACTCTGAATATTTACAGTGTACAGTGATAAGTCACATAAACAAAATGCGGGCTCCCCCCCACCCCCACCCTGTAGCACCACATTCTCCTTGTTTCAATTTGTGGAATATCTCTCTTTTTTTTTTTTTTTTTTTTTTTTTAAGTTCTGATGACATTCCAGAGAAAGTCCCTAGGAACCAGGATATCTATTTTTAACACCTAGATCAATTTAGTTAAGCAACATGTGCTTATAGCAGTCACTAACTTTTTAGGCTAACCATTTACCTGTGGTCTTAAGGTATTTAGGGACCCAGACATATACCCTGTCTATGATAGGCATAAAGATCAAAAAGTAAAGAGAAGTGAAGAGTCTTTGTAGTGAAAGCAGGAAAGTTTGTCACAAATCCAACTATTTGCTTCCTGAGTTTCCTCTTTCTTTAAGAGAGAGGTGTGCTAACAACCAAGAGGCTGAATTCTGGAGCATAAGTTCTAGTTTATATAATTCATCTTCTAACCTATTTTACAATATTAGAGGAGTCAGGCAATATGTAGAAAAATGTGATCGATTTAGACAGTATAGCAAAACATGCCATTTGGTCGCATTTATCATAATAGGGATTTAAAAGGATACTCATGAGCTATTTAGAACCTATGAGTTAGTTGAGCAGAAAAAGTGGTTTTGCATAAAATCTACCCTTAAATCGTTTAGTGCCTTGATGCATCATCAAAAGCATTTTTTTTTATCTGCAAGAGTCATAACAATTAACTTCTCAGAAGAACAATTTCACCACTTCTTAAACAGCTTGTAGGGGTCAACAGGAACACCTTTATTCTAAATCCCAATCCCTTTGAAACATCTCTGCATTTTTCTCCTGTGTGACAGGAAAATGGAACCTGCTTGGGCACCTCCCACTTCCTTTATAACAGTCTCCAGCTATAGTGTATTAACAGACTCTCTAGTACTCTCTCCAGCAGAAGAGAAAAGCCTACAGCCAATTTTGAGAAAAGAACACTGAACACAGAGCAAGAACAAAGGGGTCAGCTTTGTGCAGTGGGGCTGGTCCACACATTTGGACCTACTGGAACCAGATCTGGCCTCGTGCTCACAAGGGATCTGTCCTTTCATGGAAGTATACAGTGGAAAGTGATTCACATCTCCTACACACTGCCCACTTGACATCAGAACAACAGACTGAGATATCTTAATGGGTCATGAAACAGTGTTCTTCTGTGAGCATAGGAGATTGATACCCACAATGAACAGACTTCTGAACACCAAGCAGTCAGCCAGACCTCTCCTAAAATGCAGAGACCCTTCTAATGGAACTTCTCAAACCAATAAAGACTATGTCAACATCCTGCTTCAGAATCCGTGTGTCATATTATGAACCAGGGCTACAGAAGATACTGATGGCACATGAGAATTTTCACTGGAGTACCTCATCACAGCTACCATAACATAATCTTTGCTGACTGCTTTATAGCTCTTGTCACAATATATTAAAATTACTTTAAATAATAGCTGTAATAAGTTAATCTTTACATGTCTTATCTCAATTAATCCATACAGTAACCTGAAGAAAGAAGCATCATGATTGTCCTATGTTATAGATGAGGAAACTGAGCAGAGGTGAGATTAGGTCATTCCCCCTAGATCACACAGCAGCTGCTACTCCAGGTCTGACTCCAGAGCTTAGCCTTTAAATCCTATACCAATACTACCTGCAATGGCCTGCCTTTCCTGCTGGACATCAAGCTCCCTGAAGGCATAGGCTGCTTATTATACATCCCTGTATTTCCTTTTTTTAAATTTTTTTAAATTTATTTTATTTATGATAGTCACAGAGAGAGAGAGAGAGAGAGAGGCAGAGACATAGGCAGAGGGAGAAGCAGGCTCCATGCACCGGGACCCTTCTAATGGAACGTGGGACTCGATCCCGGGTCTCCAGGATCACGCCCTGGGCCAAAGGCAGGTGCCAAACTGCTGTGCCACCCAGGGATCCCTACATCCCTGTACTTCCTGATGACTAACATACATCAGCTGCTTAGACAATGATAAATAAAAGTGACATTAATTGTCTACATCTTGTCCAGTACACTCGACTGATACTACTAGCTAATATATACTTTATTTCGTGTCATGGACAAAGATTCATTCCTAGGAAAACAGATTAAGGAGCAGGAAGGGGGAATCTCTTCAAGTGGCCTGTAGCACTCCTTGAATTGGCTATAGTACTGATTACTTGTCCTTACTAAGCTATTGGAGACTATACTGACAAAGTTCCTTTGACTCAGTATTATTCTATTATATATATCATAAAAGTTATTAAACTATAATTTATTCACTTTTATACCAAAATAGTTAAGACCTACATAATCATTATCTAATAAATATTACAGTACTCTTTTTTTTACCCAACTTAGAGATGAATTTTGAAAAAATAATCAAATTTAGAAGTATATACAGGAAAAGATCAAATCCCTCATATAGTCTCTCAGTTGGGTTTTCCTCTCAGAAGTAATAACTGTAAACAATTGAGTATGTATCTTGCTTTGCATTTGTCTACAACTTTTCTCCCAAATAAATGATTTTGGGTAAGCTGTTCCTAGATCTGGTACACTGGAACTAGATTAAGCCCTGCAACAAAATAAGAAAGAGGATGGAGGCTCAGCAAAGGTTGCTTGTAAAATAAGTAACTAGGTAGATGTTTGGGACTTATGCTCCCACCCACCACCCTCATCATTTATTTTCTATCCTATGAGATTCCCAGTTTCCCACAAATGTTGGTCATCTCCAGGGTTCGTGTAAGCTTCTATTAGGAAATTAGGAGCAGATTTATTCACTTATATATTCAATCTCTGGTGCATCCTCCCTTCTCAGTTGTTGTGTGGGAAGTAACAGTGAGATTAATTTTATGTGAATGAATCCATAGTTTCAGAATTCAAACCAATCCTAAGAACTGTTCTACCTTGGGGGATCACATGGTACTTGTTTTCTAAACCTATGCTAATCTTGAACATATTTTTTCTACCTCTTTAAAAGTTTTTATTTTAATTCCAGTTAGTTAACATACAGTGTCATATTAGTTTCAGGTGTACGATATAGTGATTTAACCACTCCATACGTAGTCTTGGACATCTTAACAATAGACTAGTATTTTCTGAGAAGACTATTCCATACTACAATTAGCTATTTCCCTTTTAGTAAAGGAAATTTAGGCTTTCCCTATTCTTTTGCTATTAGAAACACTACTATAATACATTTTCTATAAAGGTAGCTGGACTTACTACAGAAAAAAAGTGTGAGGTGTGTACAAAAATACCCACAAAATGTAACTCCAATGGGTTGCCTAGTTGCATTCCCACCAGAATTCATATGCTGAAACCAAATAAGATGGTGTTAGGAGATGGGGCCTTTGGGAGCTAAATAAGTTTAGATGAGGTCATGAAGGTAGAGCCCCCCAATGATGGGATTGGTGTCCTTATAAGAAAGAAGGAAACTAGAGTTCTCTCTCTCCCTCTCCCTCTCTCTCTCTCTCTCTCTCTCTCTTTGACACATGAGGATACAGCAAGAAAACATCCTTCTGCAAACCAGGAAGAGAGCTTTTGCCAGGAACCAACTGGACTGACACCTTGATCTTGGCTTTTCCAGACTCTAGAACTGTGAGGAATGAATTTCTGTTAAGTCACTTAGTGTAAAGTATTTTAGTTTTAGCAGCCTGATCTAAGAAGTGAATCTCTCCTTAAAAAGATAATCTCTGAAGCTATTCTGAAATGTCTACTTATTTTGAATAATTTTCCAAGTGTATAAAATATTATATATGTTTGTCTAATGCTATGTACTTCATTGTGTTTCTTGCTTTGTATTACCACTTAATCTTATGACATCTCAATCCATTATCTTTTAAAAAATTATTTTAAAGGTTGTCTATAGCATCACATGTATGCACCAAAATTTGTTACACATTACTCTATTTGGCCATTTGCATGGTTTCAAATTTTCAGTTATAAATGGTCAAATGATTATTATATAAAACACATTAATGAAGCAGGTAATGTTATAATGAAGATTTTATAGAGACCCTGAACCACAGGAAGGCTAAGAAGCTTGCTAAATTGAAGTATATAGAATAAAGAAAAAGAGGAAAGAACAGTAATTGTTTTTTCACACGTTATTTACCCTTTCTGCCTCAATTATATTACTACCTTACCTCCTTATTACTACAAGTTATTAGGATCAAATTTTAAAAAGTTGAAATTACTTTGAAAAAATATTATCATGCAAATAAAAATAGTACTTATAATGTCCAGATATTAAGACAGAAATGCAGGTGAAACTCTACTCTGGGAAGAGGATCAAATATAATGTAACTGTTACTTAACCAATTTCTGTTTTGTGGCAGTTTGCCTAAAGATGAGAAAAATGTGTCTATCATATGAAAAAAGAAAAAAACAAACAAACACAAAAACTTGTATTGGGTTGTCAGAAAATTGACTATTCTTACTCTAATTTCATACTCCCTAGTAATTCTTTTTTGCATGTGAGTTGATTCCCTGGAAAAAATTGTGTTCTAGAGCTCTTATCTAATTAATTAACAGTTAATTGTGAATGAATATAAATTCATGTTTATATCAATGTCAGTGAGCTCTATGATTTTTAAATCTATTTGAGTCATTTATGAAAGGTAAATCTAAGGCTTTATTTATATAGAATTTTTTTTTAAATTTTATTTATGTATTCAAGAGAGACACACAGAGAGAGAGGCAGAGACATAGGCAGAGGGAGAAGAGGGCTCCATGCAGGACGCCCGATGTGGGATTCGATCCCAGGTCTCCAGGATAATGTGCTGAGCCAAAGGCAGACACTTAACCGCTGACCCACCCAGGCATCCCTCATATGGAACTTAAATATGAGAACACAAACTACCAAAAACATGTTTCTTGAAATAAAAAAGAATTACTGTGGAATTAACATACAGTGAAATTTCTTGCCTAATACTAGTAGTAATACTAGGTCATACCTATGGTTGCCAACCATGGACACTATTGTCTGGTAAATTAAAATAAACAGAATAAAAAGAAAAGGGAAGGAGAAATATATAAGTATAAAAAAATGAGCAGCAAGGATTACTAAGGAGGTAGATACATGAATGAGATGTTGTAAAAAAAAAAGCAGCAAGTAACATTTAATGTAACAAGGATTATATGTTTACCTGTTTTTCAGTAAAGATTTCAAGAAAAATGTCATTTTGGATTCAAAATTATAAAGCCTCATAATAAACTTCATAATATCTCTATAACAAGTAAGTCATGATCAGTAGTAGATCTTACACTTTATAATCAATTTCTTAACCCCATCTACCATAGCCATGATAGATCTTTCCTCAATTCTAAGGGTCCTTAGTAGGAAAACAAGTTGGCTTAAAAGTTGTTAACTCCTACCCATTCCCCAAAATGATGGTGTAGTTAGTTCTCCCTCTGAGGCCAAACATCCCACCTCCCTAAGGTGATTCTAACTCCTTATCCCAATTTCCACCCCATCTCAATCATCATTTTCCAAATCAGAAAATTATAAGAAATCAAAGCATTTCTTATATATGAAATCTCTACATGTAATTTTTTTTTTTAGTTCCAAGGTATAGAAATTTTCAAACTAGCTTAGAAGTAAAATAGGTAAATAATTGGCTCATGTACTGAAAATCCAAAGGTTATTCTTAAACAAGAGACTGGAACCAGCAGTTCCAAGATCACAAAAACTGTTACTCTCTTTTTCTTTGCTCTCCTATCAGTGGTATTCACTTCATCCTCAGACTCCAAAGAGTCCTGGCAGTAGTTTGAGGCTCTGCTCTGATAATAGCCAGGTCACACCAATTCCAAACCATGCATGCTCATACCATATCAATCATGGAAAGAGGGAAAACATTTATGTTCCAGAATATCAGTAAATATTTCCTTGTGTCTCATGAACTCTGATTGGGTTGTTGCCAGCCTTTGAACTGGCCAGAAGAATGGGATTTGCTGATTAAGTTCAGTCATTTAGACCCAAAGCTGTAAGTAGGAGCAGAATGAGTGCTACTCAAAACAGGTGGCTATTATTAGGAGACATTCAGTGTCCCAAACCAAAATTGGCTCTTATTACATAAGACGGGGGTTGGAGGCCAGGCAACAATAGTAGCAACAATACCACAAATGCCTATTATATCTGCTGTGCATGACGTTTTAGAATAGGGAAGACAGGCAGGAGATAAAAGGTAATAATAACATGATGGCACATAAGATCCAGACGTGGTTGTAAGGTTGGTAAAATAAAAAAAGGATCCAGGAAGAATTCAGTCATACTACCTCACACATCAACAAATATAACTCAGGAAAAGTATTCTAACTTTCACTTTCTGGGTTGCATGTACCTATGAGAAATGTGTAATGCCATTTTCCTCATCATTACTGAAGTTAATTTTGAAAGAACACTTATTAAAAGTTACAAAAATTGGAAGAAAGATATGATCTTCAGAAAACATTTCAAACCTACATTAATATAGCAGCAAACCTTGTAAAAAGCAGATAGTAATACATAATGTAGACATTCTTAGTCTTTGAAGCATGAGGGGAAAAAACATTCAGACCCACTCTAAATGGAATATGAATTTATTGTAGGAGGCAGATTTTAACGCTACTTTGAGTGAGCTGTTATAGTCTATTATGTCAGCTCTCGCACCTCCCATGGCACAGCTTTGTCACTGCACAGCCGTTCAAAATATGAAAAATCACAGACCTCAAAATGTTTAGATATCTGTGGTTTGTTGGCAGTGCATTAGAAGAAAACATATTTAATAAGACCAGAAAATCCAACAAAAGTCAGTAATTCTCTGAATCAGAGAACAGCAATGCTTTCCCCACAGGGGAGCAGGTAGAGAGAGAGAGAGGTTGGCATCTCACCAATCAACCCTTAGGCTCAGGTGCCCCCAGGAATTGACTTAACAACAGTTTCTATCTATTACACTGCTCAGCTCTTTTCCTTCCTTGCAAACTGGCAATCTAACCTAAGGGCCAGAAAGGTTCATGATACAAGCATATAGGACTCAGCCTGCTGCCTCAGGGAAGGCTGACACAAGGGATTATGGGCTAAAAAATATGTGACACTGACTGCAAAAGATATCTCAACTAATTCAATTATCTAATTGACAATCATGAAATATATTTTTGTACAACATATGGTGATACATAATGGGAATATAAGCCACAGATAATAAAGTTTAGTGAAAGATGGTGGCAAAACCACTATGCGATGCAATCTAGATTTGTCATTGAGAATTGAAACATGGGCTCAGTCTATGGGATCACAAAGAAAGAAGCCAGTCCAGAATGGCCAGGTCTAGGATCAAAGAGAGGAAGTGGTACAAAAAATGAGGGACTTTGGAAAATACATCATGATGAGCATAAATTCAAGTTGAATACTTAAAGCATGCATATTCAAGACTCTGTAATTAGTTAATGTAAATAGGTAATTCCTAAAAGTGCATTTTCAAATCTCTATTCAAATAACCAAAACCTCTTAGGTATTTTATCTGGAGCAATCATTTGTCCCAGTTGGCCCGAAACAGCACTGATACATACTGGCTATTATATAGCAGATTTATTAATGGTGTCCCTTTCCATCCTCAAAATGGTATTCTATATAGCAACTTATTTTAAGAAAATATCAGTGGGATCTTGTTACTAGATTAAAGTAATTAAAGTAAAATTTGACTAGAGATTAAAGTAAATTTGACTAGAAGCCTCTCCCTTCTCTCACAGAATCATGGACTTTGATTTTTTTTTTTTAACTTTTATTTATTTATGATAGTCACAGAGAGAGAGAGAGGCAGAGACACAGGCAGAGGGAGAAGCAGGCTCCATGCACCGGGAGCCCGACGTGGGATTCGATCCCGGGTCTCCAGGATCGTGCCCCGGGCCAAAGGCAGGCGCCAAACCGCTGCGCCACCCAGGGATCCCGAATCATGGACTTTGGAAGCCCAAATTGCTCCCTGAGATTTTGACAAATTCCAAGGTCTTACATTAATCCAAATTTCTGGGCTTCCATAACCAAGCATTCTCTCTCTGGGATATCCTCATGACTCTGGGCAGAAAACTTATCCCTTCCAATTCCACAAAAAATACACTCCCACAATTAACATTGATATCCTTTATTAGTCACTTCAAGTGGAATACAGAATGGAATGTGTAACACTCATTGCCCAGAAAACTAATTTTATCTGTGAAGTGTGTATCTATCTTCTAATGAAAATGTTTCAGGAGATTTCTTCTTACCTGTCCAGTCTCACATTTTTCCAAATCATCCCCCCTCCCCATTTCCCCCTTTCTTTTTTTTTTTTTTTTTCTTTCTTTTCTTCCAAGGAGTCAACTTAACCATTTTTCTCTTTGTTTTATTATTTTTTAAGATTTTTAAAGTTTATTCATGAAAGACAGAGAGAGAGAGAGAGAGAGAGAGGCAGAGACACAGGCAGAGGGAGAACAAGCTCTATGCAGGGAGCCTGACGCAGGACTCAATCCTGGGCCTCCAGGATCAGCCCCTGGGCTGAAGGCAGCACTAAACCGCTGAGCCACCCAGGCTGCCCTCTCTTTGTTTTAAATACTTTCAACATGATGTCTTAAAATCTGCTAATATCTATTCTCTCCTACCACAAGAGGACAGAGGCATTTCTCTCTAAATGCAGGTCTAGTGCCCATGGAAGTTGAGGCAGAAGAATGGCAGAAATGAACAGGAAATTAGAGGTAATATGTCTTGGCAATGACTGGGACAAGACATAGCATAGAAACCCAGAGAAACATGGAGCTCCTATTCTTATAGAGTCTTTTAAAAAATAATTATCATAAATACCTACCTAAGATTCTTCTGCTCTTGATTTTTCTTTCCAAATAGATTTCCCTGCTGGAAAATTTTCTATTTTCTTTTCATTGCTGATTATTAAATTGTTTTCTTTTACATAAAATATTATTCCATATGTTTGAGTATGATACAGTCTTTCTTAAGATCTAATTATTTTATGTGCTTTTACTTACTTGTATCTATTGTTCTGAAAAAGAATTCATGACAGCCTCTCAATAAACAAACAATAAGATACTATATGCAGAAGGGAACTATAGAGGAAGGAAAAAAGTTTGATTAGTACATTTATTTAAAAATGCATTTAATGAACACATCTATATGCACTTGCTGGGCTGCACATTTGATTCAGTGCTTCCTAGAAATAAAAGCAAAAAATGATATAAAACTGAAAAACTTCGTGATATCCAGAAGAATTAAAACAACAACAGATGACTTCCTTCTTACTAAATCATAAAAAGAACTTTCTGGTGAATTTTCATTAGAAGGATACTCAGAGATGTAAGGAACCACTTCCTTGTTAATGTCCCTTTAAGAACTTTAAGTAAGTTTCCTTTCTTCCTAGCAAGTTAAAGGCCATATGCCCAATGTTTTTGATTGAAAACATTTTTAGAATAGGGTAACATTACAAAGTAAAAATATGTAACATTCTGATAGCTTGATACAAATTTTTTTATAAATGTATTTTTTATTGGTGTTCAATTTGTCAAGAGTGCCCCATCAAGTGCCCCCCTCAGTGACCGTCACCCAGGACCCCACCCCCCCGCCCACCTCCCCTTCCAGCACCCCTAGTTCGTTTCCCAGAGTTAGGAGTCTTTCATGTTCTGTCTCCCTTTCTGATATTTCCCACTTATTTTTTCTCCTTTCTCCTTTATTCCCTTTCACTATTTTTTATATTCTTCAAATGAATGAGACCATATAATACCCACCATTTGCTTCGACGTGGATGGAACTGGAGGGTATTTTATTTTGATGAGTGAAACAAAATTTTTTTAAAGGATTTCATTTATTTATTCATGAGAGACACACAGAGAAAGAGGCAGAGACACAGGCAGAGAGAGAAGCAGGCTCCATGCAGGGAGCCTGGTGTGGGACTCGATCCCGAAACTCTAGGATCAGGCCCTGGGCTGCAGGCGGCACTAAACCGCTGAACCACCCGGGTGCCCTCCTTGATACAAATTTTGTAAAGCATCTACAACATTTGGTGGTTTGCATAGCTTTCAGTCAATTCTCCTTGTGATTATAATTTCTCAAAACCAAGATTTCGATAGGAATTGAACAGCAAAGAATTCAAAATTATATTCTTTAGATAAAACTTATAGTGTGAATATGATATAGTGCTGATTAAGGGCAAATCTATGTTTTTTGACAATCAGCTGAGCAGGTTCCTATGGCATTGAAATAGCCCAATCAAGACTTGTTGCTGAATAGATGGCTACCCTATGTACACATACAGGTGGATCAAGAAACTCCTATTGGCAGAGCAAAGAATTCCTCAAAACACAGTTCTGGGTCTGTTCCAACAAACTGAAAATAAGCAATCAAGACCCAAGAATTCTGTGCCATAGAGCATGGAATAATATAGCACCAATAGAAGTCCTACTTGAGCAATATATTTCCCCACTGTATTCTAGTTCTAGTTTGCAAAATGGGCTGTATGGTATTTGATCTGCTGAATAGAATTTGGTGGTCACAGGCTATTAAATATTAGGTGACATTTGCTGAAAACGGCAATTTAGGTTTTGAAACAGATTATCTTGAACCATTCACTATAACAATAGCTAACAGAACCTTCTTGAAGCTATTCATTACTCAGTATAGAAGATTTAGTTTCTATTTTCTCAGAATGCCATGAGAGAAAAAATAAGATTTTTTTTTGAAAAGCTGAACAATCCCTTAAAGAAGTGGAAGATCTATGCTTGAAATACAGAGGGGTATCAGTTCTATTCCACTGGCGACACGCACAGTAGGAGAGGCACAAAGCCACAACCTAGAGGCAAGGATCTGGGTTTTGGCTGGAGTTCTGGTTGCAGTTCTACTTTTTACAGTATGTGATCCCAGTCCATCTCTCAACCTCTTTGAATCTTTGTTCTTCTTCTATAAAATACAGAGAAGGAAAGATACAGATTAGCAGTTCTCAAGTATTTTAGAAACAGAATTTCTTCAAATAAAACTTATCGGGAGGAGGGGCAAGATGTCTGAAGAGTAGGGTCCCCAAATCACCTGTCCCCACCAAATTACCTAAAAAACCTTCAAATTATTCTGAAAATCTACGAATTTGGCCTGAGGTTTAAAGAGAGAACACCTGGAATGCTACAGTGAGAAGAGTTCACGCTTCTATCAAGGTAGGAAGACGGGGAAAAAGAAATAAAGAAACAAAGACCTCCAAGGGGAGGGGCCCCGCGAGGAGCCGGGCTGAGGCCGGGGCGAGTGTCCCCAGGACAGGAGAGCCCCGTCCCGGAGGAGCAGGAGCTGCACCGACCTTCCCGGGCGGAAAGGGGCTCCAGGGAGTTGGAGCAGGACCCAGGAGGGCGGGGATGCCCTCGGGCTCCCCGGGACAGTAACAGACACCTGCGCCCCGGGAGAGTGCGCCGAGCTCCCTAAGGGCTGCACGGCGGGACCCGGAGCAGCTCGGGGGGGCTCGGGCAGAGGAAGAGGCTCCGTGCGGAGGGGGCTGCGCGGTTCCAGGAGCAGCTCGGAGGGGCTCGGGCGGCGGCTCCGCGGAGGGGGCTGCGGGGCCGGGAGCGCGAATCCACCAGCGCAGGCCCCGGAGCACAGGGCGCCGGGACACAGCCCAGGATCCCGCCTCCCCCGGGACAGGCAGAGGCCGGGAGGGCCCAGGACAGCAAGGACGCTCCTGCCCCAGCTGAGCAGATCAGCGGCCCCGCCCCGAGCCTCCAGGCCCTGCAGACCGAGAGCTCCATAGTTCCTGCGGGGGCTGAATCCAGGTTTCCAGAGCTGGCCCAGCCACTGGGGCTGTTCCTCCTGCGGCCTCACGGGGTAAACAACCCCCACTGAGCCCTGCACCAGGCAGGGGCACAGCAGCTCCCCCAACTGCTAACACCTGAAAATCAGCACAACAGGCCCCTCCCCCAGAAGACCAGCTAGACGGACAAGTTCCAGGGGAAGCCAAGGGACTTAAAGTACACAGAAGCAGAAGATACTCCCCCGTGTTTGTTTTTTTTTTTTTGGTTGTTTGTTTATTTTATTTTGTTTTGTTTTTGCTTTTTGATTTATTTCCTTCCCCCACCCTTTTTGTTCCTTTCTTTCTTTTTATTTCTTTTTCTTCTCTTTTTTTTCTTTTTTTCTTCCTTTTTTTCTTTTTCTCTTTTCTTTCCTTCTTTCTCTCCTCTCTTTTTCTCCTTTTCCCAATACAACTTGCTTTTGGCCACTCTGCACTGAGCAAAATGACTAGAAGGAAAACTTCACCTCAAAAGAAAGAATCAGAAACAGTCCTCTCTCCCACAGAGTTACAAAATCTGGATTACAATTCAATGTCAGAAAGCCAATTCAGAAGCACTATTATACAGCTACTGGTGGCTCTAGAAAAAAGTATAAAGGACTCAAGAGACTTCATGACTGCAAAATTTAGATCCAATCAGGCAGAAATTAAAAATCAATTGAATGAGATGCAATCCAAATAGAAGTCCTAACGACAAGGGTTAACGAGGTGGAAGAACGAGTGAGTGACATAGAAAACAAGTTGATGGCAAAGACAGAAACTGAGGAAAAAAGAGACAGACAATTGAAAGACCATTAAGACAGATTAAGGGAAATAAACGACAGCCTGAGGAAGAAAAACCTACGTTTAATTGGGGTTCCCGAGGGCGCCGAAAGGGCCAGAGGGCCAGAATACGTATTTGAACAAATCATAGCTGAAAACTTTCCTAATCTGGGAAGGGAAACAGGCATTCAGATCCAGGAAATAGAGAGATCCCCCCTCCCCCCAAATCAATAAAAACCGTCCAACACCTCGACATTTACTAGTGAAGCTTGCAAATTCCAAAGATAAAGACCTTAAAGCAGCAAGAGACAAGAAATCCCTGACTTCTATGGGGAGGAATATTAGGGTAACAGCAGACCTCTCCACAGAGACCTGGCAGGCCAGAAAGGGCTGGCAGGATATATTCAGGGTCCTAAATGAGAAGAACATGCAACCAAGAATCCTTTATCCAGCAAGGCTCTCATTCAAAATGGAAGGAGAGATAAAGAGCTTCCAAGACAGGCAGGAACTGAAAGAATATGTGACCTCCAAACCAGCTCTGCAAGATATTTTAAGGGGGACTCTTTAAAATTCCCCTTTAAGAAGAAGTTCAGTGGAACAATCCACAAAAACAAGGACTGAATAGATATCATGATGACACTAAACTCGTATCTCTCAATAGTAACTCTGAACGTGAACGGGCTTAATGACCGCATCAAAAGGCACAGGGTTTCAGACTGGATAAAAAAGCAGGACCCATCTATTTGCTGTCTACAAGAGACTCATTTTAGACAGAAGGACACCTACAGCCTGAAAATAAAAGGTTGGAGAACCATTTACCATTCGAATGGTCCTCAAAAGAAAGCAGGGGTAGCCATCCTTATATCAGATAAACTAAAATTTACCCCAAAGACTGTAGTGAGAGATGAAGAGGGACACTATATCATACTTAAAGGATCTGTCCAACAAGAGGACTTAACAATCCTCAATATATATGCCCCGAATGTGGGAGCTGCCAAATATATAAATCAATTATTAACCAAAGTGAAGAAATACTTAGATAATAATACACTTATACTTGGTGACTTCAATCTAGCTCTTTCTATACTCAATAGGTCTTCTAAGCACAACATCTCCAAAGAAACGAGAGCTTTAAATGATACACTGGGCCAGATGGATTTCACAGATATCTACAGAACTTTACATCCAAACTCAACTGAATACACATTCTTCTCAAGTGCACATGGAACTTTATCCAGAATAGACCACATATTTGGTCACAAATTGGGTCTGAACCAATACCAAAAGATTGGGATCGTCCCCTGCATATTCTCAGACCATAATGCCTTGAAATTAGAACTAAATCACAACAAGAAGTTTGGAAGGACCTCAAACATGTGGAAGTTAAGGACCATCCTGCTAAAAGATGAAAGGGTCAACCAGGAAATTAAGGAAGAATTAAAAAGATTCATGGAAACTAATGAGAATGAAGATACAACCATTCAAAATCTTTGGGATGCAGCAAAAGCAGTCTTAAGGGGGAAATACATCGCAATACAAGCATCCATTCAAAAACTGGAAAGAACTCAAATACAAAAGCTAACCTTACACATAAAGGAGCTAGAGAAAAGACAGCAAATAGATCCTACACCCAGGAGAAGAAGGGAGTTAATAAAGATTCGAGCAGAACTCAACGAAATCTAGACCAGAAGAACTGTGGAACAGATCAACAGAACCAGGAGTTGGTTCTTTGAAAGAATTAATAAGATAGATAAACCATTAGCCAGCCTTATTAAAAAGAAGAGAGAGAAGACTCAAATTAATAAAATCATGAATGAGAAAGGAGAGATCACTACCAACACCAAGGAAATACAAACGATTTTAAAAACATATTATGAACAGCTATACACCAATAAATTAGGCAATCTAGAAGAAATGGACGCATTCCTGGAAAGCCACAAACTACCAAAACTGGAACAGGAAGAAATAGAAAACCTTAACAGGCCAATAACCAGGGAGGAAATTGAAGCAGTCATCAAAAACCTCCCAAGACACAGGAGTCCAGGGCCAGATGGCTTCCCAGGGGAATTTTATCAAACGTTTAAAGAAGAAACCATACCTATTCTCCTAAAGCTGTTTGGAAAGATAGAAAGAGATGGAGTACTTCCAAATTCGTTCTATGAGGCCAGCATCACCTTAATTCCAAAACCAGACAAAGACCCCACCAAAAAGGAGAATTACAGACCAATATCCCTGATGAACATGGATGCAAAAATTCTCAACAAGATACTGGCCAATAGGATCCAACAATACATTAAGAAAATTATTCACCATGACCAAGTAGGATTTATCCCCGGGACACAAGGCTGGTTCAACACCCATAAAACAATCAATGTGATTCATCATCTCAGCAAGAGAAAAACCAAGAACCATATGATCCTCTCATTAGATGCAGAGAAAGCATTTGACAAAGTACAGCATCCATTCCTGATCAAAACTCTTCAGAGTGTAGGGATAGAGGGAACATTCCTCAACATCTTAAAAGCCATCTATGAAAAGCCCACAGCAAATATCATTCTCAATGGGGAAGCACTGGGAGCCTTTCCCCTAAGATCAGGAACAAGACAGGGATGTCCACTCTCACCACTGCTATTCAACATAGTACTGGAAGTCCTAGCCTCAGCAATCAGACAACAAAAAGACATTAAAGGCATTCAAATTGGCAAAGAAGAAGTCAAACTCTCCCTCTTCACCGATGACATGATACTCTACATAGAAAACCCAAAAGCCTCCACCCCAAGATTGCTAGAACTCATACAGCAATTCGGTAGCGTGGCAGGATACAAATCAATGCCCAGAAATCAATGGCATTTCTATACACTAACAATGAGACTGAAAAAAGAGAAACTAAGGAGTCAATCCCATTTACAATTGCACCCAAAACCATAAGATACCTAGGAATAAACCTAACCAAAGAGGTAAAGGATCTATACCCTAAAAACTATAGAACACTTCTGAAAGAAATTGAGGAAGACACAAAGAGATGGAAAAATATTCCATGCTCATAGATTGGCAGAATTAATATTGTGAAAATGTCAATGTTACCCAGGGCAATATACATGTTTAATGCAATCCCTATCAAAATACCATGGACTTTCTTCAGAGAGTTAGAACAAATTATTTTAAGATTTGCGTGGAATCAGAAAAGACCCCGAAGAGCCAGGGGAATTTTAAAAAAGAAAACCATATCTGGGGGCATCACAATGCCAGATCTCAGGTTGTACTACAAAGCTGTGATCATCAAGACAGTGTGGTACTGGCACAAAAACAGACACATAGATCAATGGAACAGAATAGAGAACCCAGAAGTGGACCCTGAACTTTATGGTCAACTAATATTCGATAAAGGAGGAAAGACTATCCATTGGAAGAAAGACAGTCTCTTCAATAAATGGTGCTGGGAAAATTGGACATCCACATGCAGAAGAATGAAACTAGACCACTCTCTTTCACCATACACAAAGATAAACTCAAAATGGATGAAAGATCTAAATGTGAGACAAGATTCCATCAAAATCCTAGAGGAGAACACAGGCAACACCCTTTTTGAACTCGGCCACAGTAACTTCTTGCAAGATACATCCACGAAGGCAAAAGAAACAAAAGCAAAAATGAACTATTGGGACTTCATCAAGATAAGAAGCTTTTGCACAGCAAAGGATACAGTCAACAAAACTCAAAGACAACCTACAGAATGGGAGAAGATAGTTGCAAATGACATATCAGACAAAGGGCTAGTTTCCAAGATCTATAAAGAACTTCTTAAACTCAACACCAAAGAAACAAACAATCCAATCATGAAATGGGCAAAAGACATGAAGAGAAATCTCACAGAGGAAGACATAGACATGGCCAACACGCACATGAGAAAATGCTCCGCATCACTTGCCATCAGGGAAATACAAATCAAAACCACAATGAGATACCACCTCACACCAGTGAGAATGGGGAAAATTAACAAGGCTGGAAACCACAAATGTTGGAGAGGATGCGGAGAAAAGGGAACCCTCATACACTGTTGGTGGGAATGTGAAATGGTGCAGCCACTCTGGAAAACTGTGTGGAGGTTCCTCAAAGAGTTAAAAATAGACCTGCCCTACGACCCAGCAATTGCACTGTTGGGGATTTGCCCCAAAGATACAGATGCAATGAAACGCCGGGACACCTGCACCCCGATGTTTCTAGCAGCAATGTCCACAATAGCCAAACTGGAAGGAGCCTCGGTGTCCATCGAAAGATGAATGAATAAAGAAGATGTGGTTTATGTATACAATGGAATATTACTCAGCCATTAGAAACGACAAATACCCACCATTTGCTTCGACGTGGATGGAACTGGAGGGTATTATGCTGACTGAAATAAGTCAATCGGAGAAGGACAAACATTATATGTTCTCATTCATTTGGGGAATATAAATAATAGTGAAAGGGAATATAAGGGAAGGGAGAAGAAATGTGTGGGAAATATCAGAAAGGGAGACAGAACATAAAGACTCCTAACTCTGGGAAACGAACTAGGGGTGGTGGAAGGGGAGGAGGGCGGGGGGTGGGGGTGAATGGATGATGGGCACTGGGGAGGGCACTTGACAGGATGAGCACTGGGTGTTATTCTGTATGTTGGTAAATTGAACACCAATAAAAATAAATTTATTAGAAAAAAACAAATAAAACTTATTACTCTATTATGTAATATAGGTAATTGCATCAATATACCTTAATCAGAATTTTTATCAGAATTTTGAAGCAGTTTTTCTTTTTCAAAATTAATCTGTTTTCAATCAATTTAGAGTAATTAATATGTATAATATACATTCATCAAAGGAGAGCAGTGTGAACTGTATATAAGATGTATCATATTCTCACCCATATACAGAATATACCAACAAAGTATATATTTTTCATTAATTAGTTGTATATACAATCTGTGGAATTTTATGGAGGTGAGGAAAGCTACCAAATTGGAGTTTCTAAGTTCTCAACGGGGGAATTGTTAATCCAGAGTTCCTTCATTTGTATATTTTTATTTTAATGAAAACCATTTTCTTCAGTATTATTTTTGAATAAACTTAATTGTAAAACACTTGCATTATTTTAGTGCCATACAGATCAATATATATACATAAAGCCGTTCTCAGGACACAAAAATTGAGCTTATCTTTCATTAACATTGACATATGCTAGACAATGAAGCTATGTATGCATGTGATTCCCACATATTTCACTGGCAAATGTTTCCCTCTGAACCAAAGTAGATCTTTCAAATGCAATGGAAGCTGCCATAGGCAAGGAGTCTATTTTTTTGTTGTTGTTCTAATAAAACTTTATAAAGAAAAAAAATAAAAACAGATGGTAGACTGCATTTGGTCTATGAGCCCTAGGACTCTATTTAAATAACTCAGCAATTTCAATTCTTTAGTTAGAAAGAGCTGACATTCCCATGTTAATGCTGTTTGAATCAAGTATTTCCACCCTGCACAATCATAAGAAAGCACACTTCCCCATTCAGTGCACATTTATAGATTTCAAATAAAGCTTTGAAGTAGAATTCCTCTTTCACATCTCTTTTAAGATTATATTTTCTAGGGGATCCCTGGGTCACTCAGCGGTTTAGCGCCTGCCATTGGTTCAGGGTGTGATTCTGGGGTCCTGGGATGGAGTCCCGCACCGGGATCCCTGCATGGAGCTGCTTCTCCCTCT
Source organism: Canis lupus familiaris (assembly GCF_011100685.1). Taxonomy (NCBI): domain Eukaryota; kingdom Metazoa; phylum Chordata; class Mammalia; order Carnivora; family Canidae; genus Canis; species Canis lupus. Next base: position 63,494,208 of record NC_049225.1, on the reverse strand, counting down.
GCCTATGTCTCTGCCTCTCTCTCTCTGTGTCTCTCATGAATGAATGAATGAATGAATGAATGAATAAATAAAATCGTTAAAAAAAACTATTTTTTAAAAAATTATATTTTCTAGCTAGTTAGCTTTCATTTCATAAAAAAAATAAAATTCTTACTTGAAAAATCAACCCAAGTTTTAGACTGTGTAATATACTATTCAGTCTATGCTTATCCAAAGAGCAAATTTTAAAATTTCATTTCTCACTTTTATTCTCATAAATATGAAGGGTGAAGGCAAATTTATTACCTAGAGAAGCAGCAGGTCCACATAGAATGGAATCAAAATGGAATAAAAATTTTTCAGAAAAAAACATATAGTTAAGTGATAAACTTACCGAGATATGTGACCTTTACCAGCATTATAACTGGTATATGTAAAACAGATATGTGGCAAAACTGCTCATTTTATATGGAAAAATCACTTCTTCATTTGTTCTGCAGGGAAGTAGCTAAAGCAAAACAATTCCTTCAGCAATATAATTAGGAAAGAAAAAAAAAAAAAAAAGAGAGAAAAAACAACTATAAAGGTAAATACTCCCATCTTGTGGCTGCTGTTGAAATAACATGTTTTAAATGAGGATTGGCTACTGTAGAGCATTTAATTTAAGAAATCAAAATCATCACTGCTTTATTGATCCTTCCTAAGTGTCAGGTACCATATTAGGTACTGTATGTAAACTATTTTATTTCATATTCACAACATAAAATTGAATGTTCCGTTTACATCTTGCAATAAATCCTGTAATTTTATAATATGAAAGTTACTCCTCCAATTCTACTTTTTTATTTCACTGATAAGAACAATTCATAGGCATTGATTAGTCATTTATCCTAACAGAACTTGGACCTCTTGCTTCACAGTGCTATGCTAAAATACTCTACCCATTCCCTCTTGTATTACGTTATTCTCAGGCAAATGTGAATGGAAAATACAAACAGACTTCAAGCTTAAAACCATAATCATCATGATCTTCAATTTATTTTTTATCAAAATAAAGAGTATGAATTTCATTTTTTTTCTCATAATTGGATAGTTAAAATGGATCTCTTATGAGGAAAAAAGATGTTACTTTTAATGACCTAATCCTGGATCAGGTCAAAATACTACTTGCAATTGGTCAAAGGCCACTGAAGAACTTCCAGAAGAAAAAACAAGTACAGCTGTTCTTCAGACAAATGACAGAAGAGAAAGCATAACATGAAATTCTATGACTAGAAATATAGTTTATTAACAAACTAATTTTATAGAAGGAATTATGAAACCTCCATGACATGGAGCCCATTTCACTGTATCATCTAATTCTAGCAAAACCAATGAGGGACACAAAGAGACAGAGACAAACAGTCAGAGAGACAAAGAAAAAGAGAGACAGAGACAGAGACACTCATTATATCCATATGTCTTTGAAAAAAAAGTAACATTATCTTGAACTGTTCCATAATGAGTATTTGTTAGTTTTAATCCACAGGCTTCCCAGTTGATGCAGTTGAACTGAAAACAAAGTTAGGAGTTATCCATTTTAGAGACCCTGCTTATTGGTTACTGGTTTGGAGGCCTCTACCTTAATTTATGGCAATGAGCAAGCTTAATAAGGATTTTCATTTTTAAAAGCTTTCTTAAGCTTGGAAAAGATAAGATTGGTCAGATAAAGCCATCTATCATAATCACTGTTGTGTGGTTATTTTCAGCCTATTGACAATGTACAGATTTTATTTTATGCAAGGAGTGGGGAACAGTTGCTCTCCCACACCCTTTGCCCCATCCCACAGTCATCTAATACAAACGATCAGATCTATGAAAACTAAGGGGAACTTTCTTCCATAAACTGACACAAGATGGAAGGATGGAGCTCTCTGATATATTTCCATATTAGTAGGAATGCATACCTTTTCTTATTTTAACTAATTTGAATAAGGTAAACTAAATATTTAAGTTAATTATGAAACTGATAGGACCTCTGTTCTTACTTTTAAAAAAAGGGCAAGAATGATACTAATGTCACATACTAAATCTTATGTGATGATTTGGTTTTTAAGTTAATTTAGTGTTAAAAAATATACCTTAAATCTATCTAAGTAGTTTAATCTTTTTATATTAAAAACACTATAGAGTGGTGGAGTAAAAATAAAAAACACTTTAAACATTAGGGCAGGGCACCTGGGTGGCTCAATGGTTGAGCATCTGCCTTTGGCTCAGGTCATGATCCCAGGGTCTTTAGATCCAGTCCTGCATCAGGAGCCCCATGGGGAGCCTGCTTCTCCCTCTGCCTATGTCTCTCCCTCTCTCTCTGTGTCTCTCATGAAAAAATAAATAAAATATTTAAAAAATAAATAAACCTCAGGGCAGAGTTTCTAGCCCAGCAAAATATGGGTTTGTTCTTCAAATGTATGCAATATTGTATCCCATACCAAAACAAATAATTGATTCATCTTCATATTTTTAAAATAAGCCCAAATGTTTAAAATGATCTTTTATTCTTCCATATTTTAAATGTGTAACAATCAACTATTCAGACTATCTATATATACTATATCTGTTAATATATAAGACTATAGTATTATACATACGTAGTTTTCTGTGTTCTAGCCCTCCAAAATTACCATTTATGACTTCTGAAATAAGTTATATCTAGAGACTAGCACTGCAAGTTGAGCATACCTTAGAAATTGTATTTTGCCACTCTTAGCCAATAAGCAGAAGATCATGTGTTCTGTATAAATTAGCTGCTCACTGGAGGGAGGAATGTCTCAGTAACAAAGTACACTAGGTATAATAGTCTTCACAGCCTGAAGGAGCCCCTGAGGTCATATCTTCAACATCTGTATGCATGATTTAGCACTTGAGCTACTGTTAAAATTGAGATACCAAGCTGGGATATGTACAATGACCAAATTAGCGCACCACTGCTTCTTGCTACTGTCAAATTCCACAAGGCTTTCTTTCTCCTGAATTATGTCATTAACTCCTTCCACTAAGAATAGCAATCGAATAAAATGGAAACATAAGCAGATAGTATCAAATCTGCAAGTACAGTCTAGATAAAGTTCTCTAAAATAATAGGATACCTATAGAACAGTTTGAAAACAGTGTGTAGAGAGTGGCCAAGATTAGACTTATAGAGGATTTATCCATTAATGAAACCTGTGGATTCTTGCTCACCCTCAGGGGAGAAAGAGAATGCTCCTTAATTCCCAATTTTTCATACACGTTGGAAGAAGACTGAGAGGCAGAAAATATGTAATAATTCTCTTAAGGCATCCCTCAGGGTCATTCCTCTAGAGAAGAACATTCCTTTTTCTAGTTTAAATTTTTTTTTTAATTTTTTATTTATTTATGATAGGCACACAGTGAGAGAGAGAGAGGCAGAGACACAGGCAGAGGGAGAAGCAGGCTCCATGCACCGGGAGCCCGACGTGGGACTCGATCCCGGGTCTCCAGGATCGCGCCCTGGGCCAAAGGCAGGCGCCAAACCGCTGTGCCACCCAGGGATCCCCCTTTTTCTAGTTTAATATAAACTCTACACACCCAGGCCCTGTAATCCTGACAGTGCTTCAGGCTGCAAGCAAAGGAGGAAGAGACATCACAGCACATTTAGGACAAGAATAGCCAGGATGGAATATGTGGCTGCATGTATTTGCAGAATACCAGTGTCCTCAGAAATACCATGCTTTCTCTTTGAAAGCACGGAGTTGCCAGCATTCTGGATTCATTCCTTTAATTGAAAAGCCAGTACTTCTTGACTTTCAGGAATCCTTATTAAAAGGCCCTTGTGCAGGGTAAAACCCCTCCACAGTTAACACTTAAATAAGGATAGTTGACCCTTTGGTGAAAAGTAGTTGAAGGAGAGGATAGTTAGTTGATGATTACCTAGCAGGAGAAAGACAGCAAATGGAGAAAGCATGAGTTTTGTAAAAACGTATTTTGTCTAGAATCTAATCTAATTTTTCCTAGGGTTGATAGGCACCCTGCTTTAATTCAAAATATCTGCTTTTGATGGCTTATTCAGGAGTAAATAGCTAGGATTTGTGCCTCTCAAAATAAACACAAAGGCTGTGGGAAATATCTCACATCCTTCCTAATTCACAGGCACAGGATCTGTTTTGCATTTGGAAAAACCTATATTCTGATCTCTATCACTAAAACTTCTACTAACCTGGTTCTCAGGAATAGCACATAATGCGGATATTTTATTACAAAAGAGAAGTGTATCAAAAAGCAAGGGAGAAGTTACTGACAGATCTGATCTCTTGATTCCTACTATACAACTCTTTGCCTCCATTTTATTAAGAGAGTTCTTAAGTATATTTTCATTCATTGGTAAACCTTTGTTCTCTAAGATTAATATATCACAAAACATAGCCTAGTTGCCTGTGTTCTGGTCAACTTTTCTGTCTTCTGTAAATGTGGGAAGAGATTATTTGAAGGAATAGAAATACCAGTCTGGAAAGATGCACTCAAAAGGAGAAGCTAAGACATCACTCTAGATTCCCTGTCTCTAAGGCTCAGCTTCTAGCTTTGCCTTAGCTCCCAGTGACAACATAGTTACACCATCCTTAAAGTTGTACCCTCTAGGAAAAACTTGACTTCAGCCAATTTCAAGGAGATAATCTATCAGTCCTAATCAGGACCATAATTCTCTCTTTGAGCCTCAAATTGAGACCAACCATTGGTGAAGTCAATGTCTTTAATATGAGGAAGAAAAAGTGCTTTCGTTGATTGAAGTATAAACTTCTTTCGCTGTTAGCATCTTTGCTGTTCTACTGTTGGAAGTCCTGTCTCACTCTTCTAGTAAAACCACTAAACTGATTTTAACATATCAACTTCCTTCATCTGATGCAAATATATTTATACACATATATATTAAAATTCAAGTATTTTTTCTTTTCCACTTTAGATTAAAATAATTCTCTATTTTTAACAGACTGAAGTAGTTCCTTTCTGTCCCTTTTGGTTAATCATGGACTATATTTTTTAGGTTAAGAATGAAGGCCGTAGATATGCATAGTGCATTGTATACAGTGTTAAATTTCTGAAACATTTTTAATAAGCTGTTCATATTAGGGAAGAAGTGCTGCACACTTCATAGTTCAAAGTGTTTTGTAGATTCTTACCAAAAGATAAACCAGAAAATAAGAAACAGATACTGAGCATTAGAGTGAGTTGATAAATATCTCTTCAATTAATATAAAAAGTATGTATCATATTCTTTTCATCCTAGCTGTGTGATGCTAAATTTGCTACATTTGAAGTTGTGGGTTCCTCCTTACAAAAGCAACCCTCTAGGCTTTGGTGCTCATTTTTGTTTACATTTGGCAAATAGTGTCTTCCTGCTTTTAGGAAAGGAAGGCTTAAGGAGGCTTATGACCACCTACACATCAAATAGTTGCTACAGACATCTTCCTTCTTAAATACAAGTTAGATATGTATGTAATAATTAGAAAGTTGAACTAAAATGGTCAGAACAAAATACAGGAGACCAGACCAATCGACTCTTACCTATTTGAAAGCTCTCTTGAAGTGTTTGTGAAATCAAAACTACAGCTGAATTACCACTTCCTTCCCATAAAACTATGTTGGCTATAAAAGCTTGGCTTACCTCCAACAGAGGATGTTTAGTGGACCAGTCCCAGAAAAACATAGTGAGCAAGCTCTGAACTTCATTCTCAAAGAATCCTGAAAGCCAGAGAGCAACCAAATGAGACCTCTTAAAGCTTAAAATGATTTTAAATGTGTATAGATTTATATAAACATTTAATTTGCAATCATACATATAAGCATTATATAGGAGTAATTTCTTATAAAGTTTGATAACTCTATGCTGAAAATATGTTAAAACTTTTAATTAATTCTTTGATCTTCTGCTCTTAAGTTCAATTCACCCTTTAAATATCTCACAGCTAGTAGGTACTTTCTAAGCCAAGACCTAAAATTTATCTATGTAGGTCTCTTGGGTCTCCATGGACAAATGTTCTAGAAGAAGGAAAACAAATGAAATCAGACATTGTTGCAGACCAGTGAGCCAACTAAGTCTAAGAAAGAAGGCTGCTACCAGACTTTTACTTTTCCTTTAAACAATAAGATTGCCATCATTCAAACTTTGCACATTTAATTTTAATTTAAAAATTAAACCAGGAAAGTATGCCTGTGGTAGTTGCAGGCATTTCTATTAGTCCTGACAGAAAAAAGAGGTCTAAGAAAATCTGAATAAATGAAAAAACTCAGTCAAACATGAATCTAAGAAGCTCTGAGCCTAGTGGCAGAAGAATTCCAGAAAGATCAGTAGCAACATCTAAAATCTTTTTATTCTCAATCAACAAGTTCATCCTACACCAATTTAATGAATTCTAAAACCTACAGTTATTTGGATTCAGTCCTAAGATGAAAAACTATCATGCAAACAAAGTGTTTTTCTCATTAATCTCATAGAAGAATATCAAACATAGCAGTCTAAAATGGACTACTTCCAATCCATCTGGAGTGATCAGACCATGGGAAGGATTTCAGTAATACAGTGAAGACCAGAAATTAAAGCTGTATCAAAAAACATAGTCATATCAGAGGAGGAAGGAAGCCTCCTTCCTCCATACCTTTCCTGTCCACCCACTTCCTTACCCCATGACCTCAAATAATCCCCAAATCTGGGAAACATTAGTAGAGCTTCTCCAGCTGACCTCATCCCCATCCCAACTGTCCCCAGTAGGTGAAGAAAGTGTCTGAGATAGCAAATGCCAAGGTTTGGTAAGAAGGGTAATATTCATTTTCATCACAGAGATATTCTATATGAAATAAAGAGACCATTGATGGAGTCCTGTATAAATGTCTTAAAAGCATAGAACAATATCCTGGGTGAGGAAGTGATAAATAATAAGGCATTCTGACCACACCTGTTACTCGTTAAGAGACAGAAGCCTCTTGGACACCATTAATACTTTCAGCATCTGCCAGAGGAAATAGAGGGCTTTGTAAAAGACAAGATGTTTTTGGAAGGTGGCAGTAGGACTGAGCAGATGTGTGTCTATTCATTGATTATACTACAGTGAAATTTAATGAATAGAGGTTTAATAATTAAAACTCAGGCATAAACAACATACATCAAATACAACTTATCTAAGAAACTGAAGAGATTCAATTCAACTCAGAGAGACTTGGTTCCAGTACCCACTCTGCAATTAACACTGTAATTAAAAGTTCTTTCCTAACCATTGGGACAGCCTTCAGAGTTTCTATAAAAATGAGAATTCTTATAGATAGTTTTCAGAATTTTGGATTAAGGGGAAAAATTAACACTATAAACAGAAGTCAGTCCTTCCTTCACGAGATGATAGAGAAGTAAGTTGCTTGAAGGATTTATAGTAGTGACATGGATGGCCTTGGGCACTTTTGCAAGGCTCACAGTCTAAGGGGCAAAAGCAGCAGCTCAAGGACAAGCCCCCACATTTCCTCAGACCTAACAAGCTGCTCCAGGAATGGTCTCACAGTGCTTAGAAATGGGTGGAAAGGAATCAGCAAAACTATAGACCACTGGAAACACAGAAAATTGTATTTTTTTCTATTCTTACCTCTCTCTATCAGCAATGACTGCTATTTCCAAAATAAAGCACTGCACTGGGTAAAAAACCCACAAAACTGGGGTTCTTCCATCATCATAAATCTGCACCTACAGAATCCAGCTCTAACCCTGGTTTGAGTGTGAAAAAAAGGAAAATCAGTATTGAAGTGAATTAATTTCTTCATTAGAAAATCATTTGGTTTGAGTCTTCAGAGTCCAAGTTTCTGGGAGAAAATTAGGAGGAGCTTTATTCTTTAGAACTACTAAGAAATAATTTAAACCAATACTACTCAGCTACTATCTTGCTCTGGATACATCTCTAGTGGCTTTGCAGTGTGACTGACTTATTTCCAGAATCTGGCTGGACACTGAGGGGAAATGATTTGATAACTACTGAACTTTTTTTATTAAGATCAAGTGTTCTCTCATGGTACTTACCCCTCTCTTGGTGATCTGATTTTTTTTTCCCTATCTCAAAAGCTAAGCTTGAAGTATAACTCTTGAATACAGCTTTGCTATTTCAAATAGCAACCACAAGATAGCAGAATAACTTAATTTGAGCTCCATCTGGTTAGGTAATAGATTCTAAAACTGATTAAAGCAAATCAGGAAACATGTGAGGAATATGATTATGATGCAGTCCTGGGCAATATAAATTATATAAAATAAACTATTTTAAAAATAATTCTAGGAATTGAATGTATAAATATATTATTTCTAATAATCAAAAAGGAATATTATATAAAACTTTATAAATTACACAAAGTGAATACTTATTAATATAATCATGGTCATTAATATTAGAACCTCACTTTCAAGTCATTACAGATGAAAATGATACATATGTACATATGTAAATCTGTGTGTTTCTAAATGATTCCCAGCCCTTATTATTTTGAATATGTCTTTAAAATTTGTAGTTTAATTATAGAATGAACATTTTTAAAAAGGAAGAGAATATTGTGTTAAGGTTTTTTTTTTATTAACTACTTCAGCAATAAAATATTCTCTAAGAATATTTAAATAGAATAAAATATCTCATCTTAATAGTCATGGATGATTCTTCACAAAACTGTACTATAAACATGTCTCAAGAATCCTAGCCAGTCCCTGGAGATTCACAGAGCTTCCTTCACATCTCTCCAAGAGCAGAGCCTGAGAAAACAGATGGGTCTTCCTCTGTGCCCCTGAGGCCAGCAGTCCCAGCCTCTGGGAATAGTCAAGGGAAGAGTTTCAGGGCCAAGGGCCCCTCTCAAAAAATCTCCTCTTCCTTTTACCCAGATTCAAAGTGAGACTATAATTCATGATCGCTGGATATGTTGCCTCTCAATAAGTTACTTAATATCCCACCAGGATCAGTATAAAAGAAGAAAATGAAAAGATATATGTGGGGAAGGAGGCAAACCACTTATGGGACACATTTGTTAGCAGAAATCAAATACTTTATAAGATATATTGGTGCTCTATGCTATAATTAGGGAATGAAGTAAAATAAGTATCAAATCAAACAGTTTAGCCTTGGTTGATGCTAATAAAGGAGAGACACTAAACTGTAAGTATGCCTGTAAAAATGAATGCTTAATAACCACAGTTGGAGATAAAAGTATAAAAAAGGCACATTCTGGTGGGAAATAATGCAAAATATTTCTTAGTCTAAAGATTTTTGAAAATGATTTTTGAGAATCAGTAAATCTCAACACATTTATTAGGAACAAAGTAATAATTCAATAAATAAACGTAGGAATGACTATACTCATCTTCATTTCTATTTCTGTCTCCAAAAAGAGCTGATTTCCCCAAAATTAAACAAGAAGAGTTACAGAATCACAGTTGGGAGTGAGGCACCAAAAGATCTCATTCTGTTTTTAGTATTACATTTTATGAATACGTTATTCCTCAGATATACACTGACACAAATTGTCTTCAATTTTCAACTCATAATTATGAAAATTGATAAATATCATGATTATTCAAATATTTATAACAACTGTCTTCCTTCATAACTCTCCTTTCCTTTCCTACACAAATCGAGCATGAGAGATGAAATTAGTTTCTCTTAAGCATATATCTTTTCTTCACAACATAGAAAAAGATGAAAAATCGCTGAAAAAAATGTTGGGCCTCTTTGTCCTTGATTCCTCTCCTAAAGCCATATTATATTTTCAGCTAAAATCTGATGAACCTCAAATTTTATCTCCATGTCAGACTGTTCTACTGACACCTATATTTCTATGTTTACCTGCCTCATGCACACCTCAGCCTAGATGGTCTAGATACTCCAGAACACTAAGGAGCAAATGAATTTATGTTCTTACCAAAGCATTTCCTTTTCTTCATTAATTCCTTTACCATTTACTGACATGCATTGGGTTCTTTATTCTCATACTCTCTGCCATTGCTTTAATTTAGGACTTAATCTCTCTTGCTTAGGATACTGCAACAACTTTTCAAATTACCTTGCTGCTTCCAATATTGAATCTTTTTAATTTTCTACCAAAGAACTTTCTGAAAAATAAATCCAAAGAAGTTCTCCATCTACTTAAAACTCTTAATGGTTCCCCTCTAGGAGAAAGCCAAAACTTCTTAGGATTGCATACAAAGCCTTGAAGTTAAGGCTTCACATCTAACCCCTTCCCTTTCCACTCCTTACCTTTTTAATGTATTAATCACCTTGTGTTTTAGGAATTCAGAAATACATGTAGTTTTCCAGTAAGTTCCAATAAGCCTCTAGGTCACTGCCCAAACTCTACATGCTCTTTAGGTATAAATACCATCTTAAGACTTCTGGGTAAACTCTTCCTTCAGGTACTTTAACATCTAGATCTCTAAAGATTTCTTGCTCTGTAATATTTTTCTAAAGTTACCCACTCAGATTTAATTGCTCTGTCCTTTGTGTAGATTGTATCTAGAAAAGAATTCTAATATGTATGTATAACATTTTATTTTAAAATAAAATAAAATGAGAATGTCTTAGAATGTCTTTAGAATGTCTTCTCTACTAGACTTTGAAATCTTTATAACAGAGAAACATGTTCTTTTTTACCCTTGTATTCACAAAGCTATAGAGAATGTCTGGTGTGAAAGAAGCATTACAAATTAAATTTAAAAGTAGTTAAGAATGGAATTAAAATTATATAAATGTTAAAGTTATTTAAGTATTATATTGAAGTTATATAAATGAATATAAATTATATAAATGCTTTATAAATTTCAATAAAAAACATGAACACCTGAGTGGATAAAGTAGTCCTTGGCAGGTTTTAGGCCAGAAAGTGAAAAAGGTCTTAGATTTTCAAGGGAACTCTAAGTACTCTTCCCTTAACTTTATAGGAGCAAGACCAAACTGCTTTTAAGTTTTGAAGGGCTAGATGTATTTCCTATGATGGGAACTGTGTCTTCATTTTCTTACTGGGTTGTTGATATTTTTAACAATTTGTAGGAGGTAATCTTTATGTTTGGGGACAATTACTTCTTTGTTCATAATATTAAATGTAAATATTTTTCCCAGTTTCTCTTGTAACTTTGCCTTCTGGTGGTTTTTTGGTTTTTTGTTTTTTGGGTTTTTTTTTGTTTTGTTTTTGTTTTGTTTTTGTTTTTTGTTTTTTGTTTTTTTGAAATCTTCATTGTAAAATAAAACACACACATTACTCAATCAAATTGAATTTTTAAAATTATATAATTTTATATAAATTTATAAATGTTATAAAATTATATATATTTTTAAGTCATCATTCTAGATACAAATATCTAAGGGTTACAAATACAAATACATGATGTTCAATACTTAAGGATCTAAGGGAAGTCCCAAGATGTGTATGTAAATAAAAATATAGCAAGATAGGAAGCAATATTGCTGCAGGAAATTGGGAACAGAAGTTTTTTTTTTTTCTAAGAAAACAGGACTAGAAAAATCTCATAGGGAAGAGAAAATGAATATGAGAATTAAGAGAATCATGAAGCCAAAATCTAGACTGAAGTGCACAGGCTTTAATTAGAATAAATCAGGATCCTCAAAGCTTTGTAAGCATGAAAGTGAATGTTCAGACCAAGGCTTCAAAATGATTAATTTGATAGAAGTAAGAGAATTTGAATCAATGCAAGCTGGATACAGAGAGGCCATTTAGAGAATTATAGTAATATTCCAGACAAACTCTTCTGAAGGACTTGGTATTTGAATCTCAGAAATGGAGTTGCAGGTGGAAAAGCAAAGAAGTGGTAATATACTTAGGATGTTTGCAAGATAGAATCAATGAAACATAGCAAATGATTTCATTCAGGGCCTAAGAGATACCCAAGAATGATTACAAGTCTTAAGTCAAAAAAAATAAAAGCATAGTGGTACCATTAATAGAAGGGGAATACATGAAGAAGAACTTTGAAAGGGAAGATTACTTCTGTTTCTGTCACATACTTGGAGACAGTGGTTCACCAAGAAGGGGATGTTCAGTAAGCAACTGAAAAGCTATCTAAAAATTCAGAGAAAGATTGTTCCTGAAAGTAAATATTTGTTCCTTCATCTAAGGAAGATATTTAAAGACACAAGAATGAGTAATAAATAAATAAATAAATAAATAAATAAATAAATAAATAAAATTAAAATTAAAAAATTAAAAAAAAAAGAATGAGTACTAATAAGAAGGGATAAAATGTAGGAAAAGAAGAGGTTGAGAAGGAAGGTTGGGGACAACTTACATACAGAAAACTAGAGGAAGAAAAGAACCCAAAAAATCAGAAAACAAGAAAACAATCATGACATCAGGATCATTGAAATGGAGGAAAAGCAAAGTATAAATATAAAGAAACTATTGACAAGACTTAATGACATTGAGGTTGAGGTATTAAAGTTGTGCTATCCACTAGGATAGCCTTTAGCAAACTAGACCTATTTACATTTAGATTAAATTAAATTTAAATGTAGTTTCTCAGTTACATTAGTCACATTTCAAGTGTTTGACACCCTATGTGGCAAGTGGCTTCCATAAGAAAAAAAATTAGTGTAAATATAGAACAAACCTATCATGGCAGAAAGTTCTTTTAGACACTCCTAGGTTGAGGAATAGAAAGACTGGAAAAAAAGTCTAAATGGAAGTGGTCTTTGAAGGCATTTAAGGGCATTGGCTTTATAGTTAGATCAGTTAATTCCTCCCTGTTCCATTTACTATCTATGTATCCTTCCATAAATCACTTAATCTCTTTATACCCAGTTTCTAGCACATACCCCCAGAGTTTTTTTCTAAGGGACCATATAGTACTATGCATGTATTTTACCACAATTCCTGGACCACAGTAAGTCCTCAATAAGGCAGAAATAATAACAGCAGCATCAATAGTAGAATGAAGAAGGGATGGAAGCCTGACTGCTAAAGATTACAAAAAATATAGGTGGTCTAATATATGGCTGCAGCAGACCTAGACCAGACCTTAATAAGACAGAAGGTAGTAGGAAGAAAGATTATGCAAGTAACAGTTTAGGAGGAGTTCTTTAAAAATAAGTGCCCTAGAGGATGCATGAGCATAAGGGATGGTATAGAGAAAACATGAAGAGGAAACAGGAAGAAAGCTGAAAGGATGTGTTAGCATTGATCTATACTTTCTAATTGTCGAAGGAGTCATTGTCAGAGATAATCTCACATAGCAGTGTAGAGATTAACTAAAGGAACTTTTATTGGGGAAGGGGAAGAGGAAATCAAAATAGAAGCAGAAGGGGATCCCTGGGTGGCGCAGCGGTTTAGCGCCTGCCTTTGGCCCAGGGTGCGATCCTGGAGACCCGGGATCGAATCCCACGTCAGGCTCCCGGTGCATGGAGCCTGCTTCTCCCTCTGCCTGTGTCTCTGCGCCTCTCTCTCTCTCTCTGTGTGTGTAACTATCATAAATAAATAAAAATTTAAAAAAAAATAGAAGCAGAAGGTGTTTCCCTTCCTGTTATTGGAGCAAGGGTTGGTTTTATTTCTAAAATCCAAGTTCATTGATAGTTGCTGCGTGAGGTCCTATTTTGAAAAAGATTATGAAGCTGTATCTAAAACTCATTGGGGAAGAGTGCATGAATAAAGAGCACTTTTGCATGGACACAGAAATGTCACCTGAAAGTTAACACTGCATGTGAACTGGGTATAATTGGTTTCAGGAGGCTAAATTGTCATAACCAGAAAGAACGGTCCTTGACTTTTCTACCCCTGAAGGTCTCCTGCTTCTGGGACACATGGAGTAGAAGAGCTTAGATTCTGCCCCTGGAGAACTGTACTCTAGAGTCTCATGTCCATGTAACCAACAGGCCATGCCCTATTCCTTCCTTCACCAAACACAAAGTTTCCCAAGTGCTCATTCCCCACCCTTTTAGATGAGACCTTCCCAATGGTCACAATGCAAAATTAATCCCCATTTGCTCTCCAAGTCTCCCTGAGACACCTCTAGCCTCCACCTTGGTGAATGTTAACATTCTTTCCACATACCATTCACAGCCACTTGAACCTTGAAAGACAGAGAGTTACAGGCCCTATATGCTAATTCATTTTTATATGAACTTTGAGTATCTACCAATCATCAGCCAATGTATTTGGCATTGGTGATAAAATGAATAAGATTTCAATCTTATTGACTTTAGTCAATTAAGGTCTTGCACATAGTAGGCACACAATGATTTCTTTAGTGTGTACATAGATTAAGAAAAATAATGAAGGTTTTAACTATATAAAAGGGATATTAATTTCAGTCAGTATGCACTCTTTCACATATGTTATACTTAAAAACTTCCTAGAATGACAGTGACTATGCTCATTATTAAATATGTCAGAATAACTTAGTTATAAGATAGATGTATTTGATTAGATAAAAATGTATGAATTTTGCAGATTCCCTTAATATTTTTAGTCATAGTCCAGTAGCCTCCATACTTGAAAAAAAAAAAAAAGAATATTGCTCATGCCTTATTTCCCAATCAATTAAAATCCCAGTATAGTTGTTCATGTCCTATCCCCTTCTTGACATCCCAAACAAAAATACTGAATTTTGGAAGAGATGCAAATTCCTGGATTAGGTCAAGTTTTGCCAAAAATATAGTGGCCAGACATTACCACATGTTTAGCTGTTCACCTTTAATATTTTTCTGCCTTAAATTGAATCATTTATGACAAGTTTACAGAGAATTCAGAGAAATATGGGAGAATCTGTTTAAATGATCCTGTTCAGTAGAAAAAAGAACTGGAATGAGACCTTTTCTCCTTTTACCCGAAGTATGGCTAATCCTTAAGGTTTTATTCTCCATGATCAAATGACTTTGAAAAATTAAAGAGTTTGGGAAGTGAAACAAGGAGTGTTTAAGCTAAAACAGAGACCTCTCAGAAGTTCACTGAGCCATTCCAAAAAAACAGGGCAATGTGAAGTTGAAAGAAGTCTTACTCTTTAAATCTCAGTGTGTTGTACAGGAGCTATGAGGCTATTGGAGCCCAATAGAGTCTTTCATTTCTTACTGAAGCAAAATGTTTCTATGTAGATATAAGAGGTCTAT
Source organism: Canis lupus familiaris (assembly GCF_011100685.1). Lineage (NCBI taxonomy): Eukaryota > Metazoa > Chordata > Mammalia > Carnivora > Canidae > Canis > Canis lupus. The sequence continues at coordinate 63,479,116 of NC_049225.1, read as the reverse complement.
AAATCAACCCAGCCTTCCAAATCAGTGCCTCAACTCTCTCTCTCTCTCTCTGTTTATATACACTAAGCATATACTTCCTGTGACCACTTCAAAAGAAATATAACTTTCTTAAATATTATTTAAGTGCAGCTCCATGGCTGTGAAAGAGAGAAAGTATAACTGACTTTGAATCTTTTACTACACGGGTGGAGAAAGAAGGAAGGAGTGATTGAAATGTTACGCTGACCAGTCTAGGAAATGGGTAATAACTTGTGATTAAATGCAGATGTTAACCTGAAAAATTCAGTCAATCACAGATATTAAACATGCCTGGAAGCTATAAAAAAGCAGAGAGTAAGCCAATGAATAACCTTTCATTGAAGTACTGTAGTGACACACAATTCACACTGGAAAAAAAAAGGTCTAAATTTAAATTACTTCAACTTTTCCATCTTGTATGAATGTTTATGTACAAATGAACAGACCATTACATGGACTAGTAACTAGGGAACACTGGCAAATTGAATAAATCAAAATCAGAATAGAAAGAACCATGAATGGCAGGTGTATAAGTAACACTTGGAAAGGAACAAGCTAAAAAAAAAAAAAAAAAAAAAAAAGGAAAGGAACAAGCTGAAAAATATTCCATTTGAATAAACGTAAACCACACTAGAAACATTATAGATAGGTTTAAAATTCAGAATACCTATTATAGCTAAAGATAGTACAATAGTATAAAAAGCATATTATAATTTGCAATAAGTGACATTTCATACCTAATGAACTAGGCATTTCGTAGCTAATGCTCCCCAGCCTAGCACTGGACTTGGCACATAATTGACACTCAATAAATGTTAGTTCTGATTTATTGTTAGTAGTGTTCCTCAAAATAAAAATCCACATGTTATAATAATAAGAGAATTTCAAATAGAAGTCAAATAAGTAAGCATAATTGTAATTATTTTATACACACACACACACACATACATATTACCAGCAGCCACCACTGTTTGCCATGTCTAGTACCAACCTAATATTGTTGAAAAGCACCTATATTTCAATTGGAGCTCCAATGAGTCTCTCATTCATCATTTCCAGCTGCTGATTTATCACTTTTAGCAGCAAGTTCTTCAAAGCTTAATTTTAAATGCAGTCAGGAGTTTGGTGATAGAATAGAATAATCTCAGGTTATCAAGTGGCTTTTTTGAAAACATAACTAAACTTTCCTACCGTATTTGCTTTCCAAAGCAGCTTTAAAGATGCACTCTATAGCAAAATGTAGGAATGTCCTATATCCATACAACAACAACAAAAAATATGTCCTGAGAGTCACAATGATGGTCAAATTCCATTAGGAATATTGGGAGAGATTGCATAGTTTTGAATAGTAAACAAGCAAAATTAAAGATTTGGATGTTAAAGAAACCACAACCACGGAGACTGAAAACTAAATTTTGGTGCCACTCATCCAATTGTTCATGTTTTTCTCCACCAGATTAAAGGATTGACACAGTGTTGTTGGTCTATAGGGAGAGTTTTGTTGAAAGACAAAGGGAAAGGATTAGGGTTAAGGTCAGGGTTAGGATGGAATTCGTGAAAAAACAAACAACTGACTGACCACGTAACCCAATATAGAAAATAGCCAGGAGGAGGTTTGTAAATGGAATAAAATGGAGTGAAAGGGTAAGAGTCTTGAGGAACAAGAGCAGTGGCTGTGTATGAGTATGTAGAGTATGTCAGGTCAGATTCTCTTACCATGAACCATGTGAAGCATGAACCACTAATCTACAGAGTCTTTCTGTGGTAGAAAGGGAGAGATAGAGAATATGAAAGTTGAAAAATCACCTCAAGTTTCATAGATACAGTCCTTAATAGTAATCAAAGAGGAAAATTCCAATGAATGTTGCAAATACAGATTCCATCAAATGTCATTTCTTGCCCATATTAGTTTTCATAGAATCCCACATTTTAATAGAAGAGTATATCACAAGACAACTGCTCTACAAAGCAGAGGTGAAAAACAGCTGGAAAACTAATCCCACAGGAAATGCCCTGTGTTGAACTGGGAAAATATGAATACCAGAGAGCAAAGATAGCCATCATCACAACTGGAGCCATTGTACAAATGTTGAAGTTTTATTTTTTTTTAAAGACTTTATTTATTTATTCATGAGAGACACAGAGAGAGAGAGGCAGAGACACAGTCAGAGGAAGAAGCAGGGAGCCTGACATGGGACTCGATCCCAAGTCTCCAGGATCACGCCCTGGGCCAAAGGCAGGTGCTCAACTGCTGAGCCACCCAGGAGTCCCTCAAATGTTGAAGTTTTATTTTCTCACTTGGGGATATATATCCATAAACATGGAAATATAAGTAAATATGTTCAATTAGAGAGAGACTATTTTCATATTTTTCTTCCTTTTTATTCCCCTCACGAATGCTCCAAAATGAAAATAGAATTAAACTTATCTTCTGTAATCCAATTTAAGTTTAAAATATGATTGGATATATCCAAGAATGAAATAATGAGCATATTTTAGGCTAAAAACAGTCTGTAATCTCTTAAGAATTTAGTGAAATGCATCTCTCATCAATTGTGGTTTACCCAAGCATCTTTGCCTGAAGATCTTTCTGATGAGGTGAGTCATTTTGTTTATTACCAACAGGCATTTTCAAAAGAACCACTTTTCTTGATTCATTAGTATTCTGTCTTGGTCACAAGATATATCTCTATGTTCCTTCAATTTACAAAATTTTGTGGAGCTTATTTTTAATCTTGAGATTTCTTTACCTGAAAGCAATGATTTGAAGGAATGCACTTGGATGCACCATAGCATAATTAAGATAATACCAATGAAATAGTCTGTAAATATGTGCAAACTAGACTACAAACTCAGCAGATACTTGTACACCACAAATGCTTTTCATTCAGGAAAATAAACATCATTAAAGCCAGGAAAAATTAATCACTTATAATTCTAGTCTCTACAAGGGCGCCTGATTCATAAAGGAGGTCAATAAAGATTCATTGACCAACAGAGTGAATAGGTGAATGACTGAAAAATAACTTAGGATTTAAAAGTGGATTCAGTTGAAGGATTAAAATGCATACATCATTTAATTTGATTTACTCGAGAACAGGGGGTGGGGTACAGTGAAGGTGCTAGATGATGATTTGTGGTCTTGTCCAAGACTACTAACTCAGGAGAAGATACAAAGTAAAACTCAAAACATTCAATTATGTTTCTACATGTCTTTTTAAAAACTTTTTATTTTGAAATAATTGTAGACTCACAAGCAGGTATAAGATAATACACAGGGATTCTGTGGACCCTTTACCTAGTGTCCTCCAGTGGTTACATCTTGTATAACTATAATACAAAACTTATGACCAAGAAAGTAACACTAATACTACTCATCAACCTTATAAATCTATGCACTTATAAAATTACGTACTGATTTGTATGTGTATGTGTATCTAGTTCCATGCAGTTTTATCACATATGTAGATTTATGTGATCTACTTAGATGTCTTTTATTATTTTAAATTCAGTTTTGTTTTATTTCAAAGAAATTTCTGCCAGAGAGTAGGTGAAGTGGGCCTTAAATGGAAATCAGGGAATCTACTACAGGACCTAGAAATATGAGTAAACCTAAAAGAAAAAATTAGGCTAGACTGTATGCAGCAGTATAAATTGAGGGAAATTCACACAGGAAGAAAATTTTGTGCCTAGAATTACATACATACATAAGAAGCTAGTAAGGGTCACATGAAGGAATCAAGTAAACGGCAGAGTACAAAAGAGAATAGGCACAAAAATCTACTATGAAAAAGGTGAAAGAGATAGGAACATATTCAGATGTTAATCAACATGGGAAGATATTCACGGAAAGATTGTAGGACAATGAAAAATATATATACATATATATGTGTGTTTTATTTATGTTTTCCAAGCTCATCATCTTCCTTATCCTTTTTTTTTTTTATTATTTATGATAGTCACACACAGAGAGAGGCAGAGACACAGGCAGAGGGAGAAGCTGGCTCTACGCACCAGGAGCCCAACGCACCAGGAGCCCAACGCGGGACTTGATCCCAGGTCTCCAGGATCACGCGCTGGGTCAAAGGCAGGCGCCAAACCGCTGCGCCACCCAGAGATCACCTCATCTTCCTTATCCTAATAGTCCCTACTAATTTCACACCACGTTCATTATTATTAAAGACTTAGCAAAACCAGTGAGCATATTAAAATAATTAAGCATGGCATTTCATAACTATTCAAGGTATGAGTTCTATCTTTTTAAAGTTATTCGGGGATCCCTGGGTGGCGCAGCGGTTTAGTGCCTGCCTTTGGCCCAGGGTGCGATCCTGGAGATCCAGGATCAAGTCCCACGTCAGGCTCCCTGCATGGAGCCTGCTTCTCTCTCTGCCTGTGTCTCTGCCTCTCTCTCTCTCTCTCTATGTCTATCATGAATAAATAAATAAAATCTTGAAAAAATAAAGTTATTCTTTCACACACATGCCCACACATACATACACACAAATTTGGAACTGACATCTACTTCTATAGGTAGAACAATAAACATATCATGTGTCAATGTCCTAAAATTACTGATGTCTTTTTTTAAGTTTTTATTTTAATTCCAGCTAATTAACATAGTATTACATTGATTTCGGGTATACAATATAGTGATTCAGTACTTCCCTAGATCATCTTGTGCTCATCATGGCAAGTGTACTCCTTAATCCCCATCACCTGTTTAACCAAATCACCAACCCCCTCCCCTCTGGTAACTAAACATCAGTTTGTTCTCTATAATTAAAAATATCTCCTCTCTCTCTCTCTCTCTCTCATTATTTTCCTTTTGCTTGTTTTGTTTCTTAAACACCACCTTTGAGTAAAATCATATGGTATGTCTTTATCTAACTTTACTTAAAATTATAATCTCTAGCTCCATCCATATCATTGCAAATGGCAAGAGTTTATTCTTTTTATGACTGAATAATAATAATAATAAATAATTTATGACTAATAATACATATTATGTATAATAATATACATAATATATTGTGTATATATAGCACATCTTTATCCATTCATCAGTTGATGGACATTTGAGCTGCTTGCATAGCTTGACTACTGTAAATCATGCTGCCATAAACATAGGAGTACATGTATCCCTTTGAATTAGTGTTTTTGTAGTTTTGAGTAATACCCAGTAGAGCAATTGCTGGATAATAAGGTAGTTCTATTTTAACTTTTTGAGGAAATGTTTTACTGTTTTCCACAGTGGCTGCACCAGTTTGCATTCCCAAGAGTGCATGAATGTTTCTTTTTCTCCACATCCTTGCCAACCCTTGTTATTTCTTGTGTTGTTGATTTTAGCCGTTCTGAAAGATATCTTATTGTAGTTTTGATTTGCATTTCCTTGATGATAAGTGATGATGAGCATCTTTTCATGTGTCTGTTGACTATCTATAGATCTTCTTTGGAGAAATGTTTGTTCATGTCCTCCACCCATTTTTAATTGGATTATTTGTTTTTTGGGGTGTTGAGTTTTGTAACTTCTTTATATATTTTATAACATATTTCTTTATCAAATATGTTATTTGCAAATATTTTCCCCCATTCCTTAGTTTTCCTTTTAGTTTTGTTGTTTCCTTCTCTCTGAAGAAGCTTTTTTAAATTTTTTTTTTTTTTTTTTTTTTTTTTTTTATTTATGATAGTCACAGAGAGAGAGAGAGGCACAGAGACACAGGCAGAGGGAGAAGCAGGCTCCATGCACCGGGAGCCCGATGTGGGATTCGATCCCGGGTCTCCAGGATCGCGCCCTGGGCCAAAGGCAGGCGCCAAACCGCTGCGCCACCCAGGGATCCCTGAAGAAGCTTTTTATTTTGATGTAGTCCTAATAGCTTATTTTTGCTTTTATTTCCCCGGCCTCAGAAGACACATCCAGAAAGATGTTAGTATGGACAATGTCAAGAAGTTACTGTCTTGAATTCTAAAATTTTTATGCTTTCAGGTCTTTGATCCATTTTGAATTTGTTCTTGTATATGGTATAATAAATTTGTCCAGTTTCATTCTTCTGCATGTTGCTGTCCAGTTTTTCCAGCACCATTTGCTGAAGAGACTGTCTTTTTCCCATTGGCTATTCTTTCCTGCTTTGTCAAAGATTAACTGACCATGTAATTGTGGGTTCATTTCTGGATTTTCTATTCTATTCTATTCTATTCTATTCTATTCTATTCTATTCTATTCTATTCTAATCTATACATCTGTTTTTGTGCCAGTACTATACTATTTTACTAAGTCTTATTAGTCTCTCTTTATTTTCACATGCTCCAGAGGTAATAACGACCCCCCCACACCCCACCAGAATAGGCTACAAGAATTGGAAAAAGGGTATGTGATAGAAAAACACTCCAAAATACACTTGTTCCTTATACTATCATTGAATGTAAATATTAGTGATATCTCCTTATATTTTGGGCGCTTGAAGCCATGCCATTCCCTAGAATTTTTGTAATGTTTAGATATTCTGACTTCCTCTTCAATCTTGCATACTTGCTGTATAAGAACTTTGATATTCCTTCCTGGAAATTCTGTTCACTTTCTGCCCTTACCCAATCTTTCATGGCAACCGATATAAAGCATTTATTAACATTTTATCAATTTCTGCATTTTTTCTTTAAATTTCTTTCCCCTTTTTAAAATAGCTCTATCAACTCATACTTCTGATCTCCAACCATATTTATAATTAACTATTCACATTCTTGAGGGATTAAGCATACAAATTCTTTGGAAGCTAGTACATAGTGCTCTCTTTATATTCCTAATTGAGCTATGAATAAAGAATTCTTATAAAAACAAGATTTGGCCCTGAGTTTAAAAGAAACCAAGATAGACAAAATGGTATTCAAAGAGTGAGTCACTAATTATAGTAATAATAATAATATATTGATATTCTGTTAATAATTTTGGCTCTCCTGATCCTACACACAAAGGAATTACACCTATGTATGTATAGCATTAAACTTTGAACAGATAAGAAAAAGGGAGGGAAATTGACACTAAAAGAAGATGCCATTCAGATAATATAGGAGAAATCAAAGCAAATCATAAAAATTGATTTAAAAAGTATACTGGAAAAAAAAAGTATACTGGACTCCTGATGTGTTTTTATGGTTTAAGACAGGTGAATCTAGAATAAAATGGTTTGTAGCAAAGTTTAATTAAACACTAAAACAGTCTGGTGGTTAAGTAAGCATGGAAGAAGGTGAAAAGATCTTACATGCTCTTGCCCAAATTTCATTAAACCTATGAAGCAAAGATTAGAAAAGGCTTTAAATGACATCCATTAGCCTGATAAAGTAGTCAGAATGTCTGCTGAAACCCAGAGCAATAAAGAGGGGAAAATTTTTAATTAAAAAATGTCAGAATAACAAAAAAAATGTCAGAACTCCAATCCTATTTTCTACATGGACTTAAAATTTAATTCACATCAGGCAGAAATTTTGTTAAATAAACTGGCCCATAATCAGAAAAAGTTCCCGGGGATCTAATATAGATAAATTTAAATCTACCTTTAAAAATGTTTGTACAGCCCTCGGTGCCAGCACTATGGAATCAGTTGGGGTTGAAGATGTAGCTGACTGCTAATGACTGCATTCCAGGCAAACATGGGGAGGGATAGGGGATCTGTTGGCTCAATAACAAAATTTTGCAGTCAAAGGACAAAAAGTAATTTAAAAAATCAGAAGCTTCAAATAAGTAATTTTAAAATGTTCTAAGAAATGAAAAGTAGAAGCAATTTTTTTTCATAGTAATAAGAGAATGCGAGAAAAAGACTAGTTAGAAAATAGACTATATAGAGTGGAATGGGTAGAAAAAAGGAAATATATTTTGTATCGGGAGTCCCCAACCCTGCTTTCAGGCTTAGTAACTCACCTGAAGGATCCACAGGACTTGGAAAAACTGTTATACTCACGGTTATAATTTGTTATAGCAAAAAGTTACAGATTAAAATGAGCAAAAGAAAAGGCACATGGGATGAAGTCCAGGAGAAACCAGATTCAAGTTTCCTGGTGTCCCCTCTCAGTGCACACAGATGCATTTAGTTATGCCAAGAGCAATGTGTAATAACACATGTGAAGTATCACTCAGGGAAGTTCACCTGAGCCTTCTTTCTAGGGGTTTTACTGAAGGTCAATCACATAGGCATGCAACACCTGTAGACTCATCTCAGCTCTTAGACCTCAGCCCATCAGAGCCAAAACAGAAGTTCACCATTCCTTATGACACTAATAAAGTTGCTTTTTTCAGACTAGAATGTTGTGATGCCCTGATCGTAACATGCTTCTTCCCTTTCCTCAGCTTCAAATGTAAATTCATCACTGGGCTCACTTCTAATAATCTCAGTGTTTCCTGCCTCGGGCTTCGCAACACCAGCCTTACAAAATAGTGTTTGCTTAGGCGGTAACTTGGACTTTACCTGATTTTTGATTACGACAGCGATGGCTATAGCTATAAGGTATAATTTTACTGTCTTATTTAAATTTTATGAATTTGAATGTTTTTTACACTAACTTTCCCCAATAAAGTCCACTATGAAACCAAAAAAAAAAAAAAAATCACATTTGTTAGTATAAACTCTCTGATCAAATTGGTACTGTATGGCCTAACACTCCAAGCATACAAAAAATGCTCTTATCAGGAAGAATAGGACTCAGAGCTCCACTTTTAGGAACTCTTCAAGGGCCATTTTTGAAAACTGGCCATTCGTGGAAATATGAAGGGTTTGAGCAACTCATACCTGAAGAGTTAACCCTTTCCTGCAAAGATAAAATTTAAAAATATCAGTGATTTAGAATGGACACAAAGCAAATATAAATGAATACATTGAAAAACCGATTCAAGGAAATCACCCCAATTTAGTACAAAGTGACAAAGATAAATGTAAAGGCATGAAAGATAGAATAGGAAGGTCCAGTGGCCCACTAGGAAGGGTTGCATTAGGAAGAAATAGAATGAAAGGCTTTTATTCAAAAATATGTGGAATCTCAGGGCACCTGGGTGGCTTAGTTGGTTAAGTCACTGCCTTCAGCTCAGGTCATGATCCCAGGGTCCTGGGATGGAGCCCTGTGTCATAGGGCTCCCTGCTCAGCAGGGAATCTGTTTCTCCCTCTCCCTCTAACCCTCTGCCCACCTGTACACACTCACACTTTTTCTCTCTCTCAAATAAATAATAAATAATTTTCTAAAAAATGTGGAATCTTGAAGGAACACACCAAATCATCAGCTGGATTAGAAAATCAAGTCCATATCCAGACCCACCTAAATGCACCTGCAGACTATCAAATAAAAACCTTTAAACTCATCCCAAAAAATGAGATTCATTATCCTAGAAAGCAAGATAAAAAAATAATTATAAGACATATTTTTCAGCAGTGAATATCAGCTAAGGATAGAATTTTAGAGAAGCAGTAATTTTATCTTAAAAGCTACCTGTTGGTAGCTTTCACTATTGGTAGCTTTTAAGAATTTCCCAGTCTGAGAATTTATTTATCCATTCAGTGACTCAGGTTACTCACTTATAAGATGAAAGTAAAAAACAATAATGCTTACTTTATAAAATAAAATCTGGACATTTTCAAATATACATAGGTAAAGAGCTTATGTTTGGTAGGCCTTTGTTAAATAAACACTAAAATAGGTGATTTAACAAGAAGGAAATTGAAACCAGAAGGAAAAAAATGCAAGGAATTAAGGCTTTTTTGTTTGTTGGTAAATATGAAACTATTGGCTATAAAATATGTTAATAATGAAATGTGAGGCAATGTTAAAACATCTTGGAATTAAAATATCAGATAACTATAGTATAAGATAAATCAGAATAAATAGTTCTGAGATACTTGTATTATACAGATAGTATATAAAAGGGAGGAGGGGTAAAGATTCAGTTAAATATACAAATTAAAATTTATGATAAGCCACTATTTCAAATATTAAATGAAATGGATAAGCTACAAACCAGTAGATGACAGGAAAAGAAAGAAATTCTATCAATCAAAATTAAAACAAAAAAGGAACAAACTAAGGGGAAAAAAGGAGGGGAAGAAGTGTTCTACAATTACGCAGTTGAATTAATTGTATTGAAAATATCCAAATAAATAAGTATCCATACAAATATTCAAAAAGGCAGTAATTTCAGACTATGAATTATATCCTCTAAAAATAGAATATCAAATGATTACAAATAAAATCTAGTTATATGCTGCTACTGAGTAAGTTTACATGACCCAGTTTGCACAAGACCATTATGAATTTCACCTATCATGCTGCCATATTAGGCCATCTCCTTTAGTCTCAAAAGTCCTGGTTCAGATGATAAATTGCACACTAAAAACATTATACAGTGTAAGTTGAAAATAAGTAGACAAAATAATAAACTGGACAAATATTTACCAAAATAATGCTGATATAAAAATACTGATAACAAAATGAAATTGAAGATAAAAATCACTAATAACCATGGAGGAACAGCTCATAAAACTAAAAGGAACAATTCACCAAGTATATTAACAATCATATAGTTGTAAGCCTTCTACAACATTGTTCTAATATAATAGATATTATATCTATAATTTATAGATAATTATAAATTATAAATTATAGATAATTATATAGATATATAGGTAATTATATAGATATATATCTATATATAGATAATTATAAATTATAATATATATAATTTATAATTATAATTATATTATAATAGATAAAACAAAAACTGACAGAAGTACAACCAAAATGGACAGGGTAGTAATAATGGTGGGAGTTTGTAATACCCTTCTGAAAAACTAATGGATAAATCAGAGGAAATACCAAGAGAATTTGGACAAGAAAATTAACAATCTTGATTTTTACATAAAATAAACATTATTTTTTTCTTTTTTTTTAAATAAACATTATTAAGTGTACTTGGAATGTTTACAGAAATCACCCTTGTATTACCATAAATGTCCTTCCCAATTTTGCTCTCTTGAGGCTGCTTGTGCCTCCAGTTCTGTCCATCCCAAACCCCACCTGGCTGTGCCAAAAGCTGAAGAAGGAAACACTTTGATATATCTGTAGTCTATTTGTGGTTGGAAAGCTCTATTTGATAAATCCCAAAGAATCAATTCTACATCATTTGTGTTCTCTGCCCAATATGCAACTAAGTCAGAAAGCACCAATGCAATGTATATGTATATAAAGTCACGTGAACAAAATGCATCAAAAAGAAAACTGCAGTGGAAATTGTGAAATGTTTAAACTGAATAATGATAGAAATCTGTTTTGAAATTCATATGATGGGATTAATATATCAAGAAATAACTATTGTCTTAATGTGTTTTTTAAAATATAAAATTTTAAATAAATGAATTACACATAAAAGAGCTAGAAAAAGAAGTAAATGAGGAAGACAGTGATAAAGATGAGAGCAGAAATTAATAATATAAAAAGCAGCTGAACAAAAGAATAGTAATGATTATAAAACAAAAGCAGATCTCTGAAAAGACTAATAAACTACAAAAACATGTAAAAGAGCAACCAGAAATGGGACACACACACACACATATACACACATTCTTATGTGTGTATGGATTAAGGTTCTTCTTTATCCTTTGAAAGGAGAAGGTTCGATAAATTGTGGTACATTAATAGGATGGAATAATATGCAGAAAACTAAATAAATGGATTAGACCTGTAAATATCATGAGTAGATCGTCATAACATAACATAATGAAAAGAAAAAATTGCAGTGTTATCTATGATATGGTATTAAGTAAATATAAAAAAACATAAAACTATTGTTTATCAATATATATATATGCAGTAAAAGTATAATCACACAGATTGATTAGATTGACTAGATTGACATCTAATTCATGATAATATTTTCCCTGGAGACAGGAGAGACAGAGAGAAGAAAGGGGATTTCAGAGTAGGAAAATGGAGCTTCCACTTATTTATAGTGTTCTGTTTCTTTTGTTTTAAAAACCTGAGGCAATTAGGACAAATCTCTTTTTTTGTTGTTGCTTTTCTTTTACATTATGTATGGGAGCTCAGTTTGTAAGGTATTAGGTTTCCTGTCTAGGATTCAAATACTTCTCCATTAACTATTCTGGTAAGGAAATATTACTAGAAATATGGGAACCAGATATATTTCTGAGATAAATATGGTGATCTTGAGTATCTCCAATATTCCCTACACTGAATTTGCAGGTTCTCATCAATCTCCTACAGCAGTGGTTCTCAATTCTATTAGACCCAATGTTCCACTGTCTTTTAAACAGACAATTGTGTAATGCGACTCTAAAATAAAATTGTTAAAAAACATAGCCTACCTTTGTGCAGTTTTTGTAAATCAATGTAAAACTTAACTGTAAACTGAGGAATAAATAAAAAATAATTTAAAATGAAACGATATATTTAAATACGTAAATGCTCAGGCACTATTATACCTAAAGAGATAAGGAAGTATTCAGTTACTTAAATCAATTAAGCTATAAAATAGATTGATGTACATGCACACAATATAATTGCAAATGTTATGCAATACCATCTAATAACATAAGCGGTGTTATTTTTTTAAGATTTATTTATTTATTTATTTATTTATTTATTTATTTATTTATTTATTTATGAGAGACACAGAGAGAGACAGAGAGAGGCAGAGACACAGGCAGAGGAAGGAGCAGGCTCCATGCAGGGAGCCCGACATGGGACTCGATACCAGGTCTCCAGGATCACGTCTTGGGCTGAAGTGGGCGCTAAACCACTGAGCCACCGGGGCTGCCTAGTAGTGTTATTTTCTAAAATGAATAATATTTCTTGGTAAAGTCCTGAACAAAATATTAGACAATCTTCTCTCAATGTATACAGCATTGACATTCTTGGGAAATTGGGTGTATACTGTAAACTCTGAGTTCTAAGCATACATCAGCAGTTCTCACATGTTAATATGCAACAGAAGTCTTGATAAAACACAGATTTCTTGTTTCCATCCCTGAAAGTTTTATTCGTTAGGTCTAGAGTGGGGCCCAAAAATATGCATTAAATCAAGTTATCAGATAATACTGGTGCTGTTGGTCTGGAGGCCAGACTTCCAGAACTGCAACTTAGAAAATTTTTAATGTGCTTTTTCACATACATGGAATGCTTTATAGAACATTTGAAAGACATGTGTAATCATTTTCTCTTTGGTATGACTGCCCCACTAGTATCACTGGCATCCAGTCACTAAATGCCAGGGTAGTTAGCCTTCTCACATAATAGTTCAGGGTTCCAAGCACAAGTCTTTAAAGAGAGAGCACACAGAAGCTATCAATCTCCTTTTTGAAACTCATTAATTCCACATTAGTGCCCTAGTCAGTATATTTTAAACTATCTCAAACCTCTGTAGCCTCTCTGTGATTCTGATTTAGAGAATTGAGACACATGGCATTAACCTAAAGTATGAATATTTTGTATCCCTTTGTATCAGAACTGCTTCTTTCTTTTTCTTTTCTTTTCTTTTCTTTTCTTTTCTTTTCTTTTCTTTTCTTTTCTTTTTTTTTCATCTAGAAGAATTCAGCTGAATCACGCATGTGGTTCACAAAAACAAACATAGGAAAAACAATTGGCAATTTTAAATCAGTTAGATGTTCAGAGAATTGTCTGTTCTTTGAACAAAGAAAAATCTTTGGTTTTTTACTGTTTATCTTTAATCATGTTCTACGCAATCTCAAGTATGAGCTCATCACTCGTGAATACAAAACTATGATGTAAATCTTCTTAGTTTCGGGGGAATCTTGTGAACTAACCAATATATTAATAATTTTATGAAAAATGGAATGTTAAAACATATCTACTTTTTTTGGTGAAACAGCAGATAAATTTTTAAGCCAAACCCAAATGAGGCACTTTCCAGAAAGTCACAAACTGTAATTATAATTTTATAATGGAATTTTATCTGTGCCAATTGGAGCTTGGAAGGAAATGGTGTCAAGTTACTTGTCTCTTTGTGCAGATCATGTTACAATGCTTCTAAAAAACTAATCCAATATTCAGTGTGTGTTGTACAGTAACATCTATAGTGAGAAACAGGGAAGAAAGGCTGAGCTGGTAAAATGTAATGTCCTGTTTCATGAGGTCAGCCAACAGGAATTGTAACAGCTAATATACTAGACAGTGGGAATGCAGTAAAGGGTTTTTTCTCTTCTTTCCCAGGAGAAAAAATAAATACAAAGGCAGTCGTTTTGAAATCTAGAAAAATCACAGCTGGTAACCCAAAATAAACCATCCTTAATCCTCAGATTCTGTCATTTGATCTATGATCTCCTTGAAAGTACAGCTAAAGTAGTACATTAACTTTATAAGGGGTGGCATTCTGATCTGCACCAGGGGATCCCAATTAGAAGTAACTTGCTATTTGGATTAAGATTACTGTACATCTTTAAAGTTTAATATCACTTATAACTATTTAATATAAATGATTCCTATCCATATACATCCTCTTTCAACAACTTGAATTTTATCATTATCTTCACCTTATCAAATAAACCTTTGTAAAGCATAACCTGGATGCTTCCCTGAATTATAGATTTCACTCCTTTACATGCCCAGCACATATGTGGCAGTTCACTTTTTTCGCCCTACTTAAAAAGGTTCCACTTCAACTCATCGTCTTGCCTGATGAAGTGGGAACGAGATGTATGTAGACTTTTTCAAAATCATTGCACAATCAACCAACTTTTCTTCAAAGCTATGTCAACTGCTCTTGTTGCCTTATTCTTATTTGGAAGCAAAAGGATAACAAAGAAAATGAGGGACCAAAAGACACATATGTCCAGGCTTTCGTATTACTAACAGCCTCGTAATAACTGATCAGGCATTTTATTCATAGGAATGTCGGCCATATAGTGAATAAGTGTGTCCAGTGATTGTGGCCTCAATCAAGTGAAATTGACAAGGTAAAGAGCAAATAGTAGAACTAAACCATCTCCACTGCCATCCTGTACCTGTTCTGAGCAACATCTGAAAATTCTTTTTAGCATTCCTATATATTTTACCAGTTAAATGAACATCATTAAAAGTCTGCCTCTTCTAAAGTATTGATGGAAGCTTACAGACAACATTATAAACTTGTTTTAATAAAATATTCTTTTTGTAATAGTAGTATAAAATTATTTGGCACTTTCTGCATACCAGGCACTGTTCTAAGTATTTCACATACCCAAATGCATTTGAGCCTTACCACATCCTGTGAGGTAAACACAGTTACACACTCATGTTCATGTTATGGTACAGATGAAAGAACTGAAGTACATAGAGGCCAAGTAACTTACCCACGCTTACAAAAGCAGTAAACAGCAGGGTTCGAACTCAGGAAGTATTGATTCCAGGTTTATGCTCCCAACTACTAAGGTATGCTGCCTATCTGGCCACCAGAGGTCAGCTTCCCTGAAGGAATCAATATCAACTAAGGTGTGGTACTTCCGCAAGGGAAAGCAGAGGAGGGTTTCTGGGGAGTACCATGTGTTTTTAGCATCATAGTTCTATACATAAGGAGAACACTGGTAACAAATGAAAGAACACAAATATCCCGTGATTGAGGGATTTCTTATGCGTAGCTTTTCTGGGGTTTGTTTGTACTAGAAAGAAGCATAAAAGATTCCCCAGCCTGGGTGGCTCAGCAGTTTAGCGCCGCCTTCGGCCCAGGGCGTGATCCTGAAGACTGAGGATCGAGTCCCATGTTGGGCTCCCTGCATGGAGCCTGCTTTGCTTCTCCCTCTGCCTGTGTCTCTGTCTCTCTCTCTGTCTCTCATGAATAAATAAATAAAATCTTAAAAAAAAAAAAAGATTCCCCCAGAGTATTAAAGACTTAAAGGCATTATGGGGTGCCCATGTATAAGAGGACTAGAGCTATACATATCATTATTCTGCTGCTCCTGAAGTTAATTCTCCAAACTGCATTAAACATCTGTTATGTATAAGACTAGACTAACAGAGGGGTACAAAGATGAGTGCTGTTTGGAGGCTGGAATGAATGAGCCTTGTTATCAAACCCACCTTGTAGAGCAATGGTTCTTAAACTTTGCCACATATTATAACTCCCTAGGAAGTTCCAATGAAAAATTTCAATGACCCAAACCAGTAAATTAAGAATCTCTAAGGTAGGATCCAGACATGGAGATTTTTTAATACTCCCCGATGATTCCAGTGTGAAACCAAGGTTGAGAATACTGAGAACTACTGCTGTAGGGAATCTACTGTGTCAGGACCTAAATGCCTTTAGTAACAGAGTCTCTCTTGCCTTTACATTTTCTTTTTTCTTTTCCTTTCCTCAACAGATAGATAATAGGCTGTAGTTTCCTTCTTGTATTTTATTTAACCCATTTAGAGTGCCTTTATCTGGAGCACTTCTTTGCTTCTAACTCAAAATAGGCAGCAGGGGGAATGGTATGGGAGTGGGGGTGGTCATTGCTATGTGCTTTATAGTTCAGACGCTGAGAAATTCAATGGGAAGCAGTGTAGTATTGTGAAAATCCCTAGGCTCTAAAGAGATACATCTCATCTTACATCTCAGTTCTTCTGCTACATATTATGACCTCAGAGAAGTCGCTTTTAACTCTTGTGGTCTTGCTTTCCCTTTTTGTAAAAAGGGATGATGCCTGTTTGTGAGAGCTGAGCTACATATTTATGTAAAGTGCCTGGTCTAGAGTAGGTACTCAATGAATATCATCTTCTACTCTAACATTATTATCTTGCTAATTAGAATAAATTCTGACCCTTGTTGAGGCCTTCTTTGCTAGGTTCTTCTTCCAACAGTCATGTTGTGTGATGAAGCCCAAGGGCTATTTTCCTCCATTTAGACAGAAATCTTTGAAGCTCTCTATTTCCTTTAACAGCAATTTCCCACACTTGCCGGCTGAAGTCACATCTTGGCTTCATACTAACAGTTTTCAATTCTTCAGATTCTTTTGTCTCTTTTTTTTCCTCTCATCCTCAGACTTCCACTTTAAAAGTGGTCTTTGCTCTGAAGATCTTTCCATATACTTCCTTCCTGTTAGTTTTCTCTTCCCTGTGCTGAATCTCACTTTATCCTCTTACCATGCTTTCAAATACATAAAATGGACACTAAACCTCTTTATTCCACCTTTTTACTTCAGCTTTTACTTTTAAGATTAAGGCTATAAACCCAATGAATATTTCATGTAGAACACTTCTCATCCTTTATTTGCCAAGGTAGATGTAATAACCAGCAAAAAAGCCGTAATAAAATAAACTCAATAAAGATAAATTATAACATATTAAGAGACCCAAATTTATGACTGCTTGGTGAGTCAGAATGTTCTAGAAGATTTGTAAGCTCCCTTTTAATCTGACATTTCTTAATCTCTTTTCTCAGTGCTGGTTAGTATCATTCTTTGCACCTAACCTTTGCTGGCTTCCTTTTTTAAAAAATAAATGAGCATTTCTTATTCTTTATTCTAAGGACTATCCTTTCACTTTTATAGATTGTAGAATAGACTGAGAGTGGTGATTCACTGTGTCTTTCTTAGAGTTTTCTAAATATCATAGCCTTGGCCCCAGAGCTGCTTCATTTCATTTCCTATTTTGCCCACAAGTCTAGACTAAGAATAGCTGAAAAAATCCCTATTACACATGGCTTCCTTTCAATTCATAGAGCAGAGTCCCATTTGGGAAGTTTGACTTAAACCTGTTGCCTTCCTCTTTTCACCAACCCAGTCATTCACTAAGGAGATGCCAAATGGGATTTGTGAGTGTTGTGGGTGCCAGACAGAAAGCAATGAGCTCATATTCTCTCTTTTAAAGAAAGCCACATCAAACTACCTAATGCTATCTGGGTCATCCTTCTTCTACTTTCTAATTTAACCATCTTTTCCTGTTTTCTCTATGTTTTAATGTAGTTTGCAACCTTTCTCTGACTATTTATATCTCTGCTTCTTATCCATTGGTGTTTCTGCTAAGTTAGCTTTTCATCATAGGCTGTGAGTTAACATCTTGTAGATGATTATTTTCAAGTAATCTTTCTGTGTTATCCATCCTATAACCTAAAAATTCAAAAATCTTCTGAATTTTACTCCATGCTTTTTGGTCTTTTTCTCTTCCACTGGAAGACTGAAACATGTACATCACATCTTACTTTCTATGTATCTCCCTATCTATCTCCATATAATACACAGACACATATATATGAGGGAGAAGGGACTGAGGGAGCCTAAAAGCAGACTATCTTTGATGGAATGCCTGTTGCCATTGGTAGTTGTGAACCTTTCAATACGTGGTAGTTCTGTCAGTGTTCCTTAAACTCTTAAAAACTGTATTTCTTCACTAGTGGGTAATTTAAATTACTCTTAGTAAAGTCTGGGTAATATTGGTAAAGTATAATTTCTAAGACCCAGAGATTAATTTCCCAAGATTACCAGTCCTCCCCAGAGATTTTATAAGAAACACTACCCCTAAGACACACCTTTTGCTAAATGTATTTTTTATATCCTTGTACCACCACATTTTAAAGTAATAAAGATACATACAATTTAAATATTCTATAATTCAGGCTTTTCACTAAATGCACTATATTTGTAAGTATAAATTTGGATTAACTTCACATTAAAGAAATGAATGGGAAATGTTATATGACTATGATGATTACTATTGAAATATAATCATATAAATATTCCTCCATCCCATTGGAATTAGCCGAAGTACTATTTTTAATGTATGTACTTCCTGTTCTCATAGACTCTACATGTTTAAATAATTTAAACTAAATAAAAACAAATGTTTTTTGTATAGTCACAAAAATTTGACTCAGCATTCTCATGACAATAATGCCATTTTATACATTTTTAATCTTTCATTTCTACTAACCTGACTCATGATTTTACTAACAAGTTTTAAAGTTATTTTGATAGATTTTTATTACTATTGGTGAAACTAAGCCATAAATTTTATTTTGCATATACAATATTTATTTCTTAAGTAACATTCAAGTATATATTAAAATATGATAATGCCTGTGAACCCTATGGAGTTGGAGACCATTTATTCTCTTTCAAAGTTCAGTATGTACAATTAATTCCAAGAGGACACAAATTAAAGTAACTATTGGCCACTAATATTAATGAAGAGATTAGTTCTAGATACTAGAACTAATAGTAGTGTCTCTGCCTCTCTCTCTGTGTGTGTCTCTATGAATAAATAAATAAAAATCTTAAAAAAAAAAAAGAATTACACTAGTGTTTCACTGAGATGTTACTCTTGTTGAGATGTTACTCTTGTTACTCACTGAGATGTTACTTTGGCCTTATTTTTCACTCTGCAAACTCAAACCTGGTAGGTCAAAGTATCTACATTCCAGGAAGATGACAAAGTAAGCTGTTACATAAATTCGTGGACCATGATTTAATAATAAAATAGTTCTTTTAGATTCTTCATTGTCACAATCACTGGCAGAACCAATGTGGTATAGAAATTTTTAAACTTAGAGTCAAATGTTTTATTTCAAAGAAATTTGGGAGTAAGTGTCAAGTAACTAAACTATTCATATCCTTTGACTTAGTGTTTTTCTCTTAAGGCCCTATTTTTAAGTATTAAAATATTAGGTAATATTAAAACTAAGCTCTTTGCACAAGGATAGCCATTGGCATACTATTTATATTATAAACATCTGCAAAAATTCAACTGGTATGGCAAAATATTATGTCGTCCTAAAATGTGATATAAGGCCTAAAATCAAGGTCCAATATTATGTACTTCCTTGACATCTGGTGAAACCAGGAGGACCTCAAATGGTCACACAGCAAGTTTCCCTTCCCACTCTGCTCCCACAGATAAGGTGTCCTCCCTGAGCAACCCTCTTCATTAAGGAAACCAAGGCCAGTTCCTGCTTAGCCCTGAGCAGTGAGTTTCAGTTCCTTGCCAGCCAATAGAATTATTCAAACAAGCCAGCCACTCCTGCAGAAACCAGAAGGCAACCTACCCTCTTAATACTACAATGCCTGTTTCGCATAGCTCCTGGTTGTTCATTCCGTTCTTGAGTGAAACCCTCATATGGCCTTGTGAGATGCAGTGTCCTCTTCCATCAGGCTGTGAGTTTAAATGACTAATAAACATTGTCAGTCTCATCTCTCCAGTGTTGTCTTTGTTCAGCCATCCCCATAACCCTAGCTTGGAAATCTCTCCTTTACCAGGGGATGAATAGGAGGGGATCAAAACAAAATTTACATGCATGAAGAATTTTTAGTTACGGGGAAAAGAACAAGTTATAATAATATCTGGGAATGCAACACCAAAAATGTGCACAAAATACAAACCCAACTTCATTATTTAAAAAAATCTTTTTAAAGGACTAGAAGGAAACTACTAACATGTTAATAGTATTTTCCTTTCTATAGTGAAATTCTGTTTTTTTCTACTAGTTTTATTTATCAATTATCTAACATTCAACATATAAAACATTTTAAATTAAGTAGTCCTATTTTTCCTTAACTACAAAAACTTGAACAAATGGTTAAACTTTCTTTATTCCCATTTTGTCCTCCAAGAAGGGGTATAATAGCACCTTCCAGAGTCATTACTAGACTCACTTCAAAATATTTTGAGATATTTTGACTCAGCTTTCATTTTGTAAATTCTAATGTATAATAGATAAAGATTTCTACCTAGATTATGTTAGATAACAAAAGGTATTTTTGTTGTTAATTATCATAGTAATAAGCCAAGTTCTTTCCTTTAGAAACAAATTTGAGTAGTTAAGTACACAGAGACAATTTCTGGTCTTTAGGCTCTGCTAGCTCTACAAAATATCCCATAGTTAAGTGAGTTGAATTCAGCTTTCCTCTCCTCTCCCACCTATTAAATTTTATCCTCTAGATGTCCAAGGCCTCCAGATCTCTCTCAGACAAACCACAAAGAGCCTCTCTCAATGATGTGGTTATTTTTTCTCCCTCTTCGTTCCCATTCCTTAACAAAATGTAAATTTTTTTCAAGTCTCAGTATATTCTCCTTTCTGCTTTTTAGGTAACAGTCAGAAAACTGTCTAAACCATCTTCATAGTGGGTTAAAATCTGTCAGTGGTTTATCTATCTCTGCAGGATATATGTATTTCAATAATGCCTTCTTACAACCTTAACCCAAAGAACAGACTCAAATGGGAGTAACTTATTTTATTCTAAAATGTCAGTCTATTATGTTCCTGATTACCTAATGTGAGGGATATATGGCACCAAAGTGATCAATGCAGCAAATAATTAAAGGTATCACAAAACTCCTATCCTGTTCATGGCCAAGGAATTACAAAGCCTCTCCAGGAGAAAAATCAGGATAAAAGTCTGAAAGAAAGGGTGTGTCCAGGATTGGCCCACAACCTGCCTGAGGCTGACTGTAGTAAGAGGCCAAAGTGGTCAGACTTTTTAAATTATTACTATAAGTTATGTTTGCTGAGTAAATTTAGGAAAACAGACTGGGGAGGAGAGCCAAAAACAAAAACCTTCTGTGTGAATTTAGTCCTATACAAAACTATACCCTTATAAATAAATGTAATTTATATTCTCATTTTCATTTTTACTTGTTATGATGCCTTCATCTTGATGGTTGTTTGAAAGCCACATTTTTCAGGGAAGTTGCAATTGCTTCAGAACTCGAGCATCCACTGTGATTACACACTGCAGGGTCGAAAGCTGAAGCACTGAAAGCCCTTTTGAATGTTATGGGCAATGCTATTTCTCCCTTTTGTGACCAGAATTCAGGTGCTTGTATTCTGCCATAATTATTACTTGACATTTAGAATGGGCTGGGTTTATTTTTTTAAACTACTGATCATCAAAAGACTGCGTCAATGATAATTTTGAACATCTTAGGAGGCCTGTTTCCATCTAAACTGTTTGATCTTCTGTAATTATAGGTTAATACTCTATTTTGAAAGGCCTTGGCAACTATCATTCAAGGCATTCACAGATGTATGTGATGCATCATACAGGACAGCTCAGTTCTGGAAGAGCAAGGCTAATAATGATAGATAGTAAGTCAGAATATGGCTTGATTGATAATAAGATGTAGAGTAAAATTAAGTGAGTCAGGAGAAGCAAACAACTTCTGGAAACTGTTCTGAAGTAAGCTACCACTAAACCACTAAGCTGTTTCTTTGACTTAAAAATAAAAATAAATGAATAAATAAACTTAAAAAATAAAAAGACGTCTCAGATCTGAGGGAAGTACCTGCTATCAGATATCAATTCTTTTCTGATTTTCTCTCCTGAATGGATGTTTGCTTTCATCCAGAGCTTAGAAATTATTTCCTTTCTATCTGGCATTATTGCTGTGGGCTGGGAACAGAGTCTCTTTCCCACCTGGACATCACCTACTATAACTTATGTAGGCAAAGAATCCAGTGGTATTTTTTTTAATTTTTTTTATTTATTTATGATAGTCACAGAGAGAGAGAGAGAAAGAGAGAGAGGCAGAGACATAGGCAGAGGGAGAAGCAGGCTCCATGCACCGGGAGCCCGACGTGGGATTCGATCCTGGGTCTCCAGGATCGCGCCCTGGGCCAAAGGCAGGCGCCAAACCGCTGCACCACCCAGGGATCCCTCCAGTGGTATTTTAAAGAACATTTTGTCTGTGGACACCTGGGTAGCTCAGCGGTTAGGCATCTGCCTTCGGCCCAGGACATAATCCTGGGGTCCCGGATTGGGTCCCGCATCAGGATCCCTGCAAGGAGCCTGCTCCCTCTGCCTGTATCTCTCTCTGTGCTTCTCATAAATAAATAAATAAAATCTTTAAAAAAAAGAATATTTTGTCTGATTTTCTTTTGTAAAATATTAGGGAAAATATCTAAAAATCCACAGAAACAATTTTGAAGGCATGCAAATATTTAATTCTATGACTTAAAAACAGCTCCAAGGAACAAGGCCAACCTCAAGATAACCTATATAATCTGATTAAGAGGGACCAGTCGTTCTCCTGACCCTTCATTTTCTTGTTCAAAACCCCAAACTCACCACTTTGCTCTCCACAAAAAGGCTTTCTACAGTTGTGTCCCTAATATTAGTGACATAAGTTTTATCAGCAGGTGGTTTGAGGATAATTACATAATAGGTACCACTGAGTTGGACTTTCAACTTAAAATAGAAGCTTAGAAAGAAGGAGAGAGTCCTGGATAAGGAAAATTATTGGGTCCCTATGGGTAAAAGAGATTTACTTTATTATTAACTTTGAAAAAATATCAATATCTTTTGTACAAGTTCAGAAATACACATTAAACCACACACAGAGGCAAACATTCTTGACATTAATTCGAGATATTTCTTCTTCACTAAGTTCATTTCTATTGGATCATATCAGCCTCTAATTATGAACTCACATTAAAATCTAGCTCTAAGCACAACACGTATTAAGGCACAAATACCTGTTACTTTTTCTCAGTCTCAGAAACTGGGACTAAATGTTAAAATTTTATCAGAGCCAGAAATAAGTCAACTTAGACTCATGCATTAACAAACCTTAACCAATTAATTTGAATATTTTTCCTTTTCTTTTCCCCCTTCATTTTCTTAGATCTGCAATGGCTTTAGAATTTGGTTTTGCTTCATCCGGTATATGCAGGTGCATCTATCTGAGTATTTCCTGAGGAAGCAACTGATAACATCCTTTTGCTACAACATCAGTTGTTAAATATTCTTATAAAGATTATCAGTACTGCCATATATTTTTGAGGCATACAAGCCCTAGAGAAACTTTAAGTCTCTATACACATGAATTTATTAGTTTCTCTTAAATTACTTAAATTCTAATTTATTCAGATGACAGAGCAACTAACTAAATCTAGAGGAAACGCCATCAATAGAACCACATGTAAAATTTGAGTATTAATTGCAAGTCTAAACTTTACACAAATCTCAAAAAATAACTCTAGCTCATGCTCATTATGGAAATCCTACATTTTTCTCACACCTCTGCACTTTGAGTTATCTTTAAGACTGAACATGGAAGTACTCAAATACCAGAGGCATGACTCTTTCATGTTATTTATGGCCTGACCGGGGCAGGAAGTATCAAAAACCTCATGAGGATTCCCTTTCTTGTGTTATTTTCAGCATCATGTTTCATGTTTTTAGAAGCCAACATAGTTTGAAGGTTGTTCTCAATGAACCTGAATCTTTTTAAAAGCAAATCCTAACAGTCTTCATGGTTGTATTCTTTAAATTTTGTAAAAGCTAGGAGGAATACATCCCAGAAAGCTATTCCCTGACCTGCAATCTAGAGTCAATAAAAAGCAAGAGGTTCCCATATATTTAAAAGGTTTAATCTAAATCTTACTCAAAATAATCACAGTTATCTTATGTATGAATAATCCCAAGGACCCAAGTTGGATACCTAGCATACAACTCAATATCCTAATCACTGTTCCTGTCTGGCTAATAGCATGTTTCTTTGGTTTCATTAAAAATAGCAAGTCATAAAGTTTCTAGTGAATAGAAGCTATGAAAGAGTAGAACCAAGTTTTACTATCCAAAATCATAAAGGCACAACAATAACTTAGCAAAAGAATAAGATAGAGTAATTCTAACCAAGACCACCACTAACATATATCTCCCCCTCCGGAGGGTTGTAATGAAAAAGGCATGTCTACCAGGAAAGACACATTGGTAAAAAGATGCCCTGCCTATAAGAAAGGCATTTTCATCCTAAGAAACATGATGTGGTGGGTATAATACAGTATTCTGTAGAATTCTACCCCAACCACCATCTTTAATACTACCTTCATACCCAACTACATAACCATAAAGCAGGATTTGCCTTTTATATGGAGCCCCGACTATTGTCATGGTTCACATACCCAGAATCTAAAACAAGTCAGCAAGTGCTGGATTTAAAAATTTGAGTCATTTTAAGTCTTCCATTTTATGTTTATTAGGAGGTAGAAACTCTAAAGTTGCTTTCTATTGGTCAGATCAGCATACTCTTATTCTTCTAAAGTAGGAAGCAATAGAAAGGCAAAAAGTAGGAAAGAAATAGAATAGCTCTTGTGTATGTAGGATTAGTGGAGGCTAAATGAATTTTAAGTGCCAAATACCACTTTTTAAAGCATATTAAATTTCATAAACTGTATACAAGTTTGATAAACAAAAAAAAATCTGCTGTGGGCTTTTCGTAGATGGCTTTTAAGATGTCGAGAAATGTTCCCTCTATCCCTACACTCTGAAGAGTTTTGATCAGGAATGGATGCTGTATTCTGTCAAATGCTTTCTCTGCATCTAATGAGAGGATCATATGGTTCTTGGTTTTTCTCTTGCTGATATGATGAATCACATTGATTGTTTTACGGGTGTTGAACCAGCCTTGTGTCCCGGGGATAAATCCTACTTGGTCATGGTGAATATTTTTCTTAATATACTGTTGGATCCTATTGGCTAGTATCTTGTTGAGAATTTTTGCATCCATATTCATCAGGGATATTGGTCTGTAATTCTCCTTTTTGGTGGGGTCTTTGTCTGGTTTTGGAATAAGGTGATGCTGGCCTCATAGAATGAATTTGGAAGTACTCCATCTCTTTCTATCTTTCCAAACAGCTTGAGTAGAATAGGTATGGTTTCTTCTTTAAACGTTTGATAGAATTTCCCTGGGAAGCCATCTGGCCCTGGACTTTTGTGTTGGGAGGTTTTTGATGACTGCTTCAATTTCCTCCCTGGTTATCGGCCTGTTCAGGTTTTCTATTTCTTCCTGTTCCAGTTTTGGTAGTTTGTGGCTTTCCAGGAATGCGTCCATTTCTTCTGGATTGCCTAATTTATTGGCATATAGCTGTTCATAATATGTTTTTAAAATGGTTTGTATTTCCTTGGTGTTGGTAGTGATCTCTCCTTTCTCATTCATGATTTTATTAATTTGAGTCTTCTCTCTCTTCTTTTTAATAAGGTTGGCTAATGGTTTATCTATCTTACTAATTCTTTCAAAGAACCAACTCCTGGTTCTGTTGATCTGTTCTACAGTTCTTCTGGTCTCGATTTCATTGAGTTCTGCTCAAATCTTTATTAACTCTCTTCTTCTGCTGGGTGTAGGATCTATCTGCTGTTTTTTCTCTAGCTCCTTTAGGTGTAAGGTTAGCTTTTGTATTTGAGTTCTTTCCAGTTTTTGAATGGATGCTTGTATTGCGATGTATTTCCCCCTTAGGACTGCTTTTGCTGCATCCCAAAGATTTTGAACGGTTGTATCTTCATTCTCATTAGTTTGCATGAATCTTTTTAATTCTTCCTTAATTTCCTGGTTGACCCTTTCATCTTTTAGCAGGATGGTCCTTAACCTCCACGTGTTTGAGGTCCTTCCAATATCGTTCTCAATGGGGAAGCACTGGGAGCCTTTCCCCTAAGATCAGGAACAAGACAGGGATGTCCACTCTCACCACTGCTATTTAACATAGTACTGGCCTCAGCAATCAGACAACAAAAAGACATTAAAGGCATTCAAATTGGCAAAGAAGAAGTCAAACTCTCCCTCTTTGCCAATGACATGATACCCTACGTAGAAAACCCAAAAGCCTCCACCGCAAGATTGCTAGAACTCATACAGCAATTTGGTAGCATGGCAGGATACAAAATCAATGCCCAGAAATCAATGGCATTTCTATACACTAACAATGAGACTGAAGAAAGAGAAATTAAGGAGTCAATCCCATTTACAAATGCACCCAAAAGCATAAGATACCTAGGAATAAACCTAACCAAACAGGTAAAGGATCTATACCCTAAAAACTATAGAACACTTCTGAAAGAAATTGAGGAAGACACAAAGAGATGGAAAAATATTCCATGCTCATGGATTGGCAGAATTAATATTGTGAAAATGTCAATGTTACCCAGGGCAATTTACACGTTTAATGCAATCCCTATCAAAATACCATGGACTTTCTTCAGAGAGTTAGAACAAATTATTTTAAGATTTGCGTGGAATCAGAAAAGACCCCGAATAGCCAGCGGAATTTTAAAAAGAAAACCATATCTGGGGGCATCACAATGCCAGATCTAAGGTTGTACTACAAAGCTGTGGTAATCAAGACAGTGTGGTACTGGCACAAAAACAGACACATAGATCAATGGAACAGAATAGAGAACCCAGAAGTGGACCCTGAACTTTATGGTCAACTAATATTCGATAAAGGAGGAAAGACTATCCATTGGAAGAAAGACAGTCTCTTCAATAAATGGTGCTGGGAAAATTGGACATCCATATGCAGAACAATGAAACTAGACCACTCTCTTTCACCATACACAAAGATAAACTCAAAATGGATGAAAGATCTAAATGTGAGACAAGATTCCATCAAAATCCTAGAGGAGAACACAGGCAACACCCTTTTTGAACTCGGCCACAGTAACTTCTTGCAAGATATATCCACAAAGGCAAAAGAAACAAAAGCAAAAATGAACTATTGGGACTTCATCAAGATAAGAAGCTTTTGCACAGCAAAGGATACAGTCAAGAAAACTAAAAGACAACCTACAGAATGGGAGAAGATAGTTGCAAATGACATATCAGACAAAGGGCTAGTTTCCAAGATCTATAAAGAACTTCTTAAACTCAACACCAAAGAAACAATCCAATCATGAAATGGGCAAAAGACATGAAGAGAAATCTCACAGAGGAAGACCTAGACATGGCCAACACGCACATGAGAAAATGCTCCGCATCACTTGCCATCAGGGAAATACAAATCAAAACCACAATAAGATACCACCTCACACCAGTGAGAATGGGGAAAATTAACAAGGCAGGAAACCACAAATGTTGCAGAGGATGCAGAGAAAAGGGAACCCTCTTACACTGTTGGTGGGAATGTGAACTGGTGCAGCCACTCTGGAAAACTGTGTGGAGGTTCCTCAAAGAGTTAAAAATAGACCTGCCCTACGACCCAGCAATTGCACTGTTGGGGATTTGCCCCAAAGATACAGATGCAGTGAAACCCCGGGACACCTGCACCCTAATGTTTATAGCAGCAATGGCCACAATAGCCAAACTGGAAGGAGCCTCGGTGTCCATCGAAAGATGAATGAATAAAGAAGATGTGGTTTATGTATACAATGGAATATTAGCCATTAGAAATGACAAATACCCACCATTTGCTTCAACGTGGATGGAACTGGAGGGTATTATGCTGAGTGAAATAAGTCGATCGGAGAAGGACAAACATTAAATGTTCTCATTCATTTGGGGAAAATAAATAATAGTGAAAGGGAATATAAGGGAAGGGAGAAGAAATGTGTGGGAAATATCACAGAAAGGGAGACAGAACATAAAGACTCCTAACTCTGGGAAACAAACTAGGGGTGGTGGAAGGGGAGGAAGGCGGGGGTGGGGGTGAATGGGTGACGGGCACTGAGGGGGGCACTTGACAGGATGAGCACTGGGTGTTATTCTGTATGTTGGTAAATTGAACACCAATAAAAAATTAATTTATTAAAAAAATAAAAATAATAATAAAAAAACAAAAAAAATCTCTTACAAAGTGACCTGATGTTTGTCAAAATTTAGGATGTATGGCTTTCTTAAAAAATGGAGACAAATATCTTTGCCACATACATTACTGATTACAGAATCTCACTGAGTTATGTAAGAATTCCATACAGCTGTAATCCAGCAAGAGTTATCATTCTCTTTGCTCTGTTCTCTGTTCTAACTTAGGTCATTGACTGGGTAGTTAGACTACAATTAAATGTTGAAAGGCATGTAAGCAGTTGTGTCAGATCTCTCCAAAAATAGGTTGACAGATGCAATGGTTCACTGCATTAGAGAATACATTATTTTATGACCAGAATGCACGTGGAAAAGATTTAAAACAACTCCTAGCATGCTGTGCTCTTAGCTTGCTTGTGAGTTGGTCTATTGTTTATGATTAGAGGGAAAATAATGCCTAACACACACAAGCGACCAAGATCATTTTGTTTCAAGAGCATCTCTCCCATATATTATATGGGATATTATATCCTAGCAATACTGAAGTTGACAACAATGCTGCAGAAAAACTTGAAGACATTTTTTCATATATTTCATCTTTAATATCAGTATAGCATAAGAGGGAATAAACCTCAATTCTAGACCTAGGTTTAGCAAATGATAGCCCACAGGCCAAATTAAGCCCATAGCCTATTTATACTAATAAAGCTTTATTAGAACACATACATAATCTATATGCCATTTTCACACTGCAACAGTCAATCTGGATTCAGAGACAATATGGCCCACAAATGCCAAAATATTTACCATCTGGTTCTTTACCAAAAAATGTTGGTGGATCCCTGTTTTAGATGCAGTTTGTTATTTATTATATCTGTGTGATATTTAGCAAGCTACCTGACCTACCTAATTCCTCCAGAAAATTAAAGCTACTGTCTTCATTCAGCTTTTGTATGGGTCACATGAGATAAAGCCAATGAAGCACTTATCCCAGGACTGGATGTGTAGTGAACTAGTATTACAAAGATGATGAAGAATCAATCTTGATTCTTTCAACATGTTGAACTCCATCAAAGAAGCTTTAGATAATATTTTGCATAGCAGCTACTGGCAATTAAATAAGGGTGAGGAGGAATCTTTAAAATCTTTGGTGTGTTTAGCCAGGAGGCAAAAGGCAGGAGCAGATGGGACATGTGGGAACAGAGGTATGTGTAATAGTGCTAGACTGAGATTTTTGTTGTTGTTGTTCTTCCTGAGTCACAAAATCATCCCTGTGACTTTTGTTTGTTACAATGTATCCTGAACAACACAGTACCAAGAAAGAGTACCCCAAACTGCCCATTTAAGAGTGTTTGTAAAGCTTTAGTGGTACAGATAGTGTTTATTACTAATGCCACTATAAAGTAGGAGAGAGTGGACAAATACTAGAAAGACACAGTTGTTTTATGATGGAAAGGGCATACAGGTATTTTTTTATCTTAAAACAAAAACTAAAACTATCATCCTAAACCAAAAACCACCTTTAATACAAATAGGAATTGCTCAACACATCCTCCTACACAAACAAATATCTCTGTGGTTCTCAAATAGGTTTTTCCCCACCCCTACCCCTGGCCCCCAGGGGCCATTTGGCTAAATCTGTAGATAATTTTGGCTGTCACAGCTGGGAGGATGGGAGACGTTACTGACATGTAGGCTGCTAAACATCCTACAGCACCCCCATCCCTCCCTCATACATACACATATATATACACACACACAAAGAATTATCCAGTCATAAGTGTCTTTAGTGCCAAGGTTGAGAAAACTTGATCTAACTGAAGTCATATAAAAAGAAACAGAAGCAGAAAGCTCATAGCAAAATAACCAGTCTATAACACCTGGGAAGTCCTCTAAAATGGACTCAAAATGGCTTGATTAAATTTAAAGTAGCTATTCTTACTCCTTATCTTAATCTCTAATACAAGAATGGTCAGTTCACACATTAAATCTCTCTTTACTGACTCACTTCTATGTGTTAAGCAGTGTGATAAACACCAAGGATAAATTAGGCATAGGGCTTATACTATATAGCAGGGGGCATTATTTATAAAATCATTGTCTAGAATTATATTTACACTTCTTGTTTTTATTCTTTATTCAGTGTGTCATTATTTTGGACTTACCATATCCTAGATAGTGGACTGAATGCTGCTAAGGAAAA
Organism: Canis lupus familiaris; assembly: GCF_011100685.1. Classification (NCBI taxonomy): domain Eukaryota; kingdom Metazoa; phylum Chordata; class Mammalia; order Carnivora; family Canidae; genus Canis; species Canis lupus. The sequence goes on along the minus strand of NC_049225.1, from coordinate 63,448,436 downwards.
TATAGAAGGTACATTCTCTATGAAGCTTATTAATAACTTATATGATGTGAAAAGTGTTACAGGGTGCTTTGGTGGCACAGGAAATTAGTCTTTGGGAATCGAGGGAGGTTGCCCAGAAGATGTGACATCTAAGTAAGAACTAAAAAATGCATATAAATTGGACAGGCTAGAAAAGTGGAGAATTAGGCAAGGGTGAGAGTGTGTGAGATAAGACAGTGTACCTGAAACATTAAGAGGTGAGCCTGACAGGTGAGCAGGGTCATGTTATAATGAAATTTATATCAGGTTTATATTTGAACTTTACTCTAAGGACATTTAGAGATATTGACAGGTGTTAGAGTGACATGATTTGGTGTGAACTCTGGCAAAGTCATTCTAAAAAAGAATAAAAGAGGGGGGCACTTGATGGAATGAGCACTGGGTGTTGTGCTGTACATTGGCAAATCGAACTCCAATAAAAAATATACAAAAAAAGAAAAAATAAAAGACAATAAAAAGAAAAACATTGGACACTGTAGATGAAAGGAAACTGTGTAATCCTAAATACAAGCAGTTGCATTAATTCAGTTAAACGAAGATTGTGACCTCGAGTAAGGTGATGAGAGAGGAAGGTGGAGATCACTAGACTTGAGGGGTGCTTAGGAGGTAAAATGGATAAGAATTGATTATTGCTTTAGATATAGTGAGTGAGGGCAGAATTTAAAGATAATGTCAGGGATCCCTGGGTGGTGCAGCGGTTTGGCGCCTGCCTTTGGCCCAGGGCGCGATCCTGGAGACCCGGGATCAAATCCCACGTCGGGCTCCCGGTGCATGGAGCCTGCTTCTCCCTCTGCCTGTGTCTCTGCCTCTCTCTCTCTCACTGTGTGCCTATCATAAATAAAAAAAAAAAAAATACAGATAATGTCATTTTTCTTGCATAGGCAAATGAGTAAATGGTTGCACAAGATCCCAAGTATAATGGGGGGACATATTCTGAAGTCACTGTAAGACAGATGTTTGAGAGGAGTTTGAATAAATATATGTGTCCTGTCCCCTTGTTTCTCTCCCCTCTCAGTCCAAGTTCAAATCTATACCTGTCCATTAGTATTTAACTATTTGGCATAGATGAGAAGTGGAAAAAGAGAACAAGCTAGCTTACACAACTACAAATGCATTGTATTCAATCTTTGCCTTAGGCCTAGCCCAGAAGTAGGATCAAGCTACATAGAACCAGGGGAAGTGAGAAGGAGCTATGAAACTGGCTCAAGAAAAACATCTGATCTGTTGTAACAGGAGTTCTTCTATTATTCAAGAAGAAAAAATTATGCAAAAAGGTGTTTTATTGTTTACATTTATATATGATATTTAATTATACATAGCATACCATATGGCATTCCAGTGGCTGGTTGCAGAATGGCATTTTAGCTCATAATTTTAGAAAGTTCCCAGGGTTATGTTTCAAGACGTTTCATCTAAGATAGAGGTAAATTCTGAGATTTACAGCTCACTACTTCAGAACTTCCTCTAGACAGATTCATATTGATCCACTAATGACTTTTTTAAAGAAAGGTGGAATGGGAAAACCTTAAAAAAAAAAAAAAAAAAAAAAAACAGACGCCTGGGTTGCTCAGTGATTGAGTGTCTGCCTTTGGCTCGGGCGTGATCCTGGATTCCTGGGATCGAGTCCCGCATTGAGCTCCTTGCATGTAGCCTGCTTCTCCTCCCTCTGCCTGTGTCTCTGCCTCTCTTTCTGTGCCTCCCATGAATGAATAAATAAAATCTTTATTAAAGAAAAGGTGATGGCATGTCTGAGTGGCTCAATCAGTTAAATGCTGGTCTTTTGATTTGGGCTCAGGTTGTGATCTCAGGGTCGTGAGATGGAGCCCCACTGGTTCTGCACTCAGCGTGGAGTCTGCTTAAGATTCTCTCCCTCTCCCTCCACCTCTCCCTCCTATGCATGCCTTTTATCTCAAAGAAAGGAAGGAAGAAAGGAAGGGAGGAAACCCAATTATGTATTCCCTTAAAATAATAATAGCTCATAGTTGGGCACAGGGATAGCATGACATATTCTTAAAATCCTTCCTCCAAAACAAGAGATATAATGGCAATACCATCCTCTTAATATCCAGTTATAGAACCCTATCAAATAAAGGACATGAGGTTTAGTCCTCAGGTTTAGCATCGTTTAGTTTCTGGTGAAACTATGAGGCTTATGATAATTAACATTTTGATTTTGGAGTATGTCTAAAGCCTTTAGTTTATCTATCTAGGGTTTTGTCTTGGACTATCTTATTTTCTCACATCTAGCAAACTGTTTTTTTTCCTAGTGGCAGATTATCTGCTAGTAACTCAGCATTTTCTCCCTTGTATAGTCTCAATTTTTTTGAAATTTAAATTCAATTAATTATAGTGTATTATTAGTGTCAGAGGTAGAGTTTAGTGATTCATCAATTGCACATAACACCCAGTGCTCATTACCTCAAGTGCTCTCCTTAATGTCCATTACCCAGTTACCTTATCCCCCTACCCACCATCCCTCCAGCAGCCCTCAGTTTTTTTCCTATAGTTAAGAGTCTCTTACGGTTTATCTCCCTCTGATTTCCTTTTTTTTTTTTAATTTTTATTTATTTATGATAGTCACACTCAGAGAGAGAGAGAGAGAGGCAGAGACACAGGCAGAGGGAGAAGCAGGCTCCATGCACCGGGAGCCCGATGTGGGATTCGATCCCGGGTCTCCAGGATCGCGCCCTGGGCCAAAGGCAGGCGCTAAACCGCTGCGCCACCCAGGGATCCCTCCCTCTGATTTCATCTTATTTTCCCTCCCTTCCCCTATGATTCTGTTTTGTTTCTTAAAATTCACATGAGTGTAATCATATAATCGTCTTTCTCTGAGTGACTTATTTTGCTTAGTATAATACCTTAATCAGAAGTCCCAGAAACCTGGGAACTATATTTCCAAGACTCCCTGCCAGCAGTTTCCATCTTAGACATTTAGGAGGAGAAAAAAAGTTAGGAGGGGGAAAAAAAGGAAGCAGAAGCCATATTTTTGGTCCTCTGGAGGCTGGAGTATAAGGCCCATGGACTTCAACAGACATGAGATTATAGCAAGCCTCTATTTCCCTGAAAACCACCCTTTTTGGTGCTAGAGACAGCTGTGATCATTGTCAGCAAGTTCTTGCAATTTCTTCAATTTCCTGACTTCCTAAAAGCAGCAAACCTGAGGTAACTTCTCCTCCTGCCTTTATAAGCACCTGATTTCTATTTTGAATGCCTTCATGCTTGAAATTCACAATGACTTCTGTTTTCCTGACTAATAAATTTCCTATTTAAAACAATGGGAGAGAGAGTATAACATGGTGATTAACAGCATGGGCAGGCTGTCTGGCTTGCTTGTTTCCTTCTTTCCTTCCCTCCCTCCCTCCCTCCCTCCCTCCCTCTCTCCCTTCCTTCCTTCCTTCTTTCCTTCCTTCCTTCCTTCCTTCCTTCCTTCCTTCCTTCCTTCCTTCCTTCCTTCCTTCCTTCCTTCCTTCCTTCTTCCTGAGTTTTTCCATCAGAAACTTTATTTTGCAGTGAATCAAAAGACATTTGGGATTGGTTAAGAGTAAGTAACTATTTATATAAGGGGAGAAATGTCACAAACAACTTTATTAGCAGTAATGGTGAAGATATTCAGTCTTTCACAGGCAAAAGGAAACATGACATTTTTTAAAAGTCACTTTTTCTTACAACATGGACATTTTGACAAAGATATAGGTGAATTACTGCCAGATTCTACTTAAAATGCCAACACCCGAGAATTGTTTGCTGCGTATTTCAGTGTGACTTCTATGCAAGTAACATTCTTCTTTGGAATGTCAGACTTAAGTCTTCATTCAGTGCTTGGAAAAACAAAAAAAATTACAGGAAGTTTCAAGGGAATTGGGGCAGAAAACATGATGATTCTCTGCCATTTAATTTTACTTTCCACTCTCAAATTCCCATTCTAAAAAGCAAAACATAAGTGAGATTTTGTGTTTTCCCATCAACATTTATCATCTTTGCACATCAAGAAAAACTGCAAAATGTGAAGGCAAATGGCTTACAAAGAAAGCTGAACAAAATCACTTATTTAAAAAGACCATGGTACATTTTGTGGTTTGGGTTTGCTAGTGTTCATTTCCTCCCTAAACATCATTTTCAACTAATCTTCTTGCATATTCTGTAAAGGGATTTTTTTTTTCAAAGAAGAAAAAAGGTATTAAGAATCAAAACACCAAGAAGTAATCGTTTTTTTAAAAATCAAATTATAATTGACATACAATATCCTGTTAGTTTCAGGTGTATATCATAATGATTTGATATTTTTATGTGTTACAAAATAATCTCCACAATAAGTCTAGTTACCATCTGTTACTATACAAAGTTATTATAATATTATTGCCTATATTTCTTGTGCTGTACAGTATATCATCATGACTTATTATTCTTATAACTGAAAGTTTATGTCTTTTAATCTCCTTTACCTCTTTCATTCTCCCACCCCCCTCATCTCTCTGCATTCTGGTAACCAATAGTTTACTTCCTATACCTATGAGCCTTTTTCTGAAGAAGCAAACTGTATTTCTTGCTATTTGGTTATTTATTTTTATTCTTCTTTCAAAATAAATGAAAGATAATCTAACATATTAGATTTGCCTGCCTTTTTTTCTTTTTTTGCTCTGTTTTTTTCTTTTTCTTTTTTTTTTTTTTAACTGGACTCTATGCCCAGCGTGAGGTTTGAACTCACATCCCTGAGATGATCAAGAATCACACACTCTAGTGGCTGAGCCAGCCAGATGCCCCTGCCCGCTTGTTTTTATTTATTTATTTATTTTTATTTATTTATTTTTTGCCTGCTTGTTTTTAAATAAAAGTTGTAGTTGTTGAATTTTATACTTGTTTGGACTAAGAGGCTTGATATATTTTTTGTGTCTATTGTTTCTAAAATAGCTTATTCAACTTGAAACAGATCATACTTATTAACTTGGAACAGATATTCATTACTCACAAGATTCAAGAAATGGTTATAATTACAGCTCTGGGTTAGATACAAATATGAATAAGTCATAATGCTTGAGCTACAAAAGCAGAGTTTGTCAATCTGAGCATGTCCCATGTTTCCTATGCCTTTTCTTCAGCAGTCTGGAGGAAAAGATACACCTAAGGATGAGAAATAAATTTCCTGGCCTAAAGTTGCATATATGTAAAGAAAGGGAACAAAAAAGGCATTGGACCCTTCAAAGCTTTAGAAGGTTCCCACAAAATTCATACTGTTTGATGCAGCAGCAAGAATGACTTATTAGAGGTAGTTAGCAAAACACTGGACATCCTGTCAGATCTTTCTTGTTGGCAGAGTTCACTACAAACCTCACAAGAATGCATACTATTTACTCAGGAGATGTCTGGTGTTTCCCTAGGAGTCACTGCCTGACTGGTCTGAAATGTTCATTTCCTCCTGCTACACAAGCCAGAAGCAGATGGCTTATTCTTCCATACAGTTCACCTGGGAGGATGCAGCAGCCAAGGACCTTGGCCTTCATTACTGATGAACAATTCCAGGACTGAACACTGCCCTTGTTATTTTTATCTTCACATTTTACTTAATCCATTACCTTCAGGACCATTGAAGTACATACTATGGGTTAAAATAGCAATGTGTGCTATTCTGGGAGTTTCTCCAAGGTTCCCCAGACATTTTCATGCAAAGCTGGTGGAGAATTTTAATTCACCTGGATCAGAGGAAGGCCTGCCACCTTCCAAATATTACCTTTCAATGGGGCTTTTCCTGCATCCCAACCTAAAACTGCTAACTCAGCATTTCCTATCCTTTCTTGCTCTATTTTATTTTCCTTTATAATACTTATTGGTTTCTAGCAGGTTATATGTCTTTTTTGTTATTGACTATTTTTGTCCACTAGAATGTAAGTGGTACATGGATGTTCTGTGTCTGTATCCTCAGCACCTAGACAAGTAAGTGCCTGCCTATAAGATTCTCCATAACATATCTGTTCAAGGACTCTTATAAATAATCTTATACTGAAAACCACTGTGGATGTATAACATATTGTTCATGAAAAAGAATAAATAACACCGTGAACCTTTTTCACGAACATATTTGGTTGAGGCAGTGGTATGGTGTAATTGTCAACTACATTGCCTATGAACTCAGATTGTTGAGTTCAAATTCCAGTTGTATGACTACGTGCTATTTACCTTATCTAAACTTGTGTTTTCTTTCTGTGAAATGATGGTGAGGATGCTATTAGGGCTTTCCCTGCAAGGTTGTTGTAAAGATTAAATGAAATACAGTTGACTTTTGAACAACATGGGTGTTGGGGGTGCAAACCCCCATGCAGCTGAAAATCCATATAAAATTTTGACTCCCTCAAAACTTAATCACTAATAGCCTACTATTGCCTGGAAGCCTTAGGATAATATACACAGTCAATTAACACCTATTTTGTATGATATATATATTGTATACTGTATTCTTACAATAAAGGAAATGAGAAAAGATCATGTTATTAAGAAAATCATAAGAAAAAGAAAATACATTTATGATACTGTACTTACTGAAAAAACATCCGCATATAGACAGGGAGTGTAGCCCTAGGGATAGCCACTGGGCAGGCCCCCAGGTGATACCAGTGGCTTGGAGGCACAATGCAGCTGGAGGTGTACCACCAAACAGTGGCAGTCCACAGCTGCAGCTAAACATGAATGCAGCCTAGGGGCTAGGGCATAGCCACAGGGAGGGGCCTGACCTGGTGCAGGCTCCAGGCCTGCAGATGACTGGAGGTGGGGTACAATGTCAGAGTGCAGGGGCACAGGGCTCCTTGCACAGCACCATCCTTGCCCTTAGGGCACACTGTTCCACTTCAGCTCAGTCTCCTGCACACCAGTCCTAGATGCTGGATCCAAGGGGCACAAGGGATGGCTGCAGCTCTGACCTATTCCAGGGCCCCCAGGGGCTGCTGATAGCCTTGGTGGACCACCCCCAAGTACCCAGACAGCAGCAGCATGACCTCTGTGCCAGTCACCTTCAATTCGGTCCAGTGGAGACTGGGGTGAGCAGCTGTAAATAAATGCTTTGTGGCTTTTGCTGTCAACTCTTAAACAAAAATTGTATATAATTGGACCCGCACAGTTCAAACTGATATTGTTCAAGAGTCAACTGTACACATTGTGTGTATGATAGTATTTCTACCACATCTGCTTATTTCCACTTAATGCAATCTTAGTATGTGGCCAGGATGTATTTACAATAGCTTCTTCATTTCTGTAGGTCAAGTATTTTACTAGGTAATCTGTGAATCGTTACAGTGAGTGACGGCCTCCTATTCCTCATGTTTATCTCAATTGCCAGACTAACCTGTACATTCTGGGATCAATGATCAAACAGGCAGCCTCTCTCATGGTGTCCTTTATAGATTCAGAAAAGAGTATACTTTCTTTCTAGTAACCACCTCTCCCAAGCCACCCGAACCCTGAAAAAAAAAAAAAAAAAAGAACTAGAGTTATAGAATCTCATAAACAAAAGAAATTGCTTTTAGGTTTCATTGAGGTGAGGCCTCTCTCTCACCAACTACTGTTCTTCCTCCTTCTACCCTCAAGCTGGATCCCTTCCAAAATCTCTCTGAAAAGGTGGTCATGCAACTTCTGCTTCATTTCTTGCAGCTCCCCTCTAGCCCTTTACAAAAGAGTGCATCTCATATATGCCCAGAAACTGTTCTTCTAAGTCCTTTGCCCACACTGAATTAAATCTAGCCACTGGCTTAGTTCTGACCTCCAGAATTACCCAGAGTAAGATGGCTCTACTTACCATATTGTGCTCATATTTGACGACAACCTGGATTTCTCTTCCCTGGTTAAACATCCCTCGTCCTTATGACTATTCTTCATATAGCCAGGTTTCCAGGTCCTTCTTCCTGTTGTCCACTTCCTTTAATTTTTTTTCACTCCAATTATGATCCCCATGACATGCCTCCCACAGGACTAAGTGTGGCATGACCCGTACTGTGCCCTGGAATTTGATCATCGAGGATATGAAAAATCAACTTCTTTAAAAGATATATGGGCTTATACACACAGTTTTAGAAATTACATCACACTCTTATCTCAGAGCAAGTTTGCGGTTGAGTAAAATCTCAAAGTCTATTTTATGAGCCACTATTAAGTCAGGTTTGTGGCTTCTTTATAAAGTCAGCCAAACTGACTTGGGTCAGTACTCTGTTTCCTTCTGGTGGTCCAGAGATGTGCTGGACTCACACATGATTATCTTCTGACAAGCTTTGTACTAAGCTCCAGCCACAAGATTGCTTATTAGGAGCCCAAGGTATAGGTTTGGTGTCAGGAAGAGACAAACCTGAAATACATCTGAAGGAACTAAAAGGAAAGGTCTAAGTTAGCACAAAGAACTTATTAAGAATTATTCATAATCCTATGGTAATTTAAAACATTTTATCATTTAGAAATATAAAGTTCAAAACCTATTATGTCTGGTTGTTCTTACCCTCAAGCCCGTGATGTGTATGTACTTCAGGAAGCCAATGACCTTTTTCAAAAGCATACAAAATTTAGTGCAAATATGTGTTATTGATGTTTTCTGGGGAGAGTATCCATAGATTTCATCACACTCATAAAGGGGCCCAAAGCCAAAAAGAGATTAAGAAGCACTATCAACCCCCTATTTTAGAAAGGGCATATTTGAGCCCTGGGGTGTTAAGAAAATTGTCCAGGGTCACATAACTAATAGATAGTAGAGTCTGAACTATAATTAAGGTCCTTAAAATCCCATCTCAAGCTCTCTTCATTGCCACATGCAATTGCAGGAAAGCATTACTAAGTAGAAGAAAAAAATATGTATGTGTATTTGTATGTATGTATGTATGTAAGTAAATGAATGTGTATTTAATATATGTGTTTTAAATGTCTTAAAACATGCTGCTATATTATATTATTTCATATTTATATTCAAATATCAGTGAAAGGATCTTAGGCATTGCTAATTGACCACAGACATAGCTAAAAACATGGCAACTGACACAGGGTAGGAAATAATGTCTTCTCATAAGATGCCATGTAATAGCCTTCTTTGTGCTTTGCAACTGATGGCTTGGACATTGTAAACTTCAAAGTAAAATCTGTGCTTCAAAAGATCAAAGGAATTCATACCAAAAGAGTATAAAAATAATCAGCTTTGTTTCACTTATATATATGGCAGACAGGACTGGGAACTATGAAAATAGATGTCACATTGTTCTAAGTTAAGGGCGGGTGCCTTTTCTACTGTGGAGGAGTGAATAACAATCCTGTTGTATTTGCAATTTACTAATTTAACAAATGCTATTCAAACAAGAGGGTAAATTTTGTATTTCTTAGTTTTATTTTTATTCTAGTTTCAGTTGTTTTTTTTTTTTAGTTTTTTTTTAGTTTCAGTTTTTAAATCATGTATCAAGTTCCATTGTAAACCTCATGTTTCTGTTACCTACTTTGAAAAGCTTAAGCACCAGTAATAGTCTCTAATGGCAACTTAAGACATGTTGGACTTCAAAATACTAAGTTGCAATATCATGTTAGGAAAAAAAAAAAAAAAACTTCAGAAATGAATCAGAGAAATAAATAATCTTTTATTTGGGAAGGAGTGGGTAGATATTTGTAGCCTCATTTCATTAATGGAGAGACTGATACCTAAGAAAATAATATCACTTAATTTACAAAGATTTCAATGAAAATTAATATCAATAACAATATGGAAATTCAACCAGGTTGAAGCCCAGAAGTATGATAATTCTAACAATGCTAGCCCTTGGTCTTTCAGGATTTACCTGAAAAAAGGTATAAATAGAAATAATAATATCATTAGCACATATCTTAGTCTATTATTATTTTTGTGAGGTCAAAATTATCCAAGTCCTCAAAATGGGCTTCATTTTCAAAGGTATGTTCACCACAAATAGTTATTTTTTAAATCCTATTGATGTTGACTTGCACATATGTTCAAAGTTTCTGAAACATGAATGATCTTAGATCATATGGAGAATCACAGATTATCAGCATTGGAAAGAATGTAAGAGATTGATCATCCAAACCAAGGACTTCCATTTTTGCAGATGTGGCAGTTGAAATGCCAAGCAATTTCCATCACAGGAGAAGTAACTTAAAGTCACTTTAGGAGTGACCTCTCTATCACTCCCAGTAATTTGTTTGGTGAATTTGTGCTTCTTGTCCCCTTAACCTAAGATCTATAGAAAAAGCTTCATCAGAATTTAAACTACAGCTGCCCCTGGTCACTCACCCTCCAGGTTTCAGGACACAGCAGGCAAGGAAATAAGTCATCATCCTGCAGGGGTATCTTATCCAAATCAACAAGAGCTGCTGTTACACAACGAGGGCGGGAAAGAATGTGTTTGTCACCCAGTCATCCTGGTCATCTCTTAGTATTCTCTTGTGCAATTGTGATGATAAATAGACAAGTGTATCAGCAATAGCCTGAAAGGAGCATGGTGATCTGGGTTCAGACCTTTCAGGAAGGAGAGTCTGGGTTACCAGTTAATCCACCAAGACCAGCAGAGATGAGAGCCAGGGATAAGGGGAATCTAGAATGAATAGTAGAAAGGGAAAAGGTTTCAGTTGGATCACTGCAATGGTGGAGATATCAATCAGAATCTCAAAGGAGGTATTCCCAAAATTCATATGAACCAGATGTATCTGAGGAGTTCAAGGGGTAGACTACAATGAAATATCTAGATCGTTCTTCAGGACTGAAACACTTGTTTCTCCAATTTCTGACACTGCAAGCCAAGTCTGCTCCAGATACTGCCCTGAAAGGAAGAGACCCAACTTGCTCAATGTAATTCCTCCTTCTCAAAAGCAGCACACATTCAATAAGTGGTTTGCAGAGGAGTATAAAGACCTCATTGCCTCTAACCCAAGTCAGAACTGTCCTGCAGAGTCATCCCAGTTCAGGTGCCACAGTGGATTGACTGAGGCCTTTGCTGAGACTTCATTGCAGTCCAATTTCTTCCTCTTCCCTCACCACTTCTTTATTTCTGCTGATTCTGACTCCACATGCCCTAAATTTCCTTTCTAGGGAAACTAACTTTCAAAAGTCACTGACCCACTACTAAGTCTAGTAGTTAGTATTAGAGAAGACGAAATACAAGTTTTATGATGCCCAGGCAAACCAATTTCTCTTTATATTGTCTCTATTGAATTTGAAATCTGGACTTTTGCACTCATGCATACAAAACTATACATAGTATAATTTTATCAGAAGTCTGTGTAACCTGAATATCTCAGACATATATGTATGCTTAACACATTGCTGACCACTTCTTTTTTTTTATAAATTTATTTTTTATTGGTGTTCAATTTGCCAACATATAGAATAACACCTAGTGCTCATCCCATCAAGTGCCCCCTCAGTGCCCATCATCCAGTCACCCTCACCCCCCGCCCACCTCCCCTTCCACCACCCCTAGTTTGTTTCCCAGAGTTAGGAGTCTCTCATGTTCTGTCTCCCTTTCTGATATTTCCCACTCACTTTTTCTCCTTTCCCCTTTATTCCCTTTCACTATTTTTTATATTCCCCAAATGAATGAGACCATATAATGTTTGTCCTTCTCCAATTGACTTATTTCACTCAGCATAATACCCTCCAGTTCCATCCACGTCAAAGCAAATGGTGGGTATTTGTTGTTTCTAATGGCTGAGTAATATTCCATTGTATACATAGACCACATTTTCTTTATCCATTCATCTTTCGATGGACACCGAGGCTCCTTCCACAGTTTGGCTATGGTGGACATTGCTGCTATAAACATCGGGGTGCAGGTGTCCCGGCGTTTCACTGCATCTGTATCTTTGGGGTAAATCCCCAGCAGTGCAATTGCTGGGTCATATGGCAGATCTATTTTTAACTCTTTGAGGAGGGTATTATGCTGAGTGAAATAAGTCAATCGGAGAAGGACAAACATTATATGGTCTCATTCATTTGGGGAATATAAAAATAGTGAAAGGGATAAAGGGGAAAGGAGAAAAAATGAGTGGGAAATATCAGAAAGGGAGACAGAACATGAGAGACTTCTAACTCTGCTGACCACTTCTAATGGAATAGTGCAATAGAGGATCCTATGCATTGAGATGAGATGTTGTTGGGAGAGAAGCAGCAAGTAGTTAGGGACATCTGCATGGAAAAAATGACCATATGTAGATTTAAATAACACCCATTCGAATGATGGAAATTTGATTGAAATTAACATAGTCAAAGGATCTGCTTTTGAGTAAATTTATCTAGAAACATTCAGGTAGACTGCTTAATTTCCTAAGGAATGTGTTTATGCCTATGTTCAGTTAAAATATATATGTACATGCACACACAAATACACACTACACAGCAAAATATCTCAAGCATTTGTTTCACTTACTCTAAACAACAAAAATGTGTCTTAATCTAACATAGGAATCAAGGTATCTGAGATGTTAGAGGTTTACTTTTTTAAGCATTTCCTGTCATAAAGTTCCTCTACCTAATATTTTAAAACATTTACATTTGATACTTAGTTGAGCAGTGTTCTTCAAGAGTTTTGATAATATGGTAACCACTGAAAATAACAATTGATCTTGTTTTACTTGTTTTAATGAGATATAAGAACAAAGTGGGATATTTTTTAGTAAACAATAATAATTCCAACCCCTCTGGTTAAAAACTTTCCGCTTCTTCATCCTACATTTTTTTTATACTCAATGGTAAGACCTTGGTCACATTGGACAATTAATAAGTGTTTGAGAACTTATTTAGAAATGATTGATATTTTTCTTTTCCCACATCTTCTCTTGCAAAAAGATCTGTTAAATTTAGACAGATGAACTGGGTGAAATTTAGAGATGAATGCAAAGAAAAATTAAGCTATTAGTTCTTTTTAAGATAGGAAATTAAAACAATTGAAATATTTTCTCTTTCATTCACAGAATAAGTCAGGATTCTGAGGGTCCCAGACACGGCAGCACATGGATGGAGACAAGATATAGCAGACTGAGAAATCCAAACAGTTTAATCCTGTATATTAGTCCATACAGACACATGCTTCTTCTCCTGCATGGGTAAGCCTCTTGCCCCTGACCAAAATCACTATAAGATAACAAGTTAAACTAGAATAGAGCCTGGTAATATATAGAAATGAGAGGAAAAGGGATAGAATGATAGAATGCAGTCTCTTATAATCATAAACATGCAGCCTGTAATACTTTTAAATTTTAACGTAAGTCAATGGAGCTCACCATCAACTGCATAATATGAATACCTGAATAAGAATATTACAAAAAGATAGATATAAGTTTTCCACTTAGTGCTTCTTTAGGGTACAAGTGTGAGCAAAGTATCTGTCATATACATACATATATATATATATATATATGTATATATTTGGGGTAATTTATCAACAGGAAATGGAATGGGAAGGCTGAAGAAAAAAGTACAAGTATAGACAACAAAGCCCTTAAAGAATTGACTGAGTGCAATGGTTAATCTTCTTTTTTTTTTTTAAGATTTGATTTATTTATTCATGAGAGACCCAGAGAGAGAGAAAGAGAGAGAGAGAGAGAGAGGCAGAGACACAGGCAGAGGCAGAAGCAGGCTCCATGCAGGGAGCCTGACATGGAACTCGATCCCGGGTCTCCAGAATCACACCCTGGGCCTAAGGCGGCGCTAAACCGCTGAGCCACCCGGGCTACCCTGCAATGGTTAATTTTATTTGTCAATTTGACTGGTCCATGCTGTACCACATATTTGATTAAACATTATTCTAAGTGTGGTATAATTATAAAGTGTATTAAATACTTAATTATATATATCCTATTGGTTCTGTCTCTATGGAGAACCCTGACTAATACACTAAAGGAACAGGAAGGACTACATTGTACCCCATTATTCCCTCTCTCTTCAGAAAAGTTTAGTTGTGCACCTGAATAGTATGAGCTGGAACACAATGTACCATGTCAGACAAGGGACACTTTCCCAGAAATGAAGTAGAAGAAAAACCCAAAGCCAGAAGTTTGCTCTGAATATATACATATCCAGTTTCTACAACACTGTGGTAGAAACAACATCGGTGCTTAGTATTATAACATTTCTAGACCACTCACTGCTTGCTGTTTAACCCCAGCCATCAACAGCTTCCAGCAAAACTTCCTGTTGTTTCATTTGTCAGATGCAGTCTGATAAGAGCAAAGTGAGGAGTCAGGGTGGGCCACACTCTGCTTCTCATTTCTCATAAATAGGAATCCATCTGCGTACAGCATGCAGTGGTATATAAAACAAACCACAATGAAGGAGTTGTAGCAATCTTTTAACCTTCTGTATTTTGCAGAGTTCTCTCACCATATTTTGGAGTCAAGACAATAAATATTCGTTTCTTCTTTGTCTGCTCCTCTGTTCCAACTAGCCTGTAGGTCCTGGACCTTTAAGATAACATGGGCCTGTATGTAAGAGGTAGCACACCTGGGTTCTTGATCAGATTTAACAACATCTGTAATTGTAGAAATAGAACATTAAATAAAAGGAAGTTCATAAACAATGGGACCCCGGAAGGCAGCCAGGCCCTCAGTCTTGAAAAAAGTGCTTACCACAGCTTAATACTAATAGCTGGACACAGGTGGAGGACAAAGCTACCCAGCCATTCTGAAAGTTCAACTTGAGGGATGTATTCAGATTTTTCAGAAATTTCTGTGTCTTCCTGGGGAAAAAAAAACACGCATATTCTTTTCAAAAAGTGTAATAGACTACAGCTTAACAAATGAGTTCCAGCTGTTTAAAATTAGATTACTAAAATAATTCCATATAAGAATATTCCCCCCCCCCCCAAAAAAAAAAAAAGAATATTCCCTAGGAATATATCATTTTCATTAAGTTGGGATCTGGATGACTCATTCATTTAAGGTGCTAGTCTCCAAATTGAAGCCTAAGATAGTTAATAAGTATTAATAAGCATGCTGTTTGTAACAATCCTGTCTCCATTACTTAAATTGCCCATACTAAAAAAAAAAAAAAAAAAAAATGCCATTTTTAAAAACAAAGTGCTTGAATCACCACCCAGAAGACACTAATCACACTAAAACTGTTTGACCCAGGGGAAAGCAACAGAATATAAACTTGAAGAATTCTGCACTGGGATGCAGAAAACATGAGTGATGATCTCTGTTTTACCACTTGTCAGTCACATGAATTTGGGCAACTTTCTTTTTTTTTAATATTTTTTTCTTTATTTATTTATGATAGTCACAGAGAGAGAGAGAGAGGCAGAGACATAGGCAGAGGGAGAAGCAGGCTCCATGCACCGGGAGCCCGACGTGGGATTCGATCCGGAGTCTCCAGGATCGCGCCCTGGGCCAAAGGCAGGCGCCAAACCGCTGCGCCACCCAGGGATCCCTGGGCAACTTTCTTTACCTTAGTTGTCCAACTATGATATGGAGATAGTGTTTATAATGATAAACTTGCTTGAAGTCCACTGTAGCTGAATAATTCCATGACTTTTCTGCTATAAATTGTGTTTTTAATACATGTCTAAAAATTGTATTTTTTAAGGTTTTTATTTATTTATTCATGGGAGACACAGAGAGAGAGAGAGAGGCAGAGACACAGGCAGAGGGAGAAGCAGGCTCCATGCAGGGAGCCCGACGTGGGACTCGATTCCAGGTCTCTAGGATCACGCCCTGGGCTGAAGGCGGCACTAAACCGCTAAGCCACCAGGGCTGCCCTAAAAATTGTATTTTTAATATATGCCTAAAAATCAAACATAGGCACGTGTAACTTGGCCCCTTAAATTGGTGGAAGTTTCCTCCATGATGTGCCTTATATTTCTTCCTAGGCTTTCTTAATCCTCCTTAATGTGAAAAAGTGACAAGGTCTTTTTTGGATTTTCTTTTCCTGGTCTTAGAGTGTGTTCTTATGGAGATGTTGCCCCTTTAATTACTAAACCCACCACTCTTGTTTCTTTCACCTATCAGTTCATATTATGATAATTCATATGAATTTAGAAGATTATTCAAACATTGAATATTCTGTAAGTTCTACTTATTTGTCAGAAAGTTTACAAAATGATGCAAATGTTACATATTAAATACTAGTAGTTAGACATTCAGTACATAAAAACATCATAATATATTTACAATGCATATAGCCCCTCCTGAGCAGAGTGACTAAAAGCAATTTCTTCTTTAAAAATAAAATGCCATTGTCAAATAACTTAGGACCCTACAACCTAAAGACTCTAGACTCTAGAACAATTCCATATATAGTCCTCCATATAGTCCTTTGTGCGAGTTTTTTTGTCCCTGTTTATCCTAGAAAGCAAACAAACAAAAAACCCTCCATCATCTAAGACCATGCTTTTGAAACAGCAACAAGTAAATGCACATAGATACATGTTGACAAATAAAGGGTGATTCAAGCCAAATAATAAGCCTGATGCATTTTCCTGGAATATCTTTTGAAGATCAAAATGAAAGTTTGTCTGATTTTCTAAAATAATAGGATACAAAACAATTCTCAAATTTCCTATATGCTTCTTGAGAAGATACTCCCCAAACCAGCTTCCCTACACTCTGAAGATATTTATTCTTACTCCTCTCCCATTTAGGAACACTTCAATGGAAGCATTTGAGGTAATTAGACCTAAGGAAATCTAAAAGTATCTCTTCTTTGAAATACAAAATGAACAATGTAGTAGAAAATACACATACCATTTTCTACAACAATATAGATAACTTGCATTCTAAGTTGGTATCTAAGTATATATTCTGAAATCCTTGGAAGTCTTTTTAGCATCAACAGTGTCACTGCCTGCAAGTAGCAATAGTTTTCAGAGGGAAGGGAATAAGAAAAATATAACAAGGAATTTACTCCCTGCCCCATCCTCACTCTCTGTCTTCTCATACAAGAACTAGCTTTCTCTAAAAACTATTTTGTTCACAGAATGTCATAGAAGGTCTGGTTTCCCTTTCACTCATCTCTTTCATATCAGTAAAGCTTAGGTCACAGACTTAACATGTCCTGTTCTTTGTTTGGAAAACAGTTCTGGAACACTAGGTATAGAGAGCAGAGAGGATTCCAGAGACCAGAGCCAGCTTCACTCTGAGTCAGAGACTACGGAAAAGACTGTGGGAAAAAGAGCTGGCCTCCAGGGACTTCCTGATCTGACTGCTCTTCGAAGTCACTCCTTTATCCCTGCAAGAAGGAGGGGGCTGAACCCTGTTCCCACCAGAGAATATCAACCACAAACCTCTTGGACAAGGACATGCACATACTCCACCCTGCCAAAGACAAAGGACAGTTTTCAAAGGGACAGATATAGCAAGTCACCAACAAATCAATCTACATGTTGTTTTTTACAGGGACAATAGCTTATGTTTTGTTAAATTAAAAAACTATCACATGCTTATTATACAAAATTCAGACAGCATATAAAAGCACAAGGAACAAAGTATAAGAAAATCATGTGAAATAGATATATGATTCTCTGATAATCTACTATGTGCCTGGCATTTTATAAAATGTATTAGTACTAATAAAGACACAGAGGCTGCTCTCAAGGAATTTATAACCTTATGGAAACTTTGCACTTGAGGCAGTCTCAAATAGGATGGCAAAAGAGATCACTGGATGTACAGATTTAAGCACTCAAGGTGATTGTTGGGTCCACAGAGTGTTGGCTGAATGCCAATGAAGAGGGGGCACTCTGGGCAGTTTCTCTTATTCCTCTCCAGGAGGACAAAGACTTATAGAAGGCCATGCTGAGAACAGAGGGCACACCAGGGCCTGTCGTATCTTTTTTTTTTTTTTTTAATGACATTGAAGAAGCACTGACTCTGAGTTCAAAAAATAGCCCTGCCACACATAGTAATGTGGCCAACCCCTCTTAAAATGTCTTAGCTCGTTTTTTAAAACAAGCTTAGTAATGTCCACCTCAACACTGTGGTAGTATGTTAAGCCATTTATCTTCATAACAGCTCTATGAAGTAGCTACTTGATTGACACCATTCTGTGTAGGAAACCGAGACACAGAAAATCTGTGTAACTGGCCCAAGATCACCTACATAGTAAGTGGTAGAGCCTGGATTTGAACGCAGGCAGCCAAGCTCCCGAGTACATGCTCTAGGCTCTGTAGTGGTTAGTCACTACTGCCTTTTTCATCTCCCCTGAATTAAGTGAAAGCCTAATAGCTGCCATTTAAATAATAATCTGGTGAAGAAGGAGGGAGTGATTTTTTAGAGCCTGGGGAACTGACACCAAAGACTATGCTTTATAAAGTCTTAGATATTATAAAAATAATAATAGTTGATTGTCTTATCAGCTGAAAAGCATTATAGCAAGTAGTAGAATGGAGGGTATTATGCTGAGTGAAGTAAGTCAGTCGGAGAAGGACAAACATTATATGTTCCCCTACAGTATGAAATAGTGGCTAAGAGAGACACCAGGATGCCCGGGTGCTGATCCTAAATCAGTCACTACTGAATGAACTCCACTACAATAAGCAAATCACTCAGTGTCTGGGCTTTGGCTTCTCCATTGATCAGGTGAGCAGGGTGTAATAGGTTACTAGTTCGTAATCTCTTGGTGATCATAAACCACTTTCATGCGTTCAGTGAGCTCTCCCTCCCGAAAAATGCATATAGATACATAAGACAGAAAGCTTTGCATAAAATTCAGCTATGAAATTGTATTATGTTTAAGTGTCAAACTGAAATGTAATATCCATGAGGGCAAGGGACTGGTCCTTTTCATGTCTATATCCCCAGTTACTATAACAGTACTTGGCTCCCTCAAACTATCAATTGAATGTATAAATAGATGAGGACTCCTAGTCTCCTTGAAATCAACCCATATTAACCCCAGACTAAGAACCTTGGATTGAATTATTTTTAAGGCCTTTATTTTGGTTCTGAAAGATCTAAAGTTGAATCACATGAAATTCTCAATACTCTGTTGCTTCTGACCAATAAAAATGGCAATTTCATGTCCTTCAACCTAACATATTAATTTAAAATTTTATTCACTCACCTAGTGACTATCTGTATGTTTTTGATATCTAGTGCTGTTTTAGTTCTAATCCTGTTGATCTGTGACAGCTGTTAGTCACCTTGCATCTACCACACAATGAAACCCAGGCAAGCAGATAAATATGTTACATTTCCTGCTTCTTGTGAACTGACTGTGAATGCCCATCTCTCTTTTAGGTACAATTCTTTTATACCTTAACTTTCAGTTTCTCCTTATATTACATTATTTGAAATTTATCAATACTTCTATAAATGCTTCCTTTAAGAGGTAGCAGCTACCTCTTACTCTTATAAGTCAGACTTCTGGAATAATTGTTAAAACAGAAGAAGTGTGTTCAACCAGAAGCAAAGCTTTTAAAAATGCTTGCCAAGTATAAACCTTGGGTTAATTAGAGTGTAAAATAGCTATTTCATTGTGCAGCTTCTGTGTTTGATCATAAAACATCCCAGCTAGCATTTATTCAGCATTATAGGTATCCTTTAACATCTAGTGTCCATTATTCAAGCATTGTGCATTGTGAATTTGAAAAGCCTCTGGAAATACTCTACTTTTGAATACTCTTAGTATTAAATTTTTTAAATGCCTGAAACAAGTAGAATACACTTTTATGAGTTAACTTGATGCAGCTTAACTACTGTGGCAATATTTCTGAAATATGCTATGCATATGTTGCCTAACTCAGTCTTAACTATTACATACAATGGCAATGATAATTTATTTGCATTTGTGAGGAAAGCAAAATGACAGTATATGAAAGTTCTATTGTGTGGTAAGGCCACTCCTTCCTCTTCTTAACCATAAAGATTTAATGAGTGGTATTTCAATGAGATTTCTACCAGCCTTCAGCTAAGCTGCCTCTTTTTCTTCTCTAAAAGAATGTTTCCATTAAGATGGGTTGAGGTCAGTTCAGGTAGAATTAAGATTAAAAAATAAACTAGAAAAACTTCCTGTGGAAAGGGTAAAAACTAAGAGAAGCCCAGTGCATAGCAATGTCAGCCAAATAAAGGGAACAGAAATAATGATATAGATATAGTTATAGTTATTATAACATTCAGTGTGTATTTCCCTAAACCATTCCTGCTGTCTGCTATATTTGTTATGAAGTCCAAAGTGGGGAAAAATTAGTAGAAGGTTTTTTTTTTTCTTACTTTACTAGTTGCATTTTTTAAATATTTGGCTTGCTCATTGCTAGTTGGAGTTGTCCAAAAAATGATAGAATTGGATGAAAGAAATGAACATCTGAATCCTAAAGCAACTCAAATTCTTGAATGGGGCGTGTGTGTGTGTGTGTGTGTGTGTGTGTGTGTGTGTGTAAGAGAGGGGGCATAAAACAAAATCAAAAAGGTAGGCAAAAAAAATTAAAATTAAATACATTGATTCCTCAGTTGAACTAGTAATACTGAAATTATCACTTTTGAAAAGGTACTTAATAAAAAGGAAAAGGAAACCAAAGAGATTGACTCTTCCAACCCAGAATTACCAAACTTTGTAGTCCTTTAATTCTCTATAGACACTCCCCTCTCATTCAGTCATGGAAAAGCAAACCTGAATATATTTTCTAGAAAGTGGATTTTTATAAACAGCCCATATAACTCTTCACATGAACTCTTACTGAAAATAATATTATAACCATATAGACTCAAGCATCCATACTCAGGGAACTTTTAGAGAGAATGAGATGATTGGGGGTGGGGGGGGAATGAGAATCAGATCTACTTGTGAAGTATACTTGTAAGAAAAACAATAGGGAGAAACTTGAAACTCCTGATGATGATAAAAGTTTGAGAATTCTTTATTAATTTTAGTTATTCTATCTTTATTCAGATGAAGTAAGTATCTATATCCAGCAAAAGTAAATCCAAATATTCTATTCAGAATTTAATGCTATATTTCCCCAATGAAATGTCTTTCATAGTAAATAAGAGGGTTCAGATTGTCAAATTATTTACAACTTTTACAGGTTTTGTGTTATCAAGTATCTAGTAAACAAGTGGCCCAGAATTCCTTTCTAACCTGTACTACTTCTCTCTGATCTCCTTTGAAAATTCCGGAGAAACATAATGAAATCAATTATTTTCTCTTTGAGCATATTAACTTTGAAAAAATAAAGAGAAGAGGGAAGAGAAAAATGGTAGATAGATTTTTTTTCTCCTCTTGGAGAAAGCCACAAGTACCATGAAGTTCTGCTTTTCTGAAGTTTTGTGTGAGAAGGGAGAGAGGGGAGAGAGTTTGCAAAAATCCAACAATTGCAGAATCAGAAGCCAGAGCCAGAACCCAATCTGGGACAGTAATGTCCCTCCTCATTATCTTATCTCCAATGTGAAAGGAAGCAGAAGCAAAGGCCAGGGTCCTTTCCTAATCAGTAGCCAGAAAACCAGTTATAAAGGAAAAAAAAAAAACACAATTACCCTGAAGGAAGATTTTTTTTTAAAGATAATGCATTGAGAGAAAGGTTACTGATCAGTATTCTTTACTTACAGTTTACATTTAAAAATAAAAGTAGCAAAAGTATCAAAGAAAGGAAAAGGAAAGGATACTAAAACCTAAGAAACAATCACATGGGCAAAAAATGTATTTATTCCTCAACTGAACTAATAAAAAAGTGAAATTTCAAGGAGATACTAAATAAAAGGTAAAAGAAAACACAGAAATACAAAGATATAAAGAAAAAACCACTATTGAATCTTTTTCTCACAGTCAGATGGGAAAAAAAAAACTATAAAGAGGAAAACTATAAAGTCTCACAACAATGAAACAGCAACATAATCCTCAACTTGAAACTGCAAAACTCCATCAGAGAGAGCATGTCAGATAATACGAGAATGAGGTCTTCACTGGTTGACTGCAGTTGCTCCAGGTTCACCATTCCTTAGGGACTTACAGGAAAAACTTACTTCTTTCCCTCAGATCCATGATAATCAAGGTAAGCAAAGTATTTGCCAAAATAGTGAGCAAAAGAGCCACTAACAGAAGTTTTCTGATTTAGAGCGCCTTAGAATCACCTGGGACCTGGTTGAGAATTCTGATTCCCATAATCCTTCACTAGGAATGCGATTTCATTATCTGAGAATGAGGCCCAAGGATCCACATTTTTATTTAGCATCTAGAGTAACTCTAAAGCACCTTGCGAAGCACTGCATTGAAATTGCGGTATCAGATAAAGGGCTAGTTTCCAAGATCTATAAAGAACTTATTAAACTCAACAGCAAAGAAGCAAACAATCCAATCGTGAAATGGGCAAAAGACATGAACAGAAATCTCACAGAGGAAGACATAGACGTGGCCAACATGCACATGAGGAAATGCTCCGCATCACTTGCCATCAGGGAAATATAAATCAACACCACAATGAGATACCACCTCACACCAATGAGAATGGGGAAAATTAACAAAGCAGGAAGCCACAAATGTTGGAGAGGATGTGGAGAAAAGGGAACCCTCCTGCCCTGCAGGTGGGAATGTGAACTGGTGCAGCCACTCTGGAAAACTGTGTGGAGGTTCCTCCAAGAGTTAAAAATAGATCTGCCCTACGACCCAGCAATTGCACTGCTGGGGATTTACCCCAAAGATACAGATGCAATGAAACGCCGGGACACCTGCACCCCTATGTTTATAGCAGCAATGTCCACCATAGCCAAACTGTGGAAGGAGCCTCGGTGTCCATCGAAAGATGAATGGATAAAGAAGATATGGTCTATGTATACAATGGAATATTACTCAGCCATTAGAAATGACAAATACCCACCATTTGCTTCGACGTGGATGGAACTGGAGGGTATTATCCTGAGTGAAATAAGTCAATCAGAGAAGGACAAACATTATATGGTCTCATTCATTTGGGGAATATAAAAAATAGTGAAAGGGCATAAAGGGGAAAGGAGAAAAAGTGAGTGGGAAATATCAGAAAGGGAGACAGAACATGAGAGACTCCTAACTCTGGGAAACGAACTAGGGGTGGTGGAAGGGGAGGTGGGCAGGGGGTTGGGGGTGACTGGGTGAAGGGCACTGAGGGGGGCACTTGACGGGATGAACACTGGGTGTTATTCTATATGTTGGCAAATTGAACACCAATAAAGCTAGGCATGCCTATGTGTTCAGTCAAAAAAAAAAAAAAGAATTCCTCTGCTCATTTGCTGTCTATGTAGGTTGCCTTGGTGAATGTGAAACATCTTGGTTACCCCCTCCTCTAAAAAAGGGGCAGGCACAAGTTTTGTTGCTTGTGTTTGGGAAAAGGATAAAATTCAAGGTGTTTCCAGCAACCTTTGCAACTATCAGCAAGCCCTTTCCTTGTTAAAGCCAGAAATTTTGCTAAATTCATCAGACTCTTGTCTTCAAAGATCCAAAGAAATACTATATTTGAAAACCATTTTCAGATTATTTCTTAAGATCCTAAAAAAAAGGCAATCTATGTAAATATACATTTTTAGTAAGTACATGTTTTAGAAGGGAAGTATATGCTACTTGTCCAAATCACCAGATTGCATTTTAAATACATTTATTGACTTAATTTGAATGGAAATTGTTAGAAATAGGATTTTAAAAGTTATCTACAAAAATTAAGATCATACAGATACAAAAAATATTGGAAATCCTATATGTCATTTCTGAGAGCTCTCATCTTTCTAAATTTTCTTACTGTTCTATAACCTCAGAGTTGGCTAGTAAAACTCCCCTGAAGTACAATGGGGTGCTTACAGGCACTTATATGTGTGAGAATCTTGGTACATTACTGACTGCAAATCAAACCTCCTAGAAAACTGTCTTGCTTTACTGCTTGGAATAGATTGTCCCTTTCAAAATGGGTTTCATGAGTTACTTTGCTCCTCCAACAGAGTTGAGATGTATTAATTCCTCAGGCAAATCTACATTTTTAATGATCAAAAGTGATTTTATTATAATCACTCTTCCCATGTATGTTCAATTGTGAATCAGTTTTTTTATTTTACTATTCTATGATCCATTGAGTACTCAGAGATAGATATTTTCTATAAAATAAAATGTAAAGTATTATTAGACTAATAAAGTCTATTTTTATGGCCACAATAGCCTACCCACGATTTCAATCTTGGTCTAATATAAGATGTGTTACATTTTTTTATGTTGTTGTTGGAGCCTGAGTCACATTAATCACTTTTGTGGGAAACTGAAGCTTATATTTATAGTTCTTTATGCTATGTAAAATTTCTCTTCTCTCTCTCTCTCTTTTTTTTTTTTTTTTTCCAATTCATAGTAACTATAGCAACTGTTTGGCCTGGATATTCTGAGAGTCCTAAATTAAATTCTTCTGTTGTCAGACTCTATTTCATAATGCCAAGCCACCAATGACCAATTATTCTTTGGAAAATATAATTACAAAGTCAATATATGCTTTAAAAATGACTGATTTAATTTGAACATCTCAGAGGGACCATCTGCCCCACCTACCCCTCTCCCACTCTTGGGATCTTTTAGGATGCTGACTTGTTGAGGATGGCATTGATGTTAGCTCTCAAGGCCTTGGGATGCTTTTACTCTGTAAATTATATCATCTGTTTCCTGCTTCAGCAAGAAAGAGGAGATTTCCTGCTGAATAGACTATACCTTTGTTTTAAAGCTTTCTTATCTCTTGGGCATGTGTCTGCTGCTGTTCTCCCAGTAATTTTTCTGTGACCTGGTCTTGACCTCTGGTTTTCACCTATTCTCTTGTTCTCTTAAAAAAATATATATTTATTTATTTATTCACGAGAGACACAGAGAGAGGCAGTGACATAGGCATAGAGAGAAGAAGGCTCCCTGCAGGGAGCCCGATGAGGGACTCAATCCCAAGGATCCTGGGACGATAACCTGAGCCAAGACAGACACTCAACCACTGAGCCATCCAGGCACCCCTCTCTTGTTCCTCTTATTCAGCTAGTCTCCTGTTTTTGATCATCAGTTGTGTTTGACCCCATTATTCTGGTTCTACTAATCCAAGCTTATAGCATCCCTACCTGTGACTCAGCCCCATCACTTGCTTTCAAATTTGCCTCCACCCTAGCCCCCACCCATTCCTTTCTTTATAGGCCCTACTCTAACTTGGGTTTCTCTCCCCTGCCACTTCCCCAATATTCTCCTGATAAGTTGGTTCCCTGACTATTAAAACTACTAGTAACAGAAGCAGAGATCCACTATAAGTCTTCTAAGAGAAATATATGTAAACCTGGCAGGAACGTTGACAGCAAACTTTGAGAAAAATCAGAGTTCAGCTTTAAAAACCAGGACACCTGGTTGGCTAAGCAGTTGAGCGTCTGTCTTTGGCCCAGGGAGTGATCCTGGAGTCCTGGGATCGAGTCCCACATTGGGCTTCCTGCATGGAGCCTGCTTCTCCCTCTGCCTTTGTCTCTCCCTCTCTCTCTCTGTGTCACTCATGAAAAAATAAATAAAATCTTTTAAAAATAAAATAAATAAAATAAAAACCAGGACTACACGCATGAACAAATTGAGGGGTTTTTTTGTTTGTTTGTTTTTTGTTTTGTTTGTTTTTTTACCAGTTTAATTGTTTGATTTATTCTTTAGGAAAAAGAAATATCAAGTTAGTAAAAGGATGGTAAAATTAATTAGTTAGCTGACTTATGGATTTGTTTTAAATCAATTTCGTGCAGGCATTTTGATTGAAATAGTCAAATTTGTTTGTACATATGTTTCTGTCTCAAAAATACATATAGCATAACTGAGAGTCTGATATAAAAGGTTTTTTTAAACTATTAAGTGTTAGATAAAATTATCAGCCAGCAGTAATCCAGGTATTTTCCAACTTTTCTAATTATAAATACATTCCTATGTTCAGTTATACTTATTTTATTGCTGTTTCATTTCCTAACAATATCTAGCGTAACCTGCATTTCTTGCAAAAAAAAAAAAAAAAAAAAAGACTACTTCCACCCCCCATTACTTTGCATACTCCCATAGTTTTCTACCAGCTGTCTGCCAAAACAAAAAGTGACTATAGAGGAGAAGATGCCATTTCCAATGAAATAAACCACTCATAACAATGAGGAAGCAAATTACACTGAGAATAGATGAAGGAAAAAAATCAATCACCTTGCCTTGCTAATAGTCTGCTGAATACACTGGTTTCCTTTGAAATATGTGTTTTTGGATTGGGCTTTCTCTGGAGGGCTAGAAATATTGTTTGAGGAATTACTAATATATAGGTGGGGATTGAAGTCATGAGGTTTGAGGTATTTCTAAGAGACACTCTATAAAACATTTAAAAAATCCATATTGAATGAGTGAGAGAGAAATTTGGAATAAGCAGAGCCTTTCACGATCTCTCTAAAGTCAAGGCCAACACTTGAAGTCAAAAGGTCTGTCTCTAGCACACACATGCACACACATACACACACACACACGTAAATTATCAACCATTTGAATTACTTACACACATAAAAAAATGGCAGATTTATGCAAGACTATTAAGGAAAAAGGAAAAGTCAAGCCATCATAAACATGGGTGGAGTTAGGAGTAAGAATTTATTAAAATCCCTGTGGTAATTGTGATTGAAATTTTTGGACAACATAAAGAACCAAAAATAAATATTCTTGAATTTTATGGATTTTTTTATATGCTCTGTGGATACCACCTTCCCCCCTGCACACACAACACTGTACAACTATGTTCTTAGCTATACATAGATGTTTAATGGCCTTAGCCCTTAGTAAAATTATAATATGGTTAAAACATACCCTGGCACTTTAGAAATATAGAATTGAAACTACTTAGAAGTCATTTAGTCTAAAATATTAATTTTACAGATGAGCAAACAATATGAAACAATATCTCAAATCCCACACTGACCATTCCTTCCTCAAATCCTGTGACATTTTCTTGTTGATGACAATAAGCAACTTGTCTTTTGGGATTTTCCTCAGGGTAAAGGCTACATCTGCATGTGATTTGTATATGTTCCTCTAAGCTGAAGTGTTAGCTAATTTTAAAGTCCTGATTTGGTTTTCATAATGGCAAATGCCAAAGGTTCTCATTTTCCTCATGAATTTACTGGCATTAATTATACTAGGTATTGGACTAGGTACTTGATTTCTATCATCTCATTTCGTCCTTAGAACAATCTTATATATTGGGTATTCTTTTATAAGAAGAAAATGAAGTTGAGAAAATAGATATTATGGCCCTGGTAATATACTCAGTACATAATAAAAATCAAGATTTAAACCCAGGTCCATCTAATTACAAGCTTTTTCTGTGGTTCTTCCATCACTGGATTCTATTACCAGGTTCCAGGAATAATAGAGGGGGAAGCAGAGAAACAAAGTAAGTCAGAGTCAATACACAGAGTGCTCAAGGAGGAAACACCATAGGAGCCAACCTGGCACTGCTGCATGGTGAGTTTTCACCGTTAGGAGAATGATAGGTGATGCTGTGCCAGCACTAATGAACACATGCTTGATAGGAAGAATGGAAAAACACTACGATAAACTTTCATGATGTAATCACCAGGTTCAGTTTTACCAAAGAGTTCGGTGGCCTACTTCATCAACTTGATGGATAGAACAAAATATCCTGCCACATAGTTCCTCTAGTGATCCTGAAAAATAATAAATATTAATTTGGGATATTGCCTTATTGGAATGATATATCCTAATTTGAGTATTAAATCCAGCATGGATTTTTGTAACAAATTTCAAACCCCATAAGATTAGGAAATGTTGTCTACAAGTTGTTGGGGACAGCTGGAAAGAAATGACATTTTGGGCTTGAGCAACTTCTTTGATACTCCCTTACTTCCAGGAGTCTTGAGAATGGATTCCACCTTAATAAATACCAGTTGTCAACTTTACACAGAATCTGGAAAGTAATTAAGAATAGCTAGGATCAGATCCAATGAGTTATTTTAGTTTTGGTAGGAGTTTTGAATTTCAGTTTGCCAACATTCAAAAATATACCTTGGAATATGACCAAGAAAAGGAATGATGTTTGCCCCTTAGCCTTTCCACTGAACTCAAGAATCCAAATCTCTGTGAGAACATCATGCCAGCTGACATGCTAAATTCTGTCACTCCCTGGCTTAGAACCCTTCAATAGTTGCCCATGGCATTTAGAATAAAATTCAGAACTCTTAAACACAAACGTTATGCCTCTTCCTTATTGCCTCCTCTCCTTTATTTTTAGTCACTCCATTCATTCTACTGTCCAGTCATAGTCAGTTTCTTTCTAAATTCTGTCTCTTCTCCAAGCCTTAGCTCCTGCTATTCCCTCTTGCTAGAACAGTCCCTGCTTAAATGTTCCCCTTCCCCCATATTCTCTCTATTACACATATAGCCACCACTGGCTGGCTATGTACCACTTCATCTCAGTTCTCACTGTGACATCACTTTCTTAAGAGCTCCTCACTAAAAAAAAAAAAAAAAAAAAAAAAAAAAAAAAAAAAAAAAAAACCTCCTCATTAATTCTCCAAATCTGGGTTAAATGCCACCCATAAAGCCCCCATTTACCTCTGTATTTATAATATTTTATTATAATTTCTTATGATATGCTTTCTTTTGCCAACTTGGCTGTAAATTCTATGATGGCAAAGATGCATTACCAAAAATCAGATATTTGTTGGGTGTCCATTCTATGCTAGACATTGGGATACTGTGGCAAACTAGATGTGTAAGCTTGTATGTCTGCCTTGCCCAACATTGCATCCTAACATAAGAACATGCTTTTTCTCTCAGGAAAGATGTATTTACAACACAAATTGCTCATGAAATACCATGAATATTTTCATTCCTTGCATATATAGGATGCAGGACAATTTCTAGGTAATGAAATCTTGCTCTTTCAAGGTGGAATCAAAGTGGTCCAGAAGGCAACTATTAGAGACTGTGCCCTGCCTCAGCTAGATTAGGTAGTGCCAATGGTGGAAGACTTTTGGGGGGTCTTTGGAATACTATCTCTCAAGCCCTGTGCTAGAAATATGAAAGATATTGCCCTTTCCTCCTAAAGCCAAGATGTATCAAAATACTCAGAGCATGAATTCTAGTGGTATTGATGACATTTCTTTTTTGATTAATAATGAAATTATTTACCAACACTATGTCATCATGAGGTTATTTTCCTGTATGTTAACAAGAACACTGGTATGGGATATACATGCCAAACAATCAGTAAAATTACAAACGAAGCAGTCTAGGAATATCAACTACAGAAGGCTGCCATTTCTACCAATAAGTTTAAATTGTGCTGAAGATTCCCAGTTTAGACTCCATCTCTAGCCTTATAGCACCTGGACTAACATAGGCATCTCACTAATTATTCAAATACAGTGATATGTAATTCAGGTCATTAGTGAGAATGAAGTGAGGTGATAAATTAGTCCCTCAATATTCTGAACTTTGAAAGCCCTTTCTCTCCCTGGTATAATTTCTGTTGCCTTATCAATTAAGAAAATATTTTATTTGTCATAGACATATTGAAGTAAGAAAAGTTATTACCATGTAGATGATTGACTCCCTAATTTTTTGTTAAAGTAACTGCAATTCATATATGTAAGAGTATTTACCCACTGAGCACATTATACTATTTGACATTTTCCCCTCAATCTAAGGACCACTGGTAAAGTGGAAGAGGTTGGGAAAGAGGGAGAGTTACAGAGAAGGTCAAGAAAGAAAATAGTGAATGTTTTATATCAGATGCTTGAGATGAGAATGAATGAGACTACCTTAGAGATAGCTTGGAGAAAGATGCCTGTTAGTCTCAAGTCCATAAGAAAGAAATATGTAATTTACTAAGAGAAGAATTTTGGACTTTTAAATATGCATGTTAAGTTTCTTTTCTTTCCTAAGTCTTTAAAAATTATTATGTAGGGGGTGCCTGGTTGGTTCAGTCCATTAAGCGTCAGACTCAGTTTCAACTCAGATCCTGATCTCATGGGTTGTGAGATTGAGCCAGTGCATCCGAGGTCTACTTGGATATCCTCTTCCTCTGCCCTTCCCCACACTCACTGTCTTCCTCTCTAAAATGGATAAATAAATCTTAAGAAAAACTAAAATATAGAAGAAGAAGTATTGATGCTACCAGGTAGGTATAAGCCTGGTTACTGACTGAATAGAACATAGGACATGACAGACTAAGTATCTGCAGGGATGAAGCCTTAACGAAAGTTAGTCAGGTCACTCTGCAGAACCTTTGAGGGTTCAGGGGTAGGGCCACTGGGCATCAGGTTAGGCAAGGCCACTGGAGAGACACCAGGCTGAAAGCAAGGGGATTATTCAAAGTCTGTACCCTAAACAGAGGGATCTGTCAAATAAGCAATTATTAATTATTAATTATTATAGAAAAGCCAAAAGTTGTCTGAGAAAGGAACTTAGAATAGCAATGTTTCTTATTTACATAATCACAACACTGCTAAAACATGGCTGTTTACTATAAAGCATGTGATAAAATTATTAGGAAGCTGAAGAGAATGAAGCTGATGTGCGGTGATGACAGGCAGTGCTAGGAAGGATGAAATTCTTAAGCACTACAACAGGAAGTCAATAAACCATACATAAAACTGATATGTCAGTTAGGAATATAAATATAGAAGAAGTAGCAGGGGCAAAAAGTTAAAAGTTGTTGCTTCTGGAGCATGGAATAGTGAGTGGCGTAAGAGAAAGGATCCAGCTTTTCATTTAGAAGCTTTTATTTTTTTATAATAAATTTATTTTTTATTGGTGTTCAATTTGCCAACTTACAGAATAACACCCAGTGCTCATCCCGTCAAGTACCTCCCTCAATGCCCATCACCCATTCACCCCCACCCCCCACCCTCCTCCCCTTCCATCACCCCTAGTTCGTTTCCCAGAGTTAGGAGTCTTTATGTTCTGTCTCCCTTTCTGATATTTCCCACACACTTCTTCTCTCTTCCCTTATATTCCCTTTCACTATTATTTATATTGAGAACATACACTGTTTGTCCTTCTCCGACTGACTTACTTCACTCAGCATAATACCCTCCAGTTCCATCCACGTTGAAGCAAATGGTGGGTATTTGTCATTTCTAATAGCTGAGTAATATTCCATTGTATACATAGACCACATCTTCTTTATCCATTCATCTTTCGTTGGACACCGAGGCTCCTTCCACAGTTTGGCTATCGTGGCTGCTATAAACTTCGGGGTGCAGGTGTCCCGGCGTTTCACTGCATCTGTATCTTTGGGGTAAATCCCCAACAGTGCAATTGCTGGGTCGTAGGACAGGTCTATTTTTAACTGTTTGAGGAACCTCCACACAGTTTTCCAGAGTGGCTGCACCAGTTCACATTCCCACCAACAGTGTAAGAAGGTTCCCCTTTCTCCGCATCCTCTCCAACATTTGTGGTTTCCTGCCTTGTTAATTTTCCCCATTCTCACTGGTGTGAGGTGGTATCTCATTGTGGTTTTGATTTGTATTTCCCTGATGGCAGGTGATGCAGAGCATTTCCTCATGTGCATGTTGGCCATGTCTGTCTTCCTCTGTGAGATTTCTCTTCATGTCTTTTGCCCATTTCATGATTGGATTGTTTGTTTCTTTGTTGTTGAGTTTAAGAAGTTCTTTATAGATCTTGGAAACTAGCCCTTTATCTGATATGTCATTTGCAAATATCTTCTCCCATTCTGTAGGTTGTCTTTTGGTTTTGTTGACTTGTATCCTTTGCTGTGCAAAAGCTTCTTATCTTGATGAAGTCCCAATAGTTCATTAGCTTCACATGATTTCTTAAACTATGTGCATTTATTACTTGGAAAAAAACATAAAAATTTAACTAAAACAAAAAGAAATGAAATGAAAAAGAAAAAAGCAAGAAGTGCCTTGGATTGCCAAGATATTAGAGATATTCACCTGGAAGAAACATTGATTCCACATCTTTGTGTACCCAGGATGTCAGAATCCATTGGTGTGCATATAGAAGATATGTAATCATGTCTGTGTCAGGATATAATTAGAGTCACCATGATAGTTTTACAGCTCAAGAAGATAGTACAAAAATTTAGGATACAAAGTGTTATACTTTAACTCTTCTCAACCTCCACACAATGCTAAAGGGTTCTTTACAAGTCCTGTTCCTGTCTTGTTGACTGTTCTATTTCCAGTGCCCAGCATGGTGCCTGGTTAACATGGGTTCCTGAGGAGTAGTTGAAAGTATACAGGAAAATGTACTGAGACTGCAGAAATAGTAGTTAATAAGCTACAGCTGAATTAATTGGAAGGCATAGGGAGGAAGAGAGGAAGGAAGTTACAAGAAAGACTCAAGTTGTAAAAGGCCGAATATAACTGGTAGCCATGCCAAATTTTCTTCCTTTTAAGGAACCCAGACCAGGGTAAAGTTAAGGTCAAACCTAACTTCCCCTTCCCTAAAGGGGATTGAGAATAAGGTTAATTCAAGGTGATATCTCTGTTAATTTAACTTGCTTGGTAAATAAACACTTTGCATATGATGGGTTTGCAGCTTATGAACTATGAGGGCAATTCCATATCCCACATATGTCATTCTGGTTGCTCTTTTAAATTACAGAAAAGTAGTAAAGTATTTATCATTCAAATTGGATAGTTGAAAAAAATGTATAAAAATCTATGTTGCATAAGACACAGCCAATCAGGGGTGCCTGCGTGGCTCAGTGGTTGAGCATCTGCCTTTGGCACAGGTCGTGATCCCAGGGTCCTGGAACCCAGTTCCCTATCAGGCTCCATGCAGGAAGCCTGCTTCTCCCTCTGCCTATGTCTCTGTCTCTCTCTGTGTGTCTCTCATGAATAGATGATTAAAATCTTAAAAAAAGAGAAAGACACAGCCAATCAAATTCAAAATATAATTTTGAAAAAGAGCAGTGGTCTTTTAAGTAAGAATACAGATTTCATGTTTAAGAACATATATTAGTTTGCTGGGTCTGCCATTACAAACCTCCACAAAAAGGGGGGGGAGGCTTAAACAACAGAAATTTATCGTTCCATATCCCAGAAGATGTATGGGACCTTACGTACCAAGACTAGTAAACCAAGTATCTTTTATCTTGATGAAAGTATTAAAAGCCAGGAAAAGTGTAAAATTTTGAATCAAGTGCGTTAAGAAAGGAAAAGAGTCCAACAGCAGAGAATTCAGTTCATACATACAAATAACACAAAAATCAAAGAGGAGGTCCAAAAACTAATACATTGGACAAAATTAAAAAGCTAAATCACTGAAGATCCAGTGGGAAGAGAACAGAACAGGATGAGCAAGCAAGTCAGAGAGCCTAGGAAGAAATACTTTAGTGTCAAGCTATTGCCTGCTATTGTCCTATATGTGCTATGGCATGAGGTATGGGCAGATTACGTAGAATTATAAGGAATTATAAGCCTTATAATTCTAAGACTAAGGGGCATAACAGTAATAACTTTATAATTTAACTATAAGATTTTTTATTTTCATATCAGTGTAATGTTTGAAATGTTTACTATAAAGCTGTATCTGAAGTTAACTTATGCCTTGTGATAAAAACAAGAAAGCAAGAATCACAATTTGCATGTTCTGTGTCCCAGGAAAACTTTGTGTGTTTCCATATAGGAGGAAAGTCAGACCTAAGGCATCACGACCCTTATTCACCAACATCTCTCAAATTTCACTACACTTTGAACTACATATAATCCTGTCCCCACATGAACATCAGGTTATTACAGATTTATGATGCACCAATTAGAAGTCATATCCAAATGAAGATTGCACTTCAAAGCCATCTTCCGAAGGAGCTGTTTTATTTCACAATAGTTCAGTATAGTTGAGCAGATCCTACTTTGTTATTTATATCAAAAATAGTATTCCAGGGGTAAATCTTATTCTATGAAGTACTCAGGTATCCCAGAAATGTCTCATGACTTTATTTTCTTTAAATTTAATTAATTCAAACTTGAATACCTTCCTGTAAGGGTTGATATGAATATCAGTATTAGTTATTATTGGAGGTTTCTTCTCATACCATTCCTTACTGCCTTCCACAATCATATGTGAACTTAGAAATCCTACATACAATCCTATTTCTAGGCTTTCTCAAGTCTTTGGGACATCCTGATCACCATATTATTCTTATCGAAACACTCATGGTCTCTTAATATCCAATATCTCTTTGTTTTCACTAGGCAGAAGAATTTTCTAGAATCACCAATACCCATCACCCAGTCTCCATATGCACACTGTGAAACTGCCCCTTCTTCTGATGTCAGGAAGAACCTGGTCAATAATTTGTGCCACTTTTAATGAAATAGATCATAGGTCCCAACTCCCAGAAAAATCTGAACTTTTCATCCATTCACCAGTCTGGGGTTACTTTTTACTTTGAGTCCTTCTAGTTCCTTCTCCTACCTCTTTATCACCAGTACCCTTTAATATCATT
This sequence comes from Canis lupus familiaris, assembly GCF_011100685.1. Taxonomy (NCBI): domain Eukaryota; kingdom Metazoa; phylum Chordata; class Mammalia; order Carnivora; family Canidae; genus Canis; species Canis lupus. Next base: position 63,414,039 of record NC_049225.1, on the reverse strand, counting down.
AAGTAGTACATGCTTTTAAAACACAAATATACCAAAGCTAGAAAGAGTTCGTGTACAGAATACCTTGTTCAGTGAAGAAACAAAAAGTACCCTTAGAACAAAAGAACAAAAAGAACCTGTCCACTTTCTGGGAACTGGGAAGGAAAAAATATACCTAGAAGTAAGCACAAATTCATCTCTCAAGAAATCGTCACTACAATTTCCAATGTCCATTAAGAAAGTAACATTATTACATTATAGTTATATTTCATTTATTTTAATAAAGTAGTGATAATATTACTACACAACCACCATGGAGTGTTCCTAGGACCATATTAGGGTCCCCAAATGCAATTCTGAAACAAGAAGTTGAATAAAGTATCTGAACAATGCTAGTGCTATCATTGAATTTAATTCTCAAGAGCTATTGTACAAAAGGGAAAATTGTTGATTCAAGAACAAGTTACTTTCAAGTAGTTGAAGTTGTCATGAATTACTTATTCGTGAACTACTTAAGTTGTTTCAGTCATAAATAGAATTCCTTTTCCTATCTCTTAGTTTTTACCTGAAATTTCATTTTCTCTCTTCAGCCTCTCAATGCCTGCACTTCTTCTACCACTACTCTTAGCCCTCAAAACTGATTATACAATCGATGAATGATTTTTACATTCCCAGGACAGGTAGCAGCATGGCCTGAAGTTGGGCGTATGGGCTATGGTATAGAAGAATTAGAGAAAAGGAAACTACAAAACATTGTTGAAAGTAATTAAAGAAGATATTTTAAAAATGGAAACACATCCTGTGTTGATGAATTGTAAGGCTTTATATTAAGATGTTAAGACCAGTATTTCCCAGTTGATCTACAAATGCAATACCAATCCTATGAAAATTCTAACTGCTTTTTTTTTGAAGGAATGAACAAAATGATCCTAAAATTAATATGGAAAGGCAAGGGATCCAGAATAGCCAAACCAATCTGAAAAATAACACAAATGGAGGAGTTTTGAGAAATTTCCTGATTTCTAAACATAGTACAAAGCTACATTAATCAAGATAGTATGATAAAAACAAAAAAATAGACCAGTGGAACAGAATTAAATGTTCAGAAATAAACCTTGCCCATATGGTCAATTAATTTTCAATAAGAATGCCAAGACCATTCACTGGGGGAGAAATAGTCTTTTCAACAAATAGTACTGAGAGAATTGGATATCCACATTTAAAAGAATGAAGTTGGACCTCACACCACATATAAAAATTAGCTCAAATGAATCATAGGCCTAAACAAAAGAGTTAAAACTATAAAACTCTTAGAATAAAACATGTAAATCTGCATGATCTTGGATTAGCAATTTCTTAGATGTAACACTAAAAACCCAACAACCAAAAGAAAAATAAATAAATTTGGGATGCTTGGGTGGCTCAGCGTCTTGGGTGGTTGAGCATCTGCCTTTGGCTCAGGGCATGATCCATGTTTCTGAAATGAAGTCCCAAATCAGGCTACTCAAAAGGAGCCTGCTTCTCCCTCTGATGATGTCTCTGCCTCTCTTCTGCTTCTCATGGATAAGTAAATAAAAACTTAAAAAAAGGAAAAGAAAAATAGATAAATTTGTCTTCATCAAAATCACAAACTTTTGTGCTTCAAAAGACTTATCAAGATAGTGAAAAGTCAACTCATCAAATGGGAGAAAATAATTGTAAATCATATACATGATATGAGACTAGTATCCAAAATATATGAAGAATTCTTACAACTCAACAGTAAAAAGACAACTCAATTTTAAAATGAGCCAAAGACTTAATAGATATTTCTCCAGAGAAAATAGACAAATGACCAATAAGCACATGATAAGGTGTTCACCATCATTAGTCATTAGGAAATTATAAATCAAAACCATAATGAGATACTATGCTATACACACTAGGATGGCTATAATCAAAAAGGTAATGATAATGATCTTTTGAGGAGTTTATTGAGACCTTTAGGTGCAGATAAAAACAGATTCAGAAGATAATAAAGAGGGATCCCTGGGTGGCGCAGCGGTTTAGCGCCTGCCTTTGGCCCAGGGCACGATCCTGGAGACCCGGGATTGAATCCCACGTCGGGCTCCAGGTGCATGGAGCCTGCTTCTCCCTCTGCCTGTGTCTCTGCCTCTCTCTCTGTGACTATTCTAAATAAATAAAAATTTTAAAAAAAGAAGATAATAAAGAATCAAAGGATCTCTGGATCATCATTAGTCTTACAAAGAATCTTTAGGACATTCCAGGACCAGGACTTTGTACCCAGACATAAAAGTGTGAACTATGCATTCTATTAGCCTGTCTGTGGCTTTGATAGTTCCCAGCTCTGGGTTGTGCAGCCAGTGAAGCAGCTGCCTAGAGAAGCACTTGACAGACGGTCACTAGGAAAGGATTATGAGCCAAAATCCAAAGTACAACTTCTATCTTTAACTTCATTTTAGAAAAGGGAAGAGGGTGGAGTTGGAATGTATGGAAATAATCTTGCCTCTGTATGGACTGCACTCAGCATACTTAATTTCAATGTAAAGAAATGTACTAATATCTACTTAGAGTCCATTCTCTGATCATTTTTATGTTAAATATTTTAAAATATACAAGATCAGGAAATCATAGAAAACATTTAACATTGCTTTATCATTCTCTTATTTATTCAAAAATGTTTGTTATAGTTGTTTGGCTATTTTTGCTCTCCTCATTACAATATTTATTTCATCAAATAGATGTTCATCACTTTCCATTCCTGAAAGGCACTAGTGTAGTTTGTGCTCTTGTGCTCTGACCTTTGAAATAATTCATAATTGAACTAGTGAATGCTGTTCCCTCATTTTCCAACCTCAAAGCTAGCAAATAAGTGCTAGAATAGTCCATGACCTATAAGAAAGAATGCTAAAAAGCGTATAATTATTAGAGGATGGTACTGTTTTCTGCAAAGCAACTAGACACTGAATGTCTTGTTTTAGAGAAAATAAATAATAGGAATAAAAAATGATCCTTTATAAATTTTCCTATAATCCATTACTAAAATTATACTTTAACTGAATCAGAAAACAGCTCATAATTTTTCAATTTGAATACATTCCTACTATTTGCTTGATAATCTGCTCAATATAGAGATTCAGAAATTACTAAGCATCTCACAGCTTAGTGGTGAAAATAGATGTATAAATAAATACATTTAAATTCCTTTTAATCACTGTAACAATGGAACCATACACACAATATGGAGAAGGGAGTGTTTAATTCTGTAGAAATGTCAAGGAAATCTCCACAATGTCAGATTTCTTAGTGACAGGCTCAGATAGTACCATGACTCTACCTTTGATAGCAGTTATAGCACAGATGCAACTCTCCATTTATTCAGTGATTATTTAATTAATGCCTATCTCCTCCATTAATATGTAAGTTCCACTTGGGCAGAGTATATCTGTTCTTGTCCACTATTAAATTCTCAACATCCAGGATACTTTGTACAAAAGGCTATTTTTTAGTACCTCTTAAATATTGATGAGTATACGCAGGAAAAATATTCCTAAGGGAATACATTAGGATACCTCACTTGGCCATTGGAAACAGATTAGGAGTTTTACAAGCATAAAGAGGACATTGGAGGCAAAAGTACAGCAGTATGGGCAAAGAGATGAAGGCATGTGTGCTTGATGCTGAGATGTAAAATCTGAGACGGGATTTGGAGGAACATGTGAGAGAGGGCAAAAAAAAAAATGTGTACCCACATACTCACACATATATATGGTAAACTCACATAACCCAGTCACACGTAGTTACACTCATATATACCCTTACACCCACTTATAAACATACTTATATAATATACAGTTTTTATTTGAGATATGTTTTAGCTGGCAATGAGTGAATCTAGAAGAAGGGCAAGAAATAGCAAAAACTGATCAAATATGTTAGATTAATTAGCTACTGGGTGACGAGCATTAAAAACTTTTTTTCAAAAAAGGCACAAAATTAAAATTCCAAATAACAATAATGAGGTGATGGAGGTGGAGGGATATTTAATGAATAATTAAGGACCCCTTATGATAGAAAGGATAGAAATATTGCAGAGTCACAAACTTTTAAAGATTGTCTTGTAATTGAATATGCATCCTCAAATTAGAAGTGCAAAGTAATTCAATATAAATTCAGTCATGAGCCAGAAGAGATTTGGCTAAGTTGGACCACTATCACAGAACAGCAAGTTTTCTCTAGATATGAAATTTCTCAAGGACAAAGTAGTGGTTGGATCATCCTTAATGAAACACTGGACTACCCATAGACTGACAATTTTTTTTTTGTCAGAAGATAAGAAGCTTCAAGGGAGTGAATTTCTGTCTTTACCAATGAATATGAAGTTGGCCCTGGATTGCTGTAATTGACAATGTATTCTTTGCAAGGACTGTCACTGTAGATGCTACTATGGAATCTGTCATAGAGATTTCTTCAGGAAATGGGAATTCCCCTCTAGACCCAAAGTTCACAGCTCTTGGATCCTCTTTCAAAGCCATCTATCAAGGCATAGTTCAGCCCTTGGAATCGTAGATCGGGAGTGAACCATCTGCCACTGCACTAAGGGTCCCTCCCATTATCCTGAAATTTCCTCAGTAAAGTCAGCCCAAAATAGGTCTATCAGAGCTGTCCTACCCCCTGACCCATATCAACTGACCTAATATTTCTCTTATTGAAGCCTAACCTCAATGGTGCCAGGATGGCATCTATCCCTGCCTATGCTGTGCCACAGAGGGAAGAAAAGCACAAACTGGTTTCTGTGCAGGCTCAGGGAGACTCTCCCTGATGGCACTGCTGGCCTCATCTCATCCGAGGCAATAAGGGGGAAACTTTGAACATTTTGAAGGAAGCATTCTAAAGCATGGACTCTCTGTGGCCCAGGGTTCCTTCTTTCCCAAGTCTTAGGACAGTAGTGTGCAATGGAGACAGTGCTACAAGAATAATATTTAGCAATGAATTAAATCCAAGTTCCAAATTCTGATTGGGCTGAATGCCCCCAAGGCCCAAGTCTCAGATTTACAAGGACACTAGTCAGTATGTTCCTCCTTGAGGCCCAGTGGATATGAGATGGCATACAAGGCCAAAGTTTGGCTATAAAAAGAAAAAGAAGAGACTTCATCAAATTCACTGTTCCTATTTTTCATTATCATAGAATGTTGATTATTTCATTATTCATGTCCAAGATTCTACTGAATATAAGATAATTATTACCACATCAATAGCTACTTTTTACTTACTTTGCCTTTAAGAAATTTACAGGAAGATTTAATTAAGAAGACTTGACAAGGCAATATATTTCTAAGAAGCTGTTGCATGCTACAAATGGCAACATGAGGTCAAATACCAATGATTTTATCCTCAAATGAACTATAATAACTTCCCTGAAATGTACTCCTTGGAATTTTCAATTGTTATAAAATGGAATTTATCATTAGGGAAAGAAACTAACACAGTGTTTTGGACTAGAATAAAAATCAGAAAACTCTAAATTATTTTTTTTCTAAATTATTTTTAAATGCAAATAAATACAAACAAGGTAAGAGAAGAGAGCTAACATCCTACACTCACAACCAGGCATTAAGATGACTAAAACTCGTCCAGCTACCTTGTCAGCTTGATGTGGCAGGTTCTGTTTGCTCTCCAATTATGATGACTCATACATACCTTGTTTCTGTTTCTATGTCTCCTTTGCTATTATCCAAATAACACTTTCTATAGGTTTTAAATTTAAACTCAAAGAAGGAGGGAATAGTATACTCTATTAAAAAGAGATCTGACATTGGAGTGAGAAAATTCTAAATGATCCTGCTTTTAGACATTATTTCCAGTAAACTGAACTTCAATTTACTCAACTAAAAATGGGTATATGGTATATTAATCTTTATCATGAAGAGTTGTTGTGCACCTTAAGCATAACTATGTTAAACTTTTGTCATAGTACTTCGCATAAGTCAAGATCACAGTGTATAGTATCACTTATTTTTATCACTATTTTTTGGGTCTGGTATTCTTGGCTAAATATCATCTATACAAGAGGTGAGTACCTTATGCCTGGATATCTCACAGATTATTAGCAACTTTTGGGCCAATTTAGGCCTGTCAACTGTGGCCAGAGTGATAGGGTAATAAGATGCACTGTGCTAGCAATGACTAACTGGGCTACTTAACAGAGTTCTGGAGAGTTTCAGATGTTATCCTAAAGTGGGTTGGCACTGCCTTGCAGTTTTGCTAGTTCAGTACAGCATCTCCCAAAAGACAACTGGTAGCAGGTTTGCCAAGTTCCACTTACTCCTTTGTAAAGGGTCTCAACAGAGTGTATGGTTTCCAGTTTACATTATTTCAAATTAAATGTTTTTAATGTAAATCATCCAACCTTGCCCTTTATCTTTTGAAAAAAAAATTCATTAATGGACTAAATCCCATGAATGACAGAGCATCTCTTGCCAAGTCTGGCTCTAAACTGATAAATCTGAGCTCTGGAGGAAAACTAAAACATTTGAGGTTTTGTGGTCATTTACCCATGACCAAACTTAACTTCCTATTTTGGAGAGAAAAAATTAATATTAATCCTCATTTGAAAATCCCCAAAGATTTTTCAGATACAAGTCTTCAAACCAGAAGCTGGGGGAAAAAAAAAAGCATAAATAAGTGAAAACATGTGAGAATCGTTTCCTTTAAAATGTACATTAACTTTTTAAGTTCAAGTAAAGGTCATTTGACCAAGTCAAAAGCTTTGTACCTCATGTACAAATACCTCTAAGGGCTGTGATTAGAAGTTCTTGATTTCCAGCTTATGCATACAATATTGTAACGGTATTCATTGCCTGTAAAAGATGTATCAAACAACAAAGGTAATCTGAAAGCCCTTAGAATCCCAGGGCATAGTCATTAGTAAAAACAACCCCCAAATATTTCCAAGTAGGTTAGGAAGGACAGTTCACCTATGGTGAAACTCATCTGAATGGTATGTATAGTGATGTCCTCTCACTTCCTCTCCTCTGTAATAGTAGTAAGACAGGAACCATTCTCTCGAACTGTACTCACCAATAGAGCTGTCTACAATAATGTAAATTATTAGCACCACCTTCCGCCCAGGGTGTGATCTTGGAGACTCGAGATCAAGTCCCACGTCAGGCTCCTGTCATGGAGCCTGCTTCTCCCTCTGCCTGTGTCTTTGCCTCTCTCTCTTTCTCTCTCTCTCTCTCTCTCTCTCTCTTTCTCTGTGTCTCTCATGAATAAATAAAAAAAAAATCTTAAAAAAATATAATGTAAATTTCCCCATTCTGCAGTGTCCAATACCATAGCCACCAGCTACACAGGAGTAATTTAAATATGGCTGGGACTGAGGAACTGAATTTTTAATTTTATTTATTTTTAATTGACTTTAAATTTAGATAGCTACATGTAAATTAACAGTGGCTACCACAATTATCAGTGCAGGTCTACATAATAGGAATATACTACTCCTTGAACAAATATCTATAATAATAATAGCAAGTAGTAACAATAATAATAAATACCTAATATCGTTAAGCACTTAGGGCTTTACACGTTTATTCCTCACAGAGCCACCGCCTTATCACCCATGCCCTGGGTGTTGATAGACTTGCTCTTGATAAGATGCTATCCTAATAACTAGAAGCAATGACTCTGTGCTAAATATAATGACAAGCATTGGACCCAGGAGAATAAAGCATACCATTTGGTAGAAGTACTGATGGATGAGCTCAGTGGAATATCATGATCCAATAGATTATAGATGATGTTGATGTGGGTCCCAGTCCTGGCTTTAATGATCTTGGCATCCTCTGAAAGGAGGAAAGAAAATGAGCAATTGACAATAAACTTTAAGGAATGCACTGTATTCTAATCATAAGCTGTTGGGGTTCAGATAGGAATATTTGCAAGTAGAGAAGAGTTTGTCTGTGGTGACTTTGGAGTCATACTTGACTCCTCTCTTTCTTTCACACCACACATCTGATCTCTTCAACAAATACTATTATCTCTATCTTTAAAACATATCCAGAATCTAACCACCTTTCATCACCTCCATATAGGTCTGAGCCACCATCCTTTCACACCTAGATTATTGCAGTTGCCTTGTCACCACTCATTTCCCTTCCATACATGCCCCATTTTACTCTCATCTCAGAAAAGCATAGATTTTTTAAAAAAATAATCAAAATCTTCCACTGGCTTTCATCTCTGAATAAAAGACAAATTTTCTAAATGGCCTGTAAATCCCTACATTACTTGATCTCTTCTTTTACTGCACTCAGCTTCAGTCAATCCACTCCAAACAGACTGGATTTTTGAACATCACAGGGATGCTCCTTGCTCAGGGTCCTTGTACTCTAACTTTCTTACCCTGGATTCCCACACAGACTTTCTTCCCATCTTTGCTCTTTAGTCATCTTCACAGTGAAGCCTTTTCTGATTACCTTATCTTAAATTTTTGCTCTCCACCACGGCCACTACTATGCACTTTTTTCTCTATTTATGCTTCACTTTTCTTCATAAATCTTATCACTATCTAATATACTATTTTTAGTATTTTATGTATTTCATATTTCTTTCTGTTAATGTAGCTTCTTTAAGGTGGAAATTTTCAGGGCCCCTAGGTGGCTCAGTGATTGAACATCTGCCTTTGGCTCAGGTTTTGATGCTGGAGTCCTGGGATCAGTCCCCCCATCAGACTCCCTGCAGGTAGCCTGCTTCTCTCTCTGCCTATGTCTCTGCCTCTCTTCTTGTGTCCCTTATGAATAAATAAATAAAATCTTTTTTTAAAAAAAGGTGGAAATTTTCTCCAGTTTTGTTCACTGCTATATTCTCAGCACATAGAAAATGTCCTAGTAGGCAGTAGCCACTGAAATAAATTAGTAAAATGAATTAATGGAGATTTCTGGATGAAGACTTGATTATAGATAAATTTGACAAATCCCTAAAAGTTTATTGTTGGAACACAGTTTGCATGCATTGAAACTATTTCACTTGTCTTCAAATGTCTGTTTTCTTAGTTTCAATTAACAGAAAGTAGCCCACAGCTATATTTTATTTTAAAAAAAAATTCTCTCCAGCTAAGACCTTACTTGGCCACATTTGAAAAATGTAGATGCATGGAATGTTACAGCTCAGAGGGGCCCTAGAGAACTTACTCTAGTGTCCTAAAGTATGTTCCCACAATGGCTAGATCAACATTTCCCACTATAAAATTGAATAATGCAATTTTTTTCCCAATTTGTAGAAACAAAGTCAATAGAGAAAATATTCTCAATTAAATTTGTTTCTTACAATTTCTCTTAAGATATTGGTGCCAAAGTCACTTAACTAACAAGTACCAACAGATGTTAAAAGTCAATAAGCAAGAAGCAAACAGATAAAAATATAAAAACCCAGAAACAGTCATTGCAAAAGCTTGATTTATCATGGCTATGTGCAAATGGTTGTGATTATATTTTTCTCCTGTCATAATTTCTACTAGTACAATTTCTCCTCTTTTGATAAATTAAAAATCAACTAGAATTTTAATTGCAGTTTCTCTAATATCAAACAAATTTGAGAACTTGTGATCTAGTCTAGCAGATCCACAGATTCAGCGATTTACACACAAGAGAAATGACTTGCCTGAAGTCACACAGTGACAAAAATAGGTACTTGATAAACCTTTTCTGATTGCCTCTTTCTTCTTTATTCCAACTGTCAAGGATTCAAGCTACTTTTTTTTTGAGTTTTCAAAATACACTTTATTATGTAGGGAACATCTACTCAAAAATCTGTCTGTTGAGTAGGGCAGAGGTTCCCTGGCACGCAACTCCCTTTCTATCCCCAAACAAGCCCATTTTTCTCATCACTATTAAAAAAAAAAAAAAAAAGAAAGAAAAGAAAAGAAAAAAGAAAAAGAAAGTTATTAAACTACTTGAAAATTTAAAAAGAAAAGGAAATTTTTACCTCATCTTCTTCCAGACATGGTAACAAGCTAGAGACCTATGGACAGCCCCCAAATAGGTATTTCCTTGAATAATTTCCACTGAAGAATTGGAAGGGGGGGGCAGCCAACATACAAAAAATGAGATTATTTTTAATCTTTAAATATTCTGAATTCCTGACTTCTTTTAAAACACTGGAGAATATTGCTACACTAAGCCCATATTCTTGAATAACAATTATGAAATCTACATAGCACTAGTCCCTTTATACAAACTGGAGTTTCCTGTTCACCCCAGTTCTCTCCACCCTCTCACCAACACAGGTCAGCTTTCATTTATCATCTAATTCAATCTGAGTTTTTCATTTATTACAGCAAAATATTTCTATCTCCATGTCACCACCAAAAATTAGGAAAAAACTGAGACATAATGAATTCAAGGAAAGAAATTAGAAGAATCACATTTATTTTGAGGAAGAATATTCCTATATGTTTTAATAGGCACATGATGTGTATCTGTGTGAAAACAACTTGATAAATTTCTTTCATACTCTAGTACATGGCCTTGTTTGAGTTTGTGATATCTGTTTTATAGTCATGATTACTAACTCACTTCATAGATAGTAACTGAAACCCACTAGCTTCCTGTTTGCTTTTTCTTCTGAAGAGTATTTATTACTAAGACTTCTAACCCATAGTAGACATATGTGTCATACCTAATGTCTCGGAAACTTCCTTGGTCACCACTACGCTCCTTGTAAACACACACAAACATCCATAAACTACATGTTCAATAAAATAGCTCTAAGCTGTCCTTTGCAGAGAACTAGTCATTCTTGGGGACATTCCTGGGCACTTAACCTGAGGGTACTAGAACTTGGATTAGCCTTCGAGCCATGAATTAGTCTTAGTTTTCACTAAGACAACCAGACATACTCTCTTTCAAATGTTTGGTTTTTAAAAGATTTTTATTTTTATATTTGTAAAATCTCAATATTTTAGTTTTATGAGATTGGCTGGATAATAATAGAATAGAAGAAACAGCCAGAGAGAAACAGAGAAGTAAGATGAGACCATGTAGGCCTTTAAGAAAAGGTATTAGTATTCCCTAAAAATTTTTCTCTGGCCAAGTGATTGTTTTCTTTCTGAGTATATATATTAGCCCAAATTAGATTATGTTTTGTAATCAAAAGAGCCTCATTTACTTGTTCTACATCTTAGGGAACTGTCTTATGCAAGCAACTACTCCTGACTTAATGGCCTCTTGTTCCACATAGTGTTCTATAGCAGGTCTTATGACCAGAAATCCACAACGGTAGGCTTCATGAGTCCTTGAATGATAAGAGTTAGAATATAGCCCAATAAATGAGCAAAAGAAGCCAAAGTAATAAAAAAATGGTTTAATTAGTTTCTCAAATACAAAAGGTTTTTTCTTAATTGACCCAGTGCTACTAACTGATCAATTTTGACCAAATAGTGAGAACTCAGTGTTGGCATTTAAAGAATGGTTAATGACATTTTTTTTCAGGGCTCATATCAAATTCTGAATTTTTAGGTTAACATCATCCATGGTGATTTTTCAGATACATTTTTGTAGTTTATGTTGTGTTTGCCCAGTTGGGTCACAGAGTTAAATATTTTATTCATTTTAAGATTTATATACACATCTCCAAAATTCTAGGGTTTGTGTGTCACCTTGTTGAGAGAAGGTCACTACAGTGTCTTTAGTTACTGTGGATATTGAGGCATGTAGGTACACCAGATTTGTGATTATCTAGAAAGATCCTGAAGTTTATCTTCCAAGGATTTCTGCCATAACTTAAAGTGTGTTTCATATTATTGTAACTTAAGAACTTCCTCTGGAATTGAACCTTCATTTACACTAACATATCTGCAAATCTGGGCAATAAATGACTCTAGAAAATTTAGAGCATATTAAAAAAAAAAAAAAGACATTGATCTCCATTTACTCAACTCAAAACCCTGCTTTGAATCTTACTTTTTACTTTTTTACTTCCTTAGAGAAAAGTAGATTTGTCTTTATCTCATTTGGAATTTCCTTACAAATTAAGTTCAATTTGTCTTGTTATCTTCTACTATCACTTAAGAAACCACCGTACCATTATTGCTGAGAGTCTGACAAGTTGGTTCTCATAAATCTCCTTAACTGCAAAAATTCCGTGATATCGACATATAGTTTAAATTCTCTTCAAAAATGTTTTCACCTCTTATCCAGCTGACTGCACAAAAAATAAACACATTGAAAAAATAAACAAATTGTGCATATTTTGCTTGTAATTCCTGCAAACACTGGAAAGGTATTGTCATGAGTATAAAAACTATAACATGGGTCATTTCCTTTGTAATTGTATGAAATGAACCCAACTCGGAAAACTCACAGCAACACTTGCCTAATGAATGTGGACATTAGGCATACTAATATCCTTTTGGAACATGAATAAACCTATGAAAGCTTCTTTGATCTGTTTCACCACATCTCTTTATCACCTCTTTTAATCATCATCTCTTTGTTCAAACCTGTCAGCTTTTTGCTGGCAAATATTTATTTCATTATCCTATTCTTAAATTATTGCTAAAAATTTCAGACAGTCTGCACAGGGAGTCAGGTGGCCACAGTTGATCTGCCTTAGAATATTTCCTTCCAACCTCTAGCTCCTCTTATTTCCCACAAGCTTTTGTGGGCCAGTTTCTTGCATGCTGAAATTCTTACTCACCACAGTATAATGTCACCAACCTCACCTCACCCAAAATAGAAGTGACAGACAAAAGTGATACCTCATATGCCAGCATGGCTGGTATGTTGCTATGTGTGATCTAGGAATTCTGATTTCTCTATATTTTTTCTGGCTCATGACATGGCCCTCACCAAAACTATGTTATAATGTAGAAATTTATCTTATATGTTGGATCCTTACTTAATTTTTACTATTTTTCCTGTCTCTAGTGTAAATCATGTTTAATTTTCATCTTGTGAATTTCTTTACTATTTTATCTTTTGTTCTTTACTATTCCTTGAGTTCCCCTAACTACTGGCCCCAGCTCAAGAGGCATAGTTTGTAATTCCTATAATCCACTTTTGGAGGCTCTATGGAGAAGACCTGGAATGGACTTTAAGATTCTAAAGAGCAAAGATAAAGCAAATGTCAATTGACTTTTCTGTTTCCAAGATACCCCAAATCAGCAGTGTTTCTGGATTAACAGGAAATGATCTCATTTATCACCTTTAAGGCTTACTTTGTCAGCCAAAGAACAGAGATCTGACCAATTTCCTGGTATGGCTTTATAGGCATTGATTCCACAACTGAAATATAATCCTTATTCATTAATGATGAACTTGCTATGCCTTAGTAAACAAAATTATTCTCAAATATGGTACTCCAGAAAATGCAAGCAATTTGGTTCTATAATCAGTTTGTTCAAATATATCCTAAGAAAAGAAAGACAAATTTTATTGTACTTATACAAATACTGCATTATTATTAATATGGTAGAGAGAGGGAGAAAGAGAGAAAAAATGTAAAAAAAAAAACCTTATTTCTGAATTCTGAAGGTCAGGGAGAAGAAAAAACTATTTGAAGAATGTTCTACTAAATTAATGGTTAAAAAGTATTAAGAATAAAGAGAAAGGACGTTCAACCTAGGTTATGTCTTTCTTCATCATATACAGATGGGTTTCTCAGGTCTCAGCTTGTATGCATCAGCCTAGAGGTTTAAGCTTCTAAGAAGTTTTAACTGACCTTCTGGACTGGGTTAAGTGTCCATCATGTGTGCTTTTATTGCACTGTTTTCTCCTGATTATATCCATTAGAACATTATTTTTAAAAACAAAAGTTGAAAATGTCTTAAGTCATTTCTAATGACTAATGGACTAATCGAAGAGGATGTGTACTTGATTTTGTGCAATAAAATGTAGTAATTCTTAAAAGATTTTATTTATTTATTTATTTATTTATTTATTTATTTATTTAAAGAGAGAAAGCAGAGGGAGGGGCAGAGAGGGAGAGAGAGAATATCAAGCAGATTCCACGCTGAGCGCAGAGCCTGATGTTAGATTCAATCTCAGGACCTTGAGATCATTACCTGAGCAAAAACCAAGAATTGGATACTTATTACACTGAATCACCCAAGTGCCCCTAAAAGGTAGTAATTAAAAATGATGATGTCAGTATTTATTCAATGACATGAAAATATGTTCATAAAAAAGAAATCACATAGTGAAATTACATAAGGAAAAATAGATTATATGAACATGGTATTCATAGCATGATCCCAGTTTTATAAATATCCATGTACACACATAGGCATCAAAATCAGTCTTAAAGGCTCTAAACATTGCTAACCAGTTATCACTTAGTGGCAAGACTATGTACTATTTTATTTTTATTTACTGTCTAATTTATATACTTTATTGTCTAATTTTTTAATATTTATTTATTGTCTAATTTACACAGATTTCTTTTTTCATAAGGAGCACAATAAATGTGATTAAATTAAACATTTCCTGAAAAAAATTGGTAATTTAAACAACAAAGCATGATGACATTCAATAAAAGCACATAAAGATGCTTTACTACCTATCACTCTAGGTGTAGCACAGCTTTAAAATGGAATACCACAAGATTTGTTTCTTCTGCTCATAATAATGCAATGTCTTTCCCTTCCCCCTTACTTCTTGAGAAAGCTAGATTAAAGGTAATCCTCATAAACAGACATTTTAAATTGAACCCACACATTCTCAAAATATGAATTTCATCCTCCATTTCTAAAGATCAGACATGGTTTTTATCGTGTGAACACTTCACATTAGTGTTTTGAATTCTGTCTGGCACGATGCTGAACTCTGAGCACCACTCAGTTTTACCTGGCTAATTGTTCCACAGTTTCAGTTTATGTATCACAAACAAGAAATTGGAAACAAATTGGTTCATGGATTTTCTTAATTAAATCTTAGGCATTCCATGTAACGATCAAATTCATTTATACAATTTTATTTTGTCAAGTTATAAAAAGCCATTTAGGTACAAATCTGAGCACTTATGGGGGCAGTTGAGGGAATGAGCACTGGGTGTTATGCTATATGTTGGCAAATCGAACTCCAATAAAAAAATAAACAAAAAAATAGATATAAATCTGAGATTTAAAAAAATGTATCCTAACGAAGCTTGGGGCTCCATATTTAGATAAATACAAAAGATAGAGAAGCCACAGTTTGAAAGAGAAACTAGTATTTTCATATAAGTACTAATACTGCCCCCCCAAAAATCTATTATGAAGGGAGAGAGATTATATAACTATATTCTTGCTATTCTTGTGGTTTAAAGATCGTTTAAGTCTTAGATACATGTAATTATGACTTTAAAGTTACTTTTTATAATGTAGAATATAGTGTCAGATTCTGAACAAAATGATGCTACTAATCATGGATGTAAATGACTTGAATCTCTTAGCAGTCCCCTCCTCTCCCTACACAAATAGCTCATGGTACTCAGGGCATCCTTTTGCTAATCCTTGGCATCTCTAGACCCATTTGGTAGAAATGAAGGAAATAAAAGGAAATTGCCCTTTAATTTTCTTATCCCAACATTCTCCTTTATACATCCTCCATGTATTCATGCCATGGTTCATTCTTACTTTATATCCACCTCTGCAAATAACTTACCTTTAATGCAACTTACTCCTGGATATATTTTTTCCGATACCACTTTTGTTCCATATCCACACACGTTCAGCAGTCTTCTTGACCAAAAGTGTGTATATTTGTGCAGGAGTGGGTAAGGAAAAATTTGTGGCACAAAAAGATTTTATTTGATTTAAGTTTTCTTTTAACTTTGCTTTTCATATTAACTTAGGTGATTACCTATGTGAACTTTGCAAGGCTGTCTTTATTCAAAAGCCACACTAAATCTCATTTTCTCAGACAGATCTTTTCTGACTATCCAAATGAAAGCAGCCACTCCATTATAATTATCTGTGTAATATTTATTACTATGTGATGTTTTCTTGTTTATTAATGTATTGTTTATTGTTTATCTCCTTCTAACAAATGCTAAGCTTCATGATGGCAGAGACTGTGTCTATCTTATTTACTATCTAAAAATGACTTGGTGTTCAATTTACTAACATACAGAATAACAACCAATAAAAAATAAATTTAAAAAATCTTTAAAATAATAATAAATAAATAAAGCTATTATGCAAATGGAATAAAAAAATAAAAATGACTTGGGATGTAGTAGGTGCTCAATAAATTCTGAAGATTAAATGAATGAATAGATGGATGGATGGATGGATTTGTATACAAACCTTCCTACCTGATAGCAGCAGTCACTTAGCTAATAGAATAATTTTCAGCGAATATAGCACATAAAGTTAAATAATCTTAAATCTGTACCCAAACTTGCCCTACAATTGTGGACTCAGTCAAAAACAAGAGGAGAATATATATGATTAATAATTTTTAGTAACTTCTGGTCCAAAAACCAAAACTACATCATAACATTAATATGTTACAGTAGATATTACATCTATAGAAGACAGTAGATATATTCACCAACAGCATGTAAAGTCTTGGTTCAAATATAAAATTCAATAAAATAACAACAAAATGTGACTTGAGTAAGCTGTTCGGTTAAAATGTGTTGTTGTTCTCTCACTAAGAAGGTCCACTGTTAAATGACAGCTCATTCTAGTAGAACTTATGTTAGAAGGCAATGATTAAATGAAATAGGATGATGGGTCTTAATTCTGATTCATAGAAAGTGATTAACTCTGCATCTAGACTATGAATACAGAACTTTTAAAAAATAAAGCCATTCTTGGCATGTATGAAATACTAGTCTCTGTGCCTGAATAGTTAATTAAAAACTCTTAATTTATTTATTTGATATCAATATAGCATATATATTAAAAGATATTTGATTTCGTATAAATCTAGCTCTATAGAATGATCCAAATAATAAGCAACACATTCAGTAACTGCCAGTTATTTAGTGTCACACTGCATTTTAACAAAAGCTATTATATCCTGTGTGACAGGAAAATGGGCGGAGGACCTGATAAATCAAACTTCCAGAAATCCTTGTTTACAAGGCTGACTTTTTTGTGTTACTGTGTGGCTGTCCAAAAGTTTTTCAGCAGGTCATGGCTTTTTTCTAGAAAAATTATCTTTACAAAACACGTTGATAAGTCTTTCCATTTTTATATAACAAAACATCTGAAATATACACACACACGTACCACTCTTACAGGTTCTGGAGTAGAGAAAAAACTTATAGTAAGTGACAAATATTTTTATAATGTTTTATAATGCTTGGCATATAGTAGGTGCTTTATAAATATTTATTAAGCCACTGAATCAAGAAATTAAAGCACAGGCTTCTCATATATTCTCTGCTAAATTCTGAAGACCTCTTATAAGCTCCTGAATAATAAATATCTTTTTAAACATATGTGGTAGGTCCTACTGATAAACAGATTTAAAGGCTTTATTGAGATACATAATCAGTTTTAAATTTGCAAACTAAATTTAAATAAGGAAACCATTCTACCACCATCCTCTCTCTGTCACCAGCAGATTTTTGCCCTGATCCACTGACTTGCTCTGTGTTCTTCTATGTAATTTAGCTTCTTATCAGCCTTTTCAAGATAAAACAAAAGCATAGATTTTTATTCTCCTTGCCCATCCCCAGATTTTTCACAATTGAAACTGTAGCTCCAGATTCCTATTCCTGCATGTGAACATTTCATGACCCCACTTGTTCAGCTACTTAGAAAACACACTCATTGTTTTCTCCAGTATTTTGTGCTATGAGATAGCAGGTAGTGGGGCCATTAGGTAGCATGTGTTCTTTCTCACTTCCCTTGATTTGTCCAGACCTCCCTCCAACATGTCCCCACCCTTACTCTCTATGTCCCTAACCTTTTTCCTACTCCAGCACTTAAAAGAAGACCTCACAGTTTGTGTTGATACATGAGCTAATAAAAAATCTGAATTTAAAGACAAGAGGGTTGGGGCATCTGGGTGGCTCAGTAGTTGAGCCTCTGCCTTTGCCTCAGGTCGTGATTGAGTCCTGCTTTACACTCCCTGCTAGGAACCTGCTTTTCCCTCTGTTTGTGTCTCTGCCTCTCTCTGTGTGTCTCACATGAATAAATAAATAAAATCTTTTAAAAAATAAATAAAATAAAGACAAGAGGGTTTCAGCTGAGATTTTGTGATCCTTCCCTATGTAAATCTTGATAGACAAGATGATTTTTGATACATCAAGCCATCAAGCAGCAGAATCTCAAGGGTGGCTAATTCAATAGCAGTACAATCTAGTATCCTTATTTCCTTATTTGTATGTTTCAAAATTTCTCTTAAAGCATTTTCTTCTTGTAGTTCCCTCTTCAACTTCATCACTATATTTCTGACATAAGGGAAAGACTACAGAAGGACATTTTTTCAGTAATAACAATGATAGTATTGGTTATAATTGTCTTCATATTTGTGTGTGTTTTTTTATAAATTTATTTTTTATTGGTGTTCAATTTGCCAACATATAGAATAACACCCAGTGAATTGTCTTCATATTTTGAAAATATTTAATTCTTCAAGGGTCTCATTGGATTAATAGTGTCATTCAGTAGAATGTATCAGTTAATTCCATGTGTTGGTTATAATTTTCTCCCTGACTTGAAGTTAACTTGAAGTTAAACAACCTTTAAAACATGGGAAAATAAGATTCTTTAATAATATTTAATTATTTTCATATTAGTTCATGTTTACATGATACCTAACAGATGCATTTTTAAGGGTGATTCGAGTGTCTTTTGGCAAGAAGTTTTCTTTCCTAAAATGAGAATCAGAGCTGCACACAAATGTAACACAGGAAAGTTTATTTCAAATATATTTTTTACCACATTGAGGAGTGTATATGGTCTGAACCTCCAGTGTTAAACAAGACTGAATATTGAATTTGGTTTCAAAACATTTTTATTTTATAGAAACAATATTTCAGAGTTTTTGGACAAGGGCCCTTCTAGTCTATGTAGTTTCATCTAACTGGAATATGCCTGCTGGTGCTTTGAGCACAGCCAGAATCCCTGGGAGCCTCTGAGGAATGCTATCAGTCTCAAGATATGGGACAATATGGCAATCAATGTCCTAATCTGATTAAAGTTAGCTGAGAGGGCTGTAGCCCATCAGAGCAAATCAACTCTGTACAAGGACCCCCAGGATCTCTGCTTCAAGATTATGGCCCTGACTTCAATTCTCATGAATTAACTCTGAGACATGGAAAGCCTAAAATTATAGGGACCTATTAGAAAATTCATCACCCCAAAACCCCACCACCAATAATTCGGATCCTAGGGCTTGAGAGCAGGGGCAGAAGGAGGCCTTGCATGCTCTAGTCAGGTGGCCCTACAGATAATCCATTGTCCCAGCCTTTGAGGAAGAAGTGCTCACTTAAGTAAGAGCACAACGCTGTAAGAGGTCAATTCACCTAGAAAGCTAGGCAGCCAGACTAAGAAAATGAAACATTGGAGATGGTGGTTGGTTATTCTCCATTTGCTACCCACCCCAGTTCTACTCTTCGTGCTTTTCCACTCTTCTATGTGTCCCAGGGGAGACTGACCCCTATGGATGGCACTATCCGTGTCCCTTGGCCCATTAGAGGGTTAGGCTTAAAGGAGCCTCTGGCAGGAGAGAGCATGAGAAGGGAGAAAGTAGGTGTTTCTTGGTGTCCTTTCTAGCTACCTCTCACCTAGGCTCTGTCTTCACCCCTACTCCACACCACTGGCTGCCTCCTTCTATAAGGGCAGCTTCTGTTGGATACTCTCTCCCTTCTAAGACTTTTGGTAATGTCATCTCCTTCCTTTGGACCTAGAGGCCTAAAAGCGGAAATAGTTCACGACCCCACATGCCTTGTTGGTTCCCCCAGCCCTAACTACATCTCTGTAAACAGTTATCTGTATTTGAACTCCCTGCTGGCTGTAAGTTCTATTATCTGCTGGGTCATGGCTGACAGAGTGGGAGATAAATACATGCATACATACACATATGTATATACATATATAGACATATATATACTTACATATGTGACAGAAAGGCCTTATTCCTAGTGAGGAACCCTTGATTTCTACAGAAAATAACCAGACTACAGAAACCTTCCTTTGAAGGAGGTAAGAAATGGAAGTAAGGGAAAGGAAAGGAGAGAGGCAATCTCTTCTTTGCCTTAGTACAATTTTTTTTTTTTTTAGTTCTTGATGTCTGATGTGTGTTTAAATAATAGATTCTATTTCAAATAAGGTAAAGTTAGATATGTTTTCTCATCAAAGAAATTCTAATTCTTAAATCACTTATATTTTTAAAGGCTAAACTAGGATTTATTAATTTAGCAAATTAAGAACAAAGGCAAACTATAATAAATTATGTTCCAAATCAAAAGTTAGTAACTTACCCAAAATATGAGTATTTAAAAGCTGTGTAACTATTTAGGTAAAAATATGTTCTGGTGCTTCAACCACCCGTGTTACCTAAAAGATCGAATAATGTGCATTGCACTCAGGCATCAACGTGGGGCAGCTCACAGAATTAACAAAACAACCTGAGCAAGTATTTAAGAAATGTTGGCATGTTGGTACACCTTTTTTTGTTTTTAAACATGGTTAGCAAATTTAATCTAGTTGATGTGCAAATGGTTAATATTTGATAATAAAGTGGGATTTATTTATGGAAAACCATTCCTTATGATTTATCATATTAATCAAATAAAGGACAAAACCAAAAGAGCTAGAAAAATTATTTTCTAAAATTCAATACCATTTCATTATTAAAATTATATTCTCATTAAATTAGACATAGTAAATAACTTTAAAACTACAACTTAAGAGAATCTACAAAAAATATTATTGCAAATATTACACTGAAAGATAAAATGTTGCCTGCTTTCTCACTAATTATATATACTTTTAAAATTTAGAACAAAATTAGATAAAAATTAGAAACACTGCAACACTACTATTGAAATTTTACAGAAAGTTTTAGCTTTTACAATCAGAGAGGAAAAAAACAAAACAATAATAATGGTTGGAAAAAAGAAACTAATTTAGTTTTACTGATTTAGGAAGGTTCCCTAGCATAAGGTCAACATGTGAAAAATCCTAAGATAAACATACATACATATATATAAAAAAGACATATATATTCACACACACCTACATAAGAAGAAAAACTGAAATGAAAATATCAGTTACACTCATATACAAAAACATCAATATCAAATATCTGGAAATTATGTAATAAAAATAAGAAAGACCTTGAAATTGGAAAATCAGAAAATTACTGAGAGAAACTCAATAACTAATCAGTCTGCCTTTGGTTCAGGGCATGATCCTGGAGTTTCAGAATCGAGTCCCACATCAGGCTCCCTTCGTGGAGCATGCTTCTCCCTCTGCCTATGTCCCTGCCTCTCCCTGTGTGTCTCTCATGAAAAATAAAAAAATAAAAATCTTAAAAAAAAAAAAGAAATATTGGCATGTTTAAAAATCACTAAGTTCTTTGTTGAAACTCTTCTTTATCACTCTTGGTTTCAAGGTTTATCATCTCAAGTTTTATTTTATAGCTGAATATGTTCCAAAGTTTGCTTTATTTTATAAAAAGCTTTTGAGATAATCAGTTCCCACATTATCAGTAAGAGCCGAAAAACATCATCACTGCTACTATTGTCATTTCTTGAGGTTTTTAAATGCCACTTTTCATTCCAAAAACTTATAACATGATGTGCACAATGAACAGGAAACAGATGTGTCCCAGAGATTTATTTGAATATTTTTTGTGTATTTACTACAAACAGACAAGAATTAAAATACCAGCTTAACATAAAGTAAATTCTCTAAAAATTCTTTTAAAAATGTTCCCAGATTGAGGGTAACAGAATTTAAAAAAAAAAAAAAAAACCTCCAGAGTTAGGTATCAATTTTGGCAATTCCATCTATTGTATGGCTCTGGACTCCTGAAAACTAAAGTAAATTACAGATACCTACCCGACCTTCCTAATTGGGAAATTATGAAAACCAAATATAATAAATAAATGAAATAATTCTCAGTAATTATAAAATGTCATATAAATGACACTTAAGATCTTTTTTAATGAATATTTATAATAGGTAATAACTCCTTAGACTCATTTTTTATTTTTATTTTTTTAAAGATTTATTTATTTGGGGAGTAGCAGAGGGAGAGAGAGAAAATCTCAAGCAGACTTCCTGTTGGGCGTCCTGTGATCATGACCTGAGACTAAAGCTTTGCAAAGATAGAAGATAATATTGCTTAGATGCCTATGAATCTATATAATGTAAAGTCAATTTAAAAAGCAAAAGATTAAAATATTGCAAAGAGCCACATATAACTAGATAGATGAGCATTCTTAACCTCAATGTGTGCTTCTGCATAGACCTGTGTCATATTGTGAATGATTTGCATGTGTATATGTATGTTTGTGTGTATTTATGTGTGTCCGCTTACTTGTGCATTCACAGTTGTACATGTGTTTTAAACATTAGGATACAACTAGACCTGCTTAATTTACTGACTTGATTAGTCTTTGAGTGAAGAACAATCAAGACTTCCCTTTTTTTTAACCATTGTAAGAAAATCCCTTAAAACTCCTATAGAATACAGAGTTAGTTCAAGTCTCTATTTCATTCTGTCAACTTTGATTCCATCTAATGTTTTTTAAATAAGAGTCGGAATAATTCTTAAAATATGCAACAGGGGTTAATGAGAGATCACTAGAAGTTGCTTCTTCGTTGAGATTTTATTGCCAGTATTTCTTCCTATGTTCAATTTTAGGACATCAAACCTTATTAAAATAGTTAAAAGCACAGATTCAATGACAGGAGTGGGAGCAAATGGAAGAACATTTCTCTGTAATGCTCATCTTGCCCATGGTCATATGTTGATTTCTAGAGATCTTTCCCACTGAATATACTCTGTGCTATTTGTTTTTCTCATCTACTTTATACAAGTGCCTTAAAGTTTTGTGATCAACAGAGATAATCTGGGTCAATTTTATATTGTTTAATACATTGTCCTAATTAATAGATATTATTGAATCAGCACTTCAACAAATAGTAAACCAATTACTAACATTTAAACAAACTATTTTGAAGAAGGCTGGTAGTTTTTCTGTTTGTTATCACTGTCAACATAATACTCCATGTTGCTCTCTAGAACTTTTACACGCAACAAATTGAGAAGAAAGAATGTATTAATTTTCATTTGTCTTGCATCTCTATGCATTGCAGCCAAATTACTGCAAAATATTTAATTTTTTTCTGCAAAATATTTTAGACTACAATTTGTAATCAAGATATTTTGCTCTCAAATCTCTACACATTACCAGAAAGTATAGCAAGCAGTGATTGTGAATCACTGATTATTCCTCATACTCCAGTGTAGATACGTAGCCTAAATGGTTTTACCAAAAGTTAAAGACGATACTACTCTTCAGACAAATACCCACCATTTGCTTCAATTTGGATGGAACTGGAGGGTATTATGCTGAGTGAAGTAAGTCCATCGGAGAAGGACAAATATTATATGTTCTCATTCATTTGGGGAATATAAATAATAGTGAAAGGGAATATAAGGGAAGGGAGAAGAAGGTGTGGGAAATATCAGAAAGGGAGACAGAACATAAAGACTCCTAACTCTGGGAAATGAACTAGAGGTGGTGGAAGGGGAGGAGGGCGGGGGGTGAGGGTGAATGGGTGACGGGCACTGAGGGGGGCACTTGAAGGGATGAGCACTGGGTGTTATTCTGTATGTTGGCAAATTGAACACCAATAAAAAATAAATTTATTATAAAAAAAACAGTATCTTTCATGGAATAAAATTTTTTAATTTTAATGAAACTCAAAAAAAAAGAAACTACTCTTCATTAATTCTACTACTGTACATGTAGACTAGACTTCTTAATCTCTTATTAGCACAGTATTATTTTTTAATATTATTTTCATTATTACATAAAATTCACTCTTTTAAAGTATACAGTTCCACTGGTTTCTGATATATTCACAGAGTTGAGAAACTACCACTACCATCTAATTTTAGAACATATTCATCATCCTAAAAAAAAAATCTCGTTCATATTAGCCGTCATTTTTGGTTCTCCTCTTCCTCCAGGCCCTGGAAACTACTAATCTACTTTTCTTTCTTTACGTGTTTGCCTCTTCGAGACATCTCAATATAAATGAAATCACACAATATGTGCAGTATGCAGCCTTTTGTGTCTATATTCTCTTAATTTGAGTGTTCTTGAAATTCACTTAGGCTGAATCATGTGTTAGTAGTTTATTCCTTTTTATGGCTGAGTAATATTCCCATGTATGGATATAGCACATTTTATTTATCCATTTAGCAATCAGTGAACATTTGAGTTGTTTCCATTGTTTTATTATTCTGAATACTGCTACTATGAGCATTTGTGTACAAGTTTTTGTGTGGAAATATGTTTTCAGATCTCTTGGGTACACACACACACACACACACACACACACCAAGGAGTGGCATTGCTGAGTCATAAGGTAACTTTGTGTTTAATGTTTTTTGAAGAAATACATATTTTCTAACCTGGCTTCACCATTTTACAACCTATGAGAGTGTTACTTTTTCCACATCCTTGCTAACACTTGTTACTGTCATAGTCATCCTAATGAGAGTGAAGTAATTACGGGTTTGGTTTACATTTTTCAGTAACTGAGGTTTAGCATCTTTTCATGTGTTTATTGGCTATGTTTCTCTCTTCTTAATATAAATGTGTATATAGGGGATCCCTGGGTGGCTCAGCGGTTTGGCGCCTGCCTTTGGCCCAGGGCCCGATCCTGGAGTCCCAGATCGAGTCCTCCGTCCAGCTTCCGGCATGGAGCCTGCTTCTCCCTCTGCCTGTGTCTCTGCCTCTCTCTCTCTATTTCTATCATTAAAATATATATATATATATATATATATATATATATATATATATATATATATATATAAAACTTTGTTTTTAGGTGAATTGATTCTTGCCTTTTTTTTATTGTTGAGTTCTTTATGTATTCTGGGTACTAGATCTCTATCAGATTTATGATTGGCAAATATTTTCTCCCATCATGTAGGTTGTCTTTTTACATTCTTGATAATGTCATTTGAAGTTTTAAAAAAAGTTTTAAAATGCAATAAGATCTAATCTATTTATCTTTTTTTTGTCTTTTATTACTTGTGCTATTGATGTCCATTTTTTTCTGTGGATATACGTTTTCAGTTCTCTTGGGTACATACACATACACACATACACATACCAAGGAGTGGCACAGCTGAGTCATATGGTAACTTTATGTTTAAGTTTTTTGAAGAAATACCTATTTCTAAGAAACCATTGCCTAAAAAAAAAAAAAAAAAAAAAAAAAAAGAAACCATTGCCTAAATCAAGGTCATAAAAATTTACTACTATATTTCTACTGTGTGATTTATATTTTTAGCTCTTACATTTAAGTTTCTGATCTCTTTTCAGTTAATTTCAGAAAACTTCCTTAATTCCTCCATTACTGCCTTTGTTGTTGTTAAAGATATTTTATAGCATACCATGATAATTCCTTTGTGTTTTCTTTTACTTTTTTTAAGTTAATATCTTCATGGTTTCCTGGTGATTACAATTAGCATCTTAACTTAACAATCTAGTTAAAGTTAATTTCAACAGTATACAAAAACTTTGCTCCAGTATAGTCCCCCTCCCCTTCTTTTGTTATACAAATTCCACCTTACTAACTATAAGCCCATCAACATAATAATTATTGCTCTCACATAGTTATCTTTAAAATATGATAAAAGAAAAGAAACAGAATGTATATGTATTTTCTTCCACAGTTACATATTTAATTATCTTTACTGGTGTTCTTTGTTTTTTCAAGTAAATTTGAGTTACAGTCTAGTATCTTTTCACTTCAGAATGAAGGACTCCTTTAGTGTATCTTGTAGGGTAGTTCTGCTAGCAATGACTTATCTCAGTATTTCTAAATTTGAGTATATCTAAATTTCTTTTTTGAAGGATAGTCTTGCTGGATATGGTTAATATCCTTTTCTTTCAACAATTAGAATATATCCTCCTACTCTATTCTGATCTTCATGATTTCTGAAGAAAAGTCATCAGTAAATATTATTGAGAGTCCCTTGTATATGATGAGTCCTTTTCTCTTACTTTCATTATTCTTTTTTTCTCTTTGGCTTCTGAAAGTTTACTATGATGAGTCAAGGTGTGAAACTCTTTGGATTTATCTTAGAGTTACTAAGCTTTTTGGATATGAATATTAATAGTTTTCACCAAATTTGGAAAGGTTTCAGACATTATTTCTGCAAATATGCTTTTTGGTCCTTTTGTTGTCTCTTCTCTGGAACTTCCATCATGCATATATTGGTGCACTTGATGGTGTCCCACAGGTCTCTGAACTTCTGTTTATTTTTCTCAAAGAATTAGGTAGTTTTTTTTTAATTCAGCTTTCTTGATTTAAAAAAAAATTGCAACTCTTTGTTTAATTTCAGAGTTTTAAAAAGTTCATTTTGACAGTTTTTACCAATGTTGCCATGACTTTTATGGAGGAATGGATATTTGGAGGTGCAGTACTTAATTCATAATTCCAGAAATGTTTTTCCTATTGACAGGTATGTTGTACTCATGGGTAGTCATATGTGGGTTGACTCAAACCACCCCTAAGCCAACGCAATAACTGGCTATGGTTAATGATCCTGATACGGATGATATATTCTGCTTACTCAACAACTTGTAGGTCGATGAACGATAGGGAGGCACCGACTAGGCTCCTGTGCAACTACTATGTGCTAGCAAATGAAGTACTGCTCTAAGTGATTGGGCTTGTCAGAATGCTTTCCATCCTTGTCTTTGTAGTAGCTCTGGGTCCAGTTTGTCCACCTCAAGCTGCTTCTCTCTATTCTTACATCCTTTATGACTCTTTTTCACCTAAGGAATTCAACAACTTTCTATAGCTTCTGTGAAAATGAAAACTCATTCTTCTGGTCATATATTCTTACATTTTTCTTTTCTTCTCAGCAGGAATTAAATTAAAAAACAAACAACAACAACAACAACAAAAAGTCGTTTCCAGGGGGAAAAAAAGAGGAGAGGGAAACACTGAATCATCTCTTTGTATATTGAGACTCAAAAGAAATGTAATACCATAAAAAGTTTCCTTTTTTATGTTTCTTATTTTTTGTGACTGGAATTCCCCCTGAGATATATAGTTGCTTAATTAATATTATCATTTTTATTAGCCTTGCTAATACACTAATATTAGAATTACTAGTCCTATTTACTTTTTATGGATCAGATTAATAGCTCCATAGTAGATATTTTAAACATTTCTCTTGTTCCCTGGTAGCACATTTGAGCCCACATGAAATAAAAATTCAGGCAGATCCTGGTATCTATGGCCTTAGTTTTCAATTTTCCCAGCCTCTGGTTCAAATCTTGCTGCAGAGTGCTTCCATCTTCATTGCCAAATCACACCTCACTTTTCATTCTCACTTTACCTGGCAGTTTTAGTGGGCTTTTGACTCCCAATGACTGGCTCTATCTTCTTAGTTGCCCAGTACTTTCCTTTTCTGGAGACAGATCACTTAATTACGGGTCTTTCATGAAAAGCCCCAGGATCTCCTCCTTGAGTGCAGGGCCTTTCAAATCAGTCCTTACCCTATAGAACAAAAACTTGAATAATTGACTGTCTTGGTATAGATTATGTTCTAGTAGAGCAGATGAAAAATAGCCACATAATTTGTACAACAAGCTATTTAAGTGTTATTTCAGAGCCAAATAATACACTTCCTTTCTCTTGACTTATTTATTTTTTATTAACTAAAAAGAGTATTTCCCCACATATATATTTAGTGACCCAGTACTACTACTATAAGCAATCTTCTTGGTTTAGTTACTAATAATTATTTATATAATATTTTTTTAAGTCTTGAGATTTTATAGCCCACCTACTTGCTTTAACTCTTTACAAGCAGGTTAAAGGAAAATAATTAAATCAACCTGCTAAAATAATCCTAGAATTGCCTAATAGCTTAAAAAATAATTAACTCACATTGCAAATTAAGGAATCAAGCAATGCATCTAAAATGTTACTGCTCATCTGTGATGGTTATTGTGAGTCAGAGTGCCATGACTTAAATATTCTTGCCAGGGCACCACCCTGGTACTCCATCCCACCCTGCAGCCCTAGTGTGTCACTCATGTTGAAGTCTGCCAGTAAGTTTTAGGAGTTTCCTACAGTATTAAGAACTGTCCTTCACCAGGATTCTAAATTCATTTTTTTTCCCTAAGTACCAATTGCCCAAATGTCTTTGGACCGGGTTTCTGGCATAGACCTAGTTCAGGAAATAGGGTGGGAGGAACACCTATTTTATATTTTAAGTGAAAAAACATTCACACAAGAACATTATGTAATAACAACAACAAAAAATGTTTGTTTGGTGGTGAAGTTTAAGCTCTACATTATTGACTTTGTTTTGGTCATAGAAAAAGCAATCACGGGTTCTCAAGTTGAAGTAACAACACTAATATGGTAATTCCACTAGACTGCTTAATTTAAGAGGCTTGAAATGAAACGTGTCAATGTTATAATTGGGAACAAACCTGCTTATTTTCTCTTCCTAGTACCAAATGAAAGAAATTAATGTGCAGCAGATTTTCAGTAGAAAAACAAATGTTTTGCCCATTTTTGCCTCTGCAGAACATAGCCCTGGAGTCCAGTACACAGCAGGAACTTAAGAATTATTCAACTGTGTTGCCTGGATGGCTCAGTTGCTTAAGCTTCTGACTCTTGATTTTTGTTCAGATCATGATCTCAGGGTCCTGAGATTGAGGCCATGTAGGGGCTCCAGGCTCAGCAGGAAGTTGGCTTGATACTCTCCCTCTCCCTCTGTCCATCCCCCCACTCATGCTCTCTCATACTCTCTCTCTCAAACAAATAAATAAGTTCTTTAAAACAAATAAAAATAATAAATAAATAAAAATTATTCAGCTAAGTTTATAACTGCCCATTTGAGTTACCTCTGTGAATTAGCCTCACTGTCTTGGAGAGCAACTGTCTGACTATATACAAAGTAAAATTCAAAAATCTGAATCTTAATGAAATCTTAACAAAAGCAGCTCTAGACATTACTACCTAGCCTTAACACCTCAGAGTGCAGGAGAGGGGAAGAAAGCACAATTTAATGCTATACTAAAATGTATTTTAAACCTCATATTTAACTTTTTTAAAACACTGTTTTACATTTTTCTTATAAGACTCTCTTATTTTAACATGAAACAATTTTAAACATACTTATTATTGAATAAAACCGACACTGCCCTTCTACTCAGGTGAAAGTGCCTTATTTATCCTGTGTCTTTGAGAACCCATGATCTAACTACCAAAGAACCCTGGCCTTCACCAGAAGCAGAACTCTAGACATTTTCCTATTCCCAACTTCTTCTTGAAATGTTCTTTTCTTGTTAAAAAAAAAATCCCGTTGACATCTAGCTAATTTGAAAAGTGAATCCTTGTTGATGTCATAATGGGTTCTGATGTCTTAATGTACCCATTTTGTTGGAATATCTTCAAGATAATTCCCAAATACAAAGTTAGGATTCCAGGAGAGGATTCCAGAAATAATAACAAGAGTTGATAGAGATGATTTTGGCCAAACACCAGAATTTTCTTTTGATGCCCATCAAATGACATCACTTCCTTTTTCTTTCTTTTTTTTTTTTTTTACCACAACAAATGGAAATTTATTTCTTGAATGCAAGGAGAGTTCAACATGAGAAAAAAAAAATAATCAGTGAACAGAATGAAAGACAAAAACTGTATGTTCACTGATGGATTTTGTGTGTGTGTGTGTGTGTGTGTGTGTGTGTTTTATTTTTTTTTTATTATTTATTGGAGTTCAATTTGCCAACATATAGCATATCACCCAGTGCTCATCCCGTCAAGTGCCCCACACTTCCTATGGCCCACCACACACCTGCCTTATATTCTCACTGTCTAATTCTAATTCTTCTACAACTGGGAAGAAGAATGATTCATTTCTATTTAATCTAGTCACTTTGCTAAATGCTTCATAGGCTTGTCTCATTTATTTTTTTTAAAGATTTTATTTATTTATTCATGAGAGACACAAAGAGAGAGAGAGAGAGAGAGAGAGAGAGGCAGAGACACAAGAGAAGCAGGCTCCAAGCGGGGAGCCCGATGTGGGACTGGATCCCGGGACTACAGGATCACACCCCCTGCTGAAGGCAGGCGCTAAACCATTGAGCCACCCAGGGATCCCGGCTTATCTCATTTAATTCTCACAATAGTCTTCAAAGAGAGGCAGTATTTTTATGCCTATTTTATGTTTGAAAAAAGGAAGGCTCACTGAAACTGTATAGCTTTTCCTAGATCACACAGCTGCCACAGGGTGGTTCCTGGGCATGAATCCAAGGAATTTAACCCAAGAACCTATTTACTCCATTAATTATACTCTTAATATATTAGATTACCTTTCAGGAAAACACTTTGTGCGAAATGTATGTTTTTATTTTTGAGATATTAACCAGTAATCTGAATTACTTTTGCCTCATTTTATAGACTCTATATTCTAAATTCTTCATCAGTTTAGTCTCTAACCTCTCAAGGTACTTCTGCTTTTCATTGAATGTTCCCAAACTGTTGAAGAGATCTGATCAGATTAGATCTCCTGTAAAATAGAAGAGGACAGCATACAATGTCTAGAGCTTAGCATTTTCTGTCCAGTGACCCCATGTAATGACTAGTTTGTGACCCTAGTTTTTATCTTCTCTAAGCCTCAGTTTACTCAATAATATGACTTCCTTTCAGGATAATATTGATTAAGAGAATAGTTTGCATGACATTAATTTATGTTTAGATTTGTTGAATGAAGTTCAGAAAATGAGCACTGATTTTAAATTTAATTCTCCAACAATAGCTATTTTCTATCTCTATATTTGCATTTATGTGAAATGAGGAAGATTAATAAATATTGCCATAATATTCATAAAACATATAGAAGTTAACTTTAACCACAACACCGGTAGTGCTGGTTATCACTATTAGTTTGCAAATCCTAAAGAAGATTTTCAAAACTTTAAATTCAAAATATTTATTTATTAATCCTCAAAAAGAAAGCTAAAGTTTTCAGTAATTATAACCTTGGTCATATTATAAGTATGTTTTAATCCTACTTTATTTCAATAAGATATAATTTTACAATTCCTTATTTCATTTATAATTAATATTATAATTTTCTAGAGCCACATATAGGATATGTATATAGGTATATACACATACATATATACACATATGTTTGCATATATATTTCATAATATATATGTATACATATATATGTACACATACATATAATACAGTATTGTATTACACTGAGCAATTTGAAGAGATACTTTAAGAAAAGTATCATGATTTTTAAATGAGTAAGCATTAATCAGTTAATCAGTATTTGACTATTGTGCAAAGGCCCATGGGCCATACCAAGACGCATAAGACATAACTGAGACTGTAGACAGGGAGATGAGATGTACAGATTACCTGTCAGATCTTTCCCAGGAAAAGGAATAGCAGGAGGCAGGACGATGATACAGGTTAATGAAGATGGGATGCAAAGCCAAATTGGGATATGAAATCACTGAATGCAGGCAAAGGAGCCTAAATCATGTCTGATGGGTTTGAACTGTGATCCAATATGAGATTTTTCTAGAGATTTATTTGTGCAATTTTTAAAGTACGATTAAGGGGGATCCCTGGGTGGCGCAGCGGTTTGGCGCCTGCCTTTGGCCCAGGGCGCGATCCTGGAGACCCGGGATCGAATCCCACATCGGGCTCCCGGTACATGGAGCCTGCTTCTCCCTCTGTCTAGGTCTCTGCCTCTCTCTCTCTCTCTCTGTGACTATCATAAATAAATAAAAATTAAAAAAAATTAAAGTACGACTAAGAAATGAAAATATGAAAGCTAGAAATAGGGAATAACAGTGTTTTCAATATATTTATTAGGTAATCATTTCATACACATAAATTAGAAGAGGAATTCCTTAGCCAACGGGTCATTGTTACTGAGATTTGATGGTCTTTCTTCAACCTCCCAGAGCTGCCCATCCTATTTTTGATCTTCATTACATTTCTTTAGCTTTTGTCTTTTCCAGCTTTTAGGCCTTGCAATAATCATCTGTTTAGTAGCAATCTATTCAATCATCCCCATCGGCTTCTTCCTTCCCTTCTCCTGGGTTACCTATACTATGTCACCTGTATTGTGTTCCAGGCAGAGTCCTCCTTTGGGTGGCAGTCTTGTCCTGCCTAGCCCTAGTCCTGCTAGATAGAGATAATTAGTTGTTGCTTTGAATTGAACTGAATTGAATAGATTGGATTCCCCCCACCACCCATAAACACAAATCCACTCATCCACTTCTTCCCTTTCTTTGAAATTCTCAAAATCATTAAGACGCAGCTGCTTTAAACAAACAAACAATGAAGCTAACATGTGAATGTGGTTCTT
Organism: Canis lupus familiaris; assembly: GCF_011100685.1. Classification (NCBI taxonomy): domain Eukaryota; kingdom Metazoa; phylum Chordata; class Mammalia; order Carnivora; family Canidae; genus Canis; species Canis lupus. The sequence goes on along the minus strand of NC_049225.1, from coordinate 63,381,496 downwards.
GACTCAGAGAGGTTGTTACATCTCACCCAAAAAGAAACAGAAGCAGTGCAAATTCTTAAACGCCTTTTCTGGCCTGGGTCTCCCAGGATGGGGTAACTAACCATCTCCAGAATCTTGACCCATCCACTTAACTTCTCAAGTTTTAGTTCCTTAGAGAGTGGGAGTGGGGGAGGAAGGAGTAACATGAACATGATTTAATGGATTCTTATAAAAGTCTGTAACAAGAAGAAATAAAACAATGTCCCGAGTTCTTTATTAGCTTCAATTCCCAGCGTACAAACATCCTAATTCAACTTAAACAAAATAGCCCACACACATACCATTTCTAAGGAGACTGGCTTCCAACCTTCCTTAACCTCTCTTCCCTCTTGCATTTATCTTTCTCCTTCTTTTTCTTTCTTCCCATTCTTGTTTCTTTCTCCTTTTCTCTCACAGTCTTCCCAAAGAAAAGTTTAGCTGCAACCACCGTTTAACCCCAATCACCTTACAGGAAGCAAAGGCTCCATAAGTGAAAGCAAAATCTGTAGGGGCCTGTCAGAGTGGATGCCCCTCTACACACACACACACACACACACACACACACACACACACACACACGGTGCCAGACAACAGCGGCACAGCGAAGTTCAAGTGTCTGCAGGAGAGGGAGGTGGGAATACCAGATGTGTTCGCTTTCAGACACAATCTTAATTTCTCCTGCGCAATCGGACCCAGCCTGCCCTTAAGGGCAAGGGCCCGGCACTTTCCAAGTGCCCTCCCTGCCCAGACCCACGGATAAGTAAGTAGGGTGAAGGCGGGGCCGCTGGGCCGGCGACACCCTCCAGAAGGTCCAGCCCTGGCCCGCGTCCCTCCCACCTTAGGACGCCGACACGGAGAGCGGGATCACCCTCTCAATGAAAGGCAGATGTCCCTTTAAGGTCTGCTTTGCAGCCCAGCCCGTGGACTTTAGCCTAAACACGAACCCGCGAAGCTGGCTTTATTTGTCCATGTCTCGGACAGAGCCTGGGAGGCTGCCAGTGGGATTTCAGAGACCGAGCGCGGGAAGGGGCGGGCGATGGGGCAGTGAGTCGGGGATATGAAAAGCGTGGAGAGAACCTAGAGGCATTTGTCGAAAACACAGGAAATTCGCTCTCGGGCTGCTGGACGCCGTGACCGCCCGGGCCGAGACGGAGACCTCCCGCGGCAGAGGGGCCCGGAGCGCGCGGCCCCCGAGCGCCGTCCCGCCGCGTCCCGCCCCCGAGCCCGCGCCCCCCGCTGCCCGGCTCCGCGGCTCCCCGGCCATGGCCCCCCGACGCCGCGCCGGCCCAGGGGTCGCTGTCGCCTGCTGCTGGCTCCTCACCGGTGAGCGACCCTGCGTTTCTCCGAGCATCTGGGGGCGGGGGCGGGGGCGGGGGCGGGGGCTGCTCGTGGGGAGGGAGACGCGGGAGCTGCGGCCCCGGAGGTGGACCGAGCGCTGGTCCGCTCGGGACGCTCCGGGTAGTCCGGGCAGCTCTGAGCGCGGACCCGCGTTTCTGCGTTTTTTTTGGTTACGAGTTTTGGTGTGTTACAAAACCTTCCCCCGCAATGGTAGGAGGGACACAGCGCTGGAAACTTTACAGAGTAGAAATGCTTTTACAATTAAAGTTGTTTTTGCAGTGTACATCGTATTTTAGGACTTTGCTGAAAGACATTTCCCCACTTTTCTTTTCTTTTTTTTTTAGAGGGAGGTAACTAGAGGGCCCGGATTTATATGCCAAGTTCCTACCTTCAGATTACTCAACAGTGGACATTATTGCATTTTCTTGCTGTCAAGTATTCAAAGATCTTTTCTGCTGTAGAACGAGGAAAGAAAGGAATGCAAGGCAAAATTGCTTTTCTTGTCTTGAAATGATGTTTCTATATAAGGAGGAGGGACATTTTGAAATTGAGAAAGGGGTAGTCACAGAGCATACTATTTTTTTAGATGCAAAATACAGTATTGTTACTTGTGGATGAAAATTACTTAAAAATACACACTGGAAATGCAAAGTTATATCCAGTTTAGGAAAAGGTTGAATCATAGCATTTTCAAGATTTTCCAGATAATTAACCCATGGTCATATTTTGAAATGGTGAAAGAAAAAGGCAGATTGGCGAAGCTTTGTGCAAAAGAAAGTGACCTGACTAATGGTTAGGCTAATGGCTGGGTGTAGCATATCATCAATATTCCAGTGTTCAGTGTCCTTACTCCTGGCATGCTTATTGGTACTAGTTAATTTAGCATTTTGGCGTTTAAAACGGGTGATCCAGGCAGTTTACTCTGATTTAGATGCCCAAGCATAGTTACCTCTTATGAAGATTACTGAGAAATGAATTATTAGCAAGCAAAACATTTTTTCACAGTATGAAGAGAGTTAATTATGAGCTATTGACTTTTCATCCAGACATTTTCCACTACTTAGGAAGTGTCCAGTAATCCAAACAGTAGTAACTTCTGAACAGCTTTACAGCCAGCGGATGGTTTAACTTACCAGCAACCGTCACCGCCCTTTACACTTATTTGACCTATAATGGATGCCTCTTCAGTTCAGACGTTTTGAAGGTTGTTTGTGTTTTGTTGTTGTTGTACAAAATCTGAAGTTTTACAACTATTCAAGTTGTACCTTTTTCATTTTAGCAAATAAGCAGTCAGTAGTACAGAAAGGATCAAATGCAGTTTGCATATCCTCTAAATAGACAAGAATGAAACTCAAAAAAATAGAGGTTAAGAGTTACAATTATATATATTTTTAGGTTTAACTACTTTATATACCCATAACAGTCACACTTGCATACTGTGAGTTTTCTGCAATTGTTGGCATAATATGTCTTGCTAAATGCAAAAGGGGGCTTAAAAATAATGCATAGATATTTCTAAACTATAACATTTAATTCCCTTTTGTGTGATGTGTGTGTGTGTTATTCAGTCATACTGAAATTTAGAATTTACTGTGTCACAACCGATATGTTCCTCATATTCGCTACATTTCTGCCCCTTTCACGACATAAGGATTTGAAATTTGACTTCTTCCTCTCCTTTGTTGGTTTTCAATTCAGTCATCATATTGTCAGATTTCCTGGAAACTTCTCAATTCATAGAATCCACACCTAACTTGGGGTCTTATCACCATACTCACTCTTTACCGTAGAGAGCTCTTCTTCCTGCCAGTCTTAACCCAACCCCTAATCTATCTTCTTAATAACTAATTTTCATTATATCCTAGTCTTTTTAGTAAAACAAACAAAAACAGTGTCTTCAGATGAAACCCAAAATTCTCTATTGAGGGCTCTGGGTTTGCCCTAGTCCAGCACTCTCTTTCTCCTCCTGCACCTATGTCAGTTTCCTATTTCTGTTGTATCAAATTGCAGATTTATTGGCTTAAACAAGACAAGTATATTATGTTACAATTTTGTAAGTTAGAAGTATCACTGGGCTAAAATCAAGGTGTGGACAGAGCTGTGTGTCTTCTGAAGGCTATGGGGAGGATCCATTTCCTTGCCTTTTCCAGCCTCTAGAGGCCACCTGCTTTCCTTAGCTTGTGGCTCCATCCATTTTCAAAGCCAGCAGAATAGCATCTTCAAATCCTCCCATCTGACTCTGCATCATCCATTTCCTTCTCTGACTCTGACCCTATTGCCTCTTTCTAATAAGGATCCTTCTAATTACATTGGACCTACTTGGATAATACAGGATAATCTCCTCATCTTGAGATCCTTAATTTAACCACATGTGCCAAGTCCCTTTTGCCATATAAGGTAACATATTCACAGGTTCTAGGGATCAGGACATGACATCTTTGGAAGACCATTATTCTGCCTACCAAAACCCTGAAATGAAAACTCCCCCATGATATCCAGTCACATTACTTTCTACATAATCCTCATGCTCATTTTGCTTCTGTGAATATACTCTTGTTTTATATATCTAGAAAAGAACTCCACCCTTCCTTTCCACCACCCCCTACCATCTCTCTGGCCTTCAAAGCTGGGTTTGTATCACAACAAATCACACCCTCTCAATAAGCTTCCCACTGGATTAAGAATTGTGTTGTATTCACTTTTAACAATATTTTTAAATGATTGGTCAACAAAGATTATTTTATGTATGTCAAAGTCCCAGAAAAAAAAAAAAAACTAGTGACACAAAGGATTTAACTGAAGAAAGTTTAGTAAAGAGACTGTTTACAGAGGTGTTTGAAGAACTGACAAAAGATGGTGGCGCACCTAAGGACAAACAATAGTGAGAAGAAACATCTGAATCAACAGTAGGAAGAGAAGCCATTACCACTCTTAGGCCTGAGGAGGTAGCAATGTCAGGTTGACTGGGAACTCTAGCTATGGGAGAGGGGCTGTTGGGTAGGAGCTGGGACATAGGAAGAGGAATGCAGCTAGAGCCAAAATTGAAACCCAGACAGGAGGAAGCAGGAAAAATAAATACCCCTTCTTTTCCTCCCACCCTCTAATGTCTTAACCCAGCCCACTCATTGGCCAAGTCCAAATGGCAGAATTAAATCTCCTGGGAAATAGGGTTAAGACATACAATAACAGGAAAAAAAAAAAAAACACAACGTAATCCTGAAAGGCACATATTTATTGGGAACATATTATGTGTGAGATCTTGTGCCAAAACTTTGCATGCATTATTTCACTTTAATCTAAAAAAAAAAAAAAAGGACAATTTTAGAATGGTTATCCATATATTAGAGGTGAAGAAACCAAAATGATAAGAGATTAATTTGTCTAAAGTGTGATGACTAGTAAATGGCAAAGCCTGTGCTCAGCTTAGATCTCTGATCTCAAATATCATTCTGTGAAATAATATGCCATATAGTCTATCAAAATGCTAGTCCATTTCTTTCTTGCTCAACTCTCTGAATGTTAGAGCCACATATAATTGTCTAAAAGACTTTGATAAGGACCTAATTAATTATGTGTCTGATATTTTCATGACTTTTTGGTATATAATGAAATTAGTTGATGTCCCACCCTACATTAATCATAACTCAAAATAAGACTGTTTCTCTGGATATTAAGAATATACAGAATTGAATTATATGTCTCTCTTCCCTAGAAACATTTTAGTTAGCCTAAAAGCAAGGTGTCTTCCTTTGTGACTTTTTTCAGTTAGGATTTCCTATTCAAAATGAAGTCTAGGAGCACCTGTGTGGCTCAGTAGGTTAAGCATCTTCCTTTGGCTCAGGTCATGATCCCAGCACCCAAAAACACCACAAAACAAAATGAAGTCCAGTGAGGTGATGGCTGAATATGGAAATCAGACACTTACCGATGACAAAAAAATGACTTCCAGGGGCATACAATGGACTGTCAGAATTACTGAAGATGGTGAAACTCTTTAGTCATTATGATATTTGTAAAGGTAGCAGTAAATTTATAGGATGTTTGTTTAATAAATAGGCACTGAGAGTAGCAATGAAATATGTATGTTTAACTAGTGCCTGTTTTTCTTCCCTGCTGTTGTGATGCTGTTTTGATGTGTAAACTCTTGTGCCACAGCTTATAACTGTTGAGTTTACTTCCTTAGAAGGATGCTCCTCTGCCCATGCTCTTCCACCTCCAACCCAACAAACTTCCTATTAGATTTAGAACTTGCTTAATTTTCATATGCCCCTTAAAATATCTTATAAAGTAGCTCATGTTTAAAACATATCCAGAAAATTGGGGATCAAAATGCTTTTATTTACCTACACAATCCTTCTGTTGTATGAAACACAAAATAGTGTATTTGAATTCATTTTTAAAAATTGAGATGAAAGATATTTGGAATTGTTGCCACAATACTAAAATCAGAATACATTGCCTATACAGAGTGGTCTGTGACTGGAGAATTGTATTCATTCTCAAAGCAAGTACAGAAGAGTATCAAGAGATGTAAATGAGCTGAATATATTCCTGTCAAGATTACTGAGTTTCTTTTAGCTCTTCTGTTGTACCAGCTCTGCTGAAGTCTCCAGGCCTTTGCATAAGCAGTTACTCACACTTCTTGCTTACCCTCAAGTCCCCACAAGAGCATCATTTCCAAGAAACCCACTGGGATAAATTGGTCCTCCTCCCCCAGAAATATGTAAGTCCCTACCATCTTTGCTTTTATACCACATGATATGGTAATTAAATATCTAACTTCTGTCTTTCCAGCTTGCTATATGCTCTGTGAGGGTAGAGTTTATTATCCTTAGTATCTAAGCATAATAGGCACTTGAAAATTTGTTATTGAATGAATCCCAAAAGATATAGACAAACCATAAAATACTTAAGAAATCAGATTGTCTCTTCTAACTGTATCCTCACCTAGAAAATATAAATATATATATATATATTAGATATGCATATGCATATCTAATTGAATGAAAGACACCATCAATTGAATAATGCATCATTATTTTATTCACTCCTAAGGAAAAAAAGTGCTGCCAATCCAATTATAACTGTTAGATTGTTAGATACCTCCTAGTTTCAGAGATATTAAAAAGTGGGAAAATGTGTATCTGAAAGTTACAAACATAGCATACTACTATAAATCTACCTGCTAATTTTCTATCATATTTCTTTGTATTTTAAAAACCTGCATCATAAAATTTCAAACATACTTCTAGATACAAATGACACTCTTTTGGATACAACGATATGAATGAACATTGTCCCTCTCCTTGGTTTTTTTTCTGTCTCATGCAGGGGATAATTGCTCCTCTGTCATCAGCAGCCTCACTAGATCCCAAGAATGAGATACTCTGAATACTCTGCCTCAGAAGAAATGTGACAATAAAGTAATCAAAATGTTCCAGTTGCACAGGATCAATGACTAGTTTTGGCAAACCCTAAATTTATGTCGTAAATGGTGATTAGTGCTAGAGTTATACAGATATAAACGGACCTAGTTTTTACCGAAAGTCTTCAATTTAAAAGGAAACAATTTAAAAGGAGAATGAAAAAGTCAACTAAGTTTCTTTTTTTTAAGATTTTATTTATTCATGAGAAACACAGAGAGAGGCAGAGACATAGGCAGAGGGAGAAGCAGGCTCCCCGTGGGGAGCATGATGCAGGACTTGATCCCATGACCCTAGAATCATGACCTGAGCCAAAGGCAGATGCTCAACCACTGAGCCATCCAGGCACCCCAAAAGTCAATTAAGTCTTAAAAGGAAATTAAATATAGCACTGGTTGGTACTAAGAATTCACTTGATGTGCAAAAACATTAATATTGTTTTATCTGAATAGATTTCTATAAAAAACAAATGAGAAAGCTAATTTTTAAAATCACTATAATTAAAAATAAATAAATAAATAATAAAATAAAATCACTATAATTCAAATAACTCAGATAAAAATAATAACTCATATTAAAAGTGACATATAAACTCATATAAAAGTGATTTTTATATAAATTATATGAGATCTGCTGAAATAAATACAAATTCTTAAATTTGAGTAGGATACCTAGATCACATTAGAATGTCCAATGATTACAATAAATGGATTGCATATTTTATTATAAATCCTATAGTCTTAATATGAATTAAAAATTACAATATACTTTCAAAATTATTTTGCTGGCTATAACCTTACTTTGCCTTATACTAAAATTCGAAAACACATGGGTATTAATCAGTCCTTCAAATTACACATTTTATTGTAATATTATTGGTAAAATGATCCTGTATAGGGATACACACAAACAGAAACACACCCAATGCATGCACACTTTTTTTTTTCATTTCCTTAAACATCGTTTACGTTAGCAGTAACTTACTTAACTTCTAAAATATCCATTCTTTTCCATTTTTATTCATTATGATGATAGGCTACTCTTGGCTAATTGCACATTTCTATCCTTCATTGCCAGATCATGCTGCCTGAATCTTGACATGATTCAAAGGGGTAAAAGAAATCTACAAAAGCCCTTCCAGCTCCATGATTTTGGGTTTGTGAATTCCATATTGAAAGATTCTAAAAACAGGAAGCGTTTAGTTTTCCCTCATTTACTATCAAAACAGCTAACCTGCATAGCTTAATCATTGTATTTATATCCTTAGTTATTGCAGGGAATGAAAAGGTCTTCTCCTAATCAAGAAGCACCTTTCATTGTTTTTTTTTTAATTTATTTTATTTAATTAATTTATTTATTCTTTTCATAAATTTATTTTTTATTGGTGTTAATTTGCCAACATATAGAATAACACCCAGTGCTCATCCTATCAAGTGCCCCCCTCAGTGCCCGTCACCCAGTCACCCCCACCCCCGCCCACCTCCCCTTCCACCACCCCTAGTTCATTTCCCAGATTTAGGAGTCTCTCATGTTCTGTCTCCCTCCCTGACACTTTTGTTGATAAGATTTTGTTTATTTGATAGGAGGTTTTTTATTGTTTTGCGACAATTGCAAGTAAGTATTTTTAATCACAGGAACCTTAGATAGTAACAGTACAAGTTCCTTCAAAACAAAAACAACTTTCCCTTTTCCCTTCTCCCCTTTTCCCTGAATTAGCTGCATAGTTCTTCCAGTTGTCCACTTAGCTTTACTTATGGAGGTCACATGGGCATCTTTGTACAATGTGAGGTTAGCACATTCTCTTTACATAAATGATTGCATCTGTATTAGATATTCATAATCACAGCTCTGGCTTATTTTGCAAAGTTCATTTTCTAAACAGGCATAATAAAACTGTCATTATACATTATTTACAACATTTTAAGATCTTTTCCTTAGTAAGATGTGTTTAAAATAATTATTTTTCTCATCCAAGCATGGGTATCTCAAAAATTGAAATAGGTTTTTAGAAACTCACTGTAAAAGTAATCTGCTCTTTAAAATTTCAGTAATTTTATAAAACAGTGTTTTCCTAATTCTAAGATGCCTGTGATAGACAAGTTAAAAACTTTGCATTAAAGGAGAACTAACAATTACTCATTCTTTCATATAATAACTATGCTTATATATCCAATAGTTGCTGTACTGGGTTTCAGGAATACAGACAAATAAAATGTAGTCTCTGGCCTTAAGAGGCTCACAGTCTGAAAAAGACAACAGACAAGCAAAGAAAAAATGATGGGAGGAGCTTCCAACATGCTCTAAGCAGAGGAAAAAAAAAATATTAGTATGTGTTGCAAGAAATTTAACTCTTGCAAAAAAAAAATACTAGAGAAAGAATATTTATACATCCCCTACTGTGTGCTAAGCCAGGGTATTCAAACAAGATTTCCATTTTTCTGGAGCCCGTACCCCTACTGCTGTCATACAAACCATTTCTATATAATAGGAAGAATTGTATTCCAGTTCACCAATGAGGTACATGAATTCATGCACTAGGGCTGACCTAAGGTTTCCCTGGAGAAGAGATGCCAGTATAAATAATGGTACCAAACAGATTATCCATCAGTCAACTTTATTGAATCAGTTATTTTTCTAAGGCTGAATAATTATGTTCATGTTAAAGTGAGTCCTTTCCCTTTGCTTTGTCTGATCCACATTTCTAGCTTCAGGTCAGGCATTCTTAGAGATACACCACAGTATCTCACATGTTTATAGAACTCTACAGTTTACAAAGTATCATAATCTCATTAGAACCTTATAAGGGTTCTACAGTTTACAAAGTATCATAATCTCATTAGAACCTTATAAGGGTTATCAAATGAGAGTGGAAGGGCAAATAATCTAATTTACAACGTAGAATGAAAAGTTCAGGTTTGTAGATGTTAGGGGGCTTATCTAAAGTTGCTATAATCTAGCTAGAAAGATCAAGACTCATGACTGCTGACTCTTGGTGTGCAATTATTAAACTTGGTATTGATCTTTTACCACTGCAGTGGGCCTAAGGAACAATCAAATTCAAAAGGTACTATGAAAAATTGAAAGTAAATGTGATAGGTTCATATTATGAGTAGTGTTTTACTTTTTTAAAAATATTTTTACATCATAATGAGACAATTTTAATTATTGAATTCAATATTCTTAAGTAAAAGGAACAGCATTTCTAAGAGACTGAGGGCTGCCAAAAGTTAGAGTAAAAACAATTGACAGGGTAAGAATTACAGTCCAGGATGTTTGACTTCTAGCCCAGTTCTCTTTTTGAGACACTGAAATTATATCAAATAAATATTCTTAATTCTAGAGAGATTAATATAAATAAAATAGAAAAATATAAAGCTACTGATATAAATTCTATTTTCAGAGAGCCAGTAAGTAAATATAAAATTATAATTTAAAGTAACAGCTAAATCATGTTTTTTTTTCCTCATGATTTTGTGTATTTTGGTAAAGAATGAAAATGCTGCATACTGCTATTACATAACTGCTATAACTACAGCAGTTTTAAAATAGGATTACTTCTTACATACCATTATTAAGTGAACCATAGCTGATTACAAAATCATGACTTAAGAACTCTGTGATGATGTTCATATAGCTGCCACACTTTACACCTGATTCACTAAGCTTATCGTTGATACGTAAGTGCCTACTATGTGCAAAGGACTTTTCAAGATTCAGTGGAAGAATGAGGGTGAATCCACCAAGAGCTGAATACGAAAGAAAAAACTAATATTCCAATTAATATAATGCATGATTTCAAATGTGAGATAATATTTAAGCTAGTGCTTAAAAAGAAGTAGGATTTATGTCCTACTCTCACAAGAGTGAGAGGCAGTGACATTTTAAGCAGAGAGAATGGCAGAGTTAAGGGCAACAAGTAGACAGTTCCCAGGATATACGGGGAACAAAGATTACTCCTGTGGAATATAGGATGCTGGAGGGCCCAAGTGGAAAATAATGTTTGTAAGGCAAAATCATGGAGGCCTTGAATGCTAGAGAATTGAATTTTAATTAGTAGGGAATGAGAACTCCAAATAACTCCAAATAAAAATGTAATTAGTCTGGAAACAGTAAGTTACCACACAAAATCTGGGAGAAAACATCTGATTGTTCAACAGTAAGTTACAATTACTAAAAAATCGTTCCATTTCAGATCAAATAGTAATTCTATGAAAAATTTTGTAATATGTTCAATCACTGAAGCCCATTTATGTTTAAAAAGACAGCTTAGGGGGATCCCTGGGTGGCTCAGCAGTTTAGCGCCTGCCGTAGGCCCAGGGCGTGATCCTGGAGACCCAGGATCAAGTGCCACATCAGGCTCCCTGCATGAAGCCTGCTTCTCTCTCTGCCTCTCTCTCTCTGTCATGAATAAATAAATAAAGTCTTAAAAAAAAAAAAAAGACAGCTCAAAGTAGTTTACCCTATGATTTAAATAAACTTTTTAAAAGAACCACAGAATTAACAGTTAATGGGGGTTTCCCACAGGTTTTAAAGTGTAGAAATATGTGCATAGTTTTCTAAAGTAGAATACTGGATTCTTCTCAAGGATTGTAATGGTGACCTAGACTGGACGGAAGGAAAACTATGTTGAATGGAGGAATATAAAGATTTTTTTAAAAGTAATGAAAGCAAGAAAGGGACTGTGCTTTTCAGATCCTGTTAGTTCCTAAGCTGTGTGTCTTTAACTAGTAAAAGTGACAAGAAGTGGCAGTGAATGACAGCACATAATTTGTGATTGCAGAGATGATTTTGAGCATCCGTAATATAGTTTGCAGCACTGGATAGAGGAGAGGGTGTGGAGTTAAGCAGGTCTGAATTTAAAAGCTGGTTATGTGATCTTGAATTCATTTATTTCCCCGTAATTCATTTTCTAATCCACAAAATGAGGATAACAAATATTTACAGGAGAGGATTAGAAGAGTATAGGAAAGTACCTGGTGAATATTCAATAAATGATAGCTCTTCAATAAAAACTTAACCCTTGTTAAGATCCTACTGTATGCCTGCCACTCTGAATCTGTGGTTTTTAATCTTTGTCAGGCTTTGCAGAGAGGTAAATTCTACTTTAAAAAAAAGTGATCAAAAAATAAATAAATAAAAAAAAAGTGATCAAGGAGCAACTCAAAGTATTTCTCTTCCCTAGTTATTAGTAAATGTCCTTTGGAGAAGCAACCCATCTTTACGCTTTAGTGCAATCAGTTCCTTACTCAAAAGTTACTAGGTTTTCTTGGAAGTGCAAGAAGGGGGCTTTTTCTATTCAGTGATCTTGTTAAGAGGCAATCCTCACTTTTCAACCTCTCGCCACCATAAAACGCCAAGAGATTTACAGATTTTCTTTAAATCCTGTTGGTCCTAGTAAATCAGACGTTCCCCACTTCCAGTACCCTCAGCTCTCAGCTAGACGTTAGCAGTGAGGGTCAGGCCCTAAGCTTTTGCGACCCAACCCCCAACCTAAGTATTTCACAGGCTACTGAGCTGCGTGAAGCGGAGACTGCCAATTTTGGATTCTGGGATTCCCAGGACACCAGGGCAAGCAACTGAGCGGTCCACCCAGGGGTAAATTCCCCAGACGGTTTCTTGTGTCTCTGGGGCCAGCGCTTTAACGTCTGGGGAAGTCGGTCGGTGCAGACACGGTGACTAAGCGCGGCAAACAGCTGGGCAGATTGCTCGGAGCCCAGACCCATCGAGACCCGTCGTTGTTAGAAACCGGTTCTGGAAATAGCAACTCCAGCAGGTGGGCAGCGTTGGGGTGCGGATAAGGCGAAAGCACGTTTTAGAACTTTGGGAGCAAGTGTGCACTTCGGAGAATTCCTTTTACTTCTAGTTAAGGTTTGAAACCGGATTTAGCCCAAGGGGAGAGAAGGTAAACAGCGGCAACTTCACGCATCTGGAAAAACAACAACAACAAAAAAAAACCAGTTTGCATTCACATAGTCCCCAAAGTCTGCACAAACAGGTTCGGTATTAACATAAAAGACCCGCCGCCGCCGCCGCCGCCTCCGAGCGCTTCCCCCCGCGGGTTTCCTCCGAACGCGCCTAGCGACGGCGACGACTACGCCTGCGCCCCGGGGGCCTGCGACCCCGCGACCCCGCCTACCCCGTGGGGACGTAAGACGTGCGCCGAGGGGCGGGCTGCGCGCTGCGCATGCGCTCTGCTGGCGGCCGCCCTGGGTCCGCGCTGGCGGCTGGAGCCTCGGAGAAGCCGGCTGCTCTGTCTCTCGCGGGGTCCGGCGCGGCGCGCGCGGAGACCAGGAAAAGAAGGGCCGGCGTAAGTGTTCCCGTCGGCCGCTTGAGTCAGAACTAGAGCATTTCCTTCCCGCCGGGCTAGTGCCTGCGGGGACGCGGGCCCCGCCCCCTCCCCGGCCCAGACCCGCTTTCCCCTCCCTGCCCCCCTCCCACTGGGGACCTCCTCGTGGCCTCGCGTTCTGCCTGTGAACACCGCCCCCCCACCCCCACCCCCACCCCCACCCCCACCCGCCGCCGGCGTCATGAAGCTCGTGAGGAAGGACATTGAGAAAGACAATGCGGGCCAGGTGACCCTCGTCCCCGAGGAACCTGAGGATATGTGGCACACCTACAATCTAGTGCAGGTGGGCGACAGCTTGCGTGCCTCCACCATCCGCAAGGTGCAGACCGAGTCCTCCACGGGCAGCGTAGGGAGCAACCGGGTGCGCACTACGCTCACTCTCTGCGTGGAGGCCATCGATTTTGACTCTCAAGCCTGCCAGCTGCGGGTTAAGGGGACCAACATCCAAGAAAATGAGTATGTCAAGATGGGGGCTTACCACACCATCGAGCTGGAGCCCAACCGCCAGTTCACCCTGGCCAAGAAACAGTGGGACAGTGTGGTTCTGGAGCGCATTGAGCAGGCCTGTGACCCGGCCTGGAGTGCAGATGTGGCGGCTGTGGTCATGCAGGAAGGCCTCGCCCATATCTGCTTAGTCACTCCCAGCATGACCCTCACTCGGGCCAAGGTGGAGGTGAACATCCCTAGAAAACGGAAAGGCAACTGTTCGCAGCATGACCGGGCCCTGGAGCGATTCTATGAACAGGTGGTCCAGGCTATCCAGCGCCACATAAACTTCGATGTAGTGAAGTGCATCCTGGTGGCCAGCCCAGGATTTGTGAGGGAGCAGTTCTGCGACTACATGTTTCAACAAGCAGTGAAGACCGACAACAAACTGCTCCTGGAAAACCGGTCCAAGTTCCTTCAGGTAAAAAGTCTTCTCCAAGGATAATTAAGAGTGGGCAGAGGGATTTGTATAAAACTCCTCTTTAAGTTTTAGAACCGGGAAAAGTACAAGAGGACAAGGGGTTCACCGGACTGTGATTGTAAATGAGACAATGAAATGCAAAGAGAGTTGTTAAAAGGCCTTGTGTATCTAGTAAACTTTGCTTAAGTCCTCAAACCTATAAAGCCTCAGTTGTGCTTTTGGCTCTAGGTCATCGCAGGCTGATTAATGGGTACTCTCAGAGATTCTTTTGTCTAACTTTCATAATTATGATTCTAGGTACATGCCTCCTCTGGACACAAGTACTCCCTGAAAGAGGCCCTTTGTGACCCTTCTGTAGCTAGCCGCCTTTCAGACACTAAAGCTGCTGGGGAAGTAAAAGCCTTGGATGACTTCTATAAAATGTTACAACATGAACCTGACCGAGCTTTTTATGGACTCAAGCAGGTGGAGAAAGCCAATGAGGCTATGGCAATTGATACATTGCTCATCAGCGATGAGCTTTTCAGGCACCAGGATGTTGCTACCCGGAGCCGGTATGTGAAGTTGGTGGACAGTGTGAAAGAGAATGCAGGCACGGTTAGGATATTCTCTAGTCTTCATGTATCGGGAGAACAGCTCAGTCAGTTGACTGGAGTAGCTGCCATTCTCCGCTTCCCCGTCCCTGAACTCTCTGATCAAGAGGATGATTCTAGTTCTGAAGAAGATTAATGATTGGACCTTATAATTGAGACAAGCTGTGTCTCTGTTGTTACATTTTCTTAGCATCCTGACAAAAAGCTGCAAGGCACTTTGTGGTTCTTACAGTGATTTCTCATGTATTTGGGCACACTAGGTATCTTGTGATTGGCAGGATATGTGTTAAAACTAAACAATAAATTAAAATGAAATAATCTCCATCTACTACCATCTGTATTAATTAGAATAATTTTTGAAGAAATTATGAGTTATTTGCAGAGCTTGAAAACATATCTTGTATTTAATTAAAAAAAAATGGCTGTATATTCTTTGGGATAGATCATAAAATCCCAAATGTCATACTTTGAATAAGTTTTCCTTAGAAAAAGCTGTTTAATACTTCATTATCCTAATAAGTTTACATTATTTTAATTCTACATAGTGTTCTTGCACTGTTTAAGATCCCTTTACTCCATTTCTTCACTTTTTTTTTTTAATTTGCTATTTTAAAGGATGGCCAAATGATAGACTTTTCTAGAAGACAAATTTAAAATGTCCAAAGAGACTTGTTAAATCAGTCATGTTACAAGTAAACTCTTGGTAGGTTTTTTTTTTTTTTTTTCCTACTATTAATCTTACTTGCTTTAGAGGACCCCTTAATCAGTTATTTTTAGATATAGACTTTTGATCTAGAGATTCTCAAGATAAGCTATTTGAGGTATCTTTATTTTTAAAATGCAGTTAAGATACATGATTTGCTTGTTGTGTGACTAGTGCTAAAGCTGAAAATATTCATTTCTGGGCTCCATTTATTTGCACTGCCACACTATGTATTATTTGGCTTATCCTAGATATATGTAGTGCTATCTTATATTTCTATGTGGCATTAGTTTGTGCTTGCACATTCTTATTGGACTCTCTACACCTTATTTTAAGATGTGAGAAGGTCTACTGAGAAAGTTTGATTAAGTTACATCATTAGTAGCATGTGGTAGTTGACTTGTACTCCAGTACTCTTTACTGTAATGAGGGAGTTTCTGCTAATACCTGAGTTTAAAATATTTTCATTCGGTATTTTGGATGTGCATTTTAAGGGGTAGGGAGGGATCCTTAGAATGGAATTGCATCCTTACTTTTTACAGACCTCAGTTTAGCAAAAGAATTAGGAAAGGCGTTATGAAGAAAGAGTGATAATCAGTTTGTAACACATTGGTACCTACTTCGAGTATAAATACTAAGTAAACTTTTGCTAATCCTTTCTGTTTCTGGGCATTTCTCCTGGGATAAGTGCCAGGTCTGGGGATTATTTTTTATAAATTTAACTAATCTGAGTTTATTTTAATCTGTAATTAGAAATAGACACTTCCATATACTTTAAAATCACATTTTTACATATCTACCTCTTAATCTAAAAATAGATTGTCATTTTATTATAAGTCCATGAATATTTAACTTTAAAATACTATGAAAAACATGTTATTAAATTATTTGGTAGGAGTATAGAAATGAAACTGAGATTCTTGACATTAGAACCTGATTGATAATGATTTGTATTCTCAGTAAGAATTTGGAGAGTTGGGGCATATATTACTCTCATAACTTATGCAGTACTGGTTATTCCTAGATCTGTTATCTACTGTGATAGAAACAAGGAGAAATAAAACCTATGCATAAATCTGACCAATACATTTTAGGTCATAGGTTCTCAAATTTAGCTGCTTGTTAGCCTGACCTTGCGAGCTTTGGAAATTCATTACCCAGACTAGATCCCAGACTCAGTAACCTTTCACCCTAGAGATGGTTTTTTATAGCTCCTCAGGTGATTCCATTAGGTATCAAGACAGAACTACTGATTCAGGTCTCACTATTCAAAAGTATGGTCCATGGACCACCAGCAAGACTATGGATTGAGACCTTGAGAGTTTGACAGAAACTAGAATCCAGGACCTATCATGGACCTTCTTGAATGTCAGTCTGTATCCTAACATCTCCAGTTGATTACTGTGCATAATAAAATCTGATAAACATAGATGATAGTTATTCTCCCTGTACTAGTAAAAGTCTCTGGCTGGGGTTGCCAGTCATAGAGAAAAACATTTGAGTTTCAAGGTCTTTCAAGAGAGTTCATTGACCAAAATTCAGCTTAACTATAAAACTTCTTGAAATAAAAGTGTATTTTTTTGGCTATAAGGTAGTCAAAATATCTTCAAGAATTCCTGGTTTTAAAAAGTTGCATTATGGGGGTGTCAGGGTAGCTCAGTTGGTTAAGCATTGTGATTTTGGCTCAGTCACAATCTCAGGGTCATGAGATTGAGACCCAAGTCCAACTCCCTGGACCCTGCTTAAATTCTTTCTCGCCCTCTGCGCTTCCCTGCCCTACCACCACTCTCAAAAAAAAAAAAAAAAAAAAAAAAAGAGGATGCCTGCAGGACATCCGAAATAGTCTTCTACCTGTTTCTGTATGCTCGCTTCCTTACTCTCAAGGTTTTTGCTAAAAATTCATCTCAGTGAGATCTTCCAAGCCAGTCTTTTTTTTTTTTAAATAACTTCTGCAAGATTTCCTTCTGAGCCCTTCGTTGTCTCAATTTTTTTTATATGTATTTCATTTCAGTGTTTTACTTATCTGTCTAGAATGTAAAGTCAATAAGGGCAGAGACTATTGTCTGTTAGGTTCATTACTATATCCTTAATGTTAAAAAAAAAAAAAAAACACTGGCAAACAGTAGATGCTCAAAATATTGGGGGGCGGGGGAGTTAAATGAATGACTGAATGAATTCTTTCAGTCCTTAATAAGGTTCCCTAGTTAATTGTTCACACAGGCCTGAAGTTCAGGAAAAAGCAGTTGGCTGAGGTTAATGATAAAGAGTTGTCAACATATAAGTAAACCTGAAATCAGAGAAAAAATGGCCTAGCAAGAATTAGTAAAGCTATGAAAAAAGGCCAGGCACAGAAGCACGGGGAAACCTATTTAATCTCTTTAAATGTTCCTTGACTCTATTATCTACTAAAATCATTTAAAGTAGAGATGCTCCTATATTAAAGTAATTAATATGGTCAGATAACTTTTTCCCCTACAGAGCTCTACAGTGTTCTAGAGATATACAAGTAGAAGAGCCAAAGTGTTGATTGCATAGAAGTTGAGTTTTAAAAGTTCCTAAGATGGGGACACCTGGGTGGCTCAGAGGTTGAGTGTCTGTCTGCCTTTGGCTCCAGGCATAATCCCAGGTCTGGGGATCAAGTTCCACATTCCGCTCCCTGCAAGGAGCCTGCTTTTTCTTCTTCCTACATCTGTGTCTGCCTCTCACCTTGTGGCTTTCATGAATGAATAAATAATATGTTTTTTTTTTTTTAAAAAAAAAGTTCCTAAGATAAAAAATTTCTAACTTTAAGGACAAAAACCAAATTACTTTTGAATATGGTTTAAGTGAGTCTCAGTATACATAAATATTTACAAATTTAGTATATCAAAGTTTCAGTTAAAAAAAGGATATATTCGGGGGGTGATGATTCAGTTTGCTAGGACACTTTTTCAGGATTTCCATAGCACAGAAATTATTAGCAAGTTCTGTCTCATTCAAGTCAGGTTTATAGCCATGTTACTGCTATTGGACCCTTAGTTCTTGGGCTCCCTGTCCTAATGTGACATCTTTGATTTCCCTAAGCACATTTCCTCTTTTACTCCCTAAAGAACCACAAGTACCACAATTATGCATGAATTTTGCAATGTTTTATTTATATTTATTTTAAAAATTGATTTTGGTCAGCCCATAATTTTATTGATACTGAAAGTGAATGAGTTTCCAAGTAGTAACCTTAGTGAGGACTTGAAGAGCAACTAGAAAAAGAATCACAGGTTCAGATAAAGTTTTTAACACCCTAAATAAAATAGTTGTCTTCATACTGATGTCAGCATCTTTAAGGTTTGTGTGGAGGTTCAATTTATGTATTCTAGAAGATGTAGTATTTTAGACAAGTGCTATTCAAGATAATCTTGTGTTATATGCACTGCTAATCAACTTAAAAGTTTAATGCAAAAGTGTCACTGAAAAGTCCTAATGATTTCTAAAGGAGTTTGAGACCTGAGTATAATACTTGTGTGTATTATGGATGCCTTATTTAGAAAAGATTCAAAAGTCAACAATGCAGATGGTTAAGATGTTGTGCTGTTAGATTCATAGTAATGGTCTTGGAACTTAGCAAGCACAGTCTGAGTCACTTAATATAGTCATCAAGTAGCAGGTAAACTTCACTAAAAAGAAAAATAAATTGGCCAAATTCTTTTTTTTTTTTTTTTTTTAAGATTTTATTTATTTACTCATGAGAGACAGAGAGAGGCAGAGACATAGGCAGAGGGAGAAGCAGGCTCCCTGCGGGGAGCCCAGTGCAGGACTTGATCCTAGGACCCCGGGATCACTACCTGAGCCAAAGGCAGACACTCAACCACTGAGCCATCCAGGTGCCCCAAAGTGGCCGAATTCAATAAGGAACTAGTTAGATTAGGAAAATTATAAAACACATTAACAAAAGATACTTGTTAAGCTGAAGTAGAGATGATAACATTTTTAGAGAGTATTTGATAGTAACACCATCTGTATTCTCATCCATATTTTAGAGTGTTATTTATAGATTTCTGAGTGTAATAATTTATAAGATAACCCATTTATTTTGCAGTATTTCTCTATTTTAAGAAACATTTCAGTATATTCTGTTGTGATAAATAACACTGAGAAAGAGATTGGGATGTTGTGAACTTATTCATTTAAATTGAGGTAAAAGTAATGCATTTACTCAAGGAAAATCCACTCTTGCGTGCAATACTTTAGTTGCAAACAAATTTGAGCCTGTCGTTTTTGCTCCTAACAGTGAATATTTTAATTCTATAAGAAGCAGCATCAATATAGGCAAGGTATTATATTTCTAGTGCCAGTCACTAAAGATTGTGACATTTATGATAAATTGTGGGAACTTGAAGTACTGCCTTCTTTTAAGTTGCCTTTCTTTAGTGGTTAACATTACCCGCCTTAAAATCCCATCATTTAGAATACTAGTATGATGGAAATGTGCCTATTTTCTATACTGAAGGACAGTTAAGGGTGCCACATTTGGTTCAGAACAGCCAAGACTGAGGCGGCGCAGTATCTGGCAGGCTGCAAACATGAGAGAAAAATGCCTTTGCAGACACATTGCCAGGCCACGCACAGGGCTGCCTCTACTGTCCCAAATCCAGGAACAGACAACATATGACAATAAAAGTAACTACATACTTACTGAGGGCCAGATCTATGGTAAAGTATGTTAGAATGAATTATTTAATTCTTTGAAGATTCCTGCAAGAAAGGTTTTTGTCATTACTATTTTCAAATTAGAAAACAAATTTAGAAGAGGTTAAATCATTTGTCCCAAATTATGTAGCTAGTGGGTGTGATGAGGTGCCTACTCAAGCTATACCCTAAAAAATGTAGGAATGCCAGTTCATTCCTCAGTTTTCTGTTTGGAGTAGGTCACATGTGCCTAGAAATAGAAGAATTATTTGATAACACTGAATTTATATAATCAAGCCAAAGTTTAAGCAATTCATTTTATATGTTTTTATTTACCTACCTACCACTATTATTTTTCATCTGTTTGTGAGTCTCAGGAGCTCATACCTCTGGCACTCTATCTAGAATATGAGAAGTCAAAAGTGTATGGAAAATGTCCCAAGGCTATGTAATTTAACCAAGCCCCTCAAGCCTTAGTTAACCTCTATTATTATTTCACACCCAGTTTTAGCAAGCTTGTTTAAAAAAATTTTTTTTAACCTACTATGTTAATTCATCCATTATTTCAACAAACATTTATGTATTTACTAAGCATCTTCAGTAGCAGAAACTAGGCTACTCTTGTGTATACAAAAATGAATTGAGAATTTTTTCCCTGCCTTGATCAGCAAATTAAATATCAGGGAGAGATGATCACAAGTGTCCAAGCTGATGGCAGTCACAGTAGTCAGAAATGAGAGCCGACAGCTCAGGTGAATTCTGAAGCACCATCAAAAGAAGAAAGTCTAGGATGTAGAGTGCTTCACTGGGGTCTGAGGACATTACTGTGTTATAGTAACTGATGTTAACACTGAGGAAAAGATTGAATTACACTCAGTGTATTCTGTTTTTAAAAAATCAAGGAAATACAATGTCTTTCAAGACTATTTTCCTCCAAAACTATTAAAAGATAGTGGTACTTAAAGAAATCTATGGCTGTGTCATACCTAGAATGACAGTTCCAGATAGCAAGTGTTTTACTAAACCGTAATAGTCTCAACAATAAAACTCAACTGTTGAAAGATGAATTCTTGTTAAGGAAAAAACCCCAGTAGATTTTAGTTGTTAAATTTATCAGACAAAGATGGGAGGTCCTGTGAGTTCAAGTCTAAGTTCCAGAAGTTTTATGTCTGGAATTTTTCATCAAGTTCTAGTGTAAACATTGACTAGAACTTTTTGTTTGACACTCTTGTGAAAAATTGCTCTATGAATATAAAGCATGTTTTAATCTTGTGTTTCACCTCATTGATCCTGTGACCATAATTTATAGTTTTTTCCTCTTCTCCAAATGTACTGTTGACAATGATAGGAGTCCCTTTTTTTAGAGGGATAGGTTCGAGATGGAGGAGAGGAAGATTGAAAATACATTGCAGTACAAACCTCTGAATCATTTAGAATCATGAAAGTTTGGTATTGTAAGGAACCTTTTGTGTCATCTGACCTACTCACTTCATAATATAGATGTAAGCTTGAGGCCTAGAGAGGGTTGGTGACTTGTTCAAAGTCAATGAACAGGAGCTTTTCATAGGGTCCACATTCCTGTTTGATCTATCCTGTTCCAATTTCTTCCCCATTTTCTCGTCACCAATGCATATTGGGAGGTGGTTATGGTTGAGAAGCAAAGAGCAAAGTAGGATCTTAGAATGCTTTAAACTCTCATTATTAAATAATTCATCTTGGGGCAAAGCAACTTCTTTCTCAGCAGCATCACTGAGACCCAAATTTAGCTTTGAAGTTCAGTTGTTCATTCCTTTGAGGAGTATTCACCTTCTGCTAGAAAAAGACTCTGCCTCCTACCTTTTTTCTTCTGAGAAGCATTTCATTCTTCTGACAACCATTTACCAAGTGCCTACTATATGCCAGGCACTCTGCCAGCCCCTAGCAATATAAGGTGAGTAGAAAAGATTGCAGTCCCTTCCTCATAGAGAAAGCCAGTCTAGGATGGGGAACAGACAGTAAACAAAGTAAACAAGCTATGATGGCACT
The DNA here is from genome assembly GCF_011100685.1 of Canis lupus familiaris. Classification (NCBI taxonomy): domain Eukaryota; kingdom Metazoa; phylum Chordata; class Mammalia; order Carnivora; family Canidae; genus Canis; species Canis lupus. The sequence goes on along the minus strand of NC_049225.1, from coordinate 63,359,481 downwards.
GCAATTGGTGCAGGAATAAGAAATGTAATAGAATAAGGACTCAGAGGGTGCTCTTCACTCAGCCTGAGGAGGTGCTATCGGAACTTAAACTGATAAATTCCAGAAGCCCACACTGATCTGCCATTATTTTCCAGAGAGATGAAGCAAAGGGAACTGAGCCCCTTGAATTTATTTGGCGCCTTTTTCTTCTCTGTAGTGGTCCCTGCAATCCCTAAGCTTTCTAGATGTTAAATATTTACAGGAAAAAGTCAACAAACCTAAGAAGAAACATCATGGAGAAAGGAGATCGCCTTCTACCCTCAAAACTGAGTAGAAAAGGCACAAGTGGAATGGGAAATACGGAGCTGGGACCGTGACTGAAATGACTTTGTGATCCTGGAGCCTTTATAGTTTCCACATTTTTGTTATCTCCTGCATCTCTGTCATGACTAACAGCAAAACAGTCCAGAAAAGACAGTGTTGCTTTTTTCAGGACAGCAAAGAAGGGGATGGTGAGAGGGGGAGCATGGGACATTATGTCCTACTCTATAGCCATTCTTGGAAGAGAGAATGTCTAAGAGAAGATTATGGCAGCTACCCCAGGGAAAGGAAAGCCAACTGCTGGGTCAGCTGTCAAAAAAGAAGTGACAGGGAGCTCTCTTGGGCCTGGGGGAGGTAGGGGGAAGGCCCAGTGGGTGGACAGTAGGAAGACCTGCTAGAGTCTTTCCTCTCTATTCATCATTTTATCCTCTGTAAAATTCAAGGAAACACCCTTGATAAATAATAACTTCTCTCTTAAGTAGCCTGCTTCACTAAATGGCAACATGGCTGGGATGTGGTGGAAGGAAAGGAAATTTTCTGCAGAAGAGAGAAAACAATATAAGAGGAGGAATGTCTCTGGGAACAGTGCTCTGACCCTTTGTGTCTCAGTGGTATTCTTAACTGAGTGAAAGGAAATGGAATAACATGTGGAATGTGGAGAAGTAGGAAGAGCTGAGGCAAAATTAGCTGCCTCATTAAGTGTCATATTTTTTTTTTTTTAAATTTGTATCATTGAAATTCAGATACTAAATTTCTCACTCTGGGCCTATCTCCTTGCCTAGAAGTTCAGAAAGCATAATAAATCTTAGATTTTTTTCTTGTCCTTCCCGAAATCATCTTCACCTTTATCTGGGACTCTTATATTTGCCCTACGTCACAGTAAAATATAGTGGGAAATGGGGTGAGTAGATAAGAAATACAGAAAAAGACAAGACCTCTTTGCTTTAAAAAAATTTTTTTTTAATTTATTTATCCATGAGAGACACACAGAGAGAGGCAGAGACAGAAGGAGAGGGAGAAGCAGGCTCCCTGCGGGGAGCCCAATATAGGACTGGATCCCAGGACTCCCGGGATCTCGCCCTGCAGCTGAAGGCAGAGGCTCAACCACTGGGCCACCCAGGCGTCCCAAGACAAGACCTTTTGATGATGATTTGTTATGGATTTAAAGCTCCTAGATTTGCATTTGATGCATGTGTTGACATATATCCTTCTGGATGAATTAGAAACTTTAATTGTCAGAATCACAAGTGCAGTACAACCAGATTTTATACTTGAGACTGTGGAAAGGATGTTACATACCAAAAATTACAATGTGATTTGCATGCTATTTGCTACAGTTACTGAAGATCATGTATAAGCATTTGCAAAAACATTGCATTTGTGAATAACCAAAATGAATCACAGCAGAAGAAATCATTTGGCCATTTTCAGATGACTCTGTGGCAATGGCAGGGCAAACATGAGAATTGGCCTGTGAGTCAGGAGATCAGGATGTACCCAGGCCCTACCACTAGGATATGTGACTTGAGGAAATCATTTTATTCTTTTGAGTCTCTGCTTTTTCATCAATAGAATGAGAAAAGACAGGCGGCCCTTGATTTCTTAGTTGCTCAGATCTCTGATTCTAAGTGGTACAGTAGCAACAACTACTTGTTATTTTTAAAAGATGTATCTTTCCAGCAAAATAAATCTTCAGTGATTTTCAGGTTTAAAAAGAATCTATTTTGCACCATATCCCAAAAGCTGCCAAATTTTGGGTTTGGCTGACTGCTAAAGAGAGCAGCCCGCTAGGAGCAAATTCCAGAGCTCAGGGTCATTTATTTGGAATGCTTTGCCAAATACTCCCATATTTTCAAAGTTGTTGGGGCCTTTAAACTTGAGCATCAGGGGAGAAACAGTTTCAATAGGTGCACAAAAATTTTGAAGTTAAATATTTTTGAATCGTCTGCAATGTTCTAATGGCATACCAAGTTTCATAGTCCTGCCACTTTTCTCCTTGTTATTTTCCTTCCCTATCAACTGTTTGCTGTCCCAAAGAATTGGACAATGAGAAAACACAGGTCTTATTTCTTCTGGAATGTTCTTTCAGTTTGGCCAGTGAGTCTCAAACCAGACTGCACATTAAAATCAATGAGGGAGTTTTAAAATTACACTGCTAACTGGGTTCCCACCACAAGACAATTAAGTCAGAACACTTGGGAGAGGAGCCCAGGCATGTTTATGTTTAGAAAGCTCCCCAGGGGTTTCTTATCTGCACCCAGGTTAAACTATGACATGTCATCGCCAAGCCAGTTGGCTTTATTTTTTTTTTTTTTTTTTTTTTCTTTTTTTTTCCAGTTGGCTTTAATATATGTTCTCTGGCCACAATGCCAGTCAGCTGTCTGGACGAGAAAAAGAGATGGAGCATAGAAAAAAAAAAAAAAAAGTGAAATTGCAGATTAACTATCTCTGCTACTGAAAAAGCCACTTCAAGGATGCCTGTGTGGCTCAGTGGTTGAGCACCTGCCTTTGGCCCAGGGCATGATCCTAGAGTCCCAGGATCAAGTCTCACACAGGGCTCCCTGCAAGGAGCCTGTTTCTCCCTTTGCCTATATCTCGGCCTCTCTCTCTCTCTCTCTCTGTATCTCTCATGAATAAATAAATAAAATATTTTTAAAAAGTAAAAAAGCCACTTCAAAAAGTTGATGAGGGGAATTTATGTCTTTAGCTTTAGTGGCTTGGTATGGGATTTTTCTGTATCTTTATGTATTGACTTGCTATATTAAATCCACAGGACTAATACTGACCAATTTGTGAATATTTATTGATGCCTTTTACATGTGTATATGTTGCTAGAACAGTAGGAGAGGGTACAAAAAAGTTGAGAACTTGATTCCCAGTTCTTGAAGGATGGAGTGTCTAAATCTTGGGATGCAAGAATTGTGTCAGACAGAACCAAGAAGGAAAAATCATATATTGTACAGAGAGTAAAGCTAAAACTGTTGATAACAGGAAGATAGCACAATTGGCTAGACTCACTTGGGAAGATGGCTTTTAAGTATGGGCCACCTTTTTTTGTTTCTGATTGATTGATTTTTTTTTTTTTTTTTTTTTTGAGAGAGAGGGAGAGCGCAGTGGGAGAGGCAGAGAGAGAGAGAGAGGTGATCAGATGCACTATTGAGTGAGGAGCCCAATGAGGGACTCAATCCCAGGATCTTGAGATCATGACTTGAGCTGAAATCAAGAGTCAGCTGCCTAACTGAACCAGGGTATGGGCCACCTTCTGAATATCTTCTTTCACTCAGATGGCAGGCAGCAGTGGTAAGAACATTGACCCTGATCTTGAAAATTTTTACTACCATAAATGAGCTCCCACATGAGGCTCAGACAGGAAGAGAAAGAGGAAGCCACTGTCAAATCCCTGCTACAGAAATGATCTGTGTAGGACAACACAGCTGAGGAAATTGCCATCCCCAGATGGCTACCACCAATTCACTGGACTTAAAACTCAACCAGAGCTTCTGAGAACAATCTCTAGTGGACAGGAATCACATATGGGTGGTCCCAAGGTCGCATTCCACAATCTGTGAATCAGAAGGCAGGAAAAAGGACCATTGTATATTTCTATCCCTATCTCCTATGTACTCTGGAATTGTACCCCTTCCCTCAACTAGGAAGAGTGTGGAGAGTCAAAACAACAATAACAAAATAACCACTAATCATTGCAGAACAGTGAAAGTAGGAGAACAAACATTTACTAAAACCCTTACCAAGGTAGCTACAATACTGGTGGTACGGATACAGGCCCTCAGCCAGACTGGCATCGTTCACATCCTAACTTACCCACTTGCTGGTGCTGAGCCCATGCTGCATCCCATGTCAGTCTGACATCAGGGCCTGAGGCCCCATCACTAGTTCACTTAGTCCATTTGGGAAATGTTTAACTCCTGTTCTTCCGCAGAACAAAGATGCCAATTTGATTGGAAAATCTTAGCATCTTTTTAGGCTTCCTATCTGCTTGGGAAAAAAATCACCTAATCATATAACTTAGTAGTATAATTGACACATTTTTTTCCCTTTTTCTTACCTTCTCTTCTTAAAAAATAACCCTGAATCTTGACTTCAGTTTTCTCCTGGGCTCCTGATATTGGAATGGAAGTCTGATTTACCAGCAAACATTTAAGAACCAGACTTACTGGTAGATTTAAAAATGTGAATCATTTAAATACTCAAAATCAATCTCTCTAAATTTTCAGCCTGAGGAATTCTCAACAAGAGATTCACTATCAGTCCTGAAGTATGATGGAAATGCAAGAGACTTAGAGGATGCTTGGCTTCTCTAGTCTCCCGTCTTCTTGAGGTTGCCTCAGGACACTTACACCTCTTTGTTTTTCCCTGGTTAATATTTCAGTTCTGGAAGGAAATGAAATCCAGGAAAGAAAAAGGTGATACTTCACCTCCCCACTCCCAGCACACATGTGTCCTTAGCCTAAACATTGTTTTTCAACGCATCTGTCAAAATTCCAGCATGAAAGAGGAGGAGTTAGCAAGTACATCCAGATTTCACATTGGGCACCAAATGCTAAGGAGAGTAGGCCACAGAAATTTAAAAGAACAAGGTCCATCAGGTTTTTTACTCTCCTACAGTTAAATCTAAATGTGGAGCTGAGCTAAAAATTAAAAATATAAAGCATGCAACAGGTGTTCCTCTTACACCTGTCTAAGGTTTGTAGATTTAGAAAATAGAACAGTGAATAGGTACATACTTTTTCTAAAAAGTTATTCTTTGTTTATCTGAAATTGAAACTTAACTGGGTATCCAACAACCTTGCGCTCTGTTTAGCACTTCTGGTCATAAGTGGCTTGAGTAGGAGAGATCTGTGTTTGGGTGGATGTTGGGAGAAGCACCGGTGAGCGTATTCCTGTCCTGGACTGGTTTTTGCCCTAGTTTTAGAGCTTTGTTGGAAGGATGGGGAAGGCCTGGTCTCTTCTCCTGTGTTTGGTAAACACCTATCTAAGACTTTCAACAACAGCTTTGAATGTAAATACCTGTCTACTTAGTAGTCATCTTTTCCAGATGATTCTTATTTCCTAAAATAACAAGATCATCACTTTTCTCAATTAAGGCACCTGAGACTGTTACTCCAAGGAGGTACATCAGTGTAAGACATCTTTACAGCAGTAATATTAATGATGCAATCTGATAATATGAGATTCTCCTACAAAGTAAATTGCTGATTACAAGTGGGCTTATACTCTTAACAAATTAAGGAGGATTCATTGAAAATTTATCGCTAGACAGAAACTGAGTCACAAAATCTTTGTAAAAGCAGGAACAGCATATTATAGGGAGACAATGGCAATGGGTAAAAGATCCAAGGTTTATTATCTCTAATACTGACTACAGTGACCAAGTCCAGTTTCCTCACTGGCAAACTAAGTGACAACCTAATAGGATTTTTTGAAAATTAAGTGAGATTACTGACACTTTTTTTATAATGCTTGGTCCATAGCAAATGCTCAAGACATTTTACCTGCTTTATATGGGGCATCTAAAATTTATCTCCTTGGGATTCAATAAATATCAATGAACACTATACACGATTTCAGTTCCAGAAAGAAATCAATCTGCCAGCAGAATCAAAAACAGATACCCTTTTTTTCAATAAAGACAATTTATATGAAAAATGAAAATTAATGATGTCTTACAGACAGTTGAACATATCAGCCATGCATAGATGGGAACTTACATCATGAAGTTAGTGTTTATTTCTATTAATCTTAAAGAATTCTTCCTGAACCATGGCATAAAGTTTTGATGTTGCCTTCCACCCGACTTAAACAGACTAGAAACTGTCATTCATAGGGAAGGATAAAGAATGGGGGAGGGGTAGCTATTGAATGAACTGTTCTATGAATTAGGTAAGCAATTAAGAACTGAAAGAGAGTTGAGTAGTTCCATCCTCAGCCACCCTGCCATTCTTCTCTTAGGGACCAGGGTCCTGGCTGTGAGCAAGAAAGGACCATGTGGCCATGTTCCATGTGGAGGGACAAGTCTCAGGACCTATTGCCTTTAATACCATTAGCTAGAGTCTTAAAGGTGTAACACTCCTAGAGAGATAGCAAAGCTCTTTTCTAATGCTCCATATCTCTGAAAAGTGTTTACTCACTTGCAGGTGTTTTCACTTTTATTCTGAATCACAGGAAAAAATAATAAATATCTGTATTATCACTGGCTATAGCAGATGGGGGTTTTCTTCAAAGTAACATTTTCAAGTAGTATCACCTAGCATTCAGATTCTCTGGATGGAATTGGCACCCTTAAGCAAAAAGATTAGAAGTACTTGAAGTGAGGGGCACCCAGGTAGGTCCGTTGGTTAAGCGTCCAGCTCTTAATTTTGGCGCAAGTTGTAATCTCAAACATATCCCTGCATGAGGCTTCATGCTCAATGCAGAGTCGGGTTGATTCCCTTTCTCCTTCTGCTCCTCCACTCAGCTCTCACACATACATACATACATACATACATACATACATACATACATAAATAAATAAATAAATAAATAAAATATTTTAAAGAAATAAGTACTTGGCCTGATAATCTTGTGTCAGTTTGGAATCAGTTTAGAACAGTTTAAAATCTCTCAAACCTAACACATTCTAGAGCTTTAAATACTACTCACTAACAATCCACATCTGTGGAATTTTTTCCATTAAACCCTTAGTCTGATTCAAACCTAATAAGATGCTAATCTTTGCGAAACTTGTTTTCCCTTACTTGGCTCTCTTATTTTTATAAAAGTCAGTCATAGTTTAACACACCAGAATTGCTTCATGTGGAAGAAGGTTAGAATTGCTGTGGGCTTGGTTTCAGGAGAACTAGGTCCAAACCTGGATTCCGCAACTAAGTGATTTTGTGACCTTGGACATCACTAAGCTATCAGGAGCCTCATCTATAAAGTGAGGATAATACCATTTGGAAATGTGGGGACAAATAAATTATGGAAACTTCATGTAAGCACTCAGCTCACATAGGAGGTGTTTGATAAATGTTGAATATGTGGCCTATTATAAGGGATTGAATAGCAAGCTTTGTTAGAGCTGTTTCTTTAATTAAATACAAAATGAATGTTAAAGTTTTTATGTCCTGACCAAATAGAGATTATCGTCCTCTCAAAGAAACTAAAAGTTTCTTAAGTTTCTGGTTTGAGAAAGCAGATATCATTCTAGGTTAATAATAGAAATCTGCAGAAATATGAAATTGTGCAATTGTGCAAAGATTAAAAGCAGTGCAAAGTCAGAATAACATTTTACCTTATTTCTTGCTTTTGATTTGTTTAACTATAGGAGATTAAACTGGTACAAACATGAATATCTAAAATATTTATAAATATGTATTTTCACATGCAGATTATAATATACATATTATAAAAAGCTGTTTCAGCTTTATTTGTAGCAGAGATCAGCAACCTTTTTTTCTGTAAGGGGTCAAGATTGTAAATTTTTTCAGCATTGCAGGAAACAAAGTCTCTTTAGTGATTAGTTAATTCTGCCACTGTAGTGCAAAAGCAGCCATAGATAACAGTAAGCTAAAGGACATGGCTGTGTTCCAGTAAAACTTTATTTTCAAAAATCGGTGATGTGTGGCATTTGGCTCAGAGGACAGTTTGCTGACCCCTGGCCTAGAGCATAATATAGAGTGTATTTTCTAATTAAACATAATTAAGGTAACTTATTGATGGGAAAAATTTTATGAATTTACATTCATAAGTTAATAATCAGCAATTGTATAAAAATAAGCTAAGTAAATGCAAGTGCATTCCTTTAACATCATAACTTGCTAAGTTTAAAAAAATAATGTAGTTTTCCAAGTATTAGGTAAATTACATGGTAAATCAGCTTACATTTCACTAGTACTTCTTGAAGTTCTAACATAGAACCATGTGTATATGCACAATAGGCTTTATTATTTTTCTGTGTTAGACAAGTTTCAAAATTGGACTCAAACCCATTATTACGTGAATGTCCAGGACAGGATTTCCTTCTGCTGCACAAGAATATTTTGTGAATTTCCTGGGAAGTGCATTCAACAGTGGCTTACCTGACAGCATCACAGCCATTGTGTTCTAAGGAATTTCCTGCAGGGATTAAATCTGTTTGGCTTTGGCCTTGGTGTTTTCTAACTATCTCCAAAAATCACCTTAAACAATGTCTTTCGGGAATGTTTTTGTGTGATTCCTTCCTCCAGGAAGAAATTGAAAGTAATGAAATGCCTAGATTGTTGGAGAATTTTGAGAATTAGAGAAGGCCACTGCATCTCTTTTTGCAATAATATAAGAAACCAGCTCAATCCTCAGTGTCTTAACAAAGCGTCCAGCATTTACATGTACATTAGAAGGGCATCTAATCACTCACCATTTAGAGATTCCAATTCTAATTTTATAAATTCGAATTCTCTTGTATATTGAGAATTTCTAGGAATCAGAACTTCTATTACACCAGAGTAATAACAGGATAAATACAATTAGCTGTCAAAAAAACCCAAAATATAAATGGCTCACCACTGACTTTATTTCTTCCTTCTATCTCAATCCATTGTGGGTTTGAATGGTCCCACTCCACCTTGTACAATGCCATCAGGAACACATACCTCTAAGAACACAGTGGAAGGGAAGAGAGAGGTTTAGGTAGGGAACAGCACCATTTTGGCTGGTGGAGACACACTATTCCTGTTGCTCAGCACTCATTGACCAGAAATGGCCCACATGGCTCCCACCTAAGTGCAGGGAAGGCTAGCAGAGATGGAGGATAATAGGGACGTTTGGTGGTAATTGGTGAGCCCTGCCACAGAAAAAAACAATTAGAGCATTGGGTTTTGAGCTGAGTCCAAAAATCAAAAAGATAAGAAATTTATAATATTATTTCAGCTTCATTCACTTGGTTGTGACAAGAACATACGCTGATAAGATATTTGCTACAGTCTTATGGTTTCCCTTGTTTAAAGTAGTTGTGTTTCAAATTCTCTGTCGTTTAACTTAATGAACAGAGGAAACTCTTGTCTAACTATACAATCCTTAACATCTATATCATGAAATATATCCCTTTGCATTGATAGCCTACTTACTAAGTGTATGTGTGTATGTGTGTGTGTGTGGCTTGTTCCAATTACACTCACTGCAGAAAAAAAATTCTATATCAGTATGTACTGAATAAATAAGTGTTGGTTGATAAATAGATAAACTCTATTTGTCTACACTGGTATACACTGGTGAATTTGAAGACTTGTGTTCAGTAAACTTTGGTAGCATTCAGTAACATGAAGACGACAAGTGACTGACTTTATTGTGCATTTCTAGACTGCCTAGGATTTTAGTTTGGATCAGTGTTCTTCAAAGTATGTTCAATGGACTAAACTGGAAAGTCTGTTGTGGTGTCCAGGAGCCTACATTCACAAACTTATGTGTTTATGCTGCTTTTCTCCCTCCCCCATTCTAAGTGAAAATGGCCCTATTGAAACTTTCAAAAGAAAAATTAAGTTATTCTGTTTAGGTATGTGTAGCTGTAATCAAATTAGCTCATACATAGTTGATAAATAGGACAATGGTATCACTACAACACATGTCACTATAGTGCAGTTTCCCCACCACCTCAAATGTTTATGCCACCAAGTACTGGCACCTGAATGCCAAGAACACTAGAAGTCGGACATAGCAAGCATGGACTAATACAATCTGTGCATAGTCTGTTCTCCTTCCATTCTTCTTCTTGGCTTACTTTTGCCATATGTGTGATTTCTTGGAAGGACCTATTAATGGTCGGCCCCACACTCAGTTCATTTTCCCCTTGTTCCCATAACTTTACAAACTTAACATTTTCTTACTCCCCTCCATTGAAGCCCTTATATTTATCATAGCATTTATTTGTTAGAAATATAACACGCCTTTAAAATCATGCTAGTATTTTTATCTGGGTTGTTACTGGTTTTGTTTGTACTTTGGTTAAAAAGTCGTGAGGATTTTGAGTAGGCTGCTCCAGATACATTTTTACCACAATCTCTACTATTTTATCATGAGACTTTGTAGAAAACATGGGGTTGTTTTTAGGAATGGCTATGTCACATTATAATAGACATGCCTGTATTCTTACAACTTCGATTGCATACATCTTGTGGAATAGAAGAATGTTAACAAAATTTGCTCTGGGCCTATTTGAGAAGTTTCCATATGGAGGCAGTTTTCCAGTCTTTTATCCTTTATATTTTAGAGTGATTTAGAGTTTCCAAATGGTGTTCACATAGAAAATTTCATTTCAATCCCAGAACAATAACACAGGGATCATTATTAGCATTCTACTTGACAGACTTGGAAATTGAGGCTCAGAAGAGAGAAATGTTTTGCCTAAAGTAGAATGGTCACAAAATTTTGGCTCTAATTAGTTGTTATATTCAAAGAAACATATTTTGAGCACCTGTTTTATGCAAGGCACTGGAGATACAGGTATAAATAAGATGAAACCTAGCCCTCCTCTAGTGGCTTTCTCCCCTCTTCCTCCCTTTGACGTACGGACTGTTTTTAGCTTGGGCTAAGTGGGACCAAGCAATTTACTCCATCCCAGAGAGGCAACAACCTTGTTCGTTTCTCGTTGGCAGCTCTAGATGTACAACATAGTATTTATATATTTGTATTTAACCATTTTAAACAATCATACATTTTTTAAAAACATTTTAAAAACTATTGTAGAAAGTACAGAGTTGTTTAAAATACAGAGATATTAATAAAGAGGATAAATATTTTTAAGACCAGTTCAGGGACGCCTGGGTGGCTCAGAGGTAAGCACCTGCCTTTGACTCAGGGCATGATCCTGGAATCCCGGGATCGAGTCCCACGTTGGGGTCCTTGCATGGAGCCTGCTTTTCTCTCTGTGTGTGTCTCTCATGAATAAATAAATAATTTTTTTTTAAAAAAAGAAAGACCAGTTCAAACTATTTTTGATAAATAAAGTATTAGAGAAGACAATTATTTTCAAAATTAATAAAAGGCCTATATGTAATAATACAATACTACCAGTTTCATTACTTGATTAATGATATTTAGTCACAAATAAGCATTTAACTGTATGCATTTATAGTGAGTGACACATGGCTATTTAATTCTCTCTGACACCCCAGTCTTTTCTTGTTGTAAGAAAACAGAGCTCACATATCTCCAGAGATCTCTTCTACTTGTAGTTTTGATCCCATGACCCTGCTTAGGCATAACCCACAACCGGTTAAATGTTTATTTACTTGGTCAATGTTTAGCCTGTGGTTGGGCATTTATATCCCAATGGGAACTGAGAAAGCGATACAGAATGGTGAAATAAGGCAAAGGAAGAAAAATAATTGGAAACCAGGAGAAAACATGGGAAAAGGAAGGGGAAATGATGAATAGTGCCTTTCTTATTTCTTTTTCATTTCTCTTGCATGCTTAGAAAATAGAATACACTTTTGTATGTCTGTAGTAGCTTTACAAAGAAATTAAACAGATCGTCAGGACTTGCCAATTTATTTCAGAAATATACAAAATATCATTAACATGTTCTACACTTCCCAGATAGATGGTTTGTCAGATGTTTGAAGAAAATGTACCTGACCTTGAGTGCTGTATTTGCTTTATATTTTCATGCTTAATGGTCTGTGACCTAATTTCTTTTAGCCTTGACCATGCTTTGTTCTATGGGTTAAAAAAAATATATACATATATACACATACACACAACTATAAATCATGTATCAAAATACATTTGAATATGTACCTGAATCATCCAAATTTTAACACCTTAGCCTTATTTTTGTTCCTTTTGTCTCCCATTAAAGGTAAAATAGCTGAGAAAATTGTTCTCTCTTAATGGGCTGATAAGTAACCAAGTAAAACATACTGTACTTTTACCTAATGCAATGGCAGGAATCCCAATTTACAGAATGTCCAATTACACGATCCTATATCGGTCACCAAGAAAAAAGTATGAATATTTTATTACCTTACATAGGAAAAATAAGGATGGAAGATTACTTAGGAAACTGAATAAAAGGTACATAGGAACTTTATGTATTGTTACAATGGCATGTGAATCTACAAGTACTTCAAAATAAAAGGTTTAATTTAAAGTATATTGTATGTTTAGGGTGAGTAATTGAGATGCTTTGTATTTCGTTTCTTATGGTAAAGTGTATATAAAATTAAATTTACAATTTAATCATTTTATTTTTTTAAGATTTTATTTTTTTTATTAGAGAGAACAAGCAAGGGGTAGGGCAAAAGGAGAGGGAGAGAGTAGACTCCCCTCTGACTGCAGAGCCCCACACAGGCTGGATTCCAGGACCGTGAGATCATGACCTGAACCAAAGTCAGACATTTAACTGACTGAGCCATACAGGTACCTCTACCATTTAACCATTTTGAAGTTAGAATTCACTGGCATTAAGTACATCCACAATGTTGTGCAACTGTTACCACTATCTATCCAGTTTGAGAACTTTCTCACCACCCCAAATAGAAATCCCATATACATGAAGCAATAACTCCCTATTCTTCCCTCCCCTCAGGCCTTGGAAACCACAAATCTTGTTGATTCATGTAGTAATGTATGTTGGTAGTTCATTCCTTTTTATGGCTGAATAATATTTTATTTTATGGATATATCATATTTTGTGTATCCATTCATCAGTTGGTAGACATTTGGATTATTTCCACTTTTTGGCTGTCATGAATAGTACTGCTATGAACAATCGTGTACAAGTTTTTGTGTAAACCTACCCTTGGAGTATTATACTTGGAGGTGGAATTGTTGGGCCATATGGTAGATCTATGGTTAATTTTTCAAGGAACTGCCAAACTCTTTTCCATAGCAGCTATTCCATGTTATGTTTCCATCAGCAATATATGAGGGTTCTGATTACTATAAATCCCTGCCAAAACTTATTTTCTATTTTGTATTTTCGTATTATAACCATTCTGCTGGGTGTAAGTGGTATCCCATTGTGTTTTTGGTTTGCTTTTCCCTAATAATTAATGATGTTGAGCATATTTTTATGTGTATATTGGCCACTTGCATAAATTATTTAGAGAAATGTCTATTAAAGTCTTTTGCCCATTTTTAATTGGGTTGTTTGTCTCTTTGTTGTTGAATTGCTCCTTATTTTTAAAGGAAATGGACCCAAAGGGGCATCAGTTGTGCTGAAAATGTTCCTTTTCCGAATTTGGATGACAGTTACATGAATGTGTTGCTTTGTGCCCTTTACATTTGTAAAAAATGAGGATGTGTGCCCTTTTCTGAATGTATTTGTTTCCTAGGACTACTGTAACAAATTACCATAAACATACTGGCTTAAATAAAAACAGACATTTTGGCTAGTATCAAAAGGACAAGAGATAATAAAGTTTGGTGAGAAAAAAAAAAAAGTTTGGTGAGAAGTGGAAGAAGTGGAGAAAAGAGAACTTGTGCAGTGTTGGTGGGAATGTAAATTGGTACAGTCAGTATAAAAAACAGTATGGAGTTTCCTCCAGAAATTAAAAATAGAACTACCATATGATCCAGCAATTCTACCTCTGGGAATATAGCCAGAGAAAATGAAAACACGATGTCAGATATCTGTACCCCCATGTTCAGATTAATGTAGCAGCATTATCTATAATAGCCAAGAAATGGAAGCAACCTGTGTCCATTGACAAAGGAATGGGTAAAGATGTCACACACACACACTCTGAAGTATTTTTCAGCTATAGAAAAAGAAAGAAATTCTGCCATTTGTGACAACATGTATGAACCCAAAGGGCATACTAAGTCAGTGAAATAAGTCAGATTAAGGAAGACAAATACTGTAGGCTCTCACATGTGGAATATTAAATAAAACAAAATCTAACTCATAGAAAAGAGTTGAGATTTGTGGTTACTAGGGGTAGGGAGTGGGGGAGAAAGGATTAGATGAAGATGGTCAAAAGGTGCAAACTTCCACTTATAAGTACTGGAGATGTAATGTACAACATAATGATTATACCTAACACTGCTGTAGGGTGTATATGAAAATTGTTAAGAGAGTAAATCAAATCCTATGAATTCTCATCACAATAAAAACATTTTTTCTTTTCTCTCTCCCTCTGTTTCATTCTCTCTGTGTCCATATATTTATATAACGAATGTTAACTAAATCTGTACCCGTTTCAAAGTCAAATCATTATGCTATGCAGCTTAAATGTATACAGTGCTATATGTCAATCCTATGTCAATAAAACTGGAAAGGAAAAAAAAAATAAGAACAAAAACCCAGAAATTTATTCTCTCACAGTTCTGGAAGCCAGAAGTCCAAAATAAGTTATTCTCCCTCTGAAGGATTTAGGGAAGAATCTTTCCTTGCCTTTTCTAGTTTCTGGTAGCTCCTAGAATTTCTTGGCATTTTATAACTTGTAAACACATTTCTTTAGTCTCTACTTGTCTTCACATAGTCTTCTACTCTGTGTTTCTGGTTCTAGGTGTCCCAAATTTCTCTCTCCTTTCTTTTATGAGGATACCAATCAGTGAATTTTATGCCCACTGTAAATACAAGATGATCTCATCTCAAGATCTTAACCTAATTACATCTGCCCAGAATCCTCCTTCCAAATAAGGTCACATTCACAGACACCAGGGATTGGGACTACAGACATGTTTTTGAGGGGACACAATTCATCCCTCTATACTGAATGTATGTCATACTTAAAAAAAAAATTTAAGTCTTTATTTGACAGAGCACAAGCAGGGGGAGCAGCAGGCAGAGGATGACTGACTGACTGACTGACTGAATGAATGAATGAATGAATGAATGAATAAATAAGTGCCTAGGGGGCTCAGTTGGTTAAGCATCTGCCTTTGGGTCAGATCATGATCCCAGGGTCCTGGGATGAAGCCCCATATCAGACTCCATGCTCAGGAGGGAACATGCTTCTCCCTCTGTTTGCTGCTCCCCCTGCTTGTGCTCTCTCTCTATTAAATAAATAAATAAATACAGAAATACAGAATTTTTAAAATGTCTTTAAGAAAAGAAGTGATAAAAAAAGAAAAGAAGTGGTAAATAAATTTTTTTAATGTGGTAATCTGAGTTTTGTGACAAAAGATCTATAGGTTAGGGAGAGAAAGATTCATACAAACTTGCCACCCTATAAAGGAGAATTTTTTTTAAGATTATTTATTTATTTATTCATGAGAGACACAGAAAGAGAGGCAGAGACACAGGCAGAGGGAGGAGAAGTAGGCTTCATGCAAGGAGCCCGATGCGGGACTCAATCCCAGGACTCTGGGATCAGGCCCTGAGCCAAAGACAGACACTCAATCCCTAAGCCACTCAGGCGTCCCTAAAGGAGAAATTCTTAATCAGTTTTTGAAAACTGTCTTTACAAATTATGATTCTGAAAAGAACTTTTCAAATAAGGTTTTCAAACATTTATGTGTTTTTTTTTTCTTTTTTTGAGAGAAAGCTAATGAGAACAGTACCATATTCATATATGGAGAGAATACCTTTTAAGATACTAAAGAATTTTGTTTTTTTCAGTATTGCCAAATACAGGACTCTATTAAAATGTCCAGAAGACATACTGTTACACAAGATGATACACTCTTGGGGGTTTTGTTATTTTTTGTTTGTTTTTGCTTTTGTCAATTATGAATAATTAAATGATTGCCTTTGTTAAAATTTCGGCCTTGGATCATTGTGATCCTCAACTTTGGTCTGGTTTGCAATTGGCTGAGGATTCTGGTCATAAAAGGCATATTATCCTAACACAGCCCCAGCACCTTTGTATTTTAGTATGACATGTAGCTTATGACCAACTTTGTTGGGGTCTCACTTCATGCATCAGTTAAATAAGTATGTAAATGAAGTAATACTTTCTTCTTAAGAATGACATTTGACCCAATATAGTAAAAGTTATTTGAGTTTCAAAAAAAAAAAAAAAACTGATATAAGTGGTAGTAGTTCTGTGAAAAGGCTGTTTTAGTATAGAACATAAAAATTTAAGAATTCAGACAATAGGGATCCCTGGGTGGTGCAGCGGTTTGGCGCCTGCCTTTGGCCCAGGGCGCGATCCTGGAGACCTGGGATCGAATCCCACGTCGGGCTCCCGGTGCATGGAGCCTGCTTCTCCCTCTGCCTGTGTCTCTGCCTCTCTCTCTCTCTGTGTGACTATCATAAATAAATAAAAATTAAAAAAAAAAAAAGAATTCAGACAATAGCTTATTCAGAAGACTAAAAGCTTCTTAGAAGCCTATTTTCTGGACCCTCATGCTATTCTGCAATTTTTCTTTTTTCCCCTCTTTTTGGATAGTACTATCTGTTAAGAAATAGATGACAAAGCTTTGATTCATCACCTTCTCAAATTATCTCCACTATATAAAACATGTCTTCAAAGGTAAATATTGGTAGCTTTTATGTGCCTAGTTGTATGAACTTTTTGAATAAGTCCTAATTATTCACCAGGAGTCTATCTTTTAAAAAAAACAAAATCCATTTTTTTTTCTGCGCTTTCTTTGATGTGTATTAAAAAAATAATAACAGTCATTTTTAGGTTGATTGGAGTTCATCAAGAAAATCATTACTTGGTACAAAGTTAAAAATTAAGGAAATCCAATTTTTAAATTTTTTCACAAAGTTCTTTTTATATATTTAAAGTAGTAAAAGGCCACGTATTTTATAAAGTGTCCACATAAATTATATTACTGGTCTTTCATCATAGTATAGAATAGTAGTTGCACTCAAGATTTGAAGGAAAAATATGCTTCAGGGTTTGGCTGGGAAATAACTGACATACAACAGAATCACTCACCCTCATAGTTTTTCCCTGTAGGCGCCAGTCAGAGTGTCAGTCTGTGGAGGGGCAAGCTGGTGCCTCATTCAGCTCTGCCTTCCTAGTAAGATCAGCCTGACACAAAGCTGCAATTATTCTGTAGTGACATCACCACCATCCTGCCCTTTTGCCTGTATTTAAATGAATTATTCTTACGTTGCATAATGGAAGATTTCAACTTTGACTCTGAACGGGCAACAAAATTCAGTGTGAGTTCTGTGTCATGTTTTCATCTGTCTTTATTTTTAACTTCTGGTGGAGCCTCAAGCACAGACCTAAAGTACTGAAAGCATTTTTCTAATGTGAAATGTAGAGTCTTCCCAGGGATTACCCAAATTAAGTCCCAAGATATCTATTCCCTATTCTCTTTTTTTTTAGATAGCACAGACCTGGGACTCCTGGGTGGCTCATTTGGTTAAACGTCCCTTGACTTTGGCTCAGGTCATGATCTCAGGGTTGTGAGATTGAGTCTGGCATCAGGCACTGCGCTCAGCACTAGGGTCTCCTTGTCCCTTCTCCCTCTGTTCTTCTCCCTCCCCACTGTTCTTGCTCTCTCTCTCTCTCACTCTCTCAAATAAATAAATAAATAAATAAATAAAATCTTGGCACAGACTTTCTCAATGATTAAATAAGAAAGAAAGAAAAAACAAAACTAGGATTGTAGGATTTATAAAATTGGCATACAAAGGAGTCATATTATAATAAATAATTATGGTCCCTGAGATTTTTTTTTCTTTTTTAACCTCATAAGGTTAATTATTTTATTATGCTTTACATCTCACAAGTAACTAAAGCTCTTTGAAGGCATGGCTAATGTTTATTTTGCATTTTAATCACTCATAGCTCTTCCACACTACCTTGCACATGATAGGTGTGTGCTGAGTGAATGTCACACATGCAGAATGTTGTCACATATAGACATTTATATACATATTTGTAACCTACATACAAAACGGACCAGTCACTTTGTCTCTCTTACTCTTTTTGAAGTTTTTAATGGCTTTTGGGGGGAAAATAAGAAGGAAGCATTGAGTCAGGTCATGGAAGCCATCTGTTTCTCTTAGCTACTCTGCTTCATGCTTCTTTCCCAGCCTTCCCCCAGCCACATTGGAGCAATGAAGCTTAAGGGGGACCACTAACTGGACTAGACAGTATCTCATTTCCCTTCTGTATGTTAGAATTCTCTCTTTCCTCCTTCTGGATTTCATTCTCACACTATAAACTACCTTCTTGGCAAGAATGAAGGCTGTGTCTGTTACGGAGTGTCCTGTTCCATGAACTTCACCACCTGGATAGGGGCCTGTGAAAGGTATGAACCTGATATCAGAGAGTTGATTACTTGGATTGGTCCCCTTCGAGTTAATCAGCTGTGGCCAGGAGAGTGAGACACTAGGTAGTTCATTTTAAATCTGATGCGCATTCTCAAACCAGTCAGCTGTAGTCTGGATGTCAGTGTCACTTAAAAACATGGCAGCACCTTGAAACCCTTAGTTAGAGTAAGATAGTTGCCAAAAGAAGGTAGTTACTGGCTCCTGATCAAATGGAAGGGCCAATTTAGATAATAGATAAGGTGTCTCATACTTAGTATAATATTTTATGATTTATCACTATAGCAGTCGAATATTAGGAAGTCATAATTCATTTTGTGTAGTTTGACCAAGGATCAAATAGATTTTTCTTGCAGGAAATACAATAAATAAACACTACCTACAGTATGTTAGAATAGAGAATGAACACTATCACTAGAAACCTGGAAGCACAATTAAATACAAATATTATAGATATTGAAAAGACCTTTTTTGTTCTAACAGAAATACCTAAAACTAGACAGAGATAGAGATATAGAGATATAGATAGATAGATAGATAGATTAGAGATAGAGATAGAGATAGAGATAGAGATAGAGATAGAGATAGAGATAGATAGAGATAGGGAGATCCCTGGGTGGCTCAGGGGTTTAGCTCCTACCTTTGGCCCAGGGCGTGGTCCTGGAGTCCCAGGATCCAGTCCCACATCAGGCTCTCTGAATGGGGCCTGCTTCTCCCTCTGCCTGTGTCTCTGCCACTCTCTCTCTCTCTATGGGTCTCTCATGAATAAATAAAATCTTTTTTTTAAAAAGAGATAGAGATATCTCCCCCCTCTCACAAATCCCATTGCTCAAAGAGTTTAGTTTTGATTGGTTTGGGTTGTTCTTCCTAAACTTTTTGTTTTGGTAAACCATCAAAACTTTAAAATTGCAGTGTTAACTATGTTCAGTATCACTAGATGGAAAAGACTATCTTTGAAAAGACAGTAAAATGGCCTTTCATTAGGATGAGCTACTACATAGAACCCTCTAGATCCTATTTCCTTATAAAAAAAAGTGTATCCAGTCTAATGCCAATTATCTTTACATTTTTATAAGGCATAAATTTTCTTTAACTCTAAGGTCTTAAAAATCTCCATGTAACATTCTGTAATGTATCATGGGCTCCCTTCTGAGGAAATGTGGTATTAGATTCCATTGATCTCAATGGGTGTGGCCTTTATTGTTGCTATTGATTTGGTTGTGTTAATTTCTGCCTCTTTAATGCTCCAAATAATAATTTAAGATTAGAGAGTTGCAAGAATACACAGAATGATGAGAAATGATGAAGTCAGCAAGCTTTCCAAAGTTGCAGTACTTGAGAAAAATAGTCAAATACGCATTCTCATTCACCTGCCATAGTCCTGCTCTATCCTGTTTAACCCTGCTGATAGGTGAACAACTCCTTGGAATTTTTCCTTCTATCTTTATATGTTTACATTTTCAGAAGTAATGTTCAATACACCTCTGGCATGCTGGACAGTTCTAAATTGAATGATGACCTTTTTCTTTTACATCTTCCTTGAGTGCCTAGTGTTTGTGAAATAAAGATGGCCAGTGGAAAGTCAGTGTTACTTGACTTACTTCCATATTTCTTAGTTAAACCTATCCCAGAGTAAGGAATTATGAGTTCCTGGAGCAGCACCTGTGTCTCTTTCTTAATATAACTCTCAATTCCATGATTTGGTTTGTCTGCAGTTGTCTCAAGAGGCAGACAAAGCCATATACATAGCATAGTCCTAGAAACTAGACTGTGGACAAGTACTGGAAAGGAAATAATGACAATTCTAGCAGTCAGTTCCTTTTCAGACAAATGTATTTGTTAAGCAAATTGTGAACTGTGGCAAATCATAGTATTAATCTCATTTCTAAAATCTTTTATTTCTTTTGCCCTTCAAGTTGACCCCCAGTGATGTCCACCAGAGTATGAGTGTAAGATGCAGCTGCCATAGCAAACCGTCCTGGTCAGATCTCCACCATGCCCTTTTTTACCTTGCCTGCCTCTGAAATTATTGTATCTCCCCTTATCCTGATCATGCATCTTTATATCTTCTTTTACTGACCCGCACCTCTTACTCTCATGTCATTGATAGTGAAGGGATTGTAGAAAATAGGAAATGGGTAAAGATAATTAAGATGATATATTCAAATTATTTTATTTTGTGTCTCCTTGCAGCTCCTAGAAACAAGAATAGCATTGTGTTTGTTCTAATTTTGTGTTTAGATATGAAATTTTAAAAATTAAAATGTAAAAGAATTAGAAAAGATATATCATGTCAACACATCTTCAACCATAATGATAATTATACAAAAAATGTATATGTTCTTTTTCCTCATGAAATACTTTAAACTTATAAGAAAATTAAAGGAATAACAACAAACATAGATGTGCCTAGTACCCAGATTTGCAAAATCTAAACATTGTCCCATAATTGTTTATTTTTCATAAGAAATAAAACATTATTAAGATTTTCTAGGAAGCCAAATAATGAACAAATCTCTTCCTCATTGAGCTAGAACTAATTGATGACCAAGAATCAGAATGGAGCAGGGCAGATGAATGAAATTCCCACTATTCTCCCTTAGATAATGCTGACTTATCTTCCACCTCCAACTCAGAGTCTGACACTAGAGAAATAGAGCAAAGCATTGTGTTTTTTGTTTTGTTTTTTTTCTGTAAGCAGGCTCACTTCTGAGAGAAAATGAATAAGGGAAGACTGGGCTACCCATATAAGCTTCTCTTTCCAAACTCACCAATCACTTAAGTGTGAATGGAGACAGGCATAGATACAGACAAGGAGGATTATAGCTTACAGAGCTCTCTCCCATCAGGAATGGGAAGTAAGCATTTTCCTCTAGAAACATATAAAGTTAAAACCACGTTTTTATTTCCTTTTGGATCCTATTCTCTTCCTTCTTATCCACTCCCCCGCCCCCACTCCGTCCACAGGTAATCTCTACCTGAATTTCAAGATCCTTGTAAATAACGAATACTTGGTCACCAGAATTGTGATTCTAAGTACCAGCATGCTTCCATTTAAGGAAAATATTGGCTGCCAATTCTTGGGGATCTTGATTATAACATCTGTATTTACTTCAATTACCAGAGACTCTAGAAGACTAATGGAAAGAATGTAAAAGATGATACTGCTAGATAGGAATAGAGTTTGAATCCAAGGATGTTACTGCTCAACTAATGTTCTAAGTGCTGAAAGATCATCATGGTCTCAGCAACAACAATTATAGCTAAGAAAACAAAATTTAGAGCTATCTTAAAACAGAAAAGAAAGCATCATTAAGTTATCTCTTTTCCCTGAAAAGAAAACAAGCATTCTACTGACCCTTGCCTTCTGAAATATTTCAACATTCCAGGCTACTGAGATTTTTCTTCATCTCTTATAAACAAACCCCAGTGTCCTTTAAAATACTTTCTGGTTTACTTTACGATTTTTTCAGATGAATAAGTTATTTGCACTTGACTTCCATTATTTTTCTCTTGATAAACTGAACAAGTTTTAAATTGAGGTGAGGTACAAGAAGCCTTTTGAATAAAGAGAATGTGTGCTAGTGAATGATAAAATGAAAACTCACTATAATAATTAGGTAAGAAGGGAAATAAATATTATGAAAAATCATTTTAGTCTAAGTGATAGTATATTATTAGGGACATCTAGAAAAATTAGCCTATTACATGGTATACTAGAATCACTAAGACATCTCTTAGTCTATGCAATTTGAAATTGCCAATTAAAACTACTGGATAACTCTAGGACAAGCAATTGTTTTCTTTTTTTAATATTTTTATTTATTTATTCATGAGAGACACACAAAGAGAGAGGTAGAGACATAGCAGAGAGAGAAGCAGGTTCCATGCAGGGAGCCTGATGTGAGACTTAATCCCGGGACTCCAGGATGTCGCCATGGGCCGAAGGCAGGCGCTTAACCACTGAGCCACCCAGGGGTCCCAAGCAATTGTTTTCTTATAGACTTTTTTTTTTTGATTGGGATATACTGTTGGGGTTTTGCATTGTATTTTATTTTGTTACTTAGCTTTATGAAGCCCTTAATTTATTAATGTTAATGATTGACCACTTGTGTATTAAATCAGAAAATATTTAGATAGCCTTATTCCATCAAAAGAGAAATGTTATAAATCTGTATACTTTGCCTCCTGCTTCAGAGCAATATGGCAAATAAAAAATATGATACCTTAAGGCAAGTTAAAGCTAATACCCCTTTGTAGTCCATGGCAAAACAAAATATAGGTAGACTTCATTTTATATGTTGATTGTGTTCTGAAAACCATGCATAAAAATCAAGACGTAAAAAAACAAAAAAAAAATCAAGACGTTTTTAAAAGTCCAGGCATACTTAGTCCTTGAAAAAATATAGTTGATTCAAAATGCCAGTAATTACTTTCCAATCAAAATAATCACAATTTAACTGATTTTTTTTTCACATGTTGGAATTTTTCCATTCATTTCTATTTTATTTTTCATTACACGTAAGTGTGTTTTCATTTAAACAATTTTAGCTTCAAACTACGAATTGTACAATTAAGAGAGAATGACTTTTGGCTCTATTTTTCATATTTATGTATTTATTTTAGGGAAAGGGGGGGCATAGGGGTAGGGAGGGAGAGACTTAAGCAGACTTCTCAAGGAATCTGATGCGGGGCTCCATTTCAGGACCCTGAGATCATGATCTGAGCCAAAACCAGGAGTTGATGTTTAACTGACGACACCACCCAGGTGCCCCACTTTTGGCTCTTTTTATACCATTTGTACATTAGGTAACTGGATAATCTTTTGCATGTATTCGAGACTCTATTGTTTTAATCTCAGAGTCATATCTTACCCAGGTACCAAATGCATTGTATTCATAGATGCCTGAGAAGAAAAACCTGAATAAGAAGTTCTACCTGTATTTATAAATTTTTTCCAATGAATTGTATTACTTTACGTATAACTTCTTCTCTGTGATATACCTGAGCCAGTAACACATTGCCTGTCCTAAGGTTATTTTTGCTAATGTGCACAAGAGGTAGTTTCATGGATCAGGAAAACAAAGAGGTAGTATACACAGTGATATGAATTATTTTAAATTTCCTAATTTCCTTTGGAGTTATTAAATATACAAACAAAAAATAAATATAATTCACAGTCCCCAGTGAAGCAATAGAAGTATCTGAAGTAGTAATCATATCTCACACCCTCCTCTGACATGTTTATGGATTTCAAAATCCAATACCCAAGCTATCCAGAAAAATTGTCCTATTGAATCTGTAGGAGAATCAGTAACAGAACCTGTTAGTGCCTGGAATTGGAAATTGCCAGTTAAAGCCATTAGGTAAATTGAAAACCATTTATTTTACAGTGCGTACTACCTCTTTGCTTTCCTGGCCCTCAAAAGTTCCTGTTATGCATACTAACAAAAATAACCTAAAACTGACAATGTCTTACTATCTCAACAAGAAGAAATTATATGTAAATTAATAAAATCTACTGAAAAGTTTTTGTTGACAAAAGTACAACTTTTATTTACTCTTTTACACATCCAAAGACTTTGTATCTCACATTTCTGTGTAAATACTTGAATAGGATGCAACCCTGATCTGTTCTGAAGTGTAATATGCCTTTCCCCATGCAGTACTCCATGCTGTGTAGTCACAGAAATTAATGAGTTCAGCTCCCAGGATGCCAGGGCAGCTGGAGAACAGAGTTCTGTGCTCACGTTGCTTGCACAAACACATGAGTTGTGTTTCCCACAATGGGGTCCAGGGCCCCCTGAGGTTCTACAGCTTTTTTATCCTGTAAAACACAGAGCCAGAAGATGATGCTGATAGGGTGGAGGCGTTGGGAGACCGAGACTGTTTAAGAATTTCAAGAGAAGGGACAGCCTGAGAGGAGCTTGGCAGAGCAGGCAATTATTTGTGGTGGGAGGATATGGGAAAAGAGCAGATGTCTGTAGATACTACAAAGGAAAATAAACACTGTGGAAGAACAAACTTATGTAGAAAAATTTTAAAGGGGGATTTTTAACAAAGGATGTTTGGGAAACACTCCATTGGAGTTTAATATTCTGGGCAGCACTTACAAAAGGGTATAAGTTCTTACAGCCAGAATGACCTTTATATGAGAAATCTCAATTTCTCAGTTTATTCCATCCTGTTTCATTTAACAAACTTGTATTAAACACCTACTATGTGCCAAGAAATAGACCTCCTTGCCCCCTTCCCACTAGTCATATACAGATATACACATAAACACACACTCACTTTGAAGTTCAAATACCGTGTGTATTAACTGGAGGCCCACAGGGCGTTAGCACTAAAGTCAAAACAATTCACTTACTACAGCATGCTGCAGTTAAAAAGCAACCTCCCAGGATGAAACTTGGAAAATGCTTGAACATGGAGGTGTTTATTTGGATTGGCTGTTCTGGACTTGCTGATAGAGGTAGATATCATGCTGACATATTACATCATTTCTGATGAAAGAACTCTGAATGGTGGGATTGATGGAGCAGACTTTCCTCTTACATAACTGTATAGGGAAGTTTCAATTGCTTGGAGACAATGAGTTGGATATGGTATTTTTTCCCAGAAAATATAGATTCCTATATTTGAAATTATGATACCATTTCCAAACATTATTGTTTATTCTACATCAAGGCTCAAAGCTCTAATGTTTGTTTTATTGTTTTTTTTTCTGTTGTCTTCACCATGGGAATTCTTTGTCTCATCCTTTTCAAGATTGCAGTGCTATAAAAATAATCATTTCAGACTTCAAATCAACTAGAATTATATAGTGTGATATTTTTGGATAGATCTAGTTACACTATTAATCAAATTTTATCTTTTTTAAAAAATATTTTTATTTATTTATTAGAGAGAGAGCACAAAAAAATGGGGAGAGGGCAGGGGAAAAGGAAGAGGGAGAGAAACAGACTCCCTGCTGATGTGGGGCTTAAGCCCAAGACCCTGAGATCATGACCTGAGCTGAAATCAACAGTCAGATCTTCAACCGACTGAGCCACCAGGGTACCCCTCAATTTTTATCTTTTAAGGTAATTATGTCCACCAAAATTGATATCCAACTCACTTAGCCATCAAGAGTAATTGAACTAATTAAAATTTCACATTTATAGCATTGATATTATAAAGATACTTCATTATACATTAAAAGTGAGCAAAAGGGCTTTCACTTCCACCAAATCTTATCATTAAAATGTTTTTCTTCTAACTCCCTGAAGTCTCTCAAAGTTGAATATATTTTATTTGAATTTAAGGAGAAGGTAAAGAAAATTTGAAGTGACATAAAATACCTAATGTATCACATCATTAGTTATAGTGAGCATTTACAACTTGAGGAGTTTATATTCATTTGAACAGGAGTGGATGAACTCTTTCCATCAAGAGGCTTCTGCACAACAAGAAATATGAGGCACCAGGATGTACCAGCATTCAGGTTGGGGGAGCATGGGGGCTCTGCAGCTTTGTATTACAGAGGCTGCACTGCCTAGATATTTTCTCTGATTCTCAGGTGGGCTTAAGACTGTGACTCAGTTAGTATGACCTGAGTATAGAAGAAGAGTCACTTCAGGCTTAACCTGTCCTTGCAATAGACTTGTAATCTTTGAAGTAGGTTAGAGGAGAGTAGATTGTCATTGAAGTAAGAGAAGCCCTGACTTGCTATTGACTGAGAACCTGGATGGTACCATAAATATTCACCACCTCTTGAGGGACTGAGATGAGAATCCAAGATATTTAAGTGGAAGGACATGAGTCACCTGCACTTCTTTTCCTTGGCCAGTTCTTTCACCTGGAAGGCCTGGTTCCCTCATCTTAGATTTTCTTTACACATGTCATTGCAGCCAGGTTTAGAAACAGGAAATTTTCTATGGAAATGAGTCCATTAACCCACTGTCCTGTCCCACTGATATAACATCTGTATCATTTTTTGAGATACAAATGGTCATTAGGATGGGGGTGGGGGATCCTCTTCCAAAAGAAATCTCTACTGCCAGATGGTAAACTGATTCTTTGGATTCTACTTATGAGCACAGCTAACTCATTTATTGATTATTCTTTATTGCTACATGCATAAGTTGTATTTCTCACAGCAATTAATACCTATGAAGCATTTGTAAGCTCATTTTAAATATGATAATCTGAGGCCCATAGAAGTTAAATCACTACTGTATTTTTTTCCCAGCTAGGCTATTAGATCTTGAAAACAGACTTTTTAAATGATTTTTTATGCCTATAGCTCTAAGACCTAGCATATATTCAACCCAAAGTAAAGCTTCAATTAATATTTGTGGAGTAGTTGAATAAATGTAAATGATTACATATATGATATAAGTAAAAGGGCTCTACTTAAGCCTAAGTTCATATATCTCTAAAGATTACCATCTTTCCATACAATCAAAGAATTTGCTTTAAAAACCATTAACTATAGGGGTGCCTGGGTGGTCAGTTGGTGGGGCGTCTGACTCTTGGTTTCGGCTCAGGTCATGATTTCAGGATCCTGGGTTTGAGTCTCCCATTGAGCTCTGAGTCGGGCTTCACACTCTATGCAGAGTCTGCCTCAGATTCTTTTTCCCTCCCCGTTCACATTCACACTCTCTCTCTCTCTCAAATAAATAAATCTTTAAAAATAAATAAAAATAAAAATCATTAACTATAATAACAGTTACTATTTCCTATCTTAATATTATGCCATTTCACTCTTTATAAATAATGAATATATTAATTCTGTGATTTCTCCTATGTCCAGATTGTATAAATGTGTAGGAAGTTGTTGAAAGAAAACAATAGCATTTTAATATCTATCCCAAGTTACCATTTATTTGATATCCTTTTTACTTGGGCTTAGACTTTTAAATATTCAAAATTCCACTGGCTATTAAGTGCTTCAATCTGGATATTACTAAATCAGAATTTCTGGGCCACCCTGTGAAAGACAGACTTTCTTCATTAAAAAGCAAAAAAATCAAACAGGCTGCAGTGACTTTTCTTGGAACTCAGAGGATGTGTGGAGGAAGGAAGGTTTTCTTTGACAGGAGAATCAGTGCTCACAGGAGATGCCGAGACTTTGCCCCCTTCATTCAGCTTTTCCTGCCATCCTACCCTCAGCTACTCCGAAGCTACAAGATGATTAAGAGCTCTCATAGGCCATTTGAGGATTCCATTGACCTGGGTTATTATTTTTATTTTTATTAGTCAGACCACCTCAATGGCACTGTTGTCACGGAAGTCTATGATTTGACCTCGGAAGCCCAGTGCTGAATTCCCTCTCTGCCACTCACATAGCCTAACATTAGGCCAATCACTTAACCCCTCTAAGCTCCAGTTTCCTAACATACAAGAAGAGAATAGTGGCTGCCCAACCGCCACAGTTTGTTGCCTAGTTCAACACCCTTTTTATATGAATATGTTTATAAGTGGCAAATGATTTTTAAAGATTTATTGATTTATTTATTTGAGAGAAAGAGAGCGAGGGGAGGGACAGAAGGAGAGGGAGAGAGAGAAAATCTTGAAGCCAACTCTCTGCTGTACCTTGGAGTTGACAGCCACAGTGGGGCTCAATCCCAGAAATCCAAGATCATCACCTGAGCTGAAATCAAGAGTCAGCTGCTTAACTGATGGAGCCAGTCAGGTGCCCCATGGCAAAATGTTTATGAGCAGAAAATACTATACAATTTTAGGTTATTTCTCCCTCTCTTTATCTCTCTCTCTCATTTAGTTGTCTTACAAGTCAAATTCCATACTGAGGCAAATAAATCATCAAAATTATCTCTTTCTATAAGAAATACCCTTCAGTACCAACAATCCCATCTTCCTCCTCAGTTTTTAGCCCTTAAATATATAACACATATAGTCATATTTGAAAGAGAGCAAGCCTTTCCATTTCTTTTCTACCTGAACATGAATGTTTTGGCTGAAACCTCTCATGATGCATGATGCTTTATCTAGAGCTCTGGAGCCATGACTTCTCTCCTTACTCCACTCATCTCCCCCTTTCGCATTTCCCTAGCCCTGGCCACCCTAGAAGGGCCTCCTCCCCAATTTTGCTTCTCAGATTTAATTACATAGACTAATAGTAGTGTCACGTTCTACTAGCACTTTTCAGATTTAGGGTAAGATGTAGAAATCAAATGTTTGGGAATCCTGGGGAAATGTGGGAAAATTTCTCTGCTTTCCTGAGCTTCTTTCTCTTCATTTGCACAGTGATGATAATGACACTATTTGATTGTAGTGTTGGGCAAATTATATGGGAAAGAGCATGTGAAAAGTAACACATAGTTAAGTGTGCTGTTATTTCTTTTTTTTTATTTTTTTAAGATCTTTATTTATTTATGATAGTCAGAGAGAGAGAGAGATAGAGATAGAGATAGAGATAGAGAGAGAGAGAGAGAGAGAGAGATTGAGAGACAGACATGGGCAGGGGGAGAAGCAGGCTCCATGCACCGGGAGCCCGACGTGGGATTCGATCCCAGGTCTCCAGGATCGCGCCCTGGGCCAAAGGCAGGCGCCAAACCGCTGCGCCACCCAGGGATCCCTGTGCTGTTATTTCTAAGGAAAAAATCCCTCTTTTGCTGGTACATGTGAAATCACAACTTTACTTTGACATCTGACTATTGTCTATGGTTTATTTCCCTTCATTTTCATCCTGTATGTCCCTTTAAGCCACCTTAGCTTTGTTTTTATTTTTGTTTTTTTACTTTGATGGAGAATAAGTATTATTTTTGCTTTACCTCTGGTACATAAAGTTCCAAGACAACTTAGTATAACAAAATGAACATCAAACTCAAAGTTACAAGAAGCTGCTTTCACTGTTTGTGCACTCCTTTAAATCAAAAGAACAAGATGTAAACTATTTTTTTTTATGTCATCTCCTGTGCTCCAGGCTCCTTGGTGCTTTAGCAAACATGAAAGAGACTGATTTACAATCACTTTGGGCAAATTGCCTGTAGAATTCTGAGGACAGGAAATGAAAAAAAAAAGTGCAGCACACCCCCCGGACATTCCACATAACATGTGGAATAAACAAGCCTAAAAAGGAAACCAAAAGCTCTTGGTCTTATATTGAGGAGTATCATGAATGGTCTTTGAGAGAACATATACTAAAGACAATAAAGGGCTGGAAAAATAATTCAAGAGCAGTGAACTTGAATCTGATTAGTGGTAATCCCTTTCCCCTTTAGTCTAAAAGATGGTGAGTACTTTTAATTTAGGTAAATTATGTTATCTGCATCAACATTATGAAAGAGGGCTACCATATTACAGACTTACACCTCTCAAATCTTAACAGTAATTGGACTTCCTGGGGATTTTCGTGGGATGGAGATACTGATTCAGGAAATCTGAGTGGAACCTGAGATTCTGGATTCCTCATAGGCTCTGGGTGATGCAGATGCTAGTGGTCTGCAGACCAATTGTTTTCATGTATCTTCTTCAACAAAATCATTGGTGATGGTATTCTGGTCCTTATCTATCGAATAGTCATTTTCAACTTGGACAATTTTGGTCCCAAGGGAAATTGTCAGTATCTGGAGACATTTTTGATCTTTATAATTCAGGGAGTACTACTGGCATCATGTGGACAGACCAGAGATGCTGTATAATACACAGTACAGACTTTCATAACAAATAATTTTCTGGCTCAAAGTGTCAATAACACTAGAGTTGAGAAATCCTGTTGTAGACATAATACTTTGTGTATCTCTCATATTAAAAATAATCTGTTGAAAGTTTTCAAAAAAATAAATAAAGAAGCTGTGAGAGAAGGGTAGGAGCATGTAGTATTTAGTTTAGAGGAGAGAGAACAGTGTTTAAAACTGTCTTCAAATATATGAAAGGCAATTATGCAAAAGATGGTAACCAGCTGTTCTCCATCCCACTTGAAGTAGGAGCAGGAAATATACATAAATGGACCTATGCTAACCATTCTTTTTCTGCGTCTTCCACACCAGCCAGGAAAATCTCTCTATGATTTTGCAACCATATTTGTCCCATCCTGTGTCTTATTACTTGTAGAGACTCTCCCAAATCCTTGGGACATGCTATCTTCTTACTGCCAAGTTGAATCTCTCCCTCCCTTTAAAAACCTAACTTGA
This sequence comes from Canis lupus familiaris, assembly GCF_011100685.1. Classification (NCBI taxonomy): domain Eukaryota; kingdom Metazoa; phylum Chordata; class Mammalia; order Carnivora; family Canidae; genus Canis; species Canis lupus. The sequence goes on along the minus strand of NC_049225.1, from coordinate 63,328,884 downwards.
AAATTTCCATCTTCATTGTCTTTCTTAACTAAAATGAAATAATTGGCAGTTCATCTGTAACTTCAATTGGTACACTTTGTCCTTCATTATATTTGTTCTACAAATATGTTATTGCCCATCTGTGTACAAGGAGCTTTGCTAGCTTTTGAGAAGGGATAAGAAAGATGAGTAAGAGAGTCCCTGCTTTTAAGAATTTTCCAAACTGGGGGAAAAAGTCACACACAGATAATTATAATGTAAATAAAAGTCTTAAAAATTATTTCTATGAGAGATATTCAAAAAACAAAAGAGGAGAGTTTAGTAGTTTAAAAATTATTTTCAGTTGGAAAGATCAAGGAAGACTTTATAAATAGTTATACATAGTATCTTTTTTCATAAATAAATATACATAAATATCTTTTTTTAAGAACAAAATTTTTCTCTGAATTAGGTACAATCCTGTGCAACAAAGAAACAAAAATGTTAAAATTGAAGATAATGAATTAGAGCATAGAATGAATTTCAGTCTGGATTTAGACTATATTTATGGAAGAGTTTATAATGAGTAAGGAAAGAGATTTTTTTCAGGATATATATAGCTGTATCATGGTTTTAACAAAGGACAGTGAATTTACTCACCTCTGAATGTACCTTATGATGCTTGTAATTTTACAGGGGGAATGCTCTTTGGGAAGAATTCTTAGTTACATCTAGGAGAGGAATGCTTTGTAACTTCACAAGTATACTTTAAAAACTAGTACCAAACGTGGAATTTAGCGCCATCCATTTGACAGAATTTGGCACCCTTCTGAACCCTTTTAGGAGAGAGTCTCACTTGTACAAGGTTTTCATTACCTAAAGAAAGGTAATTGAAGAAAATTGAAGAGAATTAATCCTCATTGAATATCTAGTATATGTCAAGCGCTGAGTAAACTCTTTAGATGTGTCATCTGATTGTCAACAGCAACCGTGAGGTTATCACCACCAACAGTATAAGGAAGTTCTAGTGTATTAGTATAAGTTTCTGTCCACTGCATGATTGAGAGGGAAGCCGACCAAATCTCAGGCCTGATTAGGAAGCCATTTCTGGGTAGAGGCAATCAGCTTGCATTCCCTTTGGAAGTAGCAAGGAGAAAGCTTCCTCTCCTGAAGATTTAAATGGTGATTCTTGCATGCTTCATAGTCAAAACAGGAAACTGAAGTTGTTTACATTTCATTAGTGCCATGATTTGCTGTAGGGCTCACTATTGGAAAGCTATCTGTAACCATAGTAGGCATATACAGCGTGTTTCTGCTACCTTGCTCTCTCTCACCTTCTGAAGTCATAAGCTCTAGGAATGATACAGCTACTAAATCATTATAGGATTTTGTTTGAATATTAATATTTGTATTCTTCAGTCATTATATTGATTTTCAGTCAGTAATACAATTAATATCATAGACCTTTCTTGCAGTTCTCGTTTTTTGAGCATCATTACTCTTTTTAACAAGAGCAGTTTTAAATCATGCCTTCCATAATTCTAAACATGATGGAATCTTAGTTAACTCTGTGTAACTGGACCTTGTTTTCCTTCTTAAAGTTGTTCTAGGCTTCTGCGTATCATTCAATGTTGATGTGAAAAATTCAATGACTTTCAGTGGCCCCGTGGAAGACATGTTTGGATACACTGTTCAACAATATGAAAATGAAGAAGGAAAATGGTAAGCCAGTCGATTGTGTTGCGTCGTTGTTTAGTTTTCTTACAAGATGATGCAAAATATTATTTGGTTACAGTTTGTTTTATGAATGAGACTTCAATGGAATGAATCATGTGTGGTAGAAAATGCAGTCTAATCATTTGGAAATGGAAAATGACAGAGTAAAAAAAGGAAAATTCTTTGGCAGTACTAAAGGAAGTGGTTAGTGATTTCTGTTGAAGCCTGTGTTGACCTCAGGGAAGGTCCATGTCCAAAATAGTCATTGTTCTGTGATTATGTTATTCTGGCAAAAGTTCTTTAATTGTTCTTATTTTAGAATAGCTGAAATTCAGCTGAAAGACTGGAGACAGATGAGATACTGTGTTGCTAATATCACTTCCATAAGATATTATTAGGCTTACGTTATTGGTAATTTACTGATCTAAGTTTGCTTTACTGTTTATAATGAACCTTACTGAATTCCCTTTATACACTTTTAAACCCTTTAATAATGATTCTGTTTACTGCAGGTATTATTTTTAAAGCATATTTAATGTGTTGAAACTTACACAAAATTAATATTAAAGCTCTTTATATTTAACATAATTTTTAGTACTTCTTTTTTATTGAAAAAAAAGAACAAGAATTTGTTAAACTTTGCTTCAGTTTAATAACTTAAATAAAACTAAACTATTCTAATAATTAAAATAAACAAAAAAGGGATTTATGCCTCCTAGGAAAACCGTAATTTATCACTCTACTATGTTTCACAAATGAGAAGAATTGGACTTTCTGATGTTTCACTTTGCCCTTTTTTTAAAACTTTTTTTAAAGATTTTATTTATTTATTCATGAGAGACACATTGAGAGAGAGAAAGAGAAGCAGAGACACAGGCAGAGGGAGAAGCACGCTCCATGCAGGAAGCCTGACATGGGACTCAATCCTGGGTCTCCAGGATCAGGCCTTGGGCTGAAGGCGGCGCTAAACCGCTGAGCCACCTAGGCTGCCCTCACTTTACCTTTTAGACTTAATTTGATCATAATCCAAAATAATTAAATTTAAGAATTTCAGTTCTTGGGGTACCTGGGTGGCTCAGTGGTTGAGTGTCTGCCTTAGGCTCGGGACCCTGGGTTCGAGTCCCATATCAGGCTCCCTACAGGGAGCCTGCTTCTCCCTCTGCCTATGTCTCTGCCTCTGTGTGTGTGTGTGTGTCTCTCATGAATAAAAAAAAATAAAAATCTTTAAAAAATAAAAAATAATTTTTTGCGTACAAATTTTATCCAAGGTACAAACTAGAATTTGTGGAGGTATTTCACTCTCTACTCTCCTTACAAATATCTTAGATGAGAATTCTAATAATAGAGTATGAGTGTTATATATTTTGTCCTTCAAACCTATGTTCTCACTTACCACCCCACCCCCACCCCATTTAAGGCTAAACAGGTGAAGTTATCCCTCTAGATACCAGTTTTATTCTTTTAGGCATTATGCCTGTAATTCAAGAAACTCTGCCTCTCAGAGAATAATGTGTGCCCCAAGCATAAACTATAATAAACTGAAACTCAATGGAGTTTCTAGAAGTCTCAGTCGACTAAGCATCCAACTCTTGATTTAGGCTTAGGTCATGATCTCAGGGTTGTGGGATTGAGCCCTGCGTGGAAACCTGAGTTGGGCTCTGCAATGGATACGGAGCCAGCTAGGAATTCACTCTCCCTCTACTCCTCCCCGCTCCCTCTCTTTAAAAAAGAAAAATTGCTTAAACTGAAACTCACTATGTATTTTTCCTGAAAAGCTAAATTTCTAAGTAAAAAATATATATATATGAAAGTTTTCAGTAATTACTATTAGTCACATAGTTTTAAAGAAAAATATAATAAATAACAACCCTTAAAGACTTAACCTATTTAGAATGAACTTAAGAGAATCAGATGTTTTTAACCTATTTTATGAAAGTCTGATTTTCATTTTCTAATGTGGACAAACCCTTCAAGCTTCCTCTCTCATCCAGTCCAGTCTCTCTGATTTTAGACAAATCTGGTATCAGCAGTCCTTAATTATCTAAATGAATCTTAGTTGAGTAATAAAGAGTTTTTCTTTCCCCTCAGGAGCCATAGTACACATATGTGATCTCTTCAGTTTCTTTCTGTCCCTTATTATAAGCCCATCCTATTGTGAGTTTCCTGCCCTCTAAATTCTCTAATTAATATCTTTCAAGATACATTAAGGTGAAGAAATGAGAAAATGAGAAATCAAGTCTTTTTCTTTTAAAGATTTTATGTATTCATGAGAGGCACACACACACACACACACACAGAGAGAGAGAGAGAGAGAGAGAGAGAGAGAGAGAGAGAGGCAGAGACACAGGCAGAGGGAGAAGCAGGCTCCATGCAGGGATCACAACGTGGGCTGAAGGCTGCGCTAAACTGCTGAGCCACCCGGGCTGCCCAAGAGAAATCAAGTCTTAATGAAGTGCTAATGTCATGATGAATTTCCTTCCCAAAGTCACTTTATCTTTGAAGAAGGTGAATGTGTAGGTGAGAAAATAAAGATAGCCAGACCAACATTTGGAAAGAAACAAAAGTACACAGAGTAGATAGGAAGAATATGGTTGAAAAAAAAAAAAGTTGCTAATGGTCTGTCTGAATGACCCTACACTGAATTGAACTTTAAGCAGACCATTCAGGATTCTTTTTTTTTTTTTTTTAATTTTTATTTTTTTTATTGGTGTTCAATTTACTAACATACAGAATAACACCCAGTGCCCGTCACCCATTCACTCCCACCGCCCGCCCTCCTCCCCTTCTACCACCCCTAGTTCGTTTCCCAGAGTTAGCAGTCTTTACGTTCTGTCTCCCTTTCTGATATTTCCCACACATTTCCATTCAGGATTCTGTACACTTGTGTGAGATAACGTTAATAATAAGATATTAAACTTTTTATGTTAGAGATTGTGCCTTATACATTTTGCTTCACTTACAAAATATAGCCTAGTTGTCCGTGTACAAATGTTTATTGGTGAGTCATTTAGAATTTTTCCTTAACCGTAACATAAATGTGGGCCAATTGAGTAGATATTTGTTGTGTCTAGCATTATTATGCTAAACTCTATGGGAGATATAAGACAAATACAAAACCTTATAATCTAGTAGAAGGTATTTATGAAATAATTGAAGATAATGCAAACTGGTGCAGCCACTCTGGGAAAAAGTATGGAGGTCCCTCAAAAAGCTAAAAATAGAACTGCCCTCCAACCTGGGAATTTCTCTACTAGGTATTCGCCCAAAGGATACAAAAATACTGATTCAAAGGGGCACATGCTCTCCATCTGATGTTTGTAATAGCAACAGTCAATGAGAGCCAAATTATGGAAAGAGCCCGAATGTCCATCTATATATAGAGAGAGAGCCCAAATGTCCATATATATAATGGAATATTACTCAGCCATCAAAAGGAATGAAATCTTGCCATTTGCAACAACATGGATGGATCTAGAATATATTATGCTAAATGAAATTAGAGAAAGACAAATACCATATGATTTCACTAATATGTGGAATTTAAGAAATGAAACAGATGAACATAAGTGAAATTAAAAAAAAAAGAGAGAGAGAGAGAGGCAAACCATAAGAGCCTCTTAGAAACTATACCAAACAATCTGAAGGTTGCTGGAGGGGAGGTGGACAGGGAATGGGTTAAATGGGTGATGGTATTGAAGAAGGCACTTGTGATGAGTGCAACATTATATGTCAGTGATGAATCATTGAATTCTACTCCTGAAAATAGTGTTACACTATACATCAACTAAGATTTAAATAAAAACTTGAAATATTAAAAAAAAGAATAGTGCTAATCAGTATAATATAGACTATAGATTCAGTGAGAGTTAACAGAAAAAGGAATTTATTTTTGGCTCTTGAGCTGAATCTTGAAAGATATTCAATTGGGCAGCCCAGGTGGCTCAGCAGTTTAGTGCCGCCTTCAGCCCAGGGTGTGATCCTGAAGACCCGGGATTGTGTCCCACATCGGGCTCCCTGCATGGAGCCTGCTTCTCCCTCTGCCTGTGTCTCTGCCTCTCTCTCTCTCTCTCTCTCTCTCTCTCTCTCCCTCTCATGAATAAATAAATAAAATCTTTAAAAAAATAAAAAAATAAAAAGAATGAAAGGTATTTATTAAGAAGAAAAGAAGAATGCCATTCCAGCCTGGAAAGCCACATAAGCAAGGGCATAGATTTGAGAAGTGAGTGTGCTAGTAAGCAAATAGGACTGACACAGGAATGGTATAGGAGAAAACATAATGTCAGACCTTAGAACCAGACAAAGGAGCTCGGACCTAAGTCGAGGGCATTTAGAACCATTATAGGTCGTTTTTATGAACCTTAGTTTAGGAAATTACATAAAGATTGGATTAGAGAGAAAAAAGTACCTGAAAACTGGGGAATCGATAGGTAAACAAGAACAGCCATCTGATACTTAAGAAATGAGGTCCCAGGCTCGATTAGAGAGAACTTGAATGAAAGAAAAGTGTATCCATGATAAATTTATTTTTTTTGAGGTTCTTTTTAAAATTTTATATATTTTTTTATTGGAGATCAATTTGCCAACATATAGCATAACACCCAGTGCTCATCCTGCCAAGTGCCCCCCTCAGTGCCCATCACCCAGTCACCCCAATCCCCCACCCACCTCCCCTTCCACTACCCTTGTTCATTTCCCAGAGTTAGGTGTCTCTCATGTTTTGTCATCCTCACTGATATTTTTACTCATTTTCTTTCCTTTCTCTTTATTCCCTTTCACTAATTTTTATATTCCCTAAATGAATGAGACCATATAATGTTTGTCTTTCTCTGATTGAGTTATTTCACTAAGCATAATACCCTCCAATTCCACCCACGTCTAAGCATATGGTGGGTATTTGTCCTTTCTAATGGCTGAGGAATATTCCATTGTATACATAGACCACATCTTCTTTATCCATTCATCTTTCGATGGACACCGAGGCTCCTTCCACAGTTTGGCTATTGTGGACATTGCTGCTAGATACATCGGGGTGCAGGTGTTCCGGCATTTCACTGCATCTGTATATTTGGGGTAAATCCCCAGCAGTGCAATTGCTGGGTCGTAGGGCAGATTTTTTTTTTTTAATTTATGATAGTCACACAGAGAGAGAGAGAGAGAGAGAGAGGCAGAGACACAGGCAGAGGGAGAAGCAGGCTCCATGCACCGGGAGCCCGTCGTGGGATTCGATCCCGGGTCTCCAGGATCACGCCCTGGGCCAAAGGCAGGCGCGAAACCACTGCGCCACCCAGGGATCCTGGCAGATCTATTTTTAACTCCAGGATAAATTTAGGTGAATCATTAAGGTTTAGTGGAAGTTTGGAAAGGCCAAATGGAGGTGTAGGAGGAGTCAAATACATTTTAAATTTTCTTTTTTTTTTTTTTTCCATTTCAAAATTTCTACATTGGATTTTTGGAAAATGGGTAGCCATTCAGAGACAAATTTACAGGAAAGGAAAATAAGTTTTACCAGGAAGTTTTTAAGTATGGTTTTAGACAGCTTGAGTAATGTCTGGATAGTTGGAAACCTGAAATGGAATACAGATAAAAGGGAGAAGTTAATACATTAGTGGAAATGTTTAGAGAGTGAGAACTGGTTTTGGTTTCCACTTGTAACCCTGTGCATTGCCCAGAAATTCGCACTAGGCCTTAAACATAAATAATATACATTCAAAGATTATTTGTTGGCTGAACAAATAATCTAGTTTAACTCCCTGTTATCATTAATGAAAAACATTTGTTCACTGTTGGTGGGAATGAAAATTGATGCAGCCACTTTGGAAAGGGGCAAGTATAGAGGTTCCTCAGAAAATTAAAACTAGAACCACCATATGATCTAGCATCCCATGTCTGGGTAAATATCCAAAGTAGTGGGAATCAGAATCTTGAAGAGATAGCTGCACTCCCATGTTCACTGCAACATTATTCACAATAAGCAAGACTTGAAAGCAATCTAAATGTCCACTGATGGATGAACAGATTTTAAAAATGGGTCACACACATACAATCAAATATTATCCAGCCTTAAAAAAAGAAGAAGATCTTGCCATTTGAGACAACATGGATGAACCTGGAGGCCATTTTGCTGCATGAGATAAGCCAGATACAGAACCAATTCTACATGATCTCACTCATATAAGAAATCTAAAATAATCAAAGTCAGAGAATGTAGAAAGTAGAGTGATGACTACCATGGGCTGGGGGAAGGGAAAACAAGGAAGTATTAGTCAAAGGCTATAAAGCTTTAGTTATGCAAGTTGAATGAGTACTGGAGATTTACCATATAGCATAGTGCCTGTAGTTAACAATACTGTATTGTATATTTAAAAATTTACTAAGAAAGTAGATCTTATGTTAAGTGTTCTTATCATGAAGTAATAATAATGATAATAACTAAAGAGGTTTGGAGGAAACTTTTAGAGGCAACAGATAGGTTTATGGCATAGACTGTGGTGATGGTTTTACAGGTGCATGCTTGTCTCCAAACTCATCAAGTTGTATACATTGTGTACAACTTTTAATATCAATCATAATTCAATAAAGTATTTTTTGCTTTTTGTAAGTGACTTCTAAAGAGAAATGTTAACTACGCAGGACCAGAGCTGAAAATAGAAGTCATGTCTCTCCACTCTGTTACTTTTTTTCTTAATTAGAACTATGTTAAAAAATAAATGCTGATAACTGTCTTTGCAGCTTTCAACTTTACATATTAGTGTACATGTGAAAATTTGTGAGCATTTGAATGCATAAGGATATCAGATAATTTAATTCCATTTTGACATTCCATATTTATAATGATTTTATATAAAAGGTGTGAAAAGTCAGAACAGCAAAAGCAATGTGGCCAACTGAATTTAAAAGTAAGCAAACTGGGAAGCCTGGGTGGCTCAGCAGTTTAGCGCTGCCTTCAGCGCCTGGAGACCTGGGATCAAGTCCCACGTCAGGTTCCCTGTGTGGAACCTGCTTCTTCCTCTGCTATGTCTCTGCCTTTCTCTCTCTCTCTCTTTCTCTCTCTCTCTGTCTCTCATGAATAAATAAATAAAATCTTTAAAATAAATAAATAAATAAATAAATAAATAAATAAATAAATAAATAAATGTAAGCAAACTACAAAAATCTAAACGTCCAAACCTTTAAAGATGGCATCATAGCAGCATATTGTTCTAAAGAGGTCCAGGCACTTGTAATGTAAAATAAATTTTATAAACATGTTTGGATATTCTGTGTTTATAAAATCAAATAGGATACAGACTTACTTTAAGAAATGGACTACGGAGTAATTGACATATCCGGGAGAACATGGATTTTGTTACTCAGTTTTTCTCCAGAGTTGGGCACCTTTATAAATCATATTTGCTACTCAGCTTTTGGAAACCCATCAACCTCAGATTTTTAAAAAATCACCCTGACCCATACTACATCTTGGCTAAAGACTGCCTAAAGAAGTACTTGTTGGTCCACTACAAGTGCAATCTGTGCATTCGAAAAGGATTACTTTCATTCTTTGGAAAGAATTAGAAGTTAACAGAAAATGTGGCCTTATGCCCCCCTTTACTTTTCAGAAGTTTACGGTGAAGTGCAACTTACTTTATATCTCTGGCTCAGAAACCACATGTTTTCTCAGGAGTACAACACATTATACCTCTGATTAAGATCAGCCGTTGTTCATTATGGCTAGCATGAGCTGAAATATCCAAGTAATTGCACTGTGGTTTGGAAAAATTCACAAAGAACACAATTAGTTTAGTAATTTTTCTTTGAAGAGAAGAAACTTAAATGTGCTCAGCATTACACAAGCTTTCCAGATTTAGTGGTAATCACCAGTATGGCAAAGTTTCTGCCAAATGGGAAAATATGAGATTCTCAAGGCTTTCCATTCTGCGGCTCCTTTGCCTCATTCTTTTTAATATGTGCATCAACCCTTTTAAAAAAAATATTTTTATTTACTTGTTCATGGGAGACACAGAGAGAGAGGCAGAGACACAGGCAGAGGGAGAAGCAGGCTTCCCGCAGGGAGCCTGATGTGAGACTCAATCCCAGGACCCTGGGATCACGATCTGAGCCAAAGGCAGACACTCAGCCACTGAGCCACCCAGGCGTCCCAGTGCATCAACCCTTTTAACTGCTGTTTCCCAAGCCAATCTTGGGGGCTTCAGTGACTTCAGTGGGCCTGCCTTTTGTAGGTTTCATGATGCAGATGCCTCCCTAGTCAATCCTCCACCTAATATATATATCAAAATATGTTGGCTTCACACCTTTTCCCTAGAGGATCCTGCTTTATGCCAAGTAAGGTTTACTAGCAAACTCATGTGATTGATGCTCTGTTTCCAATGATGTATGTTTTAAGTAAAGGCTATTCAAGCTTGGGGTAAAAAGACTTTTCAAAGGTTCTATCATATATTCTCTTACAACCTTAATATAATATTTATTTTCCATTGTGTATAATATCTTTTGAAGTTGAAATTTCCTCCTTACTAAACTTGTCATTTCTTTGGCTCACCTCATTTCCACCCCTATACCTTGCATGACTGAAAGCACTGAAGCTAATGGAGCCACTATAAAACTTCATTCTCCAAGACGACCAAACACTCCATTCATTAAAAAAAAAAAAAAAAAAAAAAAAGGCTGGCAGGTGTACTTGGCATCTGATAATGACTTTGGCTTGGACATCAAAAAGAGTTAGGTGAAAAGAGTGTTCATGAAGTGATATAAATATGAGAAAACAATCTCTAGAAAAATATCTTTTATAGAGGAAAAAACATAAATACGAAGCAGAGAAGTAACAGACCAGCTACTCTTCAAATAAGTAAAATAATGGTCATAGTGACAAGAATGACTATTATGAATAGCAAACATTTCTCAGGTTACTAAATTTTATTATGACTGGAGCTTTTTTCCATGGAAAAGAACAGTATAGAATTAACTTTTAGAATGAGTGAATGAGAATCAGAATTAGTCATTTTAGAATGAATGTAGAGAGAATCATAATTAGCCATTATAGAATGAATGTAGAAAAAAATATTTCTTTCACCGTGATGATCTTGGAGTTCATCGGGTATTTCTCTAGAGATCAGTAATGAGATCTAGAAGATTCTTTAATCCTCTTAATCTGCACACAAATCATTGCAATAATGCCATCGAAAAAGCCAAAATCTAATAGAAATAAAATGTAATGAGGTAAAGGAAACTTGCATTACAATTTGAAACAACAATAACCCATAGTTCGTGACATAATGTGCCTTGGCTCTTCATAGTGACCCTGTGGGTTTAGGTAGATATGATTGTTACCATCCTCATTTTCTAGACAGGAAACTGGGACTCAGAGAATGAACTGCCAAAGGTTTAATACAGCAAGTATGCGTCAGGGCCAGGACGTGGAACACCAGCCTTCTGACTTTCAGCCAATTCTGTCCTGTAACAACAAGGATTCTCTGGAACCTTGACCTGTGGAAATGCCTCCTGTGTCACTCAAAGGCATATATAGCATTTGGTTTATGCAAAATATTCAGCCTCTAAGATGGGAAAAAAGACTTCACGATTAGGACCTTTTTAGCTGGTCACATGAGTCATGAATTCCCAGGACTGTCTTATTCAGATTCTTAGAGTATTAGATGCAATCATTAATTCATTCACTTAGTAAATACAGAATACCTATTTTGTTTCTGCCTATTTTGTTATAGGCATTAAGGGTATATGAGTGAAACAAAATAGATGAAAACTCCTGCTAATGTGAAGGTTGTATTTTACTGGGAAAGGAGAGAACAAAAAATAAATAAACGTAATAAACAGGTAGGTTATATCAAATGTCAGGATGTGATAAGTTTCTGAGAAAAAATAGAGCAAGATAATGGGGATTGAGAATGCTGGAGATTCCTGAAATTCCATAAACACTATGCTGATACTTTTCTAGGATCTTGTTATTTTTATGCAACTTGGGAAAAGTGAGACCTACTCAGATTAAGTGGTAAATATATGTACTTTCAGAGCTGCAAGCTTGATGTCAAAACAAATAGCTCCTAGGAAAATACACAAAATCATCTTAGATCATATTCCTGCTAACTGATTCTTTACCACTCATCACAACTCTCATGCTCCCTGTCTTGACCCTGGCCTGCTAAACTACCACTTTCTGAGCTCTCACACCTCAGGGCTTACTTATCCAGAATACACATTAGGCCATGGTTCCAGTTGCTATTTCAGGTTATTTCCAGTGATCACCATACAGTAGGGGTTTCTATTGCCCTAGAAATCAAATATAAACTACAGAGCCTTTCCTTTAAAGTCTGCTGTGTGCCACTCAACCTTCCTGCTCCAATTTACAGAAGCTCTACACTGTGTTCCCAACACCTGTACCGCCTCATCATCCTCATTTTCAGCACTTGCTCTTCTGTTTCCACTTTTTTCCTAGGATATCCACTATCTCTCTTCTCTCCTGTTTTAGAATTCACAATAACTTTACTATTAACATGCCATTCAGAACTTACTTTTCATCAATTATCCTAAATTCTCCCCAGTTAGTGGTACATGTTTTCTAAACTAATGAGTATTCTTCTACACACTTACAATTGGTCTATTTGGATGATGGAATCTTAAAATTGGAAGGATCTTTGGAGGCCTAGCTCACATCTACAGCAGTAACAACCTCCAAAACATCCCTGACCTCATTTTGGACTGAGGGCTGCCTCACTGGCCTATGTATGCCCTGTCGGATTAAATCTTCATTAAATCTCCACAAGCCCACCACTCAACTGCCTCTCTACCTAAATCTCATGAGATGACTATTGATACTATTTTCAAAGAAGGAAGGAAGGAAGTTGAGAAAGGAAAGAGGGGAGGAACAGGGGCAGGCAGAGGGAGGGGCCCTAGATGAAAACTTTATCCTCCCTTCTTGTTTCAGTTAGCTCTTGATATATAGCAAATCATCTCAAAATCTAGTGAGTCAAAACAGTATTTTTTATTATTTCTCAAGATTTTGAGGGTTGGATTGGTGTTCCCCTGCTACATGGGGAACTGCACGAATACTCATCTGGTACCTCACTTGAGGCTGGAGGGTCTAAGATAGTTTAACTCACATGCCTGGCAGTTCATGCAGTTGGCTCAGCATTGCTTCTCCTCCACGTGGCCTGTCGTCTTCCATCAGGCTAGATTGGGCTACATCACAGCATGTGATCTCAGATTTCCAAAAAGGATGAAATGGAATCTGTAATGCTTTTTTTTTTTAATTTTTGAAGCATAGTTGACATACAATGTTACATTAGCTCCAGGTGTACAGTGTATTGATTTGACAATTCTACACATTACTCAAGCCTCAGGAGTCACAGTGCCATTTCTGCTGCCTTCTATTTATCAATTAAGTCCCAGTTTCAACAGGAGGAAAAACAGATTTTGCCTTGGTGAAGGACATTGAAGGACAAGTTCACATTACAAAGAATGCAAAAAATTCCAAAGCATCTACTACAGTTTCTAACCTCTGTAAACTGGGTCATCCAGATTAAGGAATCAGCCTAGGGAATCAGTGGCCTTTCCTCATGTCTAAGGCAAATTTGTCCTTCTCGATCCATCCCGTCGATCAGCTCATGGGTTCTACTCTCTCTTCTGTATAATATTTACCTTTCTCTTGTTACTAGTTCTTTCTTAACATCATTTATCCAATACAGATGCTTTCCATAATAAATTTAAACTTACCTCAAACCGTTAATGGTTTGCCTGAAAAAAACAAAAGGCCCACACACAATGCCATGGCCCATCTCCTTCATTCTTAGCCAAACTTATATATATACATATATATATATATATATTTTACTACCTTTCTGTAAACTATCTTAACTATAATATCTATAAGTATTTACTTATTTATTTATTTATTGAAGTTCGATTTGCAAACATACAGTATGCAGTGCTCATCCTGTCAAGTGCCCTCCTCAGTGCCTGTCACCCAATTACCCCATCCCCCTGCCTGCCTCCCAAACTTCTTGAAGTCTGCTCATGGCTCCCATTTTTTTATATTCTTCCCTCTTTGGCTTTTGAGATACTACTGTTTCCTGATTCTCTCTCCTTCTTTGGACACTCCTACCAGTTTTCTTCCTTTGCTCATTAAAATCTTAAGTGTTACTTTTTCCTTCAGCTCTCTTCTTACTTTGTACCTTCTTCAGGCAGTAGTATTTACTCTTAGGGCCTTAGCCATGCTTGAAGCATGCTCATATATGTTCCACATGGTTTCTGAGATGATCAGCAGCAAGGCTGAGCCCAGAGGCCTACCGAAGTAACCCATTATCAGTGCACTCTATTGGCCTTTCTTCCATCCCTCTATCACTTTTCCCACCTCCACATTTGTGCGTGCTTGAAATTGCCTCCCCTAAATCTACCTGCAACCAAAGTTCTTGTCTAGGGTCTGCTTTTGGGGAAACCCAAACTAAGACAGCTTATATTCTATTTGTAGAATTGGTTCTCCCTTCCTCTCCACTTCTTAAATTCAGATCCTCCTCTCTCATCTAGGTCTAGAAACTGTTACCTTCACTCTCTGAGTCTAATTTGCCCCTTTCCCCAATTTATTCGTGACACTGCAAGAAAATAAGTTTCATAAAGCATTTGATCATATCATATCCCTCTTTAAAAGCATTGGTGGTTCTCGACTCTCCCCTCCCTAAAAATCTGAAATTCTTATATTGGACTATAGGAAAATTCATAATCTGGACCCTGTTTAGCTTGACAGGCTCGATTTCTACTCCAGCTACCCTGAGCTACTTGAACTTATTAAAAGAGTTGTTTCTTCTTGCTTCTTAGACCTTGGTGAAGTTGCACCAAGTTCTGACCTGTTTGGTATTATAATAGTCCTTTTATAGTTCTGCTTCCCCCCTAAGTTTTAAGCCACCTAAAAAAATTGTGGTTTATTCATTTCATATTCCCAGGGCCTGCTGTACATGCTGGGCTTGTAGAATGTTCTTACTAAACATTAATCAATCTATCCAGCCTCCACTTAAATACTTTCCATAATAGTAGGCTCACTACCTTTCTGTAAACTATCTTAACTATAGAACCAATTTAATCAATCACAGTACAAAATTCTTCGAAAACGTTGAGGAAAGAATAATAACCATAAATTCCTTAATATAATTTGTTTTTTGATGAACTTTCATTTAATCTAAGTTTTGCATAGATATACTGGTTCTGTTTTACAAATGAAGAAACTAAGGCAGAGGGTAAGTAACTTGTCCTAAATCATACAACTAAGTAAGTGACAAAACCGTGATTTGAATGCATGAAGTCTGGCTCCAAAGTTCATGTTATATTTGATGGAAAGAATTAAATTACTTAGTATAAAAAGCACTTAGGACAGTATATGGCATAAGGTATAGATTTAATAAGTGCCAGCTATTATTGTCATTGCCATTATGATGAGTACATTCAATATAATTTGGTATCGTTCACTTTGAATTGTCATAGGTTTTCACTAAATGAGGGAGATTTTTGTTTGAATTAGATCATAAATAATTTTTAATACCACCATCCAATCGTATTAACTATTGTTTTTTATGACTGCAATATTCTTTTTTTTTGACTGCAATATTCTATAGAATGGCCCTGCAATAATTAGTTCTTGCTGTTGACTATATTTCTTTTAATTTTTCATATTATATATAACACTATGGGCATTATTTTTATGCATTAAGCTTTTTCTCTTAAATTAGGCCTTTTTTTTTAGGATGGATTTCCAGAAATAAGAGTTATGTATTAAAAAGTCTAAACATTTTTATGGTTATTTATGCATATCAAAAATGGCTTTACAAGGGCATTATGTCATAGCTATGTTTTAGGGAGTCTGTTCAACAATTCAATACTTGTAATTGTTATAAAACCTTCACATTAATACTAGCTTTACCCAAAGAATTTACACAAAATAAATCCCATCCCTTTTCAATAAGACAGATTTTCAGACAGATTTTTGACAGATTTTCAAATATTTAGATTTTTAAAATTTTCTTTCTTTTTTAAATATTTTACTTAAATACAATTTTATATATATATTTTTTAATATATGCCTTCAACACCTTCATTCCAATGGAACCTCTCAGCGTCATTCAGATTTTTTTCTTTTTCTAAACATCCCCAACTTTCCCTCAAGCATCTCTGGTCTGACAAAAGTATCAGGTGCTTAACCATCTGAGTCATAATTCCTAAATACATTCCGTTGTGCCTATGTCCCTCTTAATTTGGAGATTACAGACATGGCCTGTAGTGCAGAGCACACAGGGTCACTTTCCTTGACCAGGGCATCTCTTTCCAGCAGTGCAGCCTAAGGACACATTAGCATTTTATGTACTAAAAAACACTGTTGGCTCATGTTTACTTGCTATCAGCAAATCCCCCATGTCTTTTTTTACATGAACTCCTATTAAGTCAGGTTGCCCACATCCTGATGTCAGTAATAGTATTCAAATAGAAGTTTTTTTTTTACATAGGTCCATATTAAATTTTAACTGGTTTATTAAGTTTCTTGTTCCAGAATGTTGAGATACTTCTGATTTCCCAAATATATTGATTAATTTGATACATTCCTTTATGCTTTCTGCGTCTTCACAAAAGTCATAAACAAAGATATAGGCTAAGACAATCCCAATAAGTACAGTCTTATGGTACAAAATTCAAGTCCTTTGGTTGACAGTAATCAGCATCTTTGTATATAAGTTTTCAGCCAGCAGTAAATCAGTAGCTGTGAATCCACCCAAATGCCTTAACACTCAACCACATTCATCCACCTTATTCCCAAAGATATCACAGGGGACCTTGTTAAATGGCTTCCTAGGACTAAAATAAGTCATGACTATATTTTTCATTAATTATTATTAAACTCATTCTATAATTCTGTCTAAAAAGACATTAAGTGATTTTAACCTGGGTCTCATGAATATCCCTATTTTCTAAGTGCTTACAAACTAGTCTATACTAAGATTAAATCTTATGATAATAAAATGTTTATGTTTGCTAACTTTTCTATGCAATTATCAGTTCCTCATAGGAAAAAATCATTTATACTTCCATGTGTTTTGTAAACTAACACAGCAGGCTTAACCAATAATTATTATTTCAGCCCCCAAGTAAAAAATATAATAAAGAAATGTTTAATACAATAAATAAAATATTCTGAAATCCTCTATATATTTTATGGCTCTTTAATGCAAATCAATCTGCAATTTGAAGATACTCAGCTTATTTTGAATAACATTCCATTACTAACAGAGAGGGACTGTCTGATGATGTCTACTGTTATTGCCTTAGAACTAGTCATAAAATAACTAAAATAAAATGTTTCCTTTTCTTCAAAAGTGTTAATTGAGTTATTTAACTTCCAGGGTGCTAATTGGTTCCCCTTTAGTTGGTCAACCCAAGAACAAAACTGGAGATGTCTATAAGTGTCCAGTTGGGAGAGGCAAACCATTACCTTGCATAAAGTTGGATCTACCAGGTATGTAAAATCAAAATGTTAAAGTCTAATCCTAAATTATACCCAGTATTCTCATTAAAAATAAATCTTAACTCAAAAAAATATTACAAGAATCTATAAACATTCTTCAGTTCTTACCATCCATGTTCACATAAAATAACATTTTGATTCTGTCTGCCCTTTATTTGCTTCAGAATTCAGGATAAAATATCCATAGATTTAGAAATAAAAAACCTTTCCAAATAACCCCACCCATTACATTGCCTCCACAAAATTTAACTGTTTATTTTTTTTTAAAGAATTTACCACAGGAGGGATCCCTGGGTGGCGCAGCGGTTTGGTGCCTGCCTTTGGCCCAGGGCGCGATCCTGGAGACCCGGGATCGAATCCCATATCAGGCTCCCGGTGCATGGAGCCTGCTTCTCCCTCGGCCTATGTCTCTGCCTCTCTCTCTCTCTCTCTCTCTCTCTGCGACTATCATAAATAAATAAAAATTAAAAAAAAAAGAATTTACCACAGGAATTGTAATACAAGAATTCTTTTAAAGAGAATAGCACAAGGTAAACTTTGATAGAAATGAATCTGTTTGATAGAAATATCACTAATATTAGAATATGACTAGAAAATTCCTACTAGAACTATCCAATAATTAGAATCCTATTGGTCTTCTATACAGTATTAAATACCATTAAATTAACATATACTTTATAGGTTTATTTCAAATGTATTTTTCAGTTCTCTGTTTTTCAATTTCCTATTTGTTTATTATGAACATTTTTCCTTTATGTTTATGGGCATAGTTACAATAGCTGCTTTAATATCCTTGCCTGATAATTACAACATCTGGAGTATCTCAGCATCACTTTCCATTTATTACCTTTCTCTTGAGGTTGAGTCACATTTTCCTGTTTTATCTTGTGTTTAGTAATTTTGGATTGTATCCTGGATTATACTTTTGAGTTACAAGCATGAAGATTCTAGATCTTTTATGTGTCTTTGAATAGTCTTAACTTTTTGTTTTAGGAGACAGTTTACTTGGCTGAACTCAATTTCCAAACTTCAGTAGGAAGCAGTTAAAATCTCTATTCACTTCTTCTGGTTGTAGCTGAGCTGTTTGAAGTTTACTCTGCACATATACAGTTCAAGTCCTTCAGATATTTGGACAGAATATACATGTATATGTTAGAACTCTCTTTTTGTGGCTCTACTTTCCAAGATATACCCCCTCACTTTGTAGATGCTATCATTACACCAATTTCTATCCTTTGTTTCTTTAGAACAGTTAAGACTTTGAGTTTTATTTCAAATTTAGCCACTGATGAAGGCCCTCCCTTGGGAGAAAACAAACATGTAGACAGGAAATTCACCCAATACTAATCTCCTCTTACAAGTACAGACTTTCCCCGTGCCCCCAGTTTCTGTTTTTGGTTGCTTTCTAGGGTCTTCAGATGGTTGTTTCATTTTTTTCTCCTTTCCCTAGAGTTATGGTTGTTATTTGCAAAAGACTTGCTCTGATAGGAGCTACTCTTTCATTATTGGAAACTTTAATAGCATTTTAACATTAGCAAGGAGATTTTTAACTATACCAACAACAGTGAAGTTTCTTCTGCTATAGTCCCTAGTGTCCCAAGAATGCTCATTCTGGATCAACCCTAGTACAAAAAATCTAATCCAGATTATTCAAGACCAGTGTAGATAATAGCCCAGTTCCAGGTGCTTTCAAGGAAAACCAGACTAAATCTGGGACCAAGACCATTGCTCAAACTAGGAAGGCAGCATGACCATTCAGGAATCTCTGCTTCCATTCCCCACTTTAAGCTATAGATGGTCTTAAGGTAGGAAAAACTTCTGGGCATGAACAGTGAGATAAATCTTTGAACCTGAGATTTGCCACTTTCAAATATTTTATCACTCTGCTAAGCAGAGTTTAGAAGATTTGGATTTTTCCTGTCCAATCTTTTTTTGCTCTTTCCAATATAAATAACTAGAACTTCTTGCCAATTTTGCCAGGTTGGCATGCTTCAAGACCCAGTGTTCCTACCTGGAATATCAAGTGGCGTCCCTTCATTGTATTTCTTATATCCAAACTTCCTGACCACTGCTCAGTCTTCCTCCAGTTTTCTTTGCTAGCCTCATGATGTCCCCATGATGGTGAAAATAATGGTCAAAAACGTATATTTGAGAAGGTTTTTTTTTTTTTCCTGCTCTACTGCTCATTTTCCCTCCTATCAGAAATCATCTTTTATCATTGGCCACTTATAACATATAGATATAACATGCAAGGTATGTGTGTAAGTTTACATTATACCTATAATATTATGAGAGTAAATGTTTTGTTTTAGTTAGAAAAAATGTGTGAAAGGCTATCCCACATTCTCTCATTGCCCCAATAGTTCTGCATTCTTTTACAGTTCAGCAAAACTATTTGAGACAGTTATCCAGACAAAGTTTCTGGGACATAAGCCAAGTTTTCAGCCTTAGCTTATTCATTATATCCTTTAATAATACTTTGAAGACTATTTAGTTGAATCATAGGAAGAATGTGCTATGATATGAGCAAAGCAAATAGAATGTCTTAATGAGAAGACACTTAATTTTACTTCATTTTCCACCCTTATAAAGTTTTGTTCTATTTTTAGTTAATACATCAATTCCCAATGTCACGGAAGTAAAGGAGAACATGACATTTGGATCAACTTTAGTCACCAACCCAAATGGAGGGTTTCTGGTAAGAAAGCAAAGAGTTGATTAATGAACCAGGAATGCTATCATTATGTCTTTATAAAATCTGTTCTATAATTTTTAATCTTATGGTTTTTAATTTTTTAAAAGGCATGTGGCCCCTTATATGCATATAGATGTGGACATTTGCATTACACAACTGGAATCTGTTCTGATGTCAGCCCCACATTTCAAGTCGTGAACTCCATTGCTCCTGTACGAGGTACACATTTTATGCAATGTTCTTACATGTTTGAAAAGTGTAAGCAATGAATGAGACATATGTATACACAGGAGCATACCAAAAAGCTTGAAGTATTGTGTCAGCTACCAGCATTACCAATTTAGGTAAATGTTTGCTTTGCCAATATATAACCAAACCGTACTGCTATTTTTGGAGTTGATATTAGTGTAAATAACCTTTAACAGAGTCTTGTTTAAACATCATCACTAAAGCTGTCACATTGTTTTTATTTAAAGAGTGAGTCTCTTTGAAGAGAGTAATCTCATTTGAAGTACACATAGAATGAGAATAGTTACATAAAATTCATATTGAGAAAATTTCCAAAGATAACTCATACAATGTCGATTAAAATTAAGTAGAGATGAGTTTTACTTGATAAGAATTTCAAACCAATTGCTATGGAATGCAACAGTATTTATCACCTTTATTTTTCTAAAACTGTTTTCTGATTATAAAAGCAATGTGTCCACTATGTGGACTATCAGCTTATCTTTTAAAACGAGCTTATTTCAGCCATGAAGACACTTCATACACCTTCGTACTGTCTAAAAAGATAAATTCAAATGTGCGCAATTGACTCCTTTTATTATAGAATGCAGTACCCAGCTGGACATAGTCATAGTGCTGGATGGCTCCAACAGTATTTACCCTTGGGAAAGTGTTACAGCTTTTTTAAATGACCTTCTTGAAAGAATGGATATTGGTCCCAAACAGACACAGGTATGTCACTAAGCATTTTGATTTCTGTTGTTCTAAAGATAAAAATGCATAGATTTTTAATAATAAAAATATTCTGAAAATAAACTAACCAATAAAGCTAATATTCAGGATGAATGTTATATTCTATATCCCTGCTTTTCTCCTGATGAAAAAGACATTACTGGAAGATCCTGTTATTTTCTAAATAGAAAATATTATGAAAGCTGCCATTTCTAATGCTCTTGGAAAATATCCCCTACAAATCTCTGTAAAATCATAATTGATTCTTACTTATAAGGTAACTGTAGCCACCTCTGATAATATCAGAGAAGGGTTTCAGAATCTGTGGAAACTAATCTCACAACCCAAAGAACACCTAACATTACAATCTCCTTTCTCATATTATACAGAGTAAATTTGTGAGTGACCACAAAATAGCACTTAAAATCCATTTTTTTCTCATATTTAAGAATTTCTTTTTCTTAATGAGGTTTCACTTCATTTAATGGCAATAAAGGCGATGTGTTTAGAAATAGGTACTCATGGGGAGAAATTTCTAAAAAAACAACTATTCGACTTAACTGTAGCTAAAACATGGGGCATGTGCTCAACTTGTTCTGCTGCAATTTTGATGTTTCTATCCACTAGAACTGTAATTAATTTTCTATTTCTATAGTGAAAGTCCTAATAGAGGAGCTATTCTCCCAGCCACCAGCAGAACTCTAGCCTGCGGGGTGAGATATATGGAGTCCTAGGTCTTTCTTAAAAGGAACAATTACTCTATTCAGAGGAATGGGCTCAACCCTTAGGGTGCAGATGCTACTAGCAAATGCGAGGGAAATGAACATGCTCTGAGGCAGAAGAGTCAGGTCACATTTACTCAGTTCCAGGACCCCATTCCACAGAGGAGAAAATTTCAGAATGCAACCCTGCACACAGTCATTTGTGATATCTGCTGATTTCACCGGAGACAATCTTCTTCGTAGGGAGAAGCTCCCTAAATGGGTGAATTTTTCTGTCACATTTTGCCTGTATAATTCATTGTGGAATCTAGTCATACTTCTTAATTCATTTACTCAAATATTTTTCCTGAGGGTTTACAGTGTACCAGGCTCTGTGCTAGGGCTGGGATAATTGTAGACAATATGACAGACACCGCCACTGCCCTCATAGGGCTTCTGATAATGAGATGTTTCTCCAAAAGTAGCTCACAGAATTTCTTTTTCCAAATCCCTGAGGTGCTTGTGCGATGCCCCAGATTTTCAGAATCAGAGTTTCTCAAGGTAGAGCTATAGAGCCTACATTTTAAGTAAGCAAGCTACACGATTCTTAAACATGGTAAAGTTTCAGAAACACAGGACTAATGCATTATTATATAATGATGTGTATGTGTGTCTGCTGCATCTCTAGATACAGACTTTGTATCACCTTTTTAATCCTTTTTAGTAGCCAGCCAGTGCTTTGACATGACATAGTGGGCCCTTAATAAGACTCTGTGGAATAAATGTGTATGTCATAATTGATGCTTTTTAAAATCTTTCTCTGATAGGTGGACACTTAATGAGACACTATTTCTACAACTGGCATTTTAATATTCTTTTAAGTATATTACTTTATACTCTGGGCTTTAGTGTTTAGTATTTTCTAATCTTTTTCTATTTTGGCTTAAGTTGTATTCATGACTATTTTGTAAGTAATTCTCTAAATGAAATGGATCAGAAAGGACATATTTACTAAACCATCAATTTTGCTAAACTGTATTTAACAGGGTTTTAAATGTTTACATGCGTAACATGTAACATTTAAACAAGTTAAATGTAACGCATTTAAACTCCCTTTAAAATTTGACCTTCTTTGGATTCAGAAAGGAAATTTATTCATAGAAATTTTGGAAAAATACTTCCTCTTCAAAGAAAATGTGTATGGTTGTCTTTCATGTGGTATTACAGTAATTCTCTCCAAAAACATAAACAATTTATTTTAACAACCATTTTTTTCCCTGACTGGTTGTAACATAATTTAAATAAGTTTGGTTTTTTTGTCTTTTTCTTTTTGCTTGTTTTCAATTAGAGCACCCAGTTCTGCCCTAAGATTGGCAGAATTTCCTTCTGGAATTTTTCCTCCCAAGTATTTATCCTTGCTGCCTTCATTCCTGAAAGGGGGATATATAAACATAAATTGTGAGAGAGACTACAGATAGGAAGCTAAGAGCTGGATGGGGAACTCTTAGAGTCCTCAACCACATCAAGGGCATAAAGGTATTAAGAATGGAGTTAAGAGGATTTATGAAGATTTCTCTGTAAAAAGAGCCTAGTGAGAAAGGCTTCAGTGGGATCATACAGTGAGCTTGGTGTGTCCACTGAAGTTGGGACACACAGTTGACTAGAGTCTGACTCCTGCCCGAAATACCTAACCGGCCAGATAACAGCTAACCAGCTCCTGACAGGCAATCAGATGAGAGGAAGCCACAGTCGAATTGGCCTGCAGGCCCAGGGTCAGTCATCAGTACAAAGAATGTGTATGTTTATGAATTATCACAGAATCATGCTAGGTCCTGTCCATGGACTTCCCTTAAGGTGAGCAGAGGCTTCTGCACAGAAAGTCAGAAGACATCCCTGATATCCAGGGACAGCAATAGTGAAATGTATTCACCCAGACAAGGTTGCAGGTAAAGGGACATCTGCAGAGAATCCACAAGAAGGCTGTTAGCACTGGATCCATCTCAAGATAGCACCAGTCAAGTAAGAATTCCTGTATCCTTTATTCATCTTCCCTCCCCCTGTCCCTGTGGAGGTCAGAAACTACAGTTAACAAGCAAGGGAAGATAAGAAGATAAGTAAAGAAACAAAGAAAGAAACAACTAGTTGTTCCCCTTTCTCAACTGCATGCTTCTCACCCACTGTAAGCCTTACTTAGTAAGGGAAGGAGAGAAGATTTAACTGTAAATCAACTTTGATATTTTGTCTTCTTGATTTTGTTTTAATTTAAGTTGAACCCCATGAAATTGTTGCTGTATGATAATTTTGTTGACCTACAAATACAGCAGTTTCTGTGGTACAACCTAAATTCAAATACATTTGACCCTAGGACAATGTGAAGGTTAGAGACAATGACTTTCTGAAGAGTTAAAAATCTGCATATAACTTTTGATTCCCTGAGAACTTAACTACTCATAGCCTGCTGTTGACTGGAAGCCCTTCCAATAACATAAGCAGTGGATTATCATATATTGTATATGTTATACATGTTATATACCGTATTCTTACAATAAAGTAATCTAGAAAAAAGAAAAGGTTATTAGTAAAATCATAAGCAAGAGAAAACACATCTGTATACTACATTGTATTTACCAAGAAAAAAAAAAAAGTCATGTTATCAGTGGACTGACCCACACAGTTCAAATTTGTGTTGCCTAAAGGTCAATTTTATTGGTCTCTCTTTTTTTTAACAGATCTTTCAAAACAAAGAATAAGACCTTTATCTTTCTATCCAAGGGGAATGGAAAAACTTCACCCTAAATAAGTTTTGAAGAGATCATTGGGCCCCCAAAAATTTACATTATGACTATACCTCATGAGTTCTTGTTTACTATATTAATTACAGTTATACACCTAGTAACAACAAGTAAAAATCGAATATGATGGCCTATTCTCTGCAGTCGTAGATTTGTCATTCAGTAACTGCACGTATTGGAAGATAGTTGCAAAGATGTGAGAGTAACTATCAACACAACAAAGAAAAAACCTTCGAAAGGAAGGAAGCGGGGAAGGAAGGAAAACAAAAAAGCTTGCATTAAGAATGAACTTGTGATGAGCACAGAATGATGTATAGAAATGTTGAATCACACCATATTATACATCTGAAACTACTATAACACTGTATGTTAATTAAGTGGAACTAAAATTTAAAAAACTTTAAAAAAATAAGTTTTCTGTATGACAATTAGTATACATTAAGAGAATGCAACACAATTACAAAAAGATCAACTCCAAATAGTTATTCAAAATTTCTTCCATGTTCCTGTGTGGTCCCATTAAGACTTTTGAAAACATAGTGAAAAAATTTTTGTAAACCATTTTTTTTACCCAAGACAGAGTAAAGGCTGTAAAATTGCCTTTTAAAAAAACCACCTATAAAAAAAAACCTGAAACACTCTGAGCTTGCCATAAAAGATATGATGGTATAAACATTATGGAGGTCTTATTGATCCTCAATACCTAAACATAACGTTGCTTTTAATAATAAATGAGAATGATATAAATATGCCAAATACAAGTGCATTACCCTAAATAAAACCAGTAAATTGTGAGGCTTGATATAAAAGTGAAATATACTAATGGAACAATGTCTAGATTGTTGCTATCAAGAGTGTAGAATAACATTAAACCAGCCAAAATGAAAGAGAGAAATTAATTAAATTTTAGGAATATTATTTATCTTTCTTTTTACTGCACATTTTATGGTTATTTCCCTAGAAGCCTTAAATATTAGGCCCGATTCATTGTTTTGAAGTCTGAAAAGAAGCCTGACTGCACCTTGCAGCCATATCCTTGTCAATCAGGCTATAGTTTCTGACAGTGGTGTTGTGAATGAGGTGAATCTTCTCTATCAATAGCTACCCGTTCTCCATTTTCCCCCCTTCCTCCATCCATAACTCACCTGAGTTATCCTTCCAAGGTAAAGTTCAGACCATAGCATTTCCCTGGATAAGAGAAATCTCCTATCTTTGCCTGCTGAATAAGATCCAAGCTCTCCAGGGGACTATGTGGCATTTGTCACCTGGCACCAGTCATTCCCACTGCCCCCTGCCTCCCTGGTGCCCTAGCCTCCCCTGGCCTTCCCTGAACACATCATCTGTGTCTGCATGAGCCCCCCTGCCCAGAGTGCCCTTCTCTACCCCAGGCCCTAGGTGCTAGGTATACTTCATAGACTTAACCTCCAATGTCAGTTGTTCTGGCACTTTCCATGATCTTTCCACCCCTGCTTCCCATGAACAGTTCTTTCCCTTCCCATGTTTCCATACCTTTTGCTCACCCTTCACTTATTGCTCTCATCATTGGTAGCACTACTTTTTGTATCACATATCTGCCTCTCCTAGCAGACTATGAACTCTACTTTGACAGCATTGTACCTTAATCCTTTTATTTATGGGATACAATTTAGAGTTTTATGTCTTTCCAACCACAGAGGAGATGAATTATTTGGTTTGGAAAAATGTCATTACTGGGATTTTTCTCCTTGTGTTAAAAATCATTGTTGTGGGGCACCTGGGTGGCTCAGTGGTTGAGTGTCTGCTTTTGGCTCAGGTTGTGATCCCGGAGTCCTGGGATCGAATCCTGCATTGGGTTCTCTGCAGCAGGCCTGCTTCTCCTTCTGCCTATTGTCTCTGTCTCTCTCTGTGTGTCTCTCATGAATAAATTTAAAAAAATAAAATCTTTAAAAAAATCATTGTTGTAATAACCTCCTTCTTTCACTCTACTTCATGAAATCATTGAGTTAGAAGTATGTGTTTGTGGGACTCCCCCGAGACATCCCCTTCACATTAGGTTTCAGGCTTTGCAGGTGTTCCCTCCCTGGCTCCATTCACCTCTCTTCCTGATTTTTCCCATAGTCTTCTCTTTCCTCAGAACTTTACTTTCACTCTCCTATCCTTGCATTTTTGAATTTGGATCAGCTTCATTGCAGCAGTATCTAAGAGGGCAGTTAAATATATCCCTTTCCCGGGACCTATATTTATCATCATTTAACTTTATATTTCTGAGGACTCATTTCATCTGAAAGCCAGGCTCATCTATGTCCCTCTCCATAGTGACAAAAGGTTAAGCCTGGTTTCAGCTAACATTGCATCAGAATGACCCATGCTGACAGTTCAATTGGACTGCAATCTATATTATTACCACATTCATACTCTGACTTCTAATTACATTAGAAGCACATTATAGGGTAGGGCTTTTGTACCACAGTTTGGTAAAAGGAAATATAAAACTGGCCAGACACAAAGCCTGAGCTCTTTTCACGTTAAGCAATTGTGCATCTTACACAGAAAACTTCATTATTTTATAATAGCTATTTTGCATATTTCTCTTTCTTAAACTTCTTTGTCATGCTGTTGCGACTTGAAGTTTCATGAGAGAAAAATCAGAATGCCTTCCTTTCGGTGATTTCTTTTCTATTTCTCACATTCACTTTCCTTCTCTTTCTTCTCTATTCCCCAGAAGAAATGAAACCGCTTAGATAACTAATTCATTGTAATTTGGCAGATACATATGAAATATCTTACTGATCAAGTATTATGCTAGATGTCATGGGCAATTTAAAAATTACAAAAACTAAAACTTTGTCCCTGAACCTAAAAGACTTCCAACTTAGAAATGAAGTAAAATCTTATATTTGGATAACTGCAGTACATGATATTGTATCATGAATATATCAAAGGTGAATGAGGCAAAAACAATTAATTGATATTTACAAGTAGGTAAGTCAGTATTATAAGGCAATTTTGTCCAAACTGTGTTGCTTGAGATGTTGAATATGTTTCTCCCAAAAAATATTCCCTTAAATAAGAATAAAATATACCAGGTCTTCCAATTCATGATTCACAATGCATGCTGTCATATTAGAGATTCTGAGAGCACTTTCATTTTTTAAAAAAGATGTATTTATTATTTTAGAGAGGAGGGGATGGGCCTGAGGGAAAGAGAGAATCTCAAGCAGACTCCCAGCTGAGTGTAGAGCGCAAAGCAGGGCTCAATCTCACAGCCCCCAAATCAGGACCCAGCTGAAATCAAGAGTCCATCACCCAACTGACTGAGCCACCCAGGTGCCCCTCTGAGAGCACTTTCAAGAGAATTTGCTTATGAGAAGAAGTAGAGCAAATAAGGACAAGAGTAACAAAAAAACCTTGGTCTTTTGCATTTGAAATTTGTAGCTTTTTTCTTTTATCTTTTTCTTTTTTAGTTAATATAAATAGCAGTGGGAGAAAAAAAGGCAGACAGAAGAGATAAAGGCAGAAAGACAGAGAGGATGTGGAAGGGGGTCCCGCTGTAAAGATAAATGTTAACTTTGTGTTATTCATCATTTTCCAAGATTACTTGACCATGGAACTCTTTAAAAATCATACCTAGTAACACACAAAAGGATGATAGTACTCCCTAGGAAAGGAGTAAGGGAATATTAGTTTGTGGCTTAGCTGAAGAAGGATTATAAATCTCATGTTTAAATGGCGGGTTTGAATAAGTGTTACAAACCTCTGGCTCATGTAAAAGAATCCTCAGGCATTTGTGTTCCTGATTTATGCCATAGCCTGAATCTTAGTTCTCTTTGGCCTTAGAATATAATTACATACCTATATCTTTTGTTCTACTTACTCAGGAAGTACAAACTGTATCTTTCTAGAAAGTAAAGGCTTCCTTTCCAGTTGCCTCTGAAAAGTGACTGAAGTTCTACTTGTGATTCATCTATCCCTTGTGAGTGTTGTTACTATCTTCCTGTACTGTGTTACGGATGCCATAAGCTACTCTTTTTTCATTTTCTTTTAAAGAGAACCTACATCTAACCTGTTGCTTCTTTTAGCTGTCATCCCTGTCTGTTTATTTCCATTCAGCAAACATGCCGAGAACTTATCCATCTCTATTACTCCTCAACAGTGTTCTACTTAATTTCTACCCTCTGGATCTTGTATCATTCCAACAATGGAAGCAACTGGCTGCTTCAAGTCACATATGATGATTATTGGCTGTTTTTATTTTTCTCAGTTCCTAGAATGATTTCAATTCCTCCTCATTTTTGACATATTTTCCAAGTTCCAGACAGCATTGCTTTTTCCCATTCTACATTTGTAACTGATTGTTCTTTACCTGAGTATCTCACTCAGAAGGCTGCATCTTCCTCCCTCCATGAGGCCTTTCAACATAAGACAATAAATATATTTGTGCTTCTTTTCTCCAGCCTCCTTACAATTTGTATTTATCACTTGGCTCACTTTTTATCTTGTTATTTAATCATCACCCTTACTTGGTTCTGTTGCATTTGCATATACACACAGTGTGCTAGAATGAATCTGTTTTACTTGCCTTAAATTATACACTAAGCTAGGACTGACTCTGTTTTTATTCACTAGGTCTTATCAATAGTCAGCAAAGCATTACTTATGTTTGTTTTGGGATTTGACCATTTTCCTGTGATGAAAATCAATAAATGGCACCCCTTTCTGGAGAAGACACAGCAAGCCTTATTCTGTCTGGTTCCTAAGGAAATATGCAGCCCAGTATCAGCCAGGGGCCTACACTGAGTGTCACTTCCCTGAGATCTAAGTTTCTACTGCCCAGTCTTCTCATTTCCCACACTACTTTATGTCTTTTTCTGCTTATCATTATTTCTCTGCTATCTCCATATTCTACTTGCTTATGTGAAATGTTACAGTCATTTAGTAAGAATGTATGAGGGTCAACTCTAAGCAAAGCAAAACAGTGGCATGGGATAAGAGAATACCAAAAGCTATGACATAGTCCATGCTCTTTACCCCTCCTTGGCCCTCTAGAACATATAATTTAGTTGGAGAGATAAAGCATGCATACAAAGCAGTTGAGAAGAGTGCAGTACTCACAGGAGCAAAATAGACAAGTTTGCCTCAAAACTTAGAGAAGGGGAAGATCAGTATGCGCTACATTGGCTAGGTGGGGAAATTTTTGCAGAGAAAGTGAAACTTATCTCCTGGAATGGGTAGAATGTATCTTTGTTGGAGGGATGAGAAAGGGTAGGGGCAACATTTGAACTGGGGAATCCTAAAGATGAAGGAGAACAAATAAGATACAGTCAGGCTTTGAGTAACTGCAAGTCAGGGGAAGAAAACTGAATTTTATCCTATAGGTCTAGTATTTCCAGGAGCACCTTGAAGATCTATCTGTTTTCTATCTTAATTAGAATAAAAATTATCTTCTAAAGTGTACTGTGTATTTCAAAGTCATTGATATACTAAGCAGTGGAGAGCCATTAGAGATTTTTGAACAAGTTATATGATGAAAGAATTTCAAGATAGTAAATCTTTCATTAATATGTAGAAGAAGCTGAGGAGAATGGAAATAGGAGGGAGAGCAAGAGCAGAGAGACCAACTATTGCCACAGTCCAGGTTCAAGGCAGTGAAATCTGGCCTGAGCCAATGAAGAAATGCAGAAAGAGGGATAATAGCTCACATGAAAAGAAGTAGAATATATGCCAGTTAAACAAGGCTGCTTTGTGCCATCATATTTGACATTTGTGATGTACTTTACATACCTTATAAAACCTTCTATGAAAATATTGGGTTACTTGGACACTAGGAATAGCAGAAAAATTGTATCCTCTTGCAAAGTCCAAAATCAGTGCTTTGAAGCTTCTCTTTCTCTCCCTTAGGTCTGGTTTCCCAGATACAAACCCTGAGAAAATGAGCCAAGTGATAGTGATTTACTAAGGGAGTGCTTTTAGAGAAAATAGTAAGATATTTGGAGAAGCAAAACAGTAGCAACTGAGGACAAGCAAGGGTGTGATTTCAGGGTAAATCAAGACTCAGGCTGATCTGGAAGGGGAGCTCCCAGTTGAGTCAATGTGCTGGTCTTTCACTGCCTGCACTGAAGTGTCGCCTATGGAACATGGTAATAGGCAAGGAGGGAGAAAACTCCTGGGCACTCCTGGCTTTTTGAGCCCCTGGGGCAAAACACTTCTAGCAGTCCAAGGACAGTCAGTCATCTGAAGAGATGCTCAGGTGGAGTTAGAAGCAAAGTATAAAGAAAGCAACTGGCATTTGTAAATTCTCTAGAGAATAAACTTAAGAAAGCGATATATATGTTAAGTCGATAGAGAAAGAGAGAAAGATATAAAGCACTGATTTTTTTACTTACCAAGGGCTAAAATTTTTCTATCCCTAGTGTTCAGATAATCCATGGTTTATAGAAGGTTTTATAAGATATGTAAAGCATGTTGCAAATATCAAATGTTATGGCACAAAGCAGCCTTGTTTAATTGGGATAAATTCTACCTCTTTTCCTGTGAACTCCTCCCCATGTATCAGTGTGATACTCTCTTTTTCCTGAGCAGTTAATGGCTTATGACAGTTAATGGCTTATGACCATTTGCTCTCAAGTGGGAGCAAAGTGCACTTGTTGGTAAAAAGGAGTAGGACTGTTGGGCTGTGTTATGTGCAACCACATTAGAGATTCATGGCCATAACTTTAAAGTGAGACCAGTCTACAAGTTGTGTGATTTCTGTCTAGAAACATTTAGTGTCACAGAAGCACACAAAGAAAAGGGAGATATTTGGATTTAACCAGATTTGGAAGTTAGCCAAGCGAGTTAATGGAGGGGAAAAATGGTTAAAGGAGTTAAAGTTTGCAAGTAAATGATTATGGTGATGGACCATGGGATCTAGGCTAGGTTAAAAAAAAAAAAAAAAGTAGGATCTCTGAATTAATAGGAAGTCTTGATATGGTGAAGGAATTGATGAATTAAATATACTAGGTAAATGAGCTGAAGTTAATGGGCATACAGAAGAACACTTGAATGGAGTTGGAGGTGCAGTTTTTCCAGTTGACAAGGTCAAGGATAAGACCTTGAGAGTGAATAACAGGTGAGCTATAGGAAAAGATTATGAAGGGCAGCCCCGGTGGCCCAGCAGTTTATCACCGCCTTCGGCCCAGGGTGTGATCTTGGAGATCTGGGATCAAGTCCCACATCGGGCTCCCTGCATGGAGCCTGCTTCTCCCTCTGCCTGTGTCTCTGCCTCTCTCTCTCTCTCTGTCTCTCGTGAATAGATAAAATCTTAAAAAAAAAAAAAAGAGGAAAAGATTATGAAGATGAGGAAGTCAAAGAAACAAGAGACTAGACCGTTCAATAGATTATCCAAATAAGAGACTAGGGTGTTCAGTAGATTCACCCAAGTAGTAAAATGTAAATGTCCAAGAATAATGACAGGAATGACAGTTCTCAGAATTCTTTGGTCTCCTGCTTAGTCAAATAAAAACAAAGGGAAATAAAAACAAACAACTCCATAAGATGTCCTAAATGGATGAGCAATTAACTTTCACAACAATATTTATTCATCTTGATACCTAAAAATAGGCATAATGTTTAAGTGCCAACATCATTTTACCTTTATTTACAGTGAATATTTATATAAACAAAGACAGTATCAAACCTTCATGGTTTCCCTTAATAATTATTTAGTGTCTCCCTGGATTATTAATTAAAAGCTATAAAGGTCATTGGGAAAATAATTTTAAATCTATGTAGAGAGTAATAGATAACTATCCATTTCATTATAATTCAAGGAAATAACTTGAACTGGAGTTATTGGTATGTCCCCATTCATTTATTATTTTTTGCATAATTAGTTCATTGTAGTCTACTTTATTTCCAAAGGGACTTCTGGTCATCTTTATTCCAATTATAACAGTGCATAGTCTTGGTACTTATGGTGACAAATATTCAGTGAAAGATATATTCTTAGAAGAACAGGGCACAAATTGAGCAGATTGCATGTTCACTCAGCTTATTATGTACTTTATCTTACACTTGTATATGATCTCTAGTTGTTTCTTATTTATCCTATACCTAACTAAGCAACTCTAAGGAAGAATTAATATGTTCTATTTCTATTTTTAAAATATAATTTTTTTGCTTTGCTTTATTATATTCTCCAGTCCCTGAAGATTAGGTAGCTAACTCATTAAATTCATCAAGTAGCAATGAAATGGTAGCAGCATTTAGCAGAAACTAGCAGGATGAGGTGACAGAGAATGCAGGGACTTTAGGAAGTTGTATTTTTGTAGAGAAGAAATAGAGTGATGGAAAGAGCTGTGGGATAAGGGATTCACATTTTAGACTAGACCCTCATCTGCCCCTTCACTATGAGGAGTAAACTTAAATTACTCATTTATAAAATGTGATACTATAATCTGAATAAATTAGGAAAAAAGTTTTTATAAAGCATTAAAAATATAGGATACAGGATGCTTGGTGGCTCAGTGGTTGAGTACCTACCTGTCTTTAGCTCAGGTCGTGATCCTGGGGTCCTGTGATCGAGTTCCACATCAGGTTCACTGCAGAGAGCCTGCTTCTTCCTCTGCCTATGTCTTTGCCTCTCTCTGTGCATCTCTCATGAATAAATACAATCTTTTAAAAATACATATTTATATAGGGCACTATTCTTATTTAAGTATGGTGGCATAATTGCTCCAAGATGTCTAATGTCCTCTATTTTTAAAAAAAGATTTTAATTATTTAACATTATCCTGTCTGTGCTAAAGACAGAGTGAAAGGAGGGAGGCAAAAAAGGGAAGACGGAGAACATGAAAAGGGGGGGTGGGGAGAAGGGCTGGCATAAGAGAAATGAAGCTATGCCTGAGCTAGATACAGCCTGAAGCAAAAGTGTGCTCCCCCAGAAACATGCCCCACTTATTACTCATCCAGCCTCATCTTGTTTCACTTCCCCTCACAGCCTGGTCCAGGCTCACTGACTTCTTTTTGGTTCTCAGGACATCCCTGCTTTTTGCTCATCTCAGCTTCTTTACACACAGATTCCCCTTGTGTGGATTATGTCCTCCCACTCAATCTTTATCCAGGACAGATCTCCACCCTCCTTGTACCTTTCAGCCTCAACTTGAATATCACTCTTAAGAGGCTTTCTCTGAGCCCCCATTTTGAAGTAGAGCCTTAGGTCCTACTTGCTAAACAGCTTTTCCATTACAGCCCTCTCCACAGTTGAACATGCATTGGAAGGATCATGTGTTCAATCTCTCTCTCTCTCTCTCTCTCTCTCTCTCTCTCTCTCTACTAGTTAGAAGCTCCATGAAGGCAGAGAGCATGTCAGTGTGTTGCACTTTCTACCCTCCAAGGCCTGCCAGAGTCATTAAGTAGAAACTGGTGAAGAGATAAACCAATCACTTGAGAAATTTAATAAGAGTATTGTCATTCTTATTCTTTGGGCTACAAATATCCACAAGTGGAAATGGTTATTGCTGTCAGAATAGAAAGATTTGTGTGCTGATGAATTTTTTAACTCATCTGAAAGACAAAAACGTATATCTGATCCACACGTTTAAGAAAACTGAAAACCAAACATTGCTAGATGGTTAACTCACAGTGGCTTGGTATTTCAGGTTGGAATTGTACAGTATGGAGAAAATGTAACCCATGAGTTCAACCTTAATAAGTACTCATCAACAGAAGAAGTACTTGTTGCAGCAAATCAAATAATTCAGAGAGGTGGCCGCCAGACTATGACAGCCCTTGGAATAGACACAGCCAGGTATGTGGATTAAAAAAATAAACCAAAGTAAAAGACTATGAAAAAATAACTGCTCACAATCAAGCCTTCTGGAGTGTTGATTGAACATTTACCTTGACAATATTTAACTGTCTTTTTAAAAAATCTTTTTTAAAACTAGGTCCCACTGGCTAACTAATAGTTATAGGATCAAGTTTTTCTACAATATGGTCTCCCCTCACTTCTTATCTTTCCTCTTATTCCAAAGGTTGAAATGATGGAAATGATGGAAAGTCAGTCACAAAAATTACTGTAGTCTTCTCTATCATATTCCTTATTACTAAGACATAATATTAGTGAATATTTTTCCCTTTGTTCTTTGTTTACAGCTTCTAGGAATCTCATTTTTTAAAAAAGGATTAATATTCATTTATTTCTACTCAATATATATTTATATCTTAGTATGTTCATAACTTTACAGTACCTGATATAGGGTTATTGAAGCTCTCAAGATTTTTTAAGAGGCTAAATTCAATACTGCTGTATTTGAAATCATTTGAAAGCCTAATCAATTGCAAAGATTAAAAGAAGTTGTAAGAACATCATCATTTTTTTGCTTTTTCTTCCTTTTTCCAAATTCCCTCTTAATTACATCCCTTCCTTATTCTTACACTTCCATGGAGAACACATAATCCACTCTGGTTGAATTTGATTCTACGAGAAACTAAGAACTATTCTTTGATTACAGTGTGGAACAATTTTTTTTTCTGTTTTTTTTTCCCCAACTGCACTCAACCCTTATCTCCTGCTATTTTCTTCCTGAGTTGCCTTTAAAGCTAGTAAGGTTCTGAACAAAAACTAAACAATACCAAAATCTTGAGAAATCTAGTAAGTAGTTGGATTAAGGATCCTTCTGTTAAGTGTCTTCAACTTCTCAACTGACTTTATTTTACTTTATTTTTATTTATTTATTTATGAATGATAGTCACACACACAGAGAGAGAGAGAGACAGAGACACAGGCAGAGGGAGAAGCAGGCTCCATGCACCGGGAGCCCGACGTGGGATTCGATTCGATCCCGGGTCTCCAGGATCGCTCCCTGGGCCAAAGGCAGGCGCCAAACCGCTGCGCCACCCAGGGATCCCTCAACTGACTTTAAAGAGCTAACTATCCATGCTCTCATCTTACCTGCCTGCTAAGATCAGTATTTTATGGGGGTTAAAATAATTAATATGGATATTAAAGAATGAGTTGGATATTTAAAAATTTAAAATTTCATGTGCAGCATTAGATTCATAAGTGTTAGAGAAGCACGTGGTTCTAGTTATATGGGGCTCAAGAGAAAATAACCACAAACAGATGGGGTAATTTTACATTTACCTGCCTGTAGGATCACCAATTTGCATGCACAAAGAGTGCACATATTGAGGTGTAGTGAATGTACCCTCTTAAATAATTGCTAAGTGTGATTGCACAAAGTAAATCAAAGTGTTCTTTGAAAGCTCTGAGGCTGTAGGGAGCTGTGTATTTTCCACAGGCAACCACTTAAGAATGAATATTCGTCTTTGAAAACCAACTGAAGAAATATTCTGGCTGCTTTGCTCTTGCATAAATACACTCTAAATACCATGACCCTATATGGTTTTTGCCTACATGTTTCACAAAGGGCCTAGCTGTAGAACGCACAGTTTATTGAGTTTTGTATATAAATACAACTCCGTAATGGTATTACTAAGTATCCTCCTTGTACATTAGTTTTTCACATTAAAGCATATTTTTAATTGCTCTTTATTCCTTTTAGGCAGGGACAGTTACAAACAATATTTTTAATTTGTTAGAATCCTTGACTTCTATTTTCATTGGATGATAGTATTTGGGGTAAAGGGCAATTTGCTGAAGATATTTGAAACAGAAAAAGTGTGCTCGGAAGTTCTGCCAGTGGCTACTCTTACATTATATAAAACCAACCCTTGTTTAGATCTACCAGATTTTCTTTAAGAAATGTCTTTCAGGATGCCTGGGTGGCTCAGTGGTTAAGCGTCTGCCTTCGGCTCAGTGTATGATCCCAGAGTCCCAGAGTCCCGGCATTGAGCCCCACATCAGTTCCCTGCATGGAGCCTGCCTCTCCCTCTGCCTGTGTCTTTGCCTCTGTGTGTGTGTGTGTCTCTCATGAATAAATAAATAAATAAAATCTTAAAAAAAATAAATGTCTTTTAATCATCTCCATCAGTTGAGGTTCATTCAATAAGGGATTTAGGAAGTTTTGGTGATCCTGTAAGGATCAAGTCTTATATAATATCCATGTCTAAACTTCATTTAAAGACTAGCCTTTAACATCTGTTTTCACCTTTGTTTGTGCATATAAAGAAGTCAGAAAATCTATCTGTATAGTGTAGAAGGCAGAGATACACAGCTCCCTAGTGATCATTTTTTAATAGCTTCTTTATTTTGAAAATTTTAAGAAAAATCAAAAAAATAGTACAACAAAATCCTGTGTACTCAACCAAACAAATCAACAATTGTTAACATCTTGTCATACTGGATTCAGTCCTTTTAAAGGAAAATAATCACAGATGAAATCTCTTTGTCCATATCACTAGGATCTTCTCTCCCGTTCACAAGATGCCTACTATTGTGCACTTACTGTGTATCTACAGTAAAACTAGTATGTATTGTGAAAATCCTTTGAAAGTTTAGCTTAAGAAAAAAAATTTTTAACATATCCCAAACTAGGGCTATCTGTCCTCTTAACCAAATAAAACTATTGAAATGGACCATTCACTATAATGAATGCTACATTTTATGCCAAAATCTAAAAAATATTATATGAAATCCTTTCAATGTTTCATTCCTAAGTAAAATTTACTTGACTCCAGAGGGGAAAGTGAATTGAGTGAAAGAAAATAATAGAGGAGAAATGTGCCTCTGTGTGTGTGTGTGTGTGTGTGTGTGTGTGTAGAAGCACAAAACAAATAAAAATTGTTAATTTCCCCTCTCTTCCATCTCTTTCCATAAATGCTTTTTGAATTAAATAAAAAATTCCTTTCTTTGCAGTTAGGTTATAGAATTTTCCCTTTCTCTCCATGCCACTTTCTTCCACTCCAGCCCCAGGAGCCTATGTCCTAAAACCTCATTCAGACCAAATGTTTCATACCTACTCCATCTGCTCTTAATCCCCAAAGCCCTGCTCTGTCACTGACTCAGATCACAGTGATCTGCAGTCTTTTATTACTACGTCTGATTTTCCCCCATACCCAAGAACACTCTCAAATACTATCAGCCATACAAAATTCTCCTCAGCTTAGAAGATTTCCATACTCTTCTATAAATGTCAGACTAGATGTGGTGGAAGTGATTATAAAGTAAAAGCTTCTGCCAAAAGCAGATAAAAGGAGTGTTTATAGAGAAAGGAGTGGCAGAGAGAGTATTTAAGATATGACCTTTTCTAGGTCTGATGTGTGTGCTCCAGTCACACCTTCCCTGAGAAGTTTTTAAAGAATGAAATACTGCTGCCCTTTGTAGATGGGAGATGTGATGATTAGCAAAATGGTGACCTCTTCATCATCTGGGAGAAATCTAAAACTATTACAAATAGCGATCATTATGCCTCCCAGCTTGAATGATGGTTGTCAATGTTGATCTTGGAAGGACAACACTGGTCTAA
Organism: Canis lupus familiaris; assembly: GCF_011100685.1. Lineage (NCBI taxonomy): Eukaryota > Metazoa > Chordata > Mammalia > Carnivora > Canidae > Canis > Canis lupus. Next base: position 63,291,166 of record NC_049225.1, on the reverse strand, counting down.
CTAAGTTGACAGTGTTTTTCTTTTGTTTATTGCTTTGCCTAACCTTGGGGTGGTGTTTTATTTGCTTTTTTTTCCTTGTGATCACTTCAGGAAGGAAGCTTTCACTGAAGCCCGGGGTGCCCGAAGGGGAGTTAAAAAAGTCATGGTAATTGTGACTGATGGGGAGTCCCATGACAACCATCTACTGAATAAAGTCATCCAAGACTGTGAGGATGAAAACATTCAGCGGTTTTCCATAGCTGTAAGTACATGGTTAACATGGTTTTCAAACTCTGGTGCAGAGACAAGAGATGTGTACATATCATGGTTATTTTATTAAATTTACACAAACAATGTTGAAAAGGAAAAACTTCTCCATTTGAAGGTAAACTCTGTGGGGGTAGGATTGGGTCGTGCTCCCTTTGTATCCTAGGGAAGAAAGGACAATAAAAGAGACAGAAGTAGGAGAGGAAAAGGAAGAAAAGAAAAGGAGGAGAAGAGGATGCCCCAGCAAGGGGAAGAATGCTGGAGGGATATAGGGAGGAATGGAGGAAGGGAAGAAAAGAGTGAGAGAAGGAAGGAGAAAGTAGAAGGTAGGAATAAAAAGGAAGGGAGGGAAGAAAGGGGAAAACTGAAGATATGCTAGAAATAAATTCATTGCCTGGAGAATAGTCCAAGCTGATAGAGGGGTAGAAGACCTTAATTTTGTCTCGTCCCAGGAATTCAGCTAGATAGCTATCAAAGCATTCTGAATACCTGCAAACTCAACCAAAGATGTAAGAAAAGTATAGCTGCAACTCTCAAATAGAAGAGCGATCACTTTCTGCAAGAATAACAAGATGGAAAAACTCACCTCAAAAAAGAGAACAAGAGGCAGTACTGACTGCCAGGGACTTATTCAGTATGGGTATAAGTAAGACATTGGACCTAGAGTTCAGAATAATAATTATAAAGATACTAGCTGGGCTTGAAAAAAGCATAGAAGATACTAGAGAATCCCTTTCTGGAGAAATAAAGGACTAAAATCTAATCAAGTTGAAATTAAAAAAGGCTATTAGTGAGATGCAATAAAAATGGAGGCTCTTACTGCTAGGATAAATGAGGCAGAAGAGAGAATTAGTGATATAGAGGACAAAATGACAGAGAATAAAGAAGCTGAGAAAAAGAGAAATAAACAACTACTGAATCACAAATGGAGAATTTGAGAGGTAAATGATACCATAAAAAGAAACAATATTAGAGTTGGGATCCCAGAAGAAGAGGAAAGTGGGTGAGGGAGGGGCAGAGGGTATATTGGACCAAATTATAGCAGAGAATTCCCTAATCTGAGGAAAGAAACATATAATTCTAGAAAGCACATAGAAACCCCTCTCAAAATCAATAAAAAAAATAGATCAACACCTCAACATATAATAGTGAAGCTTACAAATCTCAGAGACAAAGAGAAAATCCTGAAAGCAGCTCAGGACAAGAGGTCCATAACCTGCAAGGGTAGAAACATTAGACTGGCAGCAGTCCTATCCGCAAAGACCTGGCAGGCAGAAAGGACTGGCATGACATATTCAGGTGCTAAATGAGAAAAATACGCAGCCAAGAATACTGTATCCAGCCAGGCTGTCATTCAAAATTGAAGGAGAGAGAAAAAGCTTCCAGGACAAACAGAAACTAAAAGCATTTGTGGTCACTAAGCCAGCCCTAGGGGATCCTTTAAGTGAAGAGAGAGCCCAAAAGTAACATAGATCAGAAAGAACAGAAACAATATACAGAAACAGTGACTTTTAAGATTTAATACAGAAGGTAATAATGGAACAAAATTCATCTTTAAATAGTTTCTCTGAATGTAAAAGGGCTAAATGACCCCAAAAAGACACAGGATATCAGATTGGATAAAAAGGCAAGACCCATTGATATGCTGTGTGGAAGAGACCCATTTTAGACCCAAAGACACCTCCAGATTAAAAGTGAGGGGATGGAAAACCATTTATCATGCTAATGAACATCAAAAGAAAGCTGGAGTGACAATCCTTATATCAGACAAATTAGATTTTAAAGTGAAGACTAATAAAAGATGAGAAAGGACACTATATAATAATAAAAGGATCTATCAATAAGAAGAGTAACAATTGTAAATATTTATGTCCCTAACATGGGAGCAGCCAATTATATAAACCAATTGGCAACAAAATTACAGAAACACACTGATAATAATATAATAATAGTAGGGAACTTTAACACACCAATCACTGAAATGTATGGATCAGATCATCTAAGCAGAAGATCAATAAGGAAACAAGAGCTTTGAATAACACACTGGACCAGATGGACTTCACAAATCTATTCAGAGCATTCCATACTAAAGCAACAGAATACACACTCTCCTTGAGGGCACATAGCACATTCTCCAGAATAGATCACATACTGGGTCACAAATCAGGTCTCAACAACTGCCAAAAGATTGGGATCATTCCCTGCATATTCTCAGATCAGAATGCTTGGATACTTGAACTCAATCACAAGAAGAAATTTGAAAAAACTCAAATACATGGAAGCTAAAGAGCATCCTACTAAAGAAGGAATAGGTCAACCAGGAAATTAAAGAGGAATTTTTAAAAATTCATGGAAACAAATGAAAATGAAAACACATCTGTTCAAGATTTGGGGAATGCAGCAAAAGTGGTCCTAAGAGGGAAGTATACAGCAATATAAGCCTTTTTCAAGAAACAGGAAAGATCTCAAATATATAACCTAATCTTACACCTGAAGAAGCTGGAGAAAGAACAGCAAATAAAGCCTAAACCCAGCAGAAGAGATTTAATACAGATTAGAGCAGAAATCAATGAAATATAAACCAAAAGAGCAGTAGAACAGATCACAAAACTAGGAGCTGGTTCTTTGAAAGAATTAATAACATTGATAAACTCCTGGCCAGATGTATCAAAAAGAGAAAGGACCCAAACAAATAATATCATGAATGAAAGAGGAGAGATCACAACCAACACTGAAGAAATACAAACAATTATAAGAGCAACTATATGCCAACAAATTAGGCAATCTGGAAGAAATGGATGCATTCCTGGAGATGTATAAACTAACAAAATTGAAACAGGAAGAAAAAGAAAACCTAAATAGAGCCATAACCAGCAAAGAAATTGAAGTAGTAATCAAAAATCTCCCAACAAACAAGAGTCCAGGGCCAGATGGCTTCCCAGGGGAATTCTACCAAACATTTAAAGAAGAATTAATATCTATTCTTCTGAAGTTGTTTCAAAAAATAAAACTGAAAGGAAAACTTCCAAACTCTTTCTTTGAGGTCAACATTACCTTAATCCCAAAACCAGACAGAGACCCCACCAAAAAGGAGAATTACAGACCAATATCCCTGATGAACATGGATGCAAAAATTCTCACCAAGATACTAGCCAATAGGATCCATGAGTATATTTAAAGGGTTATTCACCATGACCAAATGGGATTTATTCCTGTGCTGCAAGGATGGTTTAACACCTGCAAATCAGTCAATGTGATACACTACATTAATAAAAGAAAGGACAAGCACCACATGATTCTCTCAATAGATGCAGAAAAAGCATTTGACAAAGTACATCATTATTTCTTGATTAAAACTCTTCACTGTGTAGGGATAAAAGGAACATGCCTCAATATCCTAAAAAAAAACATATACAAAAAGCCCACAGCAAATATCATTGTCAATGGGAAAAATTGAGAGCTTTTCCCCTGAGGTCAGGAACACAGCAGTGATGTCCACTATCACCAGGGTTGTTCACCATAGTACTAGAATTCCTAGCCTCAGCAATCAGACAACACAAAGAAATAAAAGGCATCCAAATTGGCAAAGAAGAAGGCAAACTCTCACTCTTCACAGATGACATGATATTCTATGTTGAAAACCCAAAAGACTCCACCCTAAAATTGCTAGAACTCATACAAGAATTCAGCAAAGTGTCAGGATATAAAATCAATGCACAGTAATCAGTTGCATTTCTATTCGTTAACAATGAGACAGGAGAAAGAGAAATTAAGGAGTCAATCCCATTTACAATGGATGAAAAAAATAAGATACCTAGGAATAAACCTAACCAAGGAGGCAAAATATCTATACTCAGAAAGCTATAGAACACTCATGAAACAAATTGAGTAAGACACAAAGAAATGGAAAAATGTTATATTCTCATGGATTGGAAGAACAAATATTGTTAAAATTTCTGTTCTACCTAGAACAATCTATACATTCAATGCCATCCCTATCAAAATATCATCAACCTTTTTCACAGAGCTATAACAAATAGTCCTAAAATTTGTAGGGAACCATAAAAGACCCTGAATAGCCAAAGGAATGTTGAAAAAGAAAACCAAAGCTGGTGGTATCACAATCCTGGACTTCAAGTTCTATTACAAAGCTGTAAACATCAAGACAGTATAATACTGGCACATAGATCAATGGAACAGAATAGAGAACCCAGAAATGGACCCTCAACTCTATGGCCACTAATCTTCAACAAAGCAGGAAAGAATATCCAATGGAAAAAGACTCTTCAACAAATGGTGTTGGGAAAACTGGACAGCCACATGCAGAAGAATGAAACTGGACCATTTCCTTACACCATACACAAAAATAGACTCAAAATGGATGAAAGGCCTAAATGTGAGACACAAATCCATCAAAATCCTAGAGGAGAACACAGGCAGCAATCTCTGTGACTTTGGCCACAGCAACTTCTTGCTAGGCACTTCTCCAAAGGCAAAGGAAACAAAGGCAAAAATGAACCATTAGGACTTCATCAAAATAAAAAGTGTTTGCACAACAAAGGAAACAGTCAACGAAACCAAAAGACAGAATGGGAGGAGATATTTGCAAATGTCTTATCATATAAAGGGCCAGTATCCAAAATCTATAAAGAACTTATCAAACTCAACACCCAAAGAACAAATAATCCAATCAAGAAATGGGCAGAAGGAGGGGAGGAGCAAGATGGCGGAGGAGTAGGGTCCCCAAATCACCTGTCTCCACCAAACTACCTAGAAAACCTTCAAATTATCCTGAAAATCTATGAATTCGGCCTGAGATTCAAAGAGAGACCAGCTGGAATGCTACAGTGAGAAGAGTTCGCGCATCTATCAAGGTAGGAAGACGGGGAAAAAGAAATAAAGGAACAAAGGCCTCCAAGGGGGAGGGGCCCCGCGAGGAGCCGGGCTGAGGCCGGGGCGAGTGTCCCCAGGACAGGAGAGCCCCGTCCCGGAGGAGCAGGAGCTGCACCGACCTTCCCGGGCGGAAAGGGGCTCGCGGGGAGGTGGAGCAGGACCCAGGAGGGCGGGGATGCCCTCGGGCTCCCGGGGACAGTAACAGCAACTGCGCGCCCAGGAGAGTGCGCCGAGCTCCCTAAGGGCTGCAGCGCGCACGGCGGGACCCGGCGGGACCGGAGCAGCTGAAGGGGCTCGGGCAGCGGCTCCGCGGAGGGGGCTGCGCGGCCCCGGGAGCAGCTCGGGGGGCTCGGGCAGAGGAAGAGGCTCCGTGCGGTGGGGGCTGCGCGGTTCCAGGAGCAGCTCGGAGGGGCTCGGGCGGCAGCTCCGCGGAGGGGGTTGCGCGGCCCGGGAGCGCGAATCCACCAGCGCAGGCTCCGGAGCACAGGGCGCCGGGACACAGCCCAGGATCCCGCCTCCCCCGGGACAGGCAGAGGCCGGGAGGGCCCAGGACAGCAAGGACGCTCCTGCCCCAGCTGAGCAGATCAGCGGCCCCGCCCCGGAGCCTCCAGGCCCTGCAGACGGAGTTCCTGCCGGAGCTGAATCCAGGTTTCCAGAGCTGCCCCGCCACTGGGGCTGTTCCTCCTGCGGCCTCACGGGGTAAACAACCCCCACCAGCCCTGCACCAGGCAGGGGCACAGCAGCTCCCCCAACTGCTAACACCTGAAAATCAGCACAACAGGCCCCTCCCCCAGAACACCAGCTAGACGGACAACTTCCAGGAGAAGCCAAGGGACTTAAAGAACACAGAATCAGAAGATACTCCCCGGTGGTTCTTTTTTTGTTTGTTTGTTTTTGTTTTTGTTTTTGTTTTTGTTTTTGTTTTGTTTTGCTTTTTGATTTGTTTCCTTCCCCCACCCCCTTTTTTTCTCCTTTCTTTTTCTTTCTCTTTTTCTTCTTTTTTTTTTTTTTTTTTTTTTCGTTTTTTTTTCTTTTTCTTCCCTTTTTTTTTCTCTTTCTCTTTTCTTTCCTTCTTTCTCTCCTCTCTTTTTCTCTTTTTCCCAATACAACTTGCTTTTGGCCACTCTGCACTGAGCAAAATGACTAGAAGGAAAACCTCACCTCAAAAGAAAGAATCAGAAACAGTCCTCTCTCCCACAGAGTTACAAAATCTGGATTACAATTCAATGTCAGAAAGCCAATTCAGAAGCACTATTATACAGCTACTGGTGGCTCTAGAAAAAAGTATAAAGGACTCAAGAGACTTCATGACTGCAGAATTTAGAGCTAATCAGGCAGAAATTAAAAACCAATTGAATGAGATGCAATCCAAACTAGAAGTCCTAACGACGAGGGTTAACGAGGTGGAAGAACGAGTGAGTGACCTAGAAGACAAGTTGACAGCAAAGAGGGAAACTGAGGAAAAAAGAGACAAACAATTAAAAGACCATGAAGATAGATTAAGGGAAATAAACGACAGCCTGAGGAAGAAAAACCTACGTTTAATTGGGGTTCCCGAGGGCGCCGAAAGGGACAGAGGGCCAGAATATGTATTTGAACAAATTCTAGCTGAAAACTTTCCTAATCTGGGAAGGGAAACAGGCATTCAGATCCAGGAAATAGAGAGATCCCCCCCTAAAATCAATAAAAACCGTTCAACACCTCGACATTTAATTGTGAAGCTTGCAAATTCCAAAGATAAGGAGAAGATCCTTAAAGCAGCAAGAGACAAGAAATCCCTGACTTTTATGGGGAGGAGTATTAGGGTAACAGCAGACCTCTCCACAGAGACCTGGCAGGCCAGAAAGGGCTGGCAGGATATATTCAGGGTCCTAAATGAAAAGAACATGCAACCAAGAATACTTTATCCAGCAAGGCTCTCATTCAAAATGGAAGGAGAGATAAAGAGCTTCCAAGACAGGCAGCAACTAAAAGAATATGTGACCTCCAAACCAGCTCTGCAAGAAATTTTAAGGGGGCCTCTTAAAATTCCCCTTTAAGAAGAAGTTCAGTGGAACAGTCCACAAAAACAAAGACTGAATAGATATCATGATGACACTAAACTCATATCTCTCAATAGTAACTCTGAATGTGAACGGGCTTAATGACCCCATCAAAAGGCGCAGGGTTTCAGACTGGATAAAAAAGCAGGACCCATCTATTTGCTGTCTACAAGAGACTCATTTTAGACAGAAGGACACCTACAGCCTGAAAATAAAAGGTTGGAGAACCATTTACCATTCGAATGGTCCTCAAAAGAAAGCAGGGGTAGCCATCCTTATATCAGATAAACTAAAATTTACCCCAAAGACTGTAGTGAGAGATGAAGAGGGACACTATATCATACTTAAAGGATCTATTCAACAAGAGGACTTAACAATCCTCAATATATATGCTCCGAATGTGGGAGCTGCCAAATATATAAATCAATTATTAACCAAAGTGAAGAAATACTTAGATAATAATACACTTATACTTGGTGACTTCAATCTAGCTCTTTCTATACTTGATAGGTCTTCTAAGCAAAACATCTCCAAAGAAACGAGAGCTTTAAATGATACACTGGACCAGATGGATTTCACAGATATCTACAGAACTTTACATCCAAACTCAACTGAATACACATTCTTCTCAAGCGCACATGGAACTTTCTCCAGAATAGACCACATATTGGGTCACAAATCGGGTCTGAACCGATACCAAAAGATTGGGATTGTCCCCTGCATATTCTCGGACCATAATGCCTTGAAATTAGAACTAAATCACAACAAGAAGTTTGGAAGGACCTCAAACACATGGAGGTTAAGGACCATCCTGCTAAAAGATAAAAGGGTCAACCAGGAAATTAAGGAAGAATTAAAAAGATTCATGGAAACTAATGAGAATGAAGATACAACCGTTCAAAATCTTTGGGATACAGCAAAAGCAGTCCTAAGGGGGAAATACATCGCAATACAAGCATCCATTCAAAAACTGGAAAGAACTCAAATACAAAAGCTAACCTTACACATAAAGGAGCTAGAGAAAAAACAGCAAATAGATCCTACACCCAAGAGAAGAAGGGAGCTAATAAAGATTCGAGCAGAACTCAACGAAATCGAGACCAGAAGAACTGTGGAACAGATCAACAGAACCAGGAGTTGGTTCTTTGAAAGAATTAATAAGATAGATAAACCATTAGCCAGCCTTATTAAAAAGAAGAGAGAGAAGACTCAAATTAATAAAATCATGAATGAGAAAGGAGAGATCACTACCAACACCAAGGAAATACAAACGATTTTAAAAACATATTATGAACAGCTATACGCCAATAAATTAGGCAATCTAGAAGAAATGGACGCATTCCTGGAAAGCCACAAACTACCAAAACTGGAACAGGAAGAAATAGAAAACCTGAACAGGCCAATAACCAGGGAGGAAATTGAAGCAGTCATCAAAAACCTCCCAAGACACAAGAGTCCAGGGCCAGATGGCTTCCCAGGAGAATTTTATCAAACGTTTAAAGAAGAAATCATACCTATTCTCCTAAAGCTGTTTGGAAAGATAGAAAGAGATGGAGTACTTCCAAATTCGTTCTATGAAGCCAGCATCACCTTAATTCCAAAGCCAGACAAAGACCCCGCCAAAAAGGAGAATTACAGACCAATATCCCTGATGAACATGGATGCAAAAATTCTCAACAAGATACTGGCCAATAGGATCCAACAGTACATTAAGAAAATTATTCACCATGACCAAGTAGGATTTATCCCTGGGACACAAGGCTGGTTCAACACCCGTAAAACAATCAATGTGATTCATCATATCAGCAAGAGAAAAACCAAGAACCATATGATCCTCTCATTGGATGCAGAGAAAGCATTTGACAAAATACAGCATCCATTCCTGATCAAAACTCTTCAGAGTGTAGGGATAGAGGGAACATTCCTCGACATCTTAAAAGCCATCTATGAAAAGCCCACAGCAAATATCATTCTCAATGGGGAAGCACTGGGAGCCTTTCCCCTAAGATCAGGAACAAGACAGGGATGTCCACTCTCACCACTGCTATTCAACATAGTACTGGAAGTCCTAGCCTCAGCAATCAGACAACAAAAAGACATTAAAGGCATTCAAATTGGCAAAGAAGAAGTCAAACTCTCCCTCTTCGCCGATGACATGATACTCTACATAGAAAACCCAAAAGTCTCCACCCCAAGATTGCTAGAACTCATACAGCAATTCGGTAGCGTGGCAGGATACAAAATCAATGCCCAGAAGTCAGTGGCATTTCTATACACTAACAATGAGACTGAAGAAAGAGAAATTAAGGAGTCAATCCCATTTACAATTGCACCCAAAAGCATAAGATACCTAGGAATAAACCTCACCAAAGATGTAAAGGATCTATACCCTCAAAACTATAGAACACTTCTGAAAGAAATTGAGGAAGACACAAAGAGATGGAAAAATATTCCATGCTCATGGATTGGCAGAATTAATATTGTGAAAATGTCAATGTTACCCAGGGCAATATACACGTTTAATGCAATCCCTATCAAAATACCATGGACTTTCTTCAGAGAGTTAGAACAAATTATTTTAAGATTTGTGTGGAATCAGAAAAGACCCCGAATAGCCAGGGGAATTTTAAAAAAGAAAACCATATCTGGGGGCATCACAATGCCAGATTTCAGGTTGTACTACAAAGCTGTGGTCATCAAGACAGTGTGGTACTGGCACAAAAACAGACGCATAGATCAGTGGAACAGAATAGAGAATCCAGAAGTGGACCCTGAACTTTATGGGCAACTAATATTCGATAAAGGAGGAAAGACTATCCATTGGAAGAAAGACAGTCTCTTCAATAAATGGTGCTGGGAAAATTGGACATCCACATGCAGAAGAATGAAACTAGACCACTCTCTTTCACCATACACAAAGATAAACTCAAAATGGATGAAAGATCTAAATGTGAGACAAGATTCCATCAAAATCCTAGAGAAGAACACAGGCAACACCCTTTTTGAACTCGGCCATAGTAACTTCTTGCAAGATACATCCACGAAGGCAAAAGAAACAAAAGCAAAAATGAACTATTGGGACTTCATCAAGATAAGAAGCTTTTGCACAGCAAAGGATACAGTCAACAAAACTCAAAGACAACCTACAGAATGGGAGAAGATATTTGCAAATGACATATCAGATAAAGGGCTAGTTTCCAAGATCTATAAAGAACTTTTTAAACTCAACACCAAAGAAACAAACAATCCAATCATGAAATGGGCAAAAGACATGAACAGAAATCTCACAGAAGAAGACATAGACATGGCCAACATGCACATGAGAAAATGCTCTGCATCACTTGCCATCAGGGAAATACAAATCAAAACCACAATGAGATACCACCTCACACCAGTGAGAATGGGAAAAATTAACAAGGCAGGAAACAACAAATGTTGGAGAGGATGTGGAGAAAAGGGAACCCTCCTACACTGTTGGTGGGAATGTGAACTGGTGCAGCCACTGTGGAAAACTGTGTGGAGGTTCCTCAAACAGTTAAAAATATACCTGCCCTACGACCCAGCAATTGCACTGTTGGGGATTTACCCCAAAGATACAAATGCAATGAAACGCTGGGACACCTGCACCCCGATGTTTCTAGCAGCAATGGCCACGATAGCCAAACTGTGGAAGGAGCCTCGGTGTCCAACGAAAGATGAATGGATAAAGAAGATGTGGTTTATGTATACAATGGAATATTACTCAGCTATTAGAAATGACAAATACCCACCATTTGCTTCAACGTGGATGGAACTGGAGGGTATTATGCTGAGTGAAGTAAGTCAGTCAGAGAAGGACAAACATTATATGTTCTCATTCATTTGGGGAATATAAATAATAGTGAAAGGGAAAATAAGGGAAGGGAGAAGAAATGTGTGGGAAATATCAGAAAGGGAGACAGAACATAAAGACTGCTAACTCTGGGAAACGAACTAGGGGTGGTAGAAGGGGAGGAGGGCGGGGGGTGGGAGTGAATGGGTGACGGGCACTGGGTGTTATTCTGTATGTTAGTAAATTGAACACCAATAAAAAAAAAAAAAAAAAAAAAAAAAAAAAAAAGAAATGGGCAGAAGATATGAATGGACATTTCTCCGAAGAAGACATACAAATGGCCAACAGACACATGAAAAGATGCTCAACATCACTCAGCATCAGGGAAATACAAATCAAAACCACAATGAGATACCACCTCACACCAATCAGAATGGCTAAAATTAACCACTCAGGAAACAACAAATTGTGAGGATACAGAGAAAGGTGAACCCTTTTATGCTATTGGTGGGAATGCAAGCTGGTGCAGCCACTCTGGAAAACAGTAGGGAGGTTCCTCTAAAAGTTGAAAATAGAGCTACCCTATGACTCAGCAATTGCAGTGCTAGGGATTTACCCCAAAGATACAAATGTAGTGATCTGAAGGGGCACCTGCATCCCAATTTATAACAGCAATGTCCACAATAACCAAACTATGGAAAGAGCCCAGATGTCCATTGACAGACGAATAGATAAAGAAGATGTGATATATATTACATATGTATATATATGTAACGAATAGATAAAGATGTTATATATAATATATATTATATATATATGTAACACAATGGAATACTACTCAGCTAACAACAAAAAAAGAAATCTTGCACTTGCAAAGACATGGATGGCACTAGAGTATATTATGCTAAGTGAAATATATCAATAAGAGAAAGATAATCATATGATTCTACTTATATGTAGAGTTTAAGAAACAAAACAGAAAATCATAGGGGAAGAGAGGAAAACAAGACAAAAACCAAAGAAGGAGAAAAACCATAGGAGACTCTTAATCATAGGAAACACACTGAGGGTTGCTAGAGAGGAGGAGGGTTGGGGGACGGGGTAACTGGGTGATGGACATTAAGGAGAGCACGTGGCGTAATGAGCACTGTGTTATATAAGACTGATGAATCAATCACTGCCCTCTACCTCTGAAACTAATGATTTTTGTTAATTAATTGAATTTAAATGAAAACAAATAAAATAAATACTTTTCATACTAATTAATAATTCTTCCCACAATTTGGGAAGGTAGAAAATCAGGACATGACTTATAATAATCTACTAAAAGTGAATAGTGGTATTACCATACCTATAACTCTTTGAGCTGCAGAAAAGAAACAAAAGGTCACCTCATTTTTTGTCTATTCTGGACAGTCTATACTGAGACTTAGGAGTAAAGTCCCTCCAATGGCAAGACTTCTTATGTGATTCTATAGAATATGGGTGCTCCTCTGTGCAAGTCACTTCTTGGCATTACCAGTAGAATGGGGAGAACTCAGAAGACATATCCTTGCTTATGTGGTCCATGCAGAGCCATTTCCTCCCTACTTCATAGCTGCTAACACTGCAGCCAAAGTGAAGCAACCAGAAGCTATAAAATGTTTTCTGTAATTGCATTTAAACTGGACAAGAAGGGAGAAATTATCAGAAAAGAAGAAATTTCCTTTAGTTCCAAGGAAAAACCTAGCCTGCTATTGATGATGGAGAAGATATTACAAAGTACTTTAACTTTTTGTGAACAAATCTGTATCAATATAAAAGCAATCTGTTATTAATAACATTTGTCTCTCACAATCCAAAAAGAGAGAGAAAGAGAGAGAGACTGTCAGAGTGCTTTTTACCCCTTATTAGTGATTTTTTTTTTCTAAATCCATCTTACTACCTCCATGAGCTGAGATGACTCAATTTCGTGGTGCCACCCCATGGAGCATTCAGAAAAAGAGAAATAAAAATTCCATCTTTCAAATGCAAATATGGAAAATAATTTAAATTATCATGCATAAAGCACTCTGTAATGTACAATAGTTTTTTCTGTGTTCTAGATTTTTTTTTTTTGTCCTTTGTGGCGTCCCAAAGAGAGCAGGGCAACTTTCATTTTCCCATTTATGAATGAGGAAACCAAGGGACAGCAGGCTCCACGGCTATAGGCCACATGACCAAGGCTGCAGACCCCCTTGACTGACCATATGTACCACTGCTCTGGGCTGTTCTTCCTCACACCCTAATCTCTCTTTCTTGCTGCTCCAGATCTCTGGAAGGTGCTGCAAGACTATCCTAACATGTTTTCCCTCAATTCCCCAGACTCCCAAATTCTCTCCAGCCCCTGTACCAGAGCAAAAAGACCCAGTAGAGACACTAAGCATGTCCCATCATGCCGTAACCTTAAACAACAACAGACACATGGGCACTTTCCAAAAGTGAGAAGAAGGCAGTGGGGGGAGGGTAGAGAAGAGTATATTTTTGGAACTAGAAAGACCTTCGTTCAAATTCTGCCTTTGTGACAGTAGATAAGTGCTTAATACTCCAAGCTTCAGCATCTTTATTTATAAGTAAGGGTAAATATTGTTTCTCTCTTTCTCTTTCTGTTTCTCTTTCTTTTCTCTCAGATAAAAAATCAGTGAGAAGGTAACTATAAACATCTAGCACAATAGCAGGCTAGGCAACCAATAAATATTTTTCTTAAGGGTCTTTAACTAGAGTAGTTTACAACCGTGAAATAATAAAATTCATGGTACCTCAGAGCTAGAAGGAATCTTAGAGATTCTTAGGAATCTTAGAGCAATTGTGTTGCCGCCTTGCACAAAAACCTTCAGAGATTCCCCCTGGACTATCAAACCTTATCTCAGATACAACTGTGTCCAGCCTTCCTTTCTAGTTGTTTGCTCTCATTTCCATAGCATGTGCCCTTCGCCCAGGGGGAGGGAGTCTTCTTAATACAAACTGACTTTTTAAATAAGTCAGGAAGCAAAAATTTCAGAACTATAAGAGTTTAGCCTAAATTGTTTTTCAATAGAATCTCTCTTTTTCATTGTAAGTATCAGATATTACCCATAGTGGTTTTTCAGCATCTCATCAGTGAGATTTCCTCCTTTCCATTCAAAAGTATGAACAGTGAAGGACACCCCACACCCTTGTAACAATGAAAGAAGAAGATTCATCCCTGATAAGCTCCCAGAACACAATTTTTTTTTAAAAATTTTATTTATTTATTCATGAGAGACACACAGAAAAAGAGAGGCAGAAATACAGACAGAGGGAGAAACAGACTTCATCCAGGGAGCCGGATGTGGGACTCAATCCTGGGACCCCAGGATCATGCCCTGAGCCAAAGGCAGACTGAACCACCAACCCACCCAGGTGTCCCCCCAGAACACAAAATTGATTCACTGCTTCCCAGGGGCAAGGTGACTCTACCTATTTTATAACCAAGATGACTTTCTTATAAGACAGGACAAAATGTTCTTTTGTTTTCTTTTCCAATTTTAATTTAAATTCTAGTTAGTTAACAAACAGTGCAATATTGGTTTCAAGAGTAGAATTCTGTGATTCATCATTTACATATAACACCCAGTGCTCATCACAAGTGCCCTACCTAATCACCATCACCCATCTAGCCCATCCCACCTACATCCCTCTATCACCCCTTAGTGTGTTCTCTATCTTTAAAAGCCTCTTATGGTTTGTTTCCCTCTTTCTTTCCCCCCCCCTCATATGTTCATATGTTTTTTTTCTTTAATTCCACACATGAGTGAAATCATGTAGTATTTTTCTCTGATTTATTTCATTTACCATAATACACTTTAGCTCTATCTACATTGTTGTGAATTGCAAGTTTCATTCTTTTTGATGGCTGAGTAATACTCTATTATGTATATATAATCTAATATATATTATTATACATATAATATAATCTTGTATATATATATATTTATACATCATCATTTTCCCCATTGAATTTTACCTAATATATTTATACATCATATATATATATATATATATATATATATATATATATATATATATGTCATCTTCTTTATCCAAAGAGGTTAGTATCCAAAATCTATAAAGAACTTATCAACTAAACACCCAAAACACAAATAATCCAGTTAATAAATGAGCAAAAGACATGAATACTTCCCCAAAGAAGACTTCCAGATGGCTAACAGACACATGAAAAGATGCTAAATTTCACTCATCATCAGGGAAATACAAATCCAAACCATGATGAGATACCATCTCGCAGCTGTCAGAATGGATAAAATTAACAACGCAAGAAACAACAGGTGTTGGCAAGGTTGCAGGGAAAGGGGAACCCTCTTGCACCATTGATGGGAGTGCAAATTCTGGAGAACAGTATGGAGGTTCCTCAAAAGTTAAAAATAGAACTACCTATGATCCAGCAATTGCACTACTAGGTATTTACCCAAAAGATACAGAAATACAGGTTCAAAGGGGTACATGCAGCATTATCAACAATAGTCAAATTATGCAGACAGCCCAAATATCCAGCAATGTCCTTTTTTATTTGGGATACAGATATGAAAAATAAAAACACCTCATTATTTCTGTCTTTTCCCTTGTTGTTAGTTCTATAAATTATCTCTTGCCTATTACTATTAATCCATTATTACTTCTCCTTACAATAATAGTTACTATAACTATTTTGATCTCTTCTGTGGTTGAGAATAATTCCATAGATCCTGGCTTCGCTCAGCAATACTGGCCACAGTTATCTCTATGGCTGGTCTTTTCAATTGCATAAGCCAATGTATGCCCAGTTTGTCCCAGACAATTGGATATCAGAAGTGCTATCATTTGTTCAGCTTCCCCCCAGAGAATATAGTCTGGCTTTCCAGGTGCCACTGAGCAGGCAATGATCTGAATAAACCATCAGCAGCATTAACAACATTAAAAATAAACTTCAGTGGAAAGCAGATACTGTATCTATCAATGAATGACTTCTTAATTTTAAGTAAAGCTTATAACACTTTTACATGATATCTAGCTACATATTCAGTATTTCTTGTCCTTAAGTCACTATGTTTCCCTTGGTTGGATCCCTAGTTGATAATTCATACTTTGCCTCCCATCTGGTCAAAAAGGGTTCTCATAATTACATTAGTTTTCCTGGAGAATCATAAAATCATGAGCTCCTTTCCTATTTTAATCAATGAATTGTCAAATTGCTCTTCAAAAATGTTATAAATAATGTATAGAAAAATTTCACTTCAGCAAGAATTTCTATTTTCCTAGTTCATATTTCTTTTCCCCAGTGAAACTTTCATTTTTTAGTTTGTGCCAAACTGGGAAATAAGGCAGTTATTTTATTTTATTTCTTCTCCTTGTACATTCACACAGAAAGGCTTTAGACATTTCTGAAGCTCCATTCATGCTTCACATGGATCAAATATACCTGAGGCTCTACCTGTATTACCACTTGGGCTCTTCCTCCTAATCCTTTTTTTTTTTTAACCTACCAATTGATCTTAAAAACCACAAAGATGTGTTTTGGGGAAGACAATGCCCCCCCCCAAAAAAAATTGACCATTGAAAAGTTAAGCACTCTGTGGTAAAACTGCAAACATGACCCATTAAACTCTCAGATTTGGTGAGGATCCTAAGCTGGTATGATTCTGTATGGTCTATACTTTGTCACTTGAGGATGCTACACACTGCCAGCAGGAGCCTGTTCTACATTCATATTCTAATCTAAAGTGATAATGGCTGGGATTATAATGACTGTGAAATATGTATCATCTACAGCATTCAAATGAAAATAAGAGAAGTTAGAAAGTATCTTAACATTTCATTCATTTGCACACAAAAAGCACCGTAGTACATGTAAATGAATTGTACACTTAACATTTGATACATCTGCCTCAAGGGAGCTTCAATTCTGAATGTCTATTCAGGTAAATATTACCAATATCAAATGCCTGGTCTTGACATATTTGTATAAAGTAAAACAGAAGTATAATTTATAAGTGTTATTTTGTATTTTTTCTCATTCATAGAAAATAATGTTTCCACAAGCACCAGATCCTTGGGTGAAGAATCAAAATACTTTCCTACATTTTTTTTATTCCGTAATACAAAATAGTTCAAGATGGATGCAAGTCACAGTACTTCCTGGGAATTTTTTCCTCTTATATTTTCTTCCAAATATATACTCTCATGTTCCATTTATATGTTTTATTTTTATTATTTAAGTACATCACTTGGGCATTTTCCCCCATTGAATTTTACCTAATTGTCTCTTGTCTGTCACACAGAGTACTAAATGTCTAATAACATTACATCACAACTAAGAACCTCAACCATGCATGGTCTAAGCATCTTTACAATTTTAATGTGAATTTTCAAATGCATCACTTTATAAGTGAAATGGAAGTTAACATGACAACATGATGGTGAATCTAGAATGTGTTCAATAGGGACTAAGGAGGAAGGATGGTGACTTTCCAGATGAGGGTGTCATATAACTTCTAGGATAAATTAGGTAAAACAATGGGGACTCAGAGGGCTTCACATGATGTAGAATTTGTGTGAATCTAAAAGAAATCCATGTGTAGCAAAATTGCTGACCGAAGAATCTAGCAGTGTGTGAGAAGAATACCAGGTATAGAGGGAGGTGTTGAGCAAGACCCCAGTGATCCTGAAACCAACACAAAGGTGTGATGGAGGCTCTAGGGGCTGGAGACTTTCTTCTACCCTTCTCCATGCTTTCTCTGGAGCATGTCCATTGAGATGTGGGAAGACCATCTTAATTGTTTTTAAGTACAAGAGACAATTGTTCCATGTCATAAGAACAAGTGACCCTTGGGTTTCCCTCCCCGTCTGAATAGTTCTCTACATTCATTTCCGTTAGTTCTCTTCCCCATCAAATAGCTAAAGTGAAAAAAGCACCAGTGGCCTCTGTTCAAATATAAACCATTTCTAATTGTTGGAATTTATTTTTCAGACAAATAGACAGGATCTGAGTTTTTGTGTTCTGGTGTAATTTTGCAAACTCCTGGTATTGACCTTCCCACCCAAATCTGGGCAAGTAGTAGAGAGTTAGGTTCAAAAATAAAAAAGCTACCGAAATAGTATACCGATTTCCTTAGAGCCAGCTCTTGTTTTCCTAAATTTCGCACTTTTTCAAAGCAGCACAAAGTTCTTCACAAACTTTAGGGCAGTTGTGTCTCATGAACACATTTTGTAGGTAGACACAGAGGTAAAGAGCAGACAAGGACCTCAATGAAGACCTGTATGTGCAGATATGTGATATTGCTCAGGACCTCTCCTAGGTATTCTGTGGGAAAGGGATGAGGGCGTGAGTCAAGCAAGGAGAAGAAACCACGAATAAATCCCCCAGCGCCTTCTCACTAGGAAGGAAAACTCCAGAACTGCCTTACTATCTGGGACACAACTCTTCTGCTCACATTAATATTTAGTGTACATTTTAATGATTCAGTTACTAATCTAAGCCCTTGTATTTTATGATACAAATAAACAAGTGTATGGCAGATCATAAACAGCAACACCTAAAACAGTAATTTTAGATTTTTTCCTAACTGTAAGTGGAAAGTTGTACCCTTCTTAATAAAACTCTCTGACATAAAAAAAAAAAAAAAATACATGCAGCTGCCTAGAACAGGCAGCTGAAGGAGAGTGGGGTTGGATATGGGTGCTCAGAAGAGAGAGGCAGGGGATCCATGGCCAGAAGACCCAGTGAGGACAGGACTGACTAGCGCCTCCCCCTTTGCCCGCCCACCCATGTGTCTGGGACCCACACAGTGCACAATGCTGAACTGTGGTTGGGAACTCTTGCAGATCTATGTTGCAACAGGACTTTGAAGGCACCATAGAGTGCCAGTTTAATGATGCCAGACAAATCTATGCATATGATTTAAAAATGGAAAATGAAGCTAGAAATTTCTGGTATCTTTGTGGTCACCAAATGTTCTGATTTTTCTTGTCCCTAGGGAGTAGGATATTATAAAATTCAAGCAATAGCACAGAGCTTGGGATCTTACCTTTATTTTTTGGATTCCAGGAGCACAGAATTGAATTAATGATCCTTAGTTCAGGAGACCCCATCATTTGTGAAAGCGTGACCCACTTTATAAGTTTCTATGTTTATTATTGTATTTGTACATGTACATGTATTTTAAGTATGCACTATAAGCATCTATGGGCCTGACCACATTCACCACCTGGTGTCCTTTACCTGATACACATCAGCCCAAATCCTATACTCATCTCTTGCTCTCCTTTTCTAATCTCTTGGTATCTATACGTATCTAAAACAAAAAAAATTCTAGGGATGCCTGGGTGGCTCAGTGGTTAACTGTCTGCCTTTGGCTCAGGGCCTGATCCTGGGGTCCTGAGATCGAGTCCCACATTAGGCTCCTTGCAGGGAGTCTGCTTCCTCCTCTGCCTATGTCTCTGCCTCTCTCTCTGTGTGTCTCTCAGGAATAAATAAATAAAATCTTTAAAAAATAAAAATTAAAAATATAGTAACACATACAGTGAAATGCAAGATTTCAATGTGAAAATTATGTACAAGGTTTAGATAATTGCATACACGCATGTAACTGACACCTCCATCAGAATATAGAACATTTCCATCACCCCCAGGAAGTTCCTGAACTTTCATTTTTCTAATACTCACTTCTGTAGTAACTAATGTTATGACTTATACCACCATAGCTTAAGTTGCCTATTCTGTTTTATGTAAATTAAATTATACAGTATTACTCTTTTGTGTTTAACTTTTCACTCAACATAACGATTACCCATGATATTTTGTGCCTTAGTAATTCATTTTTTTATTATACATTGCATGAATCTACCACAATTTGTTCCATACTTTACTGTTTGTAGACATTTGGACTCTTTCCAGTTTGGGTGCATCCATCCAGTGGGATCCTACTAGCAATAAAAACACTGAACTTCTGATACATGAGGCAACATGAATAACTCTCAGAAGTATTAGGCAAAGTGAAAGGTGTCAGACACAACAGGCTACGTGCTATATGGTTTCATAAATATAACATTCTTGAAAAAGCAAAGCCTTAAGAACAGAAAATATATCAGTGGTTGTAAGGGTTAGGAGAAGGAAGGGATTGACTACAAAGGGGCAAGAAAGAACACTGATAGAAATGTTCTACATCTTGAAGTGGTAGTAACATCTGTGTGGGTTTGTCAAAACTCAGAATTGTATATCTAAAAAGGGTGGGTTTCACCGTATATAAATTATATCTCAATAAACCTTACTTTAAAAAATAAAATAGATGTTTGAGAAAATCTGCTAAGAAATCTAAATAACTGCGGTTAACCATAATAGATAATTCCTGCCTCTCCCTTTTCTCTAAAAAGTTTTGAGCATTTGGTTTCAAACAGGAATATCCTGATTATCTGTTTTCTAGATTGCCAAATTAGATTACTATTTAGTTTAATATCTGTTTAAAAAAATGTGTAATGGGACTGGGCTCTTGGTAAGATTATCAAGAAGAACTTCCTATTCAAGATCAAGTAACTCATGCTAATTGCTTTTGCCAGCAAATGGTGGTGGCATGGGCTGGAATAATGCCAAAGACATTCAGAAACTATAACATTACTTTTGAACTGTCAGGCTTTAGAGATAGAGCTGTTCATAAAGAGGGACACAGAATGCAGGAGAAGAAACTTTCACAAACATACAAGATTGCCCTTTATATTTTCCTACACTAATTACAGTATGTAACAGTTAATATTAGGGAATCTACATAATCTGAAGATTGTTCTTCCAAGAATGTGGAAATACATAAAAATTGCATTGTATTAAGGTATTATACACTCTCCTGTTTATTGACAAAAATTCTTGAGATCCTTATTTAACACATAGAATTTAAGTATATTCTTGCCATTTTGTCATGTCTTAGATTCTTGGGAGCTATAACAGAGGAAATCTAAGCACTGAAAAATTTGTGGAAGAAATAAAATCAATTGCAAGTGAACCCACTGAGAAGCATTTCTTCAATGTCTCTGATGAATTGGCTCTAGTCACTATTGTTGAAGCTCTGGGAGAAAGAATATTTGCCTTGGAAGGTAGGACGAGTTCTTATAAGTCTGCATGTTTTCTCTACAACTTAAAGTCAATGTAATGGGTTTTTGGTATTTATTACTACTACACGGCTCATGCACTTTTAGTGTGTACAATAGCCCTTTAATGGAACAATGCCCTTTAATGTAAATCTGTCCCTGAGATGGCTATCTTACACAACACTGACTCTGTTGGCAGCTCTCTCTGTAAGGATGTAAGGACTGGGGGAAGGCAATGGTCAGTGTAGACTCACCAGAACAAAAATGTGCCCACACGATTTAGCCTTTTTCTGTGACACAGGTTTAGAAAATGGAGACATAGCTCAAGTTTTCTTTTTTAATTTGTTGTTATTATTATTATTATTATTATTATTATTATTATTTTGGGCTTCTATGGAACTGTTCTTGTTTGCAGTCACTTCGTTGTTCATTTATTTTCTTCTATTTTGCTTCTTGCCCACTTTAAAGGTCTTCATGGAACTCTGCCTCAACTCTCATGGCAGCTTCACTATATTTGTCTAAGTCATAATTCTTTTTTGTAGATTTTTTCTTCAATTTTGTAATGGTGATCGGCTACTGAGGATAGTGAGTCATGGCATTCCTTCCTCTGCCTTTGGTAGATGTCAAGTAACAAATTACTTTGAAACTAGCCCTTGCCTTGCAAAAAAATGTCTTTAGAATTGTTATGCCAGAAAAACTGAAAAGGCCTCTTTCTTCATGTTCTCTGATAACTGGAGCCTAAGAGAACATGTCTCTTTCCCTCTTTCCAGAGAGTTCTGCACTTATGCCTCATTTGAATCCAGTGGACCCTATCCTTGTGAGGACACACAGAAGGACAGTTGTTTTCACATTTAAACGTAGGAGTTTAAAAGCATCTTCTCAGTCACCGTGATATGACCTGATAATGGAAAACAGAAAGATAAAATGAGAAACAGACATAAGTAAAACAAGTACACCATTTTGACTGAGTATCAAATGATGAGGAAAATGCAGAAAAGTGATTGACAACAGAATGTTAAAATATATAGAAAGGAAAGAAATTATTTTAGAGTAGTGGCTTTTAAGCTTTATTTGACAGCGACCCATGATAATAAATATATTATGCCTCACAACTAAAGGGGAGTAAAATAGGCCATCCCAAAATATGTCACTTTGGCATATAGATTATTTTGAGCTAAAGGCAATCAAGACCCAGCAGACTCAGGAAATACTTTTACCTCTTCCTTAAATACCTAAAAGAATTTACAGAGCAGCTGGCCCAGAAAATGAGCTATAACCAACGATAACTTTTTAATCTTAAAGACCTATCTGCATGGCATAGCAAACTTCTAATTGCCAAACATCTGTTCTTATATCCTATAAACTTCCCTCCTCCCTTTGAAGCCCCCGGTCCTTATGTCGGGATGGCGTATAAGTTTCAATTGCCCCCACTTGTCCTTCAATCTCATATTTGGGGGAGGAGAGCTCTCATATGAAGTTAAATTTGTTTTAATTTCCTCCTGCTAATCTGTTTTAGGTCAGTTTACTTATTAAACCAGCCAAGGAACCTGGAAGGGAAGAAGAGAAAATTTTTTCACTTCTGTATGACCCCATAACCCTTATTATGTACAAAGCACTCTGATAATTTCTCATTTTCATTCTGTCTTCTCTTTCAATTAAAAAAATGCTGGTGGTGACTTACCTTGCTGTAAGTGACAGATTTAGTTTAGATTTGATGAGCATTTTAAGTCCATGCACACTTCCATTTCTCTCCTTCCCTTTTGCCTGGCTGCTTTTCCCCTGCACCTTTAGAACCTGAACACTTGAATTACTTATCCCTCTGGAGTCACAGCTGCTTCTGAAGAACTTAACTATCCTACATTTTGTGCACACGTCACTTTTAAGTGGCTTTGCTCTCACAGCAGCTATCCCAGTGTCATTTACTAATAGGCCAGACTGTACGCTTTGCTGGCCTCAAGGAAATATACAAAGATTTCCAAGTCATTGTGCACTCTTAATGTTTAATAATGTGATATGTTATGTCAATAGTGTGATATGATAGAAACAATCTCTAAAGACCATTTAAATGAAATGACTTAGTTACATTAGATAGTTAAGCATGATACAATACAGTTTCCATTTTAAACCTCCCCTAAGTAAACAAATAAATATAACCTTGTAGAACTTGTAGAAATGAAGCCTTTATCAGCTGTTGGGGAAAGAGGAGCCCAATTTGCCTTAAATGAAATTTTTGTGTTACTTCTAAACTAACCACACCATGAGTTACACGTTACACGTTGTTACACGTTGGAATGCCCAGACACTAAAAAGACGTCTGTGTATTTAAAAGCAAAATTATTTTTTAAATATCCTCAGATTAAAATGTCTCCTGCATCTTTACTGGTAAACTTTCAGGCCTAACCAAACTCAGTGCTTTGACTAGCCTTTTTCGGGTTTTTTTGTTTTTTTGTTTTTCTCATAATGAAAGCAGAAAGGGCTTCACTTTCTTGTTCCTTGGGAAGTGGCCACTTCTTATCAACATTTATATTTAGATGGTAAATAGGAACAATTATGAAATTCCTGCTTGCCACGGTCAGCGCCACCTAGTGACCAGAACAGGCCGTGAACTTACCCAATCAAAAGAAAAGAGTCTGTCTTCCTTTCCCAGCAAATGGGAGAAATGCTGAGATTTCTAACCAGACGCTGAGCAGTGGGGAGAGTGATTATCTCAGTACTCATGAACGGTCTGGGGAGGAGTTAACAGCAAGAAGTTTAGAGATGTACAAGGAGCTATTACCATGAGGACAATTTAGGCAGACTATCACGTAGCTCCCTAAGCAGAACCCCAGAAGATTCTAGAAATAGGCAGCAGGTCTTTGCTGCTGCGCTCTTAAAATTGGCCTTGCAAAGATAATTTTAAAAAGACACCATAGGGATCCCTGGGTGGCGCAGCGGTTTGGCGCCTGCCTTTGGCCCAGGGCGCGATCCTGGAGACCCAGGATCGAATCCCACGTCGGGCTCCCAGTGCATGGAGCCTGCTTCTCCCTCTGCCTGTGTCTCTGCCTCTCTCTCTCTCTCTCTGTGACTATCATAAATAAATAAAAATAAAAAAAAATTTAAAAAAAAAAAAAATAAATAAAAAAAATAAAAAAAAAATAAAAAGACACCATAAAGCATTGTGGATTTAAAACCTCAAAGTTAAAGTACACCTCAGTCATTTAAATTAGATGATAATTCATATGTGAGGTTAAAATGATATATTTGAATTCTTGATTGATATCCTCATTTAACCTAGTCCTAAAAGAAGGCAACCACAGATATATTTGTTAATAAATTTATAACAGTAAATAACTAGTAAATGAGTTTGATTTCACAAATTTAATTATTATCATGCCTCAATAGGCATGACTGACTCCTAAAATTATGCACTATTTTTAACTTATTTGCAAAGCCAAATAAATCAGTAACTCCCAACTGAAAGCAAATGAATCAACATTCTCTCAATCCCCTTAGGAGGTTGTGGCTTTGGGTTGGTGAATATTTTGAGAATAGCACATTTTCCATGGAATGCTCTGGATTGTCTCTGTATTTCAGTAAAGGGCCTAAAAGTGAGTATAGAATCTTGCCCATAGAAATCCTCATTAAAACTGTTCATATTCATGGAGCTCTTGGAAAGATAAAAAGACTTAATGGTTGCTATTGAACCTCATACAAACCATTGACTTTAAAAATGGGTACAGATTCTATTAAAAAAATACGATTAAAAAATTTTTTCTTAAATATGACCTAGAGACCATCCAAAAGTCTCTTCCCAATCTGTTACTGATACCTACCACCAGAAATTAGAGCAAATACAAACCCAGAATCCCTGCACCCTTTATCAAATAATGGTATTCTGAGGGGATCTATAGCTGGAAATATAGGTGAGGCTGTTAGAAACAAGAGACCTCTTTAAATCTGTGAATGAAATTTGTTTAGCCCTGGAATATAACAGGTAAGTTTAGCCCAGTGTCTGAGCAGGATTCCCATGGTGTGAAGGGAAGACAGGTGTCCAACTTCAGTACTTTCAACTTTAATTCTGTGGATCCAAAGTGCCATATCATCCATGGGCATGATGGAATATAAGATCAGAAGCATGAATGGAGATTTCTCAACTTCTCCAGCAAGGATGGGGAAGCCATCAGTCAAGAATTTAGTCATGGCCTTCTGCTAATCTTCTCTTTCCTCCACCCAGCCCTACCTAGGAATTTTGGGTTGAGAAATGTGTAGCTGAACACAACTCAAAAGAAGTTGGAAGTTCTGGTTGGTTAAAAGCCCAGACTCTAATTAGCCTGTCTTCTCCAAGTCAACCGTGTGCTAATAGGCATTTATCTTTCTGTTATAGCTACAGCTGACCAGTCAGCAGCTTCGTTTGAAATGGAAATGTCTCAGACGGGCTTCAGTGCTCATTATTCACAGGTACATTGACCAATTGGTAGAAAATGAAGTTTCTTTTTTTTTTAAGGTTTTCACTCCCAAAAGCAATGCCCAAGCATCAACATTATAAATGCAACTAGCAGTTTATGGCTTGAGCCGTTATTCTGACTGTGATGACTTTCTAATCCAAATAGGAAAATGGCATCTCACAAATTTACTAGGAAAACAACTTATTTCACACAGTTCACTATATTGTACTAATAATTGTGAATCAAACATTTTGAGGTCTGCCCAATGTAATTATACATCTGGCTAAATGAAATACTTAAAATAGTTGCTAATGGTATGGAACGTATCTTTTTCCCAATTTCAGTGTTTTCAAATATCTTGCTAGAATTCCATGTTTAAGACCTAGGATTCTTGGCACCCAGAATTAAGCAGAAAGACAAGATTAGGAAATATATCATTTGTGGTTGGTGAAAGAAAATGCATCAGAATTCATGCAAAGGAATATTGACATTTCAATGGGCTATTGTACTGTATAACTTAGGGCAAGTTACTTACTCTGCCAAGTTACTGTCGTGTTATTTTGAAAATTATATGAGTTAATATATGTAAAGCACTTTAAATAGAATTTATCATATTGTTAATGCTACATTCTTACTATTTTGTTAAACATCATTTGTTTTCTTTATTTGGTTATAAGGACTGGGTCATGCTTGGAGCAGTAGGAGCCTATGATTGGAATGGAACTGTCGTCATGCAAAAGGCTAATCAAATCATAATCCCCCACAACACAACCTTTAATGTTGAGTCTACCAAAAAGAATGAACCTCTTGCTTCTTATTTAGGTAAAGTTTGGATGTAATCGATAGAAAATTATTATGTTTTTATTTTTGGTTTTGTTTTTATTTTTAGCATTGTTTGCTTTTGTTTTTTATTTTTAGCATTATTTGCTTATATTTATATAGACTTACTTATAACCATGTAACTCACTTCCAAGAGTTAGACATTTTATGGACCCATGCAAGTTCCTAAGCAGACTTAGTTTCTGAGCAGTAATCAGAATAATAGAACATGGAGGTCACACTATCTCAAAAGGGCTCTCTAGTGCAAGAATGATTTAGGCTGATATGTGCACATTTTGAGGTCTCTTTGTGTCTGATATTCTCATTAACTTCAAGAAGAGCTTTGTACCTGGTGGACAGGAAATGATGATAAAAAAGAGAAACCTTGATTCAGCTAATATTGTCAAGATTAGACTCCCATTTTCTCTAAAATATCCTATATCATAAGTTTCTTTCTATGGGTCCTAATTTTGGAAGAGAAAATTTTAATTTGTCTTGTCATATAGCTTCTTTAATAGTTCCATTAAATCAGACAAATATTGAGGTGTAATGTCATCTTATTTTTCAAAGACTTGTCTGGAATGACAAAGTATATGTCAGGTATCACCTTATTCTCAATCTGTACCCAGCTGCCTAGGAGATAGCAGGGAACTATTCTATCACTAAATGATCCTTTAAACAATTAGGAGGGCCTAGGATGAAAAAAAAAAAAAAAAACTCAGGCTATAGTTTCCCAACTCTTTAGTCACTCAACAAATATTTGACCGATACCTATTTTACCCCAGGCATTGTTCTTGGTGCTGGGGGTGCAGTGGTAAAGAAAACAAATACCTTTCATTGTTCATATTTTACTATGTTAGCATTCCTTTACGGGATCTTTCTGTCCTGGAGGCAAGTCTTTTTTCTCTCTATTCAAGTTACTTTCTATTTTACAAGAAAGGTAAGAGGTCTTTACTAGTAGATCCACACATCTCCTGTCTTAAAACTGTAGAGGCGGCAGGACTTAAGAAAAATGAAAGGCCTGAAGGTTTTAGATAATTAAAAATATGTCTGTAATAAATAAATAAATAAATAAAAATAAAAAATAAAAATAAAAATAAAAATATGTCTGTAAGCAGCAAATATAATGTGAGTGCTCAAACCCCTTAATACAAGTTGAACTGCATTTATGGAAGCTAGTTTATTTCTTATAAAAGTCCTATTACATTCTGCTGTGGTCAAAGAGCAACTAGAGTATTCCATTATTCTAAACATCACACATTACAAAAGAAAATGCCAAACTAGGATTATCTAAAGGATACCGATCTGGAAACAATTTCTTTCTCCCCTTCCCCACCCCCTGCAAAATTTGAAGAAATTGATGGTTAGGAAACAAAATGTACACTGAATATCTTTTAAATATTTGGAGGATTATGCTATAACATAAAGAGGTTGGGCTTAAGATTCATATACATTTAAAAGAGATCTTAGCATATAGTAAACATCCAACTTTCCAAGTTAAGATATTAAGGAATAGAAGAATGATGTCATAGCTACCTATGACAGATCTGGACTAGAATCTAGATCTCTTGATTCTTACTCCAGTGTTCATTTCAAAATTAAAGACATTTACAAATTAAAGATATAGCATGAAGTCCACAAAGATGTGTGTGACATTTTAAGAAGTTCACAAATTTGGGGGCACCTGGGTTGATTAAGCATCCAACTCTTGGTTTCAGCTCAAGGTCCTGGAATTGAGTCCTAAATCAGGTTTCATGCTCAGTTCCGAGTCTGCTTCAGATTCTCCCTCCCTCTTGCTCTCCCTCTCCCTCTCAAACGACCCCATCCCTACCTTACATTCTGGTGTACACTCTAAAATAAATAAAATCTTTTTAAAAAACCTCACACATTTTGAGAACACTATAGTTCTTTTAGTATTCTGAGTTATTATGTGATAAAATTCCTTAAAACCGAATAGTTTTAAGAATCCTAAATCTATTCCCTGAAAGCTTGGATTCATGGTTGCTTAAAGCAGGCTTAGTGAATTTAAAACTTAAAGATACTACTGTGAGCAAGAAAAAACTAAGAACCTTCATTCTTAACCACAGTATTTATAACATATGATTTCTTTCCGCCCAGAAAAGGAAATTTGAGGTATATTGTCCACAATGTGCTTAAATGATTTTATATCTTAGAAATAATTTCATTAGCTTAATCACACATTAGCACATAGGATATTTTGCCAACATAAAGTTTACAGTCGAATTCTTTTAAAACAAAAAAGCACACAGAAAGAGGCCAGAGAAGAAAAATAGCTTTATACCCCAAATATTATTCCAAATCTGAAATGGGGTTTTCAAAATATCTGCTTGTGTGATTTAAAAATTAAGAAGAGTTTGAATGCGTTAGTCTGAAATCTGTGTGGACTGCAAGTTGTTAGGCTGTGGAAAGTCTTATGGAGGGAACAAAGTGAGAGGTAGATGCTGTATTAAAAAAAAAATCTCATACTAATCAGTAATTATGAGAAAGAAGTAGAAATAGAAGCTGTTGAAGCTCTCAGGGGACAGCCGCTCACCCATCTTTCCACTAGGATAATATGCATTTAGCAAGTGGTTTTGATGGTGAGAACATGTTTGAAGTCTCGTTCTCTGCCTCCTCCACCCACGGCCTGCCCCTTTCTAATCATGCCAGACATATTCAAGAGAAAAAGTAAAGATATGAGACAAATGCATGAAATCAAAGCAGAACATACCTATTTCCCATTACCTCACCAGATCGTAGCACTTTCCCCAAGGAGTAAATTATGAAAGCTGACAGGATCTATTTCTAAATCCATGCAGCAGACTATGCTATGAATTTTCCTTTCTCTTCAATTTTGTACTTTTTTTCTCTTCAGAAAGCAAGATTAAAATTGGATGTTTATAATTATTTTCCTTTCAAGAAAATTAGATGTTACATGGCCTTCTTTCTCTCTCCCTCTTCATTGTCTTTAGACACCTGAGCTTTAACCAGCAACTACCTCACGGGTAGGTACTGTCTTTCTGAAGACTTCAGTTAATAGCTGTAGTTACCAAGTTCAAATTATTGAAATTAATTAACCAAATAATGATACAACCCCAAGCCTCAAACATAATTTGAAACTTTTTTTAAAAGTTCTTTTATCAGTTGGCATTCATAGCTTTGTAAGTTAAAAAAAAATTAAAGTATACTAACACTCTTAGGCCTATCCCGTCTTAATATTTTTTAGTAGAGTGACATAAAATAAAACAGCTTTGTTTTTCAGATTCTCCTTTTTTATTTTATTTATGTATAAACATGACCTTAAAGCTTTTATTTTTTAAGCAATATTGTGGTTCGTAACATCAGCACTTGTTTAGTAAAATTTCTTGTTTGAAAAAGAATAGTTTACAATTTATTATGTGCAATTTTTTTAGAAGCTCAAAGAAAGATGAAGAAATGACAATGTGAGAAAAATATTCATGAAGGAAAAATGCCTGAGGAATTGTGTGCCTTTAGCACTTGTGAGAATCAAACATGTTTTAGTACAAAAACCTCTGCTCCTTTACAAAAATGTAAGAAAGTGAAAACTATAAACTTGTAGTAAAACACTTGGAAAAAAAATTTCAAAATAATCTTTTTCTTAGTAAGAAATACTAGTCTGTGCTATTTGGAAAAATAATCTGCCTCTGCTCCGCTGATGGGCAGATCTGGTTACTAGAACATTTCTTCCTTCTGTAGAGTTGAAATGTGCACATGGCAATTTTTATTCATTGATTGAGCTTTGTTCTCTATGGACACAAAGAATAAATTTAATTCTTCACGTAAAAATTAAGAATTATCTGACACAAAAAATGAAAGCCCAATTAAAAAGAGGAATGTCAAAGCTCACTTTTTAAATTTAAATTCCAATTAGTTAACATATAGTATATATTAGTTTCAGATGTACAGTATAGTGATTCAGCACTTCCTTACATCACCTGGTTCTCATCACAAGTGCCCTCCTTAATGCCTATCACCTGTTTCACCCATCACCCCATCTACTTCCTTTTAACCAAACAAATGCAAATTAAATTCACAGCAAAATATTATTGTTAGATTATGTTTAACATCTATTAGAACATTCACAAAGTTAAATAACAGTAATGATACCCAATGTTTGGGGGGAATTTGATGAAATTAGTCTGTCCTTTGGCTGTTCGTAGAATAAATTAGTACAAATGTTCTGGAAACAATTTGCTAGACACTGAAGGAATTGAAAATTTGATCCAGTAATTTTTCCTTGAATTTTATCACCATAAAAATCCAAAAGAAGGAAAAAAATTAAATGTTCAAGGATGTCTTTGCAGGCTTAGGTATAATAACAAAAAATTTAAAACCACCTAAAAAATCCTTCCATATTATTGGGGAATGGTCCTTTGGTAGAAACGTAATGCCCTTATGCCTTAACTTAGAGAAATAAACGTCAGCTACTTAAAATTACTACTTAAAAATCTACAGCAGCAAGGGTATCTGGGTGGCTTAGTCGATTAAGTATCTGATTCTTGATTTCAGCTCAGGTCATGATCTTAGGGTTGAGAGATCAAGCCCTGTGTGGGGCTCAATGCTAGGCATGGAGCCTGCTTAAGATTCTCTCTCTCCCTTTCCCTCTGCTCTTCCCCCTGCCTCAGGAGCAGGCTCGCACCTTAGCTTTCAAATAAATAAATAAATATATATATAGATAAATAGATAATAAATAAATAATCTAGAGCAGCAACACAGAAAAGGCTTACATTTCCTGTGATTCGAACTATATAAAATTATTTTTATCATATAAAATAATAAAATAAATTAATAATTATCAAAATTATCAGTCTTTATAATATGTCCAGATAAAGTACAATTGATTTATTACAAAGTGGTGAATTGGGATTATGAGGGATTTTTTTGTGGAGTTTTTTTTTTCCTTCTTCTGTCATCACTGTTACATCATTTTTGCCTTTAAACAATGAAAAACAGGGGTGGGGAAGTGGACAAAGCAGTCGCAATAGATAATCAGAAAGCATGCTAAAAGCTTCTACCAAGACAAACTTAAATTAATATTTTCAAAAACAAGATAAATCTATATAAAGACATAAAAAATAATTCTCACTGTCACTTAAAATGGTTCTTAATTTATTCTGTACAGATTTTAAGGGGTCAGGTAGTACATCTGACATCTGGCATCTCTCTTTTGTTAGGCTACACAGTGAACTCTGCCACTGTTTCTGGAGCTGTGCTGTACATTGCTGGACAGCCACGGTATAATCATACAGGCCAGGTTGTCATCTACAGGATGGACGATGGAGACATCAAGATTCTCCAGACGCTCAGTGGAGAACAGGTAAGCTTGAAAATTATTGTTTTAAATTAATCCATTTATACTCTCTGCAGATTTAAATGAATCATCTATTGTCCTAAACTTTGAAAGAAAAAATTCTCTCATAGTCAATATCAACTTTATTAAACAGGGCTCCATGTTAGCTTCCTTGTGGGGATGTAAAATGCCTGCATCTTTGGCCTCAGGAATATTTCAGTTACATGGAAGTGGAGATAAGATGTATAGATGATTATATAGATACAGATATACAAATATATACATAAAAAAATATCTAAAACATCAAGAGGCTTGAAAATGCCAGTGGCATATACAGTAAACTCAGAAGTTGGGAAGATTTTTTAAGCTAGAATTGGTGCCAAAAGTCTCAATACAAGATAAGATTTGTGCTAGTCTAGAAGGAAAAATAGACTGGATAGGTAGAAAAAGCAGAAGAGCCAGTTAAAAAGATAATGTGAACCCCAATTGTGTAAGGCTTCAAACGGCAAACTAAAGAAATTGGATTTTCTCCTGGTGGTCATGGGAAGTTATAACATGTAAAATCCAAACATTCTCATTAGGTGATACTGAGAAATATTGAGAAATACTAAAAAGAGTTTAAGAAATTATACATGCAATATGCAAACATAAATATATGTAAATACTTTTAAACTGAAACATCTATGCTGTTGGTTAGTATTGTGTTGCAATCATTAGGGCTTCACTACATATCCCAGCTCATCAGACTGCCCCTCTACACTCCTCCCATCACTGACTACTCCAAAAGGCGGGGAAGCATCAGCCTTCATCCCCTGCAGGTGTACTCACAGCGGCCCAACAGAACAGCTTGGGTGAGAGGAGACAGATACATTGGGCAAGTACAGAGCTGTCCTCTCTTTAACGCCCCACAGGAGCCAATACCTTTCATAACAACACCATAGATATTAGCTTCCAGGGCTCCATTAGCTTAAGGACATGCAGTAGTCAGAGTCATCCTGATAAGCTTACACTGTGTTATCTCAATCACGTATTTATAGTTCCCCACAGCCTAAATGCAGTGTCCCAATGAGACATTATTTTTACCACTCTCAATATTGCTTAGTAATATAATTGAAATCCTTTCCCCATAGATGTCCAGAGGAACAGAGTTAGAGTGAACCAAAAGTAGGAGTCTCATATATAAAAATTATCATATATATAAAATAATAAAACCTGGTGAAAGAGTTTTATTAGCCCTTTGCCCACATTTGTAATCAGAAAATGCATCAACAATTTTTAAAAGGCTATTGCTGTAGCAAGGATAAGGTGAGGAGAGCCTAAAATAATGTATCACCAATAAAAATGGAAAAGGAAGGAGTATAGTAGACATAAATACCGAGGAACTGACAAGATTGTAAAATGAAGCATTTTGTATGACATCTTAGGTCTGATATCACTCTATTAATTGTCTACAAGACAGGAAGTGAAAATTTTGTGAAAATTGCTCATGAAAGTTACAAATGATTTAAATTATGAATAATTTAAGTTTCAAGCCTGGTAATCTGGGAGAAAGGTGGCACCATTATTAGAATGTCATCAACTCCAGCAGTGTAGATATTTTTTTTAATGGTATTTGGTTTTGCATGTTTCCTGTAACAGTAAGCACAAATTCAAATGGTTATGGGTGCCAGGAAGGTAAAGTAAATAAATAAAGCTACTGCACAGAAAACAACAGGAAATGGTGGGAACCATGGCCTGGACAGCTCATGAGCCACCTAAACATTTAGTGCCCACTCAGCTCCAGATAGCTATTGTCATGGGAGCATGAAGTCCCAGGATTGCTAGATCTTACAGCATTTTATTTATGTTTGTAATTAATTCAACTTAAAAAAAAAACTTTTAAACCCTTCATAACCTATGAGGAAAGAACATTCGAAAGTCAGTGTCTAGCAGTTGTCTAAGTGTCTAGCAATGTCTAGGAATGTAGAACTGGAGCCTTGAGAGGAGGATAGAATGAAATTTGCAACTTTCAGTAATAGAAATGTTTGGAAGGATTACCCATCTAGGAGAGGAGAAGGGGGGGAAAGTTCAGGTCTTAGTTTAGGGGATGCCAAAATCTAGGGCATGGGAGGAGGAAAAGGAGCTAGCAGAGATGAAAGCAAAGAATGGCCTATGATATTATGGCAGAATCAGGAGAGCAAAATTAAAATCATGGAAGCCAAGACAGGAAGTTTCAATAAGAGAATTATCAAAAGCATCAAATATTAAACATAGGTCAATATTTGGTAAGGTTATTGCATTTAGATAATGAAGTGTTAGTCTCCTGCATTTCTCTAAAATGCATCCATATCTTTAAAAGAAAAAAAACATTGCTGCAAGGGGATGGTCTCCCTGCAATCCTTTTATATTTTTCTATCTTCCACAGATGCTAAGACAAGACTTAGCCTTTTTTTTTTTTTTTTTGTCTCTTAGCACTGATAGGTTTTTTTAATTTAAATTCAATAAGCCAACATATAGTACATCATTAGTTTCAGAGGTAGAGGTCAGTGATTTATCAGTTTGCATATAACACCCAGTGCTCATCATATCACATCCCCTCCTTAATGCTTATCACCCAGTTGCCCCAAACTCCTACCCCGCTCCTCTCCAGCAACCTTCAGTTTGTGTCCTATGACTAAGAGTCTCTTACGGTTTGTCTCCCTCTCTGATCTCTTTCCATTCTGTTTTCCCTCCCTTCCCCTATGATCCTCTGCGCTGTTTCTTACATTCCACATATGAGTAAAGGCATATGATAATTGTCTTTCTGACTGATTTATTTCACTCACATAAGACTTAGCCATTTTGTTGAGTAAACTTCGAAGTCTACAAGGTGAAATACACTGTACCAGTATTCCAAGACAAATCAATTCTTCATATTGTATTTTATTTCATATTTTCATACTATGGTATATAAACATATATTGAAGCCAACCTAGAATGCCTATTATTGTTCAATCTCATTTTATTTCCCTAAAAAAAATCATGGTGGCATTCATTATCCTTTCTGCTTTTTGAAGAAGTAAGAGATGCTAGGATGAAATCTAAAGGAAGCCATTTCTCTTACTTTCAAGCTGCAGAATCTGGGACAGCTGCTCATCCTGAAGGATGGGTCTGATTATTAGCCTCCCACAAAAGCCAATAAAGAGCTCTCAGGTAGAATCCATTTCTATATTTTATTTCTATTTCTATATCTATCTGAATCTCAATTACTCTTCTAGATTAGTATAAGTAAAAGAAATGCAGGCTTTTAGCTATCTTGAGAATTTCTGATGTTCATCAGATTATTTTGTTTTGTTTTGTACCCTAGATCGGTTCCTATTTTGGCAGTGTTTTAACAACAATTGACATTGATAAAGATTCTAACACTGACATTCTTCTGGTCGGGGCTCCCATGTACATGGGAACGGAGAAAGAGGAACAAGGAAAAGTGTATGTGTATGCTCTGAATCAGGTAATGGTACCTCTGGGCCTAGTAGAATGTTGAGAGTATCTCTTCCTTTCTTTCAATTTCAAATAAATAATGCAGTTCCAATTTGGTACTCACTTTAGAAAAAGGAGCAAAGAATCTTTCAGGACCTCTTTACCCCCACCAACTCCTCAGTTTCTAAATGAACATTTTAGAATTCTAATAAGGTAGTTCAAGCCGTTAGGCATTCTCTGCTTGGAAATGTGAAATATTTTTTTTTAGCATAAAATATAAAGATAAATATAAATCTGTTTAAAATGCTAAATAAACTCACAGGGCAGCCATTCATACCTCTGGCCTAGGGGTGTTGGGAATATTAGCAGTTAAAATGCATTAACTGTCAAAAACAGGTAAAGCTGGGAAAGCAGAGACTGAAATAGTAAACTATATGTCGGTGACACCAGACAGTTTCAGCAAACTACTACAGTCTTTGGAATACTTC
Source organism: Canis lupus familiaris (assembly GCF_011100685.1). Taxonomy (NCBI): domain Eukaryota; kingdom Metazoa; phylum Chordata; class Mammalia; order Carnivora; family Canidae; genus Canis; species Canis lupus. Next base: position 63,255,584 of record NC_049225.1, on the reverse strand, counting down.
ATTGGGCTGGAGTGAGATTTTGTTTTCAACTCCTGACCTTAGACATCATTTATTAGGTGAAATAATTTTTGATCTTCATTAGAAGAGTTTTGGGTTTGGGGGTTGGTGTTTTGGGCAGTTTGGGGGGTTTGTTTTGTTTTGTTGTTGTTTACAGAAAAGTCAATATTCATCTGGTTAGCTTTTTAAATTCTTAGAGTCTGTCCAATTAATTGTTTTAATCCATAAGTTGCATATCTTTCTTCCTATCATTTTGTTCCCTTTTTCCCATCAATATTTTTTGGTCCTGTGCTTTTTTTCCCTTTTTTTCTAGAAAATGTGTTCCTGACCATCATTACTAATACTTTCTGTTCCTTATTGAGTTTTTTGTTTTGCTTTGTTTTGTTTTCACTCTATATAGCTTTGGGGAAAGTTTGCTTTTTGAAAAAAAGTCAATTTCCTCTTTGCCCTATAGGGGAGACTATATAGAGACTTTCCAAAGAAGCAAATTTTGGATGAAGGAAAGAGAGAGACCTGAATTGAGGATTTAAAAATTCAGTTATTCGGCTTTAAAAACATACTGTGAGTTATATACTCACTTGGTTGCATTAAAAAGAGAATCCATTAAAATCCTCAATATGTCTTCCTCCCCATACTTCTGCAATCTGTTCTTTAAAATCTTTATCTTTGCTCTCAGAAAGCACCCTTTTTAAGAAATTTTACAAACTTTACCATTGATGTACAAATGGTTTTTAATAGCACTGATTTAGCATGTACTTAAAAATTTCACTGTGCTGCAGTAATGATAGAAATCCATAAGTATCCTGTTTATCTTTCTTCCAGACAAGGTTTGAATATCAAATGAGCCTGGAACCCATTAAGCAGACTTGCTGCTCATCTCTAAAGCATAATTCATGCACAAAAGAAAACAAAAATGAGCCATGTGGGGCTCGTTTTGGAACAGCTATTGCTGCTGTGAGAGACCTCAATCTTGATGGATTTGATGACATTGTGATTGGAGCTCCCCTGGAAGATGATCATGGGGGAGCTGTGTACATTTATCACGGGAGTGGCAAGACTATAAGGAAAGAGTATGCACAAGTAAGAAGTTAAACCTACACATTCCTACCCTTAAATGATAAGTGGGTTCAATGCTAGGCTTGCTTCTTGTCTTACTTCATGAATTAATTGATTTTTTTCCTCTATCTCTCTTGGGAAACTAGATTTAATTCTCTTTTAAGTTTTCTTTACAGAAGCATTATTTTGTATTTTATCCTTTTATCTAGTTTCTTTTTTCTGTTATTTGCCATGTCATCATGATCTGAGCTCTCAGAATAGTAAAAAAACAAAAACAAAAAAAACAAAAAAACACTTTTTAACAATGTTATCTGACCTTGCATTGTGGCTGGTGCTAAACAGAGGATACCTGTTTCTGAATAAGAGAACAATAACAGTACGATTTAGTCAATAAAGAATATGAGATTATTGTTTTTATATTCAATATCCACGTTGTTATAATGAAGTTGCATTACATTTATATTTATGAATTAAATTGGTATATTTTTGTCAAATGAATTTGGGTTCCTGAGGTTTATAATTCTTTCACAACTAACCCCTCTTGGAAAAAAAATCTGAATAACTAAGCTTAACCTGCAGGGGATTTCTGTTGTTGTTTAACATTTATTGTCAGTTAATGTTTCTAAACCATAAATGTAATTTTTTCCTACATGAGAAAAATATCTATCCGTTCACAAAAGTGTTTAATGTACCATAAAAGTAGGAGAGTTTAAAGGAATTCTTCTAATGTAATTGTCTGTTTTTAAGTAACCATAAGTAGTTAGGCATTGAACTACTTATATAACATGAAAAGAAAGAGTACCAATTATTTCTTTTTATATTTGACTTCTTTTTGTACTGTGGTCAACAGAATTCTCAAAATCCATTCATGTATTGTGAAATCATGCTTAATTTTTCATAAAGTCATAATGACATTAGTGAAACAATAAAGTAAAGGACATATTTCAGTAACAGCACTTCCATCCATTTAGTAAATTATTTGTTTTCAAATAATTCAAAAATCTTCATGGCATTGCTTAACTGAAAACAGGCAATATTTACCATGGGAGTGTGATGGAATCAAGAATTGAAGGGAAGAGTTTCTTTTCTTTTTTTTTAAGATTTTATTTATTTATTCATGAGCGACACAGAGAGAGAGAGAGAGAGAGAGGCAGAGACACACAGGCAGAGGGAGAAACAGGCTCCATGCAGGGAGCCCGACGTGGGACTCGATCCTGGTCTCCAGGATCACGCCCTGGGACAAAGGCGGCACTAAACCACTGAGCCACCTAGGCTGCCCAAGGGAAGAGTTTCTTTCTTATGTTCTATCACTTTATTCCTTCACTATTAATCCTGATGATTTAGTGAAACGGCATTTTCACTGTAGAAAAAAGAGAATATTTAAATCATTAATAATAAAATAGATTGTCTTAAGAAATGTTTATGCATGGAAAATGTTTCCATTTGATTGCCTTGTTTGGCTTCTTAATTTATAGTTTTTAAGTGAAGAACAGGAGGATTAGAAGACCCCAAGTTTAGGGAAGGTCTGTCAGTCCCATCTCCTTGCCATCAGGTCCTATTAAAATATTACCAGCTGGAACCAAAGCCAAATCAGGAAGTATGAATATTAAACACATTATGTTTGGGTATATGCGCAAATCAGTCTTGGAGAACTCCACATTCATTCTTGCCTTTTGAGTTTAGAGTGCCCTTGACTTTTAGCAAAGATCATATACTGGAAAATGTATTTGGTGGAATGTTCTATTTATAACCAGCCATCAAATTCAGTGAGCCCCCAACTGACCCCTAGGACAAACTTCCACTCCCTCTCTTGCTTGTCTGATGTGTTTTCAAGGTTCCAGCATCTTTAAATATCTTGGTATTATGGGATTGAGTGGGAACCAGAAAGGAGAGCCAATTACTCACAATGTTTTCCTTGAGCATTAGACAAGATGACGTTATAAAATTTTTTTCCCTCTCTCTGGTGTCAGTAACCCTGAAATTATTTTGTCTGTACTATAAAAAGAATAAGCTTTGGTAACATCTGAGTAATTCATCTTGTCACCACATGAGGGGCTTCTTAGGCAGATTTCCAAAATATCTTTAATTCTAATTTTGTGTTAACCAATCCAAGTTCTCAGATTTATTTAAAACTGTTTTTGAAGAGACACTTCTGGCATAAAAACTCTCTGTTGGGACTTTCACAGCGTATTCCATCAGGTGGAGATGGCAAGACACTAAAATTTTTTGGCCAGTCTATCCATGGAGAAATGGATTTAAATGGTGATGGTCTGACTGATGTGACTATTGGGGGCCTTGGTGGTGCTGCCCTCTTCTGGTATGTATTTTAATAACATCCAATTAATCTGAATATTTCACAAATAGTTCCAGAGCTCAGAGGATGATTGGAGCCCGTATTATACCAAATATCTGTTTTCTTTTGTACCCCATTATTTTTTCATGCCCCATTATTTAGATAGAAGCTACATAGTTTAAGAATCTGGAGGAGTAAATAAGTCTTAAAATTGAGAAACCATATTAAATAACAAGTAGAGCCAACTCTTAATTTGGGGTATTTATTATGTGCTTGGCACTAAGATAGGTATTCTGTTTTAGATGACAGCATAAGGTAGAAGAGGGCCCCATAGAGAACAAGAAAACATCCCTAACTTTGAGTTGTTCACAAGCTTTTAGGGGTAATTGACTCTTTCCTCATTTACTTAATATGGATAATTAGACAATTGTGCATTATTGTCTGTATTTATATTGTTGGCCAAGCATAGAAGCATCTTCAGTAATATCTATGGTCAGCCTTTAAAATGTCTGCATCTCAAATTAATTTCATTTAATTGTAAAATTCTAATCAATGATCAGATATATAAATACCATTCTACTTTTAACTTGTTAATAAAATAATGTATTAATAATATTAATAATTCCAGTTTTAACTAGTTAGGAAGCCCAACTTCAAAAAAGCATTCTATTTGGGAAAAAAAGAGTGACTAAAATATCAAGGATATGAATTTTGTGTGATAATTTTTTTAAATGTTACAAACTTAATTAAGAAATATAATGAAAGAGGGGGACACCTGAGTGACTCAGTCAGTTAAGCATCTGACTCTTGATTTCGGCTCAGGTAATGATCTCATGGTTGTGAGATGAAGCCCCATGTCTGGCTCCTTACTCAGCATGGAGTCCGCTTGAGATTTTCTTTTGCTCTCCCTCTGCCCCTCCCCCTGCTCACTCACTTTCTCTCCAAAGGAAAAAAAAAGAAAGATGAAAAAGAAATATAATGAAAGGATTTAATATATTAAAAATATATTTATGCCATGTGCTTTGGTGAAAAGTCCACGTATTGATTCTTCCAAATCAAGCATTGACTTAAAGTAATTTAGATGGAAACAAACCTCAAAGGTCTTTTTCTAGAAGGAATTTATCTAGAAAAGTAGTAAAGATAGAGACCTGAAAGTAGATGACTTTGTCATAATTTAAGACAATTAATTGCAATTATAATTACAATTGATAACATTGTAAATAGCATTGTGTGGTGGCAGATGGTAACTGCACTTATTGTGGTGAACATAGCATAATGAATACCATTATTGAATCACTGTTACACACCTGAAACTAATATGTCAACTATACTGAAACTTAAAAATTTGAAAAAAAATTTAAAAATTAAAAATAGAGATAATGTTTAAAATGTTTAAGACATAATGTTTAAAAACTTATTGTCAAATAAAAATTGTACACTAAACTGTGCACAGAAAATAGCCATTATATTAAAAAAATGTTTTAGCCATATAATAGGGAGAAAAAAACTGTAAGGTGGTGCCTAGGAAAGGAGAATTCTGGGCAGCAGGTAGCTGTGACTTTGGGGAGGGCACGCCCAGAAGCAGGCCTCCAAACAGAAGTCACCAGTGTCAGCCAGAAAGGATACATTTAGTCTTTGTTTAAACTGTTAATCCTGGATTAATTTATTATGATAACCTTAATTTAAAAATATTTAGCATATTGACTCTCATAATAAAAATATATACAGGGCAGCCCGGGTGGCTTGGCAGTTTGGCACCCCCTTCAGCCTAGGGTGTAATCCTGGAGACCCAGGATCGAGTCCTGTGTGGGGCTCCCTGCATGGAGCCTACTTCTCCCTCTGCCTGTGTCTCTGCCTCTCTCTCTCTCTCTCTGTCTCTCTCTCTCTGTCTCTCATGAATGAATGAATAAAATCTTTAAATATATATATATATATACATATATATATATATACACATACATACGTACATACATAAGGGCAATTTATACTCTCCGGTTTTGTTTCAAAGTTTTCTTACAAAGCTCGGAAGACTTATTTATGGCTGACATGGGGCTCAATCCCAGGACCCTGCTCAATGGGGAATCTACTTCTCTCTCTTCTTCTGCCCCTCCCCTCCAGCTCATGCACACACACATGCACTTTCTCGCAAATAAATAAAATCTTTAAAAATAATTTTAAAAATAAATGTTTTTTAAAAGTCACCAAAGAAATGGAATCCTGAGAGCCCAACTATACACAAAGGAGAATCCCCATCAGTGCATTCCCATTGCATTCCCATATTGATGGCATTCATTAAATGTGAAAAGGTGTGAATAATCATCATTGTGTATGTTTGTAGGTCCCGAGATGTGGCTGTAGTTAAAGTGACTATGAATTTTGAACCCAATAAAGTGAATATCCAAAAGAAAAACTGCCGTGTGGAAGGAAAGGAAACAGTATGCATAAATGCTACAGTGTGTTTTGATGTGAAATTAAAGTCCAAAGAAGACACAATTTACATAGCTGGTAAGTGTCATATGTATACCAAGTACTTCGGGGCAGGAGGACAATACACATGAGGAAACTCAGGAAGATACTGTATTTTCCCCCTTGATAGGGATCTGCATCTCACATTTGCCCCTGTGTACATGTTGAACCTTGAAAAAAAATCTACTAAAGAAAGAATATGTTATGGAACCCAATAAATTCTGGAGCAGAAACTGTAATGCTTATATGCAATGGCTCTCCCATTTACCACAAACAACCAGGTGCTAAAAACAACAACAATAATAATAATAATACAATTAAGAAGTAGAATTTGAAAATTGGGCTCCAAAAGAGCCCAGTTTTCCTTCCCATAGGTTTTCACAAACCCTCTCTTGCTTCTCCTACCCTATTTGGTAAGACTGGTATCGCAAAGGACCTGAATGTTTTGCCACCCCTACTTCCTGAGATCTCTTTGCTCAACTCAGAAGATAACCCTGGTTTTTGAGATTCGGACATGTCCCATGTGTACGCTCTCAGGCACAGTCTGAGTATCTCCTCCTACCTACATGTACACTATCTAAGGTGGTTTTTTAATGATATTGAAATATGTTGGAGTCAAGACTGTGGAGGCCATTGGCTGCAAAAGAGTAGTTTACTCTATAAAACAAACGTAAGTAGAATATGAAAAATCATTAATCCTTAAAATCTATTTTTCTTAGTTTTCTCTACACATGCATACTTAGGCTCTGCAATAGCCCTCTGACTAGAAGATGAATTAGGTATAGAAATGTAAAATGAGCTACATTTTCATATACAGCATTATTTCAGTCTCATTTAATTTTTATAAAGTAACTAAGTGATAAAACTAAGTAGGATTGGGGATCCCTAGGTGGCTCAGCGGTTTGGCGCGCGCCTTTGGCCCAGGGCGCGATCCTGCCGTCCCGGGATCGAGTCCCGTGTCAGGCTCCCGGCGTGGAGCCTGCTTCTCCCTCTGCCTGTGTCTCTGCCTCTCTCTCTCTCTCTCTCTCTCTCTATGTCTATCGTGAATAAATAAAAAAAAAAAAATCTAAAAAAAAAACAAACTAAGGATTGTTGCCTTTTTAGAGAGTGTAAGGTTTAACTTGTTTTTTTTTTTAATTTTGGTATGCCTATTTTATTAAATTCATTTATTAAGCTTATTTTATTATGTGTTTGAACAGTCTGAAGTGACTTTTTCATAAAATAGGCAAAAATACATTCATGTATATTTTTGTGTCTATTGAAATATAATCAATATTCTAAATAGGACTTCAACATTACTAAACTAAAAAATATAATTTAAGTGAAAACCCAATAAATACATGCATGGTCAGAAAATTCATTTACATGTAGGTGTACATGCGTATGAGTGTGTGGGTGTGCATATGTACATATACATTATAAGTGTGATTAAACATTAAAGGCATAGTGAACTCAGAAAGTGATTCTGAGATTGTCTTTATGGTTATCCTACAGGTTATCATAAAGGTTATCTTTATGACTAGGACTACCATTGTTCTACAGTAGTGTGGATAGCTGAGTAATAGAAACTGTTATTGATTTACTGCTCAAGAGCTTTTTCTATAATGCTAATTTGATGAACTAGACCATATGAAAATTAGTGCAAGTAAATATTTCTGTCATTTTATTTCCAGATATGCAGTACCGTGTCACACTAGATTCACTAAGACAGATATCACGAAGCTTTTTCTCTGGAACTCAAGAAAGAAAGATTCAAAGAAACATCACAGTTGAAGAATCAGAATGCACTAAGCTTTCCTTCTACATGTTGGCAAGTAAATCATATATGTTATAACTGCTTTATTCCAAATCAAGAATAAAGCATAGATGTCTTATTTCAAGTCAATCATGATATTATTTCAAAATGCACATCACAAAGCAAACTTCATCTTATTTGGTCACTTTTATCAGAAAATCACAGGCCTGATCTTCTAATTTCCAAATGCATTTCATAAAACTATCTTTCATCTTCCCTGTGTGTTATCAGTCATCCGTATATTATGGAATAGTAGAAAGCACAGTATACTAGTTTATAAGATACCTTCTGCCTTCATTCATTCATTCATTCATTCATTCAGTTTTTACAGCCATTCATTTATTCTTTTAAACTGAAAACATCATTTAACTTTTGTGGGCCTTATCTGTCAAATGTGGATAAGTGGTTACATGCCCTGAGAGCAAACTGTTGGCCCATGTGATTTCTGGGGTCCCTTCTTGTCCACTGTGCTATATATATTTCACTCTTTAAATTGAAGGGGAAGAAATCAAGTATTTTCTATCATCCATAAGCTTTGTGCTTATATAACTTGTATAAAATTTGAAAGGGCATGTAACCAGATGTGCCAGATGTGCCACTGCCTCCAACCTGCTAGAAATCACTGTAGTGTATATTTGTCCAAAATGTAGACTCTAGCTATGTGTAGGCACTTGGTATTAAAAGGAATTAACTAGTTTCAAAATTTCCAAATTCTTTTTGGATTTTAATAGATACATTAACATTTGTTCTGGAGTCAGCCAGGATGGAATTTGTCTCAAAACTTCCCCACATTCCAAGTGATTTTAACCAAGTTGTTTAGTCTCTTAGAGGCTGAATTTTTCATCTGTAAAATAATGACTATAATAGTTACTCATCTTGGAGGACTGTTGAAATACTTCTCAATAATGTGTGTAAAGCTCATAATTCTGGACATGCCATAAGGGATGGCTGTTACTGGTGATAGTATGAAACAACATTGATTACATTCATATCACATATCATTTTGCATTATAAAATTCTTGCAACTCAAGGCATATATTATACTAATGAAATCTAACTCAATTTAAAGAAAGTTTGCTTTTTTGAAATTGGGAGACTTTCCTAGAAGTATTACATGGCAGTGGTTGGCTCAACGTCTCAAGAGAAAAGATACTGTTATACAAGCAGCCCAGAGTAGAATATCCTGACATGGCAAAGTATGGCACATCCTATTACTCCAGCAGGGCCCCGGAGAAACTGGAAGTGAATCAACTGATCATACTCTGAAGCCTCTGCATTCCAGCAGTGTCCCCTATCAAGGCAGAAGGCAGTCTCTCTCCAGTGAAGCAAAAGCCTGATGATCATATGTCAGATCAGGTGCACAAGAATGTTCCAGTAAGCCTGAACCACAGAGGCAGATGGAAGCCATAACAAGGTCAGAACATCCAGGAAATATAATACCAATGATAAAATATGTTATGTTTCAACCTGTAGGACAAGCATGACTTTCGGGATTCTGTAAGGATAACTTTGGATTTTAATCTTACCGATCCAGAAAATGGGCCTGTTCTTGATGATTCTCTACCAAATTCAGTACATGAATATGTAAGTCAGATTTTTTTTTAATTCAGATAACCTATATGTGAACATATTGGGAGAAAATAAAGCCCTGAAACACATACACACACACACACACACACACACACACACACACAAAACCTTAAATCAATTTTTTTAAAAAAACAATGAAATTCTAGAGTTTTCTCAACTCTTCTGTTTCCTATTATTGGAGGGAACTCTTCAATTTCCTATTGTTGGAGGGAACTTATAAATAACAACTGTTTTTATGTCTCCTAAATTTAGGACCAGTTGAAAGAAAGACATGGGTTGGCCTACTGGAACTCCCTTTTATTACTAATGAACACTGGGTTCCAGGGCACAGCTTAGACATATTGAGTGTATCCTACTGAACAAGACTTAGACCACAGATAACCAAGTATGTCATCAGCAGTGCTCATCAGGTCATTTTCAGGGGGGCCTACATCATAAAACTTGCAGAATAGAGATATAGAGCTTCCCATGGGCACACTGCTGCCCTAAGAGCAGAAGAGGTGGGAAGGGACTGATCCTCCTTCCAAATTCACAAAGTTCAATGTCCCACCCCTGAGAAAGAGTGAGCAAGTAGAATGATGGAGTGGAGGAATTGTTAGAGATGGGCAACTAGTTTTCCCCATACACATATCCTTCATTCTGTCTTTCTTCCTTTCAAGTATATTTATTGGGCGTCTTAAACATATAGGCTTTGTGGTTTATGGTCTAACCTAGGAAGCAGATATTAGGTAGGAATTAAAGCGTGTACCCTGGAGGAGAACTTAATTGTTTTATGGGAACTTCTGCCTAGATAGAGAGTCAGGGGGGCATTCCCCTGAAATTGTGACATTTAAGTATTCTCAGGAGTGGAGGGAGCAATGTTTCATGCACAGGGAATATGTGTAAAGGTTCTGAGGCATTAAGGGACTAAATTAAACTCTCTAATGTGGCTGACACTGAAGAGCAAGGTGGGAAGGTGATATGGGATGAGGCGGAGGCACAGGCAGGAACCAGATCATTCCAGCCTTTGTGCTAGTGTGCAGGTATTTTGAAGAGCAATGGAATGCTATTGATGGCCTTAATTGGTTCAGTGATACTGGTTTATATTTTCTAAGGATTACTCTGGCTGCAATGTGGAGAATAATTAGAGGAACAATGATTGGAACAAGAGTGGGTGCAGGAGATCACTTAGGAAGCTATTGCATTCGTTCAGGGAGGAAATGAGGATAGCTAGACTAGAAGTGATGGTGAAAATGGAGAGGCAAGAAGATAGTTGAGAGATTCTTAGAAAAGAAGTGGAATAGACAGCTCTTAATGAAGGTTTAGATAAGGGAGTAGGACTTCATGAGAAGAGAAATCAAGGAAAACTCCTAGTTATGTGGCTTCACCACTTTCTACCCTCTGAGCTCTAATACATTCCTAAGTATTTGATTCTTTTCAAAAGAAAATCTCATAATTGGAGTTGAGTGTTAAAGTGTTCTCTCATAGATTTTGATCTTAGAGTACTTGACTTGATTTTTTTGAAACTGTTCTACTCTGGCACACTAAAGCCAGTGAAAAACATCTGTGAAAATTGTGCATTCTTTAAAAGGCTGGAAGAATTTATACCCAGAAGTTTATTATTTTCCCTATAAATTACGGGAATAAATCTAAAATTCCTTAAGATTTCTGCAGTGGAATCTGTACTCTTTATGAGTTGCTTAACTTAGTTTGGCAATATGTCATTTCACAAAGCGGGTTAATAAGTAATTTTCAATCATGTTTAACTAAATTTTGAAAAAATGTTTTCCTATGGCCATTTCAGATTCCCTTTGCCAAAGATTGTGGAAACAAGGAAAAATGTATCTCGGACCTCGCCCTGAAAGTATCCACCACAGAAAAAGGCCTGCTTATTGTCAGGTCCCATAACGATAAGTTCAATGTTAGTCTCACGGTCAAAAACAAAAAGGACAGCGCCTATAACACCAGAACCATAGTGCACTATTCTCCAAATCTAATTTTTTCAGGAATTGAGGTAAATTTTTAGCTTTAATATTTATTAATTCTAGTAGTAATCATTTCTTGAGTCTCCTTTTCCTGCTACTCAACTAATTGTTTTTATTGGGTTTAGAACAATAGAGAACATTTTGTACAAATTATTAGTATTCACTAATGGTGAAAGTACCAAACTTTTTAAAAAGGTTCTGTTTTGATGAATGTCTTTAGAGATTTGTGACTTTTCTTAGATTTAGTATGAGGAAAGAATCACCGATGTATCAAAATCATATGTTTCATAGAAGCATTACACAGCTGAAATTGAGACAAAATCAAAGAAATATTAAAACATAAAGTCAAGACAGTGGAACAGAGGTGCAGAGAGAGTATTGCATGTATGGAACAAAAAATATGTTTACATAAAGAAACATTAAGATATCATTTCTCATTTTCTATGTAAAACCCTTACATTGGCCAGAGAGGTATTAAATTACAAAGTCTCATTGTCAAAACAGAATTCTTTTTTATTTTGGCAATAACATATAGTTGCATAAGATGCTGTATCAGGAATAATTAGTACTTCCAAATTTGAACGTTGCTTTCTAATTCAGGTCTCTGAATGAATCTGCTTTATTTACAATTCTATCTATAAATATCCGAATTAATAATATGTATGATTCATATTTAAAACAATACCCTTATTAATATAATATTAAAACTCTATTGTCTAGTTTTCTAATTTCTGTAAATTCAGACTTTCAGTGACATTTCTCTCTATTTATTAGGATATTGCTTAAGGACATGATGACTAACAGAGGCTTAAAAGAAATGTCCTCCATTACTACCACGTATTTTAGATCCAGTAAAGAATGTTCATTATAAATCTAAATGTTCAAAGTGATTCTGGAAAAATATTATCACTGAATTTTTCTCTGGAAAGGGAACTATATTAAAAATCATTGCTGGGATGCCTGGGTGGCTCAGTTGAGCATCTGCCTTTGGCTCAGGGCGTGATCCTAGAGTCCCAGGATCGAGTCTCACATTGAGCTCCCCACATGGAGCCTGCTTCTCCCTCTGCCTATGTCTCTGCCTCTGTGTGTGTATGTGTCTCATGAATAAATAAATAAAATCTTAAAAAAAAATATTGCCAGTATCCTCTTCAACTAAGTTCATGGCCTTGGTAGAGAGGCAGAACTATAAAAATCAACAGTGCATCTCCTCTATTTCTATTAACAATTGAAACAGTAATAATAATGACATCTTTTCCTGAGTCATATGATGTTCCAGGCTCTGTTCTAAGCATTCCACTTACTCAATTCTCATTAAGGAAATAGGTGTTATTGTACTATAGAGATTCTAAGCTAAACCCTTTCTGTCACATTTTAACCTTTCTGTAACTGCATTTTACAACTGATATGTTTACTTAACTGGCAGCATTTTCCCCCTCTTATTGGTACACAAAATAATGGAGAGTCTCAGATTCAGTGGCATTTTCAATTTGATGAAATAAAGTATGACTAGCCTCACTGGGCAGAAAATCAGGCTCAGAGAAGTGAGGAGTCTTGACAAGAAGATTGCTAAGAGTGACAGAGTCAGAATTTAACTCCTGGTGGTCTCATCAGAACTCATGCTCTTACCACCGGGCTAAACTCTTCTCATGGCAACCACTCACTGTGGGCTTCCACGTGGCAGTCTAGTATGTGTGAATTATTTCATCCAGCCACCTAATCAGTTTATGATTAATGGCACATTGCTGTTAGAACATCCATTGTACAGTGTTCCACTAGACAAGATATGTGATGTGCTCTGCCCTTCAGTCTCCCTTAAGGAATGTTTTTGTATTTTCCATGGAGGATCAGACAGGTGATCCCAGAATGCTATGACTCCCCCAACTAAGTTGACAGACAAATCTTAGCAAGGCAGAGTCCAAGACATGGCTGGGAAAACTCTGGAAAACCAAGCTCAAGCATTTCACCTGTGTGTCTGCTCTAATTCTGTTTACTTTTTCTTCAAAGGCTATCCAAAAAGACAGTTGTGAATCCAATCATAATCTCACATGTAAAGTTGGATATCCTTTCCTGAGAAGAGGAGAAGAGGTAAGATTATAAAACATCCATGTGGCAATTGGGTATGAAAAATGCTATGCTCAAAGTTAAATATATAAATCCTTCTAATGGAAAAAAATAAATAAATAAATAAAATAAATCCTTCTAATGGTATTTTAGGGTGATGTAGATGAAGAAGGTTGATTTCAAAATTTTGAAATACTGGAATCAAAAGCCGATTATTGCAGGAGTCAAACTAAAATGCTGAGACAAAATTAAAAATCTATACTTGATAATTTATCAATTTATCTGATTGCAGTAGGCTTTTCTGGCCTGTAGAGAAAACAAATCTTCCAAGCAGATTGGTTTAGAACTTTGTATAGAAACTCTGTTTTCACTTCTCCTTCTAAAATAATATCCTTATTGAGATATAATTCACATACCATAAGATTCACTTATTTAAACTGTACAATTCAGTGGGTTTTTGTATATTCACCAAATGTGGATTGTACAGTCATCACCACAATCAATCTCAGAACATTTTAACATCCCCAAAAGAAACTCAGCCCACATTACCAGTTACTTCTCTTTTTTTCCCTTTAGTCCCTCCCCAGCCTCAGGCAACCAATAATCTACTTTCTTTCTTTAAGAATCTACTTATTCTGGACATTTCATATAAATAGAGTCATATAATCTGTGGTCTTTTTGTAACAAGCTTTTTTCATTTAGCATAATGTTTTTTTAAAGGTCATCAGTAGTTCCCTTTTATCTCCAAATAAAATTCCATTTTGTGGATGTATCATATTTTATTTATTCACCTATCAGGTGACGGGCATTTGTGTTGTTTCTGCTTTTTGGCTACTATGAATAATACTATGAATATCTGTGTACAGGTTTTGGTGTGGGCATATTTTCCATTCTCTTATGGTGGAATTCCTGGGCTATATAACTACGTATAACATTTTGGGAAGCTGCAAAACTTCCTTCCAAAGTGACTGCACCATTTTTCATTCTTACCAGTCTTTCTTCACATTGTTACTGTCTTTTTTATTATAGCCATCCTCGTGGGTGTGAAATAATATCTCATTGTGATATTGATTTGCATTTCCTTAATGGCTAATGATTTGCATAATCTTTTCATGTGCCTACTGACCATGTGTATATCTTCTTTTCAGATCCTTTACTTATTTTTTAATTGGGATGTCTTTTTTTTTATTATTGAATTGTGAGAGCTCTTCATATATTCTGCTTTCAAGTCACTTATTATATATGATTTGCAAATATTCCCATTCCACCTTTTCACTTTCTTGATGATGTCCTTTGAAACATAAAAGTGCTTACTTTGATGAAGTTCAGTTAATCTATTTATTCTTTTTCATTCATGCTTTGCCAACCGAAGGTCACAAGATTCACTTCTATATTTCCTTCCAAGAGCTGGATAGTTTTAGCTGTTACATTTGGGTTTATAATCCATTTTGATGAACTTTTGTGTATTGTGTAAGAAGAAAGGGTCCAATTTCATTCTTTCTGTGTGGATATCCAGCAGCCCTACACCATCTGTCAAAAAGGTTTTCATTCCCCCATTGAATTGTCTTGGCACTTTTTTTTGAAAGTCAGTTGAGCATAAACATATGGGTTTTTTCTTGACTCTTAATTGTAATCCATTGATGTATATGTCTATCTTTATGTCAGCACACACTTTTGATTATTGTAGCTTTTTTGAAAGTTTTGCAATCTGAAAATGTAAGTCTTTCAACTGTGTTTTCTTTTTCAAAATCGTTTAGCTCCTCGGGTCCCCTGTATCTTTATTTGTATTTTAGGGTCAGCTTGTCATTTTCTAAAAAAAAAAACAAAAAAACAAAAAAAAAAACACTGGGAGTTTGATAGGGATCACATTGAATCTGCAGATCAATTTGGGGAGTATTACCACCTTAAAGATATTAAGTCTTTGATCTGTGACCATAGGGTGTCTTTTTATTTATTTAGATTTTCTTTAATTATTTTCAAAAATGTTTTGTGTTTTTCAGAATACAAATTTTACACTTTCTTTGTTAAATGTATTCCTATGTATTCATTCTTTTTTAATGCTATTTTATTTTTATTTAATTTTTTGAAAAAGAGAGAGCACGCTCATGTGCACAAACTCATGGGGGAAGGGGCAGATGGAGAGGGAGAGAGAGAGAGAGAGAGAATCTTGGGCAGGTTCCACATTCAGTGCAGAGCCAAACTTGGGACTCAATCCCATAACCCTGAGATCATGACCTAAGCTGAAATCAAGAGTCTGATGCTTAACTGACTGTGCCACTCAGGAGCCCCTTTTAATGCTATTTAGATGAAACTCTTAAATTTATCTTCAGATTGTTTATTGCTAGTGTATAGAAATACAAATGATGTTTTAATATTGATCTCTTTCCTGAAATCTTGCTGAAATTATTTATTAGTTCTAATAGTTCTTTAGAGGATTCCTTAGGATATTCTATATACAAGATCATGTCATCTGCAAATAGATGCATCCTTCCCAAGGCAATGCCTTTTATTTCTTTTTCTTGCCCAAATGCCCTCGCTAGAACCTACAATAGTAGCTGAACAGAAGTGAGAGAGTGCTTTCATGTATTCTTAAAAACAGTATTTGTTTCCATGAAAAACAAAGAATAGTTATCTCATTTAATGATAAACAACATATTAGCCTATATTTTCATTGAAGGTTGCTTTTCAGTATGAATATTTGCTCCTCTATTCATATTGAGTTAATGAGAGAAATATTTAGTCAATCAAAGTGAGATAAGAAGATTCTTTATTTACTTACTTGAAAAGATAGAAATACTATCCCAAATATTTATTTCAACTTCTTTACATTATGATATTTTATAATATAAGACTTCAAAATAGATCTTTGTCATCTTAATCCCACATCCTAAAAAGTTGATAAACACTGGGTTGGATATCTGGAAATGGCAGAGTCACATATCTATAATGAAGTCTTCTGGCTCCTCATTTTGCAAATGAGAATTCAGAAAGGCCTTTTCCCTTAATACATGTGGCATGACTACTAGTGACTGTAGTGACTGAAGAAACTATGAATGACAATAATTATCACTCAATTGAATAAACCATTTTAGCTATGAAACTAACTAGATATACCAATCTACTTTTGGAACCTCATTATTAAGCCCATTTCTTGACTATCTCAAATGAAATTTATTGTAAGATTGCATTTCTTCCTTAATTATCTATAAAACACACATAATATTTGAAAAAAACCATAATTCCTCTATTTTGACATGGAAATAGTGAATGTCAACTCAAGTCCACACCTTCCTCTGACCACTTTAATTAACCATGTAATTATCTTCACTTCATAAAGAATAATGATACAGTCCGTGTTACATTTCAACCATGTAGAGATATTAAGTCCAATCTTAATTATTTTTAACCACTTTTTTTTCTTTCTTTTGCAATTCCTTGCTGCTTAGGGTAAAAGCTTAAATCATAGCATCTCACACCATCAATAGAGAGATGGGAAGATAATTTACTAAGGATTTTTGCATGTGCTTTACACTTAGAATATATTTTGACTTCAAGATCTAGATTCATAGCATTTCAGGATCAGGTCAATATGGAATAGGCACCTTCTTCAGTCCCACTCCCTGCTAGATACTCTCTGCTAGTATCTTCCCAAGGTCTGAAAGCTCATCAGAAAAGCCAAGACTTATATATCCAGGCCAGTCAGGAAACTAAGGAAAGACAGGAAACAAGGCACCTACTGAGACTGGCAACTTGACCTTTGTAAACTATTGTAGTTCAAACCCACCCAGTAAATATCCTATTAGAATTATGATTACTATTTCAAACCAAGAAAGACGCTACAGATCAGCAGATTCTTAAGAAAAATGTGGTTTTTTTAATGTAACTCAAAATATATGTGGAAAAAGAAAATACAAAAGAAAATTCCACACATAATATGGTATAACCTTGCAAATGTCATGACACCTGAATTCTAGTCATCCCTTCTGTGAATGGGCCTAAATTCATTAAAAGAACTTTAAATATCAAATTCTGTCTTATCTGGCACTTAATCCCAAAGGTAAAATTTTAGGTAGTTTCTATTAATTGTGCATTTTGAGCCATCTGTGTAGCTGGCCAAATTCTAAAACATCCTAGTTAGCACAAACTAGGTTTAGTTCCCAGAATAGGAAATACAACTTTCCAAAGATTATCATGAGTCTTGGGCTAGGACTATGCTGAGGACCTATTTCTTCAAATAAGTAGTCCAGTTTCTGGCCTGCCTATTGGTGTTTATGAAGATTTCTGGATTATATAGTTTATCTGCTCAGGCATAGTTTTTAAAAATAAGTTATGTGTATCAGAGTGTTAATATAACAAAAACATTTTCCAGGTTTTCTTAGGTATTGTAAACAAAACTTACTGCATTATTATTAATATTATTATAATTACTCTTTATTATAAATAAGCTTTTTATTTTTTTATTTTGTTTTTATTCCTGAAAGGCCAAAAACTTTCTTATATTATCAAATTAATGGAACCAAGTAGGTTTTCCCATATTTTATAATGAACATGTATAGATGATTACTGATACTTGAAGTTTACATATAAAAGAGGCTTTAAGTATGATCATTTCATAATTACATTGTTTATTATTGTGATATGTAGATTATGGTAATATAATACATAGGATGTACCTTCATGGTAATAGTTTATATAATACAAATTATTATTAATATAATTTGAATAAAGTTTTGAAACTCAATATTAATATGCAAAAAATATTACATAGTCATATTTAAAAGTACACGTATATTATATCTTATTCTGTTTTTGAGATGTGATTAGGTTTTATTTTGTAAGCTAATATTTCTTAAATAACTTTGCAGTTTCAGTCTAGGCAATATCATTAAAATAATTAAGCATTTTGATCAAAGTAAACATTCTACTTCTTTATCTGTTACTAAACTAAAAATATTTTTATTTCATAGGTTACTTTCAAAATATTATTTCAGTTTAATACATCTTATCTCATGGAAAATGTGGTCATTCATTTAAGTGCAACAAGGTCGGTTGATATGTATGCATGAGTGTATGTGTATGTAAGCAATTAAGTATATAATTTCATGTATTTAGAATATTTTGCTTTATGGACTTACTGGAATTTCTTACAGCTTTTATGAATCAGTAAAAGTAAAAGGCAATGAACCCCTTTACACCACAAAAACATCCTTATGAATAACTAAAACTAAAGAAATTTTTATTTAATAGAATTAAGGCACCTCCCAAACAAGATTAAACCATTGGTTCTATGAGCTGTAAAGCATGTTGTAATCACACATCACTTATATCTGCCAAATTGCATTTACATTTATTTAAAATTTTACAGGATTGCTAATTTAACTTTTACTGGCTGCCCATCAAAGTCAACTGAATCATCAGATGAATTTAAAGTTTTATGATGCCCTTTTGTAGTTTAATACATTTTATCCAAGTCAGTCAGAGCTTCTGAAAGATATAGAATACCCAGACTAAAAATAACAAAAGACTAATAAGGAAATTGAAATAGTGTCTTAACTTTCTTCTAAGTGTAATAATCCACTGGACAATAAACTCCTTGAGATATCTTTGTTGCCTTATTCCCCAGTAAATAACGTGGTGCCTTGCATCTAATAATCACTGAACAAATGTAGGATGAATGGATAAATGAGAAAATAAATTAATGGGTAAATGAGTTCCGTATGCTCAATTTAATCCAGCTCAATAAATATTTATTTGACATCTACTACAGACGAGATATTACATTAGTCATTATAGGGAATATAAAAATTAATAAGGACATGAACTTCCTGGAGTAAACATTACAGTAGGGGGCTTAAGACTAATGTATAAATTATTATAACATAAGGTACAACAAGGAAAATTCATTAGAGGAATATAAACTATGTATGAGACTTAATAGAGGTTGAAATTATATCTACATGGCAATGAGCCCCCAAGAAAACTTTATCAAGGAGATTATAATTGACAAGGACCTTAAAGGTGTTAGAAATTCATAGAGAGGTTGAAAAATAGAATTAGATGGTGCATCCATAGCAAAATCTCAGTCATACAAGTATCTATAACCCAAAGCAGGGTGCTGCTTTCACTATCCTCCAGCTCACAGCGAACCACTTAGTACACTTGGGAACAGCAGAATCATTAAAAGGTCCTTATATCCCATTCTGTGAGACCAAATTGCTAAATGCTTGATCACTTGGTGGAGAGGGTGTGTGATAAAAATAACGAAAGCTAGCACTCATTATTTCCTACATCTAGGCATAATGTTAAAGGCACTTTACATGTGTTAGAATCATCATTTATTTAACACTTAATGATAAACCCCCATTTTATAGATGAAGAAACCAAGGCACAGAAAAATTAAATAACTTTCCCAAAGTATGTTAATGTTCTAGACCAATCCCATACATGCTGGCCCCAGAGCCAGTGTTGGTAAGTGTTATATCCTTCACATGTGCTTTTTTTTTAAACACATGGAAGTATGATATGCCAATGCATATATAAACATGTATGCACTTACATATCATTAAAATGACAATTTCAATCAAGGGAATAAATAAATGTTTAACAAATAACATTAGCACTAAACAATAGCATGGAAAAACAAGAAGACCAGAAACTTAATATTGACTTTCTGCCACATAACCCCAGTCACATCTTTTTGTGAGGTCCTCAT
The DNA here is from genome assembly GCF_011100685.1 of Canis lupus familiaris. Lineage (NCBI taxonomy): Eukaryota > Metazoa > Chordata > Mammalia > Carnivora > Canidae > Canis > Canis lupus. The sequence goes on along the minus strand of NC_049225.1, from coordinate 63,235,650 downwards.
CCATGAGGAATAAATAAGAATCACTACCTGATTTGTGTTAAAAACACAAATTCCTAGGTGCTAACTCAAATCTACTAAATCTGTATTTCAAGGATAGAAAGCCAGTAATCTCTGTATTTAACAATTGGCCCAAGGTTACTTATCCATAATCCTCATAGAAGTTTGAGAAACCTTGGACTAAATTACTGTGATTTTCAACCCTAACTGCAATTCAGAATCAATTTGGGAAATTTAATAATATCTATCTCTGACCTCCCTCCTCATCCTGATTTAAAAACAAAAACAACAAAACAAACCAAAAAAACCACAAAAATAAGAATTCTACTCTTTTATGCTTTCATTTAATTGCTCAGATAAGCTTCTCTTTCAAATGCTCAGAAATGTCTCTAAATAATCAATGGTTTCATGATTTGTCTGAACATGCTGTGTATTTTCTAGTGACAGTGAAGAACCTCCTGAAGCCCTTTCTGATAATGAAGTAAACATTTCTATCCCAGTAAAATATGAAGTTGGACTTCAGTTTTACAGGTAGGAGGAAACTGCATTTTTATGTTGACGCCTTTTTACAAACCCAGTGCTTCTCAAAGTGTGGTCACTGGCCAAGGGCGCCAGAAGCACCTAGGAACTTAGGCAAATTCTTGGCCCCACTCCAATCTACTGAATCAGGAACTCTGAGGCCCGGAAATTGGCCTACAAGTTAAATAAGCGCTGTGAGTAATTTTCATGCACTCTAAAGTCTGAGACCCAGCATGCTAAATAATCTTAAATGTGAGGTGCTGATTATCCTGGATTGCATTAGCAGTCCAGCCTAAACTCATAAATGCAAGCTGCAGACCTAGAAGGAATATTTTACAAATGGCAGTGTTCTTAGAGGTCACCAGCATATTTCTCAGCCATCATTTCTCATTGATGAGGGTTGTTTATTTCTTGCATTATTCATAAACTGTCCTTTCCCTTATGATCTATCCAAACACAAATCATATTGGCAATGTTATCCACTATAAATTTCCTTGCTTAAGCAAGACTCCAAGCTTTTGCTAAAAAAAAAAAAAAAAGTGCAATGTATACAAAAAGCATAAGAATCAGAGGCAAGTTTAGTCTAAAAATCTTATCATTTTATTAATTTATTTCCTATAGCACTTTGTTTTTTCTGATAACAAACAACAAAAATGAGAGGATTATAGGGTATATACAGATACAGAGTATATCTGTACAGATATCTATACAGATTCTGTGTATATTACTTAGCCTCCAAATTCTATTCACTGTTTTCTATCTTGCCATTATCCACTTCTCTTGGTACAATGGCTTTTTCCAAGAACTTTTCATTTTATTAAAATCAAATTTTGGCAAACACCTATATATTTTTATTATTCATTTCACCAAGTTCATCCAATGAACATGGAGAAGTTGTATGTGAAAGCTTGAATTTTAAGTTTAGCAGTAAATATAGGCCTTTAATATGAAAAGGTTAGCAATTTTTTAAAAATCTATTTGAAATTCAGCACTTCTAAAAATACCGAGTTTAAGCTTCATTATTCACAAAATGTAAATGACATTAGTGAATTAATGGGAAATTTTCACTTGGTTATAATGAAACTTTTATTTTAAAATATATGTATTTTGGCATTTTAAGGCTAAATAAGCATCAGGGACTTATTGAGCTAAATTATATAATCTTTCTCACCCTCCTCAAAGATTTAATTGTAAATCTCAGGGTAAAAGAATTTTCCTCTGATTTGAAATCTCTACATGTACTTTTTGTGGAATTACCTGGTATAAAGAAAGAAAAGGAGTAAAGTCAAATAAAAGTTAAACTTTGTTATGGTTTGTTTTTCTTGTTCCAATTAATTCTAAGCTCTGCAAGTGAATACCATATTTCAATTGCGGCCAATGAGACTGTCCCTGAAGTTATTAATTCTACTGAGGACATTGGAGATGAAATTAATATCTTCTACTTGGTAAGAAACTAACTGTAAATTAGTATTGTCAAGGAGTAATTTATAAGTTTATAAATTAAAGTATTAAGAGATACTTAGGAACATGTTGATTCAATAGTTAATCCTATGTTCCAGAATTTTTTTATAATTTCATTATTTTGAAGTAATTTTATTTAAAGAAGTATTTACAATTATACTTGAAACAATATTGAAAACCTAAGTCTCTAATTCCTTCCTAAGACATGCTTAGAATGAATCCCTAGAAAAAATAAACCTGTAAAACCAAAGAAGCACTACCTATAAGCCTATAGACTTTATTTACATTATTTTTTCAGTATGAATGAGAAAAGCACTTTTAAAAAATAATTATGACTCTTTCAGGAACTAATAACTTCAAATGCCTTGCTAATATTTTCCTTTACTCAGCAATATGTATCTCAGATATTTACTCAGATATTTACTCAGGTATTTACTCATATTTACTCAGAAATATGTATCTCATTCTACTCATTGCTACCTTCCATATATATCATACTATAACTTATGTTCCTCCTACCTCATCCTTAAGTGATGTTTCCTGTTACAACATCTAGTTTTCTCTTTGAATTCCTCATAATGAACTTTTCCTAACCATATAGCAAACAATTATGGAATTGAACCAGACTTTCATTTTAGGTAATGCCTATTTACAGACACAGACTTGGGTTAATATTACTCAAGTAAATGAGGGTCCGATTCAAATGATGGGCTTAAATGTATATTCAGAAGTATGAAATAATGCAACATTATTATGGGTGAAAATAGTCTCAATCTCTTTGGGAATTGCCAACAGTGGAAAAAGAAGTTCTCTTACAAAGTGAAATAAATGTATGCTCTCAAGATTCATTCCATTGTTTTTATCTGTACTCCTTGCTAAAATTTCTATGACAAGCATGAATGCCAATCACTTCATTACTGAGATAAATTTTTGAAATTTAGGCTGTCAAGTTCTTCTGGCTCCATTTGCTTTTCCCAGATTAAAGAATTCAGCAAAACATAAGGAGGGAGAGAGGGGAGGGGAGGGAGGGAGGAGGGAGGAGGAAGGAAAGGAAGGAAGGAAGGAAGGAAGGAAGGGAGGGAGGGAGGGAGGGAGGAAGGAAGGAAGGAAGGAAGGAAGGAAGGAAGGAAGGAAGGAAGGAAGGGAGGAAGAAATTAATTTTGAATATTATAAATCTTCATATGTTGTTACTAAGGTCCAAACTTGAAACAGGTACTCTCAAACTATTATAAATAATGTTAATATAAATAATACTGTTAAAAATATCTCTGACCATAACCTTTTGTATCTTATTATTTTGCTGGTATAAAATCTGAAATTGGAGTAATGAAATTGAAAAACCATGTGAACATTTTCTTAGGTGAGACTCATTGAATGAATTTACTGCTAGAAATGTACCATAGAAAATTATAGGTAATACAAAGATTTATTCTCAGAGATATTCTATTTTTTTAGTTAGTTAGTTTATTTATTTATTTATTTATTTATTTATTTATTTATTTATTTATTTTTCATCTTTACAGCCATCATGGGGCTCCAACTCACTACCCAAAAATCAAGAGTCATATGCTCTTCTGAATGAGCCAACCAGGCACCCCTAGCTTATACTGTTCAGTGTCATTTATAGTAGTTTTAAAATTGAAACCTAGGCACAATTGAAAAGTTAACCATATAAAATTGCTTAATAAATGATCAGATATTAATCAATGGAGAGACTGCTAAAGAGGGCGCATTTTAGATTTAAAAAAAGACCTTAATTCTGCTATTTACTAGCTCTGTGATCTTGGAAATTCTTTATTCTCATTCTAACCTTGTTTCCTTATAGGTTATATAGGTATATTAAGAGAATCTACCTTATTGGGCTGTTAACAGGATTAAAGGCAATAATACAAATAAGAAAATTAGCACAGTGTATAGAATATAGTAAGTGTTGAACATAAATAAATATTGATATTGTGGTTACTAGTAAGCCACTAATGAAAGTCATATTCTCAAAGAATTTCTCAGTTTATGGGGAAACACCATAGCAATACATTTTACAGGTGAGGTGCCAAATTTTGTATTTTATATGATGCAGATTTTATAATATATGCAAACAGGTAAGTTGTATGCTAAAGTGTTACCAGTGTGGTAGAATTATAGAACACTTACTTCTTGTTTATTTTCAGTATTTTTCCAATGTTTCAGTAAAGAACCTTGTTTTTAATCAGAAAAAAATAAATGTTAATTAGAGATTACATGATTTTTTACTATTTAGTAAGAAACATGGAATTAGACTGGGAGGCCATGGCAGGCAAGTTTAAGGCATATTACAATAAGAAGTGGCAAGAGTCTAGGAGCATGATTAAGAGGCCAGGCACAGCTGGTCAGGAATTCCTAGAATTCCAAGATTAAAGGATGCATTTAGTGTTTGGCAACCACAGGGAATGCTTCAAATCTGTGTAACTCTCATTCCAGAAGACTCAGTTAGATCAGTTGAATTTTCTGGCATCTGTAGATTAAGGAGGTCCCTACTCACCTAAGAATTCAGCCCAGGGAGGGTGTGAAGGCCATGGCACCTGGCTGCTCCAATTCGATTGCACCTCTAATACTTGTGGAGACTTTTGAATAGTAAATTCAGCTTCCTGCTGAATTTCATCCTGCCTAGGTTTCCTTCCCTATGAGATACACTCACCTCTGGTGGCATGATGTGATAGTAAGTGGGAATTGTAGTTTAGTGGATAAAAGCAGATGGGCATCAAGAGGAGAGTCAATGTGACTCTCATCCAATTAGATTATCAATCATTATTGACACAGTAGCCCTAGCTGGAGTTAGGATAGTGAAGGGAAGAAGATAGATATCTGGTTTGCCTGTGCAGAGTGATAGAAGATCTCAGGTAACTGGGCTGAGAAATGATTTGTGGGCCTAAGGGGTTATGGCAAACTGGTTGAGGCAAACAAAATATGATCACCTGTTCTGAGTGGATCAAGTAAATGTCCTCCCTCCTTCCCAAGACTAGTATGTCCAAAAAGATATAAGCATAGTAAATTGACACAAAATTTTAATTCTGATATTCCTTAATCCCAGTCCTATTTTGGGAGTGGGAGGATGAAGGAACAATATACATTGTAGCTGATACATATGGCCACTATTAAACACCCCTATTTTTTGCTTTTGTAATTGTGCCAGGTCTCTGTCCAGCCCCATAAACTGTCTGCATTCACTTTCAGATTCAAAATATTACACAACTTAATTTATCAATTAAGAACAGATGTCCTACCTAATACAGAAAGGATGCTGTTGGAAGAGGAAGAGGGAATTACCTTTTAAATTTTTTTCCTGTAGATTAGAAAGAGTGGACATTTTCCAATGCCAGAACTTAAGCTGTCAATTTCATTTCCCAACTTGACCTCAGATGGTTATCCTGTGCTATACCCAAGTGGATGGTCATCTTCTAATGTAAGTCATGTGTGCCTTGGAATTACATCATTATTGCTATTTTTTCCAATTTGTATTTAAAGCCTTTTGTTCCGCATGCCGCTTGTGATAAAAGAGCTTTACCAAAGTGACCTGGAGAAGCATTTAGAAAATTTTAAATAATAACTTCCACTGGCTACTTGGTAGATGTGTTAGCTTCCTACAACTGCTATGGTAATAAATTATCCCAAGTGGGTGGCTAGAAACAACAGAATTTATTCTTTAACAGTCCTGGAGGCCAGAGTCTACAATCCGTGTCAACAATGTTCATTCCCCCTGTGAGGAGGCTCACAGGGACATCTGTTCCATGCCTCTCTCTTAGCTTCTGGTGGCTACTATCAGCCCTTGGCATGCCGTAGCTTCTGGCAACATAACTGCAGTCTCTGCCTCTGTCTTCACATGCCTGTCTTCCTTGTGTTTCTGTGTCTTTGCCTCTTTTTTTATAGCACATTCATCAGTGAATTTGAGAGCCCATCCTAAGTCCAGGACAACCTCATCTGGAGATCCTTAATTACATATGAATGACCCTGTTTCCTTTTACTTTATCTATATGTCTGAGAGGGAGAGAAAGAGAGAGCACAGGAGCAGGGCAGAGGGAGAAGCAGACTCCCCGCCGATCAGGGAGCCTGACTCAGGGCTTGATCCTAGAACCTGGACATCATGACCTGAGCTGAAGGCAGACACTTAACTAACTGAGCAACCCAGGTGTCCCGAAATGACCCTGTTTCCAAACAAGGTCATATTCGCAGGTTCCAGGTCCTTGGACTTGGGCATGTCTTTTTGGAATACTGTTCAATCCACTAGAGTAGACTTTAGACAACTACTTGTTGACTGATGCCTTAAAATGTTTGTTACAGCTTTAATTTGAGGTGATCAAACAGCTCTATAAGGAGACTTCTTAGTTGCTCCTAAGCACACACACACACACAGCTGCACATAAAACAGTCCAGTACTATTTTTTCACGTATCCCAAATAATAGCAGTATCACACCCACTTTGTACCTATAATTTTGAATGAGTCAGTGTGGTAAATTGTTATGGTTCAGTATCTCAGACATAGAAAATCACAACAAATATCGAAGTAATATATGCATATCATCAGCATTTGACAATCTGTCTTCTCTTTAGAGATTTTTTAAGTTAATATATTCTCAGAAGTCAAGAATATTTGCTGTTAGAAGAGGAACAGTGACAGTTGGATTATAATATTTAAATGTCTCCCTAAAAGCAAAGAAAAATTAAACCTCTACCATTGCTCTCTAATCCAAAAAAGCAGGTTTGTGAGGATGTAGAAAGACTGTACTTTTCCTATTGTGCTTTTCCTATTACTTGTGAACTTTATCCTTATTACCTTCTATCAAGGATGTAGAGTGTCTTGATACATTATCTTATTAGAGTAAGTCTAGTAAAACCATCCAAGAATGAGCTGTCTTATTAACATGGCATTTTAACATTTATAGAACTGCCTACTTACATCTTCCTCCCACAAAGACCATGTATCTTACCCTTGATGTTTAGAGACTCCTAAAATATTATTGGATGGGTACATAAATACAGATGAAAGCCCCTCTTTTTTTTTTTTGCTTGTTTCACAAACCATCATATAAGCCATCATATTGAGTAATAAATGCTAACCCTTTTTTTCAGTATAGTTTTAATTTCTTTTCTCTCTCTGTGTTATGGGAAATTACAACTAATGTTTGATGAAAACAATAAAATAATGAGTGTATTACTTACTCAATATTAAGTTCCACTAGCATCCTTACTTTTTTATAACAACCTCACTGATATCTATGACAATTTAAAAGTAGCATGCTAACAGTAATGATTATCTGGGAGTGAGTGTATATGACTGCCACAGAATGGCTTCTTCCATATCGCACACTCCCAAAGATGGATCTATCATCTGTGACAATAGCTGTCACTCACAGATTCTTCACGTTGTTACACAAGTCATTTTTCCCTCTGACATCTGGCATTGTCTGATAAAAAAATATTTTCATTTCTTAGAATGCAAACTGCAGACCCAGTAGTCTTCAGGACCCTCTTGGTGTCAACTCTGGGAAGAAAACAATTATATCCAAATCTGAAGATCTCAAACGAGGCACAATTCCGGTAAATTCAGATAACCAAGACAAGTGCTAGTTTTATCTCATGTTTTTTAACTGAATATATTCACTATAAACCTAAAAATAGCTATCTTATAGAATATTTTAATATGGTATCTTTTTATCAAATGGCAAAGATATTAATATATACTTCTGAACATTTAAACAGGACTGCAGTACATGTAAATTTGCTACCATTACATGTAATTTGATTCCTTCTGACATGAGCCAAATCAATGTTTCACTTATCGTATGGAAACCAACTTTTATAAAAGTAAGTGATTGCATTTTTCTCTGCAATTATTGAATTATTGAATTCAAATTATTGAATTTGTTCATTACTTAGTATATGCAAAACAGAATGCCTTTGTAGAAAGAACTGGAAGTATAAGAAAATATGGTCTAAGTCCTAGCTCTACTTAACCAACTATTTGGGTCTCATCTTGTTTGTTAGTAACTAAGTTATCTCCAAGGTCCCCTTTCAGATGTATACTTTTTTTTGTCTCTCTTATTCTTTTTTTTTTTTTTGCACCTCTAGAAATAAACACTGATACAGTATAAAAGTTTGTATTTATCTTAATACTGTAGAAATCAGTTAAGAGACAAAGAACTGTAGAGAGACAATGCTTGACTCCTTGACACCATTATTAGCAAATAGAGCTAACCTGTATTATGGACTCATTGTATTAGATCAGACTTTATATACATATATATACATCCTATATATAGGATGTATATATACACACATCCTATATATAGGATGTATATATACACACACATTTATATATACTATATATACACATGCATTTATATATACTATATTTATATATATACACACATATATAATTAAAATAGGAAGATTATTTTTTTAGCCCCTAATAGTCAAATCTGTCTGACAACAAGTTACTTTAAAACTTAATCCTTTGTATTTTATATGACTTCTTTCTCTCTTAGAAGTGTTTGGTTAATTATATGAGATTTCCATTTTTTAGGTTTGATCATATGAAAGTTGCTATTTTTATAAGTCACAGACTGTTGGATATTGGCAATTTCATGTATAATGTGTAATCCTACACAAGCTCCTATATAAAGTTCATTACTAGAGTGTACCTAGCTATATGAAAGGGAGGCAGGGTTTGAGGTTTATTTTTGCTAATGATAAATCTGAAGGAAATGATTTAGAAAATTGTTCCGTTCTATAACAAGGATCTAAGTGACAATTTGAGTGGAGAAAAGAGGGATGGGTCATCATTTGAAACCACCAGTTTCATTAGAATGTTAACAAAACCAGTGTTTTTAAATCTCTCAGGTAAATCCCAATTTTAAAAATTGTACTACTCACACATGACTAGCTCTCACTGTGATTAGCATAATATATTGAAAATATATCCTGTTTTCTTTTCAGGCACGTTTTTCCAGCTTAAATCTTACTGTAAGAGCAGACCTTCAAAGTGAAAATACATCCCTGATTTTAAGTACTGGCAATCAAAAAAGAGAGGTAAGTGCAGCTCTAAGTTTTGAAAAACATTATACATTTCACTCTGAATTTTGTGACATAATGTATTATAATTGCTTATAGAACCTAAAGCAATGACTAGCTAGTCACTAAGTAACAGACACTTTTTGCTTCAAATTATACTTAATTAGCTTCGAGTGTGATTTCAGTTTTCTTTGTAAGAAACTGGGAAAAATCATGATATTTACAATTAACATGTGATGTTTGACTTTACTGCTTGTAACTATCACAATAAATTGATGTTTTTACTTTTACCTTGATAACAAATGATGCATTAGTGATTTTCCTCCTTAAAAAACTGACATTATAAAATGCAGTTGACATCTGAAGAGCAGACTTGAAAAACACTTTACAGAAAATGACTGTACCCTGTACAGAAATAAATGTAAATTTTGAAAGGTTTCCTTCATTTAGTCATTGGGAAATCTGAAGCAAAAATGAAATATTACTCCCTCATACAAATGCTTGCTTCAGTCCTTGGTAAAAATAAAATGATTTGAGATCTTTTCTCCTGTTTTATTACAAAATAAAGCCAGACACTTATTATAGATGTGGATTATATAAGCATTTCTCCTCTTATCATGCGGAGGCTTAAATATCCCATGTTGATAGATGACTTATATAATTTTTTTTGGAAGCTACCTAACATTCAGATGTTGTTTAAAAATTTCTTATTTCAAATTAATACTTATTTCAAATAATTCCAATGTTTTTGACCCCTGGTAAGTATTAACCTTTAAATAATATATGCATATAATGTTTACTTACATTTTAAAGAGCACTGATAGATGCAAAGTTGTTCCACATGCAGAGAAGCCAAAATTTTACCAGTAAGCACCCCTCCTCCCCCCAAATGAGAATATATTATATTGGAAAAGAGTACCTTTGATTCCTAGATATGTTTTGTTGAAATGTTATAATTAGCTTTATTTTCCCTAAATGTTAGTGTAAAATTCCCCATGGAATTATTATTCAGCATCTTACCATAAAGGAAAATTATATCTACATTGTTAAAATTACTAAAAGTGATCATTTTGTAATTGCGTGATCTTAGAGAAGTCACTGATCTCATCCAGATTTCAGTTTCTGTATCTGTAAGTTCAGGGAATTGTTTCAGTTGTATTTAAAATCTGTCTTGAAAGATCTTACTCTGTATGATGTACACTCATGCCAGCTTTGTGTTCCCAGAGCATCAGCAGTGACCCACACAGAGCGATCTGAGTTTGTATCATTATCCAACATTTGTAAATATCTCCCCTGTTCATTTTCTTTCTTACCTCCAATCTTCCCCCTAGCTTTAGGAATTGAGATGTTCCCTGTTACAAGCAAATACAAAAACTTGAGCTATCATCAGTCATTGATATCTAAACTGAATTAGTTTTTTTTCTCAGAAACCTAGGGATGAGGGATCCCTGGGTGGCGCAGCGGTTTGGCGCCTGCCCTTGGCCCAGGGCGCGATCCTGGAGACCCGGGATCGAATCCCACATCGGGCTCCCGGTGCATGGAGCCTGCTTCTCCCTCTGCCTGTGTCTCTGCCTCTCTCTCTCTCTCTCTGTATGACTATCATAAATAAATAAAAAAAAAAAAAAAAAAAAAAAGAAACCTAGGGATGAGACACAAGGCAGACAAGTTTCACTGTGATTTGGATGCCATGCTGAGTAGCTAGAACACCAAAAGCTGTTTACTTCAAAGTTTCGCTTCAGTTAAGACATAATTTATAGACTAAAGTCGATTGGCAGAGACAGTGTGTTATGATAAAAAGTATATGGGAGTGAATATATGCACAAAAATTCATGTTATCTGTACACTTGAGATTTGTGCATTTTACTATATGAAAATCATATGTAAATTTGTAGACAAAAAATAAAGCACATTAAAATTAGAATTAGAAAAAGACCTACTCAGGTTTTTATGTCAACAACCTGTGGTAATGTTCCAGCCTAAACTTTAACCATCATGATAATGCAGTAAAGTCCATCAATAAATCTTTAAAATATATAATACTCTTGGTTCTTACTGAGTTAAATTCACCTCTGCTCCTGAGCATTCTGATTCATAGATGGTTTATTCTTTATGTATACATTTCTAGAGCACACAATTATAAATATTTGGGGTAATAATAAATTTGACATGCTTAGAGATTTTGAATAGATGAAGGGCATTTTTAAATATAAACTCATTTTTTTCTCTGTATGTAGTAATCAGATTAAGTACATTGTTTGCTAGAAAATTATAGCCTGCAAGAACTCAACATACCAGGAGTTATAACAGGTGTTTATCAATATTAACAGTCTTGTTTAATAAATTTCAGTTTGCCATTCAAATATCCAAAGATGGGCTGCCAGGCAGAGTGCCATTATGGGTCATCCTGTTGAGTGCCTTTGCTGGATTATTGCTATTAATGCTGCTTATATTAGCACTGTGGAAGGTAAGAACCAAAGTTCCTTTGACTTCCTATTTCAACTATCAACAGCAAATTGGTGACATAAATTATTATTTATCCATGCTGTGTAATATAGTAGTATACACCCATTAAAAATATTGAAGTGGTGACCAAGACAAAAGAAAAAATGTGTATCTCAAACGTTGTGCACAACTTAATCTCAGTTTTATAAAAGAAAAAATATATCAACAAATCCAAAAATCATGATGAGTCTCTCTGGATGTTAGGATTGTAAAAGACCTTTATATGTCTATTACCTTGAGAATTATAAAGAGAACTAAGACAATAGCATTTATACTAAATTTAATAAAGAATAAAATCCCATTGAAAAGTTGAATTTAATGTTTTTCTAATGAAACATCAAATTGGTGTTTATACTAACATAATACCACTCTGTGTTTTACCAAGTTGTTTTATTGAATAGCTAAACTTTGTTAAACCAGGTTGTGGTTACATATTTATTTTTCCAATACCAGAGCAGCAGAATTCTCTTTTAATCAAATAGTTTCAATAAAAAATTTCTGTCCCACAAAATTGCCAACTATTCCTATCCTTTTTGACTCTCTTACAGTAACTAACTTTCTTTGGGGAGGGGTGGATTACACTCATAGAGGATGATAAACAAAGCCAAGTTAAAGATGTAGGTCAGTAGCACTTAGTTCAGTAAATAGCTTTCTCCAGCAAAGTCTCTAAGACAGAATTCCTTGCTTTCTCAAACCTCCAGCTCCTCCTCTCACTTTACAGGATTATCAATGCTGTGTGTGTAATACCTGGTTTTGCCACAACGTGGTACCCAAGACCTGGCTTAGTGGGGTTGAGGCTGTGCTTGAAGTAAAGAATGGTTTCTTCACTTATCTGCACCTCTATTACAGAGAGCATTTTATTGTTGATTTCTTCCAGTGTGCTCTTCTATTCTGAGCACTGCACTTGCCCATATAGTTTTAGGAGGGAAAAGGAAAGCCAGAGCTGGTACTCAGATAGGTTTTCTCTGGTGGCATATCTCTGCTTAAAACAAATATGGTTGGGATCCCTGGGTGGCGCAGCGGTTTGGCGCCTGCCTTTGGCCCAGGGCGCGATCCTGGAGACCCGGGATCGAATCCCACATCGGGCTCCCGGTGCATGGAGCCTGCTTCTCCCTCTGCCTATGTCTCTGCCTCTCTCTCTCTCTCTCTCTCTGTGACTATCATAAATAAATAAAAATTGAAAAAAAAAAAAAAAACAAATATGGTTTATTCCACTGGTTTTTTGGTCACCAGCCTGAAGGAGCATAAAGGTAAAAACAAACACATTCTTCCATCCAGTAAATGTTTTGTTGATACATTCTGCTGGCTTCTTGGATCTCTTCTGGCCCAGGAAGGAAGGTCATTTAGCAACGTTTGGACTGCTCTGACCATCTGACCAGGAGAGGTGGTTAGTTCAACCACTTCAGTGAGAGACCCAGCAATCAGAACTGTGACTTTACAGTAGACAGGAAGAGAATTAGAACAGACTGCGGGCCTTCCGCATATAAGAACTATTTAAACTTTTCCACTTTAATGTTAACATCAACCTTCTGAGAAAGACATGGCCCTGAGCCTCATTTTGTTAATGAGGACACTGACATGTACAAGAGTTAAATATGTTCCCTGAAGCCACATGATTTATCAGGTTCAGAGCAAGGACCTAAATCCAGACCATTTTACTTCGGTGCCAACACCGTTAATGAAACCCTTACTTTGTGTTCTCTCTTCCTTTTATTTGCTCTTGCTTTCCTTACAACCTTTCCAACTATGTATTTTAACTGTATCTCATATTTGATGACATTAAAACAAAGAGTAGTTAAGTAACTCCCAAGATTACCAGCTAGTAAAGGACTGGATGCAAGAGACGATCTGTCAGCGAAGCCCATCCGTTTTCAGTATCTCCCACTGCTAGAGGCTATGGGCAGTGCTCTTTATTCTGGAACTCCAGGAATTGGGTTTTGTTCAAGAGGTTCATGAACTTTCTGAAATGTATAAGAATATTTTGTTTTGGAATGAGAGTCCCTGATTGGATTCAGACTTTCAGCAGCTCCATTATACTAAAAAAGAATTAATTGCCCCTCCTCCTGCTTCAAATCCATGTTGAACTTCCCTGAAGCATGCATGTATTTGGTCTGCAATAGACTCAAAAGAGCTACTCTCATCCCCAGGGATCTTTTTAAACTAATTTGACCTGGAGCAGAAACCTCAGGACTATCCTTTCTTCTTGCTTCTTCCAAATCTGACCACTTTGGAAATTCATTGGAACTTTCAGGCTCCATACAGGGGACAGGCCAGATTCTTCCTGGAGCTATGAGTCTATTTCAAAAAACACAGTCTTTATATAATTTATCCTTGCAGTACACATGGTAGAAATTAAAGTTTTTCAAAATCTTAGTAGTAGCTTAATATACTTACTATTGAAGAGAGAAGGCTTGGGATGCCTGGGTGGCTCAGTGGTTGAGTGGCTGTTGTTTGGCTCAGGTCGTGCCCCCGGTATCCTGGGATTGAATCCCACACTGGGCTCCCCACAGGGAGCCTGCTTCTCCTTCTGCCTATGTTCCTGCCTCTCTCTCTCACTCTCTCTCTCTCTCTCTCTGTCTCTCTGTGTGTCTCATGAATAAATAAATAAAATCTTTAAAAAGAAGAAGGAAGAAGGGAGAAAAGAAGAAGAAGAAGAAGAAGAAGAAAAGAAGAAGAAGAAGGAGGAGGAGGAGGAGAGAAGAAGAAGAAGGGAGAAGGCTTTTAGGGGGCACAGGTTTAAATAGATTGAGAAACATGTTCTGGAATATAGTACCACACATTGAGGGAGAAGTCCAGTCAGGCCAATATAACCAAGAGAATGGGGATCCCTGGGTGGCGCAGCGGTTTGGCGCCTGCCTTTGGCCCAGGGCGCGATCCTGGAGACCCAGGATCGAATCCCACGTCGGGCTCCCGGTGCATGGAGCCTGCTTCTCCCTCTGCCTGTGTCTCTGCCTCTCTCTCTCTCTGTGTGCCTATCATAAATAAAAAATAAAAAAAAAAATAACCAAGAGAATGGAATGAGACTCAGCCCACAGAGGAACTCTAAGAAAGCAGAACATTTTTCTCTCTTAACTTGATTTCATACTGATGCCTAAAGTTCCATCTCTGATGATTTATTTACTAATCCTAAAGCTTTATTCTTCATCCAATATATATATCCTTGGTTGACGTGGATGGGGAATAACACCATCATTTTTTAGTCTTTTATATATTAGTTAAATTTATTCATTCAACATTTATTCCATATTATAGTCAGTAAGCACATAATTTCTACCAGGTACTGTTAAATCTGACCCTTTGCCATAGGGTTTTGAACTAAGGAAGCATAAATAAGATCTATTACTTACCAATAAGTAAATATGGAAAAGCAAAGAAGGAAAGTGAAAGTTGTAAGTCTGGACACTGAAAACAAACTTAACTTGTTTTTAATTCTGGATGGTATCAGCCCCAGCCAGTTTTAAGCTATGTACTGTTTTACCTAGTCTCCACTCTTATGACCCGATTTCCACTAACAACCTTGTTAATAGAATTAGTTTAGTGGAAAAGTTCAGATAACACAATTAAGTTTTAAAATAGAGCACTAAGTGGATCAGTCAGTTGAGCATCCAACTATTGATTTCAGCCCAGATCTGAGTTATGAGATTGAGCCCTACATCTCCATGCTCATCAGGGAGTCTGCTTGGGATTCATCTCTCTCCTTCTCCCTCTGCACCTCCCCCCTGCTAGCTCTCTCTTTCTCTCTCTCTCTTTCTCTCAAATAAATAAATAAATCTGAAATAAGAAGGACAAGAGAGAAAGAAAAGTCTTACAATTTACCACCTGTTTCTGTAAAAAGCCTTGTCTGATTTATTTTCAATTCAGAACATTGTAGGCCTGATAGTTTATGAATCCAGAACTTTTATTTTTGGCTTAAAGAGAAAAACTCTGAGACATAGAACTGCAGGACAAATTTATTGTTTTTTCATATTTTTTCATGTTTGTCTATTTGTCACCTTTTCCTCATCTGCCACCAACTAGGTTCTGATATGATGGAAGACATAAAGCCCTGCCATGGTGGAAGACATAAGGAAGTTACCGTCTTTAACTTAAAACTGCATTTTTGACCATTTATCCCATCTAAGCAGTTACTCAGTAATGATTTTTTTAAAATATATCATTCCCTTGCATAATTTACCATAATTTCATGATTAAAATTATATGGAGGTACCATACTTTCAAAGAATTAACTCATTGTCTGAACTATTATAATCTGCTCTCTAATTAAAAAAAAATACACAGACTTTAAAAAAAACTCTTGAGGACCCTTATTTTCTTTTATTTAAAATACCCACATTTTATTTTTTAAAGATTTTATTTATTTATTTGAGAGAGAAATAGATATAGCAACAGAGAATGAGTGGGGAGGAGAGCCAGATGCTGAGCTTGATGGATTCCCAGGACCCTGGGATCATGACCTCAGCCAAAGGCAGATGCTTAACCAACTGAGCCATCCAGGTTTTAGATGAGATTATTACAAAGGTCACTTCCAGCCCCTATACTTATTTTTATTATAATGTACAATAGGAAATAAATAAAGCACATAATTTTTATAATGCCCCAAATTACAAAGTATAATGAAAAGTTACCCACATTCACCTCTAGGTGAAATTTCTTCTATGTTCAGTGAGATCCTTTTCATATTCAAATGATACAGCATGTTTTTCAAGAGGTACTTCCTGTCAAACCTATAAAGGCAGATGTTCTAACACATTTAAAGTTAATCCAGACAATATCTCCCCCACCTCTCAAGCCATAGTACATGTGCCAAATTCCCCACCAGCTCTAATGACCTCAATTTATGACCATCAGTGATTTGATGGAATTTCTCTGCCATATCTGTGAGAAAAAAGATGGTGGGAAAGTGCCATTTAATGCCAGCTAACTGTAGTTTGTATGTCTTCCCAAATGTCTTCCCAGAACCTTTTAAAGTTAGTTCACTCGGGCAGCCTGGGTGGCTCAGCGGTTTAGCGCTGCCTTCGGCCCAGGGCCTGATCTTGGAGACCCGGGGTCAAGTCCCACATCGGGCTCCCTGCGTGGAGGCTGCTTCTCCCTCTGCCTGTGTCTCTACCTCTCTGTCTCTCTGTTTCTCATGAATAAATAAATAAAATCTTTAAAAAATAATAATAAAGTTAGTTCACTCCATGTACTAGTTTTTACTAGGAGACATGATTATATTTAACCAACAAAAAAGTTTAAGATGAAATAGCAATTTGATAAATGTCATTTCTTGACATTCAGTATTACTTAATAGGTCAATGAAAAAAAATCCTCTCAATTATATTAATTATTTGTATGCCCAGAATCACTAACATAGTATTAAATTAAATTTTATCCAAGTAAATTAGTATTTATTACATAAATTCAAATAATTAATTGTGTTACTATTTGGTATTTTCTCAACAGATTGGATTCTTCAAAAGACCACTAAAGAAGAAAATGGAGAAATGACATAATTAATAGGAGAAAAAAATAATAATTATTCAATGATCTATCCTCAGGTTTGCCTCAAATATGTGACAAGAAATTTATTAATACAATTAAAGACATAGTCACGTAACTTTACATAATCCATCAGGGATTAATCACTTGGAAAATAACAGATCAAAGAAGATCCAAAAACAATACCATAAAGATATATTTTATAAAATGATGAAAAATATTTTAAATAGTCATTTGTGTTATTTAAGTAAAATTACAAAGTGTTTTGAAGATGAAGAATAACATGTACACCTATATTTATATATTAAATCAGCATTCAGAGTATTTAAGGAATGCATAAAAAGATTTTTATGATCATTGATAAATTAAGCTTTTTCCATTGATTCCTGATGGATAGCCACATTCAGCATGATAGTTAACATATGTAAATGACAAGAAAGGAATTAACCGAAAACAATCACTTCTCCCTGTTCAAATGAGAAAATTGTTCTGATTAACGTATATATAAAATATGGACTGAAAATAGAATTAAGTCACAAAGAATACATTCAACATCTTTGTGTTGGGTTCTGTACTTGGGAAGTGTGGGTTTGTTTTTTTCCTAAAGTGTTTGGAAACTGTTGAGCTGATGGAAAAATCAAGCTAGACTTGCTTAAAAGCAGCTCACTGAATGGATTAATTTAAGCTTTCATAGAACATGCTTAATTTTGACATGAGCCCTAAAACTCAAAACTTTATGCTGAAAACACTTCACAGCAGTTTTGTGGGGCGTACCAGCGATTTGACATGACAAGCCATGGTATGTGTGGAATATGCTACGACGGCTTCTGAACAGAACGGGACAGTGCAGGCTGATGCCCCGGAAACGCTGAAGTCACCTTTGCTGAGAGGCTTTTGAACGTTAGGGGTCCCAGGATGTAACCAAAAGTAGGACTTTTCTCAACTCCTTGGCACATGGTTCATTTAAACCCTCAAGCTGTGAGAGTATGTTTATTTTTAATTTTTTTAAAAGGTATTTAATTTTCCAAACACATTTCTTTTTTTTTATGAAAGGCACATTCCATTTCAGTATTGCATTTTACCAAGAAGCCACTGCTTTTTAGTGTGGCATAATCATATTTAAATAGAACGCCAGAAATGTATTTTAAACAATCTTAGGCTTGAAACTTTGCCCCGACAGAGAGATATCACACCTCTGTATGAGCTTCTTTGCTCCTGAAGTAATCACTATGGTGCATCAGACTCTACTGTAGCATAATAAGCTCCTAGGTGGCTCTGTTTCTTAGGAAAGTAACAATGAATGAATGTATCATAGCTGCATGTGTGAACTACTGCTGTAAAATTTGCTGATACTTCTGCAACAACTCCATCTCACCACCTGGCTGACCATCGCAAGACCAGCACCTGTCCAGCACCTTATCCAGAAAGTCCTGTATTCTACTTATCTCAAAAGCATCAAATCAAGGGAGAAATTAAATGCTATGGATTTCACTTTTAAAACTAATTTCCAAGGAATTCTCCGAGGACTCAGAGTTGGCCTACCTCATGGTTCTCCACATCTATGTCTAAGATCCAACAACCAAAGCCATGCACCTAGGGAATGCCAAGGTCATCAATACTAGAAGGCTCAATCTTCCAGAGATTTGATATCCTCCTGCTGGCCTGTCAGTGTTCAGAAATGTCCATTTTGGGAATTTCCTTCATTCCCATTACCTGTCTCCAGGTTCAGAAATCATTCTTCCCATATGTTCTTTCTTTTCCCAACAGAATTCAGGTCTCTCTTACTCAGAGTCACCATGTCGCACAACTCCGGTGCACAGCCTGTATGGCAGCATTGCTCCAATCTCAGCACATTCTTAGAAGTTAATCTAACAGGTGAATTTAAATTCACACTTGGCCTCTATGACTGCTTGGCAAAGAATTCACATGCATTTAAACCAAATATATTAACCAGAGGGGAAAGATGGAAACAACGGCATTTTAAACTTGTTAGAAAAGACAGCCATGGGGACAGATGAAATAACTACTGATAAGCCTGGCATAATTTTTAACATAAGCCGTTCCCAGTTTTCAAGTAGAATGTTTAATGAACCAGATATCACTTTTCCCTAATACTATTATTTGTTGAGCTTTATGTGTGTATATATGTGAGCATCTGTATGTCTATGTAAACACACATGTACACACACACATGAATGCACAAACACAAATCAAATACAAAATACCTCAAAAATACCAAATGACAGCATTTGACAAAAGTGACCAAAATAAACACAAAAGCTACACCAATAAGAAAAATTTGATTCATCCATTTTCATTCATTCATTCATTCATTCATTCACTCATTCATTTTCAATAATATTTAGTTTTAGTGCATAGCTCTGCAACTATCTAAAAGATGTATATGTGGATGTTTTGATTAAAATAAAAGTCAACAGTGCAAATGTTCAGTACTAATACATAGTCAATGATTAAGAAATATACTAAACTATTATTTTATACTAAAGTACATATTAATAAGAAAAGTGAGTGCTATTTAAGACTGAGCTTATGCCAAAAACTTTTAACTTTGGTAATTTACAAAATTGATTATTTCTTCTACTGTGAACTAAAATATGTATGAAGTCCCTTTCCAGACCAAACTTAGAATGGTATATTGGTAAATTATTCAACAGCTGGGTCTCCAGGAGGAAAAATAACCCCCAATTTGTATCATTTGCCAATTTCCATGATTTAAATAGTCTTGCCATAGCCATATTCAAGCTACCAAAATAATGCTAACCAGCTTGCAAAACTCCTGAAAATTGATCTGTCAGCTCTCATGGACCAGTATAAACTGGCTTCAGCACACTATTGAAATAGATTAGGTGATAATAATAGACAATAGATAGATGATAGATATACAGAGATACATGTTAGATATATATATACATACATAAATACACACAATATAATCATATTTCAAATTATGCTTTAAAGTCTCATCTCAAGCCCAGAAGATATAATGCTACATAGTCCCTCATTCTTCAATTTCAATTTCTAGAATTATAGCCTTTCTTTAATATTAAGAAAATGATATAAACGTTCAGGAGAAGCAAGGAGTTGAAAGTAAGAAAATATAAAGGGTGACACAATGAAAGTCTGACTTTTACAGCCACAGAGAATCTATTTTACTTTCTCTAGGAATCCAGAGCTCTAGAGCAAGATTATGAAAGTTCATCCTTTGCAAATATTTGTCATTTGTGTGATCCAACTTGAAATTCAGTTGTCCAGTTTATTCGATTATTTTATCTAAGCCTTAGAGTCATGGGCAATTTAATCTCTGAATATTTCCATGTCATAAGTATGCTTAAAATGAGGCTTGTAAGGGGAGATTTTTTTTTTTGCAAAATTTGATGCTTAGTCAATCATAATAAATGTACCTACACATGCAAATACCTATAAATATATCTATTCTCTTTTCCTTTTACAAAACCAATATCTAGACTCAATTGGAAAACAAATATCTACACCAAAAGCCAAAGATGGTTGCACAGTGTTTGCCTAAGCTGGGTTGTAGTGGCTGTGAAAAGCTGTGCGCACATTCTCTCCCAGCATCCCCTGAAAAGGCCACAGTTTATGGAGTGAACAGCCACTCCTCCAGCTTCCATGCAGTGTGGTAGAGGGTAATGTCTTTGTCAGACCTGTGGTAATCTGCACCGTGTGAAAAAACTATCTAGCTTCGCACAACACTGAGAAAACTAGGGAAGACCCAGGCTCAGAACATGACTCATGCTCTAGGTGCGGTCACATTATTGTTCAAATGAAGAGGCTTCTGGCAAATCTTTTTTTTTTACAAAATAATATCCTATGCATCCTTCATTTACTTTCAGTGCTTCTCACGTCCTCTGCATTAGTCATCCCCCCACTGCCACCAAGGGAGATTTTTCAAGACTATTGGAGAAAAATCTGTTCACATGTGCTCTCTGTTTGCTGTGAATATCAGCTTCAGTGAACTGATCATTTATATGTGATTTCAGGCCTTGGTTCTCCAACACTCTAAAGGCATAACATGATATAGGCATAACGTAATGGGGACAAAATGCCTTGTACTTCAAAGAAGGAATATCTTTACCCGATTTACAACCCTTTGTGGGAGACTGTCAACAACTACACCAAAGGTTACAGGAAGGACTGGTAGGATGTGGCCATCAACACCCCACAATCCCCATCCTCAGCCATGGATTTAATAATCCAAAAAATTAAAAGAGGGCTATAAAGTCTTCAGACTGATGCTATCTTTTAATTTAATTTAACAGCAGATTTTTTAATTCAAACACAGTTTCAAGGAGAGTCCACTGGGCAACCCCTTTCATATCAAACTACTCTCCCTAAACCTTTCCTACACAGAACTTCTGAAACCACCCCTAGATGTTAATTCTGCAGTACATTGCAAAACACTCAATTCTGCTGTTTCCCAAATGGAAGCACTATTGTGCAACATCTTATGTAAAACAATAAAAATAGAGCAAATGTCTAACATTATAATCTGGTGAACAAATCAGCATCTTTGATCCTCATATTAAAATTTAATCTTGAATTTAGAAATTCCAACTACAGCCTTTTACCATCGACCTTAAGGAAACCTGAAGGAGCATATGTTGGCTCTTAAGCCCCAGCCCCATTGTCTTCTTCATATCTGACACCAGGAGGTCCAGTTCTTAACTCATGGGAATGTATAATTCTTCCTCTATAAATGTCCTGAGCTTAACCCCTGAATTCACTACACCCCAGATCAGCTTGGCCCCACCCCATATCACATAAGCACTTCTTGCCAAAAATTTACCATACTGAAAAATATGGAAGGGTGAGTTATCACTTCAAATGTACTCTGCTTTCAGATCAATTTTTCCTTTTTAAATATATTAAAACATTTTCCCCAAAACTAATGAGTTCAGAACTTTATGTAAGACTTCCTTGCATTTCCCTCCTGCCACTGGTTGGAGGATTTCAGTGCTGTGAGGACTAGGCAGGAGAAGTCAGAGCCCATTTGCAGAATCTCTCTGCCTTCTGCCTTCCAGTTGGTATCTTCTCTTCTCAAGTGCACAGTGGGGATGTTTTGTTTTGATTTGGAACTTCCTTGGCAAGGCCATTATAAGCCCTGTGCGTCTTGCAGGACTTTGGGTGGTTGCGTGTTTTTCTGCTGAATTGAGGTTTGGAAATCCTTTAATTCTCTGACACACCATGGAACTCATGACAGTAAACTAGGGACTAGTGACACTCCTAACTATGATATTTGATTTTACCATATTTCAAGTCACATCTTCATGGAAAAAAAAAAGACTAAGTGGAATTTTAGAAGCTCTTCTGCAAAAGACTGAGACTCAATGCTTAATCTTTTATTCAATCTGTGCATATAGACTGAGGACAACATTTTAAAGAGAGATCTTCCAGATAACACAGAATGAAAGCCAGGTATCCTCTTGAACAATTCCCAGTAGACATTACTTTTTCCCACCCCCCATTTTTTAAGAGAGAGATGGAATGAAGAAAACTGACATATTGTTCCTCCACAGCAGAACCCAGCAGAAGGTAAGCCCCACACAGAAACTGATCGTGGCTTTCTGAGAGATAGAGAGTAGCATGGTAGGTCCAGTGCCAGGTGGCAGTCTTCCTGTCATGCCCTCCGCCCCCCCCCCCCCCCGCCGGCCCCTGGCCAACCCCGGCAGCTTGCATCTTGAGAGAAAAGAAAATGGAGCAGGAGAGAGGAAATGAAGCTACTTATCTTTTATATATACACCCTTCCTCCTCAAAATACCACAAGCTCCCTTAGACCACATCATACCCACACACAATACTAACACATGTAAATTGTTGATTAAATAAAAGTATATTCTTACTTGCTTATTAGCTGGGGCTAATTTCCTGGAGTTTAATATACTTTGTCTCAAGTAAAAACAGTCATTTGAAGCAGCAACACATCAGGTCTTCTTCATACTGGAATAATTTCACACAGGATATCCTGATCCTTCGCATTTAATTCTGACACCTCCTGGCCTTCTTTCAGGATGCAACAGCTGTCTCTCTGCTTTCTTCATAGGAAACATTGGCCTGTGGAGAGAATGGTGTACTGTGTATTACTACTGTGAGGCTGTAAAATTGTTAGCAGACAGTATGAAGAATCGTTTCTATTTGATTAAAAAGAAAACTATTGTGTATAATAACTACTGCCCTGAAACATGTATCATATCACTCCAATAAAGTTTTCAGCATAGTCTGACATAAGATATATTGCATTGTGTATTTTTTTATTTACCTCAGAATAAACTTACTAAAATGAATAACTTAAAGGTATGTGCATTTCTATAAGACTTTTATTGGACAAATATATTAGAATAAGATGCTTTAATCTCCTTCAAAGACAAATGAAGTGCAACCTTGTAGACTCTAGTAATTTATGAGATGCCTAACTTAAACCCATTTTTAAAGATCATTTATCAGGTCATAGTCATCAAACTGATATAATTAGAAATAGATGAGATAATAAAAGAGTATTTTGAATATCCAAGATATGTTGTATCCTGCACACTGATTTGAGGTCAGAGGTTTGGTATTTTTGGTCTAATTCTTTCTTATCTTGTGCATCAGCTGCATATCATACGTCAAAGATAAAGGAGCATCCTGTCTTATCTATTAGTTTTTTTAAATGACTCAAAGAAGAATGGGATTGCTGTGATTTTAAGTACATAAATTGTATCCAAGATCAGTATTTCTTCCAAAGCTCCAACTTTTTTTAGCTCCTTAGTAGGTTTTCACTTTGATAGACTAAAAGGAAAAAACAAGCAAACTAAGTATGTCTGTGGTGTTTCCTGTACACAATACAGCAATGTGATTAGTCTTTTGCAAACTTGACACAAAAACCACAGAATCCATATTACTACATATCTCTTTCTAATGAGATGTTTTAATAATAAATAGTCTGTTGTATAACAATAGATTGGACCACATGGTGAGAAACAAAAAATACTAAGAAGTGAGGGGAAAAGGGTTATTTTTTTATTTAACTTATAATTCAAAAAAATAAAATTATTTAACATATAAGGGCTAGAAGAAAATATAGGAAGGAGTTTTAGTAGTAATCACACATGTTCATCTTATACATGTTTTCATCTTCAAACCATGCTGTAGGGTGACTGAGGTATTTTTGCAGAAGAAACAAGCTGAGTTATGAAGAGGTTATTTAGAAGGTCTTGTACTAATTTGTGTCAGCACATGTCCCCAGTGCCCTGTCTTTTCTCTCCCAAGATGACAATACACAGGGAATGTACTAGAAAAGAATCTGGATATATTTGCTATAAAATAAATGACATACATCAGAATTTGCTATTCGTAAGATCCAGAGCATAGGCGCAACATTCGCTTTCCTATGCTTTGTGGTGCCTCTTTTTACTTTTATAAAATTAATGTAATAATTCATAGGCAGATGTCAAGAAAAATGTTCACCAAATAGCAGTGATCAATGAGGACTACAGGTGACTTCTATCTTCTTCTCCAGAATAGTTATATTATTTGACATGTTTTTAAATAAGTGAGTATCCATTTTTAAATCAGGAAAGAAATAGGGTAAAAGGAAACATATACACATTGTAGACACTCTGAAAAACAGAAAAATAATTTAAAAACAGTCATTACACTAGAAAATACTAACATCAAATTGTCCTTTTTCTGAGCATACATGCTTATTTTTTACTTATTTCTATTTTGATATACTTGATATCATAGAGAACATGGTACCCTGTACCTTTTAAAAATGTAACATCCTATTTTTAATTTTTTTAGTATTAAAATGGTGATAGCCATCAAAATCTTTCCCTTACTCTGGAGCTGACAATAAGAAGAAAAACTATTCCCTCTCACATTCTAATTTAATAATCTTTATACATGCCATACTAGAATCTTCCATAGTCTAGATGTCAAATAATCACTTTTTTACCTAATTCTTCAAGCAGGGGTGAGATGGGCTGGACAGCAAGGAGTCCATAGGGGAAGATGGAAAAGACAGTCTTATCCAATAGCAAGTATGGCTTCAATGATTATGCAAAATCAACTGGGATATTTTATTAACAATCCTTGAAAAAGATTTTTTTCCAGAAACAAGACCTGTCATCATTATATCAAAAGTATTACAAGCAAATGAAGTCAGTGAAGGGGAAACAGGACCAAACAAAATGTGAGACATAGAAAACACACAACAACTTGGCAAATGTTATTCCATCCATATCACTAGTTATGTTGAAGGTGAATTGTCTAAACACTCAAATAAAAAAAAAAACAGAGATTGTCAGTCTGATAAAAGAATAAAGTCCATTTATGCGCCCTCTAGAAGAGAAAGACTTTAGATTCAAAGGTACAAATCAGTTGAAAGGGAAATGATGGAAACAAAGATACACTGTGCAAACAGGTACCATAAGAAGACTGGAGATGGCTGTATGAATATCAAACAAAATGAACTTTAAGATGTATGCAATACCAGACTTGGAAAGAATCTAATTCTGTGAAAAAGAAGGAGATCCCTAGAATTCTTCTAAGTGTACAGAAATCCAAGTGTATACTTGAATTGAATTTGATGTATTGCAGATTTTCAAGAACACATTGGTGGCTGAAATGAAACTTTCTGTGTGGATTAGAGCAGAATCATGGAGCCATTCCACTCTGAGAATTGAGTCTTAAATCAATGGGTAGGGTCCCTGACCTGCACAAATTCCAGCTACAATGGTCCAATTCCTCCCTTATGGCAGAAATAATAGGGCAAGCACCATTGTCTGTAGGCACCCAGGCTGCCAGCCACTTCACAGATGAATGCAGTTTGGTCATGTGCCAGTGCTCCAGTTAGTACTTGACTGGCAAGAACTGGCTTGAATTAATAAAAGCAGCATTGAAACATCTGCAGGTTTGGTCTTTAGCTTCCACTTTGCTCAGCTATTTTTTTGTTTTGTTTTGTTTTTGTAGTATCTTTCAACCAAGCATGTGTGGCATGAATTCATTTAGATACCACAATCCTGAATGGCATTCCAAAAACAAGAGTGGAAATGCCTCAACCTGGTAAATAAAGAATCATATCCAGAATTGGTCATCAGACTGTAATTAGTGGAGCTGGAAGTTAGCCATACCCCAGACTCTAACCATCCTCGATGAAATGCCCTTGGCTCTTTAGTTTCACATGCTGAGTCTCTCATTTTCTATTTTCTTCCTTCCTTTGCTCTCAGACTTTTATATTCTATTAGCACCCAAGTACCATCTGCTATTCCTTTTCATTCACTTTTCAAACACTTCTTTCATTCCTACCCATTCTGCATACTTCATCATTATAGGATGGGTAAATCTGCAAAGATTCCAATTAGTGTATTATTTGACAGCACAGCAGTTTTCCACCTTCTAAGATGGACCATATCTTCATGAGTGAAGATTGTATGTTTAAATGAAGAGTCATTTGTATTCTATAAGAGCTATAAGAATTGGCACAAGTGAAGCAGGTAATTTTGAGTGGAACTGATGGGGCTGGGTGAAGTATCCCATTTTTCTAAGAGGAGAGAAAAAAAGGGAAGATCAACATTTATTGCCTACATGCCACATAACAGACAATTCTCTAACATGTCATTTCATCTTATCACTAACACTGTGGTGATACTATTATTATTTTTGTTTTACAGGTGATATAACTGAAACTCACAGGAGTTAAGGGGCTACTTCAAAGTTATAAAGCTAGTAAGTGGTGATGCTGAAATAAAAACCAAGTTCTATCTGGTTCCAAAATCATTTCCCCCAACTTCAAAGGCTTCAGAAGTCATGGGAATAGAAATGAAAACACAGAGGTGCAAAAGAACACATATCAATATTTGTAGTAACTGGTGCATAGTAGATACTCAGAAAATATTTGTTTATTATTAAATGAATGCAAGAATTGATAATCTGAGTAAAGTTTTATTTATCTAGCTATTTTATCTCTTTGGGAGGAAAACTGTGAACATATAATATGGTCACTAATCGTAGACTCTTAGATTTGAAGGCAATTTAAAAGTCATCTAGTACTGGAAATTTCTGTACAACCTCGCTGATAGTGCGATACATATTATATAGTATGATAGCAAAATACAACATAGCTATGATGCATTTTGCAATCTAACAATCATTATTCATAGTGACAATACAAATGGGTTCTTGATAGAATTATGAGAGTTTATAAAGTGAAAGAATGCATTTTAGATAGACTATATTAGCTCACGTATGGCACTGCAAGGGGTCAAGAAATCAGTACCACTTATTTAAGATTTTAGATACAATAGCCAGTTCTTGGAAATTCTAATTCTCTTGGCTTTTTTGCTGGCCTTAGTCACAAGCCAGTTTATTGCCCTTTACAGAAGGACATCTGTGTCCCATGCTTGAAGAAGTTGGGTAGAAAGTCAATCTGTCCTTCTTTTTAAAAAATCAGAATTATAAAAATGTCCCAGAATTCCTTCCTCCCAGCAGACTTCCACTTACATCTTATCTGTCATACAGTGTTACATGACCATTCCAAATTGCAAGGGAAATCGAATATTTAACTTCTAGCCTCTATAACAGAAGTAAGAGATGAGTTGGGAGGAATTGGGTATTAAATGATTAAACTCATAATGTCCATTCAAATGGTATTTCAAATATAATCAACATGATTACTATCAAATTTATTCTTATATGAATGGAACTGAGGCCAGGAAGGATCTCTGAGAGCCTTTCAACTCCCAAGTGCTATGAAAGTACAAAGGAAAAATTTTAAATATTTTTCAAGATGATTTAACACATGTTCCTCATAATATATCATGAATCTATATAGTGTCTTTGTAAGATTTATCTAACATTTAAAATTCTAAAGCCGTACATTGTTTTAAAATTAAGACTTTATTCATTTATAAAATATTAATTTAACAAACATGTATTAAGTATCTACTGTATGCAAGTAATTCACTTGAAAACTGAGGAGCAGTCCCCATTCTCTCAAAGAGACACCAAAAGACGGTTTTTATCTGAAAGCCATTCTTTGCTGACAATTCTTTGGAAAATGCTTTTGGCAGAGTTGTGAGTTAAAGGTGTTGACTTTCAAGCTCCAGTCTCTCTTTCTCAAGGAAGTCCTACTGAATGGCTCACTATGATTTCTCCCTTCTCTAAATTCCCTCAGTAATTATAGTCTGTCCCTGTCTTTTTGGCACTAAATGACATTTTAATTTTATGCATACACATTTACCCATATATACCTGTTCCAAGCTCTTCTGTAGATAAAACTGGCCTTCCATTAACAGTTACAAATATCCTTGGATGTATCCAACCCTTTGTTCTTTGACCTTCAGTCTACCTATTCCTGGCCCTTAAAAATACACTCCCTCCAATTCTTTCTGGAATACCCAAAGACTGTCTCATGTTCATGAGTACAAGTTCTTGGTTATCAAGTGGTGTCTGTCATTTTCTTCCCCTAGTTCTTGCCAGTGTCATCTTTTGCTGATGGCATCCTCAATACAAAAAGTGCCTTGCTATCATCTCTTCTGAAATGGGGATGAGAATACCTTCCTTTTGTCTATATTTCTCTCAGATACCCTTGTGGTCCCAATCCTAAAGACAAAAACCCATGCTTTCTATTTTAATCCACCAACAGGAGCCAGGACAGACACTTTTCTGTAATGGAAGTTGCCCTCCTTTCAGATGCCAGGTCTTGCTTTATATATCTCTTCCATTAAGGTGACTCCATTTATAAAACTCCTCAACCCTGAATGCAAACAGACTTCCAATGAATTCTCCCATAGGTCCTTCAGACTTGCACAGGCAAAGTCCAAGCAGAGGCCCTTATTACCTGAGTATGTCTTACCCTACAAGTCTTCCATCAACTTCCAGAGGTCAGGAAGCATTGTACTTCTGTTTTGCCCTGCCTCTGCTTTCTGTGCAGTAATTAGCCACAGTAGGTACTCCATAAACATGTGCTGGGTTGAATGTGACCAGATCTACTTAGCATAAAGAGAGTAACTTTTCTGACTGCGCAGAATTCAGAAGTTAGCTAAAGGCAAAAATGAAAATGAATGCAAGATTTTCCCAGAAATGTTGATTGAATTGCATTTGATGGCATTGGCAGGAAGGCATCCTTGAACTGATACAAATAATAGAGGAAGAGGCATCCTAGGGCTACCTACCTCTCCAATGAAGCATTTGCTTTATGTTTAAGTATTATTTACACTGACTATGAAAAGAAACATCCATTCTCTTTAATCAATTTTTAGTCAAGTCAGGCAAATGTGCTTACATTGAAAGTGCCTTTTTAAAGATGTAATTAAATATGAAGAATTAGTCTCTCTTCTTTCCTTTCCTAGACATTGTAGCATAAACATTGGCATTTTGTTTCCTTAACTCACATTCTAATTTCACTTCCCCCAGAGCTCTTTCCCCAGATGGCGTTTCTATAGCCCAGACTTTACCCCACCTATCTCTTTCTATAAACCTCTCTTTTTACTTTGGGTTTTAAAAGTTTTAAGTCATGATAGTTCAGATACTTACATATAGCAGTTTATCCTTTTCAAACCAGCAGTTCTACAGGTTGTGAAAAATGTACAAAATCATGTAACCACCCCACAATCAAGATATAAAATATTTCTATCCTCTAAAAGTTTCATTATGCACCTTTCAGTCCTTTCCTCTCCTTGTCCCCAGCCCCCTTAATGGATCTGAGTTCTCTGTCGATTTACTTTTGCTTTTTTCAAGGTCATATCAAAGAATTCATAAAGTATCTGCCTTTTCTCATTCAGCAAAATGTGTTTGTGATTTATCCCTGTTGTTTATATATCATTGCATTCCTTTTTACTGCTGAAGAGTATTCCATTGTATGGATGTATTTTGTTTTTATTAGTTTTTATTGTCTTTGAAAGTTACAGTCATGCTGGGCTGGAGGGCACTGTGATTGTATTAGAGTTGGCTGTTTTTGTTTTGTATTTCCTATGAGACAATCTGGCCTTGAAAGAGAAAAATGCCTAGTACTCAAAATAGTTTTATGCCTTGTAGTGCCTGAGCTGAAATGTATTCAGATTTTATATGCTGCATAAAAAACCTGATACATGTATATGATTCCTATCCTTATAAAGCAGTTTTGAAGAGTGCCATCTGAAATTTTGTATCTCAAAGTATAATTTGCCACCTAATATAGTGGAAAGACAATGAACTACGGAGTCAGAGTCTTGGGTCAGCATGCCCACTCTGGCACTGCTAGCAGCATTTGCTTGGACAACTGTCCTGACCTTGGCTTTCTAAGAATGAGCCTCTTCACTCACACAGTGGAGAACATAATACCAGCTCATAAGTTGTGATGAGTAGCTAAAATAAGATAAATTTGAAATAACAATGCATGTGCATTCTTAGCACTTGGTACACAGTAGTTATCTTACTCCCCTCTTCTCAGCTCCTCATCCTGAGTAGTCTCTTTAATATATATAGATTTTTAATTTCTATGATAATTTAGGCTAACAGTTTAGGCCTTTTCCTTTAAATTCCGAATAACTTATTTAAACTATCTTAAATGATTTTTTTGTAATTCTTACTGTGGATGGCAATAATAAATGATTACTTTTTACAAATAAAAACATGCTCATTTTATTTTTGCCAGTTTATAGAACTTACATCTATATTCTAAACATGTAAAATAGCAACAGCCAGGTTTTGTTTTGGTTCAAATTAAGTCATATATTAATGTACAGAAAATGACTCCGGAATTGGTTGATCTAATCTTTTCTGATCAGCCTTTATGTTTGTCACTTATCTTCTTCTTCATCCACCTATTCATTTCTGCAACCTACAACCCAAAGATGATAAATACAGGAAGTTCTGCTGCTTTGCTACAAATATGGAGAGCCAGTAAGAGGAGCATTTAAGGTAACACAAATTTGGGGGTGGGGATAGAAATAGACTATAATAAAAAATAAAAGGCAAAAAAAAAAAAATAAAAGGCAATCTTTATGCAGTAATGTATAATGTGTCTCAGCCAGAAGATTCTCTGCCTGAGGCATGCAGTAGTTAGCTTATAGCATTACAATAATGTTTCTCTGGCTCAAGTCCTACTTAGAGATGTATAGGAACTCCAGGCCTAATGCTTTGCTTCTGATCTCCTACAGGTTACTAGAATGTGTATCTCGCAGATATCAATTAGCAGCAACACTGTTTTCCTATCATCCTTTTCCTCGGCTCCTCTAACTACCATGATGGTCCCAACTTTCAACCCAGATGGCATGGCATGGTGCCCTAGTCATTGTGGTTTTCTCCTGCTCTTGGTTTTGATCACTTGTATATGCTTGGTGGTTTGGGGAAGGAAAAAACTTTTCTCTCTGCTCTCCTAGGTGTTAGGGCTAGGGCCCTATGAGTTGGATGCACAAAGAACAGATTAACAAAAAACAAAACAGAAGCTTAATAACATATTCATCAAGCATACACATGGGAAACTCAGTGATGGTAACTCAAAAGGGTGGTTGGAAGTTGGAGATTATAGAGCATCTTAACAAAGAACAATTTTATAAACAAATAACAAGACAAAGAAAAAGTGGTTTAGGCTTTTAGGGGTAGCACATATGGAAAGATAAATATATGGAGAAACTCATGAAGGTTAAGGGCCAGCGCATAAGGTTTGTTTTGCAGATTTCTCTGGTGTGCTCTCCAATCTAGAGTTGTCGCTGGTGACTAAGAATTGACCTGCCTTTCTTTTGGAAAGGAAAAGGGAGAGAGATTTTCTTGCATCTGCTTAGTCTCTATCTCTTTTAGCTAAAAAAATATAAAAAAATATGCCACATATTTTGGGCATATTTTGGGATAACGTACTCTGAACACTTTCGGTGGCTTCTAACTTCTAGTCATTCCCGCCTCTGGTTTATGATCCAGTAATGCTTGTATTGAAATGAGAAGAGTATTTACCACTCCACTTGTGTTATAATTTAGCCAAAACTGTATCACTATCTTTTACTCTATCCCTAGAATGTTAGTACCATTTTTACCATTTTGCTTTGTAAGCCTTTTAATATCCACCCACACACAGTCTAGGATTTAGAACTGACACCTTACTTTACTCAAATTAATCTTGCCCCTTGAAAACCTGTTTCTTGGATTAATGTTTTATACCTTACACTCCCTCCCTGGAAGTCTAATACCTCAAATAGATGTATGAGTCTACCAGGCTAACCCTCCAGTCTTTGTTTAGGGGAAGGACACACAAATATGCATGCGTACATGAATACACACACACACACACACACACACACACACACAAACCCCTACACAACTATCTGTATTTTTAAAAATCTTTTAATAGTATTTAAAAGTATCTTAAAATATAAATATGTAATACCAAGACATATCAAATTGAACAACTTAAATATGTACAGTTTATTGTGTGTCAGTAATACCTCAATGCAGCTGTTAAAGAAAATACAAACATAATCACCATTAAAATCTTATACTAAAATATATATATATATAAACATATGGAAGAAGTTTGTACTAGGGCTGGAGATGAGTTTTAGTCATATATGTCATGTGGAAATAGGTAGTTAGGGAAGGAGAAAGTGGAAAATGGGAAAGAACAGAAGCCAAATTGCATGGAAATATGGTGGAAAATTTTCTGAGCCAGACTCAAAAGCAGAGCCGAAGATCAAGAGGAAATAGTGTTTCCGGATACAATGTCGTAACTTGTTTGAACACTTCGTGACCTTTCTACCCTGGACGCAGTTATGCTTCCTGGGAGGGATTGGAGAGGGAAGAATGGGCTACAGGTAGATCTGACTGGATCTTGTAATGCACTGGGGCATAAGCAAGCCTTCTGGGGATTCCCTCTAAGAGAATGTCAGTCTACAGGGAGGTAGCAGCCTCCTTATTTTAAGGCAGAGTCTTAAACCTGCCTTAAAGTAAACCTGGCAACATGAAGTCTGAAGTCATCATTAGTTGACAAAATGGAAAGGAATCTATGCTTATTTAGTGATTATGGAGGGCACGGCCTGCCAGGGGCCAATAGCAACACGCACTGACCTCCCAGTGCATATGTGTAAGTCATAATCCATGGACACAAAAAATAGCTCATGGGTGAAGGGCCCTACTTACATAAGTGGAAACAGTGAAAGGAGGACACTTGGGCATTTGAATGAGATCTCTTCAGAGACTGGCAGGGCTGTTGAGTTTGTTTATCTGTGTGAAAGCCACTACCTCTATGTGTATGTCATGGGGCACAACTCTAAGTAGTAAGTGAACTACATTGCCATACTATACCATATGGAAGTGTACGGTTTTATAGGCTTTAAAAATATTGGGCCTCCACAAATTTAAGCCTTGAAACATCTTCATTTACCTTTGAATCTAGAAGTTTTTGATGGAAAATGCCATTTTCCATATAACTGTACTTTTATAAAGGTTCATAACAAATCTAAAGAAAAATGTGCCTAAAGTTTCTTTCATTCCACTATATGGCATAAACTAGACCAAACTCCCATATTCTCTACTTATATATTTCATATGATTTCATCTATAGCAAGACTCTGGAGATAATATTTGGTAATGAGATTTCAAGCTCACAAAGACAGCCAAATAGCATATTGTTCCCACCATAGTGCCTAGTCTATTACTTTGCATGTGGTAGATATGTGTTAGGTAAATGAATAAATGGCAAAAGTGATGTTTTTACAAGATTCCCAACTTAATCCAAGTGAAGGATCATGTTAGAAATTTTAAAAATGTAAGAGAGAGAGAGAGCTAAGAAGTCTAGAGGAGAATTAATGCAGGAAACTTCAAGACAAATACTAGAAGACCATAAGGTGAACCAAAATTATGAGCCAGGAATAGATGTTTCACTTTCTCCTATAGCATAATAAAGGATGTAGAAGCAGAAAAGATTTAATGATTAAGACAGAGGTTCCTGGCAAATCTAATTTCCTAATCCATTGAGTCTCTCCCATCTTCACTGATTTCATTCTTTTGATGTGTAAACAAAGCTCATTCTCATTGACCTGCTAGTCAAAGAAATCCTAATGGCAAAATTGGCTCCGTTTGACTTTTTTATGTTAAACGTTCAAAATATGTTTCCGTCTAAAAAGACAGATTCCAACCTAACTGGCTAATCAAAATTACTTCAAATAAAACAAGAGTTACTGTGATTCATAGGATGTACTATAAGTTAAATTGCAAAATGATTGAGAAAGGAAGGGTCTTGGCTTCAGAAAAGAATAAAAGCTACCTGCAGGGGACGCCTGGGTGGCTTAGCGGTTCAGCATCTACCTTCAGCTCAGGGTGTTATCCAGGGGTCTTAGGATCGAGTCCCACCTCAGGCTCCCTGCAAGGGGTCTACTTCTCCCTCTGCCTATGTCTCTGCCTCTCTCTCTCTCTGTGTCTCTCATGAATAAATAAATAAAATCTTAAAAAAAAAAAAAAGCTACCTGCAGGATCAAAGATTGTGTATTCTTGGCAGAGGACCTAAGAAAAAAGATTGTCATGGTGAGTGGTCTTATGAGTGTGTCAAATTGAAGAAGATCATGTACTGAGTTAAAATTAGGTCTCCTAGAATCAGGACTAGAGACATGCCATGGAAACTACAGGCACTTACAGTTTGAAGATTTAGGGCCATGGAAGTGATGAGGAATTAAAGGGGAAATAAGTCCACAATGAGGAGGATGGAGCATGAGGAGGTACATGAGGGAGGCAAAGAGGAGGTACATACAGGGAGGCAAAGCCAACAACTCACACCATTGCTCAAAGTTATATAAAATGAACTGTGTTCTTGCTTTTTCTAGGCTCCACTTTAGGTCCCTTAGACCAGGCTGTAATTAATTCACATCTTTGGGTTCTCTGAAATTTC
Organism: Canis lupus familiaris; assembly: GCF_011100685.1. Taxonomy (NCBI): domain Eukaryota; kingdom Metazoa; phylum Chordata; class Mammalia; order Carnivora; family Canidae; genus Canis; species Canis lupus. Next base: position 63,200,779 of record NC_049225.1, on the reverse strand, counting down.
CTCATATCCTTTCATTTCTTTGACTTAGGCTAGTTTAAGTAAGTTTGCTCTTTCCTCCTTGAAAAATACATTCATTACTATCTATATCTCTAACTGAAACACCCAAGTTTTCCAGAGACAGCAGAGTGACAAATAGCCATAGAGCTGGCTTGATTCATCATAAGATACATTTCTTGAAGGGCACCTGGGTGGCTCATTGGTTAAATGTCTGCCTTGAGCTCAGGTCATGATCCCAGGGTCCTGGGATTGAGCCTGTATTGGGCTCTCCACTCAGCTGGGAGCCTGCTTCTCCCTCTCTCTCTGCCTGCTGCTCCCCCTGCTCATTCTCTCTCTCTTTCTCTCCATCTCTCCACCAAATAAATAAGTAAAATCTTTTTAAAAAATCCCTGAAGTACAACTGAATAAAGTTTTCCCTTTATTGAGCTTTTCCATGTTCTAAGAGACAAACTTCCTAACTTCTTCTTTTCTCTGGTTCATTTTAATAGATGTTAGTTGAATAAATGTGTTTATTCATTACTGGAAGAAACACTTACTGAGCAACAACTCTGTGTCAGGCCCTATTTTGGAGACTGTGAGTAAAGTTAATGAGACATGGTCACTGTCCTAAAGGATCTCCAATAAGAAAAAAGAAAATATTAGGAGGATACAGGGAATTAATTTCATGTAATGGTCAGCCAGGTCTCTCAAATGACTGGAAACAGAAAACAGAAAGATAAAAAGAACTAAAGCAATCCCTCTCTCTCTCTCTAATGTATTAATGCTTCAGTGACTTGGTCTCTCCTTTCTGTTTTCTTTTTTCTTTTTCTTTTTTTTTTTTTTGAAGTGGACATAACATCAAGACTTTATTGTCTTCATAATAAAATATGAAGTTTAGAACTGGATCACTTGGCCCTTTCTCTTCTTATCTCCTCCCAGTTCAAAATGCTTGCATCTCTTAATAGCCAGCATTCTCTTAGATCTGCAGTTGGGCTCAACACATTCAAGCCTCAGCACAATCTTCTTTGTAGTTTTAGCCTTTTTCCGGAAAATCGGCTTAGTCTGCCCACCATAGCCACTCTGCTTCCGGTCATGACGCCGCTTTCCCTGGGCATAAAGAGAATCTTTGCCTTTCTTGTACTGTGTCACTTTGTGGGGTTGGTACTTACCACACTTCTTGCAGAAAGTCTGGCGGGTTTTAGGAACATTCACCATCATTGCAAGACGATGTGGTCAGCAAAGATCCTCTAGAATCTCTGTACTATGAATACAACTTTCTAGGAGAAAATCTAATCAATGCAGTTTGGGCCAGGTGTCTCTCCATGTCACTAGGAGGCAGGATGACTTCCAGAAGGAAATCAGTGGACAGAGCTGGCAGGTTGCTTTGCGTGTCTGCCACACACATGAAAACAAAGACAGCTAATGCTTGTAATGCTAGAACAGAAGTATGAATAAAATGCATAGATGGATTGATGGTTCCAGGGACTAAGGAACGTAGAATTATTTTAGTTTTATTTGTTTTCTTTTTAAGTTGAAAGTATCTGTTTTATTTTTGGATGTCACGCAACTCAAGAGATGCCGGGAGACCTGTTGGTGAATCAAATGCAATGGATTCTGAATTTTACTCAGTCTTGTCATGGATTTACTGGGTAACATTTGAGGAGTCACTGGTTACTTCTTTGCAAATTTTCTAAGAGTTACATAGAATTTCACATTCCCTACCCTTTTCAGGTATAGGGAGAAGAATGTAGAACTCTTCAGAAATTCAATTTAGTGATAATTTTTAGGAACTACTTGCCAGGTACAGGACTAGACGCTGGTGATGGAAACGGAAGTTTCAGAGATCCAGCATTTAAGTGAGAAGGTAGAGTATACACCCATAACTAAATTCAAGTCATACCATAATACACGCAAAAGAAAGAGTTTTGGTATGAGCGATAGCAGGGGCAGGTCGAGGTTCAACTGGGAGCTTAAACACTAAGGTGCTTGGACTTCATCCTGTAGACTTCCCAAGATTTTCAGCAAATTAATCCTGCATTTTGGAAAAAATAACTGTGATGATGGTATAGAGTATATCGCAGATAGGAGGGGAGGAAGCAGAGAGAGATTGCATAGGAGACTGACACTGTGAGGAAAGAGCAAAAGGGCTTGAACTAAACAGAGCAGCATTGGCAGAGGAAGTAGGAAATGGATAGACCACCACGTTAAGGTTAAGGACAGAGCTGAGATGGTGTGGTGGCAGGAAGGCCTGATGGTAGTCCTAAGGATGGAAAGCAGAGGCTTCTAGTTTAGGTGATTGTACATGTTGGAATTAGATAGGCAAACACCTGGATTTGAAGATAAAAAAAGGTCATAGAAAATGCTGGGGAAAATTCTTTCAAGCCTCCTCTCCGAAAGACTCCAGCCTAGAGTTGGAAAGAAAAGAGTGGGGAGGCCTTACTCTATCCCTTAGAAGTTCTCAGAATGTGGCCCCTCGATGTCGCAAGACCCTTTTGGTGGTCAGTAGGTCCAAAATATGTTTATACTAATACTGAGATATTATCTGCATTTTTCACTGTGTTCACATTTACCCTATGGTACAAGAACAATGATTAGTAAGAGTAATTATTGCATTCTTCACCACTGGATACTCAGAGAAAAAATGAGAGGGAGAGGGTAAGGGGAGGGAGAAGAAAGGAAGGAGGAATTATGGGGGAAGAGGACAGAGTAGGGGAGGAGGAAAGGTGGGAGGAAGGAGAGAGCTAGTTTCACTTAGAATGTCTGTAACAGGGCACGTGGGTGGCTCAGTCAGTTAAGCATCTGACTCTTGATTTCAGCTCAGGTCATGTTCTCAGGGTTATGAGATCGAGCTCTGCATTGGGCACTATGCTAAGCATGTAACCTGCTTGGGATTCTATCTCTCCCTCTCCCTCTGTCCTGACCCCCCATTGTGTTCCTGTGTGTGAGCTATCTCTCTCTAACAACAAAAAGGATGTCCTTGACAAAGCAGTAAAAATTAACTACCTTTATTAAATCTCAACCCTTGAGTACATGTACTTTAAATATTTTGCATGAGCAAACCTGGGAATACACATTAAGCACTTGTGTTGCACCCGGAGTCAAGATGGTTGTCTCAATGATTCATAAACCAAACTAGCCATGTTTTTTTCATGGAACACCCATTTTACCTGAAAGAACAATTGATAGACAGACTATGATTATTCAGGCTGGGGTATTGGGTAGACATTTCTCAAAAATGAATGAAATGGTCTTTTATTCACATAGAACCACTGATAGTATGTGTTGCCAATGATCAAATCCAAGCTTTCAAATGAAAATTGAAATTTTGGAAAATGTGTATGTGCTAGCATGAGTCTGACAGCTTCCCAAAATGTAAAGACTTTTGTGATGAGCTAGGTGATATGATTTTTTTTTACATTGTGTGCTGAAATGCATCAACAATTGGAAAATCTGCACAACTCAGTGAACCAATATTTTTTAAATGACCAGTGTATGAGGGGACAAAACTTTTGCAGGGGTAAAAGATCTACTCAAAGTGCTCAGTAGGCCGATGAATTTTAATGCACAACATGTTGGAGGAGGTTATGACTGATTGATCTGCAAATTGGACTCAGGACATTGGAGGCTCCTTATCCCCTCCCCTATCCTTGAAATGTAGAAGCAACATTAGGGACATGGCTTTGAGAAAATAATGTGTTATTGAGACTATATGAACTGTATATATGACTAAATCCTGCCTGTTAGGGGCTCTACATAAACTTAGGATGCTGGCAGCAATGTGGAGAGTCACTCATCTTGCGGCCACAGACAAACCTAGCATGTAAGTTCCCTTGCTTGTTAAAACTGCAACCCCTCAATCTGAAGATGTCTGCCTCATTCCTCTCTCTCCTTGCCCTCCATGTATGGGGGCCAGCTTCAAATTTCAACCCCAGGGACTCCTGAGGTTGCAAATCGACACACTAGGGTAGGCAAAGGTTATTGATGTGGTTTCAGATTCCACATTGGAACTAGTCTTTAAGAAGCTACCACTTGTTGCATTTGGGGACAGTATCAGGTGTATCCACAATTATGTTCTGTTTTTTCATCTGCATCTGTGTGATACCAGATTAATTCCAAATTATTACCAAATTAATATAATTTCACTGAAACTACACATCAGAACATATTGGATGCAGGAGCAGATATGAGAAATCAAGTGTTTATTTTTTAAGCCAGACATTAAAAAGATTGGCAAAAATGTAAGACAAAGCCATTCTTCTCATGATTTATTTACTTGGGGGAAATATGGGTTTTTTTGTAGAATATGTTATTTATGTTAATACATAAGACCCTTATTGTTGAATTAATACATAAATACATAATATATAAATATTAGAGAACGTATCTGTTCCAATTTCTTGCATGGTAAATACAGGTAGCAATAATCCACATAAACAAAACTTCTTTGGGATCCTCCATATTTTTTCCAGCCTTAATAAGGTATAATTGACAATTACAGTTTGTATATATGTGTATAAATATGTGTATATACACCATTAGGGAAAAAATAGATAAAATGATCTGATTATCACAATCCAGATAATTAGCATATCCATCACTTCACATGGTCACCATTTTTTTGTTTTCGTTGTGAGAACACTTAAGATCTACTCTCTCAGCAAATGTCAAATATACAATACAATATTATTGACTGTAGTCACCAGGCACCCAGGACTTATTCATCTTATAACTGAAAGTTTGTACCCTTTTACCAACATCTCCTCATTTTCTTCACCTCCAGGCCCTGGTAACCACCATTCTAGTCTCTGTACTATGAGATGGCTTTTTTAGATTCCACATGTAAGTGAGATCATGCAGTATTCGTCTTTCTCTGTCTGGCTTATTTCACTTAGCATAATGTCCTCCAGTTTCATCCATCATTGCAAATGGCAAAATGTCCTTTTTTGCAGCTGAATAATATTCCAACATCTTGGTCCTTGTGCACAGAGGTGAACTACCATGGTGCCACAAGCATGGTTGCTGAGGAGGCATTGTGGCTGGGGCCACCATCCACTTGGTGTATGACTAGAAGTTCCTGGGGCCTAGCGAAAGAGCCAGACTGTCCTTCAGAAGTCTAAGGAGGTAGCCCCACCCCAGTCATGAGCCAATTCACCCAGTACAGGCGTGAGCAGACCAGTCTCAAGACACCCCAAACCCCAGTCCCTCCGAAGTTTAACTCTCACATCTAATAAGTCTTAGAATTCAGGCATCATTCTGCTGATGTTGGCTTTCTCGGTAGCCCCCTCCAAGGCCCCTAAGTACTCCAAGGAGGGCTGAGAATACCTGAAGGAGCAAATCAAGTAGCCTGTCAGAGGAGGCCACCTGCCCCAGAGGCACCATAGACCTGGAGACTCCAGAGTGGGACTGGGACTCCACCCCAAGGGCAGTAAAGGACTTTGGAAGTGTTAGAAAATATCTATTTCACCATCTTTTTATCCATTCATCTGAGATTCTCAAAAATTTTAAGTATAAAGGGCTCCTTGAGACCAAAGAGTTCAAAAAGCCCTGCCTTGATCTTATTTCCTCCGAATGTGTGTCCAGCACAGTTATACCTAGGCAGAATAGTTCCTAGGAAGATTAAGGCATGAGTTCTCCAACTATTTTGTCCCAGGAACATTTTATACTTTTAAGATTAATGTGGGGCAGGAGTCAACTCTTTGTTTCTTGAACTTTGAAATTTTTGCCTACTCTGGAAAAATTTTGCTCCTGATCTATTCTCTACCTCATGCCGGCATAATGCTAATTTGTCCCGTTGTGAGCACAACAGCAAAGAAGGGAGCATTTGCCTCCCCAGCACCCAGAGACAAAGCACAGATCCTCCTCTCACATGAAGGGAACTACATCGCCTCCCAAACAAGGGTCTGTTCCAAACACTTACTCACATTTCAGTGAGTCAGAAGGAAACAGACAGATATTCATCTCCCTCAAACTGGCTGACTTCCTGTAAGAAGCCTGTGAGGAGAGTCAAGGTTGGGTGTCAGGGTTAGTAAACGGCCACCTGAGAGCTCTCAGGTGTTAGCGGGAGTCTTAGTAAGCAGGTGAGTACCACAGACAGGTCAGGAAAAAAATGCCTTCAAGTGTTTCTCAGGATTAGTAAGCAGGATTAGTAAGTGATAAGTAAGAAAACAGGAAAGAACCAGCGGCTATACAGTTTGAATTCAAAGCTCTAAAGTTTATAGTCATGAGGATAAGCAGTAGCACCTGATGAATACCAATTTAGTGTTTTAAAAATTCAAGACTCTGGACTCCGCTATGGTAAAGGAAAGCATTTGATTTAGACCAATCAATTAAGTCCTCCCATGGTAAACTACTTTACTTCCGAGTGGCAGTATCCTAGACATCCCATAGTGCTCTATTACCTGCCCCATAAAGATTTGGAATGGTGATAATAATAATGATTAGTCTAATAGCTCCTTAAGTTTGATTTATTAAAACATCTGATTATTTCATAAAAATAGTCACTGGAAGAATTCTGGTTTCAGCAACATGCTGGGAATTTGTAGGCTTTTGGAGGGAAAAAAAGTCAGATTCAAAGAAAAGTGAATATCCTATTTCTTAGGTTGGTATGTAAAAATCCCAGATATGGTTACAGAATGTTGTTTTTTCCAGATCTGAGACTAAAAAAAAACAAAAAAAAAAAAAGGAATAAAATGGTCATGGTGTAATACAGACAAAGAGGAAGAGTCACAAGTTCATATATGGGCTCTCACTCCTCTCTTTGTCTTGAAGTGAATCGCTTAAACTTAGTAATCAAATCAGCTGCTTATTATCTTGGAGGAGAGGAATGAATGGGGATTCATCTCACACACACACGCACACACACGCACACACACGGTGCTCTCGCAACAGGTCTTGCTTAAATATACCTCGGATAATCATAACTTGTGAGCAGATCTTCTTTCTTTCCTAACCTGGTCATTCTGCACTTATTTTTGGCCGTTCCCCCACCCACTTGGGAAGGGCTCGGAGAACGGGGCACTGCGCCGCCTGGGGCGCCCCCCCCCCCAGGAGCCCGGAGCCTGCAGAAGGGCGGAGGCCTCGGGGGCGGGGTAGTGACCGGCCCCCAGTCTGGTTCTGGGCACCCACGGGGCGGGGCCGGGGAGCGGCGGAGCGCAGGTGCCCGGGGCGGGGCGGGGGGTGCAGGGACCCGGCTGGCGGGGCGGGGCGGGGCAGATCCGGTGTGCCGGGCCGGGGGGCGGGCCGGGGCGGGCCTTGGAGCCCCGGGAGCTGCCGGGCGACTTTTCCCTGGCCTGGGCCTGGCGGGACGAGGGAGCCCTCGGGACGGCGGCTGGAGCCCGCGGTCCGGACTCCTGTGCACGGAGCGAGCAGTGCTGCCCCCCGCCCCCCGCCCCCCGCCCGGGGCAGGCTCAGGATGCGGCCGGGACGCGCAGGGGGCGCGCCGCTGCGGCTGCTGCTGGTGCTCGGTCAAGGTAAGCGGGAGTCCGCGCCGCAGCCGCCGCCGCCGCGGGGGGGACCTGCGCGGGGCCCGGGGCCGGGGCAGGCGGCTCGCGGCTCTGCTCGGGTCCCACGTGGGCCGGGGCTGCCCGGCATCCAGAGCCGAATAGGGAGAGGCTCCCCGCTCCTCCCCGCCGGGTTCGCACGGGGCACGTCCCGCCCTGTGGCTGAGGCGCCTTCGCAGCCGGGCCCCGCGCGCCCTCGCTGCACGCGCGGAGCGGGGACTCGGGGTGCGCGGAGCCGGCCGAGCCCTGCACCCCGGCGTGGGCAGCAGGTGCTGCCCCGAGCCCGCCCCGCAGGGCTCTTGGGGTGCGGGGGTCCGGCTCCGGGAGGCGGCGTGCACCGCCCCAGCGCGATGCCGACGCGCCCCCGGGAGCCCCCGACGCCCGGTTGCACCCGCGGGTGTGAATTGCGCCCCCGCGTCTTCGGGCTGCAGCCCGGATGTCTCCAAGCCTAGAGGACACAGGAAAACCTAGCGCTTCTTCAACACTTGGCAGAGGGCATTTCTTCCTTCCCTTCTGCCTTCCTCTGATTGTTGTAGCGCTGCTGTCCGACTTAACATCGACTCAGGCCGGGAAAAGTTCCTTTTTTTTTTTTTTTTTACTTTCTTGAGCTTTGCCGCTGCCAACGAGAGAATTAACGAAGCGGCACCCCCGGCTGCGGGCGCTGGGCGTGAGGCCCACCCGCCGCCTTTTGCACCAAGTCGTGCGACCCTCGTCCCTGGAGCGCAGCCTCCTCCCAGCCGGGGTGCGCTCAGTCTAAGAACTTCAGCGGGAGGAGGGGCGGGAGAGGTCACGTTCTATGCTGTGGCTTGAACAGCTCTCAAAACAAAAAATGGTCTCTGTTTTTCAAGTGTTTTTACAAAGAAAATAAATATTTCCTAATACATATAAATATTTCGTATCTTCCTTTAAGGGATGTAGCTGAGCTCTCCTTTACTACGGAAGAAACCTAACCCAGAGAACCCTGTAGCATTTTCTCCCAGGCAGAGTTAAGAATAGCGCCACCATCCCCACTCCCAGGAGAAAGGAAGCATCATTAGGTTTTCAGTCTAACCCTTTAGACAAAGGTGCCTCGTGGGTATTCTGTGCCGGTGCCCCAAGAGTCTTTTGAGGGACAACCAGCCCTAACTGAGGAGTTGCCAGTAAAGTTGGATTCACTTGAAAATCAGTCTCTGGAACAGCACAACCTTCCCAAGAACTAATACACATTTAAATCCGAGCTTTTCATCTCTCTTTAATTACCCATTATTAACAGAAGCTATGGAAACATAACATCATTTTCTTATCTTTGAAGTGTTGAGGCTTGTTTTTTCAAGAGCGGTGAGAAATACTTCAGTGGAATTTGTTGCTGCCAGGCATAAAGTCAGGTATAGAGATTTTTAACCTGGAGGGAGTTAATAAGGACAAATCTGTGCAAGAAAGCAGAGGTGATTTGAAATGACATGTGTACAAATGATTTTTTTTATATTTATTCCTTCCTTTCGTTCCAGTTATCTGCACACCCAAGAAACAAGTTTTCTCTTAACTCAGGATGATCATAATCAAGCTCTGTCGTTTGTGATATCAATCCAGGTTCCTAGGGAAGCAATATCATTTTCTGATACCATGAATATCCCAGATTAACATGAATAATTAAGCCTCTAGGTCAGTGATAGCTGAATCTTTTTGGCATTACCCTATGTATGTAAAATTTTTGAGTATTCATCATTACTCTCCACATACACATATAGATGTTTATAAATCATATACAGGTACAACTGTGTAATACCAAAAATGGGAACGTAAAAAGCAATATGTGTGTGTGTGTGTTTATACATCTCACATCCTCTCCAGCATACATGCAACCAATGTAGACACTTAAAACTCTCAAATCTCATTTTAACATTTAGAGTCAAATTTACTTTCTATAAACCTTCCCATGGGTATTTAAGAAAAAGCAGTGTCCAAAAAGAAAAAAAGAAAAAGCAGTGTCCAAAGTTCAGTTTCCTATATATCACCTTGCATTGATCACTTCTTGGTTTAAGTGCCTAGAGTCGTCGAAATGGTAACTGGCAGATGAAGGATGGAAGAGAAAGACCCAAAGGGGCCTATTTCATCCTTAATCTAAACAATAGATACATAGAGGAAAGGAAAATGTAATTTTAAAATGCATGATGGCACTTACATTCTACAGTGTGCTGCCAAGCCACAGACGATCCTCACCTTCTCTCCCTATCTCTGGCACCTTGGCCTAGAGTCACCGCCTCTTTAATGAATACCTTCAAATCCTCTCCCTAGCTCCTGTCAAGCTGTAAATACTCTAATTTCTCTCAGAATAAGTTAATCCTTCTTTTAACATGTAATTTGGCAGCTCTGTCCTCCTGGAACACCCTCCACCTCTGTCTTCTATTCTCCCTATTTTTCTCCTGCTTTCCAGGCAGTTCTTCCTCACTCTCTTTCACAGGCTCATCTGTTTTGCCCAGTCCTAGGTGTTTTGGGTTCCATCCTGAATCCTAGTCTTCATCTTTACCAGTTCTCTCTCTCTGGGTTAGTTCCCCCCTCAAGTCAGGATCTCCAGCCAGGCTTCTCTCCTGGTTCCAGATCAGTATTTTCATCTGCTACCAACAATCTTCACCCAGATGTCAAATAAGCATGGCCTCAATGCGTCCTCAACTGAAGTCAACAAGTGCCCCCCAAAATTCTCTCCCGTATCGTCCACTGTTGTTTACCAGCAGCAGTATTAGCATGAAGATGCTAAAACCAGGAATCTTCTCCCTTGTTTCAACCTCACAGCCCATTTCCAAGTTTTATCCATCCTCCCCACCTTATGCAGCTCTGCCACCACCAAGTTCAGACCCTTACTTTCTTTGCGTCTGGACAATGGTACACTGGTTTTCCTGTTTTTATCTCTTACCCCTCTAATCCATTCTTGTCATTGTCACCAATGTTATCTTTCTGGACACTTAGTTGTATCCAATCAGCCCCTTGCTTCAAACGTTTGGTGGTTCCCCACCTCGTATTGGGTGAGGTCCACATTTCTCGGCAAAGGTTCTTTGCCATCTGGCTGCAGCCTGGCCTGCCCATTTGGGCTTTTCTCTGCTACACTCCTCATGCACACACATAGACACAAGTACACCTACTGCACATAAACACAGACATGGCACACACACCTCAAAGCCATATCTATACACCTGTGTACACCCTTCTGTGTTCTGACTGCACTTGATCAGACCATATTAAGTGCAATTTTCCAGGCTATTCCCTTTGCCTTCACTGCCTTCATGATTTTCCCCATTTCTTCTTATCCCTTTGCAACTCACAATTTTCCTACATTAAAAGAGACAACCCCAGGCAAAATTATAAAGTAGAAAAAATTTTCTTTTCTGACTAAAAGGGAAGTTTGAGATAATCTTTCATTTCTGGGACCAACCCTAAAGTGCCTCTTCCCTCTTATCCTCAGCACCTGTGCAGCTGTAAACCCACCCTTTTAAAAAGTAACTCCCCACCCCATGGCTCTCCAGCTATACCTACCCGACTTCAAGGACGCTTTGCTCTCTTAAGTCCTGGTTCATGAACCTCTGTTTGATTTAAATTCATGCACCAGGGCTCAGGATCACTATTTAAAAACAATTATTCATGCACTTCTGACATGCAGCCAGATTTGCAAGTAATTGCTTAAATATTAGAGCTGTATCTTGTCTTTCCTAACAAATTAAAATTCCGGTATTGCCTGTACCACCTTGTTGTGAGATGACCACCAAGACAGGTATGTTTCAACACCAAGACAGGCAGTGAATGCGTCAGTTCAAATGAATTCCCTCTAAGGTGGGTGATGACTAGTCCTGTCTTAATGTGTTAATAGCCGTGGGCCTATCAGAAGGGAGAGAAGCCTGTTAATGTAAAGAGATGAGCTTCTAGTGATGGAATTTTAGACATTCCGTGAAATAAAAACAAATTCAAGTCAGTATGTCAAAAATAAAGTATTTCAGGAAAGATGGCAAAGGACCAAAATATCATCCTGGTGTCATGTGAATGTTACCACTTAAGTCAAAAGCTTTTGTCTGGACTATCAGCCTTGGGATGTTACTGAAAGATTCAGCACAGCACAAAAGAGGAAGAACCACATAAGGCTGTCATTCTAATTGGCAAGTCAAAGATCGGAGGATTTTTGTGTTTGTTTGTTTGTTTCATTTATTATGGTGACTAATGATTAACCTGAACACACAAGTCCTGAAACAACAATAGATTCTGTATGTGAAAGTGATTCCTTTGATGCCTCTTCAGATGATCCATTGCTGTTTGCTTTGTTCATCCAGCTGTGGTGAATTCCATAATACTAGTATTTGAACATTTTTTTATGGAGTAACCATTTTAGGTAAGGCAATGTGCTAGGCCCGGCCATAGGAAACTTGAAACATGGTCCAGAGAGTTTATAGTCTATTTGGAAACCAGTTCAAATATGAGATGATGACATTGTCTCAGTCCCTGGAAGGTACCAAACCAATTTCAGACCCTGCCGTCCTCCTTTCTGACAGAAGTCCAGTTATGGGGCCGCCTCTTCCTCTACACAGCTAAGAGAGTGGAGTGAGAGGCAGGGAACCTCGAGCTGTGATTGCACTGGGCCATTCCTGATGGTCTCATACTTCTCTCCAGGGTTTGTGTTAGACATGGGCATGTGACTGCAATGAGACATGGAGGGAGATAGGCTTGGAGACTTTTGGGAAAGAATTTTCATTCGTAAGAGAGACATTGGTTAAGAAACATACTTCCAGGTTGAAATGTGGAGCTTGGGATAACTGTAGCCATCTGATAGCCTTAATGTCAGCTATCTGGAGGATAAAGCCAGTACACTGGCCCAGTGGAAAGACAGAAAGCAGGTCTTTGATATTCTCTTTGAGTTTCTGAATTATTGATATTTAGAGCCATCTCCTTGTGCCTAAAAAAAAATGTGTAATTTAAAACTTGGTTATGTTGTTTTCGTCATATTGTTTTGTTGTCTATGCTTATAATATATATATGTAATATAAGTTTCTATAACATAATAAATATCATTTGGTTATATATAATTAATTGCTAAATGAGTGGTACAGAACTTAATATTGAGTTCAGAGGATGGAGAAATGTCACTGTGATGCATTTAAGTATTAAGCCTCCCCGCACATCTTCATGGGAACAGCAAAGAATCTTTACAGTTCAAATCTACTGTGAAGGACCTCAAGGGTCAGAGTCCAGTTTTCACCTTGTAAACTGGCTATTAGTGACAATATAAGATAGAAAGTAACATAACCAGGAATGGGACACAAGTCTCCTAGATCCTAGATCAATTGTTTTAGATGCTTGAATGGGAAAGGAGAAGGTCATTGTGTCCAGAACATACTGGTCAAGGTATTCACAGAGGGTGAAAGCTGAGAGTTAGCAGGCATCTGACCCGAAATGGCCTTATAAACTGCAGCAAGAAAAATGGACTATTTAGGACAATTGGATAGTTTTGAAAGGCCTTAAGCAGGGGAGTGACATGATCAGATTGGCTCCTTGCATAGATCACTGGAGGCAGGGAGGATGGTGGATTGAATAGAGGCCATACTGAAGGCCCCAAAAGCACTAAGGATAAAGAACTGGTTCTGGTCTTAGTTTTAACTTAGTACACAATTGGGGGACGATGGTGCCAAAGCTCAGTAGCAGTAGAGAAAGGTAACAGGGGACAGGTTTGTAAAGTAGTTAGGGAGAACAGACAGGATTTGGCAAAAGATTTACTGTGGTGCAGCAACTGAAGGAGAGGAAAAGACTGAGGCCTAGGTTTTGGATGTAGAGAACCCAGGAGCTGCTATTGACTGAGACAGGGGGAGATGAGTAAAAAAGGCAACTTATTATTATAACATAATATACATATTATTACATATAACATAATAATCTAATATAGACATATATAGACATGTTTTATAGACATGCTATGTAATAGCATGTATTATTAACATATGCTAATATAATTATTATCTATTAATCTATGTTAATATGGACATGTTATATTGTACATTATATAATTATAATATATAATATAATAATATAATACTGCTGTATATACAACTGTCTACTACCTAGACATGTGCATCTAGGTTGTTTGAGACATCCAAGTGCATGTCTAGGTAGGAGATAGTTGCATATACAGCAGTATTAGAAGCAGGAGAGAGAACAACAGGGGATAGAGATTTAGGAGTCAGAGGAGACTAGAGTCATTGAAGACATGCCATGGGTGAGTCAGGCAGAGACCAGCAGATGGCTTCGGTGACAACACGAGGGATTACCTGAGAGGGTCAGGTGAGGAAGAGGAGATGCCAGGGGCAGAGGAGCGGTGGGAGTAGTAAACAGAAAAAAGATCGCAGGAAGTGGGGCGCCACACAAATATTTTGAGAGGGAAGAGTTGGTCAGTTGGATCATCTTCCTCACAGAAGTCAAGCATGTTGGACAGCCTTGATGAGGGCAGTCTCCATGGGGTTCCAGGGTCTGACATGGAGAAGACATGAACTGATGAGTCAAGGGTGAAACTGATGACTTTGAGGACTGCAGAGGGAGGCAGCCAAGCTGTGGGCATAGGCACCTCCCCACCCCCCAGTGTGGCTGCTTGGATTGATGAGGGAGCCCTTTTATATATTTGTTTCAGAACAGATTTACCACACTAAAATAGCTGTAATTAATAAGCTTCGCATGGTTTTTAGGGTGTGTAATATGTAAGAGAATTCAAATTCTGGTCCCAGAATTAATATCTGTGCTTTAGTCAGATTTCCTAACAAAGAAGGGTTCTTTGGAGTTATAGGTAGGTTTCTCCAGTTAAACTTTTAGTTCTTTATTTCTATCCAGTATAATAAAGGTCCTCAAAGTCATTTCAGAAGTCATAGTCCCATATAACACAGAGAATTAGAGCTGGCTTTGAAAAGCTCTGTTAGTAAAATATTAAGGCCTTTTATTCTGTGTAACTCAGGGTGTTTTCAAAGTGTTTTAAAACATTTTCATTTAATCATATAAATTAGAAAAGAAATTAATGCCAGTGCTTAATTTTGTTAAACTTACAATTAGTTCAAAGTGCTTATATACAAGTATTTTTTTCCAGTCTGTGCCTGCTGACTCTTGTACATATAAATGACACTAACCAGTATAAACTTGAACTGCATATTTTGCTAATGTTTTCAGGTCCACAGAATATTGGGACTGTTAATAGTTTTCAAATATATCGTTCTTCCTTTGAAAGAGTTGTCTGTTCTTGTTGTCCAAACAGTTCACGGCAACTGTGCAATTTTGTCGGTGAAGATTCCTGCATTATTATTCTATGTTCTGAAAGAATAACCGCAATACTTCCTTTTAGGAGTTTAAAGTGACTAGAGATGGTTTTTCTACAGAAGCCATACATAACTCCTGAGCATTGAAAGGCTTTCTGTATAAAAATGAGGTTGGTGTTTAAACAGAGCAATGGAAATAAAGGAGTGATGGACACTGTATTGTCAGTGTAAGAGATTATTTCATTGTGTTTTGAAAAGCATGAGCAAAGCTCTTGTGCCCATGGATGCCTTGAACATTGGCAGTTGTCATTCCCTCTCATTCATTCGAAGGTGGCCTTTGTTTGTCTTTGTGCACGCCTGATCTCATTCCCATGGATACCGTGTCCAAATACAGACTGAATGCAAGCTGGCCTCTGGTCAGCTCAGTCAGATAACTCTATTCCAAACTGTGTACCAGTTACCTTCAGGTCCTGACCAAATAGCTTCATGGACACTTGTTAGAATATGGACACTGAATCTTCTGGATTTTATAACCTTTCTAAAGTCATATTCCAAATGCTACTGTATAAACAGATCTTTCAGAACAATTGACTTAATTTTTCTGTGTACCTATTAACATGGTTGAGGAGAAAAAAGAATAATTTAGTCTTGAAAATTGGGATACTTATATGCAATGTCTATCTTCTTTTCAGCATAAAAATGTAATAAATAGCCTGAATTAAAAAGCCTTAATGAAAAATTAAAAGATGATTAAATAAATAATTTATGTAAATGTCAAAGTATCTTAGTCCATTTGGACTGCTGTAACAAAATACCACAGACTGGGCGGTTTATAAACAACAAAAATTTATTGCTCATGATTCTAGAGGATGGAAGTCCAAGATCAGGCGCCAGCATGGTCACATGCTGGCAAGAGGCCTCCTCCTGGTTCATAGCTGGTGGAAGGGGCTGGAGTCTCTCTGGAGCTTCTTTTATTTATTTATTTATTTTTTTTTTGGAGCTTCTTTTATAAGCCACCAATCCCATCCATGAGGGTGAAGCCTAAGCACCTCTCAAAGGCCCCACTCCTTAATACCATCATCTTGCGGGGGGGGTTAGGATTTCAAGATATGAAATTGGGGAGGGGCAGGGGACACAAGTATTCAGACCATAGCACATAGTAATTAAAAACCCCTTTATTATGACAGTATTTAATTTTTGCCCCCAAATTATCAGACATCATTTTATCATTACTTTTTTGTTATGGTCTAGGTGAGATATGACCCTAACCCTTCTTAAGAGTACAGTTTCATGCCTTTGTCTGTGCTTTCTCTTTCTGAAATACTCTCTATCCCCACCCCTATTCCGCACATCATTTATGTGTCAATTTCATTCCCAACCCCAATCTGAGTGTCCTCTACACGTTCATAGCACTTGTCACTTTCTATTTCAAGAATCCATTTACTCAGCTCTAACCCCCATTGATTGCAAACTCTGAGAAGACAGGGCCCATGTCCTTGTCATCTGTGCCCAGTTGAATTCTGTTGAATTGAGTGATGACAGCATGAGACATGTATGACAGCCACTGTAACCCGGGGCAAAAACGTTCTAAATAAGGCCAAGCCAAAAACTTCCTAGTTCTTTCCAATTAGAATATGCCAAAAAAAAAAAAAAAAAGTCTCTATTTGTTGATTTATCTGAATTGGCTAAAATATTAAAATATTACTTTCATTGATCTTTTTTCTTCACTTCTTTGACAGAGTTTGTTTGCTTTTAAGATATCTCTTCTTTGCCTTGAAATGTCCAATTAGAGTATTGACAAGTAACAAGATCAATAAAAGCATGAGGGCAGTGTAGACATCTTTTTTTCCCCAACGTGCTGTCTGGGTTTCCCTGTTCTGTTCTCATAAAGCTAGCACCCATAATTTAGCTTCAGTTGGACTATTTCTCTCACTGAACACATTCTTCTAAATCACCTTCAATCTTATTTATCACAGTATTCCCAGGACCTGGCATATAGTAAGTGCTCAGAAAAATGACTGGTAAAAAAATTAAAAAAATAAACATAAAATGAACATTCAGATAACTGTGAGGTATATATGTCCATTGAAATACTAAGCGTGATTAATAATTTCAGAATATTAAAGCAGAGTGTTTTAATATCCTTATAGAAAAATGACACATACTAAAATAGTCACCTTAACAGAAAAAATATTTGTATTTCTCTCTTTTGACATTTATAAGTGTGAAAGTAATTTTTATAGATATACTTACCATTTATATGAATATGAACAACTTACTTTTTTTCACTTAATATCTTTGTACATTTCTATATGGGCTTTGTATTTACAGCTTTGAATTAATGCATCCTGCCATATCATGGCTAACTATTGTTTCATTGTTGGATATTTAGGTTGTTTCCTGTGGGCTTTTTCCCCTACTGTAAATAATGTGGCTATAAATATCATTGTGCAAGAAGCTTTTTCTTTCCTTTTTCCTTTTGGACAGTTTCCAGAGGAGGCATTACTGGGTCAAAGATTATGTGTATTTTTTAGCTCTTGTTCCATATTGAACAGTTTAGTTCTCAATAATGTGTGAATTTACAAATTTCACCAATATTAGGTTCTAATTTACTTGCTGTAGTTTTTTTTTTTTTTTTTAGCTTTTTGTAGTTTGATGGATGTAAGGTGATTCTTCATATTTATTTTAATCTTCATTCTTCATATTCATTAGGGTGCACTTTTTATGTTACAATTTAAAAATGCCTATCTTTTGAAAACTATGCATAGATTAGGATAGTCTAGAATCTAGGCCTGGGACAACATCAAGAGATCATCTAGTAAATGCCTCAGTTTTATAATAATCAGTTTTCAAAATGACTAAGGCCCAAGACTCCAACCTGCAGTGTGTTCTCCATAATTTCAAAATGTTCTTCAGAACTTCTGTAAACCTATTTAACAAACTACCCCTTGGTGACCTATTTTCCATAGGCTGATTATAATCCATTTCACTTGAGGAGTGGCAGTTCTCTAGTTAAGATTTCATTCTTTCAGACGGTTTAGAGGGAGAGAGGATATTCTGTTTACTAGAGCACTTGATTTCAAGTAACTGAATTTGGAGATTGTTCTGGTTAGCTATTGCCATGTAACCCCTCACCCTAAAACTTAGTGGCTTGAAATGACAACCACCATTTGTCATCTCTGATGGTTTCTTCAGTAGGACTTTGGGAATAGCTTGTCTGGGCAGTTCTGGCTTGTGGTTTCTCATGTGCTTACTATAAGAGGGTAGGCAGTTCTCTCTTTGTGTGGCCCCATCAAATGGCCTTGCTATCATGGCACCCTCTGATAGCCTGACTTCCTGCAGGATGACTCAGGGATCCAAAGACATATGTTTCCCCCCCCCCTTCCACCAAACTGGCAGAAACCATATGGCCTTTTGTAACATAGACTCAGAAATCATGCAACTGCCTCTCTGCATCAAAGCAATCACAAAGTCTCACCTAGATTCTGAGGGAGAAGACTTTTTTTCTTGAGAGGAAGAGTATCAAATAATTCCCAGACAGATTTTAAAACCACCACAGTAACCTAATCAACTTAATTGTGCTTACAGGGCAGTTCATTGTTTACATCAGAGTTGCTCAACATGGACATTATTGACATTGGGCCAGATGATTCCTTCGGTCAGGGGGATAAGGTGGGGGTGGGTGGAGGTATTGTCCTGTCCACTGTAAGATGTTGAGCAGCATCAATGGCCTTCACCCACTAGATGCTAGAAGCCGCCCCCCTTCAAGTGTGACAACCAAAAATATGTCCAGGCCTTACAAAATACCCATGAGGAACAAAGTTTTCCCAGCTGAGATCCATTACACTAAACAAACATGTATAGATAGATGTACCTCAGAGATCATAAGGCTTCAGCTCTAGACCACCACGATAAAGCAAACACTGCAATAAAGTGAGTTAAGTAATTTTCCAGTTTCCCTGTGTATATAGAGTTATATTTATACTATAATCTATTAAATGTGAGATAGGGGATCCCTGAATGGCTCAGCGGTTTAGCACCTGCCTTTGGCCCAGGGCACTGATTCTGGAGTTCCGGGATCAAGTCCCACGTACCCGCGTCGGGCTCCCTGCATGGAGCCTGCTTCTCCCTCTGCTTGTGTCTCTGCCTCTCTCTCTCTCTCTCTCTCTCTCTCTATGTCTATCATGAATAAATAAATAAATCCTTAAAAAAAAGGTGTGAGATAGCATTACATCCAAAAAAGTACATACCTTAATTTAAAAATACTTCATTGCTAAAAAGTGCTAATCATCATCTGAGCTTTCAGCAAGTCATATCACTGACCACAGATCATAACAAATATAATAATAATGGGAAAGTTTGAATCAATATTGCAATATTGATTATTGCAATAATCACCGAAATATGACACAGAGATATGAAGTGAGCAAATGCCATTGGAAAAATGTACCAAATAGACTTGCTAGACACAGGGTTGTCACAATCCTTCAATTTGTTTGTTCTTTTCTTAGATTATTTATTTCTTTATTCATGAGACAGAGACAGAGAGAGGCAGAGACACAGGCAGAGGGAGAAGCAGGCTCCATGCAGGGAGCCTGACGTGGGACTCGATTCCTGGTCTCCAGGATCACGCCCTGGGCTGAAGGTGGCACTAAACCTCTGAGCCACCCAGGCTGCCGACAATCCTTCAGTTTGTAAGAAACACAACATAAAGCTCAATAAAGTAAAGTGCAATACAACAAAGTGCCAGTATTGAGCACATTTAATGTTCATGGCTTCATGGAAGAACTCCAGCCCTGAAGAGTAAACTAATTGCCATTTTTCCCAGTGACTTTGCATATCACAGGCAAACTCTTCCCTACCTTTCTGGGCCAATGGGAGGATCAAAGGGGATGATGAATGGCAAAGTAATTTGCAGACTGGAAAAGTATATATGATGCTGTTTTTAAAACATCCATATACTTGGTATTCATCCATTTTTATCATCATCCATTTATTGAAGAGATCTGTTTTAAGGAACATTTATGTAGTGCCTGTCCTGTGGCAGCTGCATCAGACCCTGGGGGAATTGGAGGATTCAAGGCATCCCCTCAGGAGCTCTGCTTTTCATTTCTAAAATCACCTGTGGAGGAAAAGGGTAGCATCTAGATCCTTACTGATTATAAAATTTAACACTCAAAGTCCTTCAGAGAAAAATTGCATTTTTCTTTCCTAATGAAAGCAGGAAGATGTTATGCCACTATAATCCAAAAGCAGTTGTAAAGGTCATCTTATGCTTTTGGATTTTGCACTACCTTTTTTCTTTTTTTTTAAGCAGTATAGCTATAAGCCAACCATCATAGTGCTTAAATCTGTGTATGATATATGGTTATTTCTAGAGGGCCGGTAATTTCTAAGTTTACTTGCTTTGTGTTTTTTTAGGAACAGAAGAGGACTTTCTACATTATTTCTGCATTTTTGTCCTCTTATCATGAAGACAATGCTATTGAAAATGAGTTCCTGTGGTTGTGTATGTGTTCAAATTATCTAATGTAACCTATGACCATTTTTCATTGTCATACGTATTCTAAGTAATGATTAGCTACACTTTAGAGTTTGAAGTCTGTTTTCAAAGTGTAAAGTCAGGATCTGAGTAACCCCACTTCCTGATTGTGTTACTTCCTGGAGAATCCACCAACTGATAATGTTTTCTTGGCTTTCCTGGTATACTTTGAGTATGCCTCAGCAAAATGGAACAATGTGTCGTCCCCCTACCTAATACACATCAACTCTCAGAAACTTAAATGGAAATTCAGTTAGAATATGCTTTTCATGATAGAGGTGAAGGTGGGATCACAAATTAGTATGCCTTTATAAATTTCACAAAAATTGTGCTATCCTTGGTAATATATAATGACATTAATAGTGAACAAAACACAACCAACGAAATCAGCTGTCTTTACTAAGTGCTCATCATTTACTAGGCACTGGGTCGAAGAGTTTTTTGGTTCTTTTTTTTTTAAGATTTTATTTATTTACTCATGAGAGACACAAAGAGAGAGGCAGAGACATAAGCAGAGTGAGAAGCAGGCTCCCTGCAGGGAGCCTGATGCAGGACTCAATCCCAGGACCTGGGATCACGACCTGAGCCAAAGGCAGAAGCTCAAACACTGAGGCATCCAGGCGTCCCTGGGTTGAGAGTTTTAAATGCATTGTCTGATCACAATGAGGTAGATTTATGTATTATATCTATTTCACAGGTGAAAGCTTATGTAGGATGAGAAACTTGCACAAGGTCACAGAGCATTCACACCCTAAGTTCTTAGGTACTGTGAGATACTATTAGACTTGCCCAGCATGTGGATTTTTCAATTTAAAAAAAATCCTCATACTTCTGCTACTCCATCACCCTCCCAAAATAATCCACCTCTTCTTTATAGGGTTCACCTATAACTAGATAAAAAACAAAGTTAAATGTTCTCTAAAATTCTTTATTGATCTCCCATTATATGTTATTCTTAGAGAGAAAGGTGAAACAAGGGGCACCTGGGTGGCTGAGTGGTTAAGCATCTGCCTTTGGCTCAGATCGTGATCCTGGGGTCCTGGGATCAAGTCCTGCACCAGGCACCCTGAAGGAAGCCTGCCTCTCCCTCTGCCTTAGTCTCTGCCTCTCTCTGTGTCTCTCATGAATAAACAAATAAAATATTTTTTTAAAAAAAGAAAGGTGAAACAATCAGCAGTTTCTTGATTCAGTTTATTGACAACCATGTCTTGGACATTCTTATGAATACTGAGGAATATAGCAGTAAACAAAATAGGCAGATTCCCTATTCTCAGGGACAAAATAGATTTACTATTAAACAAGAGAAGCTTAAGTTTCAAGGACTCTCACTCTGCAGGCACCTTCCGAAGTGTCTACACAGCCTGACATGCAAAAGTTGAGGTCATTGTCTCTTTTGTACCCTAACATAGCATGTTTCAACAAAGATGTCAACAACAAACTGGTTGAGAAATGTCACCAATTCAAAGGTTTTCAGGATTAATCCTTGTAAAGAAAACTTGAGGGAACTTAAAATATTATAGCTCCTTTATGATACTGGAAAACAGTCCTAAATATTCACATGACATTACAGATAAGAGATATAAAAATGAAAAGAACTCTTAACTATAAATAATAAATATTTTTCAAAATTCAACTTACCATGCCTGGGCATCTGGGTGATGGAGTTGGTTGAGTATCCTACTTTTGGTTTTGGCTCAGGTCGTGATCTTGGGGTCATGGGATCAAACCCTGAGTAGGGCTTAAGACTCTCTCACCCTCTGCTCCTCCCCGCCCCCCCTTCTAATTAATTAGTTAGTTAATATTTTTTAAAAAAATTCAATTTACCATGCCAAAAAATATTGAATACTTTTTAGGCAATATGATTTTATAAATTGTCAAATGAAAAGGTCATTAAAAGGTATAGAGCCAAAAACTGTAGGAAAAAGATATTACAAAAGTATGTTAGACAATCAGTAAAGTGTATATTGTTTTTTCAGGTTTTTCAGCTTTTAAAAGTATGTAATTTGCTAGGATTGCTTTTCTCATCCTAATTAAGTATTGTTTTTAAAAAAATATTTTATTTATTTATTCATGAGAGACAGAGAGAGAGAGAGAGAGAGAGAGAGGCAGAGACACAGGCAGAGGGAGATGCAGGCTCCATGCAGGGAACCTGACGTGAGACTAGATCCTGGGTCTCCAGGATCACGCCCTGGGCTGAAGGCATCACTAAACCGCTGAGCCACCTGGGCTGCCCCTAATTAAGTATTTAATACCTGAATTTTGTTTCATAATTTTGTAATTTTTTCCTTAAAGAGTCACTCTGCCCTAAATTGTAGAATTTTCAATTCCACAAAACTTAGATCTTCCTGTATAGATTCTAATAAGGGAGGCAGACAAATACAAGAGATAGATTTATAACATGTGAGGTAGTGATGCCTCACTAGGGGATAGAGATTGCTGGACAGAGGGTGATAAATAGGCAGTTATTGTTTTACATGGGGTTATTTATTAGTTATCTATTACTACATAACAAGTTACCATGCAGGCAATGACTTAAAATAATATACCTTTATTATCTTACAATTTCTATGGGTCAGGAATTCGGGCCTGGCTTCACTAGATGCTCTGCATCAGGGTATCTCTTAAAGCTGTACTCAAGGTATGAGCTAGGGCTGAGGCCTCATCTAAATGACCAGCTAAGGAATGATCCATTTCTGTTCACTTTGATTGTTGGCCGAATTAATTTTCTCTAGGGCTGTTGTACTCAGGGCCTCAGTTCCTCTCTGGCTTCCACTGGAGGCTGCCTTGAGTTCCTTGCCCTGTGGACTTCTTTGCTTTATCAAAGACAGAGAGCATCTGCTAGCAAGACAGAAGTTACAGTCTTATGTAATATAATAACAGAAGTGATTTACCCCAAACTTCAATTCTATGTTTTGAATCTCCAGTTCTATTGGTTTGAAGTAACAGGGAAGAGAATCACACAAAGACATGAATAATAGGAGATGGGGATCATTGGGAACCCCCTGCCCATCACAGGTAGTGAGGAAAGACAGCTCTGATGGATTGATTTTTGATGCAAACAGAAGGGCAGTGAGAGTGAACATGACCCTTTTTGGGAAAAGAATATTCCATGCCAAGGGAATGAATGCAAAAGGCTGGGGATCAGTGTGTTTAAGGAAGAGTCAGAGTCCAGCTGAATTGGGCTGAGAGAATAGGCCAGGAGGTAAGACACAGGTAGGGGAGAAAATGATGACAGCTCTCCAGGAGAATGAATATATGAGAAGAGAGGAGTAACATTTCAAGGCAGTACACCACAATAAGAGCTGCAAATGGTGAGTATCAAGGAAGTTAGAAGAGTGTGGTGTGTGCAGGCTGGAATGGGAGGGGAAGAACCAAAGTTTATAGAGAAGTGGCCTGTGAACAGAGATTTAATAGAGGAAATATTCACTTCAGTTATGCCTGTTATTTCCATATATTGCCTCAGGATATGTGAGGCATATCTTGTTACTGAGCAAGTTATTCAGCAGGCATTGACTTGCTAAATGCACAAAAAAATGCTATTCTGTGTGTGAGAGAATGACACACAGAGAGAGACAGAGAGACAGAGAGAGAGGTGGGGGGGGAAAGGAGAATTTCTTCTTTCATAAAGAGGAAATTTAGGAATAAAGTGTGAAACTAGAAAGTGGATTGATAAGTGGGTATTCCCAGTCCTCTTGGCCACTAGGAGACAGTGAGTCTGCCAGATGGCATCTTTATGAAAAAAAAAGAGAGAGAGAGAGAGAATCTATCGAGTTATCAAGAGGCACTAAATCATAATAAATGAATTTAAGAAGAATTCTGAAGATGTTCATAGCCTATAAGATCAAAAAATATGAAAGGATCTCAAAATCATCTAACTACATGCCACAGTAGCCCAAGACTTGATGCAGTTACTTTGTCAGGAAGAAACTTGGATTTATTTTTTCTACAAAAAATATGAACTTTATATGACATAAGTGGAATTAGTGTATATCTCTCCTGTATTTGTATATGCACATATATTAATTGACAGAATTATCTTTCAAACTCAGAATAGTAAATTGAAATTTTCTGATATAATCTGATTGTTCCCTGTCTTAGTCTACTGGGGCCACTATTAACAAAATATCACAGACTGTGTGGCTTTAACAACAGAAATTTATTTTCTCACAGTTCTGGAGACTGGTCATCCAAGACCAAGGGGCCATCAGAGCTGGTTTGTGGTGAAACCTCTCTTCCTGGCTTGTGGACTGCTGTCTTCTTATTGTGTCCTCACATGGCCTTATCTCAGTGATCACACAGTGAGAGAACTCTCTGGTATTTTACCTCTTATATGGACACTGATCTTATCAGTTAAGGGTCCTACCCAATGTCCTCTTTTAATCTTAATTACCTCCTTAAATGCCCTATCTTTAGATATAATCACATTGAGACTTAGGATTTCAATAGAGGAATTTGAAGGGATGCAATTTATCTATAAGGCTACCCCTATAGCCTTAATATTCTATTAATGAATTTATCTCTGGCCATGGAATTGATGCACATGTTTCTTTAATATGAACACAGAGTAATTGCTAAATAAATGATACATGCATACACTGTTTTCTTTTTTCTTTTTTTGTTTTTGTTTTTTTTAAAGATAGACACAAACCATGAGGCAGGGAATTATTACTCAGATGTCAGCTGGAGTCTCTCTGCTTCTTCAAACTGATATAAGACTCCTTCAAATTTCTATTCCACCCTTGTAGGAAAATACAATGCTCTCCCAAGATTTCTCTGAACTCTCAGGAGGTATCCATTTTCATTGTCATTCAACCTCCAACTTCCCAACTGTGGCGTTTTTGTTCTCCATTCTCTCAGGTCCAGTATTTGATTGCACCCCAAGTACAAGCTAATACATTAGCCTGTTACTGTTTCATTGATGCTGACAGATGACACAAGATAGATTCCTGAGTCAGAGACAAAGAACGTTATTACCACACAACATGCACCATGCACATGAGCGTGTTTACATAATTAACTCTTTTGCTTCTCCATGAAGTCGTATGGGGACTATGTGAAGGGGTCCAAATGTATGCCTGCATTCACACTAGGTTGCATTACAAGAGAGGAACCTGCTATTTTACAGCAAGAAGTCAGCAAACTTATTCTTTACCCTGGAGAGAGATCTTACCTCAACCATCAAGGCTGCTCCCTGTAAACACAACCCCGAGAAATGGCCCAGGTAAACAGCAGTTAGGATCTTACATTCTTGGCCTACCCACTGTATGAAGCTGACTGCTGCCCCAAGAAAAGATATGTCTACATCCTTGCCCCCCAAAATCTGTGTATATTACCTTATTTGGATAGAGAGTCTTTGAAGATTATCTTGTGGAGAGTGTTGGTAGAAACATGAATATTGAAACTGCTTCTGGTGAAGTTCTCAAGAAAGAAATGAGAAACATGCTATTGAAAACTTGAGGGAAGGTAATTCTTTTTACGGTGGCAGAAAATGTGGACTAATTGTGCCCTGTAGTTGTGTGGAAAGCAGAACTTTCAAGCAATGAATTTGGATGTTTAGCTGAAAATTTTCCCAGCAAAATGTTGAAAGTGATGCTTGCTTTTTCCTTGCTGAATGTAGTAAAGTGCAAGAGGAATGAGATAAATTGAGAAATTCAGCAAAACAGAACAGTACCTAATGATGAGACACTCTCAGCCTATACAGATTGCAAAAATGAAAGTTAATATTAGGAGACTCATTGTTAAGAAAGTGTTGTTCTAACGAAAAGGCCAAGGGTGTGGTTGGTAAACTTTGCATAACAGATTAGGCATGTGATTCATGGATCCTCACAACCATCTCAGCAGAGGTCAGCAATAGAGATGAGGTTATCCAGGAAAGGTCTGTGGAGAACTCTCTTGTGTAATGGCGCAGAACCCCATGATGTACACAGGAGACCTATGAGCTTTTAGGACTATTGTTTCAGCAGCAATGCTGCCACCTTGGACTAATGGGACAGAGAAGTAGAGGCCAGTAGAGCTGTTGTAGGCTCAGGGGACAGAGCCTTGAGCCACAGAGGATTATTCTCAGGCCCTTAAACCTAATGGAATTTGACCTGCTATGTTAAACTTTCTTGGTACCTATGACCCATCATTCCTTCTAATTTCTTCCTTTTGAATTGGAAATGTCAGTCCCATACCTGTTACACCACTATATTCTAGCAGCAGACAACTCATTTTCAAGCTTAGACTTGAAGATGGAGAGACCCACAGATGGAGAGAAATTTCACCCCAGAACAGACCAGCCCTGGAGTCTCACCTGTCCCTGATTTAGATAAGAGTGTTTCTCCTGGTCTCTTAAGCACAATTTTCCTGGGAAATGTGGCTTTCCCCTAAGAGCGTTCCCCAGGGTCTTGGTGATTGCTAGAACTTCCTGCTGCCCCTGCAATCCCTGGTTCACTAACCTATGCCTCTGCTCCTGGCAGTCCCCTGTGGCTTCTGAGGAGGACCATTTTATATATCTTTATCTAGATTTAGATATAGATATAATGATTAATTTGGATTTTTTTATTGAGATGTAATTAACATGACATTAAGTTACTTTCAGGTGTACAACATAATGATTCTATGTATGTATGTATTGTGAAATGATCACAATGAGTCTAGTTGATATCCATCACTACATGTAATTTTTTCTTATGATGATAACTTTTAAGATACACTTTCTTAGCAACTTTCAAATATACAATACAATGTTTTTAACTGAACTCACTGTGCTGTGCATTATATCTCCGTG
This sequence comes from Canis lupus familiaris, assembly GCF_011100685.1. Classification (NCBI taxonomy): domain Eukaryota; kingdom Metazoa; phylum Chordata; class Mammalia; order Carnivora; family Canidae; genus Canis; species Canis lupus. The sequence goes on along the minus strand of NC_049225.1, from coordinate 63,173,746 downwards.
ACTTATTTATTTTTTAACTGGAAGAGTTATTAGGTTTTTATTTACTGGTTCGCAGAGCTATTTCCCCCCTAAAATGCCAGCATACATCTGCAGGAATGGGCCAGAGTATAATCTGAGCATCCTAGTTAAAAACACCATGCTCTTCCCAAATCTACCTCCTGTTACTGACCTTGAGTCTCTTCTCTTAAAATGAATTTCTTCCCCTATATTTCCCTGGACCTTTTTGCAAATGAACCCCTTCCATGAAAAGTGGGCCCCACCAGCCCTTCAACACATGTAGACATTCTTAAATTTTGCATTGACCACACAAATTAGACCCTCCTTCTGCCATCTTTTACTACAAACATGGGTCATTTGGAAGTCAATAAACTTCCCCTGACAAATTTTTGTTGGCAAATATAGAATGATCTGTTTTGTTTTATACATTTATTTCTGCTCTTGTTTTCAAAAGATTTCTTTCTTATCTGAGCTTCACTACATTTGAGAACAAAACTGGATTAACTATATCTAATCCACAAACATATATTTCTCTTTTGAATTATCTCATAACTTAAAATTGGGTTCCAGAATAAAGTGGGAGAACAAATTTCATATTTGCTGAAATTAATTCTTAAATTATTAAGACTCCCCAAACATCATTTTCAGAGATGAGCAGGAACTCTCAGGGCAGGAGGTTCTCTAAAAATTTTTTAAACGAATGCAAGAAAAAATAATTCTATATTAATCAAGGTGTGCTTATCTATCTGGTTTGCCTGTGGATATTAAAATGATAACAAGCCAAGTTATAATCAATTATTTTGGGCATAGAGGAAATGAGTTAGACTTCCAGAGGATACAATGCTTAAATTTGCAGTAAATTCCAGTGAGATTCACTGGAATACTTCGACTGAATTACTGTCAACAAATGCACATCAAGGTCACCTTTGATCAATACTTTGAGTTTGCTGCACTGTTATTGTATTCACAGACATTCACGTAAGGACACAAAGGGAAGATTTACATTTTGGGTAATAATATGTCCCTGGCAGGACAAAGCTCAAGTCACCTTGAAACTCACTATGTCCAATGCAGAACTGCAAACATATAAATTAATAAAACAATCTATGATTTTCTGTGCCAATTTTTTTTATCCCCTCCTCTTCTCTTTCACATCTCTATACTGCTGAGCAGGATGTCCCTTGTGCCCTATGACTTTTGCCTTTCTCTTTATATTATGAATTTCAGCTTGTCCTTCAAGGTCCAGATTAATTACCACCTCTTCTGTGAAGCCTTCAAACTTAGATTTACCCTCTTTTCAACTTTTGGTTCAGGGTTCTTTGTAGTTCTCTGAAATTTAATATTCATCCCATTATGATGTAATTTTTTGGTTGTCCTCAAATTATCAGGAAGAAGCTCAAAGACAGTAGAGATCTTGTCTGTTTTGTGCCAAGCATTTTCTAGTTCCTGAAGATAAAGCAATGAACAAAAGGGCTAGATAAATATGTTTTGAATGATCCATTTACTGGATAATTCAGTGGGTACAGACATATGGGCTTGGTTGTAGGGGAAGGGATAATATGGTTGTTATTTTCCACATTAGCCAGTTAAGTTATGAGAACAGATATAGAAACATATTTCTATGCATAATGGGACTTCAAAGAAAGGATAGATATTGAATTAGACATAATACTTACATCAAATTTACATAAGCTAATTAGTTATCATAGGCTAAGTGTGAAATGATGACATTGTTAGTGAGTTAGTTGTAGGTATGTATTTAAAATGATATAAGTGATCTTCTGTCCCTTAAACTTCCCTATATTCCAAATTATCATTGAAGAGCATATTAATTAAAAATTCATTTCATTCAACAAATATACTAGATGCTGAGAAAATAAGAATGAATAAAAGAAATAAAATCTGAGCTCTCAAGGAGTTTAGGTCTTACTAGGCAGGAAAAGACACAAAATAATGCAGATACAGAAGATAATTTCAGATAATTAGTGCTGGGATAGTGGTATATTAATGAAGTAGAGTGTTGCTGCTAGAGAGAAGAGTCAGGGGAAGTCTCTATGAGGAAAGCAGAGACCTAAATAATGAATAGGTGCCAAGACATAGATGCTGAGTTGGGAGGAAATGTGGTAGGCGGTGGGTCAAGCAGTTGCTAAGGCCATAAGCAGAATGAACTGCTTGTGCTCAAAGGACAGAAGGAAAGCTAGTGTGGCTGGAACATAGTGACAAAGGAGGGTAGTAAAACTGAAGTCACCAATAATATAAGGTCAGATAATGAATAACATTTGAAACCATGGTAAGAAAATTGGATTTTATTCTTGGTGCATGGATAAGATACTGGGATATTTCTATGACCAAAGGAAGCAAGAACATAAAATAGGAAAAGGACAGTCTCTTCAACAAATGGTGTTGGAAAAACTGAACAGATGCATGCACAAGAATGAATCTGAACCATTTTCTTATACCATACACAAAAATAAACTCAAAATGGATGAAAGATCTAAATGTGAGATCTGAAACAATAAAATTCCTAGAAGAAAATATAGGCAACAATTTGTTTGACATCACTGTACAAACATTTTTCTAGGTATGTGTCCTCTGGGAAAGGAAATAAAAGCAAAATTAAACTATTGGGACTAAACCAAACTAAAATGCTTCTGCACAGTGAAAGAAACCATCAACGAAACAAAAAGACAGCCCACTGACTAGGAGAAGATATTTACAAGCAATATATCCAATAATGGGTTAATATCCAAAATATATAAAAAACCGAGAGGGTGCCTGGGTGGCTCAGTCACTTAAGCATCTGCCTTCAGCTCAGATCATGATCCCAGGGTTCTGGGATCGAGTCCCACATTAGGCTCTATGCTCTGCAGGGTGATTGCTTCTTCCTTTTTCTCTGCCTACCACTCCCTCTGCTTGTGCTCCCTCTCTCTGTCAAATAAATAAATAAAATCTTTTTAAAAAAACTTATAAAACTCCACACCAGAAAAACAATCCAATTAAAAATCATCAGAAGACACGAACAGACACTTCTCCAAAGATGACATCCAGATGGCCAACAGACAAGTGAAAAGATGCTCAACATCACTCATCATCAGGGAAATGAAAATCAAAACCACATTGACATACCACCTCACACCTGTCAGAATGGCTAAAATCAAAAACACAAGAAACAACAAGGGTTGGTGAGAATGCGGAGGAAAAAGAACCCTTATGCACTTTATGGGAATGTAATTTTGTGCAGCCGCTGTGGAAAACAGTATGGGGATTCCTCAAAAAATTAAAAATAGAGTTACCATTGACCCAGTAGTTCCACTACTGGTATTTATCCAAAGAATACAAAAACACAAATTCAAAAACATGTAAGTACCCCAATGTTGCAGCATTATTTACAATAGCCAAGATACGGAAGCAACCCAAGTGTTCATCAATTGATGAATGGATAAAGAAAATGTGGTACATGTGAATATGTATATAATACTTGAAAAAAATAAATGAATAAATAAAAGACACTGAGATATTTTTAGCAGAGAAATTAAATGATCTGAAATGATCTAATTTATATTTTTGAATAATAGTTTATATGCATGTATTTACATGTACTTATGTGTGACATACATATGTATGTATAACATGTATATATTAATGTAATATATAAATATGTATTTATATGTAACATATATAAATGGAAATTTAGCTGCTAGATGATAAAATGAATTCCAATGTGATTTTATGTCATGTGATCTGCTGAAGTCTAATTAATAGTCTAATTAATCAAAATGACATCATTACAGTCATATGTGGCCTTTCCAGTGTTAGATATTAGAAAAGTAGGGGCATTTGACATCATCTCCCCAAGATTTTGCTGGTATGTTGGAGCTTTGGTAACATATTTAAATAGCATTTATTAAGTTCTGCACCATGAGGTGAAGTTAAACTGGGTTTTTTTTGTTTGTTTTTTGGCTGGGTACAGTATACTTTATTGATGATACATGACAAGGTAGGGCTCCCCAAGCCCCTCCCCTTCCTCGGGGTCTGGGATGTAAATTGGAGGTCAGGAGATTCTCAGTGTGTTGGGGGATTAAGTTGGGGCAGGGACTCCCCAGCAGCTGAGGGCCTCTCTTCCTCTTGTTCTTGCTGGGGCTGGTGGTCCAGGAGGCCCTTACTCCTTGGAGGCCATGTAGACAATGAGGTCCACCACCCAGTTGCCGTAGCCGAATTCATTGTCATACCAGGAATTGAGCTTGACGAAGTGGTCATTGAGGGCAATGCCAGCCCCGGCGTCGAAGGTGGAAGAGTGGTATCACTGTTGAAGTCACAGGAGACAGCCTGGTCCTCAGTGTAGCCCAGGATGCCCTTGAGGGGGCCCTCCGATGCCTTCTTCACCACCTTCTAGATGTCGCATATTTGGCAGCTTTCTCCAGGCGGCAGGTCAGATCCACAACTGACATGTTGGGGGTGGGGACACGGAAGGCGATGCCAGTGAGCTTCCCGTTCAGCTCAGGGATGACCTTGCCCCCAGCCTTGGCGGTGCCAGTGGAAGCAGGGATGATGTTCTGGGCAGCCCCTCGGCCGCCACACCACAGCTTCTCAGAGGGGCCGTCCACGGTCTTCTGGGTGGCAGTGATGGCCTGGACGGTGGTCATGAGGCCCTCCACGATGCCGAAGGGGTCATGGATTACTTTGGCTAGAGGAGCCAAGCAGTCGGTGGTGCAGGAGGCGTTGCTGACAATCTTGAGGGGGTTGTCCTACTTCTTGTGGCTCCCGCCCATCGCAAACATGGGGGCATCAGCAGAAGGAGCAGAGATGATGACCCTCTTGGCCCTGCCCTTCAAGTGAGCCCCAGCCTTCTCCATGGTGGCGAAGACCCCAGTGGACCCCACAACATACTCAGCACCAGCATCACCCCATTTGATGTTGGCGGATCTCGCTCCTGGAAGATGGAGATGGCCTTCCCGTTGATGCCAAGTCTCCCGTTCTCAGCCTTGACCGTGCCATGGAATTTGCTGTGGGTAGAATCATACTGGAACAGGTACACCATGTAGTTGAGATCAATGAAGAGGTCATTGATGGCGACAGTATCCACTTTGCCAGAGTTAACAGCAGCCCTGGTGACCAGGCACCCGGTAGGGCCCGATCTGTCCACTCTGCCCTTCATCAGCGTGTCTCCTGCCGGGCTGACCCTGCGCCGGCAGGTGCGACTGTCTGTCCAACAGGGAGGAGCCCAGAGCCTGAAGTTAAACTGTTGATTGAGGGCCGCCTGGGTGGCTCAGTGGTTGAGCATTTGCCTTCCGCTCAGGGTATGATCCTGGAGTCCTGGGATCGAGTCCCACTTTGGGCTCCCCTTGGGGAGCCTGCTTCTCCCTCTGCCTGTGTGTCTCTGCCTCTCTGTCTCTCATAAATAAATAAATAACATCTTTAAACTGTTGATTGAAAACACTCATGTTCTGAATGTCAATTCTGTTTCCATGATTAATTTGCTATGTTGTTTTCCTCTGCATTTTATTTCCTGAAAAATAAGAAGGAGCAGTGGTACATGTGAAAAATAGATGTAAGAGAAATTTTGCGAAAGTACAGCCATGTGGATTTTGCTATAGCGTATTTCAAAGTTGCTATTTGTCCTTCTATTGCCAGCAGACTACATTTCTAAGAAATAATGAGCCGAGCTCTCTTGAATGAACAGATCCGTGGTAGAATGACTTTGGCACGTAGAGAAGCACAGTAACTACCTTAAGTCCCCCAAGCTCTATCGCGGGCTTCATAATGCTCTGGCCACTGCGCAGAATCAGCTCCCAGGACTATGCAGCACAATGAAGAGCAAGTCCTCTTCTCTCAGTCTTTCAGTGCCTGAAACAATAAATTTATGAACTGTGTGCTTTCATTGCTGCCCAGAAAGTGGGCTATTCTTCCGTGAAAACACATATTAATAGATCGTGGAGGTCAGTTTTAAAGAACCCCCTCTGCCTTCAGTGTCTGCAAAGATAAACCCTGATGTCAAACAGCATGAAGCGCACTCCCATCCCCACAGACAGCACTAGTATCCACGCACGGCTTGCTCTCTCTAGAATGAAGGACTGACAGGCATCAGCCTCACTCCTTCCCCTCTTCCCTTTCCATCACAAATAAGGTTTTTCAAAAAAAGGCTCTCAGAGCTTTAGCCTATCAAAGTCTTTGTTGTTTGTGAAAATGATTATTGTTTCTTGAGCCTTCAGAAAGAAGCATCAAAAACCAAAACCACTTTTGACAGTTCACAGTGGAATAAAAGTGATAGGACACCATCCCCTACATTTTCATCCTCAAAAATGAGCTCCTCTGAAAGAAAATGATGTAGTTTTCAAGGAGCTGTGATTTTTCTTCCTCCTTTTATGTAGTCAGCAGTGCTTTTCCACCATATATTTCATACAGAATCCATGTCAAAAATCTTCAGGGGAATTTAGAAAAGGTAGATAGCCTTCAGCCTCTGCCCTTGGGCAGCTAGGAGTCTCATTGTGTTAGGAAGGACAAAGAGAACTGAAGTTACTTAAGAGTCCCTAGAGGTTTAACAATTCAAACTTGAAATCAGACAGCCCTGTGTTCAAATTCTTCCCTTACCCTTATTCCTTTAGACTTGTATGACATGCTGATCTCCAGAAACCTTAGAAATCTTGGCAAAACAAATGTAATATTAATCATCTCCTAGGGATGCTATGAGGATGAATGAGGTAATGAATCATGCATAGAAAGTATTGAGCATGGTACCAGAGCCCCAAATAAGAACTTAAAAAGCATTAGCTAGTGAAAAAAAAAAAGCATTAGCTATTATTTCTTAGTAAACAGTAATAAGGAGAATAAATGTTATATAAAACAAATTTTTAAGTGGCCCATGAGAATTATATTACAAACTTATATTCACAAATTATAAATATGGACTATGTTTTCATTTTTTTTATAGGCATTTTAAATTGTTGTATGGCATACAATGTTGGTCTCCTAGAAGCAAAGATATTTTCCGGTCCTTCAAGTGAACAGTTTGGCTATGCAGTCCAGCAGTTTATAAATCCAAAAGGCAACTGGTAAGAATATTCTCTTTATGATTTCAATAAGAATACTGTATAAATTTAATATTCAATTCCAATTACTTGTTCGGATTAGTACATAAGTATATTATTAATAGATAGCCCCCAAATATCCTTAAATGATGGCTCTTTCCTTCAGAGTTGATAAATTTGAGATTGATAATTAATGAGATGGTGTAATGGTACTTTTTAAAACCTAGATAGAAAACTTTTCCTAAATATTTTGTAGTACATTTATTGTAGTAGTTTTGACCATTTAATTAATGGATGGAGGGATGGAGGGAGGGAAAGGAAGGGAGGGACAATGGGCTGGTGGATGAATGGATAGAGAGATCGATAGATATATAGATAGGTTTGTTTTCATTTCTTATTCTGTAAACAGGTATCCACCATTGAGCTTTTGTAAATGGTCAACTAGCTAATGCTGCCTCTTGGCCAGATGGTAGAATTTTCTCCTAAATTTTTTCCTTCAGCAAGGCTGTATCTACTGGGTCATTCTAAGTCAATCTTCCCTCCTCTGTGTGGCACAGGATTCTCAGAAGACTTCATGCAAAATTTACAGTTAGCTTTCTCTAGTGCATTTTTATCATTTGTTTTTGCCTGAAAGTGCACCTGGTTTTTTAATGCTGTGTAATGGTTACATTTAAACCATGGTTACATTTATATGCACTATCTTCATGGATATGGAAATATATACCCCCACAGCTGGTTTAAATTTCTCATAGAAATAATGAAAATAATGTAGGGGAATTCAGATGATTCTGAAAGTTGTCTTTAAGTTGAAGAACTGTAGCTCCTCCCTTGCCAGTCCTGCTGTTCACTGGTCACAAGAGTCCTGCCACTGGAACCTTATCTCCCTGTTGCAGCGGAAGGTTCCAGACTTACCCTATAGCTTGCAAAGTGGATCCTTTAGCGTTCTTTCCAATGATTGAATGGGCTATTGTTGGCTTATCAAGTAAAAGCTATAATTAATAGTATTTTTTCTGTGTGAACTTATGTTTGATGCTCAAAAATTAAATTTAAGGAAACATTTAAAATCCAGATTATCCACATTTTGAAGCATGCCTATCTGTGTGATAAGGAAATAAAATGAAATTATCACTCAAGAGGGCACTATGTGTCAGAAGGCATCTTGAAGGAAGTGACTCATGAGGTGGGTCTCAAGGGGAGGAAATGAATAGTCAGGAGAAAAGCATTAACTAATATGAGGAGACTTGGAAAGCAAGGTGCATTGCAGTTTGTCAGTCATTTGGAAGGATAAGAATGGTCTGGTTAAAAACCCAAAGAGTAGTAATTATTGACATCGTTTGGGGTATGAGAGCACATGTCTAACAATTATCTTATTATGCTTTGTTAATCATAAACTGTAGTCAAGAGCGTAGGAAGATGTTATGGTTGGAATAGTTTGACCTTGGAATCTAGCACATAAAGTTGCTGATGACCCACAATTTTACATGTCCAGCCCCGATTCTTTCCTGAACTGTAGATACCCAGAACAACCATCACGGCATTGATGCCTACATACCAAACTTAACATACCAAACTTAAATAAATATTTGAAAAATAAATAAATACATAAATAAATAAATAAATAAATATTTGATTTTCTGTACCAGTGATGAGACCAAAAATCCTTGACTCCTCTCTTTCTGTCACCTCCCCCCATATCTCATCCATTAGTCAGTGCCATTGATACCACCACCAAAATACATGTGATAACAGACTGCTGGTTAACCCTATCTTCCCTGCAGTCCCTGCTCAAACCAACGTGAGTCCTTGCTGCAACCACTTCTTAACCCACCTTCTGCTTCCCTTCTTACCCCTCAGGACAGGCTCATGAACGCTTAAATACATGATTCAAATAATGTCACTCCCTAGATTAAAACCTTCTGTGGCTTCCAACTGCAATTAGAATACATTAAAACTATTTAAAGGATCTTCCATGATCTGGTCTCAGTGTACCTATCCTGTCTCATGATTTACCCCCTCACTCTTGCACCCCATGAATTGTGTCTTCTGTCCGTCCCTTGAACACACTAAACTCATTACTATGTCAAAGCTTCTGCAAATGCTTTTCTCCTGGAAGGAGAAGTCTCCCCAGGATCTTCACTTGCTTGCTTGGTTCCCGTTGTTCAGTCTCTGCTCAAATGTCTTCTCTTCATAGAAACTTTTCAGAGCATGTCTACCTAAATGAGCACTTCAGCACACCTCGCGGCCATTCTCCTACCTTCTGTGTAAATTTATTTTATGTAGATTAGTCATTACTATCTGAAATCACCTTTGTCTGCATGCTCATCGTCTGTCTTCTGCCCTGAAGAGACAGAAGTGCATTGTTTTTTTCCAGTGGCATGTACTCAGAAGCCAGAGTGCTATCTGGCACCAAGTTAGGGGATCAATAATTATTTGCTGAATGATTGAATGAAAGCCCTATTTCCAAATGACTCACCTGAGGTACTCCATGAAGTGAACTATAGTAGTTTGACTTAAGTATGAGCTGAACAAGACCTTTGGAGGGACTCTGAAGTTCTGTTTCATAAGTGTGGCCTTGCTGAGGATAATCTGCAATCAAGCTTGAGGTTCTTTTTAAATGACAAGGTAAAGATTGTTCTTTCCGGGACAAGGTATATCTAAAATAAAGAGCCACCATCAGTAGTAGATGCTATTAGAGATGATAAACCCATCAAGGGTTGGAGGGCAACTCAACTACTGGCCACACTGCAGGTTGGAAGTTGAATAAGACAAACCAGGACAAAATGTTGACAGGGATCTAGCAAGCAGAGTCCCAGGAAAGTGAGAGGCAGCCATACATCCTTTCTCTCTCCACTATTCTCTCTGAGCATACAAAACATTGTTAAAAGATGAATGTCTTAGCAACTATGATAAGATTCTGGTGCTGATCAGGTTATGTCCAGACCAACGACACGAGACATTCTTAAGTCCCTCTGTGGCCTTCTTATGACATTCCTGAAAGATGTATAAACACAGGACAATTACTACTGGGAAACAAGTCACCGCTCTGTTATTGGCTGGTCTAATGCCTTTAACTCCAGTATAGAGCTTTCTGGTAAGGTGTAATGTCAGGCTTATCAAGGCCTTACTTCCCTCAAGCCTGTCTATAACACCAGCTGCTACGAGCGTACCCTGGCACACAAGAAGAGAAAGGCTTCCTGAGAGGCTAATCCGATGGCAGGGCACAGCTGGAAGGAAAGAGAGCCGAAGCCAGCCTGGCATGCCCGTCTGCCCTTCCACCCTGCTGGCCTTGTTAAAGCAAAGCAGCAGAAGAGGTCGAGTCATGGACGTGATCTGCGAATCCACCACAGGCGGAACACAGGGTGAGGTACAGCGTAGGAAACGTCCACCATACCTTTAAGGAGTGTGGAGTAGAGCCAAAGAGGAAGATCGATATGTAGAGCTTGCAACCATGAGTAATACCAGAGATATAGTAAGGGCCAACCCCAGGTGCTTAATAGCGCTGGTGTTCCCTCAGTGTCACTAACTGTATGATCTTACTGTGAAGAGTTCATTTTTTCCTCCCACGGCCTGGGACACTTGACGGACAAGATTTGCTCCTGGCCCCACTCTCATGAGCCTGGCCCTGCCAAGGTGCCTGGCTGCAGAGGTGCCTGGCAGAGGCAGCCAATGGCTTTTCCCACTTGCTGGAGCAGGCCACAGCTAGGACCAGCGGCCCTCACGGCTCTCAGGCTCAAGGAAAATAGTATGAAACTTGAAATCCAGAATCGCCTATTTGTTTTGACGATTGGCACTATGCCGGTCTCCACTCCTAATTTATGAAACTGCACAGACGTTATAGAAGTAGCAGATGTGAGAAGGACTGTTTAAACATTAACTTTCCTCCTGATACTAATCAAGTTAGCTTTGGGCACAGAAAGTGGGATTACTGTGAATTCCTTTAATAACTGAGTCTTTTTCTCTTGGATTTATATAACACACACACACACACACACACACACACACACACACACTCACACACTCTTTTGTTTTCTTTACTCTCTTACTGCTTGTTCTGAAGCTTTCTTTGACTTTCTTTACCATCTGTATTGTTGAGCCCCAACTCTATCTCTCAGCCCTTTCCTTCCTTCTGACAACTTGCTTATGGCTCTAGTCTGTTTTCTTTTTTTTTTTTTTTTAGTCTAAGTTTTCTTAAACCATGCTCCTTATTTTTCAAGTACCGCTTCAACTGTTCCATATGTCCCATGTTTCTTTCCTTTAAAAAAAAAAAGATTTTATTTATTCATAAAGGACACAGAGAGAGAGAGGCAGAGACACAGGCAGAGGGAGAAGCAGGCTCCATGCAGGGAGCCTGATATGGGACTTGATCCCACGTCTCCAGGATCACACCCTGGAGTGAAGGCAGCACTAAACTGCTGAGCCACCCGGGCTGCCCATGTCCCATGTTTCTAAGAATTTATAGGCGTAGTCTACACTGGATTGTACAAGAGCCTAACAAAATTATCTTGATGCTTTTGTTTGTTTTATTTATTATACTTTTACTGCACTGTGGACTTTTACTCTGGAAATAGTAGTGATGTGGCTTTGAGAATTCTAGAGTTTTTTTTAAGTCTCAAATAAGCTATCTATAGGCAAGATTACCTCCCAAGCAGAGCAGCAGTGTGCCCCTCTGTAAGTAAAGCTGTGGTCTGCTCTCCCTTCAATGTCACTTTGAGGCCTCCATCATACACACAGGATGTTCCAATGTAGATGATGCAGTTCTTATCAGAAGCAATTATACAAAGGATTGAGATATGTTTAAAGTCATTTCCTGGAAGCTTATGGTGCTATGTACTGTCTCTGTCTAATCCGAAGGCCTGCCGCATGAATAGTCTGAGCTCATTATATGACTCAAAAACCTTAGAACAGTCACTTGTGTAACCAAAACTGTCTGGCAGTAAGGGGTATTTCCAGTGGAAGAGATGTAATTTCTTGTGTCAGCAAGGACTAGTGCATGCTTGTTTAAGAAAAGAAGAGAAATATAATGAACATATATTATGGCCAATAAAAAATTCCATTTATATATGAGCTTATATTATAGTTCTAACTTTCTAACTAAGAAAAATATGAATAAAGCTCTAAGTGTGTTACAAATGTACCAACTTGTCTATAGGATATATGGAAGAGAATTTTAGATAAATAAGAAACATTCAATTCAATACACATATCAAAGATTATGTCATATATAGGTTGGAATAACAGTATTTGGTATTTACTGATATTTACAATATTTAAAAGTACTGAGGACTCTTTCTTTGCCAAATGCATAATGCTCACAATGGCTGTATTATTACTCCTTTTACAAATGAGGGGACCCGGACTTAGAAAGTTTAAGTAGTGTGCCTAAGATTACAGAGCTAAGAAGTAATATGCATACAGTAGATTAATGCAAAACAAAGATGAAATGTTCCAAGCATACATATTTTTTTAAATATCCAAGGAGGAGAGTGGCAGAAAATAATTGGAATTTATAAAAAATATTAAATTATAATTGTCATATAAACTTTATAAAGTAATATCAACTTCATTCAGTATTTTGAATGAAAATCTCTGTTACAAAACAGCATTGCATGGACAGAGATGACAGTCACCATCTATCTTTTCATTCTCTCATAGATAGATATTTGTCATATTAGGAGCCAGAGCACAAGGGTTTTACCCTCAGCTTCCCCACTGCTAGCTGGGTGACTTAGAGAAAGTCTACAACCTCTCTGGAGTACAGAGAGGGCCATCCCTATCAAACTGGAATGTTTTGAGCACCTTGTGAAAGAATAAAAGTAAAGCACTTCACTGGTAAAATCCAAATAAAATCTGTAGTTTAGTTGGAAAAAAAAAAAAAAAGGTAACGTACTTCAAAAACAAAAGTGCTCTAGGAATAAATCTAACCAAAGAGGTGAAAGACCTGTACTTAGAAAACTATAAAACACTAATGAAAGAAATTGAAGAAGACTCAAAGAAAGGGAAGGATATTCCAGGTCATAGGTTGGAGGAACAAAGATTGTTAAGGTATCTATACTACCCAAAGCAATTTACACATTTAGTGCAATCCCTATCAAAATATCAACAGCATTCTTCACAGAGCTAGAACACAGAATCCTAAAATTTGTATAGAACCCCAGAAGGCCCTGAATTGTCAAAGCAATCTTGAAAAAGAAAAGCAAAGCTGGAGGCATCACAATTCTGGACTTAAAGTTATATTACAAAGCTGTAATAATCAAAATAGTATGATATTGGTACAAAGACACATAGATCAATGGAACAGAATAAAAAATGAGAAATAAGCCCACAACTATACAATTAATCCTCAGTAAAGCAGGAAAAAGTCTCTTCAACAAATGATGTGGGGAAAACTGGACAGCTACATGCAAAAGTAAGAAACTTTCTTACGTCATATACAAAAATAAATTCAAAACGGATTAAAATCCTAAATGTGAGACCTGAAACCATCAAAATCCTAGAAGAGAGCATAGGCAGTAAGCTCTTTAAGCCATAGCATTTTTTTACACAGCTCCTGAGACAAGGGAAACAAAAGCAAAAATAAACTATTAGGACTTCATCAAAATAAAAAGTTTCTGTATAATAAAAGAAATCATCAAAAAAAACAAAAGGCAACCTACTAGATGGGAAAAGACATTTGCAAATGACATATTTAATAAAGGGTTAGTATGCAAAATATATAAAGAACTTACAAAACTCAGGGTGCCTAGTGGCTCAGTCAGGTAAGCATCTGACTGTTGATTTCAGCTCAGGTCCTGATCTCAGGGTTATGAGTTCAAGCCCCACTTTGGGCTCCAACTGGGAATGGGGCTACTAAAACAAAAACAAAAACTTATGGAACGCAACACCCCCCAAAAAAATCCAGTTTAAAATGGGCAGAAGACATGAACAACTATTTCTCAAAAAAAGGCATCCTGATGACCAACAGACACATGAAAAAGATATTCATCATCACTTACCTTCGGGGAAATGCAAATCAAAACTATTATGAGATATCACCTTACACCTGGTTAGCTAAAATCAATAGCATGAGAAACAACAGGTGTTGGCAAGGATGCAGAAAAAGGGGAACCCTCTTGCACTATTGGTAGGAATGCAGACTGTTGCAGCCACCGTGGAAAATAGTATAGAGGTTCTTCAAAAGGTTAAAAATAAAAGTACCCTATGATCTAGTAATTGCACTACTGGGTATTTACCCAAAGAATACAAAAACGCTAATTCAGAGGGATGTGTGCACCCCTGGGTTTATAGCAGCATAAACTGCAATAGTCAAGACATGCAAGCAACTCAAGTGTCCATCTATTGACGAGAGGGTAAAGAAGATGTAGTTTATATATAATGGAATATTATTCAGTCACAAAAAATGAAATCTTACCATTTGCAATGACATTTTTGGGTGATAGAGAGTATAAGGCTAAGTGAAATAACTCAGAGAAAGACAAATACTATGATTTCACTATCATGTGGAATTTAAGAAACAAAACAAATAAGCAAAGGGAAAAAAAAGAGAGAAAGAGAGAGAAACAAATCAAAAAACAGACTCTAATTATAGAGAACAAACTGATGGTTACCAGAAGGAATGTGAGGGCAGAGGGTTGGGTGAAATAGGTGATGGGGATTAAGGAGTGCACTTGTGATGAGCACCAGGTGTCATATGGAAGTGTTGAAACACTATATTATACACCTGAAACTCCTATTACACTGTATGTTAACTGACTGAAATTAAAATAAAAACTGAAAAAAACAGAAATAAACTATATCCAGTTTTTTTAAAAAAATGAATAAATTATATCCACTGTTAAAAAAAACAAAATCACTATGCATATAAGGAGGCACTCTCCTTAGCACTGTGTAAAAATACATAGGAAGAAAAATCAGGATTTTTAATAACAAGTTCCTCCCTACCTCCCTCCACTGCCTGTTTCTCAACCAGTTCTCATCTGTCATCTATTAGCTTCCATGCATATTGGATTAGCTTCAGTCCATTTCTTCTTCTTCTTGGCCAAGAATGCTATTCTGATCCCTTTTCCAAAATAATCATGTCTTTGTCTTTCATTATGGCCTTTAAATATTAGCCAATATCATCCTTTATGTCTTTTTCCAAAGATAAAATTCTCTTGCCATTAGGTTATCCTGGCGGTGCCATTTAACATGCTTACTTTGTTTATTCTCAGGGTTTGCTTTTATTTTAAACCCATGACATATAATTCCTTTTTGTTCTTTCATTCCATTTTATTTTCACTAACTTGTAAGAGTCCAATTTTTGATTTTGGAAAGGCATTAGAAGTCTGACTAGTCTTACACTTTAAAAACTTATATTCTTATAAATATTATGTTATTGCCATATAATTAAACTATCACTCAACACTGTTAATATAGGTGTGCAAAATGGCACGTCTCCTATCAACAAGAACCTTCTCTAGGCAGACAGTAGGGGGAGAATAAATAGTGAACCAAGTACCTTTTAAAACCCCACGGACCACCCTGGTGTTGATCCACCTATATTTGTTATGCCATAGTTGTTCATTTCTTTTCCACTAAGTTTAAATAATCTGTATGGCTAAATTTTTCCATGGTCTCTGTTATCATAAGTAAAAAATCTATAATAGAAAAGGCACTTTAAATATCCCCTGCTTTGACTTGCTTCTCCCTTTGCCCCTGGACACAAATTTGTGTGTATACCTACAAACATACACACACACACACACACACACACACCCATCTTTTGTGACTTGCATCGGGGATAGATCTGCTACTCCCAAATGTCTGGAGACCTTCAATGATCTGTGAAAATTCTCCATGCCTCACTAGCTTGTCTTACAATTTAAGCTTTCCACTGTGTTAACGGCTGAATGTCTGTTCCTGGAACAAAGTTCATTTACACAAGTGAATGGGGCTAATATATGCACACCTTCCTGGTGGCCAGTTGTTTGAAACTTTTCCACTGGGCTGTATCCAAAGAGGGATTTGAGGAATACAAAGTGGCACAAGTGGAAACTGTTTAATTTGTTTATGGCCAATAAGATGGGCAAATAAGGAGTACTTCTCTAGAAGAGTTCTAAGCAGAACTTACTATGATAGAATCAGAGTTTTGGAATGAAAGGACATGAGTGCAGATCTAGACTTTGTTGCCAATTAGACAGTTAGACTTGGTTTTTATAGGAAAACAGGAATAGTTGTAATACTTGACCTCTATAAGGATCAAAGAGAAGAGTGTACATAAAAAGTACTTTATAAACTGTTTAATTGTTTATAAATGTTGCTTTTCCATATTTTATCATTAATAAAACAACCATCTGCCTTGTTGAAAGGTACTATCTCAGAGCTTCAACTTATAAAAATGTGGTGGTCTTAAAATCATTCCTTCCCTTCCAAAGATGTGGGAGTTATATTAGCACAAGGCTTTAAATTGAATATATCAACTTTTGGTTTTAACTCTAGGAAAACCACGTGTTGGGTGAGTCAACATAACAGAATCAGCTTTTATTTGATTCATTTGCTTCCAGTGCAAAAGCTAATTTCCAGGCTTTTTATGAAACAGAACAATAGGCTTAAGATGTTTTAGCAATAATGAGGTTGGTGGACTCCACATCAGTGAACTGAAAGACCTTGAGGGTTTAGCCATCCCCTTATTTAAGGAAGCAATCTGGCAGCCGAAGGAGTCAGAGGTAGCATAATGAAGCTTAGAAACTAAAATTGCCTTTCAACACATGCCAAAGGGTTTAGCAATTAAATTTTTAACAACAGTATTTCCCAACCAGGAGCTAAAAATGAATTATCTTTATCTGTCTTCCTCCTTCCTGAAGACTTGATGTCTTCACAGGTGACTTCTTTGCATCATAAACTCCTTTTACATTACAAGCAGGAAGCAAGTACCCATAGAGAACTCACAAGACCCCTTGTGATTTCAGTGACTTGGAACTAAACAACATAAGGAATAGTATTTATATTTAGATACTATAGACTTTGAAATTTCTTACATTAATGTGTACAATAAGCTTCTAATCCTAAGTAAAATATCCCCTTGGATGTCTGATAGTATCTCAAACTTAAAATACCTCATACTGAGCTCTTGAGCTCACTTCATTTCAAAATCTTGCTCTATTGATAGTATCCCCCTTATCTGATCATGACCACTGGTTTCCTTTAGTTTCTTAGGGAAGAAAACTTGGAGCCATCCTTGACTGTGTGTGTGTGTGTGTGTGTGTGTGTGTGTGTGTGTGTGTGTGTGTGTTTAAAAACTGACCTCTCAAGAAATCCAGCTGACCCGACCTTCAAAATATATCTAACATAAGATCACTTCTCACCAGCCCCGTAGGAGCCCCCAGATCTTGCCTGGATTTTGCATTTGCCTCTGAAGTGTTTTATCTCTTTCACCTTTACCCTAGTGCAATAATTCTCAACAGAGCAGTCTTCAGAATCCTACTAAAATATGTCAGATCACATCACTACTGGGCTAAAAACTCTCCAATGGCTTTCTCATGTCACTCAGAGGCAAAGCCAAATTCTTAGAATGTTATACAAATCTTATGCGATCTGGCCCCATTACCGATCTGACCACATTTCTTCCCACATTCTTCCTCATACACTGAGGTTCGACCACAGGGCTTTTGCACTTGCTGTTCCCACGGCCTAGTAATCTTCCACCAGAGTCTTATAGTTTACTCCTTCACCTCCTTCAATTCTTTGCTTAAATGACACCTTCTCAGGGAAGCCCTCCCTGACCGTTCTAATAAAGATGACAACACCCTCTACACCACACTCCCAACTATCCTCATTTTTCCCAAAAATCACTGATCACCATCAGGATATGTTTTATTTACTTATTAAGTTTTATTTTCTATCTTTTACCACTAGGATGTAAGCTCCAGGAGAACAGAAATTTTTGACTGACTTATTCACTGACGTATCCCCAGTGCCTAGAATCAAGTCTGGTGCATAGTAGGTCTGGACACCATGTACAGCCTCACAGGTTGCATACTTAACAAGACCAGAGCACACTATTTATATGGAAATGGTATCCCCTGGAGTTGTGCAAAATTTCAGCCCCACGGGATCTCAATAAGCGATTGTTGAATCAAAGAAAACATGTTTTGCCCTACTATTTTAAGTACACCTCTGTCAGTCATCTCTAGAAAAATTGCTAGCATTAAAGGAACACTTGGGAGAGTTTATAGACTCACAGACCAAAGGAAGATATTTATAACAGCCCCTGGATTGTGGGTTTAAAACTACCTACACCACCATAAATACTGTTTACTAACTAAACAAAGTATTTTGAATTCCACTGGAGGTGGGCAAATTGGCTATGTTTTGGAACTCTACATAATCACTATTTCCCCCACAAGATAATTGAACAGTAAGTGTTATTTTAAGTCATCTTGGAAGAATTCCCAGTTTCACTGTATGAAAGAGAGTTTATATCTTGGGATTTTATTTTGTTTTGAGAATCAGCACACACGATTGTTCATGCAACTCTTTTGTCTGGTTGTGATTAAGTTATATCCATTACTTCAAAGAAGCTTTACCATACTTAGCAGGGTTTACTCACTAACCTCCACCTTTGTAACATTCTCTCTTGGCATGTTTCTTCCTGTTACAGCTGATTACATAAGATTTTGTAAATAAATATACCAGCCTCCCTTGTCTTCCTCTCTGATTAATGTAAGAGTGTCACAGTTCACTTGGAGTAGCCACTGGTGATGTCATAGCCTTTCCTTATAAGGGTGAATTGTCAGGAACCACAATTTCACTGGGCCTTTGGGTAGAAGTGAGGAGAGTCTACTGGAAATGTTGCCAATAAAGGAGTTAGCAATGGTCTTTGAAACATTCTCTGTAGTCACTGGCATGACCTGTAGGCTACTTACTAATGTTGTTCATCATGTTTAAAGAATGAGTCATATGTGATGAGGAGGACGCCCTTGTTCTTAACCAGTCACCAAAATGATCTGGTTTTCCAGTGTTATCTATTGTTTACTGTGTTATGAGTTTAATATGGCATAATGCTGCCAGAGATTCATATGTATTCTTTGAGAGAATTACAAATACTCTCACATCCTTTTTATTGAAAGGCACACAATTGTGCAGATGCTTCTTTTTCTCTCTTCTTTACATTTGATTAACGTAGGAGGCCACAGCTCTCACAGCAGTAGTGGAGATGTCATACCCCTTCCTGAATGTGAGATTATCAAATCCTGAATGATTTGGTGAGGTTGAATGAAGCAAGGCAGGGGTGGGGGGAGCAGCCAGGGAACACTGAGACAATAAGAAACAGCAAGTAGCCTTGAGATTTCTCATTAAGAAATAGGTAGCTGTGGATGCTTTACTGCTGAAGGCTCTAAAGAGTAAGATGGTTAAATTAGATGAGAAACACTTAAACTTTTATCCTTCAATGTGTTCCTTGAGGATGGATGATGAGGATAGTGAGGAAAATGTGTACAATAGAGGTCCCCCAAATTACCACATTTAGTACTATTTGAATATAATCTGATCTTACCTAAATTATGAATAGTACAGCCTGGGCCCACAGAATGGATGTGCTCTTACAAGATGACCTTGGCTGGTGTCCTTCCAGCCCATAGCCTCCTTATATACCACACAGCCACACCCTCATCACGGTAGGTGTGGCCTAACCATCAGTTTCCAGTACTTGATTATTCTGGAACCCAGCCCATTTGTCCAGATGGTTTTCCCAATCTGGGTCCTATGCCAGGCCCTCTTGCATCTAAGAAGAAGGAGAATAACCTGAGGGTTAAGCACCTGGGCTTTAGGATCAGTTATACTTCACTCTCACTAACTGTGTGAATCATTAACTGTCTTTCAAAATACTCTGTATTTTCCTCTTTCCGTGATTATTCATACTCTTCCTCTGCTGATAATGATGACTGCCACCTTCATCCATTTTTGCATCCTCTGATCATTTTAATGTTTGTTCCAGAGGTGAATGTATTCGTATCTTTCTGTTCATTTGTATTGTTATTGTTTTAGTTGTTATATATTTTAAACAGTTTTACTAGGTTTAGTAGATAGGCATGCACCTTAGTTTTTTTTTTTTGTTTTTTTTTTTTATGATAGTCACACAGAGAGAGAGAGAGAGAGGCAGAGACATAGGCAGAGGGAGAAGCAGGCTCCATACACTGGGAGCCCGACGTGGGATTCGATCCCGGGTCTCCAGGATCACGCCCTGGGCCAAAGGCAGGCACCAAACCGCTGCGCCACCCAGGGATCCCACCTTAGTTTTTTTTGTTGTTGTTTTGTTTTGTTTTGTTTGTATCCACTGTAGCATTTCATGTGAGGCACATGTTGTTTAATCAATCATGACAAACTATTCATACAGAGGGCTTATGAAAGAATTTAAGTTTAATCTAATCTTCCAACCTTGACAAGGAAAAAAATATTGAATCAGATATGCGTCCTTAGTAACTGGATGCTGCTGAGCAATTAGCCTACTAAAGATTCTAAAGATCAGACTGTTATATGGGCTCTTCCTGTCAATTCTTCTGTGACCAGAGATGTTAGATGAGTATTTCCACCCGGAAACCCTTAGTGTCTAGTTGGAGAAGTTCTGTAGGCAATGAAACTAACCAAAAGGGGAAGGTGAGCACCAATCTCCAACCTCTGCATCCTGTGTTCTGGCTACAAACATGTTACACGTAAGGAGAGCTCTACAGTATATTTGCTCTATTTTTGCTAAGAATCCTCTTATATAGGCAATAAACAGTAAAACCACTTAGATAACTCATATGCTAAGTAAATTAACATATGAAATTTGTAAATTAACGTCTGAAAGTAAATTAATATATGAAAGTAAATTAACATATGAAATTAACCTAAGTAAGTTAACATATGAAAACACTTAAGATGAAAAAAGTTCTCAATAAATGTTAGTTTTTGCTTTTGACTTTAATATTGTTTCATTCTTTAAAGTTGTGCTGACTATGATGGCAGCCACTAGCCATGTGTGGCTACTGAGCCCTTGAAACGTTAATGTCCTCCAGGTACGAAATGCACACTGAATTTCAAAGACTTAGTATGGAAAAAAGAATGTCAAATAGCTCATTAATAATTTTTATTTATAACGATTGCATACTAGTTTGGATATAGCAAGTTAGATAAAATATATTATTTAAGTTAATTTCACTTTTGCTTTTTATTGTATTAATGCGACTACTAGAAAATTTAAAATTACATATGCAGATCACATTTATGGCCTGCATTCTATTTCTATAATGTATTGCAGATATTCATCAAGAATCTCGATCAGCTAAGAGAAAAGGTAAAAGGACAAATTATAGTTGAACAAATATGAACTATTTTCTTATTAAAAATTGAAATTAAATGTGGGGAGTCTTTTCATTGTTTTGTGGTCAGTTTAACCTTTAAGAAACTATAGCTAACATTTATGTCTAATAAAAAAATTCCTATTTCTAGGTTACTGGTTGGTTCACCTTGGAGTGGCTTTCCTGAAAACCGAATGGGAGATGTGTATAAATGTCCTATTGATTTGTCCGCTGCTACATGTGAAAAACTGAATTTGGAAAGTAAGTGGTAATTAGCAATATGATTTTTTACAAATAACAAGATCTCTTTTGTTATAAATATAACTAAAAATAACAACAAAATCAACCATAGTGTGTCTTAAAGAAATATAGATAGCTTTTTGGCCTTTATATCTTTAGTCATGTGGGATCGAATTGTATACAAATTTCCAACACAACTGAAAGACCTAATGCATGGGAAATGTACTGCCTCTTGGACCATCTACTCCTAGACTGTGGACCAGTTTCCATCAATGGTTAGGATTATTTTGCTGATTATTTACAGAAATCTAAGCCCATCCATACCTCTCTCCCTCCTCCAAACAAACCATTCGGTATAGACCTGTCAATACTAGTGTTGCATTTAGAGATGCTGAGAAACACTGTTTCTAGTCTTGTGTAATTGATTGCATTTGAATAAAAAAAACTGTCACTATTTGGAATATTTTGTAATTGTTTGGAATTGCTGTTTTACTTATCCGTATCTCAGATGCTTTCTATTAATGCAAAAAATTATCAGAGGTGCAAGACTGAAAAGCTAAATAGGTCATATTTCCATGCAGTATTTCCCAATGCATCTAAAAAATTATTCAACTGAATCATCATCATCATGAAAAAATAAAACTGCACTGAGGAGTTCTAGAGTTCTGAAAAACTAAAGTATGGATTAGGAAAATATGGTGTTAAGAAATCAAGGGAAAGTAGAGATTCAAAAACAGTGATTAAGACTTAGAAGTAAGGGCATGTGTCTTATATGTCTCTGTATACTTAATTTCTAGCATCATTTCTGGCATATAATAAGAGCTTAATAAACATGAGGTGGAAGGAGTATCAGTGCTATCAAATGCTGCAGAGGTTGAAGAGTATGAAGACTGAGTACAGATCATAAGCTTATATAAGGAGATAATGGGGGAACTAGATCAGTGCTCTCCAAACATTTTGAACACTCATCTATATAAAACATAAGTAAGATATATGATAAACATATATACATCTATATAACATTTCTAAAAATAATAAAAATATAGACATTAAGGGTGAATTCTCAAAGGTTTTATTATGTAGTTTGAATATTTTATCACCCCAATGAATCATATCACCTCTAACTTTTGAATACTCATGTCAATGTATATATTTTTTATTTTTAAAAAATTATATGCATGTGCTGACGTATTACTAAATAAAAATAAATTTAAAAGAATACGCATTGGTGTTATATATAAGTGATAAACCACTAAATTCTAATCCTGAAACTAATTATTTATTTATTTATTTATTTTTAATTAAATAAAAACATGCACAGAGCAGCTCCATCATTTTCTTTCTGCACTCCAGCAGATTATACTTTGCAACTATCTTGCCTAGAGTATGAATCTAGTAGTGTTGAGGGGAGAAAATAGGTCACAAAGAATTCAGGAGCATGTGAGGCTATAAATAAGTTCTATGAGTAAAGGTAGGCCTTTGTTTCCAGAAGTTGAAGAGTGCAGGAGAATTGGGAAAATAGTTCTGTAGAGTAGCAGGGTTGAGTGAAGATTTTCCTCATAAAAAGAAAATTATTTTATTTGTAGGGAGAGTAGAAGGAGGTGATGAAAGGGAGTAACTATTAGTTAAGAATAGAATTAACTGGTTGGAATTAACATCACTGGTCCATGAGAAAATTAGTCTTAGAAAAATTACTCCCTTCTTGAAGACACAAAGGAAAGAGAACAAGGAAGAGTTCCAAGAATGACCTTTAGATAAAGGTAATAAAACAATCACCCTGGATCAAGAGAGATAAAAAAGTTATTTAAAAAACCCCAAAACATTGCCATTAAAAGTGGCAATGTTGGCTTGGCAGGGAGTTGAATAAATAACACTATTGAAGAGAATTGCATAAATAACACTATTGAAGAGAATTGCAGTGTTCCATAGCTCAAGAATGGATACAGTGGATGACACCCTAGTTCAGTGGAGGAGAGGAGGTTGGGGAAGTATTTATTATTTTACACAGCTAGTCTCAGGATTTCCATTTAAAATACACACTCACTAATGCTTTGGGACAGATTCTACTGTATGGCATTTTGGGGTAACACTTTAAGGATATATTTTTTTCTGATCCAGAATAAAGCATTAGATGGAGTAGTCGTGACCTTGGAAAGAGTGGGTTGACAAATTGGAGACCAAATAGTATCCTCAGACATGTTTCTTTGGGCAGCACTTTGTTTTTAAAAAAATTAAATTTAAATGCCTATAAGCAGACACCACTCTCTGATCCCTTACATTCTGTAACCTCACACATTTAAATGTACAAACTGCTGGATCACTGAAGGCCCCTCAGTTTTTCACATCTAATTATATAATGTGAGCTTCTGGATATATGACACTAAATTCAATGCTACACATAAACATGAGTGTGGGGGAGGGGGGAATTTAACAAGTTTAAATAAATGATTCACTTTTTAAAATCTTTTTCCCTTTGAAAGCTGCCACAAGCATTCCCAATGTTACCGAAATGAAAACCAACATGAGCCTTGGCTTGACACTCACAAGGAACATGGGAACCGGAGGATTTCTTGTGAGTGTTTACCTTTCAAATTCTCATCCAGTTCAAGAAAGTATCAAGTTAGTGTCTTCTTACCACCCCACCTATCAAATCAAATCTTGACATTTAAATATTAGAGTAAATATTAGAGTTTTATAAATGATGCAAAGTGGATATCCAACTTGAAATACTGTCGATGTATAGAATTCTTACGATATTCAGCAAAACCATTGCCATAGAACCTCCTAGAAAAAAGTAACACAAGGAACACCAACTCTTTGCCTTTGGAAAGTGTGCTTAACATTTGTTGATAATAGCAGAATTCCAGGCCTTGTTTCTCCTTGTAGGAATATTCGAGATAGTTACTGCTAATTCCAAGAGTGGATTTCAAAGCTGAAGGGTATTCCTGTCTTTAATCCTTTCCTATAACTATTGATGACCCTGATATCATTTAACTCATGACTTGGCTCTCATCTTATTTCAGGTTAGTATTTACTCTCAGTCTCTAGAATGCTGTGAAAAGACATCACAAGTCAGTGAGATAGAATACCTTCTTTAACAAGTGCTCTGGGGACAATTAATTAGTTAATAACTTGTATATCCAAATATACTTTCAAGTGAATTAAAGAGTTCATATAAAAAACTGGAAGAAAATGGAAATTTTCTGATGGAAGAATTTCTGAGCTTAGAACTAACAGAAGAAATAATATAGGAAATTGTTGAAAAGATTTGACTATATAAAAAAATGAAAACCATCATGTACCAAAAAAAAAAGTTTTTAAGGCAAATAAAAACCCAATCTTACTGACATTTCCACCAGCTCATAGATAATCCTAGTTACGTTGCTCTGTTAAAATAAACATAGAACACTTAATTTAACTCTACATTAGTTATGCCTATACCATTGACATATTGACTTAAAAGCCTATTGTATAACTGAATTATTCTAAAAATATCAATTTTTAACAATGTTATTCTATTTTTACTAGTAGATATTAGTATTCAGACATTGGTATTCAGACATCTGGTATTGCTTATAATATGTGTTATTCAAAGCATAAATGAATATTGCAATGAATCTTCATGGTTTATGATATTCTAAAGTCTTTTTTTTTGTTTGCTTGTTTGTTTTTAAGGTTGAATAAATTCAGGAAGAGGAACATTGAGATATAGGGATTACAGAATGTACTTCAAAATTCTTATTGTGTAACTCCAGATAAAGTAAATTAAAAATTGCTAGAGAACCCAAGAGATTAACTTAATAACCAACGTAGCAAGCAGAGAAGAAGGAAAAGGGGAGGGAGGGAGAGAGAAGGGAAAAAAGAAAGAAACAAAAAAAGCCAAAGCTTCCTTTACATACCTAAAAGGTCAAAATCTTAAGATATTCTTAAGAATTATGTGGAAAAGACTGACAATCATCACATTTAAAAAAAAAAACTTATTAAGCTCTGGGCTTAAAGCAGGAATGTAGTTCTGGCATTAACAATTGGCATTCTAATTTCAACTTCTAAATGCTGTTTTCCATTGCTTTAAAAAAAGTCTTGAATACTTCATGAGTTACTGTTTTTCAAGGTGATTTAAAAAACAATTTGGGGATGGGGATATAAGAATCAATCATTGCTATCCATTATTTGGTAAACTAACCAAAGGCATCAATTGTGATTTTCCCCTAATTGGCAAAATGAACCAGTTTTATAGGGGAAAAATTATGGCTTATTCATTGAGATGAAATATGAACACAGCTGCTTTTCCTTTGAGCAACCAACAATTAAACTGGGTCAAACAAGTTCCCTTTTATTCTTCCAATTGCTTTTTGCAAGTTCACACTTTTGTGTTAAGTTTTAATAATTAATCCACAGCTTTACAAAATCTTAAACTTTGTAGACGCCCTTTAAGATCTAGTGTCCTTTTACATCTGGCAATTTTAATATTATTTAATGTAACATTTCCTGTGCAATTTAATCACAACTTAAGCAGGAGTTCTTGGCATTCAAGGGCTGCTGAAAAGGAGAGATTTGAGGTGGGGCTAATGGGAATATTAAGAATTGTAGTGTGTCTGATGTGGGCAGGGAGACAAGTGCCAGCCTGGAATGACTGAACATTTTAGGAAATACAAGTAGGGAAGATCAGAAGTCCTCAAATAAATACTTTATAACAAAGTTAAAACTGGCAGTTCATGAGCCTCATTGTGTTTGTTTAGCCCAGAGAGTGTGGTTTTTTTTTTTTGTTTTTTTTTTAACTGGCTTTTCACAAAGCATTTGTCCTCTCAGGCTCTCCCTGAAAATGTGAACGAACTGTCAGGGCTGGCAGTGGGCAGGGACCTGCACCTGCATGTGAGGCCCGAATGCCTCATTCATCACGGTGTCTGTACCAGCCCAGAACATGGCCAGGGTCCCGCCTGACCCTGGGGCTTGTGGGCTTCTGGTTTCTGCTGGAGAGTATGACTGGTAGCCTAGAGAGAGCATAATAGTATAGGTGAAGAGTATAATCTCTGTTCAAGAATAACCACAGCGATGATGCTGTCTTGTAATTATGTACCATTTGCTATTTACCTTGCATTGTCCTAAATGTTTCATATCTATAGACTCATTTAGTCTTTACAACAACCTTAAAAGATAGCAGGTATGATTATCCTCCATTACAGAGACAGCCCCTGAGGCCCAGGCCCTGAGAGACCAAAGATGAAGGCACATACCCTCTTTCTCTAGCTTGGTGGGTGACCAGAGGGCTCCTCCCTGCACCCTTCTTTCTCCTGCCTCCCGCCCCTTATTCCTCCCATACTTCTCACTCCTCTGTCTTTCTGAGACACTTCCTCTCAGAGGCTTTATTGGTCTGTTAGTTTCAACCGCTGACGATTCCTAGGATCCTGTAACATTATGGAGATGATGTCTGAGTTTCACAAATGGAGCAGTAGAGGACTAAAATTTTCTGTATGTTTTGTCACTGCTCTCATTTCTTTGAAGACGTGTGGTCCCCTGTGGGCACAGCAGTGTGGAAGCCAATACTACGCCACCGGTGTTTGTTCTGATGTCAGTCCCGATTTTCAGATCTTGACCAGCTTTGCACCTGCAGCCCAGAGTAAGTGATGAATATGCACAGGTCTGAGCAATGCCTCACATGAAGGGGGAAGGCGGGATTTGTCAAGCACCCCCGCCCCTCAACTCCTCAAGTCCATTTTACTTTGTGCCATTTGTGTGAAGATTGACTTACCTATGGAAACCTATTTTTTTCATCTTTTCCTGTGTAGCTTGCCCTTCCCTCATAGATGTTGTGGTTGTATGTGATGAATCAAACAGTATCTATCCCTGGGAAGCAGTAAAGAATTTTTTGGAAAAATTTGTCCAAGGCCTGGATATAGGCCCCAAAAAAACACAGGTATGGATTTGGATAATACCTACACTAACCCACAGCTTTCTTTCTGAGAAAATATTATTAGATATGAGGTCTTAAGTTTTACATTTGTCAGATCCCCACATTAAATGCATTTAATGGTAATCCTAACAGTTAATTGAAACTTGTATTACATTGAGTTGTTCTATGACTTTGCCCAATGCTGGTTTTTGAGCTGTGAGGTTTCTATTTCTGACACAAGCATCAGATATGGGATATAGAATTTTTTGTGCATGAGAGAGAGAGAGAGAGAGAGAGAGAGAGAAAGAGTGGGGCTGAGGAGAGGGGCAGTGGGAGAGAGAGAGAGAGAATCTCAAGCAGGCTCCACATCCAGCATAGAACCTGACATGGGGCTCAATCGCACAACTCTGAGATCATGATCTGAGCTTAAATCAAGAGTTGGACACTTAACTGACTGAGCCACCCAGGTACCCTGGGATATAGCATTTTAATCCTCTTTAGTTGCTTATTTTTCCCTCCTATAACTCATGAATTTATTAATATATTTTAAAATCCAGTATGTATTTTTTCTTGACAGCCACATGGACTAATAATTTATTTTGTTTACTGTTTGCTAGTAAAACAATTGTCCTTGAATTCTGGGATTTTTTTTAATAAAGAAGTCCATAGCATAATCCTGTCTTTTATTATTTTTAGTGTTTTATCATAGTTTATTCTTCCTTTTTTACAGAGGACAAGTCTTTTCAATAATTTTGTTTAGCTGTCTGTGTTTTAATGAGTCTTTAATTTGCTCTTTCATCTTCTTGAGATACATTCAAAACTCAGGAACAGAAACTTCCCACTTTCATAAAACTGAATAGCATTTGTTGTTAAATTTCGGGTCTTTTTTCTTTCTTTCTTATTGGATTTGCCATTTTATGGGTCATTCTAGTTGTGGAAGCACATTGAACCAATATCAACAAGGACCAGTTCATAGTTACCAGTCTATGTTCCTAGGTTGTTCCTATCATCCGATGCCTTAGCATCCAACATCTAGTAACAATTGTTGTAACATTTCCCCTAAATACTCTGAAATTTGATTTTCTGCTTTCCTGTACAATATTACAAAATATGTTTTCCCCATTGACATTGTTTTTCAAGAACAAAAAGACAACAATGTCCACTGAAACTTTGGAGTTTTCACTGTAGGATTTTACCAGAAAATTCTATGAATAAGACTAGGTATGGGGCACCTGGGTGGCTCATTTGATTAAGTGTCTGACTTTAGCTCAGTCATGATCTCAGGGTCCTGGGATCAAACTCAAGTCAAGCCCCATGTCAGGCTCCATGCCTAGCGGGGAGTCTCCTTGTCCCTCTCCTTCTGCTCCTCCTCCAGTTTATGCTCTCTCTCTCTCTCTCTCAAATAAATACAATATTTTTTTTAAAAAAAGATTAAGTATAGCACTGATCTCTGTATAGCAGAATGTTAAGGCCCATCATAAGAGAATTTTTCATAAATATCTGCTTATTTTATCTGTCTCTAAGTGGATTATCCCCAAAATGAGATCTGCTGTATTTAATAGTTTCTTGAATGGAATTTATGGCCTTCCTCTCCTTATCTCCCTTCCCCAATGCATCCTGTTCATCTCTAGAGGTGCTTTACACAGCCTCTTTTTTCTTACAACCTAAATTTGAACTTTCTGCAAGTCCTAATATAATACATTTCTTTAAGTCTTCTATTTGTCATTCCCCTTTCTCACACAGAATTTCTGGGGCTGTCATGGGAGTTACCAACATCATCCTCTCATATTAGACTTTAAATCTGTAGAGTTATTTTTGATCCTTTCCTCTTTCTCAAATCTTCCATCCTATCCTAAAGAGAGGGACCCAGCAATATCATATTTTTCACATCTTCCCAGTGCCTATTTGATTGCTTCCTAGCAAAAGTAGCTGATTGAACTCAGAAATCCTTGCCCCTCACATCTTCCTTATATACTGACCTTTGTTTTAGAGACCTTTTTATCACTGATCTCCTATTGCTACTTCCTGTTCTGAAAGCTACCCAACACATAGGCATAGAGGTGATTTCAGTACTGAGAACAAGGGTGCTAATAGAAATGTTTGGCTTTCTTGATCTAAAGGATCAGGATATATACTCCAGCATCTTGTTCAGAAGTTGTTGTCTTCAGACCTTTCAGATAAGACTCTCTCTAGTGGCATTTTCTCCAAAGGCCAGAAACTTCCTGCCCACATGCTCTTATAGCAGCTTTCTTCCAAGCATACTGAAATCTGTGATTAGAGGAAATCCAGAACAATAAATACGTCCAAATTGACTGTGTTGATTAGCTTACTGTTTTTTTATTCAAGTCTAATTCTTTGTTTAATATGCATTTATTCTCAATTAATGAGCTATTATCTTCCATCTGTGACTGCTTATAATTGTTTGCATGCTTATATCCATTGTTAATTAGAAAATTTATATCATATTAATCTTATTGTTATGAACTTTATTCTAATATTTATCCATATTAAAATATTATGACAGTGCTTTAAAATCTATTACCAGATAATCTAGAACTATTATAGTTGAAAATCTATAACTATTACTCTTGAGAACCAATTCATACCTGAGAGGACATCATTTTGCTTATCAACAAGTACTACTGTTAAATAGTGACAGCCTCTAACAAAGAAGTCATTATTCCATTGGAAGAAAAATAACTATTCTTAAGAACAAAATTAGAAGTCGTTCCCTTATACTATCAGCCCAGATCCAAATGCACTTTTGATTTGATTATATTGGTTATTTAGAAACTATTTATAACAATGACAAATCTAATGAACTTCTGCTCTCTTGAAGGTGGGGTTAATTCAGTATGCCAACAAACCAAGAGTTGTATTTAACCTGAACACTTTCAAAACCAAAGCTGAAATGACTGAAGCAACATCCCAGACATACCAATATGGTGGAGACCTCACAAATACATTCAAAGCAATTCAATATGCAAAGTAAGTTATGATGACAATAACCCAATATTTTGATAAAATAGAAGTGCTTATAAGTAAGAAAGAAGGAAAAAAAGACAAAAATGACATACTTGGTACCCACTCTTAAGTCAGTAATGAAGAAGGAAAGTTCAAACCTTCTGTCACTTGAATACTTTGAGAAAGCAATAGGAAATGAAATTTTAAAATCTTTGATTTCTAGAACTTTTATAAGATATTCCATGATTTTTTAAAAAGATTTATTTGAAGTAGATGAAACAATGTTAAAAGACCTTAGGTTAAGTAGGAAATGGAGCAATCTGCAATTATTTGTTAATATTTATCAAGGGCACAGATGACTTGAGCTAATGGAGCACTTCATGCATATTAAGAAAGGTCATAGAATCTTAAATGTTAATGACCTAGGAGTCTGAATTGAATGGAATGGGTTCATTATGTTTATTACATCCAGAGCAATATGAATGTTACAACTATATAACACTCTTAATTTTTAGCCCAGTTTCTCTATTTTCTCAGCACTCCTGCTTTTATCTTCACTCTGTTTTAATCATATACCTTTAAAAAATGCTAAATATTCTCCTATTGTTATTTTTTTTAGATTCTCCTATTGTTAAATAATAAATGAGAACAATAACTTCACCTTCCCTTAAACCTACTTCCCGCTTTTGTCACTGTGTTGTGCATTTCTTCCTTCCACTACCATATCCTTGAAAAATTGTCTTTACTCCCTTCCTCCACTTCCTTGAAACATATGGCTTGCCACCAGGTAAACATGGCTCTCTTCATCAGCCAGTAACCCAGTGGTCCTGCCTCAAACCTCATCCTCTAGCTTCCCTTACCATTTGCTGCTGAGGAGCACACACTGCTATTCCAGCCCCAGTTGCCATGACATCAGAAACTTTTAGAATCACTGCCAACATTTAGTCAACAGTTTTAGCTCTTTAGTGTCTCCTTTTCCTATTTTTTCTTCACTAAAAGTCCTCTTTTTTTTTTTTAATCTCCCTTTTCTCTTAGGCCTTGTCTTCACTCTCATAACATCTGCATTAGCCCTGTGTAGGTCACTGCATTGCTATGTGGTCTGCTCTGAACTCTTTCTGAAAATTCACACAGTTATCCAGCTGACACTGAATATCTTAAATTTGGAGTGTTGACTCACTTATCAAATTCAACACATCCTAAACCAGCCTCATTCTTTTCCTTACCCATGCTCATGACTTTTCCATTTTGATTCGTGCCACCACCTTCCCCCCACCCTCTCAGTCATTCAAAGTAAGCATTTGCTGGTTTTCTTTATTCATTCTACTCTTCCTTAATAGTACACATCTGGTCAGTCACCACATCCTGTCTTTTCTATTTCTGCATTTCCTATTGTATTCTTACCTCCTTTTTTCTGGGTGTATATTCTAGTTGCTGTTTCTATCAACTGGTGACTTTCTCTGTATGTCTCAGAAGTGAATATCCTATAAGAGAAGATATGAATGGTTTGGTTAATCTCTGTTGTCCCTATTGAGATGTCCTTTTGGGATATGCTATCTCACAGGAAGCTGGTCAGTTGCCATTTGGCAAAGTGCCCCTTATGGTCTGGTAAGCTAGACTCAGAGGAGCAGTAGGTTGACATAGAAAATGGCCTAGAAAGAACTACAAACTGCAGAGGGACTGTATTTTCAGCAGGAAGTATAGATGCGCTATTTTTCCCTGAAAGGAGCCGAGGGGTAAGCTCTCCTCTCAGAAAGAATGGCAACTGTCTGTTAAGATGTGACTTTCTTTGCCTTTTCAGAACTTTGGTTTTCTCTCCTGTGCCATCATCTCACTCTTACCACTAGTTCCCAAGCTGGTAGAAGTCCTTCCATTGTTCAGAGAATCACCTAACCTCTTACACTTTCCAGAAGTTAATTCCCTTTCTTTATCTTTTTTGGGGGGGGGCAGGGTGAGGGAGGAAGGATCTGTTTCTTTATAACATCAAATAGAATTCTGACACTCTTTTAGTAAATCTTGCCATTTTCCATTTATCCTATTTCATGGAGTGCTTGTGGTTATGATAT
Source organism: Canis lupus familiaris (assembly GCF_011100685.1). Classification (NCBI taxonomy): domain Eukaryota; kingdom Metazoa; phylum Chordata; class Mammalia; order Carnivora; family Canidae; genus Canis; species Canis lupus. The sequence goes on along the minus strand of NC_049225.1, from coordinate 63,141,255 downwards.
AATATTCCAAGACCTGAAGGTAATCAGAACAAATGAGGCAGTTTCTACCCTCAGAAATCTTATAATCACACACGATGAATTCTAAATATGTCATAAAGAGTATAATTCACTCAGCAAATATTTAATGTGAGTACTGTATTCAAATTTTTCTGGTGACAAATATGAAATATTTTTCTATACTTCTACATTCTGCTATGTAGAATACAGGAAAGTTATAGGGAATAAAATGATATTCTCAGTTTAAACATGTTGCTATTAAAGTGTCCCTTACACATTCAGATGAAAATATTCAGCAGACATTGAATACATAAATTTGAAATAGGAGAATGAGTGGAAATAGATGTAGACTTTAAGGTGTCACCATATAGGTGATAGGTAGTCCAAAAGAGTGGGTGGCATTTCCCAGAAAGAATGTCCAAGAAGAAAATCCAATAGACAGGGAAAAAATTATTAGACAATTGGAAACCCATCTAGAAACAAAATAAAGCTGAATCCCTGAATCACTCCTTGAATCAAAATAAATTTCAGCTACACCAAAAAATTAAATCTAAGAAAATGGAATTATTAAAGGACTATGAGAAACTTGTGTGATTAAAGAAACAAGTCTTAGAAATAAGAAGTTCTTTTAAAATACCATGTCAAATATAAAGACACACATAAAAAGCTAATGAAGTTGATGTCAAAATATACAATTTTGGGATGCCTGGGTGGGTCAGTGGTTGAGCATCTGCCTTCGGCTCAGGGCATGATCCTGGGGTCCCAGGATCGAGTCCCACATCAGGCTCCTTGTGGGGAGTCTGCTTCTCCCTCTGCCTATGTATCTGTCTCTCTCTCTCTCTCTTTGTGTGTGTGTCTCTCATGAATAAATAAATAAAATCTCTTTAAAATATATATATATTCAATTTCTATACAGGAGTAATAGAAGTAATACCACTAAAATTTAAAAGATTAATGAACTGAGAAAAATATTTATGATATATATGACAAAAGATCATGTTCTTGACTAACAAAGATATCTTACTAAATAGAAAAATTAGAAAATAATGAACAAAACAAAGAAAAATGGGCAAAGGTAAAGAAAAATCAAGAGTTCAGAGAGAAAAAAATACAAATGGTTAATAAACATAAAATGCTTCTTATCTCTTCATAATGAAAAAATGCATATTAAAACAGTTATATATTCTCACTTATCAGAGTGTCCCTAATTTAAAGTTTAATAATCTTCATTGTTAAGGAAAGGATATGGAGAAACTTGCATTTTTTTACATTATGGTAATATAAATTGGTAGAAAATTTTATTTTATTTTAATGTTTTTTAAAGATTTTATTTATTCATAGAGACAGAGAGAAGGGGGCAGAGACACAGGCAGAGGGAGAAGCAGGCTCCATACAGAAAGCCTGACATGGGACTTGATCCCGGGTTTCCAGGATCACACTCCAGGCTGCAGGTGGCACTAAACCACTGCACCACCACGGCTGCCCTGGTAGAAAATTTTAGAGTTCAATTTGGCAATATCTTTCAAAGTTTGAAATGTATAAATCCTTTGTTCCAGTAATCTCACTACTAAGATTTGATCCTACTGATACATTTGGAAAAGTATGCCAAAGTCTATACATAAGGACATTTTTATGGCATTACTTATAAAATTCAAAATAACCTAAATGCACAATCATGGAGAATTGGTTAAACTATGGTTACCCCCAAATAATGAAATATTATCCAGCCATTAAAAAGGAGAGCTTTGGGGGCACCTAGGTGGCTTAGTCAGTTAAGCATCTACCTTCGGCTCAGGTCATGATCTCAGGATCCTGGGATCAAGCCCCACACCTGGCTCCCTGCTCAGTGGGGAGTCTGCTTCTCCCTCTCCTTTTCCTCTTCCCTTCTCCCCTACTTGTGTGTTCTTTCTCACTCTTTCTCTCAAATAAATAAAGTCTTTAAAAAAAGGGAGAGATTTATATGTGCAATATGGAAAGATTTCCATCAAAATGAAAAATAACTGTATAGACCATGCCCCCATTTTCATGAATATTTGAGGAGTAGACTATGCACATACATCTGATTAAATGATTTCTATAAGGAAACAAAGTGATAAAGGTGGTTACCTTTGGAAAAAAAAAAAGGTGGTTACCTTTGGAACAGTGGCTTGATGTCACATTTTTCTTTTCTTTTTTTTTTAAGATTTAACTTATTTATTCATGAGAGACAGAGAGAGAGAGAGACAGAGACACAGGCAGAGGGAGAAGCAGGCTCCATGCAGAGAGCCTGACATGGGACTCGATCCTGGGTCTCCAGATTCACTCCCTGGGCCGAAGGCGGTGCTAACAATGCTTTGAAATTCTTTTACCAAGTATATTTCTTACTTTTTAAAAAACAATTTCATATTGAGAAAGTAAATGCAGATCCAGTGAGTAAAACTGGTGATAGGACTGAATATCTTTGCTCTGTTGATTAATATTAATGAATTTAATTTTCTCATCAGAAAATAATTCTAAGGATTCTTGATGTAAATACATAAACACACATACTATGGAAACTATGGAAATTATTGTTAATGCCACGTGAGATTTATATATTTCCCTATAAGCTGCAAATAGAATGTAGGTAAATATGTCACCAGACCTGACAGAAATTTTAAGTCACAGTAGGTCATGTTCAAAGAAGTTAGTTTCACATTTATATTTCTAGCCAGAGGTCCACATACTAGCTTCATCTTTTGATATTGAGTCTTTAATCTTATCTGCCACAGAGATTTTGCTTATGCAGCAGCTGCTGGAGGACGACCAGGTGCCACCAAAGTAATGGTGGTTGTAACTGATGGTGAATCACATGATGGTTCAATGTTGAAAGCGGTGATTGATCAATGCAACAATGACAATATACTGAGGTTTGGCATAGCAGTAAGTAGATTTTCTTTTTAGTTGTCTTTCAGTTGATGGGTAAGTGCTGCTTTATAGCATCACTTCCCAAGACTGCACTTTCTCATTTGCTGCTCACAGCTTTATAGAAAAGATATTCATTCTGTCTCTACTTCTTGCTGATTTTCAATCCTGTTGACTAAGGGGGTGTGGATTTACTTTTCCAAGGGCTCTATTGTGTTCAGAAATACAATACTAGAAAGTGCTAGTAGGGATATTAGAGTACAGTAGAATGACTCCCCCCCCCCCCATTCCTCTGTTTTCAAGGTTCTTGGGTACTTAAACAGAAATGCCCTTGATACTAAGAATTTAATAAAAGAAATTAAAGCAATTGCCAGTATTCCAACAGAAAGATATTTTTTCAACGTGTCTGATGAAGCAGCTCTATTAGAAAAGGCTGGAACACTGGGAGAACAAATTTTTAGCATTGAAGGTAAGACAACTCCATCTTTCAAAAACTTTTCTCAAGAATTCTTGATTTTATTGCCGTAATCTTGCTCTATTAATGTTCACTTGCCTATGCCTTATATGAAAAGAACTCTTATGACTCAGTAAGGAAAACAGGCAACATGAATAAGTAGTTTATAAATGATAAGATACAAATGGCTAATAAAAATAAGAAAATATTCCCAATTTCAGTAATTATTCTAAATTATAAATTGAATCAATGTCACTTTGTGACTAAAAAATAATGAAGATTAGTAACATAAGCTTGGAGATATTATGGCGAAGCAAAGAAGCTCATACAGTCTTGATAAGATTATAAATTGTATAGCTTTTTGGGGGAAAGTAATTTAGTAATATCTATTATCATTGTAAATAAATTTACCTTTTAACATTGCGTAGTTTTTATAATGATAAGAAGTTTTACCTTTTTATACTGTTATATGATTTCTGAAATTCTTGAATTCATTTACAACAAATGTGTATACTTTTAAAATTAGAAAAATATAGTGAAGACTTTTAGTAGTTCATATTTCAAGGAAACATGTTATTTACCAGATCTACAATAATATACTTATATGGCCTTGGAAGGTCTAGTCAGTGTATAAATACCACATGTTCAAGAAGTTACTGTATAGCACACATTTTCCAGTTGGTAAAAAGTCCCACATGGCCCAAATTCTGATAGTTAACCCAAATAGCTCTCAGCAACAAAGAGCCTATTTTATTGAGCACCTACTATATGTCAGGTCCTCTTTCAGAAGCTGGGTCCAAGGGCATTGCATAAATTAAGTAGTAAATCCTCAGTCTTATCTTCTCCTGGTTTTCCACTGGAGACTTCTATCCAAAAAATATTATTGCTTCTTTAAACCTCCAGTGGTGCTTCTAAGTTGTTGAAAACATTATCAAAATCTAATGTGCCCTGAGATAATATAAAGTTATTTGTCTACCTGTGGTATGACTTATGCTTGTTTGTGGTGGTGTGAACATGAATAATCACAGTGCAACCTAGATGATGATTAGAAATGATTTTGTGCCTTATCTGCTATTCTGGATTTTGGGAAAGCACTGCTCTACATTATTAAAAATTATCTTGGGACACCTAGCTGGCTTGATCAGTGGAGTGTGTAACTCTTGATCTCAAGGTTGTGAGTTGAAGCCCCATGTTGGGTATAGAGATTACTTAAAAATAAAATCTTTTTAAAAAATATCTCTTCTCATCCTGGGTGAGTTATTACATCTTCTAAACAAGTAACTGTATCATATAGTTTACATTATATATATCACTCTCTATATCAAAGTGGTAGTCCAGGAATTTATTCCTTTTTTTGAGAAGATTAATGAAATACAACCACTTTGACTGCACTGTATGGAAAGTGAATATGAATGGAGTCCTACGATTTGAGTGTCAGAGGCAAGCACGTATGTAGAAGTAGGACAAACTTCCCTATTGGTAAAATTCCTACTCAGTCTTGAAGCCTGGATCCTGAAACCCAACCCAGGTACCTCTGTTTGGTCTTCGCTACACATCAACTGTCTGGCTCTTCCAACTGCATCTGAGATGTGTGTGCACTTATTAGTAACAATATTTAAAAGCTGAAAATTCAGTTTCTTGGCTGGTAATAATAACTTTTTTTTTTAAAAGGCCATCACTTCAGTTTTTATTTTACCTCATCCCCTTATGTTTTTAGTATTAGGATCATCATGAGCATACCAATAAATATATGAATGCATATTAAAAATTAACACCAACTTCAAACACTACCTTGCGAGTATCGTGGGTTGTTGTTAACAACAACAACTTTGTTGTATTTCTTAGTGATTTCTCCCTCCCAGAATTTGCCAGCTCTATATTCTTGAGCAAACATCCGAACATTGTGGGTATATGTGGTTGTGTATATATATGCATATGTACATGTGTGCATGTATTCATGTGTGTATGTGCATGAACATGTGTTTGAAAGTTGGATTTAAAAATTAACAGTGATAGAATTCTTGAAATGACCATCTCCCAGGTACTATTCAAGGAGGAGACAACTTCCAGATGGAAATGTCACAAGTGGGATTCAGTGCAGATTACTCTCCTCAAAAGGTGTGTATATCAGATAACTTCCAGCCATGCTATCATTTGGCTGAACACTACTAGGCACAGTAGCTTAATATATAGAATGGAAAAAATAGCCATCCAGTGATCAACTGTTCTGATTCCCAGTCATAGTCATTCAGTTTCTTTGTGCTGATGATTTATCATCTGAAAGATGAAGGATAATAATGCCTTTTCTTTCCTGTTTCATGGGGATTTTTTTATGGAAAAAAAATGATAATATGCAAGAAAATTATGAGTGCTCCAAGGGACAGGTACTGTATTAATTCAAGGGATTATCATTGCAGGAATTTCCTTTAAATCAATTAACTATTGGAGAAGTTTATTAAAAACACAAACTCTAAAAAAAAAAAAAAAAAAAAAAAAACACAAACTCTTAGGGCGCCTGGGTGGCTTTGTTGGTCAAGTGTCTTACTATTAATTTTGGCTTAGGTCATGATCTCAGGGTCTTGGGATTGGGTCTCTCTCAGTGGAGAGTCTGCTTGAGATCCTCTCTGTCTCTCACCCTCTCCCTCTTCCCACCTCCAGCTCGCATCCACACACGCTCACTCGCTCTCATATAAATAAATATTTAAGAAAGCAAAAAACACAAACTCTTGTCATCAGTGCCACTGTTGAATTCTAAGCTGCTCGAGTCTCTCTCTCTCTTTTTTTTTTAAAGATTTTATTTATTCATGAGAGACAGAGAGAGAGAGGCAGAGACAGAGGCAGAGGGAGAAGCAGGCTCCCTGCAGGGAGCCTGATATGGAACTTGATCCCAAGCCCGCAGCAGTATTACACCCTGAGCTGAAGGCAGATGCTCAATCGCTGAGCCACCCAGGCACCCCTGGAGTATCTCTTCTAAGTGCAGAGACAGAAGATAGCTGAAAAAAAGTGAGAAGTTAGGGACCATGTGAGACGGTCCCTAAGCTTTCTTAGCCCAGAAAAATCCATTCTTCCTTCTAATAAACACCCACCTCCTCCTGCTCTGATTCCAGCTCTGCTCAGAGTCTCAGTGGAGTAGCAGAGGGATACAGAGACAGGTGACACTGGAAACGCTTAGGGAACAGTATGAACAAAGAGGATTTGATTGCCAGAATGAAGGACCAGGGATGGCATGGTTTTTTTCCTCTCGAATAAAAGATGCTAATTTTGTCTGGATCACCAATCCTTAGGAATGCTCATAAAAGTTACGGGATTTTCCCTCAGAAAGAATATTAATGAACCCACACACGGAGAATTTTAACACAACTTCCTGAGGTTTTTGTCCACTTCCTAAAGTCCCTTCCTGCACCCCTGATTCAGAGTCCCAAGTTTATGACAATCATTCACATAATTTCATGGTCTCTAGTCCTCAAAGTGGGACACATTTTCTTATTTGCTCTATTTTTAATAGGTTATATTTTTCGATCCAAAATCCCTATCTTTGATGTTTTCTAAGATCTAAGATCAAAAACTTAAAAATAATAAGTCCCATCCCAACAAACCCTGCCTTCTACAATGACTTACAATTTTGACTATGCAGGTAGGACTTTGAGTCCCTCCAGAGCAGCCTTTCCTTGATTGTGCACCACCCCCTCCTGGCGTGACCTGACCAATGGGCCTGACCAATGGCTCAGATTGAACATCACACTGTATAGTTGGTTACCTTTTGTAGCGGTGCTATTTTCCTATTGAAAGGATATAGGTATCTATAGCCTATGGGATAGGAAAGAGATGATGGAGAAACGTCTGAGAAGGAATCAAGAGGAAAGAGGAAGAATGTTAAAAATAGAATAGATCAGAAGAGAGCCTCCCACGATGACATGCCTGGATAGCAGTGCAGCCCCACCTCTCCCCCTCTGCCAGCTGCACTTCCTATTTCTCAAGCATGCCTCACATCCTCCGCTGTGAGCTTTTCTTACAAATACGTGAGGTTGGAGGCTCACAAGTGTTCAGCATTTGCAGATGTGTGCTTTTGAATGGGAATTGGAAGATGGCTATCTGCTCCTCCTGTAGTATAGTAGGGATTTATCTATAGAATCTATCAAGGTAACATGGCCTGGGGGAAGGCTTGTTTTCCAGCGCAAAATTTATTAAAACAATTTGGACATATATCAACATGCATTGATAAGCATTTTACTTCATCATTTTCTCCTTAAATCTAGACCATTTATTTCAGTCTTTTGCCTACTCTGCATTCTTGTGCTTTAAAGGTAGTTTGTCTTCATGATCTTCATTTTTCAATTATTTTAGGATATTCTGATGCTGGGTGCAGTAGGAGCTTATGGCTGGAGCGGGACTGTTGTCCAGCAGACATCTCATGGACATTTTATCTTTCCTAAACAAGCCTTTGACCAAATTCTGCAAGATAAAAATCACAGTTCATATTTAGGTAAGGCATAGCAGCATTTGACTTGGCAAATTTAAGTTCCCTTCTTTTTAAACTGGCTCCTTGCTGAATCTCAGGATCGGTTCAGCAAAACACTTGAAGTGTCATATAGTGATTATATTTACTACACATGTTTATGTTGCCTCTTTGAAAATCAGCGCTTATCCTAAAACTGTTTACTGATACACTGTATTACACCTGCTGATCTCTTCTGGTTATTCAAGCAGCTGTGATTGTGCTAAAATGGAAGTCATTTCTAAAAGCCAATACAGTAAGTGGTAGTCTTATATTACTATAGAGTTCTTAGTCTTTTTGTTCCTATAATAAACAGCTTGATTTATTGGTCTGATTCTGATCACCTACTATGGGACAGTTCTTGAGCTCCTGCCTGAGTTCCTGGCAATTCTATTTACATCCTTCCAGGGGCGTCTGGGTGGCTTATTTGGTTGAGTGTTTGACTCTTGATCTCAGTTCAGGTCTTGACCTCAGCGTCATGAGTTCAAGCCCCGCATTAGGTCCCATGCTGGGCATGGAGCCTAACTTAAAAAAAAAAAATCTTTCCAACAACCCTTTGAAGAAAGTATCATTACCCCATTTTACCTTTGAGAGCCAGTGAGGTTAATAACATTCCCAAAGGTAAACAACTCTCAAAAAAAAAAAAAAGTGGCAAATCCAGAATTTGAACCGGGGACTGTCTGACTCCAAAATCTATGTTCTTTCCACTATGCAACATTGCCTTTTAAACTCATGTAGTTATTCATTCAAGAAATACTTGTTCAGTGCCAAGTTCATGAGTGGCCGATGGGACAACCCAGAATCTAGGGCCTGCTTTAGATTTAGGTATCCCACCCAGGCCAGGCATGCTGCCAGTCAAAGGACAGGAGCAGTTCATCTTAGAAGAAGGAAGATGTGCCCTCTTTCATATGCCTGGGCACACTAGGAACTGTGCATCCCCATGAAGGAGTGCTCACAGCACTGACTTCATCATTGGCCCTGTCTGGTTCTCCCCTCTGGCACACTTTAGATAATCAACAGGAGCCCTCTGGCACAGGTGGTAGCACTTTAGACAACTAGTAGTGAGCCTCTGGCATACAGATGGCACCACTTTAAATAACTACCCTGTGATGTCACCGCCATGCCTGTCACTCCATAAGTGCTGGAGATGAAGGTCTGAGGAGAGGTGGAGAATAGTTGCTTGTTGTCCTGGGTTGCCTGCCTGCCTGCCTGCCCACCTGCCTGCCTGCCGGATTGCCCTTGTCAGTAAATTACCCTGAATAAAACTCTGTAAATGATATAGAGTGGCTTGCTTTGTTTTTCAGAATTAAAATGCCTTCTCAGCCTGGAGGATTCATTACTGACCCTCCTCCACCTTCTAACACCACCCTGCCCAACAAAAAAGGACCTCTGGTCAAGTCTACTAACTTTGCCAGCCATCTGGCTGAGCTCTTCAATAGTACCTACTCTGTAACTCCTTTTCTCCTAGGTTACTCGGTGGCTGCAATTTCTACTGGAAAAGACATCCACTTTGTTGCTGGTGCTCCTCGGGCAAATTATACTGGCCAGATAGTGCTATACAGTGTTGATGAGAATGGCAATGTCACAGTTATTCAGGCTCACCGAGGTGACCAGGTAAATTCCATCGTGTAGCAGGTGAAATTACTCGTACAGACAATTGGGACATAGGAGTAGGAGTTGATAGAACTGGAAGCTAGCATTTATTGAGTGCCTACCCTGTGGCTGGTTCTGTATTTGAATATTCCTTAAATCAATAACTGAGTGATGGGTATTAAGGAGGGCACTTGATGTAGTGAGCACTGGGTGTTATATGCAACCGATGAATCACTGAACTCTTCCTCTGAGACTAATAATACATACACTATGTGTTCATTGCACTTAAGTAAAATTTTAAAAAATAGTCCTTAAATCTTCACAATACTGAGACCTACCACCCCCTTGGATGAGCATTTACTGAGCATTTACTGAGCATTTGCTGAGCATTTACCTTCCTAAGGTCAAATAGCTTTCATGGGGTTGAGTTGTCACGAAAACCCAGTCCTATGTATCCTCAAAGCCTGTGCTGTTTGGTCATATCCAACTGTGTATTTTTGACTCTCCAGATTAATAATACATGGGTTTTATTTAGTCCTAATGACAGGCACCTCACCACAGCTTTGTTGGCAAGCTCCTACCAGGAGCCAATGATCTAGAGGAAAAATGAGAAGGAAGCAGTATAGCATTGTCAAGACTAAGCTACTACATCTGGGTCTGTCAAGGTGTTCTGTGGCTTTAAGGTTTCTAAAATTAAAGCAACTCTGTTTTCTGCCACTTTCTTCTCAGCATGACTGTTTGGTAGTCAGAACCTATGATAACTCCCACTCATGGCCTACTAGAGCAAAGACCAGCCAACAGAATCCTATTTCCTTACTAAGAAGATTTGACCCATGAGCTTGGCACATATTTAAAATGGGCAACCCTGATCTCTGACAACCAAGAGAAATTTTCTGTCCTTGAGTCAGAGAAACCAACTATTTAGATTTCCCTTCTCCAGGATTAAGTGTGATCCTACTGTGTCTATGGATCTTCCAGGAGTAAGAGGACCTGAGTCGTTGACTTCCTTGACCACAAATCCGCTTTGGTCACATATTTTTCTCTCTTCTTTAATATTTTAAAGAAGGGTGCTTTTTTTTTTTTTTTTGAGGAAAACAATGACCGTGTTATAGAACGAATCCTTTCTTACTCATTTCTGAATCCTGAAGAGGTATTCATGTAGGCATGCACTGAACAATCAGCTCGCCAGCCTCTCTTGCTTCACTCTATCTCACCTGATCATCTGTCCCAGTCTATGGGAGAACGTCCCTCCTGTCCAGCATCATGCCACAGATACTTCCATCACAATGCTTGTCCACTCTTCTCCACCTAGAAAACTTCTTGTTTTTTTAAGATGCCATTTAAATAACACTTAATCTTAGTGAGCTTTCCAGCTCCTCTGCACTCTGCTCACACAGCATTAGCCCTTGCCTCTACTATAACTTATCTGACTACGCATGCACAGACATTTGTCCCACTTCCCTCTTCCCTTCCTGCCTTTCTCTACAACACACCTCACAGACCTTCTAAGTGTTTCATCTTTAAATGTGGTCTTTGACCCCACACACACACACCAGCATCAGAAACACTTAGAGTACTTATTTAAAATACTGTTGTCTGGATTGCACCCATTCTGAGTCTCTGGAAATGGGTCTCTGGAATCTGGATTTTAAAGATACATTCTTAGTGATTTATGTGCACGCTAACTTTGTTTTAACAACCAAGTGTTATATCATGATACAAACTGAGAGGCACTAGGTTATTCATCTTACTGTTTCTAGCACCTTACAAGTAGGAAGCACTCAATTCTTGTTTGTTGAGTGAGTAAATGAAAGTACAGTGTAACGTTAGGAGTGTATGAGTCCTAGAATTCTAAGGTTAATATGCTCTATCATTCCAGATTGGCTCCTATTTTGGCAGTGTGCTGTGCTCAGTCGATGTGAATAAAGACACCATTACAGATGTACTCTTGGTGGGTGCACCAATGTACATGAATGACCTAAAGAAAGAAGAAGGAAAAGTCTACCTGTTTACTATAACAAAGGTACTATCACAAGGGTAAAGAAAATTGTTAAACTGACTTAGTTTAATTTCCTTCAGTATTGGTAAATTAATCTTCATTTTTGCAGAATAAAGAATTATTTAATGATCATTTTCATATGTAGTATGGTTTATATTTCATCACTTTGAGGATGTAACCATTAATTTATAATCTTAAAAATCACATTAAAAAGCATAACCTTTAGAGAAAGAGCTAAATGTATGGTGCACTGCTGTTTTCCATGAAGGGTCTTTGAATATATATTATACAAAGTCAGTATAAATGCACATCATTTTTGAAATACATGCACATCTGTATATTTTCCAAGTATCTCCTTCAATTTTTCTTCTTCACTGTAAAGAGATCATAATACAGAACAAACTATCTTGTTAACATTTTACAGTGAAAAAGACAAATTGTACCAGGGACTTTGCAAATGTTTGGATGCTTTCTACATCAGTTTGTCAGGAAATGCTGTTGCTTAGTTCAGCAGTTAGGCATGTATACATGTAGCTCTTGGGATTTTTAGTTCTTGAACATAAAACTTCGCATACTCTAATTAGACGGAGCTCTCTAAATCAATGCCCATAGTATAATGATCTTGGAGCTGAAAACTGGAATTAAAGGCACAAGTTGACATAGAAAATTTGAGAAAGGATGGGAAAAAAGGGAAGCTGGTATTGATAGAGTAAATTTTACATTTTGCTGTTGTGATAATTTGTTCTACCTTATTTATTTAAATGAATGTAAAAATTAGCTCTCAAACAGAGGCAATTAAAACAATTCTAAAGCAGGGGTGCCTGGGTGGCTCAGTTGGTTCAGTATCCAACTCTTGATTTTGGCTCAGGTAGTGACCTCAGGGCCAGGAATTTAAGCCCCAAGTCTGGCTCCTCGCTGAACAGATTTTTCAGATTTTTCTATATACAGCATCATGTTGTCTGCAAATTGTAACAGTTTAATTTCTTCTTTACCAACATAGATGCCTCTTATTTCTTTGTGTCTGATTGTTGTGGCTAGGACTTCCAGTATCATGTTGAATAAAAATGATGAGTGAACATCCTTATTCTGTTCCTAACCTCAGAAGGAAAGCTCTCAGTTTTTCCCCATTGAGTATATATGTCAGCTACATGTGTTTCATATGTGGCCTATGTTGAAGTATATTCCCTCTAACCCCACTTTGTTGAGAGTTTTTTTTATCGTGAATTGAGGTTGAATCTTGTCACATGATTTTTCTGCACCTATTGAAATCCTAATTTTTATCCTTTGTTTTGTTGCAGTGATGTGATTGATTGATTGATTTGTCCCATTTGCTAGTATATGCTTTTTTTAGTATTCTCTTATAATCCTTTGTATTTCTGTGATATCAGTTGTTACTTCCCATTTCTGATTTATTTTTTAATTTGGGTCCTCTTTTTTTTTTTCTTGAATCCAGCTAAAGGTTTATCAATTTTGTTTATCTTTTCAAAGTACCAACTCTATTTCATTAATTTTTCTTTTTGTTTGTTTGTTTCTAAGTCATTTATTTCTGCTCTGGTCTTTTTTTCCTTTTCTTTTTTTTTTTAATTGGAATTCAATTTGCCAACATATAGCATAACACCCAGTGCTCATCCCGCCAAGTGCCCCCGCTCAGTGCCCATCACCCAGTCACCCCAACCCCCCACCCACCTCCCCTTCCACTACCCTTGTTCATTTCCCAGAGTTAGGTGTCTCTCATGTTTTGTCACCCTCACTGATATTTTCACTCATTTTCTCTCCTTTGCCTTTATTCCCTTTCACTAATTTTTATATTCCCCAAATGAATGAGACCATATACTGTTTGTCCTTCTCCGATTGACTTTTTTCACTCAGCATAGTACCCTCCAGGTCCATCCACGTCAAAGCAAATGGTGTGTTATTTGTCGTTTCTAATGGCTGAGTAATATTCCATTGTATACATAGACCACATCTTCTTTATCCATTCATCTTTCGATGGACACCGAGGCTCCTTCCACAGTTTGGCTATTGTGGACATTGCTGCTATAAACATCAGGGTGCAGGGGTCCTGGCGTTTCACTGCATCTGTATCTTTGGGGTAAATCCCCAGCAGTGCAATTGCTGGGTCGTAGGGCCAACAAGCACATGAGAAAATGCTCCACATCACTGGCCATCAGGGAATACAAATCAAAACCACATTGAGATACCACCTCACACCAGTGAGAATAGTGAAAATTAGCAAGACAGGAAACAACAAATGTTGGAGAGGATGTGGAGAAAGGGGAACCCTCTTGCACTGTTAGTAGGAATGTGAACTGGTACAGCCACTCTGGAAAACTGTGTGGAGGTTCCTCAAAGAGTTAAAAATAGATCTGGTCTTTTATTCTTATTTCCTTTATTCTACTCTCCTTTGATTTTGTTTGTTCTTCTTTCTCGTTCCTTTAGGTGTAAGGTTAGATTGTTTATTCGAGCTTTTTCTTATTTCTTAAGATAGGACTGTATCACTATATTCTGTATACTTTCCTCTTAGAACCACTTTTGCTGCATCCCAAAGATATTGGACTATTGTATTTTCATTTTCATTCATCTCTATGTTTTTTATTTCTTTTTTGACTAATTGCTTCATTGACCTATTGGTTGTTTGGTATCATGATGTATAGTCTCCATGTTTGTGTTTTCTCCTTTTTTTTCTCGATATATAATAACTTATTTCTAGTTTCATACTGTTATCAGGATGCATGGTATGATTCCAATCTTTCTAAGTTTCTTGAGGCTTGTTTTATGGCCTGATAGGTGATCTACTTTGGAGAATGTTTCATGTGCACTTGAAAAGAATGTGTATTCTCTTTTGAGGATGGAATGCTCCATGTCCATCTGGTCCAATGTGTCATTTAAAATATTGTTTCGTTATTAATTTTTCTGTCTGGATGATCTATCCATGGACGTAGTAGGGTGTTAAAGTCCCCTACTATTTGTAGAATCATAAATTTCTCTTTTTATTTCCATTTATGTTTGCTTTATGTATTTAGATGCTCTAGTGTTGGATGTGTAGATATTTATAATTGTTATATCCCCTTGTTGGATTTATCATTATGTAATGATTATTGTTACAGTCTTTGTTTTAAAGTCTATTTCATCTGATATAAGTATTGCTACCCCAGCTTTTTCTTTTTCACTTCCATTTGTATGATGAATGTTTCTCTGTCTGTATGTCTTTAGGTCTGAGATGTGAGTGTCTTATAGGCAGCATATAGATGGGTCTTGTTTTTTATTCACTCTGTCACCCTATGTCCCTGGTTGGAGCATTTAGGCCATATACATTTAAAGTGCTTATTGATAGGTATGTCTTTTTGCCATTTTTAAAATTTTCTAGTTGTCTTATTATTCCTTTTCATTCTCTTTGTGATCAGTGAGTTTCTATAGTGTTATATTTGGCTTCTTTCTTTTTTGTGTGTCTATCATAGGTTTTAGGTTTGTGATTACCATGAAGTTCATATATAGCATTCCAAGTAAATAGCAGTATTAATTTGATGATCATTTAAGTTCAAAGACATTCCAAAGGTGGTTCAAAGGTGGCAAATGGGAGAACGTTTTTCTTTTCTCCCATCTCTTCCCTGTTACTCCCTTCTCTACATTTTATGAGTATGTTATATTTTACATCTTTTATTCATAATTTTCTTATGTCTAATTATGACCATTCCTCTCCACTTAAAGAAATCCCTTTAATATTTCTTGTAAGGCCAATTTAGTGGTGATGAACTCCTTTATCTTTCATTTGGGAAACTTTATCTTTCCTTCGAATCTGAATGATAATATTGCGTGGTAGAGTATTCTTGGGTATAAGGTATTTTTGTTTGTTTCTTTGTTTTTTCCCCTTTCAGCACTTTGAATATGTCCTGCCACTTTCTTCTGGCTTGCAGAGTTTCTGCTGAAAAATCAACTGATAGGCTTATAGATTTTTGCCTTCTAAGTAACTTTTTGTTTCTTTCTTTCTGCTTTTAAGATTCTCTCTTTATCTTTAAACTTTGACATTTTAATTACTATGTGCCATGGTGTGGACCTCCTTGGGTTCATCTTGTTTAGAACTCTCTGTGCTTATTGGACTTAGATGTCTATTTCCTTTCCTAGGTTAGGGAAGTTTTCAGTTATTATTTCATCAAATAAGTTTTCTCCACCTTTCTCTCTTTTTCTGGGGCCCCAATAATGCAAATGTTTGTTTGCTTTAAGTTGTCCATGATATCTCTTAACCTGTCTTTTTAAAAAATTTTCTCTTTCTGCTATTCAGCTGCTGTTTCTCTCCATTACCCCATCATCCAGGTTGCTGATATGTTCTTTTGCATCCTCAACTCCATTGATCCCCTGCTATTTCAGCTATTGTATTCTTCAACTCTGATGGATTCTTTTTAATATTTTCTATGCTTTTATTGAAAGTCTCACTGAGATCTTCCCCTTTTTTTTCTAGCCCAGTACCCTCACAATCATTAAATTTTTTATCAGGCATGTTTCTTATCTGTTTCATTTAGTTCTTTTTCTGAGTTTTTTTCTTTCTTTTGGAGCATATTCCTCTGTCTCTGCATTTTTCTTGACTTTCTGTATTTCTATGGATTAGGAAGAACAGCTAAGAATGGTGCCCCTTTGCAGACTATGTGTGCTTGATGACTTTTTGGCTGGCTGGCTGGAGCTGTGGCTGTTTTAGAAGTTACTCTTCTAAAACTGTGGCTTTTGTGGGGGCTCCTGGGTAGCTCAGTCAGTTAGGCATCTGCCTTTGGCTCGGGTCATGATCCCAGGGTCCTGGGATCGAGCCCTGGTACTGAGCCCTGCATTGGGCTCCCTGCTCCACAAGGAGTCTGCTTCTCTCTCTTCCTCTGCCCCTCCCTCTGATTGTGCTTTCTCTCTCAAATAAATAAAATCTTAAAAATAAACCGTGGCTTTTTGCAAAAAAAGAAGAAAAAAATAAAATTGGAAAGGAAAAAAAAGAAGAAATAAAACAAGACATTTTTAATTTAAAAATAATACTTGCTTTGCTTTAATTAAAAAATTTAAAACAGAAACAAACAAACAAAAAAACAAAAACCCTAGATTCCACAGCTTATTTGCTGTGCCCTGGCACCACAGAAGCTGGTATGGGCCTATAGACCCTGGGCTTGGCTGATGTTGCAAGCATCCTATGATGACTGGACTTTGCCATTTATAGGGTTGGGACCTGCCTGTTATGGCATCTGAACCCACTACTTATGGTGTTTGGACCGTGCTCCAATCTGGGCTATAGAGGTAGATGAGGAGAGAGTGTTCCTACCACTCCTTGGCCCTTTTAAACTGTGACTTCTTTTTTTTTTTTTTTTTTTTTTTTTTTGTATCTCAGCATCACTGACACTGGTGTGGGCCTGAGGACCTTGAGCTTGTTGAGGTCAGTGAGGTCTCACTGAGATAACCAGATCTGACCAGACCCTGCTCTGACCTAGGCTTTTAAGGTGGGATGGTAATAATGTAAACCAATCCCTCTGACTTGGAGGGCTTTCCCTGTTGCTCCTCCACCATGTGGCAGAGTTCTAGAGTTGCCTCTTTTAAATGCTAATCGCTCTTTTTAAATTGTGGCTTATTTTCTGTGCCTAAGGACAGTGGAATCTGTTCCTGCCCTCTCAGTCCTCTGCATCCTCACTGTGTCAGTTTCCCTGTGTTACTTTGTCTTCATCTCTCTTGGTGTTCTCTTGCCATTTTCTCTGTCTGTGGTTGTTCAGTAGCTGTCCAGTCAGCCCTCAGTACTTTTTCAGGAGGAATTGTCCTATTAATAGGTGTAATCTGATGTGTTCCAGGCAAGAGGAGAATTCAGGGTTGCTGTCTTGGATCGGAACTTAGTGGTCTAATTTTCTACTTCCTATACCATTATAATTATGCCATTGTTCAGTAAGTTTTAAGGTCTAAAATTTTTTTTTTAGTTTTTATTTATTTATGATAGTCACAGAGAGAGAGAAAGAGAGGCAAAGACATAGGCAGAGGGAGAAGCAGGCTCCATGTACCGGGAGCCCGACGTGGGATTCGATCCCGGGTCTCCAGGATCACGCCCTGGGCCCAAGGCAGGCGCCAAACCGCTGCGCCACCCAGGGATCCCAGTTTTAAGGTCTAAATTAAGATATTGTGTTTTCTGTTGTGTCTCTACCTTAATTTTATTCAAGATATTATATTTTTATCAACAAACTTTAAATCAAAAGTTTTAGAAAGAAGTAAAGATTCTAATATTAAGGGGGAAAGGAGACATAGATATGGATAGTGTGGTATGTAGGTGGTACAGCCACAGTAAAGAGAATCCATCCCTTTCATCTCAGTTTGTGAGCACATATCCTTTGAGCTTACTTGCTAGAATTCTCATTTATAATTCTCATCCTAGAGAATTTTGAAATCAAGGTTTGAAATCTTGCCTACTTTTAACAGTTTACAAATTGGTTTGAGCATCATTTGCTGTGAATTTTCAAGGTGGAGGTTGGAAAGTTTGCTTTAATCATCCTTCTCTTCCCCCTTGCAAGGGCGTTTTGAATTGGCACCAGTTTCTCGAAGGCCCCAATGGTGTTGAAAATGCTCGGTTTGGTTCAGCAATTGCAGCTCTTTCAGATATCAATATGGATGGCTTTAATGATGTAATAGTTGGTTCGCCTTTGGAAAATCAGAACTCTGGGGCTGTGTATATCTACAATGGTCACGAGGGCACCATTCGCATGAGATATTCCCAGGTAATCCTGAGTTCCATAGTGATGCATTTACATGTGAGTATCATCATATTAGAGCTACCATGCAGGTAATCTGACCCATCCCACCTAGTGTAGAACCTTATTCATTCACTAAGCAAACATTTAGTAAACCTCCTGTTGTGTGTCAAGCACTGTTCTAGGTTCTGGAGATGCTGTAAAGAACAGGACAGATAAAATTCTGCCCTTTATGGATCTTACATTTTTGTGGAGGAGACGGGGGGGAGGGGGGGGAAATAAGATAAGTGATATAAAGTGTTCCAGATCATAATAAATAAGGTATTTTTTTAATTTAATGTTCAGGGATGGGAGTTATTAAGTACTTTAAAGGGTGACCAAGGGGCCTCATTGATCAGGCAACTTTCCATTAAAGTCATGAAAGATGTGGGCTAGGAGAATAACCATGACCTGAGCTTGCTTCAAATCCTGCTCAGTCCACTGATCTGCTGCTGCATTGTGATTTTTTTTTTTTTATGTTAAAAGAGTCATGGTGATGACTTGGTGATTTTCTGTGATGATGTGGCTGCAAGAATAATAAACAGATGAGAAAAGCTGTGATTGAAAAATGAATGGAATTTTGTGGAGAATAAAAGAACCTGAGAAGTGGCTATGTAGAGAATCTAACTATGCAATGTAGAAGCTCCCTTTTTTTCTATCTCAGTTGTTATACATTATCATTTCATGTAAAACTTGCTCTTACAGAAAATCTTGGGATCCAATGGAGCCTTTAGGAGCCAGCTCCAGTACTTTGGGAGATCTTTGGATGGCTATGGTGATTTAAATGGGGATTCCATCACTGACGTGTCCATTGGTGCCTTTGGGCAAGTGGTTCAGCTCTGGTGAGTCAATTGAAAGCCAGACACAAACTAGCTAATTAAAAAGTGACCTGCTAAGTAGAGCAGATAATTGTGCTGAAATTGTGGAAATGCTACCCGCGTTCTAGAAGACTCCAGGACAATTATGTGTCATAATTTATGTGTCAAAGGAAGAAAAGTATTTTTCCTTACAGGAGAAAAAAAAATATTTGCTTACCATTGCTATCACCATTCTCTATATGATGAGCAGAAAAAGGACATAGACGAGACAGAGCCTTTGAAATGGTATCCAAGATATTTCTGAATATTATCTTCCAAATAACCTTACCTCCGCTCACAGAAAGGAAGCCTCATGAGAATGCCCTAAAAATACTGAAAACTCAGACCACACAAGTAAAGTGTAACTTCTCATGTGGTTATGAAGTAACTTTTGAAATTATTAGTCATAAACAAGAAGCCATTATTTAGGTTTAGCTGACTTCTCATTGACCTCAGTAGCAGTTGAAGAGCAAGAGGGAACAATAAGGAATTCAAGGGCTGTGATTCAAAGACAAAGACAAATATATTGGTTGGAATTAGAAAGAAATTGAGAATTAGATTAAGAGTCTTCCCCCACCAAAAAAATATATTTCATTCGTTCATTTGTCTCTGTTGAAAAATGTACTTTAAATGTCCAAATACTTCAAGAACAGAGAAACATTACATATTGGTGTATTGTTTCTGAGTTTCATTAAACTATTTACAATATTTCACGTGTACTTTTAAAAGATGAAATGCATTGGTTTATTTTTTAAGATTTTATTTATTTATTCATGAGAGACACAGAGAGAAAGAGGCAGAGACACAGGCAGAGGGAGAAGTAGGCTCCATGCAGGGAGCCCGATGCGAGACTCGATCCCGGGACCCCAGGATCACGCCCTGGGCTGAAGGCAGACACTCAACGGCTGAGCCACCCAAAATGCATTATTTTAGGTGTATCATTTTAATGAAAACTTCACGTGGGGGGAAACTCACAGATCACACTTAAGACTGACAGATTCAAAAATATATTTACTGAATAAAATCAGTTAAGAGTATCATGCCATTAGAAAAATACAAAGTATATGGTGGCATAGTCACAGAACTTTTTTTTTTTTTTAATTTCTAAGAAATCCTACCTTTCAGTGAACATCCCCCTGTAGCCATCTTGGTAGGCTTCATCCTTCATAGTCAATATAATTGCTATACTGTGACACTCCCTTTTTTTAATTTTAAAGATTTGATAAGTAATCTCCACACACATCTTGGATTTTGAACCCACACTGCAAGGTCAAGAGTCACATTCTCCACTGACTGAACCAGTCAGGCACCCCGATACCTTTTAATATAGCCAATGATGGCCAGACTTTTTTCTTTGAAAGTGGATTTGATTCTTCAAAAAGTCAAGACACATGGAATCAGATCAATTTATTGAGGTATCAGTCAAGCTAGTTTTATGCCATTTTGTGGTCACATTCCTATAAGGTGCAGAGACTGGATTTTCTGGGAAACTTGCTAAGAATAATTTCTAAAAAACAAGTTAACAAAATCATTTCAATCAATACCACCATCTCCAATGGGATAAAAGATGCTCTTAAAAGATATTAACTTACAGAAAACATTCACTTGACATTTTAGTTCTTGTAGGTTTGAGAACATGTTGTTAGATGTTTTATGACTACTTATTAGGGGGCCTTGTAGGTATACAATTAACTGACAAAATAATTTTTCAATTGACTCAAGTCCTTTAAAAGATGATACCTGAAATTAAAGAAAAAATGTTTTCTGCGGTGGTACTTTTCAAAGCAGTGAAATTACTAATTACTACCTGCTGCTCTGTAAATAATGCAGCATGTGCACAAGGATCGTTATGATGAAGTACAAAATTTTACTGACAGAGGAACTAGGAGAACATGAATTCTAACTCTTCACTTGCTATTACTCAGTAAATTGATAAGTTACCAAATATCTTTGGTTTCAGACTTTTTCATCAGAAGGGAGACAATATTTGTTCTATTTCACAGGAGTGTTCTAGGGGCAAATGAGACCACGTGTATGTGAAAGCTTTCCAGATATATAAAGGGCTGTGCCAGAGTCAGAGGTCTTTAGCTCCCTGCCTGAGAGGCTCCTCGGCCATTTTCTGGTGTCAGGCTAGTTGCCACCATCATATCATGGTCACATACCACACATCAAAGAATTGTTGCCAACCATTAAGGGAGGCAACAGGGAGACAGCCTCAGCCATGCTCCTCGGCCGCAGCCACACCCACCTTGCCATCTGCTCTCTCCCTTCTTTTTGTGAGAAGAGCAAATGTCACTTTCTATAGCTGGCAAAACATGGCCAGGACCATGACTTTGTACTTCATTTGCAAAGAGATTGTAAACTCACATCCTGCACTTACACATGCATTACACACAAAAAAAATTAAATGTGGATTGGGCTGGTAATAGAGTCACAACACAGAAGACATAATTCCTACCTGCCACTTTAGAGCTTTCATATATGAAATACTGCTCAAGTGCTTAGATTGTGCAGAGAATAATTTGATAATGCTGGCCCTGGGTCCCTTAGGTGAAGGTAATAACATGTACACTTGGCAGTAACTACCTACTTCCATTTATGTCTTTCAGGTCACAAAGCATTGCTGATGTATCTGTGGATGCTTCATTCACACCAGATAAAATTACTTTGTTCAACAAGAATGCTGACATAACACTCAAGCTCTGTTTCAGCGCCAAGTTTAGACCTACTAAGCAGAACGATCAAGTGGGTGGGTTGACCTGAAGTAATCTGTGTGGAGATAGGTTTGCTTGTAGAGTCTTAGTTGTGAACATAACCTACACTTTGGGTTTATAGACCAAAAGAAGGAAGGGTCTTGCAGACATTTAAATTGACACACATTTGAGGTGTGTGAGAATGGTTAATTACGCATGGAAGGTATGGTTAGATCTTCCCCAGTTGTCTCTAGAAGGTAACATTCTGCCACAGAAAGTTACTGTCTCTGTGACCTAGTCTCGGGCTCTCCCAACTCTATCCAAGTTTCTTTACCCATGGGTTCTTTACCTCAAATCTTGGGCACACACGGATGATACTAGTGTATGCCTATATTAGTATAGGCATAGTATAGTATAGTATAGTATAGTATAGTATAGTATAGTATAGTATATTAGTATAGTATTAGTATAGTCGGTTATGGCATGATCTAGATACGGTGTGTTCAGCACAAGTACCAAATATTCCTATTCTTGAGGAATTAACATGCATGAAATAAGAGAAAATATAAAACAATAGGTGGTTTGTGCCCCAGTGTTTAAAATGCTCTAAACAATCCAGAGAAGAGAATAAAAATCTGAAATGTGTTCTGTCAGCAGGAAAGAGTAAGGAAAACTGGACAAATGTCACCAGGAATTGTCATCTCTCTCTCGGACCAGCTGAGTCCCCTTTCAGGGTGTGGCCAGGTCCTTCCTAACCACCACCCCTCACTTTCATCTCTCCTGTTCCAGTGCCTGCAGAGCATGGCAATGGACTTAGTACTTGATGCAACACAGCCTTCTTTCTCTTGCTGTTTTTTTCATGGGTTCTCATCCCCCTTCCATCAGATTTTGGCTCTAACCTTCAGACACCTGTAGTTCCTATAAGTGATTCATTAAGCGGTTAACAAACCAACTTTAACCTGCCCCTTTATTTCCAGCCTTTGTCATGATTCATACCAAGAAATACATAGGTTAAAATCCTAAAGCAGAAGTTAGATCCACATCTTGGCATGCTTTCCATGGTTTCCTACTTTTCATATCTATCTGGCATTTTTCCTTTCAGGCTTTCAAACACTGACCCGACTCTGAGTAGCACATCTCACGGCTTGCCTTGTAGCAGGTGCATTTGAGTAGCCAGGAGAGTTGAGTCAAAAACCATTTCTGTATAAATACTAAGTGACTAGATGTGATGCACAGCATGATGACCGCAGCTAACAATACTGTGTTGTATATTTGATGGTTGCTAAGAAAGTATATTTTAAAAGTTCTCACCATACATATAGATATACACACAGAATTGCAACTGTGTGAGGTGATGATCTGTTAATGAACCTTATTGTAATCATTTTCTAATATTTACATATATAAATTAACATACATTGTTACATACATAACAATATGCATTGTATACCCCAAATTGATACAATATTATATCTCCAATACATCTTTAAAAAGCTGGGGGAAAAACATTAAGTGGCTAGTCTGCCTAAAACATTAATTTGGGAAATAGATTAGTTGGCAGAAATGGCTGGCTGGTTAGCTCTCCAGGCCTGAAAGCCTGGATTTATCCCCTAAATCTTCCTCTTTTTGATGGGGCTTCAACCCTTCTCTTGCTATAACTTGAAAGCAGCTTTCTGACTTCAGGGAATGTCCTTCCCTGGGCTTCCTTTCCATTGGGCACCTTTTCCTTGATGTCTTCAGGTCCACACAGACAAGCCAGTCATGATCCTTTGTCACTTAATTGCTTGGCAATAAAAGTATGTAAGACAAGAATCCCATCTTCACAACTTTGTAAATTTATAAAGCATATGGTCTTTATTATTTATTGTATCAGGTGTTCACTCTGGTTTAAAGTTAATAACCCCCCCAAAATTAGTATATTGCTTAGGAGGCTATCCTTTTCATGAGACTACTTGAGAAAAATGAACTAGTATTACCATGTGTACTAACTATGTCTGGCTGTGTTCACCTTCCTGTCATTGTGTTTCCTTTGTATTATTTTCCTCATTTGTTTTTAGTCCATTTGATTCACTTGCATTTTATCTTTGTTAACTTCACTAAGTCATTGGAGCAAGAAAAATTATCCAATATCTCTAATAGGTATTTTAAAGGTTATCTGTAGAATTAATCTATTTTGGGAGTCTATTCACCTTTAAAATCTTGAAAAGAGTAAAATAAGACGGAGTAAGGCCAGATAAAGCAGCTGATGCTTTGAATATCATCAGATCACCTTCCTCAGTTTTGGGCAGCAGACTCTAGTTAAAGGCTCTGATACTTTGTATATTGGCTACTGGCATCAATTTTTATTGCATTTTTTTTTTCATTTTCATTTCCCTGGGTTAGTAGTAGTATTCTGTTTTTTTTTTTTTTTCTCATTTTCATTTCTCTGGGGTAGTAGTTTATCTCTGTTTTATAGATGAGGAAATGGAGGTTCAAAGAGGTTGCACAAATTGCCTAAAGCCATTGAGCTCATAAATGGTGGAATTAGAATTCAAACCAAGTATGTCTGATTCCAAACTTATGACTGCATAGTTGCGTGCCTTCCCTTCATATAAGCATCTAGAGTGTTCTCTCAAAGTATGTCAGTTAATCCTCAAATAGCAGTTAATCCTCACAACTGCATGGAAGCTGAAAGAACATGAGTTCTGATTTCAAAATCACCCCAGTTTTATTTCTGACCATGCTTTGTGAATGGAGCCGGTTTATTTTACCCCTTTTATTCTATTATCTGAAAAATGAGATAATATCCATTTTCCAGGTTGATAGCAAAACTTTTATAAGGTAACATATGAGAATGTGTTCAATTGCGGGCACTCAGTAACTGCTTCTTTATCATATCACCATGTTAGGGATGATGAAACCAATGCTTGAGGAAGTGAGTAATTTGCCCAAATTCACTCAGTAGATTTCCTGGTGGCAAATCTGCTTTGCTCCACACTGCTTCAAACCATGCTTTGAATCCCATCTGTCTGTATCCACAGTCACCTACATCATACCAGAGCCTGAATTACAAATGTCATGGTTGGTCACTGCTCACAATGCAGTGTAAAGACTGTTTTTATATTTTCTCAAAGTCCTTGAATTCACCCAGTAAGATACAATAAGGCAGGGATGGTTTTTCTGTAAAGGTTTATTTGTAATAACATTTCTTTATGATTTTTTTCATAGCCATTATATACAATATCACAATTGATGCAAACTTATATTCATCCAGAGTAACCTCCAGAGGTTTATTTAAAGAAAATAATGAAAGGTGTTTGCAAAAGAATATGCTCATAAGTCAAGCACAGAGTTGCGCTGAGTACACCATCAACATACAGGTGGGGCCACAGTCCTCTTTCCTCTTTTCCTCTGAGTAACTAATGAATGGTCTACGTCTAAAAAGAAAACTCGGGAGTTAGAAAATGCTTGCCCTTCTAGTTAATGCTTTTCTTGTTTAATTTTATGGGGGGAAATAATATTTTTTCTGCTAGTACATGGTCACATTCAATGAAAATGTTACTAGTATGAAATTTTATTTAGGATTACAACTGAAAGTCTAAAAAATGATATTTTTAAAGAAATCTTTAAGATTTCTTTCTTAAATGTTTAACAGGATGGGCTTTTAGTAGACAGTTTTATTTTAGTATTTTCTTATCAGGGAAAATTTTTATTTTCAAGCTGCTAAAAAGGACAATTCCAATTGTGATTTCCACTATTGGATTTAAGTTAACATAGGTGAAGGATGAGGTAAAAATTATTTGCTCCAATCTTATGCCACAGTTACTATAGTTGACATGAGTTTTGAAAATCTCACAAGTAGGAAAAATGCTTCTTGAAGGAAAATTTCCAACAGGAAATGGATTTTATAAATTATAGGACTATTTTCCCCTAGGAACTATGTAATGGTATTTGAAAGTGTGATTTCCTCAGGAAAGCATTTTTAAAAGAGCTGCTTAAGAACTTTCCTAGAACATGGTTCTCAGAGTTTAAGATACATAAAAACTGCCAAGAGAACTTTTATAAAATGCATATTCTGGGTTCCCACCATCAGAAATTTGGATTTGAAGGTCTGAGGTATATGCCGATTTAAGGAGTACTCCGAGATATTCCTGATATTAGATGAATGATACAAAGTTCACATCTCAAAAACTACTAAGTATGATTGGGAAAACAGAGTTAATAGAGGAATTAAAATCAATTGCATTGCTTAATTTCTTGTTCATGTTTAAGGAGACTTACTTATGAAGGCCTGGACCTTTTTGTCGTTAAGATGCACAATTATCCAGATTCTTTAAAGGGCTAGAAGCTGGATCTCCTTCTCTCCAATTTTTGTGCTAAGTCATAGATCAAATGAAACATGCATTCCATTCTGGGGGAATGAAGTCAGCCAAGCTATTGTTCACACATAATCCTTTTCATGCTGATGTGTGCTGTGAAGTTCTTAAGAAGGCATATGTGCCTTGGGTCAGCGAAGAGATCTCATTCGGTTAAGATACACCATATTGGATATCAATACTAAGCCCATCCTGTGTGCCAGCCTTGCAGCCAGCTAAGGAAATCTATCTAATTTTGTAGAGTGAGTTAGGTTTTGACTAAAGAAGGGAGTTCTCTTGTCATTGCCCAGTAGCCAGCCCTGAGCAACCTTCCCCTCTCAGTTACAATATTTCCTCCCAGAAATTTGGTCAGGATACCTAAGAACTCTTAAGTCTTGGCGGTAGGAACTGAAAAGACCTAGCCAACAACCCAAGAGCTGTGTACTGACAGGTCTTTTAAATATTAAAACTGGGCATATCCTCTAAATATTCATAAATTGTGTATGGATAACAAGATTTCTGGTGAGCTCAACTAAGAATTGCTGCTTCAGATCTTTACTGAACCCCAAGTCTCTAAGTGTCTTGCTGGTGGAGAGGCTAAGAACAGAATTAGGACAGAAAAGAAGAAGCAAGAGTCTTGAGAATTCAAAATGAGGATATTCTCCATAATTGAGAGGGGACTGTGTTGTTAATTGTGAACTCATTGTGGTCATTTTCTTGTTTGGGAACTACCGTGCCCTAGTAAACTGCCTCACTGTGTCTGTGTGTTTAGAAGCCCTCTGATGTTGTCAACTCTTTGGATCTGTATGTGAACATCAGCCTGGAACACCCTGGCACCAGCCCTGCCCTCGAAGCCTACTCTGAAAAGGCCAAAGTCTTCAGTGTAAGTGTGGTTTACCCTTCCTGGAATTCAGACTGGCTAGGAAAGCTTCATAGTCACTGCAGTCGTGTTCAAAAGCTACCTAGGACATAACTTTCAAATTGTTAGTTTTCTAAGTGAAATATGTGTAAAGTTCACCAACATGCAAGTTCCGTGAAGGATGGAGATTTTTGTCTTCTTCACTGCTGTATTCCCAGACCCTTGAACAGTGCCTGGTCCACCATAGGTGTCCAATAAATATTTGTTGAGGAAATAAATAACCATAAAGTTAAACACCTTGTTCTTACCACCTTTAAGAAATGTAACAAATAGTTATGTTCTCTGTATCCCTCCCTACTTTTATCACATTCATCTTCATCTTGCTCCTTCAGGCAAATCATCACCTCAAATTTTGCTTTTATTGACGCTTCCCTTCCTATGTTGCTAATCATGCATATATTCCTAAAATATTGTGTAGTTTTGCATGGTTTTGAGCTTTATATAGATGGAATGATACTACATGGATCCTTCCACAATGATTTCTAACTCAAGAGCACATGTGTGGGATTATTTTTCCTTTTTTTGTAGATCCCTTTCTACAAGGACTGTGGGGATGATGGAGTTTGCATCTCAGATCTAGTTCTGAATGTCCAACATCTGTCAGCTACTCAGTAAGTCTGCTTTAGAGCTCAGTGTAAAGTGTGGAAATAAGATACATTGATCACTTTATTCAAATGAATGTTTATGGAGATTTTTTCTATGAAAGAAACATCCATCACTAATAAAGACCCTTAAAATCTGAATTTTAATTTCTACCATCTATAAGGGGGAAAACAAGAAATCTAAAACCATTTGTATTGGGATGGTTCTTCTCCCTGCAATGTAATTAAAATAAGTGAAGAAGAAAATCTAATAGCATTGACTTATTTGTTGTCCATATCATTTTACTATGAGATGATTTATTAAACAACATTCTCAGTCCTCCAAATCTAAAGTTTTATCTTTTAATTTTTTAAATGAGTGAAGTATTTGAACACTGACCTTTGTAACTTTAATAATTCTTTTTTCCTTTTAACAGAGATCAACCTTTTATTGTCAGCAACCAAAACAGAAGGTTAACATTTTCAATAACCCTGAAAAACAAAAGGGAAAGTGCATACAACACTAGAATTGTTGTGGATTTTTCAGAAAATTTGTTTTTTGCTTCCTGGTCCATGCCGGTAGGTGGTAACACTCTGAGCTCACTGCTCTTGTGTTTTTGTTGTTAGTGGCCATCTTGCTCACACTCACATCCCCGAGTCCTGTATGCTGTCTGAAGAAGCACCTGACTTCTGGGTGTGATCAGTCCTAACTTTGGGGGCTCCCAACTAGTTAGACCACATGAGAGTGTAGGCTGATTCTGTAGCGAGCCCAGTTCTGCTTCACAGCTTGGTCAGTTTTTCCTTTGCCCTAAGTCTTGGCCAGACACTACCATAAGTCTTCTCAAGCCATCTGTGTGAGGAGGCTGCGTAGTGCCGCACAGATACTTCAAGCTGCACTTGCTCTGAGAAATTCGAGTCCCATTGCCCAGTCCAAGCTTTGTAACCACAAGTCTTGCGACTGCCAAGATGATGCATTCCAGCAAGGTCAGTTAATCATGTTGACTCGATCACTATACCAGGAACACACTTGGCCATGAATGCCCCTCTGGCCCCTCCCCTGCCACCAAGCAATGAGAGGGAGAAGAGGGAAAAGCTGAGATTTCCCAAATTCACTACTTGATAAAAGGATTAAAAATGGTTCCATCCAAGTTAAAGTCAACACGAACTTAACAGATTTAGTGTTCTAAATCTATTCTGTCTTCGGTGCTTCAATTTCCTGTGCCAAATGAGAACTTCTTATTTTAAAAAGAAAAAAAAAGCACCAAGGAGAACTAAAAAAGATTCTTTAAATTATTTAAAATGCAAACACCAACATATGATTTTGTTTTCTTCTCTCGAAACTACAAATTTCAAACACATTGAGAGAAAGGTATGTATTAAAGACAGCATTTCTGAATATTGGATTGCAGTTATTTTGTGCTTCTGAAATATAAGAACTAGGATTTACTTCTGGGGGGAAATTCCAGTATTTGACCTCACTTTTGGCTCATTGGGTGTCCTGCTTGGCAATAAAAGTAGTATAATAGCTACCTGGATGATCTAAGATTTTCAAGTCTTGGGGGACAATAAATTACTTCATTGTGAACCAGCTCTGCTGCTAAAATGCCCCTGTGGTTTATACATCTCTCAGCATGTATGTGCTCACACATGCACATGTGCACACGCACACACACACACACACACGCACACTATATGCCAATCAGTCATTGTTTCCTTGGTCTCTTTTAGGTTGATGGGACAGAAGTAACATGCCAGATTGCTTCATCTCAGAAGACTGTCACCTGTGATGTAGGCTACCCTGCTTTGAAGAGGGAGCAACAGGTACAACTTCATTACATTCTTAAATCCACACTAGCCCCTCCTTGGCACTCATGTTCATTCACCACCATTCCACCTTCTTCGTTACGTAACACCATTTGACAGGTATCACAAAATAACTAGGTGAATATTTAAAGGAAGTTTTTTAAAAATCTGAATGTTTTAAGTTGTTAATAAAAGTGAGATTTCCTCCCCCCTCCATGCAATTCATTTCAAAAGCATATGCAATAAGGAGGGGTTTCCGTTTTGTTTTGTTTTGGTTTCTGAATACATTGACCAACACTGGTCAGAATGCTGTAGAAAGCCACAGATAGTATATGTTAACCCCTGACAAGCAAATTTCACATCGGCACAAAACTTTCCAATTCTGACACGTAGATATGCCTGTGATGTGATGATCTGCACATGTCACTTGAAAGGTGAACCCTCTGATTCTAAAGGTGTGGCAGGCTAAATAAAGCAAGGTGGATGAACAGATATTATACAAGTGTAAAAGCTTAAGGCATATAAAATTCACAATCAAACTGGAGTGAGTTTACTTTTCTGGGGAACTTTTTGTTAATTGGTCCCTGAGTATAAACCATCCTGGATTAATGAATTTTAATTTTGTGCATAGGTGACTTTCACTATTAACTTTGACTTCAATCTTCAAAACCTTCAGAATCAGGCATCTGTCAGTTTCCAAGCCTTAAGGTAAAACGTAATGAAATCATGAATTGATGATAGGTGAGCTTTAATAATATTCCTCTTTAAGTAGTTTCCTAATGTTTGTTTCAATAGCGAAAGCTATGAAGAGAACAAGGCAGATAATTTGGTCAACTTCAAAACTCCCCTGCGGTACGACGCCGATATTCACATAACAAGGTGAGTGAAACAGTGAGTCACCTGTGGCCACTGAGGTCAGTTGGTTTGTAACACATTTGGCTCAGGACTGAAGAAATCCTCCATATGTTCATTCTTAACTGGAAAATTTGAATTAAATATTTCCCCCCTGTCAACTAAAACAGAAACCCAGGGATGCGTCAGTCCTTAGGAGAATCTTGAGTGACTATCTGGGTTTACAGACAGAGGGCAATATCAGAAAGCCAGAGGAGCAGCCCTTCTGCCCAGGCCACAGTGAGAGTCCTCTGCAGCCCTTCAGAGGAGATGCACACTTTCCCAAGGGGTCAAAGCAGGACTCCCCGGGCCCTGAGGAGTTGCCACCACTTTCTTCTCCATATCGGCTCCCTACCATCCACATGAGCACTCAAGCAATAGCCCCATCTCTAAACACTGAAGTGCCAGGCACAACGCTTTACACATAGTAGGTCCACCACAAATATGACATCTAGTCATGGAAAATTAGTTTCTGGGTGGAAAATTCCTGACATAACATATTAGAGTTTTTTTCCCAACCAACTGGAAATGAGGCATTTGCCAAAGGAGATCATTTATGAAGAAATGCTGTATTCTCTTTTTTTGCTTGGCCAGAGCAAGCATAGCTGAAGGCAGTGGAAATAGGATACTGGTTGGTACCAGCTATCTTGAATTGTTCAGCAGGGCAGGTGTCTTGAGAAGTAGCTACGTGGAACACCATAGGCATGAATAGGGTGATGCATCACCTTTAACTCCCATCAAGAAATGAGTCAGGTTCATGGGTGCAGACACACTGGAGCACAGCTATGCAGGTACACAGGCTGAAGGTGATGCTCAACCCCCAGCCCAGGAACCAGAGTTCTCCATTTAGTGAGGCATGCTGGGAGCTTCTGAGCACACATGTCCCGTGGTATATTGCCAACAAGCCATGCTGCAAACAGTGTTTAGGGAGAATGGATTTCTCTGACTTGCCACATCACCCAACCCCTAAAAGCATGGAACACAGGTCATGCAGTAGATCACTGAGTAAAAACAAAAAGGAAAATGTGTCATTATGTCTAGAGCTCAAGATATATGAGCAAAGATGAAAGAATCCTTCTATATCAAGTGAGCTGCAAACAGCCAAAGCAGAACAAAATATAGCACAAGTCATCCATCCCTGAAAAACTAATCACTAACTGCAGATTCCGAAAGGACCCATGGTGCTAAAAGGATTGAAGGCCAATGCATCCAGAGAGATTGATATTACCACATTACCTGTCTTTTCTTCCTATCTACATTGATTCTTATCATAAATGCTTTTTCTTAATACAGCCTTTATAGGATTCTACTCTGCACCATGGCCAATATTTCCAGATACTTTAACATGAAATAAATATAAGATTGAAGTGAGACTTCACTTTCAATAAGGTCTTAGCTCTGTATTTTTGTGATAGTATACTGGATTTTAAGACTGTCTAATGCTCTTTAAAATATACCAAAAAGGGTTTTTTTAATTAATATGGAGAATTATGATGTATAAACACTAAAAATCCTACTATCCAGATAGTTCCTCTTGATGTTTTTGTTGTGTTTTGTTTCTTTAAAGAAAGACATGGATATAAAATCTAAAACACTATAGAAAGATAGACAATGGAAAGCGAAGTCATCCCTCCCACCCTCTGGCCATTCCAGAGATGACTTCCCTATTTTCAGAATATCTTCCAGACTGGAGGTTTGTTCATCTACCAGGATATATGCATGTAACACACTCACACACACACATATTTACCCAAATAGAATAATAAAATCCTTCTCTAACCTTGCTTTTTATGTAATCTTAGATAAGTTTTTGTATCAGGACATACAGATCTAACATCCTATTCCTGGCTGGATCATAATTAATGTAACCAATTCAAAATTAATGAGATATTTGGTTGTTTTGCATATTTATTTTGTTAACTATCACAAGTACTATAAAAAATAACATTTTTGCAATTTTTTTGAAAAAGTCCTACCCAATCATTGAATGTATCCCTTAGCAACCATTTTGATAAATGTGCAGTTATATTATGTAAATATTATGGGTGGAAATCATGATTGAATTACTTCTAAAATAGGAGACCCCTGAGGATAGCTAACTGCCTATAAATACATTGATCATGCACACTTAAGTAACTTAAGGAAAACTTAAGTAACACATGGAAAAATGTCAGCTCTCTTTAAAATGCAAAAACAGAGCATACTAATTTAGAAACTGACTCTTTTTAGGGGCTCATACAAAGGTCTTTTGGAAGGTAAGGGAATAATTCATGCATATACGGCCAGTCTCTCTGTTTTGAATTCTCGTCAGCATTCCCATTTTCCATGTAAGGCTGACAAATCATTGTTTCCTTTCATCTACATAACCTTGACAAATGCCACATCTATTTGAGTCTCCTAGGACATATTTTCCTTCTGAGAATTTGGAAAAGTTTGTGGGTTTTCTTTTAAGTATAAAAAAAGACAGGAGTTCCATAAAGAAGCCCAAAAATTATCTCAGAAAAGATCCAGTTCAATTTTTTTTAGGAAATAGAATCAACATACTAGAATTATGATAAATTGTCCAGGGGGAAGAAATATTGCTTTTCAGACTCCTATTCCTGCTACTAACCCCCCTACAGTCCCAGTGAAGCTATCCTGGTTGGAATCCAGCCTCAGCCTTAGAGATGAGTGAGGAGCATAGGGAAGGGTGTCCAGCTATGTTCCAGTCTGAGTGGTCCTGTGGGGATTCCTCTGACCTGGTCCTCACTTCACTTGCAAACCCTAGTTGGCAACCCCAAGCAAACAGATCGTATCATCTGATACCTCTATGTCTAGTCTAATAAAACCTCTAGGTCAGTCATCATAAACATGGTCCCTACACTAGTCATGGAAACAGACTGACCAAACTCAATTCAAACCAAAGCATTAGAGTTGGTTTGGAACTAGAGAAGGATAGGGAGAAGGAATAACAGGGAAAATGTATGCCCTACTTTACAGGCATCCAGTATAAAATACTGCAGGATCTAAAACCCAGCACCCTATCATTGCATTTCAGCCACCCAAGTGGAAAATCCTCTGGCTTTTAAATCCATTCATCCAATCAACAAGGACTAAGTGTGCACTGCATTAACATGGCAGCCAGTATATTAGCAATCTTGAGTTCTATCAGTCCTAAAGTAATATATTTGTACTTTTTTTAGAAACTTTACAGCTGGTAAATATTTAACAGAGAATCTTGCAGAAAGATCAGGAAGGGAAATGTTTTTAAAGGAATTTGTTTTAGCCTTGGAAACATTAGCCTATAAGTAGCATTTGTTTTCATTAGGTTTTTATAACTAAATATAAACTTTTACTTGTAAGATGAGCTAGAAGATATTTAAATAAAAGAAGTATTATGCTTCAAGAACAACAGCAAAACTAAAATATTTGGCTTTACAAACATCATCCAACAGATCCACCAACATAAATTTTTATGAAGTCTCTTCAGATGGGAATGTTCCTTCTATCGTGCACAGTTATGAAGATATTGGTCCAAAATTCATCTTCTCCATTAAGGTTAGTAAGCCTGTCATAAGAATACTAAATCAGGGGGGCACCTGTGTGGCTCAGTCATTTAAGTGTCTGGCTTTGACTCAGATCATGATCTCAGGGTCCTGGGATCGAGCCCCGCCTAGGGGCTCATCAGGGAATCTGCTTCTCCCTCTCCCCCTGCCTGGTGCTTCCCCTGCTCCTGCTCTCTTTCTCTCTCTCTCTCTCTCTGTCAAATATATAAATAAAATCTTTTTTAAAAAATACTAAATCAGGAAGAAAGGAAGGGGAAAAAGGAGAGCAGGAAGAGAAGAAAGTAAAAAGTTGAAAGGTACCAGTGGTTCTCAAACTTGAACATGCATTAGAATCACCTGGGGGAACATTAAGATACATGTCACCTGGCTCCATCCTCAGGGTTTGATTCAGTAGGTCTATGGTGAGACTAAAAATGCGCATTTCTAACAAGTTTCCAGATGTTGGTGGTGCAGGTGCTATACTTTGAGAACCACTAAGGCTCAATAAGTAAACAGTTGGGTTTTGTGCATAGCTATGTGTTCTGGATAAAAAAAATAATTGATTTATTTTGGAAGCAAATGTTCAACATTAATCAACAAAGTATTAACATAATGGTATTTTTCTATGGGCAAAAGTCTCTGGAATATAATTAACATACCAGTTTATCATGGGGAGATCACTTTTATTTGAGAAACCATTTATATACAAATATCTTTCAGTAAGTTTACATTGGCTATTAGTAAGCAATTATAATCTAAAGGTTATCAATTATATAAAAAGAAATTTGTGAAAATGGCTATTTTATAATAAATTATTGAAAATTTGGAAAGTAAAAAGAATTCATTCACTACCTTAAATGAATACCTTTTTTTTTTTTTTTTTTTTACGTTTCCTACTAGTGAGTTACATGGTTATAACCCTACAATTTGGTGATTTAAAAAAGAAAGAAATCTTTAAAATTCCTGATTTGTGATTCTGATACTGGAATTTATAACATGTGGCTAGTATTTAGCAACTACTTCCTTAATAGCATATTTAATCAGTTAGTAGTAACAAAATAACATTCATAGGGTATAATAAGTTATCAAATATGTTATCTATATTAACTCATTTAATTCCCAGGTTAGTTACAAAATTGGTGGGATTATTGTTCGTATAGTTATTTTATTTTTAAGATTTTATTTTTGAGTAGTTTCTACACCCAATGTGGGACTCAAACTCACAACCCCAAAATCTAGAGTTGCAAGCTCTACGGACTGAGCCAGCCAGATGCCCCCCTATGGTTATCTAAAATGTTAACAGCCAGTATAAGACTTGAGCATTGCCCAGTTAGAACAGACTCCCCACCAATAAGAACAGATGCTGTACCTGCACACATCCACTAAGTTACTCATTATTTTTGATTTACAAATGAGGAAAACTAAAGCATATAGAGGTCAAGTATCTTGCCCAAACTACACTGTTAGTCAGGGACAGAGTGGAATGTCAGCCCTGGTAGCCCAACTCAACAGACAGTAAGTGTCTTTAACCAACTGCTAATTCACAAATCATTTACCAGTTTAAATTGTAAATGTTAATTTCTCCATGAAGAGGTGAGACACAGAGACCTGGGTGTGACTCTAAAGTAACAATGCTTACTTTCCAATGGACTCAATCTTACCACTTAATAGTCGCCCTCCATTAACAAAGACGTTATTGAGCATTTCCTTGGCAATAGGTGCATGATGTAGCAATAACCAGAATGTTTTCTTCCATACTTCACAGGTAACAACAGGAAGTGTTCCAGTAAGCATGGCATCTGTAATCATCCACATCCCTCAATACACCAAAGAAAAGAACCCATTAATGTATCTGACTGAGGTGCACGCAGATCAGGTAAGGACAACTGAATTGCCTATAAAAGTGTGCACTTCTGATATTTCAATACAGAAATATCCCATGAGGTTGTGGTGATCATGTCTGATATCATATGGATGGAAAGATGAGAAGATTAATGCCATGCATCCTGAGTGCCAATTAATTAGCCATCAGTTTCATATTAGAAGCAGGATATTGTTATAAGGAAGCAATTACAGATGGCAGAAATTATTCCTAAAGCTCTGTTTTGGCCAGGTGAAGATCTGATTCTGTTAGAGTCCTGTTCTTAGAGTAGTCGACTGGGAAGTATGAGGTTGAACCCACCATGGGAGACTAGTTGGTCTATGCAGCCACAGTTAGTAGCTGGTCTTTAAGATGTCAGCCTGGGCTTTCACCTGCTAGTGATCAACCCTGGCTCCTCATTTTTATCAGCTGTTTCCAGCCCAGGCCCAGGCCCAGGCCCACTCCCATTTACTCAAATCAGAATCTTCAAGACGAAGGCTCTAGTACCAAAGATTCCTTAAAAACCCCCACCCCTAGGTGGTTCTAACATGCAGCCTGGATTGAGAAGCCCTGTCTAGCCAAAACCCTTGACACCGGCTCAGCCTTAGACTGGCACTCAGAGCAAATTCTACGGTAGCATTACTCCTGTGATGTGTATAGGTGACTACAGGAAATCAAAATTTTAAAATGTTCCACAGAAAACCCTGAATTCAGTCAGTCACAGCCTATTATTTCAAACAGTCTTCTACGTATCAGGCTGTAAGAACCAGTGCCACCCTACCAGGTTGCATCAGGGACATTTGAATATTTCAAAGTTTACATTAGTAATTACAAGAAGTGTGGCAGGTTCAGTAATGTGAAAGAAGCCTAACAATCCCTCCTCCATCCTGACATGTGACCACAGGATTTCCTAACATGTTAAAAGGAACATCATAATGATTTTGCTTCCTGAAATTGATTTTATGTCCTTCTTTATAGGCCGGTGACATCAGTTGTAATGCCAAAATAAATCCACTGAAAATCGGACATACATCTCCTTCTGTGTATTTCAAGAATGAAAATTTCCGGCACATAAAAGACTTGGTGAGGATAGGTTAACGGGGTGACTTTGGGTGATGCATTATTTGCTTTACCTGGAAATCAATGCACTTCTCTGCTCCTATCACCTCATATTATAGATTTTTCTTGCTTTGGCTTTGATGGCCTGTATGAATTAAGATTTCGAAAATAAATCCTCAAATCTAGGTTTTGAGATTATTACTTATGCCAGTAATGTAAAAGTACTGGATTTCATGAAATCAAAAGTATTCCATGTGAAACTACTGTTTTGTATCAGGCACTTTGCAAGCATTGCAAAGAACTGAGAGGGAACTGGGCAGGCACTCTGAAGGGGAAATGCCTTGCATCCTTCATCCACATAATCACTGAGGTCTTATTTAGCTACTAAGATGCTTCTCCGGCCACCCTTCTTGGTTTTCCAATATTTTATTATCTCCTGCTCCAGAGTGATGTGCCTTTCTTTGAGAAAGAGGCTAGTCTAGCATCTGGTATGATGCTTAGCATATATTTCTTTTAATATTTCCCAATTCTAGCTTTCATGGTTTCTTTTTTTTTTTAAGATTTATTTATTCATTCATCCAGAGAGAGCAAAGAGAGAGGCAGAGACACAGGCTGAGGGAGAAGCAGGCTCCATGCAGGGAGCCCGATGTGGGACTCGATCCCAGGGTCTCCAGGATCACACCCCAGGCTGCAGGCAGCGCTAAACCGCTGCGCCACGGGGGCTGCCCGATGCTTAGCACATATAAGTACTCAAATAACAAACATTTAGCAAACAGTAACCCTAAACAAACAGTAGTTCTCCTCTAAGCACGACATGGAAATTCTGGTTTTCTTTTATTGAAATTATTTTATTTTGTGATGGATCGGGGTGTGGATATAGGAAACAGAATGAAATAGTTTCTTTTTTTATGGTCTAATTACAATGTATGGCTTAAATCTAAACAGTAGTACATAAAAATGCCCAGGAGAAACTCATCTCAGGGTATGCCAAAATATACCTCTGAGCATTTTCCTTAATTTGAAAATACTTTGATTTTGTAAAAATGGCAAGTGTTCACTGTGAACATAAAACACAAACAACAAACTAAAGTCCTCTAGAAAGCTAATAGCCAACCACTCAGTATTGAGTGAACATCCTTCTCTATACCTCTAAGAATTAACCACATCTAGATATATGTATACTGTTATATAAATGGACCATGCCACCTTTTTTATTAGGTCAATATGTCATTGACTTTTTTTAAAAAAAATAGACTTTTTTTTGGAGCAGTTTTAGGTTCACACAAATTTGATTGTAAAGTACAGAAGTTTCACAACTACCTTTTGCCCCCCACATATGGACAGCCTCTCCCACTCTCAAACCCCCTCCCACATCAGAGCAGTACATTTGATGAACCTACAGTGGCACATCATAATCATCCAAAGCCCATAGTTTATATTAGCATTCACTCTCAGATGTCATTCTATAGATTTTCACAAATCTATAATAACCTGTATCCACAATGATAGTATCATACAGAATAGTTTCACTGCCTTTAAAACTCCTCTGCACTCCACCGATTCATCCTTCCGTCCTCCCTAACCCTTGGCAAACACTGATTCTTTTACTGTCAATTTTTTTTCATCTAAGGAATGCACCTTTATCAATTATGTTTAAAGACTAAATTGCAGGGGCACCTGGGTTGGTTCAGTGGTTGAGCATCTACCTTTGGCTCGGGTCGTGATGCTGGGGTTCTGGGATTGAGTCTCACATCGGGCTGCCTGTGGGGCACCTGCTTCTCCCTCTGCCTATGTCTCTGCCTCTCTCCTTCTCTCATGAATAAATAAATAAAATCTTTTAAAAAGAGGCTAAATTGCACTGCACTTTGTGCATGTATATTCAATAACTTATCTAACTAGTACATTGGGGATAAAAATGAATTATTTCATAGGGGGGGTGTTTTTACTCTCAGAAATAGTAATGCAATAAACAGGTGTGATATACTCCTCTCCACGCATTTCCAATTATCATCCATAGAGATGGGAAATGGCTGGGCCAAACGGTGTGCACTTTTTACCTTTTGGAGCATTAGTGCCACAGTCTCCCTTTTCATGAGACTGCCTATTTCCCTAAGTCCTTCCCAGCACGGGGTTTTATCTTTGTAAAATCTTAGCATTTATTTTTTAAGCTCATACTAACTCTTTCCTTTTATCCTTGACTCCAACCTGAAAGAACTGCAGAACTGCTTCATGTAGCAATGTTACCTGCTGGCTGAAAGACCTCCAGGTCAAAGGAGAGTACTTCCTTAACGTGTCTACCAGAATTTGGAACGGGACTTTTGCAGCAGTAAGTATAAGCTTTATTTGTTGGGCTTATCAATAGTAACGATGCATAAGGCTTCACTGTCAATAAATTCATACCTGTCAACAAGCATTCCGGCTAATATCAGCAATGCCCAAATGACTCAGAGCGATTTTTACCCTGGAAGACAATACATTTCTGATCCCTTTCCAAAGCTTGCCCAGATTCTGGTTGTGCCTCAGAATCACTGGGGTGCTTATAAAGCATTAGCTGCAGAGACTCCACGATACCCTAGTATATCAGAATCTTTGGGATGTCCTCAAGATCCCATGCTGTCCTGGGGAATCATGGGTCACCTAGTTTGTCTTTGTCCTCATGCTCCTGATATTCCTGACTTCCTAGTCACTTCTAACATGACCAAATCCAAGTACAGTCTGTCTCCATCCTTGAGCTCCCAGCTAATTGATTGATCTCAGCTCACCATGTAGATGAAGCCAACATAAGGATCCATCTTCCTATATTCAAACCTTGGAGCCACTCTGCTCTCCTGTTTTACCCTTTCCCTGGTGAAAGCCCAGGGTACATACACTTTTTTTTCCCCAGTCCTTCCAATCTCACGAAAAGTTTGAAGAAAGTGTCAAAACTATGTCAGTGTTTTTTCCATTTGGCAGGTGTGACTCGGCAGTAGTCATATCTGCTTCTCGCAGAGATTTTGGTAGCCAGAATCTCAGTCTGGCATGAAAAATAGGACAGACAGGGCTCCTTAAATCTGCGTAAGTAGCTAGCTATTCATTTTATCAACACTGGCTTTGTTCAAGGCAGGAAAATAATTAGTCTGAAACTTCCAAGAGTCCTTGTGGTTCTTGTGGATTTTTTTTTTTAAACAGATCATCAATCCTCAAGGTGCCAACCATCTATACTCTATTCCCTATATTCTAACCATTTCATGATCTCTCCAAGAACCCCATACCCTGCCATGGAGTTTTAAGATTAGAGAACTAAGTTCTCTCCAAACTTGTCCCTGGAACCAAAATATAAGCAATATTCTTGGATAAAGACATAACAGAAAGAGGAATAGTGAAAGGCAGGGCGGGGAACAGAGAAGTGGGAGAGTGCAGGAGTGAGGAATTGGGTTTTCTTCTTGTCTGTGTTTATTTTATTGTTAGTTATGTTTGGTTTCAAGCCTTTCAGATCCGTCTAAATCCTATAAGATGGGAAGCATGCAGAGAGCTATACCACCATCCCAGCTGATGCAGTTTGGCCAGATTTCACCAGTTGGTTCTTGTCTCCTTGGATTTGAGGAACAAATGTTTTCCTAGCAACCTTTGCCAGCTGGGAAGGAAAACTGGCTGTTGGAAATCAAAATGCAATCATACTAGCTCTGTAAAAAGCATTTGGGTTTTCTAGAGTTTGTTTAAAAACTACATTATTAACTGTTAAGACTTTTAAAAGTACCTTCCCAAAGGTGGTCAGGAGCAGCAGTTTCATTTCTGGGAGTAAATTTCTTTTTTTTTTTTTTTTTTTCTGGGAGTAAATTTCTGATGACGTGTATTTATGCTTTTTCAATGGTTCTGGATAAGCTGGAAAACCCCCATGAGAATTATCTGAGTCCCACACATCTTCCTCTACCATAAAAGGTCAAATATTTATCCCCACCTTGTTTTCAGCTATTTCAACAGCCAAATGGATGTTCTCAGGCCACCTAGGAGATCCAGTCTGAAATACAACTCTCATTCCCTGTATTTGAGTCCATTAGCATACTTCCTTCACCCTTCTTCTGATGCAGTGCAAGTGTACATGTCAAGTAATTTCATCATAAAGTGATTGCTCAGGCCTCCAAATCAATGGCATTGCTGGCTGCCGTTTGTAAGGCAAAGCCTTGCTGAGTGCTAGCAGATGTGTTACTTCACTCTCCTGGGTATGTGTGGTGTACCTACCACTATAAACCCTGTGTAATATCATGTGCACAGCTGTGCAAAGGGGCAGGCTGGGAGGATAGATCAGTGTTGTCAAGAAATTTTAGTCTACAGGGACTATGAAAATAGCATCACTTAATTGCTATATTTTTTAAGGAAACCATTATCGATACTGTGAATGTTTCCCCAATAATATGTGTTTAAGACACAAGTGATCAGGCTTAACTTCTGATGCAACCTTCCATCTTGAGAAAATTAAAACTAATCAGAGACTGAGCTGGGGGAAAGGAAATAAACTGCTCATTTTTTGGATATGTATTTTCTTTCTGGCTCCCAGATATGATTTAGCAAATTACCTCATGAAGTATGTTGAAACATGTGCCTTGGTAACCAGAAAAACTGAATCCTAGTAGCCAGAGCATATGAAGGCAGTTCTTAAATCTGGGCATTGTACGCTATTTCAAAGTAAGCATCAGTCCCAACACTTGCTTTACGCAAATAAAATATGCATCAATAATGTATCCACCAAAAAATGATTATTTTTTCTGTAGCTAGATCCAGGAATACATGTAAAGTTATATTATGTGGTTACTATTAACAATATAAAATATGTGTCCTTCCTATATGCCTGCCCCAAATCCAGTAACTTTTTAAATAGAAACACTTAGATTAGGAAACCTGAAATTATTAATCATGGCAGCATGACAAAACGTTCAGGGTGTCTGCTACTGACATGTATAGCCCAGTTTAAGTATACTTTTACTGTTTTTTTTTTAAGATTTTATTTATTTATTCATGAGAAACAGAGGAGAGAGAGAGAGGCAGAGACACAGGCAGAGGGAGAAGCAGGCTCCATGCAGGGAGCCCGATGTGGGACTCGATCCAGGGACTCCAGGATCACGCCCTGGGCTGAAGGCGGCGCTAAACCGCTGAGCCAACCGGGCTGCCCCACTTTTACTGTTTTAATTGGATCTTCCATTCCATTATTTGGCTTGTTCAGATAAATATATGAAACAAGCTTGCAATTTTCTCTCATGATGCAAACATTATAAAGTTTTTAAAAATCTGAACCATGAGCTTTCCCAATTAAAAAACTTCACTTCTAAATCCTTGTTTTTCAACCCTGTTTTCAAGTTAGAATTACCTGGAAGTGGTTTTAACCTGCTGATGCCTGAACTTCAGCCCCTAAGTTTTGGTTTAATTTGCTCTTATGGCCCAGGTGTCCACACGTTTTAAGTTCCCTCAGGCACTTTCCATGTGTGGTCCTACATGTAGCACCAATTTAGGAACACAAAGATTCTTGAGGCCTCATAGGTGCCATTTGCTCTTGTCATTTTCCACAAGAAAATAAATAACATGCCAATTTTTTTTAAAGATTTCATTTCTTTATTCACGAGAGACACACAGAGAGAAGCAGAAACATATATGCAGAAGGAGAAGCAGGTTCCCCGTGGAGAGCCTGATGTGGGACTCAATCCCAGCACCCCGGGATCACGACCTGAGCCAAATGCAGATGCTCAACCACCAAGCCACCCAGGTGTCCCAACATGCCAAATTTTATGTGTTAATTTCTGCCAGGGTAAAACATATTCTTTGTTCTTATGTTCCAGTCAACTTTCCAGACTGTTCAGCTGACAGCATCTGCAGAAATCGACACCTATAACCCTCAGATATATGTGATCGAAGAAAACACAGTCACGGTGAGTGCATCCTATCACCTCAGTGAGCACTAGTCTTTTGACAGGCATTCACTTCTGAAAACTAAAGAGTAGTGGTTCTTCTCACCTATACATCTGTACCAGCATCTTAGAGAAACTCTAAAAACCTGAGGTTTGTTTTTCGTTAGGCTTGTTGGCAAAGGTGTTGGCTACCCAAAAAGAGTTCACTGATATGCTCATCCTCCACTCCCTCCACCGCCCCCAACCGATGTTGGCAAAGCTGGATCAGAAGGGACAGTCCAATGGAAGGCACAACGAAAGGGGCTCTTGTCTGTGGCTCCCTAGTCCATATCCCTACACCAGCAGCACCCACTCTTCCTTTCTCTTCTTGCTTTCACAGAACAGTCTAGATCTTAGGCTATAACATTCAAGTCATGCTTATTTGAATTATTTATTTTTTAAAGATAAGTACTTAAGTATGCTTGATAGGGCACTTATTAAAGGGTTTAAGTATTCCTTATAGCTAGATACTGGCACTATGTGAAGTGTCCATTCATTAGTTCTTATAGTCTAGAAAACTATAAATGTTCTCCTTGATTTAAAAAAAAAAAAAAGTCTAACAAAGAAATGTACTTTCAGAGAAAACAAAGGCTCACTGTGCTAAGGGCTGGCACAGGACAACTTTCCTTTGCAGTGAACTCTGCTTGGAATATGCCATATTTAGATATAGCAGGATTTCCATGCTCAGCTAATCAGCTGGCAGAGCCCCGAGCATTTTCCTCCCAATGCTTTTGTTAAAAACTGGAAGCCTCAGTTTAA
The DNA here is from genome assembly GCF_011100685.1 of Canis lupus familiaris. Classification (NCBI taxonomy): domain Eukaryota; kingdom Metazoa; phylum Chordata; class Mammalia; order Carnivora; family Canidae; genus Canis; species Canis lupus. The sequence continues at coordinate 63,097,907 of NC_049225.1, read as the reverse complement.
GACTCTGCCCCCAAGACCAGCCTGGCAGCTGGCCTTAGTCCACTGCTGGAGCCATTAAAAAGCCAATGGCCCTGTGAACTCTGGACCTCTCTCAATACTTGGGAGTAGGACTCCCCGCCCTGGTGTCCCACTGGTCTCAGGGGAAATGATTCCAAGAAAGGATGCTGTTCGTCCCCTGGCTTAGGACCCTCAGCAAAGGCCCACACCCTCTCTTCAGAGGCTGGGGCATGGAAAATCAGAAATGGAGCCAAAGGAAATGTGGACTTAAAATTCAAAGTATTATGAACTTACCAGTACTATAGATATTTTAAAAGTTCATTTTAGAAAAATGTACTGTTCAGACTCTCGGAACATCTGAGATTTTTTTTCAGAAACCACTATTAATTTCAATTTTTAATCAATACATTTATCTAAGAATTTTAATGATAGCTTTAGATTTTTTTTTCTTGGTATTTTCCTATCAATACAGATAAATAACAAAAGCCAACTATTGTCTATGAAAATATATTTTGAATCCAAATAATCTGGATAATTTTTGAATAATATTTGGAATCCACGGGAATCCCTGGGTGGCGCAGCGGTTTGGCGCCTGCCTTTGGCCCGGGGCGCGATCCTGGAGACCCGGGATCGAATCCCGCATCTGGCTCCCGGTGCATGGAGCCTGCTTCTCCCTCTGCCTATGTCTCTGCCTCTCTCTCTCTCTCTCTCTCTCTCTCTCTCTCTGTGACTATCACAAATAAATAAAAATTTAAATAATAATAATAATAATATTTGGAATCCAGATAATAGATTAAATAAACATATATAAATATATATCCCAATAGGTAGCTGAGTGATCCTTAAATTTATTTGAATCCCAGTCCATTTAAAAATCTAATACAAAAATTTTTATATTCACGGATCCCTCTGGATCCATGGACCCCAGACTAGGAAATTCTGGAATGCAGAGTACAGGTTTGACTGACATTAAGCAGCGGACTATATGAATTTAGTTACTTTATTCCTCAATTATAAAGCCTTATTTTAGCTTTTGAAAATATAAATGAAAAGAAATATAATTACCAAAAGGCAAGACAAAGTTCAGTCCAACTCATAAATTCTGCGATGAGAAGCAGATCATCTACCACTGTAGTATTAAATCAATCAATAAATTAGGTTCTGAGGACTGGTTTTGCCCAAAATGCAGCTCTTAATATTAATACACTTTATAGAGGAAACAGTAGTGATTCTTTCTGCAATTAAAAAAAAATATATATATATATATATAATACGTACATAAAAGATACCATTTTACCATTAGAACTCTTAAGGCAGAAATTCTATTACAAGGTCACAAAGATTCCCAGGAAGTGGGTATAAAGAATTACAAGTAGCCTCAAGGAATAGTTTATCACTGAAAAGGTTAGCTTGAGCCCTAAGCTGTTACATCTACTTTTTAACAATCCACATCAAGTACTCTTGAGAGTTAAGTGAAACCAATATTAAGGAAACTGCTGTTGCTTAATTACAAGGGATCTGGGTGGTTAATTTGTTTGGTCTTTGACTCCCCTCTCCAAATCTGGACTCCAAATGCTATCACTTGACGATGAGCCTCTATGCCCAACTTTGAAGTTCCTATCTCATAAATAAAGCATCGGAGGTTGTCAGAGGTGACATATCCACCAAATATGGACACAGTTAAAGGAAACTAGAAAACTTGTATTCCTTGCCTGTAATTTGCAGAAGCATTTTATCTCATGACATTTAGTTGAGGAATGAGATCATGAGTGAGTCACATCACCTCTCTGGACCAGCATTTATAAAATTGGGAGAATTTGACTAGACCACCTCACTTTTTCTGGGTGCTACAATTAGTTAACTCAACTGTTACATATATACATTTACAGATTCCCATCACGATAATGAAACCCCATGAGAAAGCTGAAGTACCTACTGGAGTTATAATAGGAAGCGTAATTGCTGGAATAATTTTGCTATTAGCTCTGGTTGCAGTTTTATGGAAGGTAAGAAAATTTTCATGTTTAAACCACAGAGTTCCAGGACGCCTGGGTGGCTCTGTGGTTGAGGGTCTGCCTTTGGCTCAGGTCGTGATCCCGGGGTCCAGGGATGGAATCCCACATCGTGTTCCCCGCAGGGAGCCTGCTTCTCCCTCTGCCTATGTCTCTGTGTCTCTCATGAATAAGTAAAATCTTTACAAAAACAAAAACAAAAAAAAACCATGGATCTCCTAAAGACATCTGCCTTGAATTTCCTTTTCAAATGGTAACTCTAAGTTTCATAAGGTATCTCCTCCATCATAAGAGAAAAGGAAACGCAAATTTATTTGCAAATTCTCACTTATGTCCTTGAAGACACTCAGTAAAGATTTTATATCCTTGGTCATGGTCCCTATATACTTTTATTTTTTTTAACCTGCTTTACATCCAGACCTCTGTTTTCGTTCAGCTGCAAATACGTAGACCCTGGGAACTATTAATTCAGTTCAACTCTCTGGGAATTATTTCCTCTAAGACTATGACCTAATATCAGCTTAGATCCTAATGACCTAATAAGCTGCTATTAGGTCATAGTCTGTACCCCATCCTCTTCAGAGCCCCAGGGATTCCCAGAGGTGCTTTAGTGGGCGGCCAAGGGGGGACAAAGACGCCATAACTAGCCCATAGGTGGTAAAATTTTTACATCATCTTACAGCTTGGCTTCTTCAAAAGAAAATATGAAAAAATGTCCAAAAATGCAGATGAGATTGATGAGACCACAGAACTCAACAGCTGAGCCCCGGCCAACTCCCTGCAGTGCAAGCTAGCAGCACCGCAACCCAGGGTTTGCGATTCGCATAAGTGGATTTTATTTTTAATCCCAGTGTTTAATGTGTAATTGGGTAAACTAGCCTGTTATTTTACGAAAACTGCAGGTCAGTTTGGAAAGAAGAAATTGGGGGATTGGGGGTGGCTAGAAGTATAACGGGTAAAAGATTTATTTTATATTGGGGGGGAGGGAAAGTGATCTTTCCACTGGCTGGTCCAGAGTTTACATTATAACGTGCATTGTGTCAGAAACATGAAATGCTTCCAAACATGAGAAGTCTTAAAGAAAAATATACCCTTTCTTAGATTTGGGGGGGGGGGCACTCCAACCATTGAAAGTGATTGTTTTTAAACAGTAACAACAAAAGTGGAAGGACCTGACATAGATACAGAATTAGTTTGGATATTGATGTAGAAAAAAAAAAAAAAAACAGGTCTTCAACTTATGCTGCTCATCTAAAGCTGCCACAGGTTATTTCAAGTGATAATTTTGTTAATAAAGCAGGGTGAAACTTGCTGTTGTCAGCCTGGAGCTGCCTCCTCAGTCCCTTGTTTGGTAGGATGTACTTATCAAAACATGCTTGGTTGGATACCTGGTAGTAACCCAGGGTATGCTTCCTAGAGAAGAAACCTCTGTTTAAGGCGGGGGGTGGGGAGGGTAGTTTTGAAGTCAAAGCACAAATTTTTGTTTAAAATCTTTAATATCACAACACTTATAGTAAAATCCTAGCTGCCAGAGGATGTAGGAAGTTTCCTTTCTCCTTCAGGATGTCCACCTGACTGATGTGACTGGATGGTAGGGACCTAGTTTGAATTTTTGGAAGAGGAATAATTTCTTTGCCATCCTTCCTCCTTCCATACTAAACCACTCTCCCGCCTCCTGGTGTGCCTGTCTTCCAGAAGCCACCTGAGGCATGCCTTTCTCTCCAAGCAATTCAGAGTTAGCCACCTTCCCTTGGCCCTCGTCCAAATCTCCCATTCGTTGGAGCAGCTGCTCTACACCAGGTGTGAGGAAGAGAAATCCTCTCACATATTTACATGAATAATCCCCTTGACTCCAGGGAGCTATTTTCATTTACTGCTAAACAGGTAAGAAATATAAGCCAGAGTTAATTTCTAATTATTGAAGTTTAGACAGTGTAAACAAGTTTAAAAAAGCCTCAGGAATTTGCAAGCAACTACAAGGAGACATTGAAAACCACCAAATTAACAGGTACACCCTCTGTGTTTGTGTGTTGTTGGAGGACTTATATGTCCAGAATGACTCCCCCCGGGCAAGTTTGCTCAGTAGGTAGCTTGCTACATCCCAACTCCTGAGACATTTGGTCAGACAGGGATGACATGCACTACTAGTCCGTATTTTAACAAGCATCCTAGTCACTGATGGGAATGAACTATCTTGGGAAACACCACCGATTTCTCCTTCTACACTTTCTTTTGTTTCTGAGCCCATACATTCTCCAGGAGGGAGAAGGGCCCAAGCAAAGCCAGTAGAGGGTTATTTTATGTCAGAAACTGCAAACCTAAAGCTTTGGTCAAGTCACTTGGCCTCTTTACACTGCAGTGTCCTCATTATAAAATAGGAAGGAGGGATCCCTGGGTGGCGCAGCGGTTTAGCACCTGCCTTTGGCCCAGGGAGCGATCCTGGAGACCCAGGATCGAGTCCCACGTCGGGCTCCCGGTGCATGGAGCCTGCTTCTCCCTCTGCCTATGTCTCTGCCTCTCTCTATGTGTGACTATCATAAATAAATAAATCAAAAAAATTAAAATAGGAAGGCTGTGTTGGAGCTCAGCAGCAATGCTTCTAGCTTTAAAAGTCTATGATCTGGATTTCCTATAACTAGACAATCCTCCAAAAACCTGACTTTGAAAACAGGTCTATGCTTGTGTGCCTCTGGCCCCGACAGCCTTCCTGGCCCCAACTCCTATAAGCTATCTAGAGCTACCTGCACTGTTTAGTGATTTATTTTGTATTTGACAAAGCAAAACGAGGGGAAAAAGTTAGCCATAAAATATCAGGGGTTTGTAGCAAAAACACAGTATCCTCTAGATGGGCTAGAGCCCAATTCTTAAAACAGCTGTGTGGACACTGAGTCCAAAACTTCTTTTAAAAAGAGTGGAGGAAAAACATCACTAAGTCAAAGAATATTTCATAAACCATGTAACTACTGTATACATAAACACACTAGTTCTTCAGGGTGCTATAAAAGAACTCCAACAGGTCTTTCATCTTATTTTGCCTCACCTTTCTTACTGAACTTGGTCACATACCCACGGTGAGCAGCAGAGTCTTAGCCATGCCACGGCTTAGGTAATCTACCTTGTTGGCATTGTCTCCATGAAGTAGTTGTATTACTATAAACCAAAAAATTAGCCACTTGTCTCTGTACCATTTATTACACTAGCACAGGGTTTCTCAGCCTTGGCACTACTGACTCAAGGGCCTAGGTAATTCATTCTGGCAAGGGACGACTGTCCTTCGCATGATAGAATGATTACCATCCCTGGCACTTCTAAGTTGTGACAATCAAAAAATATCTCCAGATGCTGTATCACGTCTCCTGGGAGGCAAAATCCCCCCAATTGAGAACCCTGCTGCACTATAAGCGAGTGCTCTAAGTACACAACTTCTGTCATCAGATCACAAGTTTGAGGCAGGGGCTCTAATGAGTATTTCTCAAGCCCTTTTAAGCAAAGGCAAATACTTATCCAAGCAATTTAAAGAAAAACAAAATCCAATGCTTGAAAAAAAGTTATGTATTCCTGTTCAGCCATACTTTTAAAAGTATGATATGGGGTCTAAAAGATACCATCTTAAAGTTTCCATTTCATAAATGGCATATAGACAAGATCTGTAGAATGTAATTAAAAACAGAGTTGCTTCATGCATAGCTGCCCCACAAGCCATTTGTAAAATACTGTGTATCATTCATTTTAGCAGCAAAAGGAGAACTCCCAACTGGAAAGAAATTTTTCTGGCTGGCAGTGTTTTTATAAAATAGAAGTTATCTATTAACTGTGAAAACTAAAACCAATCTATCATAATCACATTAAGTGATTATACTAAAAGTTATTATAAAAGGTATAAATTTATAATGTATTTATCTATTCTGATATACAGCTATAAGTTAATATATTTAAAATCTCATCAGTTAAGACATTAAATAGAAAGCAAGATCCCTCAAACTGAGCACCCTGGCCCATCTTTGCTATTTCAGTTTGCACACAGAAAATACCTGCATCCACGACTATTCAGGACTCTGCCCTTCATGTACATTAATGCAGATCCATTTTAAACAATTTTAGAGACTAAACATCTAGAGGTAAAAGATAAACACGAGGGTAAAGTTTAAAATAACTTTAAACCTTAAATAATGAAAATGTAGCCATATGTAAATATAAAAAGATGGTTTCATCTGTACCAGGTTTATCTTGGCAGATAAAGTCAAAATAAAAATGTATATATATTGCACAACTATGTTAGAATTGTATATTTCTTAAAGAACAATGGTCTTGGTATTTTCTTTCATGTAAAGTATAAATCTTTAAGATGTAATAAGTATATTTGCTTTTTGTAACTGGTTTTTGCCTTTTTTCCCCTCTCCTCCAAAAATATAAAAATGTATGCATGTTCATCAAGTTGCACATTTCTGAAAAACGAACTGGAAAAGTAATCAACATTAGTATGAGAAAAACTCAACTATGAAAATCAAAAGTGTTATTTAATTGTAAACCACTCTTCATACATCAATAAATTATAATTAAAATTGTTTTAAAAACAAAGCTACATTACTTTGTGGAGTTTTAATTTTATGGCTCGTATATTTCACTGTATTTATCTTACGCACTCACTTTGCTTCTGAACATGTTCAAGACTCAATGTAAGAGTGAGGATGTATCTAATCCTACAGTGGTAAGATTACACTAGCAGTGACCACAGGATGTTTTGTAAAAACCTGAAACTACCTTCATGGTTTAGGGACTAAGTATAAAACCTAGACTCTAAATGTGTCCACACATAGCACTGCATCACCTGGAAGCCTGTCACAAAATGCATACTTTAGATGCCATCCGGAACTACTGAATTTGAACAGGATGTTTAACAATCGCTAGATGATTCATACATTACATATTAAAGTTTGAGAAGTACTGCTCTAAACACAATTTATCTCTTGAAATAAAATGTGTGCTTGGAATAGAGAGGGAAAAAAAAGTTACTCCAACTGTTGGAACTTGCCAAGGCACTCATCTGCAAGGTTTTCTTTTTTGTTTTTGTTTTAGTAGTAAGCAGGAGGGTTTAAATACATTAAGGATTAAATATGCTGAAGTTATTATGTGTCATCAAGCTTACTGACATTTAAATTACAGTTAATACAAAGGTTGATGGCATGTGTTTCCATCTACAGTGATGCACAAACATCTCCCATTCCCAGATCAAGTGATCTTTCAAACACCCTCAACTCTGCCCATCCCAATTGTGGTGAACTAAGTTGTAAGAGCAGCTTACTGCAGAACTGCCACCAGTTAGTGTGTCTGGTATGCATCATAAACTTCAACTATGAAAAAAAAAGAACGTTAGCTCTATCACATATAGATCTATATATTAAGGCCACAATTTTGCCCCAAATTGGAAAATCTTGTATTTACTCATTTTTTAAAAGTAATTCCTCTTACTATTCTACGTCAGTTTTTAAAAACTATAAACAGCATTTTTAAAAATTCTATCCTCATCCTAACTCCTTAATAAACTCAGATACTAATTAAACATTGGAAATAATCTTATTCAAAGTCAGACACTACTTTTCATCGAAGAGCCACTCCAACTTAACTTAAAAAGGCTAACTATATTTTACTTTTTAGTTCTATGCCAAAGAAATGGACTGGAGTGCCTGGGTGGCTCAGTCTGTTAAGTGTCTGCCTTTGGCTCAAGTCATGATCTCAGGGTCCTGGGATGGAGCTCCACATCAGGGTTTCTGCTTAGCAGGGAGTCTGCTTCTCCTGTTCCGTCTGCCCCTTCCCCCTCATGTGTGTGCGCACTGTCTCTTAATAAATACAATCTTTAAGAAAGAAAGAAAAGTAATGGACTAAAAATTTGACTCAAGTTGCTCTTGCTGTAGCCCTGGCTCTACTGCCCTCTGCTGGGTCAGCTACCAACTACATCACAAATCATTCAGGCCTTAAGAGACCTCTCTTGCAAACTCGTTGCTAGTAAGTAGTAGCTAGGTAAGATGTCAGGATGGGAATTCGGGAGGGACTAGAGGGGAAAACCTGCCCACTCATGCAGTTAGCCTGATACCTTTACACAACTGTGAGCGTGACAACTACACATGTTTAGGTGTATTTAATTGGGGGCACAATTCTTAACACCAACATCACTTTTCAGTGCATGGTGGTAGCTAAGGCATTGCACTGACCTCAGGAAGTCCATAGTCTAAACTCATAGATATGGTATATCAGGTAGCATAAAGGTCCACAGCAAGACAGAAGGCAGAGTAAGGGAACAGGATTCCAGTTTGAAATAGGATAGTCAGAGAAGGCTCTCTGAGGAGATAACATTTAACTGGGGGCTGAAATAAAGTGGGGAGATAGACTGGAAATATCTGGAGGAAGAGCATTCCAGATAAAGGTACAAGTAAGGACCCTATGACAAAATAAACTTGTTACACACCAGCCACAGCAAAGAGGGTTCGGGGGTGGGGTAGGGGCTGGAGCCCAATCACAGACTGAAGGCCACAGTGAGGACAGTGGGTTCTAGGATGGAATTAGCTCTCAGAAGGCTCCAAGGAGGATGAAGTGACCTCAGTGGGAGATAGAAGAATGGCAGCGGGGGGACTGTCAGCAGGCCACATCAGCAGTCCAAGAGCAGTGGAGTGGAGACCCAGCAGCAGAAAACCGAAGTAGCAGCTGGATTCAGACATCAAATCTGTTTTCAAATTCTCCATTAAGTTCATTCAGGGATCTGAGGTCAAGACTCAAAGTATTGGCTTCTTGACCACTATTCCTCACAACAAACCGAAATATATTGTGACTCCAATATCATTACCAAAGAATGAAAATATTCACAAAATCACAAAATACTTCACTTGTTGACCATCTACTATTACTTTAAAAAAATCCTTTTCATTTTGCTTACTGAAAAATACTTAAAATATAAGTAATCTGAATTTCCTACTTCATAGCATAGTATGTCTACCACAGGCATCTTTCCTCACATGTAAATTAGACTTCCGTTTTTTCCTTAAATTACACTTCTGTTTTTTCCTTACAGCGTTTCCTGTATCTCTGGTTCCTGCAAAAACCCTCATCCCAGACACACACTTATTTTTTTCTCCCTTTTGTCCCACTGGTGTAACATAAGAAGATATTGTGCTTCAGTAAACTATCTTAACTTCTGGAGAAGAAAAATCAAAATGTGATAAAGGCAGTTGTTCACCAAATTTAATTTTAGTACTCTTAAAAAATGTGACTTAATCATCAGTTACCCAAAAACATTCTTTGTTTCTTTTCCAAGATGATGATGATTCTTCATACATTTCCTGAAAAACAGAACCATAACAGGTTCAAAACAGAGTGAATTCAACTACATCTGAAGAATTCAGGTAAATGAGTATCACGTCTATTTAAATCTGTTACTCTTCTAACAATCCAACACTGAAGGTAGAAAAATAAATAAATATGTTCCCTATACTTAAGGACTTCCAATCACGTGGGAGAAACAATAGACAAGACTTAACAAGACAAGGCACAACCAAAGAATAGAATAAACAATTCCATCTGGGACCATGTCAGGGGACAGCCTGAGCAAGGTCATGCAGGGAGGATGGAACCTCTAGTTTTAAGCATTTTTTTTTTCTTTCCAAACACACCTACTACTTCAACATTTCTAAATATGCCTTTTTCTGTATATTAAGGCTATCATTTTGTCCCAAATTTAAAAATCTTATATTTACTCATTTCCATAGGCAGAAGGGGGATTTCCACTAGGTGTGAAATTAAGTGACCACACACCTAATTCCTAAGTAGGTTTGGGCTGCACCCTAGTGACAACTGCTCTGTGAGTGTGGGCCCCATCCACCTGCCTACATCTTGCCTAGATCACCAATGATCTCAAAGTACAGATGGGACTAGAACTCACAAGAATTTAGATACTTCTTGGAAGGGAGGGGAATAAAAATGTATTGTTCTTTCTTCTCACTCTCCTATCAGATTCTATTTCTGAGGGACAGAAATCTAAATTTGACTTTCCTCTGAATACCTGTACACACTTCTCAACCTCCTCAGGCAGAAAAGTAAAACAGAAAGCTCAGCTAGCTCTCAAAGTGTAAAAATGAGAGAATGTCCCAGCTCCTGCTCACTCCCTTATCCTGGGCGCCTACCTTCTTCATCTGCTATCAGCTAGCTAGCCTTTCTTCCTCCCTGGTAAAGAAAGTTACCTCTGCTGCACAGGCTCACAACTCAATGTAGGATGCCCTCCCTACCCCACTCTAGTCAGGAAACTGCCTCAGGTAGTCCATCAACATTGTGGCAGCTCTGTTCATAGCAAAGCCACCATCTATCTGAGCTTCACTAAGGCAGTTTTCTCTCAGATACCCTAACTTCAAATCCCAAAGTATACCCTTCTATGAAAGGGTTTCATTTTTTGTTCAGAAAACACGGTCCCTGAATTTCACAAGCCCTTTGTCAGAGTCCCATTTGCTTATCTCCACTACTGGCTGAGGTGGTAGGCTCCTGGGAAAGACTCACCTTCTGGTCCTTTGCTCTGGCCTTCTAATCTGAGCAGTTAATTCAATTCATTCCTCAGTTTTGCTACCAGCCAAAATGCTGTGGGTAATTCTAGACTCTTGAGTGCAATCACAAGTTTGAGAATTCAGAACAATCCCACTGTTGTTGGAAGAAATTAGGGAGTGGGGTCTTCTCATCCCTTCAGAATGTCCTCTTTAACCAGAGATTTGCTCTTATTGACAGATGTATTGGCAGAATATGAGTTAAAATTTCCTATTTATATTTTAATATCCATTCACTATGCATTTTCTTAGAAGAGGCAATACCCCACCCTTTTCTTTTCCTAAAAAGAAATTCTAGAATGTTCTTTGCTGTTTTGCCTTGAAAAATCTTTTTAAGCTATTGCCTAAATAGCCATGCATTATTCCCACTCAGCAAAAGAAATTCAAGGGAATTCTAATCCAAAGAAAATGAATTCGTACATGAACCAATGGAACAGTCCAGACCAGGAGATCTAGTTGTTACCATCTAGTGAGGCCTAATTTGTGCCATGCATTCTTTGAAGCATGTACTTTTCAGGTTTAGCAAACCTTGGAAAGGAGACATTACATAAACAGCCTATTTCACAGATAAAAAGAACATGATTCTATACAGTCAGGGAAGACCCATGAATACAAGTTCTATACGTAACCTTACTCCTTATCTTTTAAAAATCTATGAGAAAAATCATGTTCAAATGGCAACATTAGATGTTCTCTTACCTTTTTCCATATGGGCACCTTGGCTTTTAAAGTATCAATGGCATAGCTCACAGCCTGGAGGGATGAGGCCCTATGGACCGAGGACACAGCAATGATAACGCTCGCTTCTGATACTGGAACTAAGCTTTAACAAAATGAAGAAACCAAAATGCCATCTCTTTTGAATCTAGTTAAGTAATCTACTGAACAGATGAAAAAAAATTCCAGTAAAGAATTCTTACAACATTCAGTTCTGTTTTTACATAAATTTCCAGATTAGTTAAAAAAAACAGTAATTTATCCCAACTGCACTCAGCAGAGGGGATGCTGAGGTTGTAGCTACTTTGTTATCATTGACCCACTAGACCAGTCTGATGGGCACTGAGAAAAAGGCCTACTGATTCTGATTCAAACAAGGCACAGTGCCAGGTAATACCCAGAGACACAAACTTACTGCATGATGAGTATAATGTGGATTTTAAAATATCAAACAGAAATAAATATAAAATAATTGATAAAAATTATAATTAATAATAAAATAGCAAACTAATGGAATATAACAGAGATGGAGCCTCAATTGTTAGGTTCTTTTTGAAGCCTGGAACTCCACTCTTTTTAGCAGTACAAAAAGGCAAACTAATTTAATAACATTCAAAGGCATTTACATTAAAAGAAAAAAAATCTACTAACAGACTTGTCATACAAACTGAGTCCAGACTATGAAACAATTCTTAAAAAGCCTTAAGGACTTTAGCACACATTAGCACTGCTGTCTGTTTACATTTGGACTTTGTTACAGCATCAGCCACTCTCCAAATGTTACAATGCAACACACAGCCCTAGAGGCACCCAGTGTCTCCACTCTGTGGGCCAGAATAATTCACAAACCTTCCTTGCTTGGTAATATAGGATTGCTATGGAAGGTTCTAGAATCAGAATCAGTACAAAAATGGGAAACAGCAGCAATTAACTTTTAAATTGCTAAAGAAAATCATACCCAAGTCTATGAAACACTGCTATGTGTTTGACTGGCCATTTCTGCCTAATGTCACTACAGATCTTTCTGATTTCATTTTCTGCCATCGGTAGATATGCTTCATATTCTAAACTAATGACTTTTTTCCCTTCAAAGTTGTTTCTTGTAGTCCCTAAAAAGAAAACAGAAAGAAAAAGAAAAATATTACAATAAGGTTTTTCCTTACAATAGAAGTAACATATTAATAGAAAAGAGGATTATTTTTGAATAGACAAGAACATAACCATTTGTCTAAAAATTGCTATCAAACTTTCTCAAAACAAAAACTTGGTTAGAAAAATAAAAAAAAATTATCACAAAGATAAGGAAATAAAATGACACTGATTAGGCAAGTATACCAAAAATATTCATTGGACAAACCAGGAAGGGAAACATGCTCCTAGGATTATCATTAAGTTAGTATCATCACCATATTTCCCCTCAATATTTGGAAAATACAGAATTCTCCCTGCTAATAATGACTTTTAATCCTGCCCTTCAAAGCCTTTAACATATGCTAATTTGAAGATTACTAAAACAAAATAAGAACTAAAAAAATTTCTACCCACCACCATGGGTAATCTTGGCTTACTGTTCTCAGTATCTTTAAATCCTCTATTAACACTGAACATGGGAAACACTAATTTTTCCTGTCTTGTGCAGTCTACAGATAATGTGAAAATGACAACTCACCTACAAATAGGGAGACTGCACCACAGAGTGGAGAAATCACCAACTGTGAGACTTCATCTACGGAGAGTTTCTCAGCAGTGAATTTTATTATATCTTTAGGTTTCTCTTCAATTTCATTCAGATCTTTCCTACAAGATAATAATAAACCTTAACAATAGTACTATAGGCAAACACCCAACGTACAGATTATGTTTCAATTTCTGTTTTTTGTACATTAGACCTGAGAGAATGATAAAAAATAAGCAGGTGTAAAATTTTAGCAAAACTCAGCATATTTGTATATATCCCTAATGAATCAAGCACGATATAAAGAGGAATTTACCATTAACATGATCACTTAAAATATAATCTATCTCATATGCCACTTTATGCCAAATTTTTGAACTGCTGCTCTTATCTTCCAGCATGATATGGGTCAGACATCAAAATCTCCATGCACATTACCTCTAACCACTTCATGTCCACACACCAAACCTAGAACTGCCTTTTTCTTTATCCAAAAAGGAGAGAGGGAGAACAGAAACCATGGTGACTCCACAGGAACTGGGCTTATTTCATACTGGACATAATCCCAGTTAAGTAACTGAGGAAATAAGGAAATGAACGGTGTGCCTACCACCAGATGTCATACAAAGCCCTTTGCCTTGCACTTCTCATTTCCTTCATCATGCATCTATTACATACTAAGAGAACAACCCCATGCACTAGACAAGGACCAGGGAACAAAAAAATCTAGCTCCTGCCCTCAGGGTACCTACACAGGAATGGGAGAAGCAAAGCAATAAAGAAAAATTATAAATAGGAGTAACTTATCAAAATAAACAGCGTTCAGAGACAGAGCATGGGTGCTAGGGGAGGGGTTGTATAAGAGGGTCAAGGAATGCCTGTCTCAAGAGATAGTATTTAGAGGTGAGAACTGATAGATAAAAGAGCAGTACTGTAAAAAAAAAAAACAGGGGAACATGCCTGTGATCTCTGGCACAGACAGAGAGAATGGCAAATAGAAAGCCTCTGGGACAGGAAAGACAGAAGTGTGCTCCAGAACCTACAGGGAGGCTGGAACTCAGGGCTCGAGGGAGAAAACAGATGGGCTGAGACTGGGCACGCAGGTTGGACCGAGAAGGATGAGGAGTCTGTATATAATCATAAATCCTGCAAGATTTCATTCACATTGAAAGACAAGAGAAAGAAGGCTCAGAGCAGTTAAGGACTCATCCAAGGTGATTCCAATCCAACGTTCTCTTCCCTATGCTTCCAGCTACTAAAAAGAAAGAAAAGCATAAATATTCACATTCCACCGGATTATAGGATGTTTCAATCTTCTGTACACACCACCTGAGTTTCTTACAATAACTTAACAGGTAATCCAAATGTGGTCTATGGTTTATGAACTTCAAACCATACCAAATTCCACAACTCGATTCTATAAGGACATGGATTCTAAAACCACGTTACAAATCCTGTCAAACACTTTCTAACAATACATAATGCAGTTGAGTAATCTTCCTAATCTTTCCAAAGAACACCTTTAATCCTCTCTCTCTCTATCTCTCTCTCTCTCTCACACTCACACACACACACACACCTTTAATGGTAGCATACTATTTCTGAATAAATTCCAAACTCAAAAAAATGGCATTTTTCTAAAATCATGGTGGTGATATGGTGACCAGTTTTTCAGTAAAACTGAGATACGTATCTAACAAGAAACACTTATTTCCAAATTGTAGGACTAACAAAGATCCAGTATTTATCAGTATGATGGGCAATTTGCTTCGCAATATATATTCTTTACTTTTGGGGCCACTGCCCTCCAGCAGACTAGAGAAAAAAAAAAAAACAAGTGAAAAAAACAAACTGGTATCCTTATATGTTCCTTTCTTCAATGAAACCAAGGTTTTATCATTGAGTATAGTATTTACTCTTGATTTGGGAGAAAAGCCCTATCACATTAAGAAAGTTTTAGTTCATTCTTTAAAAATAAAAAAAAAGTTTTCGTTCATTCTTAACTTTTTAATTAGAGATAATCATTAATTTCTACATGATTTGTTCTTCAGTTGACAGTAAATTAAGCCTTATTCTCTCTCTCCAGACTATACCAAGAGATACCCTTAGATAAAAACTATGCTGTTTGGGAAGATGCCATGGATCTCAGAGCTACCTATTTCTTCATACCTGGAAAATGGTAACTTTCTTGTTAGGCACAGTGATCTTTTTTACTTCCTGGCTGTGTAATTTTTCTATATTTCTCTGTGCCCAGGAGAGCTTTTATCCTGTAATAATACACATATTTGTGAGAAAGTACAGAGAATCCAATAATCTGAATTCAAACACTGGCTCTGCCACTTATTAGCTGTGTGATCATAAACAAGTCTTTTCTCGAATTTGTTTTCCTTTCTGCAAAATAGGAATATTAATACTCCAGGATTCAGCACTGTGCCTGACACAAAATAAAATTTCAATAAGTCATTTTAAGTGGAGAGAATGAACATGACAAACTGACATAAAACTAAACTGCTTACAAGAGAACAGAAGTAGAGGTAATACGCAGATTCGTGTTAAGTGTGTCTGCATCAATTCTTCTATTATAGCAATAACTACTGGTGCAGACAGACTTACAAAAAGCATATACTTAAAGCAAATCATACACAACTTGTCACCTATGTGATCCACTTCCACAAAATTGATTAAGAAAAATATACCTCACACACCTAAATGGCTCCAGAGCACTACCCTCCACTAATGGGGGGGATGATGGCAATTTCATCTCCTGACTGAAGGTGGAGGAGCTGATCTCCAAGCTCGACATATTCTTGACGGACAGCAAATATCACCTGATTTCTGACATCAGCCAATCTAAAGGGGAAAAAGTATAATTAAAAGTATCAATGTTGTGTTTAGACCTCAAATCTCTTCAGCTACAAAAATACATTAAATATTACATTATTTCATGAAGTGCCATCTGCAAAGTTACTAATTAAACCAACTTATATTATGCAGAGAAAATACATATCCCCTCAAGAACATACTTATTCACCACAAAGAACACAGTAAACTGCTAACAACTCTTTAATAAGATTTATGTTTGGGGATTTAAACAAACAACTCTCCCATCCTCAAAAAAAAAAAAAAAAAAAAAAAAAGGAGTCTAGACTATGCAATATTTAGATTGGGTCAAGAAAAAGAGAACAAGGGGTGGGGGGGGAGAAATTTCCTAATTGGTACATGCCCTTCCCAGGAAATCTTCTCAGCATACAACCAAACTAAGTATATCTCAGAATTTTCCCACAAGACCAGGTATTTTCCAATAGGTAAAAGGTTAAAAATAAAGCAGGACAGAGGCCCCACCTCATTTCATGGATTATCAGGGTACTTTAAAAGCAACTCAAAGGGGCAGCTGGCTGGCTCAGTCCATTAACCACTCGACTTAATTTTCCACTCAGGTCATGATATCAGGGTTGTGAGATCCAGCCTCAGGTCAGGCTCCATGATGAGCACAGAACCTGCTTAAGATTCTCTTTCCCTCTCTCTCTCTCTGCCCCTTCCCCACACTCACTCTCTCTTAAAAAAAAAAAAAAAAAAAAAAAAAAAAAAAAAAAACCTTAAAACATATGAAATCAAGAAATAGTTTTCCCTTTAAACCAACACTGTGGAGTATCTTTTATGATGCACTAAGACTTCCAAATCTATACTGAGTTAAGTGACACAATTAATATTCCTGGAACCCCTTCAAATAAGCCATAATTATACCTTGTTGCAAAAAGGTCTTGAGGTAGGAACAGCAGCAGCAAATTAAAGATTTTCAAGAACCAGAAAAAATCAAATATTATGAAAACTCAATTCAGCAGTAGTAGCTAAGGTTTGTGAGTTTTCAGTTTTCTGTTAATCTTAGAAATTCCTAGTTTGAGTTCTCCAAAGAAGGGGCGGAACATAAAATTTAAAGCACAGGTCTTCAACCTAATTTATAACAATTCCATTTAATGTCATAAAAATGCGGAACCCACATTTTCAGTATTTTGTAAATTATAAAAGCAAATACAATCATGTCCCTTTGGCAGTATTCCAGCTCACTGTAGTTTTTCTTAGTAATATATCTTTAGCCTTCTTTAGGAAATTGTGTATTTTTAGACACCAGAATTTATTAGTAGTTCCAGAAAAATGTCTGACCCTTTTTGACATTAAGCACGGAAATAAAAATTAGGTTTTTTTTCTCTAATCATTTCCACACTTTTCAATGTTTAAAAAGTGTTAATCATATGCATTCTACAAAATTTTAACTACCCAGGATGTCGTGCTTCTATCTCATTCCACAGCTGCAATGCTTTTATTTCTTGTGGAACAGAAATGGTCTCCGAGCGAATCCCTGCTATTTCAGCACTTTTTGCAAAATACAACACTTCAACCTGAAAAGGAGAGAAAATGCCTTTAACGATAACAGTAATAGACCTTATCTGTCTCGGTGGGCTTTCTTTCTTTCCAATTACTTTTTATTTATTTTTGTGAAAGATTTTATTTATTTATTCATGAGACACACAGAGGGAGAAGCAGGCTCCCCCTGGGGACCCCGATGCTGGACTCCATCCTGAGACTCCAGGGTCAGGGCCCTGAGCCCAAGGCAGGTAGGTGCTCAACCACTGAGCCACTGCAGGCGTCCTTCTTCCCAATTACTTTACTCAAAGGCAAATTTTATGAGTTAGAGATAATTAAATCGCCCACAAAAGGTTGGTATAATTGCAAGTTCAAATGTTGAAAGCTCTTTGTTTGGAGCACAATTCAGACTAATCTCCAAGCCCGCCACAACAGAACCTTAACGGTATCTTCTAAAAGACCACGAAGCTGTTCTTGACACAAAAATGACGGCACCTTTTATAAACACTGAAGCAGGGAACTAATGTCTGAGTTCGGAGAGAAATTACACAAATAAAATAACCAAAGAGAGAGAGAGAGAGAGGACACGTGTCTCACGGCTGTCACAGGACCTTTGATTCCTGTCCACATCGCAGGGAACCCGGCTGCCAAGGACTCGGTTATGCAACATACGAACCCGAACGTTTGCAAAGGCAGGTGGGCTTGACAACAGGTTCAACTGGTATTTCCTAGAACACACCTATTCCGTCAGCCTGGTACCTAAGAAATTCGGGCAAGTGAACTAACGCACCTGTCGCTCGCGGTGCAAATCATTCTCTACCAAACAGTCAAGGGGTCTGCACATAATCAAGAGTTTGCAAACGTCTCCAGGAAGCCCCTTTTCTTCTCGGGGACTCGGGAGTTAAACGCATGGGCTTGGAAGCTGTCTCTGCCAAAACGCAGAGCCAGAGAAGCGCGAGGGCGAGGGCGCCCTCCGAGGCCTCAGCGGCCGTCACCTCGGAGACCCCGAGCTCGCGGGGGGCCCCGCCCTCCCGGCTGCGGCAGCGCCCAAGGGCGACGCTGGGGGCGCTGGGCGCGGACGTCAGGCTCGACGAAAGTCGCCTCGGAGCAAGGCCGGGCCTGTGGAGCGGAGGAAAGGGGGGCCGATGCGACCGCGAGGGCGCGCCGCCCTTACCTGACACCGCAGCACCATCCCGCCGCGGCCCCCGCTCCGGTGTCCCGGCCGCGGAGGCGGAGCAAGGTCGGCGGAGTGCGCAGGCGCAGCCCCTCGGCCTCTTCCGCCCGCGCCCTCGCGGGGCCTGCGCAGAGCTCGCCCCGCCCCGCCCCGCCGCGCCCCGCCCCGCCCCGCCCCGCGCAGGGTTGCAGCCGCGGGGGCTTCCGGCTGCGCACCTGCTCCGCGCGAAGTTCAGGGGTCCCTCGCGGGCGGGGAGCGGCGGGAGCTCCCGCTCTAGGTGTCACGGGCCGCGGGGAGGCCTGGCAGCTCGCGTCCGCCTTCTTAGATGCGGGGACGACGTGCGGGAGAGGGGACACCGGGCCGTCACCTGCGTTCCGCTCCGCCGCTTGCTCACCTGTAGGCTTGCCCTTGACGTCCCGTGTATGGTCGACGTCCCTCAAAGGCCGAGTGTTCGCACTGTGTCAGATTTACACTTTCCCGGTTCACTAGCTGCTCAGGAATTTGTCCGATTGCTAATCTATCCATCCAGCATTTCCAACTTTTTATGAACAAGAACTCTGTTTTAAATTGCTTACAGGGATCCCTGGGTGGCGCAGCGCTCTAGCGCCTGCCTTTGGCCCTGGGCGCGATCCTGGAGACCCGGGATCGAGTCCCACGTCGGGCTCCTGGTGCATGGAGCCTGCTCCTCCCTCTGCCTCTCTCTCTCTCTCTTTCTCTCTCTCTCTCTCACTGTGTGACTATCATAAATAAATTTTTAAAATTTTAAAAAAATTGCTTACACAGTTTTGTGGATATAAGCCAGGCACGCTTCCCCTTGGAACTCAGTGCTGATTGGGAGACAGTCGTAACCCATAAATGTTAAGTCCGTGTACTAAAATGCGATACTAGAGGCACATGTGACATTTCATGCAAGTGGTAAGGGAAAGGTGGCTGGGCCCCTGAGGAGTATAGGATGTCTTCACAGAGGCATGCTTGAGCTCAATCCGCTAGATTGAGGAGCAGGGGATGTCAGAGTGAGGGTAGGGATGAGGGAATTTCACTAAGGTGTGCCAAGCTAGCGGGATATCAAGCAGCATTATGAGGTCACAGAAGGGCAAATAGTTGGCAGAGTAGACATGACCCCTGCAAGGAAGTATTGGAAATGAGGCTAGATACCAGGTAGTAGCCCGTGGCAAGAAAAATGGACAAGAATTGACTGACACTGACATATATTTTTGTAAAGTTGCTTAACATCAAGGATAAGGAATTATATTCACAAACAGGAAAGCAGGGGGATGATGACAACAGCCTTAGACTTCTCTGTGAGATCTAATGCCAGAGGATGGTGCAATATCTAAAAGCGACTAAGAACAAAAGCATGACCCAAAATGTTACATTGGGTGTAACATTTGCCAAGGGGGTGTTGTAAAAGGCCAATGGCTAATACTCCTAAATCTGCAAAACCTCAAAAAATGCAATATTCAAGAGCCCTTCTTATAAAATGTTGTCAGACAAAAATCCAGTCAATCAAGAGAGTAATCAAACTAAAAACTCAGTAATAAAGAAGTTAATGGTAAAAACAAAGAAACTGAAGATGAGATTTTAATCCATTTAAATTTTTATAAAACAAAGACAATTGTGGGATTATGGTTATGGAATAAATGTAAAATAACATTGAAATAATAAAAAATGGTTATAGAAACTGCCCCAAATTGGAACATGTAGTTACAAAATACAACTCAAGCCTCTTAGTATTTTTCCATAATCTTGTTTCTTAATTTTAGAAGGATCTTTTAGGGGCAGCTATGTCTTATGAATAAATAATCTGATGATTTGTAATTCCTTCAATTATTTTGTTGTTAAATTCAAGTAAAAGAAAGATCTAAAAAAAGAAAAATAGTACAAAGTATAATTGCATTTAAAAATTATATATATATAACTTTAATGCCCAGAGAAAAGGCATGCAATAACATTCACCAAATGATAATTGTTACCATATCTAGGTAATGGAATTATAGATGATTTAAAAAACATTTTTGCTTTTTTCTTTGAAAGTTTCTGTGCTGCTTGATTTTTAGAAACCATTTGTTTATTCTATAAATATTTATTGAGTATTCATTGTTATTTAAGCACCAGGGACACATCTGTGAACTAGAAAAGCAAGATCCTTGCCTCATGGAACTTACATTCTAGTTTGGAAGACACTATATGTAAAACAACAACAGCAACAAATAAGAACAGTTTGTGATGAATGCTTAGAAGGAAATGGGTAGAGAAGGAGCAGGATGCAGGTTTGTGCAGGGGGAAATGAACATCGCCTGACCTGAGCTGAGATCTGAAGGATGAGAGGAGCCAGACTTGTGCAGTGCTGCAGGAAGAGGCAACCTGGCTTTGGGTAGGAAAGACTCAGCATGTTTGAAGGATTAAGAGAGGTCAGTGTGGCTGAATGTAAATAGTAAAAATAAAAATAAAAATAAGAGAGCAAGTAGGAAAGCAAGCCTGGTGAGATGATTTTGAAAAGAATAAAGGGAACCTGGGAGGTTCTGAAAGCCAAAGTAGATTTTCACTTTCAGTAGAAAGCTACACACAAAGACACACATGCATACACATGTGTACACACACATGCACTTTTGAAGATATGATTCTGAATCTACTCTGGGCCATTTTGAGGAGCTTGAGCACAAATAAGTCTAAAAAGGAATCCAGTGAAGCCTTATCCATGGACTTTTTAATTGTGTGATATAATAAATTCCTTACTTTTCCCAAATATTTTCTGCCATAGTTTTTCAGCTATTAAATAGTATCTAGTATTGTTGTCTAGTATAAGTTGAAGATTATACTCATACTATGTTAACAAATGGAAGGAATATATTTCAAGTCTCAGTCCATATGCAGGCCCTTATTATTAAGTGTAGTCGAACTTGAGAAAAGTGAAAATCTCTCTCTCTGAGGAAATCTCAACTGTGTGGTGTAAGATCTGTAGACACATGGCTAATGTCTTTAATATATTTTGGGTGGTATTTGAACTCCTCACTTAAAAAATGGATAATACAACAGTTTTTTTTTTAACTAGCTCAGCATAAACTCTCATCCGGAATTACTCATTTTAACAGGTTGCCCAAAGAATAAAGAGCTTGCCAGAGTGCCTTGTACCTTGTAGGTATGCAAAATATTGTTGATGCAGTTTTGCAATTGAATGAAATTATTTACAAAATAACACATTTTTCTTGTGTAATTTTATTCATTGGTCGTTTTCAATGAAAACATGAAAACCAGGATACACTAGGTATACATTAGTTTATTCAAAGAAATGAAAATCAAAAGAAACACGCCCCCTTGTGGTTAGCTATTCCATTTGCAAATCCTTCACCTAAGTGGGAAGTAAATACAGAAGAGGTTTTTTTTTTTTTGCAAATGGTCAGCTTTTCACTAACCATATTCTGAAGCCAATATACAATCTTCCAGTTTTGGATGGCAGAGAAAAATTGGATCTCAAAATTTCATGTCTGCATAATCTAAGATAAGCACACAAATAGATTAAAGAAAAAAAAAACAAACAGAAAAATACACCACACATGGGTTGGTGTATTTTTATACCAATAAAAAAATACAATTACACAAAAGTTTTGCTGACCCCTGAGGTACAGAGAAGGAAGCATCTATAGCCTGAGGGCATGGCGTGGGCTGAGTAAAGTATTGGAAGAGATTTTTCTCAGCTAGGTCTGAGAAAAAGAAGGAAAAATACAAATAGAAAATACCAGGCTCTTTTAAGGAGCATGGTGTGGGCTCTAGAAAGCTCTTACTATTCCTTAATATTCTTAATATTCTTAAGAGGGAGAACTTAGGAAAACAAAAACCTGAAAAATCTTACCAAAGGAGAGTTGGTGACACAGAAATCTTTATAAAAATAGGAAATAAGGAAATATTTCCCTTCAGAAATAAAAAAAATTAACTTGAGGCAGTTGCAAGAGCAAGGAGAGGCAGAACCCAGAACCCTTAGTGTCAGCCTTGGAAAAGTCCTCTTTGCCTTAAAGGTGCTCACGAAAGGAGTCAACCCCACTTATCACATCCCTGTCAGCAATTAATTTTAGAGTAGAAACAACAGATGCCTGAATACAAGATAAGACCACAGGTGGTGCTGCCTCTCCTTAAAAGTGGCAAAAAAGTCCCATATTTCCAAATCCAACTAGAAGTGGAGGAGGATCTGAAGCCCAAGTTTATCCCTGGATGTAAAGGGATATAACAGATATTATGAAGTTAACCCAGATGAAGACCTTTAACTAAAATACAAAAGAGAACAGATCCTAGTTTGGCCAACAGAGGCTGCACACAGACCTAGCTGAGGAAAATCTCTTCCAATACTTTACTCAGCCCACCCTATGCCCTCAGGCTATAGATGCTTCCTTCTCTGTACCTCTGGAGTCAGCAATCCTTTTCTGTAAAGGGCCAGATGGTAAATATTTAGATACCCCAAGCCTGTGATCTGTCACAGCTACCCAGCTCTGCTGTTGCACCATGAAAGCAGCCAATGACGCTACGTAAATGACTGTGTTTCAATAAAATTATTTACAGAAATAGGAGATGGACCCATTTGTAGTATGTGCCATATTTGCTGACCCTCCCAGTATCACTCATAAAATAAAGGAAAGGGACAGAGGTGGAGAAAGGGGGAATTCAGCCACATTGTAATCAGCATAAATGCATTTAGACAAATCTTTACATGTTAAGTATCAGTGAATTGAGAAACAGAAAGTAAAGTATAAAAAAGGGAAAATACATGTCAGCAAAAATTGATTAAAACTAATATGAAAAAACGGGACATAAAATATAAATACATTTTAATTTAAGAGGTAAATACTACCATATAATAAAATACCTTAGGGGCAGCCCTGGTGGCGCAGCAGTTTGGCGCCGCCTGCAGCCTGGGGTGTGATCCTGGTGACCGCGGATCGAGTCCCACGTCGGGCTCCCTGCACGGAGCCTGCCTCTGCCTCTGCCTGTGTCTCTGCTTCTCTCTCTGTGTGTGTCTATGAATAAATAAATAAAATATTTTTAAAATTTTTAAAAAAATACCTTAGGCCTGGTTCCCCAGAAGCACAAGCTGAAATGAGGACGCAAATACACCTGTATTTATTAAGGAAATGATCTTAGGGAACTATTGGTTAGGAAGTGGGGGAAAATAGGGATAGGGAAGAAACCAAGCGTGCAAGAAACCAATTTCTGGTAAAACTGCAGCATAAAATAGATGAGAGTGTCTTATTAAACCTGGCAGGATTGAACATATATGTTTACTTCTTCTCCCTCTGAAAGTATGGGGAAAGGAAGAAGACATAAACCCATAAGGTTGAGAAGAATAGGAAAAACAACTAAAGAAAAATGTTGGAAGCTAGACAGTAGATGAGACATTTCCAGTTCTGGTTATGATTGAGGAGCCGGATTGGGGCTTACCTTCTCACAAAAAAATTAAAATCTGGAAAGATATATCAAACAACTATCTGTACACACTGGATTGCATTGAGGGAAAGAAAGCGCATGTGGTAAGCCTCACCTTCATTCCAGCTTTCTCTTTAAGGGTATTTTTCAGACCTTGGTACAGGGAAAGAGACACCAAGAGAGAAGGCAGATCGGAAAGAAAAGAATGAAGACAAGATATACTGTGCAAGCACTAACCAAAAGAAAGCTCATGTGACTATATTCACAAAGAACAAAATGGGTTTTAAAGTAAGAACTATAAGAGATAAAGAAAGATATCACATCATAAATTAAAGATCAATTCAAGGAGCGCCTGGGTGGCTCAGTTGGCTAAGCATCTGACTCTTGAAATCAGGTCAGGTCATGAACACAAGGTTGTGCAATTGAGCCCTGAGTTAGGCTCCACTCTGGGTGAGAAATCTGCTTAAGATTCCCTCTCTCCCTCTGCCTCTGCCCCTCCTCACCCCCCAAAAATGGTCAATTCAAGAGGAAGGTATAACATTTTTAAATCACTATATACCAAAAATAAATAAATAAATAAATTAGTTAAAAAAATGAATTAGTATATACCATATAACATGGCTTTAAAATACATAAAGCTAATATTGACAGAACTAAAAGAAAGATAGATAAATCCACAATCACATTTAAATCCACAATCCCAACTGTGATTGTAGATTTAAACACATGTCTATTGATACATGTCTATCAATTGATAGACAAGCAGACAAAAAATCAGTAGGAATAGAGAAGATTTGGATACAACAATTAATCAATTTGATCTCTCTCTCATTGACATATAGAACACAATATTAAATAACTGCATAATTCTAAGTTGAGTTTTTTTTTTTTTTTGTACTTTGAAGCTGTTTCTCCATGGCATTCTAGTTTTTATTTTCTCTTCTGTTACCTTATCTTTGTTTCTCTACACCTACTGTGGCTTTTTCTCCTCTCTGTCTGTGTTTTTAAGATTTTCTCAATATCCTAAAAACTGTTATTTCATGTATTTTGTCCACTTTTTTTAGCTGTCTCAGTTGGAAGGGTAAATATTGTCCATATTACTCATCTTAGCCAGAAGAAGAGGCTTTTCCATAGCATTTTGGAATAGAAACTGGAAAGATACATTCCAACTTGTTTCTGGAGGCATAAGCTTCTGACTGCCTAGAGTTGTGTGCCTACAGTGAGGGTTGTGACTGGGAGTTTAGGGGTCAACCTAAGTATAGATTTTAATTTAAAAATCCTGTATTTGCTGTATGTTCTTATTTCCACACACCTTTGGGCTTTTGCTCCAGCCCCAGTTTTCTGAGACCTAAACTTTCTCCATTGTATCCTTCTCCTTAGACATCCTAGACAATGTTACAACTCCCTCTAACCTCATTAGTTACAAGTCCTCCAACTGCACTTTTTCTTCCAAGTATTCATTGATACCTCATTCATTCATTCTCTATCTCTGTCTCTCTCATTGAGGATATATCCTGTTGAAATTCCAACAATTTTATGTAGTCAGCCTGCCATATTGACCACAAAATCTGGCCTTTATATTTTTTATGCTGGTCAATTCTCTTAGCACTCTATATATTTATTTTTACTCAGGGAATCAATCAAATTATTTAGTAGAGTCTTAAGCAAAGCAAAGCAATCTAATATTTAACATTATTCAGATCCAGACTTCATGCTTCACTTAGCTTCAGGAGTCAAATTTACCACTTATTGTCCACATTGGGTTCATACCACAGAAATTAAATCAAAAGGCTTTTACATTTTATGTACATTTGAATTATGTGTGTTTAAAGTCATCCAAATAAAAAATAATAAAGTTTCATTTTATATAGTATCTGAAATACATTATTTTTTAAAGATTTTTTTTTATTTATTTAAGAGAGAGACAGAGAGCATGAGCAGGGGGAGGGGCAGAGGAAGAGGGAGAGGGAGAGAGGCAGACTCCCTGCTGAACATGGAGCTTGACCCTGGGCTTAATCTCTCATAATGAGATCATGACCTGAGCAAAAACCAAAAGGCAGACACTCAAACCACTAGGCCACACAGATGCCCCTGAAGTACATTATTTTAAATTGAAATTAACTAATTAAAATCAATTAATTCAATTATCAAAATCAATTGATTAAAAATCAATTAAAAAATTGCTACTTCAGAATTGGCTGGGTACATGCTATTTTTGCTCTTGCCACATGATGGCACCATTTTAGCTAATAATTACAAATACCATCCACCGATAGAATTTTTCTTCAGTTTTACATCCTTTGAATGCTACTAAGTTTCATGAAATTATTCTCAATTGAATAAAATGTAATCACCAATTTATAGACCTGACCAATATTATAATTTGAATTGAACTAAAGAATAGTCAGGACTCATCTATCAAGGTTCTCCATAGGTCTCCCACTGTGGGGACCTAAAAGCTGTAATTTCCTGAAAGGTTTTGCTGTCAGGTTTCAGAGATGCCCTAATGAAAAGCCAAGTTAGGTACATATTACAGTGTTCTGCTTGTACAGAACAGTCAGCTAAGAGTGTTTATACTGTGTGAATCCAAATGCTGAGAGATTAAAATATGCCCCAGTCAATAATCAAAGATAAAATATTTGGGAAGATGAAGAGATGGTTTGCTGATTCAAGAAGTAAGCCTATTAGAGATCTTCAATGAACATAATTTAATTATATACAAGAAACATTTATTTAGTGTTTTTTCTCCATGCTTATTAAGGCCTTGAACATCAAGGACCCTTTCTGGCTATGACTTCACCTTTTATAGTATTTCTTCCCCTTAATAAGAAGAACCAATGTTTTTCAAGAGCCTTCTATGTGCTAAATACCATGCTCTGTGCTTTGCATTTTTATGTCATTTACTTCTTACCACAAGCCTTCAAGGTAAGTATAGTCATTATTTTAAGATGAAGGAAGCTCGGACATTTACCTAGTATCATTCATCTAATAACCAACAGCTAGGGTTTGTATCTGGGTCCTTTGTGCCCAAAGCCCACATTCAATCTTCACCCCTTTGAATATATGCACCTGCACTTTCTATGTTGTCTCTTTTCCCATATGAATCAGCATCCCACCTATAATTATGCCTGACAGTTGCCTGCTAGAGATAATTTATACATTCCTTGATTATTTATAGCTTTAAAAATAATAGTGAAAGGGCTTATATCTCTATTATAGCCCACTGACTTGATTAATGTACACTCTGATTGGCCCTGTGAAGGTTCTGGGGGTTTACTTGATAGAGCAACTCCACAGGAACGTACAGACTGATGCTGTGAGGAGCAGGTTCAAGTCTACACAGACATCTTGAAGAGGAGCCACTGAAGTGGTTGGTTTATTTGGTGGGACTGGCCATAAGGTTAAAAAGAAGAGCTTTAGAATCTCAGAGTTGAAAGAGACCATGAAGATCACTAAGTCCAAATAACCAAGCTTAAATTCATTCTGCCAAATGCCTGCTCAGCAGCTGGCCAGCTACTCCTTGAGTATCAGAGAATTCTATAGAATAGAATTCTATAGAATTCTATAGCTCAGGAATCACTTTTAGTCTTGGGCCAGTCTAACTGTTCTTCATATGACACATATAGCAAGGATGACCAGCCACTAAGGAGATGGAGGTGGCCATTGCCATGAAGTTGGTAGAGGCTTTCCCACTTGATCCGAACTTGCTCAGGAGATGGGTCAGCTATCCCAGAGATCCCCAGAGGAAAACCATCAAGAGAAGCTTTGGTAGGGCAGAGGCTGGAAGAAAAAAATCTGATGGAGTCACAACAGGGTTAAAGCCTGTGAAAGTATATTTATCTGTATTTTAATATATTTATTTGGTTCAACTTTTTGAGGTAAAATGTGAATGTACGTAAATGAACTCTGATTAAAGTTCTTAGAACAGTTGGATCAGATGATAAATCAAATCTACTCAAGAAGTCTTACAGCGCAAATCTGTGAAGACCATAATTATGCTTCATGCTAAAATCTTCTCCTGGACTTCACATGTAAACAAAACTACATATTAACTTGAAGTCATCAAAAGTGCCTGGAAAAAACACATCTATGGCAGGTATAACACATTACATAGATTTTCTTTTTTAGCACAGAAAATAATTACTTCCACAAGAGGGCACCAATTGACATCTTATTCTCAATAAATGGAAGGCCATTTGAAATAATGGGCTGTTGTTTCATTTTATATTTATATAGTTATACCAAATATTTCAACATAATTCACACAGTATATTTGGGAAAATCACCTTCATTGTTACTGTTCCTCAAGAAAATAACATTTTAGGTTTCAGGAAGGTGTATTCCTAGTCTATGGAAAAAAGAAACCTTTCATGTTAAACTTTAGTACTGCTTAATTTTTTTTAATAAATATTAAAATGCATTTTAGAAAACTGAATTCATGCTATCAATATTTTTAGTTTGCTTCAAATGTGAAATCTGGCAAGATTGCTATGCTTTAAATGAAAAAAAAAAAAAACCAACAACAACAATGCTTCGATTTTTCTCCTGTTTATGAGGATAAATCTAAAAGTAGAAGGCCTCAGCAGTGTCTCGGGAGTGTTGCTAAATTCATAGGGGAATTACCATGCCACAATGTATCCTATGTTGCTCTATGGAAATGATCAGTAAATCGCTATTAGCTTAATCCTAGCATGAGCTTCCTAGTACATACACAAACACAATACACATTCACGTGCACACATACACTCAGTACTTAAGACATTTTACATACTTAGGTCTCTTCCACCCTTCATCTTTCAATTGAGTTATCTACTTGCTGTATGCAAAGAATAATAGGAGAATTGGCAGAAAAATCTGTTTACCCCCTGGGATAATAGTGTCAAATTAGTACCTTCCAGACACTGCTGAAAACTTCCATAAGTTAACATGTTTTTCCAAGTGTTGGTTTCTCTACACAAAGGAGGAAGTATTTAGCAATAAAAATTATATTTTAAAAAAGTGATATTTTGAGCACCTAATTGTCCCAGGCATTATACAATAATAATTGTACCATGCATATTTTATTTTATCCTCTTAACAACCCAATAACTTAGGTATTATCAATACTCCCATTTTATAGTTAAGAAGACTGAGTTGCAGAGAAGTTAAGTACTCCCCAAGTTTTCTTGCCCTAGTACAACCATGATTTAGATGCAGGTCTATCTGATTCCCAGGCCCCAAACTTTTAACCACTATTCTTCATGCCTCTCTGAAACCCAGCAATAACTCCATAATATTACCTGCCTTACACCTTGGAATTAGGTCCTAGAGTGTATCTAATGCCCTCAGGCTATGTTTGGACAAGGGTGAATCTAGAAAATCCATAGTCTCATTTGATGGATATCATAGGAAGTGGGAGAGATGAAGAAAAGTTATTTCCAAATTTTAAGTGGTTCTTGAAGCATCATCAGCCATCTCTGAACACTGTAATTAGGTCAAGGATAGGCACATGAGCCAAGGTACATTTCGGGATTTTTATCTGAACAACTGGGAAAGTAGATGGCATGAATCTTGAGTGGGGCTGCATAAGAACCCTGAGACTCTTCCACCTACCAGTTATTACCCAGAGAAAACAGAGTGGAGATAGTGACCCTGGGGATATCATTGGGCCAAGAATCAACAGGGCTTGAAGCCAGGTCTTTCCACTTGACATTTTTTAATTATGTAAGACAATATACTTCCTACTGGCAGAGCCATTTTGTGTCGAGTTCTCAGTCACTCAGAACTGGAGTTACCCTAGCTGATTCAGCCAGCTCAAATACAACAGTGTAGCAGGATATTGAGCAGGCTTTCCCTAACTTGGCAGCAAGTCTCAAAACAGAGAACAACACATGTGAAATCATGAAGTCCCTGCATTCTGAAAAGAGCAGTCAGACACCTCCCTCAGGACTTACAAGAAGTCCACAGAACTGACCCTCCCACATGTGACTGCCTCCTTCCTCCAATCTGATGGGAAGAGGTTAGGGTGAAAGTCAATCGATGCCTTTCACTCAGGGAAACTATAGGGTTTAGATGACAGATGATTTGCTTCTCTTTCACCAGGGAGAAGAGAAGGGTGTTCCCATCACCAAGGCAAGTGACTGGGAGGCTCCAAGAAAATAGCTCAGAGCATGGGACCAAATGGATGGATGCCCTGGTCACATGTCTGCTTAGGCAGTTAACTGGTTGATTTGTCCTTGTGCCTATCTGGGTGGGAAGAAAGCATGTAAAGAGAAAGAACAGAAGGGAGAAAGACGAAGGTTTCCTCTACTGTTGTTTGGTGGCAAAGATGAGAAAGTTGACTGTGGGTCAAGTGGGTACTGCAGAAAGTAGCAGATTTAGGCATCTGGCCATGCCCACAATGATGTCCTCCAGACAAAGGGATTCCATTAACAAAAAGCTGTAGAGTGATGATACAAGTGAATGGGAAGTGGGAGAGGTGGAGTTCAAGCTCGCTCTCCTGGTCAGGGAACTGCAGAGTGGATGGGTCCCAGAGGACCCTCTGAAGGACTCATACAGGGACCACACAAGAAAGATCACAAAGGAAGGAAGGGATTTAAATCAAATTTGAGAGTGATACTTTAAAATAACTGAGTTTTAATGGCTCAGAGTGACTGGAAATTTATGGGATCTATCCCAGATGGTATTAAGTGACAAGAAATGGAAAATGAATGAGGCATGGTTGAAGGCAGTGACTGGAAAAAATAAAACCTTTATATATTTATACCCCACTGAGTAGAGATTGCTCAGTAACTCTGGTGGGATATTAGAGAATCCCTCCTTCACCATACAGATACCTGAAAATGGATCAAGGGGCAATAAAATCTTTGGCAATAGGTCAGAAGTAGCAAATCCAGCACCAGTAGCTCTGTCTACAGTTACATTGCATTGTCGATCTTTCTATAAATCTTATTTCAGAAGACTTTGCTAGAATGGGGCAGGGAATGGCTGGGCCAAAGGGAAGGTCAAGGTGTTTATCCAATGATTATACAGGATGCATTAAACTGGACAAGTAGCCAGTTATCAATTTGGATTATTATTTTTGAGGAGATATAAGAAACTAGTCACTTTCCTATGTGAAATTGTATCTTATTCTTCCTATATGGCAGGAGATGTTAATTTTATTTCAAGTGTAATTTTATTTTTTTATTTTATATTTTTGGAGGGAGAGAGAGAATCTTAAGCAGGCTTCATGCCCAGGGTAGAGCCCAAAGTGGGACTCAATCTCACAACTCTGAGATCATGACCTGAGCCAAAATCAAGAATCAGACACTTAACTGACTAAGCCACCCAGACATCCCTTAAAGTACAATTTTAAATGATTACTCTCATCTTTAAAAATTCTTCAAGGGCATTGGAGACCTCTAGAATAATTTTGGAAAGGCTAGTGAAGTATGAGAGAATGAGAGGCTTTGCACTTAAATATCTAGAGGGACCAGCAGGCAGAGAATATGACCAATAAAATTGGGAGTCAGAGCAGAGTGCATGCCCCTGTCAAATGATGCAGCTGCTACTCAACCCCAGTTTACATTTGCTATGTGAGTGTGCATATCTAGTTTAGCCAAGTCTTCCAATTTTTCAAGAGAAATGAAAATTTCAGTTTTTTATATAAATCTCATCATTTCTAAGTGTTGGCAATTATCCAAAATTTTTAAGCAGCACTGTATGGGCCAAATGAAACACATCTGGGAGCTGATATGGCTGGTGGGTTGCCAGCAACCTCTGGCATAGGTAATGGGAAAAGGTGGTCAGAACTGAAAAATAGAATGAAGGCTCAGGGCCTGTCAGTCACTACTGTGCCGAAAATGAGCTTTGGACCAGAGGCATCTCTCACACTAGAAATAGGAACTTTGTAGGAAGTCTGAGGGATAGAGGAAGCAGGACAAATTCTGCTAATGCTAAAGAATGAGGCACTGGTGCCCCTAGGATGATGTCACTTGCCATAGAACACACATCACCTCAGAAAGACTCATTTCAGGCACCACTGAGAACAAGTAAATAGAGTAAAAACCAACTAAAGCCAGAACCAGCTTTAGTAACATATAGCCTAATGTGGTATGAGTAAGACCAAGAGGACTTTTAAAAAATGGACCAAATAATGAAAGAGGTATCAAAACAGGAGGTAGCAGAGATAGCTGGGAAGAGGAGAAAGATACAAATGCAAGATTGTTCAAAAACATTTAAGGCCCAGAGGAAGAAACTCTGAGAGCCATAAAGCTGAGTATCTTCCTTCCCTAGGATAGTATCACAGGGCTGACTTGAATGTAGATAGATTAAAGAGATGTTGGTCCATGTGCAGAAATGAGATCAGGGCAGGTTATGAATGGTTGTGAGGAAATGCTATAACCAGAAGCTGGCTCTGAGGTGAGCATCTTGGTTAAACACCCAATGCAAAAAAATAAAAATAAAAAAAAAAAACCACCCAATGCAGACAGGGCTAGATATATAAATTTTTATGACAAGAGCCCATCTAGAATTTGAATTATTGTAGTAGTCTCCTAACTGTTCTCCTTGCTGAACTCTCCTAAACTTGACCCCTACAGTTCACTCTCAACAAAGTGACTCTTTAAGACTTAAACCTGATCATACCACTCTTCCCCTAAAAATTCTTCTATGGCTTCCTTTCTTGCTTAGAGTAGATGCCAGAACCCTTCAAATGGATGATAAGGCTTTGATCTGGCCTCAGCTATGTCACATCTAATGTCATTTCCTCCACAAATTTTTCCCATTCTGCTCCAGTCATAGTGGCTTCCAGCCCATCTCTGAACACATCAACATATTCAGATCTTTGCACTTTCTGTTTGCTCTGCCAGAGGGTTCTTCTCCCAGATATTTGCATAGTGTACCCCTCATTTCCTCCTTGGTGCACATTATCAGAACATTCTTTACTGACTACACAATGCAAATAGCAGTCCTCCCACCTAGCTTTCTCTTTTTCCATAATTCTGCTTGTTTTTTTCACATTACTAATCATTATCTGGCATATTGGGGTTTTTTTTTATTTGCTTATAATTATCTCTTTCCATTAGAATGCAAACTCCATTAGGATTCTGTCCCCTGATGTATTCTCAGAGTCCAGAACAGTGCCTGCTGCATAGGAGGTGCTTGATAAATATTTGATGAATAAAGAAGTGAATGAAAGAATGAATGAATAAATGAATGAACAAAGTAAAAAACAATTCTTTTTTATTTTTATAAATTTATTTTTTATTGGTGTTCAATTTGCCAACATATGGAATAACACCCAGTGGTCATCCCATCAAGTGCCCACCTCAGTGCCCGTTACCCAGTCACCCCCACCCCCCGCCCATCTCCCCTTCCACTACCCCTAGTTCGTTTCCCAGTGTTAGGAGTCTTTCATGTTGTGTCTCCCTTTCTGAAATTTCCCACTCATTTTTTCTCCTTTCCCCTTTACCATCCACGACCATCCACGTCGAAGCAAATGGTGTGTATTTGTCGTTTCTAATGGCTGAGTAATATTCCATTGTATACATAAACCACATCTTTTTTATCTGTTCATCTTTCAACGGACACCGAGGCTCCTTCTATAGTTTGGCTATTGTGGACACTGCTGCTATAAACATCGGGGTACAGGTGTCCCAGCATAAAAAACAATTATAATAACCCCTGAAAAAACTGAGAGTCACAGACCAGAGAGCTACTTAGATTATTTTGAAAGAAATTTGGAACCTTGGGCAGTTTCCAAAATAAAAAAAAAAAAAAAGATTGCCCTTGTCTATTTCTTCTCTGTGATGAGTAATGTTAGTGACATGAAGTTGAAAGAATGGGTGGTTGCTTTCTGGAAAGAAGGAAGGCTGACTCCTTGAAAACTGTTGAAAGATCTGAAAGGAGTAGATAGAGTTCCAGGCTTGCATGAAGAGATTGACTCTGAAGTTGGCCAGTAAAGGACCCC
The DNA here is from genome assembly GCF_011100685.1 of Canis lupus familiaris. Taxonomy (NCBI): domain Eukaryota; kingdom Metazoa; phylum Chordata; class Mammalia; order Carnivora; family Canidae; genus Canis; species Canis lupus. The sequence continues at coordinate 63,064,048 of NC_049225.1, read as the reverse complement.
ATATGTGGGTTTACAACTAAGAGGACACTATGTCTAAAAACTGTTACTTAGCTCATGCCAGAATCTGTAATCAGGACTTATGACTTTTCTGGATGTCTTAACTTTAAAAAGTCCATGATTTAACTATATTTCTTTAGAATGCTGGCTGTTATCAAGATCTAGTAGTGACAGCAGTCCTTAGGGAGTGCTGACGGGCTTCCCTTATTTGCTAAGCATTTTTGTTTCTTCTGTAATACGTATTTACGAAACATGATGGAGACAGAGAGGCAAATATTTGAAAGCTTTTTTCTCATAGCTTTTCTCTTCCTTTCTCTTTCTTCAAGGTCATGGATATGTCTGTCTGTACACATAAGTATATTTATTTCCACTCACATAATTGTTTATCCTTAACCACCCTTTGCTGCTACAAGTGGGTGGGAAGGGGCTAGGTACAGGATGAGTAACTTAATTCATTACTTAATATTAGGCATTTAACATCACATTAATCAACCTCGACTGGAAAAGACCAAGAAACAAAACGACTCCCATGTTACTGTAATAAATGCCTATATTTGAGATGGGCAAGGCCTTTGCATTTCTAAGACTTATAGTTGCTTAGTGTTTTGAATTTTAACTTTATTTAGTTTCAAAAGTTTTTGAAGTTCCAGTGTAGAAAACAGAGCCTTGTTTTTAGAATAATTTTAATTCAAGTTTAATAAACTCAAGATGGATAAATGACTCAAAAACAATGAAATGTGTTTTTCTAAGGAAGCATATTAGGTTATAATACAAAGAAAACATGTGAATAAAACCACAAAGAATAAAATTTTTAATTAGAATATTTTATGGGCCCAGTTTCCCTTGTAGAATATATAGAATCATGTGCCAAATTCTCATTAAATGTAACAAAAACTATGCAGAAAAGCACAACCACCCAACAGTCAAAATATTACTTGAGACCAAAGAGTTGCTTCATTTCTTGCAATTGACCAAAACCTCATTTAGGTTGTCCTGTAATTGATAGGATTTTTTGTGGCCTCTACACTGAGAGAATACTCTGCTCTTTGGCTTTATCTAGGGAGTCCTCTCTATATCACCACTTCTCAATTCACTTACTCCACACTACTTTATATTTTAGAGACTTAGAATCCATTTCCTTTATTCATTCATCAACTCATTTAGGAAAAAAAATTGAACACTGAAGTTCAAAGTCCCCCACCTCAGGGGAAATAATGATATATGGGTCAAATTTTAGTCAAAGATTACAGTTTAGAAGATGAAATGACATGTATACATGTCATTATATTCTGCGTTTTGGTATGATTTTTGTTACATGGTTAAGTTCCATGGGAATTTAAAGAAAGGAACTATCATCTCTAGAAAGATCAGGAAGGCTTTCATGGAGAAGGTGACACATAAGCTGGACATCTAAAACTAGATAGAATATATAGCAAGACTAAAGACAAAAAAAGGGAGGAGGGTGTCGGTGGAAGAATGCAAAAAAGGAATTCCAAGTGGAAGAAATAACATGAGCTAAGTCACTGAAGCAGGAAAGGCCAGGAAGTGTTCTGGAAATGGAAACTAGTAGAGATTTTTTGAAACAAGTAAAAAAGGTGAGTGTATATGGAAGGACAGTTTTAAATCAGATAGTGTGCTTGAATGCCAAGCTGTGTTAGTTAGGAATGATGAAAGAGAAAACCTGACAAAAACATATGGACATTTACTATTTTCTTAACAAGAAATCTAGAAGCAGGTAATCTCAGAGTTGTATCAGCAGTTCAATAGTTCTCATGGACCGGGATCTTTCTACTTCTGCTCTACCGTCTTTAGGGACTTTTTATCTTTATATCTATCTCCTCTTGGTCACAAGATGGATGCAAAAGTTCCAGGCACTATACTTATGATGAAGACACAAAACAAAGAGATAGAATAGTAACCACCACATATGTTCTTTTAATCAGAAAAGCAATCTTTCTCAGGATCCCCACTAGTCTTATGTCTCATTGTCCAAAAATGAGGCAATGGCCACTTACAGCTGAAAGAGAGGCAGAGAAAAAGGTTTCTGCTTTTCAGCTTTTATAAGGGGAATAGCAAAGAAGAAAAGTGTTGGGGATGGCTGATGCCTTAGTTAGCCATCTGCCCAAGCTAGGGGAGCATTGTATGGGTCTTATAGGTAATAGATAGTTGTTAAAGATTTTCAGGAAAGAAACACAGAGTGAGGCTTTAATATGACTGATCTGGTGGTAGTGAAAAGAATGAATTTAAGAGCAGAGAAACTAGAGGCAACAAGAGAGATTAAGAACATGTCTCATTTTAAACATGTATTCACTTCCAAATGTGGCAGTTTGATGACAGAAATGTGAGTTTGCATCAGTTTTTTCTTTCTCCTGTGTTCAAATGGGTTTAAAATCACACTTAGTTTACCACACTGTGCTTTAGGTGGATAACACTGAACCAAGGTCTTAGATGCTAGCCTACCTGCTTACAGACTTCTCTACTTAGATATCCCACCATCACCTCTGCTTTATTACTTCCAACAGTGGATTTAAATGACCACTATGACAAAAATAATTTAGGCTGAAGGCATATTTTTGTACTGTGTCAAAGCATTGTATATTAAAGAAAGAATAGGAAGTGTGTTAGTATCATTCTTAGAGAAACTTGAAATAGATAGAAGTGATTCTAAGGCCAAATTTGAATAGGAAAAAAACATTATTCTTTATGTTATTCACAATTATAATGAGTCTATAATTCAAAGATAATATTTTCATTAAATAAGGCACAAAAAGTTTGACATGCTGCTGATACTTAATAATAAAGGACATTTACCATTCATGCTATGAAAAACATGGACAATTAAGAAAGAGCTTATCAAATTTACATATTACCTTCTTAATCTGGTTGCGAAGCAAATTTTATCATTTCCCTACCAGAATTATGTCAGGTATTAGAAGGATCTATGGAAGCAAAGTGTCTGCCCAAGCCCATCACTTATTCTTTAGTTATGCTAGATAATTTGTACAAGCTACTTCAAACTGGTTTTAGGTTGAAGTGGAGATAATTAAGTAAATAAATAAGAGCAAGGTATGCTAGAAGAATGGTTATAGGACCAGGAGCATGGCTTTCATAGTAAATGATGATTGGATCCGATGCCTAAAATGTAATGTGTTGTAACCCCAGAACTAAGGAGGCCACTGCTCCTACTTCCTGAGTGTCAGTATAGCAGAGTGGTGAGGGGAAAGGCTCTGGAATCATAATGTCTGAACATGTGACTTCTGGAGTCATCACATACTGGCTGTGTGATTCTAGAAAAGTTAGTTTCCTTTCTGTGACTCATTTTCCTCATTCATAAAGAAAAGGATTATTGTGAAGATTCAATAATAATCCACATGAAGTATGTGGAACAGTGCTTGGAGCATACCATTGTTGCTGCTGTGGCTATGACAACTACTACTACACTATGTTACTCCTACTGCTGGTGCTACACACTACCACTACCACCACCACCACCACTATTACTTGTACTACTGCTTCTATACTACAACTATTGCCCGGCTGCTGCTATTATTATACTACTACCACCATTGCTACTACTACTACTACGTTACTACTATGACCACCAGTACACTGCCCTCTTTTAGTATGTTTTTTCCTCATGTCACTCTCTGTTCCTTCTCAGCCTCCATTATCAGTTCTTGCTCTTCTTCTTGAACTCCTATCATATTAGGAGCATCATATTAGTATTAGAATCAGCATTGTATTAGTATTAGTATATTAGTTCTAGGGCTCAAGCCTTTGTCCTTTCCTTTTATCTTAAATCATTCCTGAGGTGATACTGGTCAGTCCCATGGTTTTAAATATTAGCTACATGTTGAATCACTCCAGCTTTAAGCTTTTTTTTTTTTAATTCCAATACAATTTACTACGTTCTATAGAAGGACACAAATTAAAGACCAAATGTGGACTCATATCAGAGACTTGACTTGAATGACCAAAGATGGCTCTATATAAACTAGTGAGGATAAACAACACTCAGCAGTGATTGACAAGAAAAATAGGAAAGAAAGAAGAAAGATGTTTCAAGACTGTCATCAAAGACACCCCCCAAGACATCAGGGGAACTTTGCTAGAATGATATAGAAGCCCACTTAGATTCTGCAGTCTTCTACTGGTGAAGGAGGAGGGGCCGGAGGTTCTGTAGGGCTGGCCACACTAGAAGGGACTTGCTCCAGATCCAGAGTGGAGGATATCGCCCTGGCTTCATCACTTTTCTTAGTAAATCGCTCTTTTCTGGTGGCCATGGTGACTCTGCGTCTGCTCACCTTGGAGGCCAGGTCTCCATGGGGCAGGTTGTTGCCATTGATTGTGGGGCTCTTCTGAGCCACGGCCTTGCATGCAGAGGACTCAAGGAATTTGGGTTCACCGCACCTGTGAATCTTTTGATCCCAGTTCAGCTCGGCATAGGACCCCTTCCACACTTCAGCTCATGGTCCCGGGAAGGAATGCCCCATACAGACTCCGTACCCACAGGGCAGCTACACCTCCTCCTATCTGTCAAATGTTCTTATTATCAAATTGTCTATTTCACATTTCTACTTAGATGTCTAACAGACATTTTAAATAATATGGCCAGAATGAAAGTCCTGATCTTCTCTCAGAAATCTGTCCCACATACAATCTCCTCTATTTCTGTTTATGGCAACTTCATCATTCCAGTTATTTAAGCTGAAAACCTCAGACTCACCCTTGACTCTTTTCTTCTCTCTACCATCCATCAAGAAATCATGTTCCCTCAATGTTGAAAACATACATGGGTTTTGACCAGTTCACACCATTTCCACTGCTACAATTCTAGTCTAAGCAACCATCATCTTTCACCTGGACATCCAAAATAGCCTCCATAGTAGACTGCTTGCAAAAATTGCAGCAATTATTCCCCTTGGTATAGCATACCCCATTGTAATTTACTTTTGGAGCTTCTCCTGTCAAGATGTGGAATTTATTCCTCTGGTTCTTTGATTTGTATAAACCTCATAACACACTTCAACTAATATAATATACCCCCAAGTGATGGCAGGCCAGTTTTGAGCGTAGGCTTCAAGAGATCTTGCACACTACTGCTTGTTCTCTTGAAACCCTGCAGCCATCATGTGAATAATCACTTGGCCCAGTCATCCCTAGTCCAAGCCATCAGCTAAGCAGCTCCCTGAGGCAGAGCCACCCAGCAGACCTGTAGCCAAATGCAAGCAAGACCAGTAGAACTGCCACTTCAGCCCGTTCTAATTTGCCAATCCACATAATTGTGAATTAAATAATAGTTCTTATTTTCAGACACTAAAAACTAAAAAATGGGTGGTTTTCACTAAGCAATAGCTGGTGGATACAGCTTCCTAACACATGTCCCTGCTGCTACTCCTGACCTCTAAAGTCTATTCTCAGGACAGCCGACAAAAATAACTTTTTAAAAAACATAAATCAGAATCATATCACTCTTTTTCTCAACACTCTACAATGGCTCACTTTACAGGGGAGTGTAAGACTCTAATTTATATGGCTTTCTGTTATCACTCTGCCCACATCTCCTACTACTCAATCTTTTGTGTTTTCCATTCCAGCCATATTAACTTTCTTGCTATTTCTTGAATACACTGGACACACTCTTGACTTAGGAATTTGCTCTAGTTGATCACTCTGCCTGACATGCTCTTTCTTTATAGAACCCTTTGGCTAACTCTCCCTGTATCTTCAGATGTTTTCTCAAATCTCATGTTCACAATGAGGCTCTCTACTTAATAAAACAGCCTGATTCTCATCCCCAACATTCCCAGTCCTCCTTTTCCTGCTCTACTTTTTTTCTATGTTTTTCTTTCACATCATCTTCTAATATAATATATAATTTACTTAATTATTATGTTTATTATTTGTTGTATGTATCTCTATTATTCAAGGTTCTCCAGAGAAGCAAAATCAATTGAGCGTGTGTGTGTGTGTGTGTGTGTGTGTGTAGAGAAAGAGAGACTTATTTTAAAGAATTGGCTCACCTGATTGTGGGCACTGGCAAGTTTGAATTCTGGAAAGCAGGCCAACAGGTTAAAGATGCAGGGAGGGATCCCTGGGTGGCGCAGCGGTTTAGCGCCTGCCTTTGGCTCAGGGCGCGATCCTGGAGACCCGGGATCGAATCCCACATCGGGCTCCCGGTGCATGGAGCCTGCTTCTCCCTCTGCCTGTGTCTCTGCCTCTCTCTCTCTCTGTGACTATCATAAATAAAAAAAAATTAAAGATGCAGGGAAGAGTTGATGTTGCAGCTGATGTACAAAGGCAATCTGAAAACATACATCCTTCAGGAGATCTCAGTCTTTTTCTCTTAAGTCCTACAAATATTGGATGAGTCCCATTTAAATTATGGAAGGTAACTTGCTTTAATCAAAGACCAAATAATCTCATTATAAAAGTACCTCCACAGTAACATCTAGACTGGGATTTAATGAAATATCTAGGTGCCATGGTCTACCCAAAGTAATAGATAAAATTAATCACCACACTCTCTTTTGGTGAAATATAAGTTTCTTGAGGAATTAAATCTTTTTTTTTTGTCTACTAATATATCTCAAGTGCCTAGAACTATGCCTAGCACAGAGTTGCTGCATATATTAAATGAATCAATGAATGAATGATTGAGTCTTTAAAAATAAAAATAAAACTCAACAGGAATATTATGAGAGTGAGTGGAACTTGGTGAGGTTAGTCCAGAAAGGTTCCTGAAGGATGTGTGTTTTACAAATAGTTTTGAAAGGAGACTGGGATATTATTTGGCAGAAGGAGGAGTGAAGAAACTTCAGGAAATCAGAGTGATGTGTATGTTGGCTCAAAGTAGGGAGAAAGCAAACACTGAGTGCCCTCTAAGATAACCACATCATATGTAAATAAAGGGACGTTTTTCAGTTATCCCTGAAAAACTAAACACTTCCTTATTATCTCTTGAAGTTCCAGAGACTCATTTGTCTGTCTATAATATTCAAAAATCATGGTCACTCAAAAATTTGAACTTTTTCCAAGTGAAATAAAGCATTTATACAAAGCAGATGCACGCAACATAACCTTCAATCATGATTTTCCCGTAGTCACAATAAGATTACTACAAATAAAAGAAGCCATGCCTTAGATCAAACTAGCACTTAAAAGCCAGGTATAACTTGATGACTGTATTAAAGGTACCAACCAAACCTAGGCAGTTTTCTGTAGAGACAAGAATTCCTGGTGCAGATCTACCACCAACTTTACTTAGGTGCAAGATTTTCCTAACATCTGACAATCATTAGGGCACAGGGAAGTCCCAGGCACCTATTATTTCTGCCCAAATCCAGAAATTACAGATTGGCTGGAGAAGCCATTTTTAAAAAATAATTATTTCTCACTGTGGTGAATTAAATCAATGTCACAAAAATCATCTCTGGCAATCTCTGTTCATCCATACATCTCTTTACCTGTCTACCAATCTTTCTCCACATCCTCTACCAAGTTCCAATGTTTTGCACACTAAAATGATCCACTGGCATCCAAATTACATTGTAAATGCCAGTCAGTCTGCTGGTCTTTGAGTCAAGGTCAGTGTGGGCTGTCTGCTAAATTCAGAATAGGGAGAGTCTGCTAATCAAGGCACATCAATTCAAACTGCCCTTCAGACTTGAGTGGTTGCAAATCTTTCTGTGAGCACAGTTTAGAAAGTGGTATTTATTTTATTTGTTTTTGAGAGGCTGCAAAGGCCATAACCTCCTCATGGGATAAACTGCCAGAATTGTATATAACCTTCAAGAACAAAAATCTCCAAAAGTCAGGCCATCTGGGGAAGGCAATGACATTTCTGAATATTCATTGTTCTCTTTTGACAGTAGCACAAAATATTGGAGCAGATTATAAGACTATGGCAAAACTTTTAAAAATAAGATATAAACAGCAATTCATTTATCCATTCATGATACATTTTTATTTAAACTATCTGTAGATTTTTTAAATCTAAATATTAATACATAAGCATATACTTAAACATTAATTTCAAAGTTGGATATTTATTCTTTGGATAGAAGGGACACAACTCAGGACATACTGATTTCCATATAAAATTCAAATGAATTTAGAACATATTTACAGAGTTGATTACTGTCATCTGCCAATGGTTAGCGACTCTTTTATTGCTAATTGAAGGAAGTAACAATGAGTGTTCTGGAGCAAAAAGATACCTGAGGGCCTCTTTAGAGATTTTTCTGTATCTCAATAAAAATATCAATGTATATTAGTAGTGAACACAAAGTGTTAGTTACCCATTGCTAGTAGCATAATCCAAATTTATTCCAGAATCCCTAAAAATCTAAGATATATTTTCAAATCCTCTGGGTAGTCTAAAGTATTAAAATAAATTCTCTGGCTGGCTTTTGCAATTCATCTCCATGTTTGGAGCACATTACATTTTTTGATCACATATTGCTAGAGTCAGAAAAGTGAAGCCCATAAAAGAAAAAAGTAAAAGAAATCACATTTAAAGAAGGGGAAATAGTGAGTATTTTATTGGCGCTTATAATAAGTTTCCTGTTCTTTTTTTTTTTTTTTTTTTTTCACTTTAACTTGCTTGGATATCAGATATCAATCAACCCTGGTAATTTTCTTTCTGGAAATTTGTTCTACATAACAAAAGAATATCACCAATAATCTTTTAGAAATAATTTATGGACTCCCAAGCTCGTACAGTGTAATTTGTAGCTAGGTAGCCTCCCCACCCAATATTCATGAAAAATAGCAACTACTTTCACAGACTTTGTCTAGAAGTTCACTGTGAAGATATTGAATTTCTTCCAAGTTAACTTATGTTTGGGTTAGTATATGATTTCATCTAAAGTTAGATGAATTCTGGCTATTTCTTCTCCTTACTGGGCATAAAAGTTTTAGGAGGCTAAAAACATTTTTTTTTAATAGAGTAGCTTGAATATTAGTGAGAATAGTAATATTTCTGAAAGCTTTTACCCCATTAGTGGAAGGCATTGTAAAAAGAATCTCTTTCTAGGCCTACCCTAAGTGGTTGAAGGAAGTGTATTTCTGATACCAGAAAAAATACCTAATTTACCCTGAAGTTAGCATCTGGTTAAGAAAAGCAGAAATGGGAACACCTGGGTGGCTCAGCGGTTGAGGGGGTCCAGGATCGAGTCCCCTATCATGCTCCCCATGGGGAGCCTGCTTCTCCCTCTGCCTATATCTCTGCCTTTCTCTATGTCTCTCATGAATAAATAAATAAAATCTTTTTTAAAAAAGCATAAGTGGTAAAGCTGTGTTCTAAACTCATCTACCCCATAAAACTACAAGTAACTTGACTCTCCTAGTGGAAAAACAGAAGTAATGAACTAATCTATACCATGCAGTCATTCATAGGATGTTAAAGTTTCAATGGTCCTTGTATATTATTCGCTTTATTCTCTTCATTTTTCATATGCTAAAAATGAAATCTGGAGGGGTGATATAACTTGTCCAAAGTTAACAGCAAGTAAACTCTTAATCCATCATCATTTATTAATTTTTCACTATTGCCTTGTACTGTCACAGGAAATATAGTATTAAATATATAGTATTCAATGTAATATTGAATTTTCATTGCCATATTAATTATAGCACTCATATTGTGCAAGTAAAAAACAAGATAAGAATAAAGTAAAACCAGGGCAGCCCTGGTGGCTCAGTGGTTTAGTGCCGCCTTCACCCCAGAGCCTGATCCTGGAGACCTGGGATCAAGTCCCACATCGGGCTACCTGCATGGAGCCTGCTTCTACGTCTGTCTATGTCTCTGCCTCTCTCTCTCTCTCTCTCTCTCTCTCTCTCTCTCTCTCTCTCTCTCGTCTCTCGTGAATAAATAAAATCTTAAAAAAAAAAAAGAATAAAGTAAAACCAGAGTCTGTCAGGTACCCTTTTTATTTTCTCAAAGTATAAGTAAGAGTTGCCAGCAAATAAAAAGCAAAAAGAAAAAAGAAGCAAAAAGAATACAAACAGAAGGCAGCCAGTAACACCCATAAACTTGTCGATAAATAAGAGGAGCCCAGAGATAAATACAGCCTGTGTGCTTATTCGTCAGGGCACCTGCCTCCTTTGTTCCCTTATAAAAGAGCAAAAATAATAATCCATTACCATATAAATGTATAGAATGATTGTTGCTGGACTGGGAAAATATTCATAAAATGATAGATCTAAAATGTTCTTAATTCAATGTGAATTGTTGATATTTGAAGACTTAAAAGGGTCATCTATTAATCTGTAAAGAGTATCAAATGTGAATCATTCCATCTAGCCTTAATTCTAAACCATTCTATCTCTTTTGAAAGACAATCAGTACAGTTCTTATCTATAGAAGCCTTTCTTCTTTGTACACTCCATTGTCAAGCTGTCTCAGCAGGAATAAATTCAACAAATGTTGGTCACTTACAATATCAGGAACTGCTAGGTACTGCTGGAGAAATAAAGATGGCTATGATACTCTCTGGCCCCAAAGATTGAAACTATCTAGTTAGGACAAATGAAGGAGTAAAGAAATATTTAGCTAATTATTCAAGTCAACTGAATAGTTTGCTCTTTTTAGAGCAAAATGGGTTATAAATTATTTTGAACTTAGTAAGTCAATAATCATTTCATATTTTTAACTTACAAATTATGTATCATGAAACTGTCCACAAAATGCTAAGTATATTTTCTGGCTCCATGTCTGCCTTCTAGAACACTTTGTTGTCATCCGAGTCCTAAAGGAATCTAGAAAAGAATATTTTATGGAAGAGAACCCATATTAAGAAGATGACATTTTGGTGGTGCCTGGGTGGCTCAGTTGGTTAAGTGTCCAACTCTTGATCTCAGCTCAGGTCTTGATCTCACGGTCATGAGTTCAGTCCCTGCATTGGGCTCTCACACTAGGCATGGAGACTATTTTTTAATGACATTTTCATATAATTAAATATTAAATCTTACTTACAGAAAGAATCTGCTTGAACAATTAAATGCCTAATGCAGAGATTTTAATTTGCTTTCAGGGAATTTGGCACTTTGGGGGGGGGGGGCAATATAATACATTCAGACTTTGAAGCCAGATCCAGATTCAATCAATCAGCTCTCCTACCATTATATGTATGACTTGAGCAAATCTCATAATGTATTAACTTCTTGGATATTTAGTTTCCTTATAAACCCAGATAAATCCAGATAAAACTCCTTATGATGTTGTTGTAAGACTAAATAAGAGTAAATACATCGTGGGTAAATAAGAGTAAATAAATAAGAGTAAATAAAATAAATAAGAGTAAATACATAGTGGGTATTCAATGAATGGAACTTATTCCACTCAACGTACTTCCACAAAACTCTCAAAACAACACCAAGTGACAAAGATTCTTATGTAGAAAAAGGAAAAATGCATTTTAAGTATCTTTCCATCTTCATGTCCCCCACCCTAACCAGAGTAAATAAATGATAATAATCAGCCTAATAGGTTAGTGATAATAGGTGAAGTGATATCTAATTGTGGTTTTTACTTGCATTTCCCTGATGCTACATGATACTGAGCATGTTTTCATACTTCTGTTGGCCATTTTTATGTCTTTTTTGGAAAAATGTCTATTCAGGTATTTTGCTCATTTTAAAATCAGATTATGTATTTTTTTGCTAATGAGTTGTATGAGTTTCTTATATATTTTGGATATTAACCCCTTATCAGATACATGGTTTGCAAATATTTTTTCCCATTCTATAGGTTGCCTTTTTATAGGTCGATGGCTTCCTTCTATCATTATAAAAGGGCTTCCTTCGCCTCCTCTTCTATTTACCTACCACCTGAATTTACCTTCTTTTTTTTCTCCCCCGTCCTTCTTCCTGCAGGGTTTCCAGTAACATATATTGGTACTTATGAACCTGTTCCCAGTTAGCCACCTATTATTAAAATTTTTCTAATCTTGGCAGAAATCTCAAAAACCCTGGAACATTGTCAATTATTGGAATAAGACTGTCATTTATCCTGATGCATTTCTGCTCTTTAGCCTTAGGTTATTCATGCTGGGTCAGAAGAGTCCAATCCATCCCTTAGACAGCTGGCAGTTTTGGTGAAAGTGTTCCTAGTGAGATAAGAAGGCATTGTGACAATCTCACAGACTGTATTTTTCACATTTCTCTAGTTAATAGTTTCCCTTTTAAAAAAGAAATATATTAAAATAGAGGGAAAAATCTGAAATAAGGTCCTGTTGAATATAACTTTCCAGGATACACAAGATATTCAAGGGTGATTTGTACACCAGCCTTCATATTTCAGAACTGTAAGGGGATGAGCTCAGATCCTGTTCTCTCACATAGCATGTGCTGCAATACTTTGGCACAGATGCCCAAGATCCACTTGAAGCAAGGAGCATTAGTCTTTAATTTGTCTCAAACTGGTCTTTCATGACACTTTAATGTCATCCTTGTGCTTTTATTTGTATTAATACAAAGAAAGGCTCATTTATGAGGCCCTTTGTTTTCCTATCAGCTGGAAGAGAGGATCTGAGTAATTTAGGAAGGCGAGGTTTGTTTAGCTGGAATAAAAAGGGAAATGGTCAAAGCTGAAATTGTTTAATTCTTTCTCGCCGAGTAACTGCAGAATTACAGATGTCTCTTGAATGCAATAAATTAATTTCAGTCATGCTTGTTTATTTGTACACATGTTGCCAAAGTAAAGGCCTAATCCAAAAATTAATGATTTGAGAGTCTGTTGGGTATTCTTCTGGACCAGTTCCATTATTTTTCACAGACAGACTCTCCTACAGTACAATGTGTAGTCAGCTGAGTGATTGATTAGGCAGCTAATGCATATCAAGGCACAGTTGAACTCACAGTTTCAAGCTAAGGCAAAGTTCAGCTACTTAACTCAAGTCATCTTTAAATATTATTAAGTCTATTGGGCTCCAGTTACGTGGAACCAGAAACTAGAAAAGTTGGGTTAGTCAATGGAAATAACAACTGGTTATAAGTCCACAATCAAAAGTAATGAAAGTATTCAAGGGAAGAAACTTTTTTAACAAGAATCAGATGTTGTGTTATTGACTTTTTAAAAAATATAACAAACTTTTTCATAATTTGCCAAATAGCATCCACCTACATAAGTTAATAAAAGTACCACTGATTAGTTGGGGAGGAGGGAGTGTGATTAGTGCAAGAGTTGAAAGCAATATGTACTTGGCTAATAGGTAGATTTTGTCTTCATTACAGCACCCTTTAGTTGCTTATCTATCCTAATACCTTAGGAGGGAACACCACTACTCTCCAAGCACATGTGCACCCTGCAAACAGTATCAAGTATTGCTGCAATGGTAGTCCCTAAAAAGATTGTTCTAGTTATAAAACTGGAAAAATCATTTGCCCCCTACCAGTTCTTCTAAGAATTGTAGCTATAGGGAATCCCTGGGTGGCGCAGCGGTTTGACGCCTGCCTCTGGCCCAGGGCGCGATCCTGGAGACCCGGGATCGAATCCCACGTCGGGCTCCCAGTGCATGGAGCCTGCTTCTCTCTCTGCCTGTGTCTCTGCCTCTCTCTCTCTCTCTCTCTGATGACTATCATAAATAAATTTAAAAATAATAATAATAAAAGAATTGTAGCTATAATTACTGTATCTAGTGAAGTTCTCTTGCCCCATAGCAAATTTTTATTATGCCAAAACACAGCACCTTCAGTCTGCCCCTCTCCTTTTCAGGTTAGACAGGAGAATAGTATGGCCTATAAATAGATGGGCCTATAAATCCCCCTTTTAGTAACAAAATGATATATATATATATATATAAAAAGACATATATGTCATATATATATGATGTATATATGTCTTCAAATAATAGGTACAAACTTCCTACTTACAGACAAGGACTTTCCTGTTTGCATTACCAAGTGATTAAAGGAAAGTTGACAAAGCTGGATATCATCATGATCATGATGAAGGTTTAGAGTTTAGAAACACTAAATTTTAGAGTTGACAAGCAAAACTTTATTTAGGCTATGTCCTGGCTCTCTTGAGATGGCATTCTATGTGCTATCTCTTGATTTTCCACCCATTATATGCTGTAAATTATAAGTTTTGACTCAGAAAGAATAGTTAATTTGAGAAATTTCTTTGTTGTTGTCTTACTAGCAAAAACTGCAGGAAACATTGATTTTCACTTTGGTGTTAAAATGGTGTAGGTGAGTGAGAAATCTAAGAGTTAGGGGAAACTAAGGAAATGGAAACCATCTGTAGAATCAGAAGACATTCTTGGAAAGTTTTTGAATCCCCATAGACCACAGAATTTTGTTTAAGCAGCAGAGAGACTTTTGAAGACATCTTAGCCACATGATTGGCATCCTATCTGCACATCCCTACCACTATCTTTTGGGGACATAAAGAAAACAGCGATTTTACACTTTGACTAATTAGAAAAGAAGATAAGAGCATTTGTAGTTGCTGGACATGGTAGGAGTAATAGTGGTCCTCTCCTAGCCTGTTACAGAACTCAGGTTCTGTTCCTGGAGCAATGCCATACTTCATCTGAGTCATACCTCAAGTTATTCACCAAATCATTATTTCCAGAATTTAGCATCTCTTCAGATCAATATAATACTTTCTTTAAGAAGATAAGAACTAAATAAGATCATGAATCTCCCATTGTGCCTTAGCTGCTGAGATGTTCAAAGCTAATTACTATCACTATTCTGGGTGACCTCAACATCTATGATGAAGACATATTCAACTTCTGTTGACTTCCTTACTTCTAACAATTTTAAAATTCATTGTGCTTTAACCATTGGCTACCCAGGCTGGTGATCCATCAAAGGTTCTACTTCATGATATACTGTTGTCTCAAGGTAGACACTACCATAAACTAAAACTGAATGGCCTATAAAACCATAAACCCCAGTGTATCACATCTGCCCATAACCACTAATTCTTCTATCTTCTTTCACTCCCTAGCTTCCAGAATTCTTGGTCTTACACATTTGGATCTCTCTGCTTCCTAGACCATCACCTCTTCATGGTTTCCTTTCTTTTTTTCCATCATGATGAATCATACTATAATCTTACTTGCCAGGATACTGAACACTGTAGCTCATTTTTCCCACTGTTAAACTTTGACTTTTATGCTAGTTCCTAGATCAATCCAACTATGTGCCTTCTGGACCCCACCTTTAGAAGCCAAGCACCCGTGAAAAAGCATATAAATCAAATTGGTGCCAATGCAGACTTGTGGACTTCAACTTTGGCTTGGCTTTAGCACTGCTTGACTCTTTGTGTACATGGTTGGCCAACTTATTTTTCTATAGCTGCTATTTCAAATACTACTTTCCTCTTTATGTACCACCTATCTGTTCTCCCACAGTAGTACATTGCTTTAAAAACTCAACTAACACCCATTGTATTCCTTTCTTCAGTTCCCGACCACATTTCAAGTCCCCTGTTCTCAAGATTCCTTTGAAATTGCTCTAGTCAAAAATTTTAATGTCTTCTTTGTTGCTAAAACCAATGGGTATTTTCTAAACCACATCTTACTTAATCTGTTCATACTTCTTTCTATATGAAGCTCTCCTCCCTTGGCTCTTGACTTATTTTTCTTCTATCTAACAGCTCCTTCTCAACTTCCCTTTAAAATTTTTCTTCCTTTGCCTGACCTTTAACTACTGTTATTTCCTAAGTTTTATCATCTTCTCTCCCCTTGATCATAGCCTATAACATACTAATCCTATACTAATAAAGTACCAAATGTATACCACCATCTTACCCTTTTTTCCTAGGTTCCAGACACATATATCTCACAATTTGTTGGCAATTCAGCACTGGTCTTTGTTATTAGCAATAGTTAGTTCAGCCTCAAAAGCTCATGCTATTGGGCCCACACATACCCTTTAACCTTGAGAACATTGCTACTCCATTCACATGTCCATTTTGACAGCACTGGGGAGTCAATGGCACACTCTGGCTGATATCTACTGTCAAGTCATTTAGATTAACTGATATTTAGTGTCTCTTCTGTGATTTTTGGTAGATACCATAAGATATAAAGATATTCACACTTCATGTTCACTCCCATAGGTCCACTATCTATAGTTTGAAACTTTCTCATTTCCAGGTTCCTGAAGATGAAGCCAAATCATTTGGTGCTGCCAGTTAAGTCTGTGTATACTATATATATTCCAACCTCAGGCTTCTTCTCTTTCTAAATAAGGTAAATAATGAGATCTGCTGCTTGTAGCTCTGTTTGTTATGAAGACTTTCCTTTACCGTTGACTTTCAAAGCCACACTTGAGTGAGGATATAGTGCAGCCATCATCCATTTTTGACTTGCATTCACATTCCTAACATGATCTATCTGGAAAACAAGTTTGGACTTTTTTTTTCTTCCTTTATTCCGTGGTCATAAAGGATTCTCCCATAGATGTAAACTGAGGAAGGCACAAGTGCAACAGTAGTAGATGACATGGAGGTCTGGGCTACCAGCTCATAGCACCTTCATTTCCTCTACTGATCCTACTTGTGCTTTTCTTGAAAGCCCACTTCCATCTTAAGATTTACTGATGTTAGGCCCACTTGACTTTTTGGGTTTGATAGGTTTGACAATACTCATGAGAGTAGTTCTGGCAATATGGTCATTTGATGTCCCATGGTGAAGTGCTCTATCTCCACCAGGGCCCAATAGTATACCTTAAGCTATTTTTGAAAGGTATATAATTTCATACTATAGATGGCATGGCTGAATTGAAGAGGTCTGCACTATGATTTCCCCAGTGAGGCTTGCCATAAACTCCATACAGTGTCTTTTCCCATCAGCTATTCTTCTAATAACATACTGTCTTACAGATCATATGGTCAGTGCAGTAGATCTTTTGCACTGTAACTTGGAACTAATGACAAGTCTTTTCCTGCTCTGGACCCCTTTCAAACCTGGCAGTCTTAGTGTCACAAACCATATTAGTTGGGGCAATATTAGTAGGATTGGAATTGCTACTTGTGTGGGAGGTACAATAAGCAATAAATGCAACTTTGAAGGGGATTTCCCAGCATGCCCTAGATAACCAGCTACATAAATGGTGGTGGGACCCTGAATTTCTAGAAGTTTTATCTCCCATCCTCTGAAGTGCTTGTATCTTACCAGGCCTTCAAATGTACTTCTACTTTGTACTCATGTGATCTGATTGGTATGATGTCATTGATGTGATATTCTGCAAAATGTCTAGTGAACTCATGTTTTTTAGACTATATGATGACAAAGACCAGCTATATCTCTGAGGGAAGACTGAAGATATATATTGTGGTTTGTTCCAAATAAGACAGACTCATCTTGAACCCCTTTTCTGATAGGGATAAAAAATGATTCGTTCAGCAAATGAATGGCAAATCACCACATTCTCAGATTTGTGTTATTCTGATCCAGTAATAGGTACTACATCTGACACAATAGCTTTGATAGGGGCTATTCTCTGGTAGATTTCACAGTAATCTATTGTTATCCTCTTGATTTGTCTGAGTTTTGCAGGAGCCAGTATCCTGAATTAAGCAGGGATGTGACAAGAGGTACCAATACCTCTGTACCTTTTAGGTCTTTAAATATATCTTTGGTTTAACCTCTAGATATGATATTGTTTTTTATTTACTCTTGAATTAAGTAGAGACAGCTTCAAGGCTCCACTTGACCTTTATCACTATGGCTCTTACTCCAGAGGCCCAGGACCAATACGGGTTGTCACAAGTACCAATTAATTTATTTCAGTTATGCATTTGGGTCTAGCAAAATGGCAACATGATAGCCTATGGATCCAATAGACCCACTGGGAGCCAGATGAGGACCAGATCTCCATTTATCACCTACTCCTTACATTCTCCCACTCTAACCAGGGCCCATGAAGACTACTTCAGGTTAGTAGATATCAGCATCAACTCAGACCGTGTGTCCAAAAGTTCTCAAAATATATGTGTATTTCTCTTACCCCAGAGTACATTTACCTGAGTAAATGGCTATAGATCCCTTTGAGAAGGACTAGCGAATTACGATTGTGCATGTTTGTTATACTATTCCAAATCCTTCTTCCTGGCTACCTGACTCTTCAGTTAGAGGATTCTAGCTCTAAGAACTGCCTCAGATCTGAAAACTAGTAAATTGCCCAGTTTTGTGATTACCTGTCCTTGATTTCTTTTGCCATTAGGGAGGCCATGTACTTTTAACCCTATCCATAACTCTCTGTTAGCTGCCTCCATGCCTCCTTGCCACTCATTATTGTCATTGCATGCACTTGGGGTCTCTTGGTAAAGTGGTGCCACCTGGTCTCTATTATTTCAGAGTCTTATCATCTACATTACTGTTTTAAGCTTAGTTCTACAACAGTATCTCTTACCATCCCCCTGCCACCAATGGAGCTTCTGAGTGATGTTAGTACCCTGCTCACCAGCACATGCTTTATTGCTCGAATAAGTGGTATATCCTCCAAGCTTTCCTGTGTAACACAGTCTTAGTGGGTTTTCTGCCTTATGGCATACGCATTCCAGCATGCCCACTTCTCTGAACCTTCCAAAATCTTCCTTTCCATCAGCCATAGCATTTTAGCACTCCAGCTCACTTAGAGTAATATGGCCTCACTTAGAGTAGGCCATAACTTTCCCTTGCTTTTAGGGGGAAAACTAGTGTGCACCATATCCAGGGTGTTAAGTGCTGTACCCTAGCAATGTGATCCCAAATTAATAACCTCTCCATTTTTCAACCTATGCTCCTTCTCTCTTGATCAGTACCCTAAGAATCCAGTCCAATGCATATTCTCCAAGCTCAGGTCATTGGTGGGCGACCCAGCCCCAAAATCATATTCCAGCATCTGCTTTCTCAGAGCACTCTTGGCACCAACTACTGAAGTTTGTATTCCCTGGGAAGCAGCCTCCAAGACAAAGATTGGCATGTAGGATGTTAGTAGGTATTGTTCTTGGGATCAAGACCTGTGGAAAGGATGGGAAGAAGAAAGATCAGTCAAGGGAAAAATCAATGTGGGATACAGCCTCAGGAGAGGCCTCAGCTGATCCTCTGGGTTATTCTGAAGGTGAGATCATTCTGTAGAGGTCCCAAGTTGAGGAGAAGGGACAAAGGCTTTATAGCTCCTTCACGTTGAATATTGGCCACCGTCGAAAGGGATTATGGCACTGAGTAAGGCTGTTCTCTTCAGCTGAGGCAAACCCTGAAGAAGGCTGACAGCCAAAACTATTTTTGATAGCATATCCAACAGCCAAGGTAATAAATCGTTCATTCCTGTAGGGGAATCTGGGTGGGGCATTGCAGCCTCCACTACACATAGTGTTAGAGTATACTCATACTAGACAAGGCATGTCTGCAAGATCTTCCATTTATCACCTTTCCAAAATTAGATGAGGTTAAAAAATCTCTGGAGGGCATCTGACAATCTGATCCAAGGGCTTATGAATCAGGGAAATTGATACCAGTTAAAAGCGTATGACTATGTTTAAGCCATAGTCTATTTCCAGAAAAGAGCTTCACGAACTTTTTCTTCACACAAAATACTATGTCTCTCACAATTGTAGTTGGGAGCATCATAAGTTCTGTCTTAAATTTGTGTCAGTGAAATTGCAAAAGCCTAAAAGAAGTTGATTAAAAAATGTGTTATCTTCTTGCCCTGAAGATGGACCCGAGGTCAATCAAAGTTTTACTCATGATGAAAATAGGGGTAAGGAGACCAGAATTGGGATATATGCTACTTTATAAGTGGCATGTTTATTTAGAACCTGTGGCACAGGGATTACATGGGCTTTTAGGAGAACCTAGACAATGTTAACAGGATAATTCTGAAGAAAAGCAGAAGGTATAGCTCATTTATAAGAAGAGCAAGTTAGGGACTTCTAGCCAGATGGTGAAGACTGAAGTATGATGTGGGGAACACATGAACAATGGTCCTGTTATCTCAGAATTTTCCTGCATCTTTCAATAAATGTGGTCTCCTAAGTCACTAATCCAAAAAACAGTGAGAATATTCTTGAAAATCTCAAATGCTAGAGCCTTGGGCTAGATAGTGAACCTGATCTACTAATCAAAGTTCAGCCCATCCCAATGAATTTATTACTGTCACAACCTGGAGCAAATTACTATCTTCAGGAAATCCACTAGAATTTTAACTCCCCCTTCAGAGATCTGAACCTTAACATGTAGCAGAATAAGTTCCAGGATTTGAGGAGCAAGAAGAGGGTGGGCCAGAATCACCAGCATCAAGAAATACTCTTCCTCTTGGTAGGGATGGGAGAGATGATAAGTGAAATGTGATCCTTCTGCCAGTCTCATCTCTGACATCAAGGCAAAGCACCAGCCTATAGAAGCAGTGTTTTTAGTTTTTATTATGCATTCATTGCATAGAACAATCCTAAGATTTTCCCAGAGCAGCAGTCACTACATAATTCAGCTTCTTTCCCAAAGAAGCTGAATTATGTAGTGTAACTGAGACTTGACCTCTACAAAACTCTTTCATGGTATTGATAGCCAACTTCAGAACTATTAGTATGTGACTTAGTGTGGCTGAAAAATAAACTGATCACTTTGTTACCCTTTCTGAGCACAAAACCAAGAGAGCTATAAGGTGCTGAGCACAAAATCAAGGTTACTATGAATGCAGAATTTGGTTCATCCTAAGATAAGTGCATCCTCATGAGAAGGGGCAGAACATTCTTCAGGTTATCAGGATCCCTCTGAGATTGGTAGTAGTAGAGATCAGGGTTTTGATGAAGTTGCTAAAGTAATATTGAAATGAGTGATGAAAAAAAAATGAAATGAGTGATGACTTCCTCCTACATTTGATCTATGTCACTAATAGTCAAGCCCAAGGATCAATCCAGTGACTTTCAAAGTGGGAGCTTGAAAAGATTTCTTATGACAACAGTACCCAAGGGTGGGAAGGAAGTAATAAGGGGACTTTTGTGTCTCCCAACTCTGAACCCTTGGGGCAAGAGGAAAAAGTTAAAGGCTCTGAATAGGTTTATATAAATCTTTGTCTTAAATTTCTTCACAAGGACTCCATCTTCTAGAGTAATAGTTCTTAATCCTCCCATTTTTATAACAAATATTTTTCCATGTCCTTTTTATTATCCTCATATATAATTTACATAAAACATAACCTTCCTATACACATTTAAAACAAAACAAAGCAAAAAAAACTAGAATTCTCTTCTAGCTGTATTATAGAGAAAAATTTTAAAGTAACATAATAAAAAAGTAACATAATAAAGTATCTTTCAAAAGTAAATACCTAGACACAAAACCACTAAAAGACCTAATAAAGTAGACATATGTTTACACCTATATGTTAAGACACCACACATGTGACAATTGCAAATGCTGACTGCTATACGTCTACGAACTGCAAAGACAAATATCAAGAATGGTTTTATTGTGGCAAGTTTTTCTGCAATTGTGCATAATGTCTGTACATTTTAAAAATACTTTTTCTCTCAATTTACAGGGTAATGACCTTCCTGAAATTTCAGTTTATGTTAAATTGCATAAAAATGCTTGGTATTTTTATGTTTGGTTCTGGAGATTGGTTCTGGACCCAGATAACGATAAATAGGTTTCTCACCTACATAAATGTTTCTTGGATGTGGGACATTTCTTCATCACATAGAAATGCTCCATGAAGAAGAAGACATCTAGCACCACTGGCCCCTACCCAGTAAATGCCAATAGCACTTAGCAATCATTGTGACAACCAAAAAATAACACCCTCTCTCAAATTTCCAAAATGCCCCTGGCAGCCGCACTTCTCTGTAAAGAATCCCTGGTCTGTAGAATGAAGTCCAAACTCCCTAGTTGTCTTATCTCAGGCTGCCATAACAAAATACCAGAGAGTAAGGCAACTTAAGCAACAGGAACTTATTTTCTCAAAGCTCTGGAAGGTAGAAGTCTGAGATCAGAGATCAGGGTGTCAGCATAATCAAGTTCTAGTGAATATATTCTTCTAGCTTACAAATGGTTGCCTTCTCACTGTGTCCTCACATGGTACAGAGAAAAAGAGAACAATCTCTGGTGTTTCTTCTTATAAAGGCAAAAATCCTATTAGATCAGGACCCTACCCTTATAGTTTCATCTATCTTAGGTAGTATTTTAGGTAGTATTCAAGAAATCTATAGACAACTGGTTCCTAGACTATAGAAAATTCAGGGAATTAAGATACATAAAATAACATCAGGTCTTTTAAAAGGACAAATCATTGGTAACATCAGAGTTGGGTTGAAAAGGAACAAGTAGTGGAGGTTTAGGAAGAGATCAAAGGGATGGAAATGGAAGTACTCATCATGAACCACAAGCTCAAAATTCTGTAGATACCTGAAAGCTAGCCCTGTACTAATATTTCTCAAAGTTACTAACTTTGTCTTTTTAAAGCAAAAAATAATAATTTTTACTTATGTTGTTTAAACCTTACATGAGGGGGATTCCTGGGTGGCACAGCAGTTTGGCGCCTGCCTTTGGCCCAGAGCACGATCCTGAGGTCCCAGGACCGAGTCCCGCGTCAGGCTCCCTGCATGGAGCCTGCTTCTCCCTCCTCCTGTGTCTCTGCCTCTCTCTTTCTCTCTCTACATCTATCATGAATAAATAAATAAATAAATAAATAAATAAATCTTTAAATAAATAAATAAATAAATAAATAATAAACCATACATGAAAAGTTTAAAGAGAAAGTAAAAATTACCAAAATTTAAAAACCCTGAGGTAAACACTTTATATTTTGGTTAGCATTCTCCCAGTAATTCTTCTACGCAATTATACATTTTTAATAAAAATGGGTGATTAGGCAGGAAACAACAGATGTTGGAGAAGATGTGGAGAAAGGGGAACCCTCCTGCACTGTAGGTGGGAATGTGAACTGGTGCAGCCCCTCTGGAAAACTGTGTGGAGGTTCCTCAAAGAGTTAAAAATAGATCTGCCCTACGACCCAGCAATTGCACTGCTGGGGATTTACCCCAAAGATACAGATGCAGGGAAACGCCGGACCACCTGCACCCTGATGTTTCTAGCAGCAATGTCCACAATAGCCAAACTGTGGAAGGAGCCTCGGTGTCCATCGAAAGACGAATGGATAAAGAAGATGTGGTCTATGTATACAATGGAATAATATTACTCAGCCATTAGAAGCAACGAATACTCACAATTTGCTTTGACGTGGATGGAACTGAAGGGTATTTTGCTGAGTGAAATAAGTCAATTGGAGAAGGACAAACATTATATGGTCTCATTCATTTGGGGAATATAAAAAACAGTGAAAGGGAATAAAGGGGAAAGGAGAAAAAATGAGTGGGAAATATCAGAAAGGGTGACAAAACATGAGAGACTCCTAACTCTGGGAAACGAACTAGGGGTGGTGGAAGGGGAGGTGGAAGGGGTGTGGAGGTGATTGGGTGACGGGCACTGAGGGGGGCACTTGATGGGATGAGCACTGGGTGTTATGCTATACGTTGGCAAATTGAACTCCAATTAAAAAAATATGTAAAAAATAAATAAATAAATAAATAAATAAATAAATAAATAAATAATAAAAATGGGTGATTATTTTTCTTTTTCTAGTTAGCATGTAAAATGGTTTTTAAGATCCAGTGATTGCAAAATGGACATAATTTACTCTGGGAAACTTGGCTTTCAAATAGCATGCATTTGATTAAATAAAGTATAGACTCTCCTTTGGTTTTATTGCCTTTGTGAATAAATAGCCTTGCAACTCTTGTGCTTTGATTGGGGGTGGAGAGTGAGCATGCCCCCTTAAGTTTTTGGTTCACCTTTGTTTTCACTGAACTATAAACCTGGGAGAAATATTAGGGTGAGAAGTCATGGCCACTTGTCTTTTCTTTAAATCGTGAATTAAAACTTCATGAAAATCCAAAGACAAAGCCCTCTGCTCTGATTTTGAGGTTGGGTGGGGTTGGTTGACCCTGCCATTCTTCCCTACTTCTTCTCAGTGCTTGAGGCATCTCCTTGTGCCTCTTGCTTACCCAGCTACCTGTAGCAGGTCCTCAGCTCCTGTTCCAAGTGAAACTTGAAGGTAAGGTCACTCCTTGGTTATAAACCCTTGGTTTCTGTCCCTTGCATGCAGAGGAAATAGCCCTACACTGAGAGTTGTAATAAGTTAGGTCTCCTAAAATGAGGACCTGGATAGTTGACTTACAAATATGCTCCCAGATCTAAGAGTCTGTGAGTTTCTAAGGCAGAAAAGCTCTGCAAAGGCAAAGAAGTTTCTGTTTTGTTCTCAGGAACCCTTAGGAGCAAACTTAGAAGTGAATCTTCCAGACCAGGGTATGTAATGCAGCTCATCTGTTCTACCAATAATGGTATTGGCAACTCCCCCTACTTCTTCCTGCTGTGTGGTTTAGTTCCAGAGTCAAATATTTTCTGCTAATATGCCAAGAAAGCCCAAATCTCCTAATCTGGTGCTGGGGGGGAAAAAAGACACAGACTCAGATGTAACACATCATTTTCCCCAGGCTATCTCAAAGGACGGTTGTTTGCCCTGATACTAAAATAGAAGATAAATGAAAGGATATGCAATAATATGTTTAGATGCCACATTGGACATTAGAAATATTTATGACCTACCCAGACATTTCACAAATAAAGAAACTGAGATTTCATAAGATCATTGTCTTAAATTGGATCAAATAGCTATATAGCTATTTGAACCTAAAGTAGAAGAAATACCTCTTGACAACTTGGTTAGTGCTTTCCCTCCTGAAGAGTTCTGCTTCACACACAACTATATGCTCTCTCAGATAACATATATGAATACATACATATATATAAACTCATATATGTGAATATATATTCAAAATACACATATGTTTATAGTCAGCAATCATTTCTGGCATTTATGTACACATAATGGGGTGTCTGGGAATATTTTACTTTCCTCATCAAAAGTACCCATAACTGCTTATTCTGAACATTTGGAATAAAGAAATTCTAAACAAAAGGCAGTGTGCATAATGCCAGGCACACTTAATCCCTCTTTGAATGAATTACCAAGATCAGTGTGAAGGAAAGAATTCAGTAGACCTAATAGAACTGATCTTCAATATCACAGCTAATATATTGCAACACAAAAATCTCCCTTGAATTAGATTTATCATAAGGAAGCCCTGTCAGATGGGCTGAAAATAAGCCAGAGCAACACATTCCAAAAGCATGATAAATGGCCATCCCTGGACAGGGGAAGGTGTCCAGTAAGGGCTCTGTGGTATTGGAGTGGAACCAGGTTATTTTAATATCTTTATTCATGGTCTGGTAAAGGGCAGGGAGTAAACCATATCCCCTGCTAGTTTGATAAATGTGTTAAGTTGGCAGCTGTTTAAAATTGCAGTGATAGATGATATAATGCACCACGAAAAAGAGGGGCTAGAAATATGGCAAAAAAAATTGTGAAATGAAATTCAACTTGGAAATATGAATGCCGATACAATTGGGAATTATAATATGAAACAGAAAAAGGGTCCAAAATCTGGCCTGAAGGGAGAAAAAAAAAAAGCAAGTGACAAAAATCACAATACTTTTTATTCCCAAATAGGATCTGCCACTTCCAAGAGTGGAGATTAAAATTTAATGTATTTGCAAATATTATCAAACCAGAATGTGTTGCCAAGAGAGGTAGTGCCACAGAGGGGCACATCAGGTCAATAATCATGTGAGGCCAATCTAATAGCATCATGGAATGAACTGGTTGCGCTTCCAGAAAAGCCAGGAGAATTGCATTAACAGATCTATTAAGTGGCCTCAGGTGACTAGACACCGTTCACAGTAGAAAGATTTTTGGACTCCAGGAAGATGAAGTGGGTGGAAGGTGACATGCATTTTAATGGTCTGCCTGTGACAGTCAACCTGTGTGTGATTAAGACTCAAAGCATTAAAATGAACAATATAATCCCTCAAATAAAATAAAATGCTAATGCCATGACTAAGTATGATCACTAGGCATAAATCAATCATTCCAATAAATATTTTCTTATGATTCAAACACTACATCTCCCAAATAGTACTGCTAATGAGCAGAAGTGATGTGAAGACCTCAAGTGAAACCCTGGATGAATGGACTTGCCAGAGGATGAGGGGTTTTTATTAAATCTCTCTTTTAAGTTATTTTGGGGGATTGATTGATTACTTGTTAGTGAAGTATATTTGGCATACAATATCTATTAGTTTCAGGTGTACATCACAGTGATTCAATATTTGTATACATTACAAAATGATCCCCATAATAAATATATCATCTGACAGCATATGAAGTTATCACAATGTTATTAACTATTTTCCCCGTGCTGTACATTATATCCTCATGACTTCTTTATTTTATAATTGGAAGTTTGTGCCTTTTAATTCCCTTCACCTCTTTCACTCACCCTCTAACCTCTCTCCTCTCTAGTAACCAATAGTTTCTTTCCTGTATCTGTGAGCCTGTTTCTGCTTAGTTTTGTTTGTTTTGTTTTTTAGATTCTACATACAATTAAATTTATAAGGTATTTGTCTTTCTCTGTCTGACATTTCACTTAGTATAACACCCTCTAGTTCTATCCATGTTGCTGCCAATGGCAGTATTCTCAGCTTTTTTGTGGCTGAGAAATATTCCATCATGTTATATACCATATCTTTGTTAGTCATTTATCTGTTGATGAACACTTAGGTAGCTTCCATTTCTTGACAAATAATGGTTTGGTTTCCTGTAAGTAATGCTACAATGAACATAGGGATGCATATATCCCCTCAAATTTGTGTTTTTTGTTTTCTTCAGATACATACTCATAAGTGGAATTGCTGGATCACAGTAGTTCTATTTTTAATTTTTTGAAGAACCTCCATAGTGTTTTCACAGTGGATGCACCAATTTACATTCCCACTGACAGTGCAGAAGGAGTCTCTTTTCTCCACATCCTCACCAACACTTGTTATTTTTTGTCTTTTTTTTTCCCCTTGTAAACAGCAGATTGTTTGTTACAAGACTGGTTGTATGTGTTGGGGGACAACTATTCATGTGTCTCTAATGTTTCTTCATATTTTGCAAGGGGGACATGATCTTTTCAAGACTGTGTCAATAGCCAATCTGAGAGGAGTGAGATGATACCTCATTGTGGTTTTGATTTGCATTTCTCTGATGATGAGTGATGTTGAGCATCTTTCACGTTCTTGTTAGCCATCTGTATGTCTTCTTTGGAAAAAATTCACTCCCTCTGCCCATGTTTTAATTGAGTTGTTAGGGTTTTTTTTTAAATATTAAATTGTGTAAGTCCCTTTTATATTTTGGATATTAATCCCTTTTTGGATGTATGATTTGCAAATATCTTTCCCATTCAATAGGTTGTCTTTTATTTTCTTGATAGTTTCCTTTGCTATGCAAAAGCTTTTTAGTCTGATATAATCCCATTTTTTTAATCTTTTGTTGCCCTTACCTGAAGAAACTGGTTGGAAAAAAACAACTAAGGAGGTAGGGAGAGAGAGGGGAAGAGGGAGAGAATGGGAGCCAAGACTGATGTCAAAGAGTTTATTGCCTGTGTTTTCTTCTGGAAGTTTTATGGTTTCAGGTCTTACATTCAAGTCTTTAATTCATGTTGAATTCATTTTTGTATATGGTATAACACAGTAATCCAGTTTCATTCTTTCTTTCAAAAAGATTTTATTTATTTATTTGAGAGAGAGTAAGTGAAGGAGAGAAAGCACAAATGAAGGAGGAGCCGACGGAGAAGTAGACTCCTCATTGAGCAGGGACCCCAATGCAGGGCTCCTTCTAAGGACTCTGAGATCATGACCTGAGCTGAAGGCAGATGATATAACCAACTAAACCACTCAGGCACCCCTCCAGTTTCATTCTTTTGCATGTGGCTGTCCATTTTCCCCATCACCATTTATTGAAGAGACATTTTCCCCATTGTATATTTTCACCTCCATTGTCTTAGATTAATTGGCCATATATGTGTGGGTTAATTTCCAAGTTCTCCACTCTATTTCATCAATGTACATGTCTGTTTTCATGTCAGTAAAACCAGAGTGGTTTTTATTTACTACATCTTTGAGGTATAGTTTGAAGTCAGGGAGAATGATAATTGCAGCTTTATTCTTTATCAAGATTCCTTTGGCAATTCAGGGTCTCTCGTGATTCCACACAAATTTTAGGATTCTTTGCTCTAACTCTGTCAAAAATGCTCTTGGTATTTTGATGAATATTTCATTGAATTTGTAGATTACTTTGGGGAGTATGAACATTTGAAAATATTAATTCTTCCAATCCATGAGCACAAATATGTTTCCACTTATTTGTATTGTCTTCAATTTCTTTCATCAACAATATAGTTTTCAGAACATAGCTATTTCACCTTCTTGGTTAAATTATTAAAAATCAGATTGTTGGGGATCCCTGGATGGCTCAGCAGTTTAACGCCTGCCTTTGGCCTAGGGCGTGATCCTGGAGTCTCGGAATCGAGTCCGCATCGGGCTCCCTGCGTGGAGCCTGCTTCTCCCTCTGCCCCTCTCTCTCTATCATGAATAAGTAAATAAAATCTTTAGAAAAAAAAGAGTGTTCTCTCAATTCCTTTTTCTGATAGCTTATTGTTATATAAAAATCCAACCAATTTTTCTATGTAGAGACTTTACTGAATTCATGTCTTAGTTCTAATAGTTTTTTTAGTGTTTTCAGAGTTTTCTATATTCTATATTATAGAGTTTATATTTTCTATATCATTTCCAAATAGTGACAATTTTACTTCTTCCCTTCCAACTTTTTATTTCTTTTCCTTGCCAAATT
Source organism: Canis lupus familiaris (assembly GCF_011100685.1). NCBI lineage: Eukaryota > Metazoa > Chordata > Mammalia > Carnivora > Canidae > Canis > Canis lupus. The sequence goes on along the minus strand of NC_049225.1, from coordinate 63,035,260 downwards.
GCTATGGCAAAGACTTCCAAAATTATGTTAAATAAAAGTGGTAAGAGTGGGCAACCCTGTGTTGTTCCTGATCTTAGAGGAGAAGATTTCATCTTTTTGCCACTGAGTATAATATTAGCTAAAGGTTTGTCACATATAGCCTTTAATATATTGAGGTACATTCCTTCCAAATGCACTTTGTTGAGAGTTTTTGTCATAAAGAGATGCTGAATTTTCTCAAATGCTCTTTCTGTTTCCATTGAAATGATCACAGAATTTTTATCCTTCATTTTGTTAAGTGATGTATCACATTGATTGATTGGCAGATGTTGAGCCATACTTGCATCCCCAGAATAAGTCCCACTTGATTATGGTGTATGATCCTTTTACTATATTGTTGAATTCACTTTGCTGATATTTTGTTAAGGATTTTTGCATCTATGTTCATCAGGGGTATTGGCTTGTACTTTTCTTATTTTGTGTCTCTCTGGTTTTGGTATCATGGTAACACATAAAATGCATTTGGAAACATTCTTTCCTCTTCAATTTTTGGAATAATTTGAAAGGATAGGTACTAATTCTTTTAATTTGGGTAGAATTCATCTGTGAAGCTGTCTGGTTTTAGACTTTTGTTTTTGGGAGTTTTAAAATCACTGATTCAATTTCATTCCTGTAATTTATCTATTCGGATTTTGTTTCTTCATGATTTAGTCTTCTAGGTTGTATGTTTCTAGGAATTTATCCATTTCTTCTAGGTTTTCCAATTTGTCAACATATAATTTTTAGTAGTCTCTTCTGATCCTCTCTGCATTTCTGTGGTGTCAGTTGTAATTTCTCTTTCATTTCTGATTTTATTTTGGAGAGCTTTCTCTTTTTTTCCCCATAGTCTGGCTAGAGATTTTTTTTCTTTTCTTTTTTTTTTTTTTCTTTTTTTATTTATTTATTTATTTATTTTTTTGCCTTTTTCTCTCTGCAAATTCCTTTTTTTTTTTTTTTGGCTTTATTTTTTTAATTAATTTTTTTTTATTGGAGTTCAACTTGCCAACATATAGCATAACACCCAGTGCTCATCCCACCAAATGCCCCCTCAGTGCCCATCACCAGTCGCCCCAACCCCAATCCCCCCCACCTCCCCTTCCACTACCCCTTGTTCATTTCCCAGAGTTAGGTGTCTCTCATGTTCTTGACTTTGTTTGTCTTCTCTAAGAACTAGCTTTTAGTTTTATTAATCTTTTCTATTAATCTTTTCCCCTTCTATTTTATTTATTTCTGCTCTAACTAATGTCTTCCTTCTACTCACTTTGGGCTTTGTTTACTCTTCTTTTTCTAATTCTTTTAGATGTAAAATAATTTAGAATTTTTGTTTCTTGAGGTAAGCCTGTATTACTATGAACTTTTCTGTTAGAACAGCTTTTGCTATGTCCCAAAGATTTAAAACTGTTGTGTTTTCATTTTTATTTGTCCAAAGTTATTTTACTTCCTCTTTAATTCCTTCCTTGACTCATTGGTTGTTTAGTTGCATGTTGTTTAGTCTCCGTGTTTATGATTTTTTAGTTTCTTCTAGTAGTTGATTTCTACTTCTAGTAGAAGTTTCTACTTCTACTTCTAGAGTAAAAATAGTATTGATTTTCTGACTGGATGATCTATCCATTGGTATACGTGGTGTATTAAAGTCCCCTATTATTATTGAATTACTGGCAACTTTTCCCTTTATGTCTGTTAATATTTGCTTTATATATCTGGGTGCTCAAATTGGGTACATAAATATGTAGAAATGTTATATCCTTCTCTTGGATTTTCTTTATCATTATGTAATGCCCTTTATTGTCTTTTGTTACAATATTTGTTTTAAAGTCTATTTTGTTTGATATAAGTATTGCTACTCCAGCTTTTGCTTCATTCCCATTTGCATAAAATACATTTTTCCGTCCCTTCACTTTTAGTCTGTGTAAGTCTTAGATCTGAAGTGAGTTTCCTATAGGAAGCATATAGATAGGTCAATTTTTTTAATCCATTGAGCCACCCTTTGTCTTTTTATTTGAGCATTTACCCATTTACATTAAAATAAATTATTGATAGGTATGTACTTATTGCCATTTAGCTAATTGTTTTCTGGCTGTGTTTGTAGTTCTTTGTTCCTTTCTTCTCTTCCCTTGTGATGTGATGATTACCTTTAGTTTTACATTTGAATTCCTTTCTCCTTATTTTTTGTGTATATATTGTAGGTTTTTGGTTCATGGTTACCATGAAGTATGTATGTATGTATGTATGTATGTATGTATGTATCTATCTATCTATCTATCTATCTATCTATCATCTATCTCAGTCTACTTTAAACTGATAGTCACCTAACTGTGACACATTCCAAAACTACTACATTTTTACTCTACCACTCCACATTTTGTTTTTTATGTCATATTTTACATCTTTATATTTTGTATATTCCTTAACTGCTTATTGTAGTTATAGTTGATTTTAGTATTTTTGGCCTTTGAACCTTCATACTAGCTTGTAAGTGACACATCCACTGTCTACTATACAGTTGCCTTTATCTGTAAGACTTTTTTCATATACTTTCTTATTTCTAGTTTTGGGCTTTTCTTTTGTGCTTAAAGATCATTTAACATTTCATAAGACTGGTTTGATGGTGATGAACTCCCTTAGTTTATGCTTATCTGGGAAATTCTTTCTCTCTCCTTCAATTCTGTATGATAGTTTTGCCAGGTAGAGTGTTCTTGGTTTTAAGTTTTTCCCTTCTGCATTTTATTTTCTACCACTTTCTTGTGACCTGCAAATTTTCTACTGAAAAATCAGTGATAGTTTTATGGGGTTTCCCTTGCATGTGACTATTTTTCTTTTGTTAATTTTAAGATTCTCTCTTTGTCTTTAACTTTTTGCCATTTTAATTGCACTAGCTTTTGGTATTATATCAGTTATATATATCAGTTATTGTATTCTTCAACTCTGATGGGTTCTTTCATATATTTTCTAACTTTTTTTGAAGTTCTCACTGTGTCCTTCCACTCTTCTCCTGAGTTTGGTGAGCATCTCTATAACCATTACTTTGAACTTTTTATCAAGTAAATTATTTATCTCCATTTCATCAGCATATTTTTCTGAGGTTTTATCTTATTCTTTCATCCAAAACGTATTTGGTTTTCATTTTACTTGAGCTTCTATGTTTCTCTGAATTAGTTGAAACATCTACCTCTCCTGTCTTGAAGAAGTGGCCTTGTGTAGGGGTGTCATCTGTGTAGACTGTGTGTGCCTGGTAGCTTTGGCAGGATGTCTGGAGCTGAAGCTGTTATGGGCTAGGGATTCCTGGAGCAGGCCATGCCAGGTCTGCCTTAACAGGATAGCAAGAGCTGAAGTAGGTACAGGCCAGGGCATCTCTGGGCATGCTGCACTGGGGACACCCTGGCAGGATGGCTGAAGTTAGAGTGGGCTTGGGCCAAGAGTTCCCAGGGTGCGTTGTCCTTGGGCCACCTTGGCAAAATGTCTGGAGCTGTTGTGGGCCAATCATCCAGGGCATGCCTGGATGCCTGGCCTAGCAGGCTACTTAGACCACCTGTATGCTGTTCCTGCTGGCACTATCAAGGTAGAAGGAGAGCATAAAAAGTGACCCTCACCAGCATCTTTGACCCCAAAGAGAGTTCTAACACTTCCCCAATCATTTGGCTGATGTACTAAGGTTAGTAAATGGATTTCTTTCACTTATAGTTTAGTTATTTTCCAAACTACTGTTTTTCTATTGTACCCCAAAGTGAGTGAGTCTGTGCAGGGGCCCCACAATGATATCCCTCCCTACTGCAGAGTGCCATGTCAAAGGTGGGGTTCCCATTGTTCCATGTCTCCATCTATCATTCTCTACATGATCCCTCTATCATTTATTGTGCACAAGCTATTTAATCAACCCTTAGTTCTTCAGAAGGAATTGCTTTATATATAGGTATAGATTTGATGTGTCCATGGGAAGAAGTGAATTCAAGGTCTGCTATCTCACCATTTTGAACTGTCCTCTTATTTTTCAGATTATTTCCCATAAGCATCAGTTTTTAATCAATCAGATCTATGTTCAAATCCTAGTTCTACTACTTCTTACCATTACATCACTAAAAGTCTCTTATCTTTGTTTTCTTTAGCTGAAGAAAGTAGATAATAATATCACCTCTTTAGGTTTATATGAGGACTCAATGCATAATACATAAACAACATTTTGTATAATATCTACTCTTAGGAAGCATTTATAATGGAAGCCATAAAATTCTATCAGAAGTGGTAAAAGTATAGGGGGTAGGAAATACCTAGCTCAACTCTCAGTTCTTCCCAACATTCTGATTTGGGGCAAATTATTTAAACATATTGTGCCTCTGTTTTCAATTTTTTCCAGTGGAAAGAATAATAGTACCTGCCTTTCTACATGTTGGTTATGAGACTTAAATGAGAAAATACATGTCATATACCTTGCCCTAGCACACAATCACTACACAAAAATATGAACTACTATATATTCAACATTAAATTCAAGAGGCTCTAAGCTCTAAACTCCAAATATATTAAACAAAATATAATTGATTAGGTCATTTGTGCCACATTTCACTTGCTTAGCTGGTAAAACTGAATATCGTAGATGCTGTTTATACATTTGAGTGTCTAGAATGCAATGACCTATAGTGATTAAGAGCCTGATTCTCAGAGATAGGTGCAACTAGATTCAAATCCTGGTTCACTTACTAGCTGTGCCATTGTAAGTGTGAAGTTTAACCTCTTGAAATTTCATTTTCCTTATCTGTAAAAGAATTATCTACTTTATAGAGTTGTTATGAAGATTCAAGGGACTAATGCTGATAATGAGAATGGAAAGGCATTGCTAGAACTTGACATGCTCCTATGACCACAGCAGCTCTCAGATCCAAAGAATTGAGAGAGCTGAGAAATCTCTCTTCTATTTCTCTCATCTTGTGGGTCAGCTTCTCTTGGCTAGTTCCTAAAACTGGGAATAGTTCCAGGGACAAGCTGCAGCTGAGGACACAGAGAACAGAACTGAGAGGAGAAATCAGGGACAGTTGGAAGAATAAGCTATGGGCAAACCCAGATCCTTGTGGATGGAAGTTGGCTGGACCTGGTGTCATTGGGCAATGACCATGGGAAGGAACAGACAAACAAGAAACATTGCATAGTCTTAAAGATACAGAAAAAGTCTCAGAATCAAAAAAAGGATAAGGTGATGTCTATGAGTGCATCTTTGGAGAGTGGAAGATAAGTGTGGCTCTGGAGATAGATACTCTAAATGTTTTCATTTTGTTACTAAAAGTAAATATAAAATATGACATAATTTTTGAAATACCGCTATTCTCTCATTAGTTAGTTGTGTTCTTTTGCCCATTTATAAAGGACTGATTTATTAAAAGAATCCAAAAGTTCTTTTTATCCTCCCAAATAATCATTTTTTTTATATACTGTCCAAATTAGAAAGTCCAGATGAGGTCACAAAATAGAAATCTTTTCACATTAAATATTTCTCCCCCATAGAGCACTTTGTTTTCTCAGTCCACTGGAAGGGAGAATAACAGATATAAATTTTGTCAAAAGAAAACAAAATATCTCCCTTAAAAGGATTTACAAAAGTAGAAGAAAAACAGAAGGTTCTACAAACAGTGGATATATAATTGATGTTATTAATGATAGAGTCAACGTTAGAGATAATAGGAAAAAATTAGGCAAATTGAATTAACTCTACTCCTGTAATCATGAACAGTCCATGAAAATCCAAAATGTGAACAGTCTATGAAGATATTTATTTGTCCACTTACCTTCTGATCTACAGAGTAGGCCCCACACAGATCAAAACCAGTAACTTTCTGTTCATAAATTACTATCTGGGAGTCAGTTGGGCAATTTTAGAAAGTTCTTCACTCCAAGGGCATTTGAGAGCTATTACTGTAAAAGTGAATTTTTTAACTGGTACCCTTAGGAACTTGTAAGAATTAAAATGGAATTGATTTCTGCACTTGGAGAATATGGCCAAGAGTAAGATAAATAGAGAGTAGGACAGATGCACAGGGTCAAGATTCATAAGCACATCTCCAATGATTCTCAATCCCAGTGAATTGCAAGTGAGACACAAGAGCTCTATCTTGAGTAGGTATCTAGATTCCACCGTAGCCCTTTAGCAACATCCTTTAAGACAAATTTATTAATAAGGATCTAGCAGAGCAACTGCATTCCCATCTGTTTATTTTGTCATTAGTGTATCTCTATGCATCTTGTATAGATAAGGCATTTATAACTTTTTTTTAGTAGAGTACCTTATCATTATTAAAGTATTCTGATTTGATCATGGAAACTTTCTGCTGGCTAAAAGATGCTATCTTTGGCATAATTTTTGTAAAATATGTAATATTTATTTTTTAATGGAGCAGTAATTTTCAATTATAGCAACAGTGTACTAATTCACTTGGTGATCAATTGATATAATGTTCCATCACTTTTGCCTCCAGGTTTGTCACTTTCTGACACTTCAATAAATAGAAAAACTCTGCAAAGACTACATGAAGCATAGCTTCCATCACTTGTTCAGATGTATACAAGAAATTGACCATAACATTTTTCATTAAACCAATTTAATCTCTCTTATCACACTTCATAGTAATTTAAATAGTCACATAATATGCATTATTAGGTAATTATTCTCTTTGGAGACTTGGGTGTTAAGGTAATCAAATGATAAATTCAGTAATGCGGTTGCTTAGAGAATGTTGCAGCATGCCCAAAATGATACTACTAAGCTCAGACCTTTTTAACAGCTATAGTTAAAAAAAAGTTCTGTTAGCCAACGTATAATACATCATTAGTTTCAAATGTAAATTTTTTTTTAATTAAAAAAAAGAAGTTCTGGTTCCTATGTGCCGGGGTCCCTGCCAACACCCCAAACCGTCTGCTACTTTGGCCTATGCGAAAAATGGAAGTGGTACTTTGAACATAAAGAGCCTCATAGCAACATTATCACTGAACTGGAAATTAACTTTTACTGAATGATAGATTTTCTAAATAAAGCAAAACTCTGCATCAACACACCTTTTTATTTAAAAACCTGCCATGGGACAATACTCTCAAGTTCTAGGTCAATAAAAATGTGAAAATGTCTATTTAACATATTTTAGAAAGCACCTAGCATAAGTCTTTTTAAGAACTTTGGAGGTGAATTACATTTTTTTCCTCTTTAAGTACTTTTTGTCAGAGGCTTGAACAATGGCATTGAAAATGTAATTGTGAAGGTGGAAGGGACCATAAGGGACATTCTAATCCATACCTCTTCTTGAGCAGTCAGAACTCTTTACAAACTACCCATGATACATAAGAACCAGATTCAGGGGGGGGAGGAGCAAGATGGCGGAGGAGTAGGGTCTCCAAATCACCTGTCTCCACCAAACTACCTAGAAAACCTTCAAATTATCCTGAAAATCTATGAATTCGGCCTGAGATTTAAAGAGAGACCAGCTGGAATGCTACAGTGAGAAGAGTTCGCGCTTCTATCCAGGTAGGAAGACGAGGAAAAAGAAATAAAGGAACAAAGGCCTCCGAGGGGGAGGGGCCCGCGAGGAGCCGGGCTGAGGCCGGGGCGAGTGTCCCCAGGACAGGAGAGCCCCGTCCCGGAGACGCAGGAGCTGCACCGACCTTCCCGGGGGAAAGGGGCTCGTGGGGAGTTGGAGCAGGACCAGGAGGGCGAGGAGGCCCTCGGGCTCCCGGGGACACTAACAGAGCAACTGCGCGCCCAGGAGAGTGCGCCGAGCTCCCTAAGGGCTGCAGCGCGCACGGGGGGACCCGGCGGGACCCGGAGCAGCTGAAGGGGCTCGGGCGGCGGCTCCGCGGAGGGGGCTGCGCGGCCCCGGGAGCAGCTCGGAGGGGCTCGGGCAGAGGAAGAGGCTCCGTGCGGAGGGGGCTGCGCGGTTCCAGGAGCAGCTCGGAGGGGCTCGGGCGGCAGCTCCGCGGAGGGGGCTGCGCGGCCCGGGAGCGCGAATCCACCAGCGCAGGCTCCGAGCACAGGGCGCCGGGACACAGCCCAGGATCCGGCCTCCCCCGGGACAGGCAGAGGCCGGGAGGGCCCAGGACAGCGAGGACGCTCCTGCCCGGAGCTGAGCAGATCAGCGGCCCCGCCCCGGAGCCTCCAGGCCCTGCAGACGGAGAGCTCCGGAGTTCCTGCCGGAGCTGAATCCAGGTTTCCAGAGCTGCCCCGCCACTGGGGCTGTTCCTCCTGCGGCCTCACGGGGTAAACAACCCCCACCGAGCCCTGCACCAGGCAGGGGCACAGCAGCTCCCCCAACTGCTAACACCTGAAAATCAGCACAACAGGCCCCTCCCCCAGAACACCAGCTAGACGGACCAGTTCCAGGAGAAGCCAAGGGACTTAAAGAACACAGAATCAGAAGATACTCCCCGGTGGTTCTTTTTTTGTTTGTTTGTTTTTGTTTTTGTTTTTGTTTTGTTTTGCTTTTTGATCTGTTTCCTTCCCCCACCCCCTTTTTTTCTCCTTTCTTTTTCTTTCTCTTTTTCTTCTTCTTTTTTTTTTTTTTTCGTTTTTTTTTTCTTTTTCTTCCCTTTTTTTTCTCTTTCTCTTTTCTTTCCTTCTTTCTCTCCTCTCTTTTTCTCTTTTTCCCAATACAACTTGCTTTTGGCCACTCTGCACTGAGCAAAATGACTAGAAGGAAAACCTCACCTCAAAAGAAAGAATCAGAAACAGTCCTCTCTCCCACAGAGTTACAAAATCTGGATTACAATTCAATGTCAGAAAGCCAATTCAGAAGCACTATTATACAGCTACTGGTGGCTCTAGAAAAAAGTATAAAGGACTCAAGAGACTTCATGACTGCAGAATTTAGAGCTAATCAGGCAGAAATTAAAAACCAATTGAATGAGATGCAATCCAAACTAGAAGTCCTAACGACGAGGGTTAACGAGGTGGAAGAACGAGTGAGTGACCTAGAAGACAAGTTGACAGCAAAGAGGGAAACTGAGGAAAAAAGAGACAAACAATTAAAAGACCATGAAGATAGATTAAGGGAAATAAACGACAGCCTGAGGAAGAAAAACCTACGTTTAATTGGGGTTCCCGAGGGCGCCGAAAGGGACAGAGGGCCAGAATATGTATTTGAACAAATTCTAGCTGAAAACTTTCCTAATCTGGGAAGGGAAACAGGCATTCAGATCCAGGAAATAGAGAGATCCCCCCCTAAAATCAATAAAAACCGTTCAACACCTCGACATTTAATTGTGAAGCTTGCAAATTCCAAAGATAAGGAGAAGATCCTTAAAGCAGCAAGAGACAAGAAATCCCTGACTTTTATGGGGAGGAGTATTAGGGTAACAGCAGACCTCTCCACAGAGACCTGGCAGGCCAGAAAGGGCTGGCAGGATATATTCAGGGTCCTAAATGAAAAGAACATGCAACCAAGAATACTTTATCCAGCAAGGCTCTCATTCAAAATGGAAGGAGAGATAAAGAGCTTCCAAGACAGGCAGCAACTAAAAGAATATGTGACCTCCAAACCAGCTCTGCAAGAAATTTTAAGGGGGCCTCTTAAAATTCCCCTTTAAGAAGAAGTTCAGTGGAACAGTCCACAAAAACAAAGACTGAATAGATATCATGATGACACTAAACTCATATCTCTCAATAGTAACTCTGAATGTGAACGGGCTTAATGACCCCATCAAAAGGCGCAGGGTTTCAGACTGGATAAAAAAGCAGGACCCATCTATTTGCTGTCTACAAGAGACTCATTTTAGACAGAAGGACACCTACAGCCTGAAAATAAAAGGTTGGAGAACCATTTACCATTCGAATGGTCCTCAAAAGAAAGCAGGGGTAGCCATCCTTATATCAGATAAACTAAAATTTACCCCAAAGACTGTAGTGAGAGATGAAGAGGGACACTATATCATACTTAAAGGATCTATTCAACAAGAGGACTTAACAATCCTCAATATATATGCTCCAAATGTGGGAGCTGCCAAATATATAAATCAATTATTAACCAAAGTGAAGAAATACTTAGATAATAATACACTTATACTTGGTGACTTCAATCTAGCTCTTTCTATACTCGATAGGTCTTCTAAGCAAAACATCTCCAAAGAAACGAGAGCTTTAAATGATACACTGGACCAGATGGATTTCACAGATATCTACAGAACTTTACATCCAAACTCAACTGAATACACATTCTTCTCAAGCGCACATGGAACTTTCTCCAGAATAGACCACATATTGGGTCACAAATCGGGTCTGAACCGATACCAAAAGATTGGGATTGTCCCCTGCATATTCTCGGACCATAATGCCTTGAAATTAGAACTAAATCACAACAAGAAGTTTGGAAGGACCTCAAACACATGGAGGTTAAGGACCATCCTGCTAAAAGATAAAAGGGTCAACCAGGAAATTAAGGAAGAATTAAAAAGATTCATGGAAACTAATGAGAATGAAGATACAACCGTTCAAAATCTTTGGGATGCAGCAAAAGCAGTCCTAAGGGGGAAATACATCGCAATACAAGCATCCATTCAAAAACTGGAAAGAACTCAAATACAAAAGCTAACCTTACACATAAAGGAGCTAGAGAAAAAACAGCAAATAGATCCTACACCCAAGAGAAGAAGGGAGCTAATAAAGATTCGAGCAGAACTCAACGAAATCGAGACCAGAAGAACTGTGGAACAGATCAACAGAACCAGGAGTTGGTTCTTTGAAAGAATTAATAAGATAGATAAACCATTAGCCAGCCTTATTAAAAAGAAGAGAGAGAAGACTCAAATTAATAAAATCATGAATGAGAAAGGAGAGATCACTACCAACACCAAGGAAATACAAACGATTTTAAAAACCTATTATGAACAGCTATACGCCAATAAATTAGGCAATCTAGAAGAAATGGACGCATTCCTGGAAAGCCACAAACTACCAAAACTGGAACAGGAAGAAATAGAAAACCTGAACAGGCCAATAACCAGGGAGGAAATTGAAGCAGTCATCAAAAACCTCCCAAGACACAAGAGTCCAGGGCCAGATGGCTTCCCAGGAGAATTTTATCAAACGTTTAAAGAAGAAATCATACCTATTCTCCTAAAGCTGTTTGGAAAGATAGAAAGAGATGGAGTACTTCCAAATTCGTTCTATGAAGCCAGCATCACCTTAATTCCAAAGCCAGACAAAGACCCCGCCAAAAAGGAGAATTACAGACCAATATCCCTGATGAACATGGATGCAAAAATTCTCAACAAGATACTGGCCAATAGGATCCAACAGTACATTAAGAAAATTATTCACCATGACCAAGTAGGATTTATCCCTGGGACACAAGGCTGGTTCAACACCCGTAAAACAATCAATGTGATTCATCATATCAGCAAGAGAAAAACCAAGAACCATATGATCCTCTCATTGGATGCAGAGAAAGCATTTGACAAAATACAGCATCCATTCCTGATCAAAACTCTTCAGAGTGTAGGGATAGAGGGAACATTCCTCGACATCTTAAAAGCCATCTATGAAAAGCCCACAGCAAATATCATTCTCAATGGGGAAGCACTGGGAGCCTTTCCCCTAAGATCAGGAACAAGACAGGGATGTCCACTCTCACCACTGCTATTCAACATAGTACTGGAAGTCCTAGCCTCAGCAATCAGACAACAAAAAGACATTAAAGGCATTCAAATTGGCAAAGAAGAAGTCAAACTCTCCCTCTTCGCCGATGACATGATACTCTACATAGAAAACCCAAAAGTCTCCACCCCAAGATTGCTAGAACTCATACAGCAATTCGGTAGCGTGGCAGGATACAAAATCAATGCCCAGAAGTCAGTGGCATTTCTATACACTAACAATGAGACTGAAGAAAGAGAAATTAAGGAGTCAATCCCATTTACAATTGCACCCAAAAGCATAAGATACCTAGGAATAAACCTCACCAAAGATGTAAAGGATCTATACCCTCAAAACTATAGAACACTTCTGAAAGAAATTGAGGAAGACACAAAGAGATGGAAAAATATTCCATGCTCATGGATTGGCAGAATTAATATTGTGAAAATGTCAATGTTACCCAGGGCAATATACACATTTAATGCAATCCCTATCAAAATACCATGGACTTTCTTCAGAGAGTTAGAACAAATTATTTTAAGATTTGTGTGGAATCAGAAAAGACCCCGAATAGCCAGGGGAATTTTAAAAAAGAAAACCATATCTGGGGGCATCACAATGCCAGATTTCAGGTTGTACTACAAAGCTGTGGTCATCAAGACAGTGTGGTACTGGCACAAAAACAGACACATAGATCAGTGGAACAGAATAGAGAATCCAGAAGTGGACCCTGAACTTTATGGGCAACTAATATTCGATAAAGGAGGAAAGACTATCCATTGGAAGAAAGACAGTCTCTTCAATAAATGGTGCTGGGAAAATTGGACATCCACATGCAGAAGAATGAAACTAGACCACTCTCTTTCACCATACACAAAGATAAACTCAAAATGGATGAAAGATCTAAATGTGAGACAAGATTCCATCAAAATCCTAGAGAAGAACACAGGCAACACCCTTTTTGAACTCGGCCATAGTAACTTCTTGCAAGATACATCCACGAAGGCAAAAGAAACAAAAGCAAAAATGAACTATTGGGACTTCATCAAGATAAGAAGCTTTTGCACAGCAAAGGATACAGTCAACAAAACTCAAAGACAACCTACAGAATGGGAGAAGATATTTGCAAATGACATATCAGATAAAGGGCTAGTTTCCAAGATCTATAAAGAACTTATTAAACTCAACACCAAAGAAACAAACAATCCAATCATGAAATGGGCAAAAGACATGAACAGAAATCTCACAGAAGAAGACATAGACATGGCCAACATGCACATGAGAAAATGCTCTGCATCACTTGCCATCAGGGAAATACAAATCAAAACCACAATGAGATACCACCTCACACCAGTGAGAATGGGAAAAATTAACAAGGCAGGAAACAACAAATGTTGGAGAGGATGTGGAGAAAAGGGAACCCTCTTACACTGTTGGTGGGAATGTGAACTGGTGCAGCCACTGTGGAAAACTGTGTGGAGGTTCCTCAAACAGTTAAAAATATACCTGCCCTACGACCCAGCAATTGCACTGTTGGGGATTTACCCCAAAGATACAAATGCAATGAAACGCTGGGACACCTGCACCCCGATGTTTCTAGCAGCAATGGCCACGATAGCCAAACTGTGGAAGGAGCCTCGGTGTCCAACGAAAGATGAATGGATAAAGAAGATGTGGTTTATGTATACAATGGAATATTACTCAGCTATTAGAAATGACAAATACCCACCATTTGCTTCAACGTGGATGGAACTGGAGGGTATTATGCTGAGTGAAGTAAGTCAGTCGGAGAAGGACAAACATTATATGTTCTCATTCATTTGGGGAATATAAATAATAGTGAAAGGGAAAATAAGGGAAGGGAGAAGAAATGTGTGGGAAATATCAGAAAGGGAGACAGAACATAAAGACTGCTAACTCTGGGAAACGAACTAGGGGTGGTGGAAGGGGAGGAGGGCGGGGGGTGGGAGTGAATGGGTGACGGGCACTGGGTGTTATTCTGTATGTTAGTAAATTGAACACCAATAAAAAATAAAAAAATAAAAAAATAAAAAATAAAAAAAAAAAAGAACCAGATTCAATGAAAAATGAAACAAAACAAAAAACAAAAAACAAAATAGAAGGATCAAGCTGAAAATTTGGAGACCTGCAGCCTGGAAGACCTGTAGTTTATTCCAGTGTTTTTTTTTCCCCAGCCTCAATTTTTCATGATACAACTTCTACATAACACAAAAAGGTTATTGTTAGCATATTAGTAATGTTTCTAAGAAATAGTCACTTTTACTTGATATCACTAAGATATTTATAGGCAATTTCACTATTTCACTATAGTCCCCTCAGATCAGATTTTGAGTAAGGCTTTTCCCCCCCTGGGTTTACAGAAGAAAATAGTTTTACCTAAAGTTCACCATCTGTCCCTCCCCTAGGGCAATCCAGTGCATTCTAAACCCAAAAACCTACCACACGGAATGATTTGCACATTGTATTATTTCCACAAAAGGATGTATGGTCTCTGAACCTACACACTGGTGCCATTGGGGCACATCTCCATTGGGTGGCAGTACATGTTCAGAACAACCTAATACTGCTAGTTTAAAACATTTTTGAAATGGAATTTTTATCTCATTTACTTAAATTCTAATAACAATCTTATCATAAAGGCAATTTATTGCCCGTATAATTGATCAAAGATCAATTGTCTTTCAGATATTTATATATTAATGATTATGGATAATATATATTTTATTCACTAATGTATATTATACACTGATGTATAATATATGTAATATACATTAATATAACATATAATGATGTGTCATATGTATTTTGTTTCCTCATTTTAGCTCAGTGCTTCATAAACAGTAGGCACTCAGGGCATTTTTTTAAATGCCTTCATGCTGATATAAAAATCTAAAGATACAGTTGTGAGTGTAGAAAAATTAATTTTTCTGCCTATTCAACCAACTGTTCAGAGTTTTAGCCAAAACTATTCAATACTTGGTAATCTCGACTGTATTAAACTCAGTGATCAGTTTAATCTGGTACAGTTTAGAGAGATGTGTAAGATCCTGTTTTTAACATAGCACAAATGGCAGCCCTTCAAGTAACTGTGTCACATTAAATCATGTGTATAGTCACACAACTGATTTTCTGATTCTTACACGTTTGGATTCTAGATTAATTAAAAAAAAAAAACTAGGGCTAGTGAGGTGCAAATAGCCAATTATGATGCTCATAGGGATTTTGATTCTTGTTCATCTGTTTTGACTGTTTTCATTGAAGATGCTTTTTAAACTAGTTTTTTGAGCTAAGGTGCATCTTGGAAAGTATTTTTGGCTATAGACAAATACCATCTGTAATAAAGTAAACTTTCAATTATTTGTAAAAAAAAATTATTAGTATAAACCAAAAACAGAAATTGGTCCTTAGAGAAAATCAAGAATATACAAGTTTTGTTGAAAACATATACAGCAAATGCATTTTTCAACATGTATTATTTTTGTATTCTTTTCACAAACAACACAATTTATGTCTTATAATAACATTTAAGGTAATTTTTCAAATACAATATTTGGTCAACTGATTGCTACAAAGTAACACTAATACAACATATGGGAAGTGAGTAATTTAAGACTTCAATCGCTTAAAGATCTGCCATGAAAGCAACCCTTCCCTGCCCATGAACTCAGCCCATTTATATCACTATGATGCTATTAATGATTACACTGGGAAAAGAGTGAATCAATCAAGTAAATCATGTTTATTGTGGTATTTAGTAGTTCTCTCTGTTCACCTCCCTGCACAGAGATAATGAAAATGGGGTGTGGTTGAATAAATGTGGAAAAATTTCAGAATTTCACATTCCCCATTCCTGCCTTAGAGCACATCTCAACCACGGTCCACTGGGAGCTGCTGCTTGAGTAAACAGTGGAGAGCTGCAGGGAGCACCCATAAGTTTTTGCTGACATGTGATGTCAAATATTTTTCAGTTGACTTAGTCTGAAATTAAGAATTTCCATGTATATCAGCCAATGAGAACTTTAGAACTGTCTAAGGAATTTTCCTTCATGGTAATGTTTTTAAATTGCCATCAGTGGAACAGCCATATAGCTATTGAATACTTAATAAAATGTCCCAAGAAGTCATCTTCCATTGAGATGGCTCTTAAGTGAACCAGTCTCAGGGAGAGGTATTAGTTTTGGATTGGAAATAAAGTGGCAATTTCCACCTGCCTATAATTGGCTGCTGCTTTTTGTATTCTTTCTGTCCTTGTTGAAATGCCAATTTCAAATGCTGGTAGAGTGACTTTTGAATAGAAATACAAAGATGTCAGGTCTAATTGTAAAGTCTCACCTCCAACCAGGATTGGAATAGGTAGATTTACTTTTTCTCCTGATAATCCAAAACTCCAGTACTTGAAGATGTCCTATGTCCATGGGCTCCCTCTAACTATAATGCTCTTTTTCTTATTTATATGGTTGGCCCCACCTCAAACCTCAGATCCTCAGATGCCACCTCTATAGAGCAGCCTTCCCAATCTTCCTGTGGATTGAATTGTATCTCCACCTACCCAATTTTATGCAGGGAAGCCTTAATTCCAATATTACTATTGGTGATAGGGCCTGTAAATAGGTAAAGTTAAATGGTTTATAAGGGCCCTAACCTGATAGGACTGACAGGTGTCTTTACAAGAAGAGATACAGCAGTATGCTCCCTGCCCCCTATCCTGCATGAAAGCCTAGGTAAACACAGCAAATAATAATAATAATAATTAATAATAATAATAATAATAATCTCTCTACATACAGAAGAGAGGTTTCACCAGAAACCAACCCTGAGGTAACCTTGACCTTAGACTACCAGCCTCCAGAACTGTGAGAAAGTAAGTTTTTGTTGCTCAAGCCACCCAGTCTGTGGTATTTTGTTAGGACAACCCAAGCTTATTTATATAGTCTTTATCTACAAGAGGCAAGTAGCCTCCTTTCTGTTTATCACATCACTGTATTGATGCCCTTCATTGTATTTATTACAGTTAATAATGATTGTTTTCATTTATTTATTCATATGTTTATTTTGTCTTCTCCACTAGGACACAAGCTCCACGAAGATCACTCTGTTTTATAACTTGTCTGTAGGGGAAAAAAGAAGTAAGGAAATCAGGAGGCCTCAGTAGTATAGGAGAGAAAATGGCATCTTGGAATAGGATGGCCATGGAATAGGGACATAGATGAATTGAGACCTGTTTGGGAGGTATGAACCAATAGAACTTGCAGATATGATCTTGGAGGAAGGGGTGAGAAAAAGCGAAAAATCAAGGATAACACCTAAGTTGGAGACTTGAGGACCTAATCAATGGTAAAATCACTTTAAGAGATGTGAACTAATAAGAGATCATTTTTATTGTAGATTAAGACCATTCATTCTCATTCTAGCTTAATGCTTCTCAAAATTGAATGTACTTGTGAATCACCTATGAATCTTATTAAAATGCAGATTCTCACTTAATGCATCTGGATTCTCTATTATGTTCATTTGCTCTATATGTCTATTCTTTCTCTAATATCATACTGTTTTTATTACTGTAGCTTTTATATTAAATTTTAAATTCAGGCAGCATATCTCCTTTGACTTTGTTCTTTTGCATAATTGTGTGCTGACCTTGCTAATGTCACCTATTAGTTCTAATTCTTTTCATAAATTCCTTAGATTTTCCACACAGATAATGAGGTCATTTTTATATAAAGACTTTTTTCTTTCTTTCCTACCTATATGCCTTTGTGGACATCCTTGCTTTGTGTCCTATCTTAGAGAGAAAGCATTTATTCTTTCATGATTTGATATGATGTTATCTGCAGGTATTTTATGCCATTTATCAGGTTGTGGCTATATTCTAATGACTCTATCACTGATGGTTGTTCAACTTAGTCAAATGTTCTCCTGCCTCCATGGAGATGAGCATAATGGTTTTTCTTATTAGTTAGTATATGGAGATGGTAAATTACACTGATTGATTATTTAATTAGAACCAACTTTACATACCTGGGATAAGTCCATCTCATTATAGTATATATAGTAGGATTTGGCTTACTAATATTTTGAAGATTTTTTTCTTTGTGCATGAAGAATATTGATCTGTGGTTTTGTTGTCAGAGTAATGCTGATCTCATAAATAAACTGTGATGGGAGGGGTTCACTCTTCTATGTTCTAAAAGATTTTACACAAAGTTGGTATTATTTCCTCCTTAAATGTTTAACAAAATAGGTTGGCAGCACATGGTGGGGCTGATAGGCGGTTGCTGTGGACAGAACCTGAGTACAGGCAGCTGGAGCTCATGGTATGGTGCAGAAGGAGAAGGCTGGCAGCAACATCACCCAGGAGGAGGTAGCACAGTCCGTGGGGATTGGAGGCCTAGAAACGGCTGCCAGGGTGCTCCTTGTTGGCATGAAAGGACTTGGGGCTAACTTTGCCAAGAATCTCATTCTGGCAGGAGTGAAAGGACTGACCATGTTGGATCCTAAACAGGTATCTCCAGAAGACCCTGAAGCTCAGTTCCTTATCCATACTGGATCTGTTGGCTGTAACAAGGGCTGAAGCCTCTTTGGAACAAGCCCAAAATCTCAACCCAGTGGTGGATATGAAGGTGGACACCCAGAATACAGAGAAGAAACCTGAGTCATTTTTCACTCTGTTTGACATGACTTGTCTGACTTGCTGCTCCAGGGATGTCAAAGTCAAAGTTGACCAGATCTGTCACAAAAATAATATCAAGTTTTTTAGAGGAGATGATGTTTTTGGCTACAATGGGTATACATTTGCCAATCTTGGAGAGCATGAATTTGTAGAGGAGAAAACCAAAGTTGCCAAAGTTAGCCAATCGGTAGAAGAAGATGGACCTGATACCAAGAGCAAAACTTGATTCATCTGAAACAACTAGGTCAAAAAGAAGGTGGTCTTTTGCTCTATTAAGGAAGGGCCACAAGTGGACTGGAGCAGTGATAAAGCAAAAGTAGCTCTGAAGTTCACAACTTTGGGTTACTTTCTCCTTCAAGAGCTCCTGAAGTTCTGCACAAGTAAAGGAAGAGATACTAGTTCTGTTACCTTTGGGGAAGATTCTGAGTTGTTGCTCCAGATTTGAAACAACATGCTTGACTCCCTGGTTGTGAGTCCTGACCTGCTCCCTGAAGACACTATTCTCCTAGATGGCCCCAGTGTATGTGCAGTGGTTGGAGGGATCCTGGCCCAGGAAATTGTGAAGGTTCTGTCTCAAAGGGACCCTCCTCACAACAACTTCTTCGTTTTTGATGGCATGAAGGGGAATGGGTTTGTGGAATGCCTCCACCCCAAGTGAACCTAAGACTTGGCTGCTCTGAGGATGCTGACCTGCAGGCTGCCCGCATGTGTGCCCTGTCCCCTTACCCCCAGGCAGGCAGCTCCAGGTGGGGAAAAACTGAAGCCATTGGACCAGTACAAACCATTTCCTGTGAGCAATAAGCTTGTACAGATGTGCAACTTCCAAGCACCAGCAGCTGCTCAGCAAAGGGCACAGGGACTGGCTATCTCCATTGCAGCATTATCGAGAGCTGTTTGCCAGCCATCACCTGAATGCCCCCGCTGATGCATCCCTCTGTCCTGGTGCCACCGCAGCATCGCCAGCCTTCTGAGGTCCCACAGGAGATGCCTGCCAGGAACCAACACGCCTTGTTGCTTAGGATCCTCTTGCCACCTTCTTGGACTTACTCCCCGTTTGCTGTCATACAGAAAAGAGCAAGACTCCAGGTGGGGAATAAGGCCTGGCCTGATGAAACACTAGAGGAGCCACAGTTTCAAATGCAGACAGGTGCCCTAGAGAGGAAAAGACATGGCAGACAGAATGCATTTCCTCCAGAGCTTGAGACCCTGAAAAACAACAGGTGGCATCTGGTGTGCTGTTCTTGAGTTTTAGTTCAGGATTAGTTTGGGTTTCAGCCTGGATTTTGGAAGAGAGGAAATGTTACCAAAGTTCCCTTGGGCATTAGGGCAGACTTTGCCACTATTAGTGGGAAAACTTGTTTTATAAAGGCAGACTCCAGGGTCCCACCCCATAAGGATTTTGATTTATTTGGGCCCAAGCTAGGACATAGGAGCCTGTCTTCTCAGGGACCCCACCCCTGATGTGGTTCAGGCCATCCCAGAGGTTGCTTTCAAGGGCTGTGCCATTCCTTCCTTTACCCACCCACTCTCAATTGCAGCTGTTTGTGTTGTTTCATATTTTCTATATTTCCTTGGTTCTTGAAAAAGGGATGATAGAAACAAGATTTTTGTTTTAGGGGAAAAAGTGTTTAGCAAAATACACCAATAAGAAAGTTTTTAAAATATGAATTCAATGTATTTAAGATGTATAAGGCTATTCAAATTATCTATTTTTTTTTCTTGCAAAAGCTTGGGAATTTGTGCCTTTAGTGAATTTGTCCTTTTATCTAAGGTGTCAAATCTATGTACATGAAGTAGAAATGGAGAAGACAGAAAATAGTCTCTATTATCCTTTTAATGTCTGTAGTATCTAAACCAATGACTTCTCTTTCATTATTGATCTTCATAATTTGTAATTTGTGTCTTCTCTAGCTTGAGAAGATCCCCCCTCCTTTCAGTACTTAAAAGATCACTCCAGTACTTAAAAGACAATGCTACATTGTCTTCTGATATACACAGCTACTGACAAGAAGTTTACTATTATTCTTCTCTTATTTGCCAAATGCAGTGAATCCTTTCATTCTGGCTACCTTTAAGATGTTCTGTTTATTTTTGGTTTACAGCAGTTTGATTAAGATGTGTCTGATTGTGTTTTCTTTTTATGTATCTTCTGTGTGTTTTTCTGAGTTGCATGGATCTGTGGTTTGTTGTCTTCATTAATCTGGGGGAAATTCTTGCCAGTAACTCTTCTAATATTTCTTCCACCTCACCTTCTCTCTTTTCTCCTTCTGAGATTCCATTTACACGTTACCCCATTTGATGGTGATCAAGAGCTCTTTGATGCACTGTTCTACTTTTTGGCTGTGTTTTTTTTCTCTTTCTGTTTCAATTTGCATAACTTCTATTGACTATCCCTGCTCTTTTTTTCTTTTCCCTGCTGTGTCTGGTCTGCTAATTAACCTGTCAAAAGACTTATTCAATATCTGAATTATTCAGAGGATTTCCATTTAATTTTTAAGTTTCCATCTCTTTGCTGCAACTTCTTATGTGTTCATTAAATTTATTCATCTTTTCCATAAGGCTTTTAACATGTTGATTATAATTACTTTAAAGTTTTTGATAGTTCTAACATGTAAGTCATCTTTTCATCTGCTTCTATTGACTACTTTTTCTCTTGACAATAAGTCAACTTTTCTTCTCCTTGCTTTTTAAATATGTCTCATAATTTTCTGTCAGTCTTTTAATATTTTGTGTAAAAACAAACAAAAACAAAAACCAGTAAAGACGAAGTAAGTGCTACTTGTAGTTGGAACATGACATATCTCTTCTGAAACACTATTGTGTAGGGAGCTAAGTCAATTTACTCAATACTTGAACTGAGTTTGGTTTGCCATTGATTGAATTACTTATAATGCACCACAGACTTCAATTTCCTCCAGTGGTGGTCAGCTGCTATCTTATACCTAATTCATGACCTGTAGCATTGTTGGATTTTTCTTATTCTATGTTCCTGATCAACCAATGCCTTTCAGCAAGTCCTATACACCTATATCACACAGAGTGTCTCTTTGTAGGCAGTTGTATCTCTTCAACTAGTAGATTGCTACTGCTGGTACTTGGTACAAGGCTTGTGGTGAGCTCTATTGTTCCAGTCCAGCCTTAGTATAGGTGGGCTCTGTACATCTGGATCTCAGAAGAGGGACTTACTCAGCATTTCTGTCCCTTCCCCTATCACAGCCTAATAATTCTTGTATAGTTGAAAGGTATTACACAACAAGAACTTATTAGTCCTCACTCAGTGGTAGTAGATCTCTATTTTGTTTAAATACAAAATCCAGAGCATAAGAGTGTTTCCTTACACTCTAACAGCAATAGATGCCTTTTGCTTCTACCTCTTCTTCAGTGAGGACCAGAGACTGGTGAAGTAGAAGAGTTTTCCGTTATGCTTCTAGCGTCAGAAGCTTTTACTTCTACCCTTCCCTAAAAGATGTTGACTCTTTTCCTGAGCTAGAGAGTGGAAAGATTTCCTGGAACTCCCCTGGCACTTGCCTTTGCCTCAAATCAGAGAAAGTTCTGGGGAAGTGGAAGTAGTTTTATGTCTGTATATCACCAAGGGACTTTTCTGTTCCACTGCCCTTCCCTTATCTTTCTTATAAGAACATGGTAGAGACTTGGCATGGAAAAGAGCTGGCAAGTAAGTGCAACTTCAGTGTATCCTGGGCTCATAGGGCTCTAAATCAGGGGTCAAAAAATGTAGAGGTCCTGCTAGTGACTATTTTAGGCTCTGCAGAACATACAATCTATTGCAACTAATGAACTCTGCCATTGTAGTACAAAGAACAAACATAGACAATAAGTAAACAATGTGGTGGCTGTGTTCTAAAAACGTATTTATAAACATTAAAATTTGAATTTCATATAATTTTCATATGTCACAAATTATTACTCTTTTGAGTTTTTCCCAGTGATTTAAAAATATAAAAAGTAAGCAGAAAGCTGGATTTGGCTCATGGGTTAAAACTTGTTGACCTCTGCTCTAAACCATCAAATTAACTTGGACTCTGCCACTGCAAATTTGTTGAATTTTCAGCTGTTTTCCTCTTACCCTTTTTTATGTTGGCTGTCCCTTCCTCCAGTGCTCTGCCAAAGGTGAAATACTTCTTATGTCCATCTTTCACAGGAGGGGCTTGTCACCCTCTGGAATCCAATCCACCTAGTTGCCTTGCAATCTCACTCTGTGATAAGCTGAAGAAAAGTTGTGAGCTTGTAGATTGTACAGATTTTTCTCATTGTTAGTTGAGGTTAATGTTTTCTTGCATCTTGCTACATTCTGAGTGGGAACAGAATTTGAGTCATATTTTTGCAAAACTTTCAGAATTAAGATATTTTAATCAAAATCAATTAGAATCACGGACTCTTTCCACTTAAATTTCCTCCCTGTCTTAGTTTGCTAGGACTGCTATAACAAAATATCACTGACTGGGTGGCTTAAACAATAGGAATTTGTTTTCTCACAATTCTGTAGGCTAGAAATCCAAGATCAAGGTGTTGGCAGGTTTGGTTCCTCCTAACTCCACTCTCTCTGGCTTGTTGATGATCACTTTCTCATTATGTCCTCACATGGCCTTTCTTCTATATATACACAAGTATCACTGGTATCTCTTTCTCTTCTTTTAAGGACATCAGTCCTAATGGATTGGGACCCTATCCTTATGGCCTTATTTTATCTTAATTACCTCTTCATAAATCTTATCTTCAAGTATAGTTGTCACAATGGGGGTTAAGGCTTCAGTATACAGATTTTGGAGAGACACAATTCAGTCCATGATATCCTCTGTCACATTTATCTTTGTGTTGCATGGAGCTAGAGTGGGCCCAGGCATACTTGAGATCTAACTAAGGGGAACCCAACTTGATGATACACTTAGTTTGGGTTTAGTGGTATATATTTATGTAGTTAATAATTACTTGTATGAGAGGATCATAGGGGAAGGGAGGGAAAAATAAAACAAGACAAAATCAGAGAAGGAGACAAACCATAAGAGACTCTTAATCATAGGAAACGAACTGAGGGTCGTTGGAAGGGAGGGGGTTGGGGACATGGAGTAACTGGGTGATGGACATTCAGGAAGGCATGTGATGTAATGAGCACTGAATACTATATAAAACTGATGAATCACTGAACTCTACCTCTGAAACTAATAATACACTATATGTTAATTGAATTTAAATAAAAATTTTTGTTTACAAAAATTTAAAAATTAAAAAAATTACTTCTATGTAGTTAAATTGTTTCTACATATCTTAGTATAGTAATGGTTTCTAGGGACGCCTGGGTGGCTCAGCGGTTGAGCATCTGCCTTTGGCTCAGGGTGTGATCCTGGGGTCCTGGAATCAAGTCCCACATCAGGCTCCCTGCATGGAGCCTGCTTCTCCTTCTGCCTGTGTCTCTGCCTCTTTCTCTCTGTGTCTCTCATGAATGAATGAATGAATGAATGAATGAATACATAAATGATTTTTTAAAAAGAAATGGTTTTTTGGAACATTCCGACCATCTGACATCATAGTAGGAAGGTCCAGGCCAAAGACTACCATAATATGAGTTTTTCATGTGAGTATCCTTTTAGGGTAAAAATATTTATGTTGAACAAATAAATGTAAGCTTCTCATCTTACATATTTATCCTCCTGTATTCTCAAGTAGGTCAATTTCACATACTTCCAATAGCAGTTGGAAGTATATGGACAATGGAGGAGGACCAAGAAGCTAGCCTATGGAAAATATTTCTAATCATTGTATGTATAAATTGGAAAAAGGATTTGGTTCTTATCAATGCCTTTTGCAAAGGGAAGTTCTTTACTTTAGGAATACATTGAATAATATAATGAATACAGTGATAAATGTGTCATACTTAAACATTTTTTGTTAGAAATCATGCAAAACAAAATTTCCCAGAATTCTTATAAGGCACAACTTGTAGCAATGCAACAAAAAGCAAGTATATATGGAACAGTTTATATGTAAAAGAAACTGCATGTGACCGGTATTTTCCCAAATTTGACCATAGTACTAAGTACTTGCACTACACAACCAATAATAAGTTTTAAAGCTAAAAATTTTCTAAACTCTTAATAGTAAAAACATAATTTTAATCAATTACATTTTAAAACAATTTTTACTAATCATAGAATCACAGAATATGTGAGCAGCCAGGGAATTTAGAAATCACTTCCTAGTCTTATTTTAAGTAAAGAAACTCAGAAGTTAAGTAATTTGACATTGGTCGTCCTGCTATTTAGTGGGCAGAGATATGTCTATCTTGTTGTTTTAAGAGGTCAATATTACTATCCTTCTCTTATCCATTCAAGTCTAGAACCAAGTAAGAAGAAACTTAGGAGTCAGGCAGATAAAGTGCTAACTTTTCTAATAATGAGAATGTTTGGAAGAAAAATATCTTAGGCATAAGACCAAACAGGTATGCTGATACTTCATTCCAGAATCAAGAATCTTACTCATCTAGTAATTAGGTGGGAAACTTCAGGCCTCCCTGTTGAGGGAAGGCCCCTACTACCTCATGGCAAAAGGTTGATCATAAAATATGCTCTCTGACAGGAGGATGACTCCAAATAGAAGAAAGCATTGACGGGGATCCCTGGGTGGCTCAGAGGTTTGGCGCCTGCCTTTGGCCCAGGGCACGGTCCCAGAGTCCGGGGATGGAGTCCTGCGTCGGGCTCCTGGCATGGAGCCTGCTTCTCCCACTGCCTGTGTCTCTGCCTCTCTCTCTCTCTCTCTCATAAATAAATAAATAAATCTTAAAAAAGAAAGAAAGAAAGCATTGAGTTTGCTGTGCCTGATTCTTTCTTACAAATTTATAAAACAGATTACAACCTCATTGACTAGGATAGGGATCTCTTCTTCTTTATTCCCCTCATTCACTACCCTATACCCATCACTTAACATAGTGCCTAGTACATAATAGACTCTCAATAAATATGCACTGAATGAATACATGGGTTATAATTTCTTAAATAGTAATCTGTACACCAGATGATGAGTCAACATGGTACCAAGCCTTAACAAGTCCACATTTACTTTAAGAAACCAGTATATAACCAAAGAAAAATAAAATTGCTCAATAATCTAACAAAAGTCCCGAGTTTACTCTTCCATTTACTTGCCATTCACGTAGCACATCATTTCAAACTTAGAAATACTATGTTGAAAATAGATGCTTCTATCTATTTTACTTCCTGAATAAATAAGTGTATGTGCAAACATCGGTGTGTGACTGGTGTCCTGGTTATGATCACAAGTTGTTGTTTGACTTCTACTTACATTTGCTCCCTGTGGTTCTGTGGTAATTTGCATACCTTTCTCTTCCTCATAAGCAGAAAGAATTTGGTTCAAACTAGGTCACCATAGTGTTAGTCATTATGTATCCACTGCTGTTCTACAGCAATATGCTTTAGGTAAAAGTAAAATTACATAGTTACATATTGATATTCTTTTTTAAAACTAGAAAAAGTTACCAAAGTAGAGAAAATCTATTCCAGTCTTAAAAGGAAAGGCATAATCTTATTCTCACTTATAAAGAAAAACACATTAAATGAAACTATTTGAAAATAAGAGTAGGATTCTGTATCTATCATCATTCAAACACGAAATCCTTCCTCTATAAAATATGCTGAAATTATCTGAGGCAATATCTCATGCTTATTTTTTTTAACTCCAGAAACTCCTCTTTAAAAAAAAAAAAACTCTATTTGTGGGTCTCAAGGGTTGGTAGGGGGGAAAAAGATGGAGAAATGTGCCTTTATATACTTTGGAGAAAGGCAGACTTTTATTTTTCCTAAGTAAATTTTCACTTCTTTACCAAAGTAGTTTACTTTGCTGGATATACAAACTTTATTATTTCAGTGAGCTTAAAATAGCGCTATTTGAGATGTGAAAATCAAATTGTAATGCAGTATTTGTTGTTGTTGTTGTTGTTGTTGTTGTTGTTGTTGTTTCTGTCACCGTGAAGCTACGAGGGCAGGAACTTGGATGGGAATCATTTTGATGTAAGAGTTAAGTAGATAAAATCCAGGTCATTTTTGTAGGGACTTCAGTTAATATTTGTACAACTTATGTTTGAGGCCAACATGTATTGTCAGAACATACACGCAACCCTCACTGATGTTCCGTGTGAGTGAATGAGGACACTGGTTGGACCTCTGTCAGTAAACAGATGTGCTCCAGAGACACATGGGGAGGTGTGGATATGGTTCAGTAGGAAGGTGACAGCTTTTACAGAGTTGCTTTTCTAACTCTAATCATGCTTTCAGGTTAATATGGCCAAACATGGGACTCAGGAGTTAACAAAGTCAAACTTGTCTCAGATATAGTGATATGTCACACCAGAAAAGATTCAAGCTATTGGTGAGCAATTTTAAATAGCCAAATCATCTTTAAAATGATTCCCTATGTGAAGATGGTATTTCTGATAATCTAAACCAAGCCAAAATAAATCCAAATATTTTTGTTTAACCAAGCCACCTCCTCATTAGTTCAGAGCAACGATTCTTTGTTCTGTTAGAGAGAAGCATGCTATTTGATTTCATAAACTTCAATTTTTTAAAAAAAGATTTTATTTATTTATTCATGAGAGACAGAGAGAGAGAGGCAGAGGCACAGGCAGAGGAAGAAGCAAGTTCCTCATAGGGAACCCAATGCAGGACTTGATCCCAGAACCCCAGAATCAAGACCTGAGCTAAAGACAGACGCTCAACCTCTGAGCCACCCAGGCATCCCATAAACTTCAATTTTTATACCAAGTACTGCATAGCTTTCCTTTTTTTTTTTTTTTTCTGCTCTGTTTCAGAAATCATTTCTTGTTCATACTGGTATAACTGGATATATAGTAGACATACCTATAGATATACAGATATCAATATATATCAATATCGATATATTGATGGAGCTGCCTTCCACTGAGCAACCTAAATCAACATGGTCATGGCCAATTTCCTTCCTAGGGCTTCTACTCAGCTCTATTTGAAATGCTATTTGCATCTCAGGTTTACTTTTTTATGTTTACTATAGACTGTGAGGTATAATGTCAGATGTGACCATTCAACCTTTTAGATTTTTGATGCTCAACTGTGCTAGAAGCTAGTAAGTGATGGGCAGATCCAATAAATATAATAAATAAGTAAATAGCCATCTCATTGTTTAGAAGTTTTCCTAGCATCAGGATACATTTTTTTTTTTTTTTTTTTTGGCAAATTCATCTTCACTTTTCTTGTGTCCTGCTTGGAACTGTAGGTTGTTCAGAGACAGTCTGGTTTAGACTCTTGGTTAATATTGCAACCTTAGCAGTTTTCATATAAAGCCAATAACAAATTTATAAGGTCACTGCAGGCAGATGGAGAAAGATACTATAGTTTTACTGATCCTTTCTTCTATATGATTGATCTACAAGATACTTATAAATATGACGTGCACACAGATCTGTCTGCCACGTTACGCAATTAAACTTCCAAGTCACACTTTACCTACCTCTACCCTATTTTGATTCTTTATGTTTTGAAAATAGTCCCTTCTCTTTTTTAATTCTCAAGGAAGAAAACACTGGAATAATTACAATTAAAGCTAAAAATTGAATAAATTATAGAGAAGATGAAAGTGCCTAAAAGTTACCTGAGTTATAAGATTTGTTGCTGTTTTTATTGTTGGGGGCAACTGAAAATCCATCTAAACCTGACTTAAATAGAAAAAGGAGATTATTGGTTCATATATTTGAAAAATCCAAGGAACTTCTGGCTTCAAGTACTACATGAGGCAGGGACTCAAACATCTTCTCTGTCTGGGTCTTAGTGTCTCTCTTTCTTTACTCCACCTCCTCAGGCAGCCTCACCCTCAAAGGAACAGATTAATTATAGCAATTCTACACCTTGCATCATCTTGGCTTTAAATCTAGCAAATAAGAGGAGATCTCTTGCCTAGAATTTCAGGAAACGTCTCATTTCATTATAACTGCTCTTATATTCAATCCCAGTGGCCAGGGAGCACCATGATCTGATTTGCATTGGCTCCTGTCATATGTTCTACCCCTGGCCTAGAGGAAGCTAAAGCATATGGACTAAGGGAAAAGGAGGAGTCATTCTTTTTTTATTATTTTTTTAATTTTTATTTACTTATGATAGTCACACACAGAGAGAGAGAGAGAGAGGCAGAGACACAGGCAGAGGGAGAAGCAGGCTCCATGCACAGGGAGCCCTATATGGGACTGATCCCGGGTCTCCAGGATCGCTCCCTGGGCCAAAGGCAGGCGCTAAACAGCTGCGCCACCCAGGGATCCCCAGGAGGAGTCATTCTTTAAAGATAATTCTATTTGGTTACCAGAAGAAGGACAAGTGGACACTGAGTGGAAAACCAACTAATGTCCACCATGTTACTCCTTCAAGTACTAAACTAAAACCCACCCTTTTCAGTTAAACTTTTTTGAACATCCAGTCCCAAAAACCTGTATCATAAACCCCCAAATATACTTTCTGTATCTATTACTCCTTTGGTAATAACTTCTGCATAGCCCGGGATATTGTGTACCTAACTGTCATATACTACTGTTTATACTTTGCACTCATAGCTTTCTATGTAGGCATTGGACATAATGCCCAGCCTCATATTTTCATGGCCTATCTTTTCAGTCCAGACACTGGTGCAGCGATCACCTATGGCCAGTTGGCACTTGGCGGTACCTCATCCATCTCAGCTAAGAGGACTAACTCTCTCATTTTCTGCCCCAATGCTTTTGTGCTACCATCACTTGGGATCCCTGCTTCAGGGAGCCACTCAGGCAATCGGAAGCATGAAAACACTAAAGTACAAGGACCCCTTGACCAATGGGGGACAGGAACCAATGAATAAATATTTTCCTTTACTATCTCCTGAGCCAAAATTTTCAAGACACATTCTATATGAATTTTCAGGATTGAGACTCAATTGGCCACAGCAATAATTAGCTTAATCGCAACTCTTGGACTGGGTTTCCCTCTGTTTCTATTTTAACTTCTCAATACAACACTTCTGTTCCTTGGGATCAATTGCTCAAACAAACCACTCATCCTTAAGTACTTACCCTAATTTCTGCTTTTTTTGGGAGAAACTCAAGTTAAGACTCAAAGTTCCTTGGAGGTAAACTTAATGTCTCCAGCACATGAAGGTATCCAAGATATATTTATTGATATAATCTGAGTAAAAGAAAAAAAGGGAGCAATAAAGATGACTACCAATATGGAACAAATATACTGGTAGCTAGTGTACTAGTTTTAAGTAAAGAGATGACTTTTAAAGTGCTAATGTGCAAAGTTATGACCAGTGGCCAAAGTAAAAGAATTTCAAGTCAGCCAAACCTTGGAACCTGGAGTGGGTCACGTCCTTGACATTATATGTTCTTATAGTCATTATTTGTTTCAGGTACCCAATTGCTTCTTTACTCCATTACCAGTAATTTTATAAGTGAATTCAAATTTTTACTTTTTCAGGGCAATAAATATTTTATCTCAAATCCTCTTGAGTTAGGGTTGGTGAGTTATGAAAATATTTGTCTCTTTATCAAAATAAATGTAAGAGTTGATGGGTCTGTGTAAAGTTGAGCATTATCCCAAAGCTCATAGCCTAGTGCTTCGACTCTTAAATTGTTCCTAAGTGCTACTTGAGCTGTTGGGCAAAGAAGAATGAGTAATGCTTAGAGAAAAAAGATCAATATATATCTACTCTAATCATATCCAAAGCCCATTGCCATGCCTGGCAAAATGAAACATGGAAGAAAAGCCCTCTCTGAAATGTACCACTGGGTCCTCAACATAATCATCTTAATGGTTTGGACCGCATTAGCAAAATAAAAAAGAATTATTTCCTGCATTAACACAAAGCTATTCATCTTTGTGTTCCTTTTATTTTTATAGTGACAGGCTTATCTGGGAAGCCAAAGTTGTTTAACCTTTGTAGAAATAGAAAGGCCAGCAGGTACAAGAGACTAGGACCCATCAACGGCCCAGGTTTACTTGAGATGGTAGTGATGGTAGCAATGGTAGGGATGGTAGGGAAGGTAGGAATTAGCACGCACTGAGGGCCTCTGATGTGCCAGTATCTTTTACATATTGTAGTAGGCTGAATATTGACAGTCTAAAGATCAGATCCTAATACCTAGAACCTGTAAATGTTAGCCTTATATGGAAAAGGAGTCTTTGCAGATGAAATTCAAGTAATGATCTTGAGGTGAGGAGATTATCCAGGAAAGCCTTAAATGCAATCAGAAGAGTCCTCATAAGAGAGAGCCAGAGGGAAATGATACAGAAGAGGAGAAAAAATGTGGCCATGGAAGTAGAGACTGAAGTGATGTGGCCAAAAGCCATGGAAAATCAGCAGCTCCGAAAGTTGGAAGAGATAAGTAATGGATTCTCCTGTAGAGCTTTTGGAAAAAGTACAGCCCTGCTAACACCTAGATTTCAGTCCAGTGATCATGCTTTCAAACTACTGGCCTCCAGAACCATGAAGGAATAAATCTCTGTGGTTCTAAGCCATCAAATTTGTGGTAACTTCTTACAACAGCCATATGAAACAAGTATACATTTGTTATCTCATTTAATCCTCATGACTTTTTAAGATAGGTATTAACCCTATTTTATTAAAGATAAGAAAACTGAGGGTCAGAATAAGTGTCTTAAGTCACCTGTCAAACAGTAGAAAGTTAAGTTCAGTTGAATCCCAGAGCTCAAGCTCTTTTCTCACACCCTATACTCTAGCCACACAGATCTACTCAAATCCCTTTTCCCATCTCCATGCTGTCTGCAGTCTGCTCCTAGCACCAGATGTCTACCCATACTTGATCTCAAGGACTCAGGTCACTCTTTCTTTCCTGACCTCCTTCCCTGGCTTCAGGGTCCCATTATACCTTTACTCTTGTCTCACCCATGCAGTCATCCTTTAGCTTGTCTTTCTTCTTACTAGACTATGAGCTCTTCTATGGCAGGATCTGTGCCATTATCTTTGTTCACCAGATCTTTCTGATGGCTCAGTCTGTGCTTAAAAATATTTGTAGAATGAATGAATGACATCGCAATAACTCCTAAGTAAAGAAAGGACTAAATAAATATAGTAAGTAAGTCTGAGGGTCTTTGGAGTTTCATGTTGGAACAAGATGAGATGGAAGATGGGAAGTCATTTTTCCATTTTTTTATGCTGCCTCAGTTTCCTCATAAGTAATTGGGTAAAATAATGGTGTCTACTTTATACAGTGACTATTAAATGACTTAACATATGTAAAGGGCTTAGAAAATGACCAGCACAGAGTCCGAGCTATGTAAGTATTCTCTTTTAAAAGGGAGGGTTTTTGGAAAGTAAATAATCTAAGTTTTAAAGCAATAACTACTTTTTATAATTTTGTGATTTGGTAGAAAACAAAACCAATCTCATGATTATGAATTTAACCTTGAAATGAAATCTTAGTTCAATAGCCTCATATAAAACTGGAAAGGTCAGTGCCTTTCAGTATAATCTTTACTTGAACGAAAGTAGAAGAAAGCATTTCAGAAGTACTAAGATGCACCATTGTGGAAGATCTCAAGTGAATTTCCAGGAAAAGAAACTTATCAACTCTGAGTCTTGATGTTGTATTAATCTTTCAATACTTTGATATTCTAGATTAGCCTCTGCCAGGAATTCAGTCTACTGCTTTATTTCTCACTGATGAACAAACTGAATTAATTTGAAACACGTGGAGAAAAAAGAGCAATTCTTCTGTTTGCATGTGAGACTTGATGTTGTTTTTAATTGATTCACAAGTTTTTGTTAAATAAGTGAAAAATGAGAGTTTTTAGGAGACATACAGATGAAGGATAAACATAACAAAAAGTTTTGAAGCTGGCTTTTGTTTTATCTTCATTTGTTTCTGGTCTCACAAAGTAAACACAGATTTTTTTTTTTGCCATGAATACATATTTCAGGATACAGAAACGCACAGCTTGAGATGTAGAATGTAGAGACCACTGCCTGAACTTAAGAAAACAAAAATCCCATTGTAATTCATGGATTAGCAACTTGGATAAAAGTGACACCAGTAGAGTTCTGTAGCATTGCTGCCATCCCATAATTGTTGTCCTTGTTTGCAGGTAAGATTTTGGTTGAACTAAGGGAATACACCAGCCCATTTTTTCTCTCAGAAGATTCACCATGCACCAAATTCCCTGGACCAGGGCATCAAGGATGCCTCTGTATATTATTTAAGGGAATATATTTCCGTTGGCTGAAATATGACTGCAGACTCTGAGGCACATAGTGATATCAGAAAAAAATGAAATACCAGGTCTATCTTATATTGCACATATTGTGTCTACAAGCACTGATCCTCTCCCATAGCATGCTATAATTGCTAGAGATAATACACTGTTGATAGATTGAACAAAGAAAGAAAAAAGATCAGAATCTGAATAGGACAAAAGACTGGCAACCGTCTGAAGGAAATGGTGGGTGTATTCAAGAGACATTTTAGGGGAAGAATCCACAAGATATATAAACTGTTTGGAGAAGCAAGTATGAAAATTCAATAAAAAGATGGGTTACAGATGCCCTTGAGCCTCTTGATTGAGAAAAACGAGTGGATGGTAATGCCTAAACTCACAGGGGAAATGCAGGAGGCAGAGGACAAAGGAAAGGGAAATCCCATGGGAAGAAAACAGAAAATTTACTACTGGAAATGGTGAATTTGAGGTGCCTGGAAGACAACCATGTGGAGATAAATGTCCAGCAAAAAGATGCAAATTAAGAACTGGTGTAAGGAAAGTAGTCAGGGCTATAGTTTTATATTTATTTTAGAGTGATTTTTTAAAAGATTTTTATTTATTTATTTATTTATTTATTTATTTATTTATTTATTTATTTATTTATTATAGTCACACAGAGAGAGAGAGAGAGAGAGAGAGGCAGAGACATAGGCAGAGGGAGAAGCAGGCTCCATGCAGGGAGCCTGATGTGGGACTCGATCCTGGGACTCCAGGATCATGCCCTGAGCCAAAGGCAGGTGCTAAACCGCTGAGCCACCCAGGAGTCCCTAGAGTGATGTTTTTAATAGTTCTGTACATTAAACCAAGTACTTTCTCACCACTTCTGTGTTTTACTTGTACTACAGCTCTGCAAAAGTAAGCAGAGCAAATTTTATTCCCATTTTACATGAAAGAAAACTTGGAGAAGGTAAATAATCTGTTTGAAGTCCATGTTGTGAGATAATTACAAGGCCACACTTATGCCTTCTGAAATTTAGGCTGATATCTCCTGGACGCTGAGCACTAGGAGACTGGAATTCTTCACTTATCACTTGTAAATATAGTTTGGATCTGTTGCAGAAAGGCAACACATAAAACCATGCAAGTTGATAAACTTCCCTTGGGGACTATATTAAATGAGAAGTTGGAGGAAGAGGAGCTATGAAAAGAAATAGGAAAAGTGGTTAGAGAGGTAAGAGGAAAAAACAGGAAAGAGAGTCACAAAAGAAAAGAGAGGAATAAGTTCAAAGACCAAGGGGTTAAGAGCTGTTCAACAATATCAAAGATTGTTTCTTCCCTAATTCCCTTCCACTTCCCATGTCAGTCCCATACAGAGTGGGCACAGATGAAGTCCTCTAATGGTTAGATGCTCCAAAAGTCCTGCAACCCACATGAAATACCTTTGCCCATGTGTTTTAGAACAAATATGTGTTTTTATCTCCAGCTCTTTGCACACAACCTCAAAAATTCAGCTTGAGAGTTACTTGAATGAATTTTATGTGCTACCTCCCAGTGATAAAGCCATCAGTAAATTTCACAAGATTCCATGTGTGACCTTTAGTCATAGATCAATATGTAATAACATATTTTTAAATGTGGATCACATCGGGGAGGCCATGTCTACACAATCACAAACAGATGTTTTGGCAAAGAGAAGAGCCTCCATATGCTTATGAGTGGCAGTGTCTGATGGTGAAAACCAGTTCCCACCCTTTCCTCATCTTTTTTTTTTTTTTCGGTTTTATTTTTTTTTAAGATTTTATTTATCTATTCATGAGAGACAGAGAGAGAGATAGAGAGAGAGAGAGAGGCAGAGGGAGAAGGAGGCTCCACGCAGGAAGCCTGACGTGGGACTGGATCCCAGGTCTCCAGGATCAGGCCCTGGACCGACGTCAGCGCTAAACCGCTGAGCCACCCGGGCTGCCCTTTTTCAGTTTTATTTTTAGACATTTGTTTCTGATACACAGAGGTAAGTTTTCCAGACATACAACTCACTTTCAAAAATTCAGGTTTCCTCTTAGAGTAGGCAAGCAATATACAAAAATATAGCAAAAAGAGTCAAGTCAAACCACTCGAAAGTCAATATGACAAACATTTATTGCGTGTTTTCTACGTATAGAGCACTATGCTTGGCACTGTAGAGATATAAATATATAAAAATATGGCCCTGAAGGATCTTTTCTTTGACAGAGGTAATGGTGCCCACAAAACATTTAGGCTGCTTTCCTGCACTTCTCAGACCTCTTGGAATTAGACAAGACCATGTGGCTTATTCTACCAGAGATCTGTCAGTTAAAGAAAGGCCAAAGCATAGAAAGTGTTGGCTCATTACTTAGCTTGTTGCTCTTCCCCTTCTTTGACAATCAAGAAAACTATTTTAGGTGGTACAGTGCCACAATAGAGCCTCTGCCAGCTGGAATTCTGAGTAACTGTATGGACCAGTCTTCCTACTGTCTCACGCTGGACGTAGTGTGATAATTTTTCTTAATGAAGCCACTTAAATTTTAGAATTGTTCGTTATTGAAGTATATACTTGACTAATCCTGACCAATATACTTGCCTTTTTCTGGAGCTCACATTCTAGTGGGAGCAGATAGGCACACATCTAAAAATCTCTGATCAGTTGATGACACATTTCACTTGTTTCATTATGAAATAATGTTTCAGTTGATGTCATCAGCCGATGACACATTTCACTTGTTTCATTATGAACAATTAACATCTGTTAATTATTTTCAGCACATCATTTCAGTTTCAAAAGTATCTTGATTTGGGTAATAAATTACATGGTTACCCACAAACTAGAGAGAAAATAGTCTATGATAAATAATATAGGAAACACGGAAATATGGCATTAGAAAAGGAGAAGATAATCCTACTAGAAGAATTTGATCACTTGAACTGGAATTTATACAGTTCTGCTAGGCAGGTATTAGCGCAGATGAGGTTTGGAGTGAAGGGCATTCTAGTATCTCTCATTTTTATCACTTCTACCAATGTAGAAGTGAGTAGGATAGTTTGGAAGTTGGTAGGCAGATTAAGGTAAGGGTGGTAAAGGCATTGTTGAAACTACATTGATAATGATTTATTGCCTAGATTTGTTTATGTTTTCTTATTCTGGTAGATACATGGTTTGCAGCCAGTAGAACCAGCAACAAAGAATGCAGTGATGTGCGCTGCTCAGTCTGGTTTCAGCCTTCATTCACCATGTAAAACTCTGCTTCACTGCACAGCAAATAGTACAAACTTCTGATGGCACTTTTTCAGTGTTTGCTGTTTATCAATCCTGTAAGCATTATTATAGAAAACTATTCCTAAGATCTTACTGTGTGAAGCTCATTTATAATATTCTTTTCACTTTTGTTTTTAATTATTGCTAATGATTTTCATTGCATTCTGAGCAATGTGTTTAGCATGGTGGTAGAGATGGTACCCATGTTGCCATAAAGTTCAAGGTCTCAGACAAAATTTTAGAGAAATTTCTGGATATTCTAATTGGGTTCTATATAAGTCATTGTATTCGGTGATTTCAGAATGAACAGTAAACTGTTAATTCAAATAAATCACTTTAAATTTTTTTTAAAAGCCTGTGGTAAAGGCAGGGGCAGAGGAGTCAAGAGAACAGAGAAGCAGGAGGAACACTGGCTAGTTGGATACGTTATCAAGGGCTTTGAAGACCCAGCTGGATAGTGTGCATTTAGGAGTTCATTTGGGAGAGCTGTGTATTATACTTGACTTCACTGATTAGCTTTTCCTTTCACTTTTAATTTTCAGACCCACATTTTAGATATCCCAATGTATAAAATAGACTAAAGCACATACTGCTGAGGTGGAAGGACACTTGATAAACTTTAAATAGAAATAAAGGATGACCCAGCAAGAAGATAGCTGTTCAATTGAGCCTGTGGTGGTTGATGCTCAGGGAATTAGTTTTATAAATTATACAAATGCATGAGTGAAATAGGTATTATATTCTACATATGGTAATGGATTTGCTACCAAACTCTAAAATACTGTGCAAAGATAAACAAATATGGATACGGCAGATGTGAGCTGCACTCCTAATTTGCTTGGGACACACAGAGTTCATGCCTACAGTAATAGAATGCCCTTTTACCTTCAAAAGGATCTCAGCTTGGATTACAAATTCTGTGGCCCGCCCTTCCTATGATATTCAGGATAGAGGCAATTTCACATTCCTTCATTTCCTTCTCTGATTTAATTAAAACCAACTTGAAACTAAGTCTGTCAGAAATTGGTATGGAGTGAAATACCAGTCATTTGAGATGCCTCCTTATCCTGCCTGTACATTTAGAAAACTCCAAGGGGTTTTGTGCCTTAGAGCTCCTACCTCAAACTCTCTACTCACACCAACAAGATCCTTCAAGCAAGCTGAGTACCACCTCCTATTGACTCTTGTGAAAGTTGCCCAGACTTCAAATTTAATACCTAATTCTTACCCAGACTTCTACACCCATACCTTCTTCCTGCTTAGAGAAGAAGGAAGGTGTGGATTGAAGCCATGAGTGACAAGTACATGTGAAAAAGGCATAAAATAAATGTCAATTCAAAAGATCACCAATTAACAAATAAGATCAGGGGAGCCCTTGAGAGCTTTGAAAAACATTTGAGCTGTTTCTATAGATGTGCTGATGATATGCTACACAACTGTCATATGTACATAGGCTTATGTTGCATTGTATACCATAAGTAAACCCAGTTCAGTATCTGTCCACCTCAAGAAATAACAAGCACATGACTGATATTGATATATTGCTATTTTCACTCGGTTCATAATGCCAATATTTTAATGTAAGTCCTTCTGACTTGTGCTAGAACTGCTGAGTCATAGAGTTGCTTGCCAAGCCTATATGCCTACCATAAAATACATACTAAGACTATGACATCAGACCTGGTAAAGCCAGGCAGTGTAGCCAGATGGTGATACCTGTGGTCACTGCCTCAGTTAAAACTTAGGCTCTAACATTTAGCAGCTGGGGACCTTGGGTAAGTTACTGAACTCTTTTAAATATCAATTTCCCTATCTGTAAAATGAGGATGACATGAAAAGCAATTTCCTCATAGAGTGTTTTGAGGATCATTTGAGCAAGTACATGTCAAATTCTTAGCATAATGTCTGGCATTTCTTGATTTTCTCAGATTTAATTAGAACTGGCTTGAACCTCCATCTGCCAACATGTGGTGGAAAGTCTGATATCAGGCATCTGGAAAGTCCTCTCCTTCTCTCTTGGAGAGCACATGAAACTCAGGAACTCATACACTTTAGAAAGAAGCCTCTGCTTCTCAATAAATGATATCCAGGGTTATCTTGAGCCATGCTTAGCAAGACCCAAGTGGACTTACATGTTTTGAAATAAAATCAAAAGTTCTTACTTAGAGTAGAAACCCAGTCTTCCTCTCCACTGTATTTTTTAACTTCTCTGGGTTTCTATCCCAAGTTTATATCACATTTCCCATATTTACTAAATGTAAATAATAACATTGTGCTCTAGCTATTGCCTATCATTCTTCCCAACTTCAGTGAACAGTCCTGAAAGGAAGGTAGAAACAAGACCCTGTATATTGCTGCTCAGGTCATGCCAAACAGGTGCCCAGCTGAAGGCTGAGCAGGGGCTGAAATCTGGCCTGTGTTCTGCCCTCCAGCTTTGGGCCCTAAAGCAGGGCTGTAGCTGCCAGGGGAAGGGGTGTCTTTTTCAAATTTGCACAAAGAATCTTTATAGGCTATAGGCAGCCCCAATAGGAAACACAGTTTTAATTCTATTAGATTTTCTCAGTGTCTAACAGATTTGCAAACACAGACTGGAGGGGTGAGGGATCTACAGAGAGTGCCTCCAAAAAATAGCAATCTTAATTTATTGTTTGAGATATTTTCTGGTGAAGAGTGAAAAAAAGTATATATAATAAAGGAAACTGCTCTTAGGAAATGTTTGTGTTCACCCAAATTTACATATTGAAATCTAATCCCCAGTGTAATGTTATTTGGAGATAAGGCCAGTGGGAGGTGATTAGATGATTAGGTTGGAGCTCTCATGAGTGAGATTAGTGACCTTGTAATAGAGACCCTAGGGAACTCCCTTGTGAGGACACAGCAAGAAGAGAACCATCAGAAGGTAGACTCATGAGACACAGAATCTTCCTGCACCCTGATCTCAGACTTCCCAGCCTCCAGAACTATAACAAAAGTTTGTTGCTTAAGCCCCTCCAGTCTATGGTATATTTGTTATAGCAGCCCAAGCAGACTAAGACAGGGATTGAAGACAGAGTATTAGAGAAGTAGTGGATGTTATTCCTCAACTCCAGTGCACAAAGACAGAGAAAAGCATTCAGGTTTTAAGGAAAAAGCAAACCAAAATGTGCAATAATATGAAATGTGTTTTTAATGTATCTCACATCTGCAACATATAAGCTGACCACTGAAATTGTGAATGA
Source organism: Canis lupus familiaris (assembly GCF_011100685.1). Taxonomy (NCBI): domain Eukaryota; kingdom Metazoa; phylum Chordata; class Mammalia; order Carnivora; family Canidae; genus Canis; species Canis lupus. The sequence goes on along the minus strand of NC_049225.1, from coordinate 62,996,220 downwards.
TTAAAGGTAATTAAGTTATTTGTCACCTAACATAACATTATCATATGATTCATTATTAGACAAAGCCTTTGTAGTCTTCCTTGCCAACACTGAATCATCAGCAATATAGGAGTTTTCTCTTTTTTATGTTAGGGTTCTTGGAAATGAAATATTTTCTTAGTGATTTGGTAGTGAAATTATGGTCATCAGTAAATCTTTTTTTCCTCTCCCCCCCACAGACACTGATTATAGAGGGTAGGAGGCTCACTTCACCCAACTTATCTGGCATTTCCCTGCATGCAAAAAAAAAAAAAAAAGGTGCAGGTGTGGGGAAATGACACAGATATGGTACTGCAACATCCAGTGAAGAAATAGATTATTTGAATTTAGTAGATGTAAAAAAGTTACATATTTTTAAATGTTGCCCTCACACCTGATAAAACTTAATAGACAAGTGATTTCTATTTATCATTCACTTCCTCCATTCTGAAACTATCCTCTAACAATGTTCCCCTGCCTCCTATAGTCCCATTACAATTTAAGCTAATGAAAATATAAGCCAAATACTTAAATAAAAGTCATCTCCCAATGCCCTATAGCATGCAAGCTTCTGATTTTTGATCTGGCATTTAATCTGTAGTTTTGATCTGTAATTAATTGATATGATCTTTTCATTCTCTTTGTCTTTATAAGGATTAATGACTATAACAACTATATGTATTGTAACTAGATGAACAGACCTAAATGTATAGTGGACAAAACTTTCCCTTACATATACTTTGTCAATCTAAGCAGAGGAATGTACACTCCAAACTAAATTATTATTTCTAACTTTTCAAATATTTTAACTAAGAACAGACTGCTGGTTGATAAAAGTTTTTAAGTAGCCTAGATTGCAGAGATAATAGAGATATAAAGGAATCAGTTCATGCAAACTATAAATTGGAGGAAATACAGTACTTTTCTCCATCAAGGATGATTTTTTTCTTAAATATCAGCAGCATTCAAACTAAAAATAAAGATACTTAAAGTCCACATCTAAAGAAATAAAGTAGAAAAAATAATTGAGACCAAATCTGCTATAGGGAAGTTGTGAAAAAACAGATTATCTGGCTTAAATTTATATCCAAGATTATTCTGTGGTTTGAGAAGTCTTGAATTTAACTATGACTCTGTTTTAGAAGTTATTTTAAATAACTACATGCATATTGGGCATACTAACATCCAGAATATGTTTAAAATAAAATCTTAGAAAGCTTAAGGACTTCAAAATGCAATATAAAGTTTTTATTCATGCATACATATTTAGTGTTTAATAAAATAAGGAAAAGCCTTATGTAGAAGATTTGACATTTGCAAAGACATTAAGTATAGTTCTGAAGACAAAGATTGTGAGACTATTTCAAAACCAAAACAAATATTTTAGTCTTTGAAATATAAAGATTACTATTGAGGGAGGTTTTGCATAAATCATTTCAAATGAAGCACAGAAGGGGAAAAATTTTTATTTAGTTTGGCATTGCCCAAGGATATTTTAAATATATATTCTAGATATAACACAAATCAGAATTTGTGAGTTATCATTTGTTTTTCAAATACAACATACTGTTGGGAGGGTTGCAGAAAATGAGAAAAGAGGGGAAAAAATGAGCAAAGAAATAAGTGGTCTTCACCCAGCCAGCTTACCAAGCATTTTGTGTATCAATAAGTCTAGGCCAGATGCAGAAGAGCTTACACCTGTCACAGTTTAACTCAAACTCACAAGGACCCAGTTCCTGAACATCTAAAGCAGATGTATCATGACTGAGACACATCCTGAAGAGTTCATGCTTCCTGGGATCAGGAATGTTCCCAGAAAAGCTTTTATTGGCTTCATTTTACTTTTCTTCCTAGTCCTAAAAAGGGTATTGGTATTTAGGTGAGAGGATTCCTGGACTAGCTAATTATGATTTCCAAGGAGTTGACATGCATGTTGTTGGCATTTCAGTCCACATTGATTTCCCAGCTTAAAAATGAAAAGGAGAGGGAGAAAGAGACTTAAAATTCATCATCATATAATGATTGTCCTCCAATTGACTTGCTTCACTCACTCATATAGGGAATATAAAAAATAGTGAAAGGGATTAAAAGGGAAAGGAGAGAAAATGAGTGGGAAAAATCAGAGAGGGTGACAAAGCATGAAAGACTCCTAACTCTGGGAAATTAATAAGGGGTAGTGGAAGGAGAGGTGGGCAGGGGGTTGGGGTGACTGGGTGAAGGGCACTGAGCCGGGACACTTGACGGGATGAGCACTGGGTATTATACTATATGTTGGCAAGTCGAACTCCAATCAATCAATCAAAAATTTAATCATCAAGTAACTAAAAACAAAATGAAGTCCATTTCCATAAATATCTGCTATGTGCATAAACCAGCTATTAATTGATTCATTAATTGCTTGACACCGATAGCAACGTTCTACGTGTGATTTGTGGTGGTGACTATAATGTACCAACCAGATGCCCTTTCAAAGAAGGGCCTATAGTTCCACCTGCTAAGGGTTCCATCAGCTGATGCCTATAGCTGTGAGTCTCTTTAGGGACTGTCTCACCTGCAGAAAATCTCCTTACCCAGGGTTAACTGGAACAACTGACATCTCATAATTTATTGATGTGGGAGTATAAAGGATTGGACATCTTGGCCTAATGGGGAACAACTCTGAAGGGCCCTTCTAATTGCAGAGCTCCTCTGCAGTCAGCCATGGCTTCCTCAGGCCTGTAGCGCAGCTTGACTTCCACAGGTGTTCATCATCAGTAAATATGCCACATACTAAAGTCAGTCTCGGAGTCTCTTTCCAGAAAAACCAAATGTGTTACCATATTAGATTCACATGGACCTTTGTCTAACTCAACCAGAGAATTGTGGGAAATGTGCCTCTTAAGGACAGCCCATCTTATCTATGAAAATTCTGTAATATTATTAAATTCATCAGCCACTCCAAGCTCCCAGTGCCTCTAATTTATGTTTCTGTTTAAGTAATGTAACAGAGAAAGCCATTACTTAAAGTGGAACTTTCTTCCAACTTAGGAAGAGGAAATGGAGATACCTTTGTCACTACCGTCATAATAAAAGTTGTATTTTAATATCATACAGAAGGAGATAAATCCCCCTGATCTGTATGGGAAGCTACACTGGGAGTTTCTGTACGTATCACCTTACCCAAATTGGTCTATACTAACCCAAAAATAAAGGAATTAATGAGCCTAAATCCAGTCTCTGAATTTGAGCTAATTAAGTGATAAACACAAATTTGCAAACAAAAAGAAAATGAAAGAAAAGAAAAAGGGAAGAACAGAAAGGAGGATGGGAATAAAGGAACAAAAGAGAAATGGCAAGGGAAAAAAGACAATACCAGTAATTTTGATAAACTCAAATTTTCAAAATAAGTCATAAATTCAAATGCCTATAGGATGTATGACATCTTTGCAGGCCAGATGTTGATCTGGAGCTGCCAGTTTGCAATTCCTTTCAGAATATAACTTTTTTTCATATATCTCTTATGGTATATACAAACCAACTTTTGTGAATATCATCATATTTTAAATTACAAGAATCTCACTGTTTAATGGAAACCCTATGAAAATGAATGACAATGAATCATCCTAAAGGTTTACCTATTGTATAATCTTTTTTAAAAAGAAAAAGTATTCATGTTATGTTGGGATACCTGGATAGACCAATCCGAAAAGAATTATATTATGTGTAGTGGAAGTATAATACAAAGTCTGTATAGGTGTAGGGTAGGGGTTGAAGAGATACTTAACAAACAAAGTTTGCCTTAAACAGAACATTTCCCTCACTCTCTAGTTCTAGGTTTAACATCATCTCTAAAAATACATTAACAGTAACTCATCAGGGACTCCTGGGTAGCTCAGCGATCATCTGCCTTCTGCTCAGGGCGTGATCCCGGAGTCCCGCAATCGAGTTCCGCATCATCAGGCTCCTTGCGTGGAGCCTGCTTCTCCCTCTGCCTGTGTCTCTGCCTCTCTCTCCCTCTCTCTTATGAATAAATAAATAAAATCTTTAAAAAAAAACAATAACTCATCAATCTTGAACTAAAACCAAATTATCCAATGACTCAAAGCAACAAAATATATTTTTTAATTGATATGTAATTCACATATCATAAAATTCACCCTATAAAAGTATACAATTCAGTGTTTTTTTGTATATTCACAAAGTTGTGCAACCATCATCACTATCTATTTCCAGAAAACTTCATCACTTCCCAAGAAAATCATGCTTATTAGCAGTCACTCCCCACTTCCTCTCCTCCCACCCCCTGGAAATAACTAAATTACTTTCTGTCTCTGTATACTTGCTTATTCTGAACATTTCATATAAATGAAATCATGACAATATTTTTCCATTTGTGTCTGGCTTCTTTCACTTAACACAATGTTTTCAAGGTTCATCCACGTTGTAGCATATATCAGTACTTTGTTCTTATTTATGACTGAATAATATTCCATTAAATAGTCTATATTTAATCTATCCACTCATAAATTGATGTTCACTTGGATTGTTTCTACTCTTTAGCTATTACTAATAATCTTCTATGAACATTTGCATACATGCTTTTGTATGGACATAAATTTTTATTTTTCTTGGGTATTGCTGGGCCATATGGTAATTCTAAATTTTAACTTTTGAGAAACTGTCAAATTGTTCTTTAATCTGGCTACACCATTTTACAATCCCACCAGCAATGTATAAGGGTTCCAATTTTCTCATATCCTTACCAACACTTGTCTGGGTTTTATTATTATTATTATTATTTTATTATTATTACTGCCATCCTAATGAGTATGAGTTGTGTCTTGCTGTGGTTTTGATTTGCATGTCCATAACGACTAATGATGCTGAGCATCTTTTCATCATACTTATTGGCCACTCATACGACTTTGAAGAAATGTTTATTCAAATCTTTTGCCAATTTTTAATTGGGTTATTTATCTTTTCATTGTTAAGTAGTATAATATTTTAAATGAGAAAAGTTGATCTTTTATTGTCCTATGAAGCATCACATGAGTGGATGACCCTCTTGCTTATTGTTCTTGAGAACAAGACATTCATTGCTCCAGGATTAGCTATTACAAAATCTTTTGGGGCTTTGTCAAAACTGTTACATCATGTAAGAGATCTGGTGTGAGAAGTTAACCACAAAGGTTGTGATAGATCAATTTCCACAATGAGTCCAGAGGTTTTTAGGGTAGAGGCTCCAAACCTGGTTTTAAAACTAGGGAGACCAACTGGGGTAGATCAAGACCTCAGGGCCAGTAGCGATAAGAGGAGCAAGGAGATCTCTGATATAACACTATCCTTAGAAAGAGAGGAGTGTAAGCTTGTGGTTCAGGCTCAAGCAAATATCTAAGGTTCTGAGGTAAAGGTTAATGTAATTGATGCTGGCAGCTCTCTGGAAAGAACAACTCGAGTTAAGTGAGTACAATTTGAGGAGAAATAGGTGCAGTGGAAACGGATAGTACATTAACCTTAAATCTAAGGAGGCTGTGTAATTCCTTTTAAACCATGATGCTTTTAAATAGAAAAGGAGTATTATTAACAATTCACCATGACAGTAGAAAAAAACTTGTCATCTTGCAGTGATACTCCTTCTAGGCTGAGACATTTCTACTTATAAGGTGCTTCATGCTTGAGACATCATTGTAAGATAACAAGCCGTTGGCAATCATTGAAGAAACACTGGCAGCATGTGGAGATAAGCAGCAATGGCTGTCATAAACTTATTCATCTGGCATTTGAAAGCAGAAAAGACTGGGCTTCCTGCTCAAAGGACAAATAAATATTTGTTCACTTAATGGTACCTGAGTTTGTGAATCGGATCACATTGGTTATAAACACATACGCTGAAGTCATAGTTTAAAAAATACTTGTTGCCTTTACAGTAGTTCCTGATGTCTATAAAATGTTTGTATTCTATATATCACTTTCTATTTTGCTAACTTTTGAGCATTTCAAAGTAATTGGGTCAATTAATCCAAAAGCATGCCCCTTAATTTCCTATTTTTATTTTATTTTATTTTTTTTTTTACAGCATCCCATACTTTATTTTTTTTTAAATTCAAAATCCATTTATTTATTTTTTTTATTATTTATTTATTTTTTATTGGTGTTCAATTTACTAACATACAGAATAACACCCAGTGCCCGTCACCCATTCACTCCCACCCCCCGCCCTCCTCCCCTTCTACCACCCCTAGTTCGTTTCCCAGAGTTAGCAGTCTTTACCTTATGTCTCCCTTTCTGATATTTCCCACACATTTCTTCTCCCTTCCCTTATTTTCCCTTTCACTATTATTTATATTCCCCAAATGAATGAGAACATACAATGTTTGTCCTTCTCCGACTGACTTACTTCACTCAGCATAATACCCTCCAGTTCCATCCACGTTGAAGCAAATGGTGGGTATTTGTCATTTCTAATAGCTGAGTAATATTCCATTGTATACATAAACCACATCTTCTTTATCCATTCATCTTTCGTTGGACACCAAGGCTCCTTCCACAGTTTGGCTATCGTGGCCATTGCTGCTAGAAACATCGGGGTGAAGGTGTCCCGGCGTTTCATTGCATTTGTATCTTTGGGGTAAATCCCCAACAGTGCAATTGCTGGGTCGTAGGGCAGGTCTATTTTTAACTCTTTGAGGAACCTCCACACAGTTTTCCAGAGTGGCTGCACCAGTTCACATTCCCACCAACAGTGTAAGAGGGTTCCCTTTTCTCCGCATCCTCTCCAACATTTGTTGTTTCCTGCCTTGTTAATTTTCCCCATTCTCACTGGCGTGAGGTGGTATCTCATTGTAGTTTTGATTTGTATTTCCCTGATGGCAAGTGATGCAGAGCATTTTCTCATATGCATGTTGGCCATGTCTATGTCTTCCTCTGTGAGATTTCTGTTCATGTCTTTTGCCCATTTCATGATTGGATTGTTTGTTTCTTTGGTGTTGAGTTTAATAAGTTCTTTATAGATCTTGGAATCTAGCCCTTTATCTGATATGTCATTTGCAACTATCTTCTCCCATTCTGTAGGTTGTCTTTGAGTTTTGTTGACTGTATCCTTTGCTGTGCAAAAGCTTCTTATCTTGATGAAGTCCCAATAGTTCATTTTTGCTTTTGTTTCTTTTGCCTTCGTGGATGTATCTTGCAAGAAGTTACTATGGCCGAGTTCAAAAAGGGTGTTGCCTGTGTTCTTCTCTAGGATTTTGATGGAATCTTGTCTCACATTTAGATCTTTCATCCATTTTGAGTTTATCTTTGTGTATGGTGAAAGAGAGTGGTCTAGTTTCATTCTTCTGCATGTGGATGTCCAATTTTCCCAGCACCATTTATTGAAGAGACTGTCTTTCTTCCAATGGATAGTCTTTCCTCCTTTATCGAATATTAGTTGCCCATAAAGTTCAGGGTCCACTTCTGGATTCTCTATTCTGTTCCACTGATCTATGTGTCTGTTTTTGTGCCAGTACCACACTGTCTTGATGACCACAGGTTTGTAGTACAACCTGAAATCTGGCATTGTGATGCCCCCAGCTATGGTTTTCTTTTTTAAAATTCCCCTGGCTATTCGGGGTCTTTTCTGATTCCACACAAATCTTAAAATAATTTGTTCTAACTCTCTGAAGAAAGTCCATGGTATTTTGATAGGGATTGCATTAAACGTGTATATTGCCCTGGGTAACATTGACATTTTCACAATATTAATTCTGCCAATCCATGAGCATGGAATATTTTTCCATCTCTTTGTGTCTTCCTCAATTTCTTTCAGAAGTGTTCTATAGTTTTGAGGGTATAGATCCTTTACATCTTTGGTGAGGTTTATTCCTAGGTATCTTATGCTTTTGGGTGCAATTGTAAATGGGATTGACTCCTTAATTTCTCTTTCTTCAGTCTCATTGTTAGTGTATAGAAATGCCACTGACTTCTGGGCATTGATTTTGTATCCTGCCACGCTACCGAATTGCTGTATGAGTTCTAGCAATCTTGGGGTGGAGACTTTTGGGTTTTCTATGTAGAGTATCATGTCATCGGCGAAGAGGGAGAGTTTGACTTCTTCTTTGCCAATTTGAATGCCTTTAATGTCTTTTTGTTGTCTGATTGCTGAGGCTAGGACTTCCAGTACTATGTTGAATAGCAGTGGTGAGAGTGGACATCCCTGTCTTGTTCCTGATCTTAGGGGAAAGGCTCCCAGTGCTTCCCCATTGAGAATGATATTTGCTGTGGGCTTTTCATAGATGGCTTTTAAGATGTCGAGGAATGTTCCCTCTATCCCTACACTCTGAAGAGTTTTGATCAGGAATGGATGCTGTATTTTGTCAAATGCTTTCTCTGCATCCAATGAGAGGATCATATGGTTCTTGGTTTTTCTCTTGCTGATATGATGAATCACATTGATTGTTTTACAGGTGTTGAACCAGCCTTGTGTCCCAGGGATAAATCCTACTTGGTCATGGTGAATAATTTTCTTAATGTACTGTTGGATCCTATTGGCCAGTATCTTGTTGAGAATTTTTGCATCCATGTTCATCAGGGATATTGGTCTGTAATTCTCCTTTTTGGCGGGGTCTTTGTCTGGTTTTGGAATTAAGGTGATGCTGGCTTCATAGAACGAATTTGGAAGTACTCCATCTCTTTCTATCTTTCCAAACAGCTTTAGGAGAATAGGTATGATTTCTTCTTTAAACGATTGATAAAATTCTCCTGGGAAGCCATCTGGCCCTGGACTCTTGTGTCTTGGGAGGTTTTTGATGACTGCTTCAATTTCCTCCCTGGTTATTGGCCTGTTCAGGTTTCTATTTCTTCCTGTTGCAGTTTTGGTAGTTTGTGGCTTTCCAGGAATGCGTCCTTTTCTTCTAGATTGCCTAATTTATTGGCGTATAGCTGTTCATAATATGTTTTTAAAATCGTTTGTATTTCCTTGGTGTTGGTAGTGATCTCTCCTTTCTCATTCATGATTTTATTGAGTCTTCTCTCTCTTCTTTTTAATAAGGCTGGCTAATGGTTTATCTATCTTATTAATTCTTTCAAAGAACCAACTCCTGGTTCTGTTGATCTGTTCCACAGTTCTTCTGGTCTCGATTTCGTTGAGTTCTGCTCGAATCTTTATTAACTCCCTTCTTCTCTTGGGTGTAGGATCTATTTGCTGTTTTTTCTCTAGCTCCTTTAGTGTAAGGTTAGCTTCTGTATTTGAGTTCTTTCCAGTTTTTGAATGGATGCTTGTATTGCGATGTATTTCCCCCTTAGGACTGCTTTTGCTGCATCCCAAAGATTTTGAACGGTTGTATCTTCATTCTCATTAGTTTCCATGAATCTTTTTAATTCTTCCTTAATTTCCTGGTTGACCCTTTTATCTTTTAGCAGGATGGTCCTTAATCTCCACGTGTTTGAGTTCCTTCCAAACTTCTTGTTGTGATTTAGTTCTAATTTCAAGGCATTATGGTCTGAGAATACGCAGGGGACAATCCCAATTTTTTGGTATCGGTTCAGACCCGATTTGTGACCCAATATGTGGTCTATTCTGGAGAAAGTTCCATGTGCGCTTGAGAAGAATGTGTATTCAGTTGAGTTTGGATGTAAAGTTCTGTAGATATCTGTGAGATCCATCTGGTCCAGTGTATCATTTAAAGCTCTCGTTTCTTTGGAGATGTTGTGCTTAGAAGACCTATCGAGTATAGAAAGAGCTAGATTGAAGTCACCAAGTATAAGTGTATTATTATCTAAGTATTTCTTCACTTTGGTTAATAATTGATTTATATATTTGGCAGCTCCCACATTCGGGGCATATATATTGAGGATTGTTAAGTCCTCTTGTTGAATAGATCCTTTAAGTATGATATAGTGTCCCTCTTCATCTCTCACTACAGTCTTCGGGGTAAATTTTAGTTTATCTGATATAAGGATGGCTACCCCTGCTTCTTTTGAGGACCATTCGAATGGTAAATGGTTCTCCAACCTTTTATTTTCAGGCTGTAGGTGTCCTTCTGTCTAAAATGAGTCTCTTGTAGACAGCAAATAGATGGGTCCTGCTTTTTTATCCAGTCTGAAACCCTGCGCCTTTTGATGGGGTCATTAAGCCCGTTCACGTTCAGAGTTACTATTGAGAGATACGAGTTTAGTGTCATCATGATATCTATTCAGTCCTTGTTTTTGTGGACTGTTCCACTGAACTTCTTTTTAAATGGGAATTTTAAGAGTCCCCCTTAAAATTTCTTGCACAGCTGGTTTGGAGGTCACATATTCTTTTAGTTGCTGCCTGTCTTGGAAGCTCTTTCTCTCTCCTTCCATTTTGAATGAGAGCCTTGCTGGATAAAGTATTCTTGGTTGCATGTTCTTCTCATTTAGGACCCTGAATATATCCTGCCAGCCCTTTCTGGCCTGCCAGGTCTCTGTGGAGAGGTCTGCTGTTACCCTAATACTCCTCCCCATAAAAGTCAGGGATTTCTTGTCTCTTGCTGCTTTAAGGATCTTCTCTTTATCTTTGGAATTTGCAAGCTTCACAATTAAATGTCGAGGTGTTGAACGGTTTTTATTGATTTTAGGGGGGGATCTCTCTATTTCCTGGATCTGAATGCCTGTTTCCCTTCCCAGATTAGGAAAGTTTTCATCTATGATTTGTTCAAATACATATTCTGGCCCTCTGTCCCTTTCGGCGCCCTCGGGAACCCCAATTAAACGTAGGTTTTTCTTCCTCAGGCTGTCTTTTATTTCCCTTAATCTATCTTCATGGTCTTTTAACAGAGTCTTTTTTTTTTTTTTTTTTTTATGATAGTTACAGAGAGAGAGAGGCAGAGACACAGGCAGAGGGAGAAGCAGGCTCCATGCACCGGGAGCCCGACGTGGGATTCGATCCCGGGTCTCCAGGATCGCGCCCTGGGCCAAAGGCAGGCGCCAAACCGCTGCGCCACCCAGGGATCCCTTCATGGTCTTTTAATTGTTTGTCTCTTTTTTCCTCAGTTTCCCTCTTTGCTATCAACTTGTCTTCTAGGTCACTCACTCGTTCTTCCACCTCGTTAACCCTCGTCGTTAGGACTTCTAGTTTGGATTGCATCTCATTCAATTGATTTTTAATTTCTGCCTGATTAGCTCTAAATTCTGCAGTCATGAAGTCTCTTGAGTCCTTTATACTTTTTTCTAGAGCCACCAGTAGCTGTATAATAGTGCTTCTGAATTGGCTTTCTGACATTGAATTGTAATCCAGATTTTGTAACTCTGTGGGAGAGAGGACTGTTTCTGATTCTTTCTTTTGAGGTGAGGTTTTCCTTCTAGTCATTTTGCTCAGTGCAGAGTGGCCAAAAGCAAGTTGTATTGGGAAAAAGAGAAAAAGAGAGGAGAGAAAGAAGGAAAGAAAAGAGAAAGAGAAAAAAAAAGGGAAGAAAAAGAAAAAAAAAACGAAAAAAAAAAAAAGAAGAAGAAAAAGAGAAAGAAAAAGAAAGGAGAAAAAAAGGGGGTGGGGGAAGGAAACAAATCAAAAAGCAAAACAAAATAAAAACAAAAACAAAAACAAGAACAAACAAACAAAAAAAGAACCACGGGGGAGTATCTTCTGATTCTGTGTACTTTAAGTCCCTTGGCTTCTCCTGGAAGTTGTCAGTCTAGCTGGTCTTCTGGGGGAGGGGCCTGTTGTGCTGATTTTCAGGTGTTAGCAGTTGGGGGAGCTGCTGTGCCCCTGCCTGGTGCAGGGCTCAGTGGGGGTTGTTTACCCCGTGAGGCCGCAGGAGGAACAGCCCCAGTGGCGGGGCAGCTCTGGAGCCCTGGATTCAGCTCCGGCAGGAACTCCGTCTGCAGGGCCTGGAGGCTCCGGGCGGGGCCGCTGATGTGCTCAGCTGGGGCAGGAGCGTCCTCGCTGTCCTGGGCCCTCCCGGCCTCTGCCTGTCCCGGGGGAGGCCGGATCCTGGGCTGTGTCCCGGCGCCCTGTGCTCCGGAGCCTGCGCTGTTGGATTCGCGCTCCCGGGCCGCGCAGCCCCCTCCGCGGAGCTGCCGCCCGAGCCCCTCCGAGCTGCTCCTGGAACCGCGCAGCCCCCTCCGCACGGAGCCTCTTCCTCTGCCCGAGCCCCTCCGAGCTGCTCCTGGAACCGCGCAGCCCCCTCCGCACGGAGCCTCTTCCTCTGCCCGAGCCCCTCCGAGCTGCTCCTGGAACCGCGCAGCCCCCTCCGCACGGAGCCTCTTCCTCTGCCCGAGCCCCGCCGAGCTGCTCCTGGAACCGCGCAGCCCCCTCCGCACGGAGCCTCTTCCTCTGCCCGAGCCCCTCCGAGCTGCTCCCGGGGCCGCGCAGCCCCCTCCGCGGAGCCGCCCCCGAGCCCCCCGAGCTGCTCCGGGTCCCGCCGGGTCCCGCCGTGCGCGCTGCAGCCCTTGGGGAGCTCGGCGCACTCTCCTGGGCGCGCAGTTGCTGTTACTGTCCCCGGGAGCCCGCGGGCATCCTCGCCCTCCTGGGTCCTGCTCCACCTCCCCACGGGCCCCTTTCCGCCCGGGAAGGTCGGTGCAGCTCCTGCTCCTCCGGGACGGGGCTCTCCTGTCCTGGGGACACTCGCCCCGGCCTCAGCCCGGCTCCTCGCGGGCCCCTCCCCCTTGGAGGCCTTTGTTTCTTTATTTCTTTTTCCCCGTCTTCCTACCTTGATAGAAGCGCGAACTCTTCTCACTGCAGCATTCCAGCTGGTCTCTCTTTAAATCTCAGGCCGAATTCATAGATTTTCAGGATAATTTGAAGGTTTTCTAGGTAGTTTGGCGGAGACAGGTGATTTGGGGACCCTACTCTTCCACCATCTTGCTCCTCTCCCAATTTCCTATTTTTAATATATATTTCTCAATGTAAAAACTTTATATGTCATTTATCAAATTTTGCCTCTTTTGGATACAATTCTCTCCATTTTAATGATTACTTTCTTATTAGCTATCTAAAATACAACATTTATTATTGTTTCTCTAGTTTTATTAACATATGTTGACTTATAACAGTGTGTAAGTTTAGGTGTATAATGTGATGGTTTGATATATGTATATATCATAAAAAACTACCACAACAAGGTTAATTAACACCTCCATTGACTCACATAGTAACTTTTCTTTTTTGTGGTTATGAACATTTAAGATCTATTCTCTTAGTAATTTTCAACTATATAATACAGTATTGTTAACAATAGTTATCATGCTATACATTAGATCCCCAGAACCTATTCATCTTATAATTAGAAGTTAGTACACTTTGACCAACACCTCCCCATTTCCCCACCCACCCAGCCCCTGATAATTACTGTTCTACTCTATTTTTATGAGTTTGGATTTTTTTAGATCCCACATATAAGTAAGACATCATAGTATTTGTCTTTCTCTGATTTATTTAAATTAGCATAATGCCTTCAAGGTCCATACACACTGTCACAGAAGGCAGTATTTTATTGTTTTTTTTTATGGTTGGATAATATTTTATTGTCTCTATATTTAACACTTTTTCTGTCCATCTATGGATACTTAGATTGTTATTATTGTGATATATTATATAAAAGTAAATATTTCCTGTATACATTTGCAATACTTTTTACAGTAAATACTCTATATCTCTGAAATTCAAAAGTGACTGACTTATAGCAGAATTCTTAAGTTTAATTAATTTTTTTTAAATTTCTTTTTTTTTTTTTTTTTTAATTTTTATTTATTTATGATAGTCACACAGAGAGAGAGAGAGAGAGAGAGAGAGGCAGAGACACAGGCAGAGGGAGAAGCAGGCCCCATGCACCGGGAGCCCGATGTGGGATTCGATCCCGGGTCTCCAGGATCGCGCCCTGGGCCAAAGGCAGGCGCCAAACCGCTGCGCCACCCAGGGATCCCCAATTTTTTTTAAATTTCAAGTTGATACTTCGATTTACCTGATCTTGAGACTATTCATTTTACCTAATTCTCCTTGAATAATGCAATTTACCTAACTAATGAAATTTGTCCTCAACCATTCGGCTTTTCTGTTTTATTTTTTTAATTTAAATTCAATTAGCCAACACATAGTACATTATTAATTTCAGATGTAGTGTTCAATAATTCATCAGTTGCATATAACACCCAGCACTCATCACTCACGTGCCCTCCTTAATGCCTGTCCCCCAGTTACTTCATCCCCCAATCCACCTCCCCTTCAGCAACCCTCAGTTTGTTTCCCAGAGTTAAGAGGCCTTCATGGTTTTTCTCCCTCTCTGATGACTTACCATTCAGTTTTCCCTCCCTTCCTTTAGGATCCTCTGCACTATTTCTTATATTCTACATATGAGTGAGACTATATAATTGTCTTTCTCTGATTGACTTATTTCACTTAGCATAATATTCTCCAGTTCCATCCAATGTAAATGGTAAGTATTCATCCTTTCTGATGGCTGAGTAATATTTGTATATATACACACAAATCACATTTTCTCTATCCATTCATCTGTCAAAGGACATCTCAGCTCCTTCCACACTGGCTATTGTAGACCTTGCTGCTATGAACATGCAGGCGCTCCTTGTTTCACTACATCTGTTTCTTTGGGGTAAATACCCAATAGTGCAATTACTGGGTCATAGGGTAGCTCTATTTTTAACTTCTTGAGGAACCTCCATACTGTTTTCCAAAATGGCTGTACTAGCTTGCATTCCCACCACAGTTGAAGAGGGTTCTCCTTTCTCCAAATCCCCAGCGACATTTGTTGTTTCCTGTCATGTTAATTTTAGACATTCTAACTGGTATAAAGTTGTATCTCATTATGGTTTTGATTTGTACTTCCCTGATGCCAAGTGATGTGGAGAATTTTTTCATGTGTCTGTTGGCCATGTGTATGTATTCTTTGGAGAACTGTCAGTTCATGTCTTCTGCCTATTTCTTAACAGATTATTTGTTTTTTTGGGTGTTGAGTTTAACAAGTTCTTTATAGATCTTAGATACTAGCCTTTTATCTGATATGTCATTTGCAAATATCTTCTCTCGTTTCATAGGTTGCCTTTTAATATTGTTGACTGCTTTCTTTGCTGTGCAGAAACTTTTTATCTTGATGAAGTCCTAATAGTTCATTTTTTGCCTTTGTTTCGCTTGCCTTTGGAGACATGTCTTGCAAGAAGTTGCTGTGGCCAAGATCAAAGATGTTGCTGCCTGTGTTCTCCTGTAGGAGTCTGATGGTTTCCTGTCTCACATTTAGGTCTTTCATCCATTTTGAGTTTATCTTTGTGTATGGTGTAAGAGAATGGTCCAGTTTCATTCTTCTACATGTGGCTGTCCAATTTTCCCAGCACCATTTGTTGAAGAGACTGTCCTTTTTCCATTGGATATTCTTTACTGCTTTGTTGAAGATTAGCTGACCATAGGGTTAAGGGTTCATTTCTGGGTTCTCTATTCTGTTTCATTGATCTATGTGTCTCTTTTTGTGCCAGTGCCATACTGTCTTGATGATCACAGCTTTGTAAGAGACCTTGAGGTCTGGAATTGTGATGCCACCAGTTTTCGTTTCCTTTTTCAACATTCCTCTGGCTATTTGGGGTCTTTTTTGATTCCATACAAATTTTAGGATTATTTGGTCCAGCTCTGTGGAAAAAGGTCATTAGTATTTTGATAGGGATTGCATTGAATGTGTAAATTGCTCTGGATAGCATAGACATTCTAAAAATATTTATTCTTCCAATCCTTGACATGGAATGTTTTTCCATCTCTTTGTGTCTTCCTCCATTTCTTTCATAAGTGTTCTGTAGTTTCTAGAGTACAGATCCTTTACCTCTTTGGTTAAGTTTATTCCAAGGTATCTTATGGGTTTTGGTGCAATTGTAAATGAGATCAATTCCTAGAAATTAAGTCTTGAGAACATCTTTTTTTTTTCCAGAGATCCCAGGAAAAAATAAACATAATTGACTTTAGTCTCAGAGACAATTTTTTTAATAAATTAATTTTTTATTGGTGTTCAATTTACCAACATACAGAATAACACCCAGTGCTCAACCCATCAAGTGCCCATAACCCATTCACCCCCACCTCCCACCCTCCACCGCTTCCATCACCCCTAGTTCGTTTCCCAGAGTTAGGAGTCTTTATGTTCTGTCTCCCTTTCTGATATTTCCCACACATTTCTTCTCCCTTCCCTTATATTCCCTTTCACTATTATTTATATTCCCCAAATGAATGAGAACATACACTGTTTGTCTATCTCCAATTGACTTACTTCACTCAGCATAATACCCTCCAGTTCCATCCACGATGAAGCAAATGGTGGGTATTTGTCATTTCTAATGGCTGAGTAATATTCCATTGTATACATAAACCACATCTTCTTTATCCATTAATCTTTCGATGGACACTGAGGCTCCTTCCACAGTTTGGCTATTGTGGACATTGCTGCTAGAAACATCGGGGTGAAGGTGTCCCGGTGTTTAATTCCATCTGAATCTTTGAGGTAAATCCCCAACAGTGCAATTGCTGGGTCGTGGGGCAGATCTATTTTTAACTCTTTGAGGAACCTCCACACAGTTTTCCAGAGTGGCTGCACCAGTTCACATTCCCACCAACAGTGTAAGAGGGTTCCCTTTTCTCCACATCCTCTCCAACATTTGTGGCTTCCTGCCTTGTTAATTTTCCCCATTCTCACTGGTGTGAGGTGGCATCTCATTGTGGTTTTGATTTGTATTTCCCTGATGGCAAGTGATGCAGAGCATTTTCTCATGTGCATGTTGGCCATGTCTATGTCTTCCTCTGTGAGATTTCTCTTCATGTCTTTTGCCCATTTCATGATTGGATTGTTTGTTTCTTTGCTGTTGAATTTAACAAGTTCTTTATAGATCTTGGAAACTAGCCCTTTATCTGATATGTCATTTGCAACTATCTTCTCCCATTCTGTAGGTTGTCTTTTAGTTTTGTTGACTGTATCCTTTGCTGTGCAAAAGCTTCTTATCTTGATGAAGTCCCAATAGTTCATTTTTGCTTTTGTTTCTTTTGCCTTTGTGGATGTATCTTGCAAGAAGTTACTGTGGCCAAGTTCAAAAAGGGTGTTGCCTGTGTTCTCCTCTAGGATTTTGATGGAGTCTTGTCTCACATTTAGATCTTTCATCCATTTTGAGTTTATCTTTCTGTATGGTGAAAGAGAGTGGTCTAGTTTCATTCTTCTGCATGCGGATGTCCAATTTTCCCAGCACCATTTATTGAAGAGACTGTCTTTCTTCCAATGGATAGTCTTTCCTCCTTATCAAATATTAGTTGACCATAAAGTTCAGGGTCCACTTCTGGGTTCTCTATTCTGTCCATTGATCTATGTGTCTGTTTTTTGTGCCAGTACCACACTGTCTTGATGACCACAGCTTTGTAGTACAACCTGAAATCTGGCATTGTGATGCCCCCAGATATGGTTTTCTTTTTTAAAATTCCCCTGGCTATTCGGGGTCTTTTCTGATTCCACACAAATCTTAAAATAATTTGTTCTAACTCTCTGAAGAAAGTCCATGGTATTTTGATAGGGATTGCATTAAACGTGTATATTGCTCTGGGTAACACTGACATTTCCACAATATTAATTCTGCCAATCCATGATCATGGAATATTTTTCCATCTCTTTGTGACTTCCTCAATTTCTTTCAGAAGTTTTCTATAGTTTTTAGGGTATAGATCCTTTACCTCTTTGGTTAGGTTTATCCTAGGTGTCTTATGCTTTTGGGTGCAATTGTAATGGGATTGACTCCTTAATTCTCTTTCTTCAGTCTCATTGTTAGTGTATAGACATGCCACTGACTTCTGGGCATTGATTTTGTATCCTGCCATGCTGTCAAATTGCTGTATGAGTTCTAGCAATCTTGGAGTGGAGGCTTTTGGGTTTTCTATGTAGAGTATCACGTCATTGGCGAAGAGAGAGAGTTTGACTTCTTCTTTGCCAATTTGAATGCCTTTAATGTCTTTTTGTTGTCTGATTGCTGAGGGTAGGACTTCCAGTACTATGTTGAATAGCAGTGGTGAGAGTGGACATCCCTGTCTTATTCCTGATCTTAGGGGAAAGGCTCCCAGTGCTTCCCCATTGAGAATGATATTTGCTGTGGGCTTTTCATAGATGGCTTTTAAGATGTTGAGGAATGTTCCCTCTATCCCTACACTCTGAAGACTTTTGATCAGGAATGGATGCTGTATTTTGTCAAATGCTTTCTCTGCATCTAATGAAAGGATCATATGGTTCTTGGTTTTTCTCTTGCTGATATGATGAATCACATTGATTGTTTTACGGGTGTTGAACCAGCCTTGTGTCCTGGGGATAAATCCTACTTGGTCTTGGTGAATAATTTTCTTAATGTATTGTTGGATCCTATTGGCTAGTATCTTGTTGAGAATTTTTGCATCCATGTTCATCAGGGATATTGGTCTCTAATTCTCCTTTTTGGTGGGGTCTTTGTCAGGTTTTGGAATTAAGGTGGTGCTGGCCTCATAGAACAAATTTGGAAGTACTCCATCTCTTTCTATCTTTCCAAACAGCTTGAGTAGAATAGGTATGGTTTCTTCTTTAAACGTTTGATAGAATTTCCCTGGGAAGCCATATAGCCCTGGACTTTTGTGTTGGGAGGTTTTTGATGACTGCTTCAATTTCCTCCCTGGTTATTGGCCTGTTCAGGTTTCTATTTCTTCCTGTTGCAGTTTTGGTAGTTTGTGGCTTTCCAGGAATGTGTCCATTTCTTCTAGATTGCCTAATTTATTGGCGTATAGCTGTTCATAATATGTTTTTAAAATCGTTTGTATTTCCTTGGTGTTGGTAGTGATCTCTCCTTTCTCATTCATGATTTTATTAATTTGAGTCTACTCTCTCTTCTTTTTAATAAGGCTGGCTAATGGTTTATCTATCTTATTAATTCTTTCAAAGAACCAACTCCTGGTTCTGTTGATCTGTTCCACAGTTCTTCTGGTCTCGATTTCGTTGAGTTCTGCTCGAATCTTTATTAACTCTCTTCTTCTGCTGGGTGTAGGATATATCTGCTGTTTTTTCTCTAGCTCCTTTATGTGTAAGGTTAGCTTCTGTATTTGAGTTCTTTCCAGTTTTTGAATGGATGCTTGTATTGCGATGTATTTCCCCCTTAGGACTGCTTTTGCTGCATCCCAAAGATTTTGAATGGTTGTATCTTCATTCTCATTAGTTTCCATGAATCTTTTTAATTCTTCCTTAATTTCCTGGTTGACCCTTTTATCTTTTAGCAGGATGGTCCTTAACCTCCACGTGTTTGAGGTCCTTCCAAACTTCTTGTTGTGATTTAGTTCTAATTTCAAGGCATTATGGTCTGAGAACGTGCAGGGGACGATCCCAATCTTTTGGTATCGGTTCAGACCCGATTTGTGACCCAATATGTGGTCTATTCTGGAGAAAGTTCCGTGTGCACTTGAGAAGAATGTGTATTCAGTTGAGTTTGGATGTAAAGTTCTGTAGATATCTGTGAAATCCATCTGGTCCAGCGTATCATTTAAAGCTCTCGTTTCTTTGGAGATGTTGTGCTAGAAGACCTATCGAGGGTAGAAAGAGCTACCAAGTATTGTGTATTGTACCAAGTACTGAAGTCACCAAGTATAAGTGTATTATTATATAAGTATTTCTTCACTTTGGTTATTAATTGGTTTAAATATTTGGCAGCTCCCACATTCGGGGCATATATATTGAGGATTGTTAAGCCCTCTTGTTGGATAGATCCTTTCAGTATGATATAGTGTCCCTCTTCATCTCTCACTACAGTCTTCGGGGTAAATTTTAGTTTATCTGATATAAGGATGGCTACCCCTGCTTTCTTTTGAGGACCATTTGAATGGCAAATGGTTCTCCAACTTTTATTTTCAGATTGTAGGTGTCCTTCTGTCTAAAATGAGTCTCTTGTAGACAGCAAATAGATGGGTCCTGCTTTTTTATCCAGTCAGACACCCTGCGCCTTTTGATGGGGTCATTAAACCTGTTCACGTTCAGAGTTACTATTGACAGATATGAGTTTAGTGTCATCATGATATCTATTCAGTCCTTGTTTTTGTGGAATGTTCCACTGAACTTCTTCTTAAAGGGGAATTTTAAGAGTCCCCCTTAAAATTTCTTGCAGAGCTGGTTTGGAGGTCACATATTCTTTCAGTTCCTGCCTGTCTTGGAAGCTCTTTATCTCTCCTTCCATTTTGAATGAGAGCCTTGCTGGATAAAGTATTCTTGGTTGCATATTCTTCTCATTTAGGACCCTGAATATATCCTGCCAGCCCTTTCTGGCCTGCCAGGTCTCTGTGGAGAGGTCTGCTGTTACCCTAATATTCCTCCCCATAAAAGTCAGGGATTTCTTGTCTCTTGCTGCTTTAAGGATCTCTTTATCTTTGGAATTTGCAAGCTTCACTATTAAATGTCGAGGTGTTGGACGGCTTTTATTGATTTTAGGGGGGAATCTCTCTATTTCCTGGATCTGAATGCCTGTTTCCCTTCCCAGATTAGGAAAGTTTTCATCTATGATTTGTTCAAATAGGTATTCTGGCCCTCTGTCCCTTTCGGCGCCCTTGGGAACCCCAATTAAAGGTAGGTTTTTCTTCCTCAGGCTGTCGTTTATTTCCCTTAATTTGTCTTAATGGTTTTTTAATTGTCTGTCTCTTTTTTCCTCAGTTTCCCTCTTTGCCATCAACTTGTCTTCTATGTCACTCACTCGTTCTTCCCCCTCGTTAACCCTCGTCATTAGGACTTCTATTTGGATTGCATCTCATTCGATTGATTTTTAATTTCTGCCTGATTGAATCTAAATTCTGCAGTCATGAAGTCTCTTGAGTCCTTTATGCTTTTTTCTAGAGCCACCAGTAGCTGTGTAATAGTGCTTCTGAATTGGCTTTCTGACATTGAATTGTAATCCAGATTTTGTAACTCTGTGGGAGAGAGGACTGTTTCTGATTCTTTCTTTTGAGGTGAGGTTTTCCTTCTAGTCATTTTGCTCAGTGCAGAGTGGCCTTGCAAGTTGTATTGGGAAAAGGAGAAAAAGAGAGGAGAGAAAGAAGGAAAGAAAAGAGAAAAAAAGAAAAAAGGAAGAACAAAAGGAAAAAAGAGAAGAAAAAGAGAAATAAAAAGAAAGGGGAAAAAAGGGTGGGGGAAGCAATCAGAAATAAAAAAAAAAAAAAAACACGGGGGAGTATCTTCTGCTTCTGTGTACTTTAAGTCCCTTGACTTCCCCTGGAACTTGTCCGTCTAGCTGGTCTTCTGGGGGAGGGGCCTGTTGTGCTGATTTTCAGGTGTTAGCAGTTGGGGGATCTGCTGTGCCCCTGCCTGGTGCAGGGCTCAGTGGGGGTTGTTTACCCCGTGAGGCCGCAGGAGGAACAGCCCCAGTGGCGGGGCAGCTCTGGAGCCCTGGATTCAGCCCCCGCAGTAACCACGGAGCTCTCCGTCTGCAGGGCCTGGAGGCTCCGGGCGGGGCCGCTGATCTGCTCAGCTGGGGCAGGAGCGTCCTTGCTGTCCTGGGCCCTCCCGGCCTCTGCCTGTCCCCGGGGGAGGCCGGATCCTGGGCTGTGTCCCGGCGCCCTGTGCTCCCGAGCCTGCGCTGGTGGATTCGCGCTCCCGCCCCGCAGCCCCCTCCGCGGAGCCGCCGCCCGAGCCCCTCCGAGCTGCTCCGGATCCCTTCGTGCGCGCTGCAGCCCTTAGGGAGCTCTGCGCACTCTCCCGGGGTGCAGGTGTCTGTTACTGTCCCGGGGAGCCCGAGGGCATCCCCGCCCTCCTGGGTCCTGCTCCAACTCCCTGCGAGCCCCTTTCCGCCCGGGAAGGTCGGTGCAGCTCCTGCTTCTCCGGGCCGGGGCTCTCCTGTCCTGGGGACACTCGCCCCGGCCTCAGCCCCGCTCCTCGCAGGGCCCCTCCCCCTTGGAGGCCTTTTGTTTCTTTATTTCTTTTTTCCTGTCTTTCTACCTTGACAGAATCGCGAACTCTTCTCACTATAGCATTCCAGGTGTTCTCTCTTTAAATCTCAGGCCGAAATCGTAGATTTTCAGGATGATTTGAAGGTTATCTGGGTAATTTGGTGGGGACAGGTGATTTGGGGACCCTACTCTTCCGCCTTCTTGGCCCTCCTATCTCTGAGAGACAATTTAATTCTCAATTTGCAATCTAAAAAGCCTACAAGAGAATAGGCAAGTACATAAATTTGTGAATCATACTTAAGACTATAAGGAGTCATCAGGCCAGTGTCTAAACTGGCCACCATAAAGAAATTCAAATTTAATACAACTCATTGCCCCAAAAAACTAAACCAAAACAAATATGCAGCTCAAACAAAACATATCTGTGGACTTCAAGTATTCTTTAGGCCACCAATATGCAATCACTGATCTGGTCCATACCCTCATTTTTAAAATTTTATTGAGATATAATTGTATTCACTTCAGGTGTACAACATAATGATTTGATGTATGTATATATATTTTGAAATGATCAATATAATAAGTTTAGTTAACATCCATCACCACAGGCATCTATTCTCCTAAACAACTTTCATATATACAGTATGGTTGGATACATCCCTATCTACTTAGTACAGATTGCTATAAATTGAAATCCTGGTGCTAAAGCTATCATTTTAGAATGCTTTAGATATATATTACCATTTCCAAAATGCTGGTACCACTTTATGTTTTCATGAATGGTATATGAGTGTGTTTATTGTGCTTTTGTTAATTATAATCTTAAACTTAGTTGCCAACAAAGACAAAAAATTTTCATATTATTAATTTAATATGTATTTATTTTATTATTATTTATTTTATTACTATTTAGTGCTGTGCTCCTGGCACCCAGAACAATGTCTGGCATAAAGCAAATAATTGATAAGATAAAAAAATGTATGTACGGGTTTATTAAATATATGCATATATATGTATATGTACACATGTTTATACACACACAGAGTATATGGATTGTCTGTTCCTGTTTTTATGCTTCTTTTTAGTAATGGGCATGTCAGAACTTTGGAGCACCAGCTGAGCACTTCTAGCTTCAGGAGAGGAAACAACTCACTCAAGTGGATTCATAAATAGCTGCCATTAACCTCTTTTTATATGTGTAGCTTTGTCTAAGTGGCCATGTCCTTTGGCTCTCAACATTGGTGTCCATTACCTTAGGAGTCCCATAATGAAAAAAAACTATGTTACCTTATTTAACTCACAGTATACCATTTATTCTTGCATAATCTTGGACAAATTAAATATTCCCTTGGAATTTCAGTCTTCCATCTGTAAAATTTTGAAAAATAACACTTGACCCATCTATGTTTCACTTATTGTGAAGTGAGAGTCTTGGAAAAGTATGAACTGCTTTGGAAATGTATTAACATCCCATTTTGCCTTAAAGGGTCATTAATTATCTCCTGTGCCTTGCTTTATTCAAGGACAATGACAGAGTTGGATACCTTCCCTTGTCTTCCAGATCATTGGGCAGGCAATAAGTGTTTTAAAAAATTATAACAATGTTAAATTGAGTTAACTGATGACATTTTGGCCTTTTATTTTAAACCTCCAGTACTTTGACTCAAGCTACTTCTAGGACTTAATTTTGTCACAAGCTAATCGATAAACTGTAGCCAGACATTGATATTCAGTCTGAATAGATAAGATATTTCAGTCTTTTTCTTCAACCTTCAGACATTATTTCCTGTGTGGCTATTTCCATATCCTAATATTTCAAAAATGAATTGATATAGAGGAACCAAAATGGTCTCAAAAAAAGTAGTACAATTCTGGGTGGTGGGGGAAAGTTGCAGATAAAATAATATATTGCTCAAGTATTTACTATGAACTTTTAAAAATCATGCTGTCACTTGTCATATCATCACACAACACTGGGACTTAATCTTATTTTCCTCTTGTGTATGTTTTTCTAAAATATTATGCTCTAAACTTTAAGAAATATTCAAATCTGAAACCATGAAAGAATAAGATGAAATAAGATGAAAACCTGAGCCAATTCCAAATATTCAAATATTCAAATCAAATCTGAAACCATGAAAGAATAAGATGAAATAAGATGAAAACCTGAGCCAATTCCAAACTGGTCGAGTTTGCCCACTCCTTATGTAATTGACCTTTTAGTTATTGAATTTTAGCCCATTTAGCTATTGAATTTTAGCCAGCTTCACAGTGAATTGCAATTAAAGTTAACAAATAGTCTTAAAACTAGAAAACATGGTAGTTTTGAAAGGTACATGCCAAGTAAATGAGGTTTCCAGATACCCAAAGCCCCCCTGTTGGGAACCTTTTCCAACATGTCTGTCTTCTGTGGTATAGGTCTTAGGTAGGAAAAGGATTTTTGTTCATGAAAGAAATGAACAAGCAAGATTTTTCTAAAAGTGAGTTACTCTGTTCTATTCATAAGCAGGCTCCACACTCAGGCAGACAAACACATTATCTTGTCATTTGTTCACCAGAAAGGATTGCTGTAATATCACTGAGCAGAACAGTAGGGACAATGCTACTAACAGCCAACATATGGCTGCTGCTGTAATGGCAACATCCTAAGACAGGATTATGGAAAAATGCCTTTTACTCTCCTTTCTTTTGCCTCTTCCTCCCCATTCAACTTTCCCATCCCTAGGTTCTTCTTGAAAACCTATCTAAAGAGAAAAAAATAGAAATACACAGTGTTCTAGTATTATATTTCTTTCAGTTTGGCTAACATCCTAACACCTCAAGCCATGGGCTGTTCAGAATGGATCAACTATGAAAGGTCAGTTCTGGCCAATACTGAAATGGGACTTATCCAACAACAATAGTAATGTGATCAAGTGCTATCTGGAAGAATTGAATATTTCTCAGGATCTATACTATACAGCAGTGTTTAGGGTCACTGTGTCATGAAAAGTGCTGTCTTTCCAATGAGAATAAAAGTCAAAGTATTTTTTTAGTTGCTAGCTTTCCTTCCCAGCCTTATGCACAATGACTGTTGATTAGTTTGTGAAATTATCAGAAACAGGTTTGATCTTGAGAGGTAGGAAGAGTCTAAGAAAAGAAATTAGAGAAAAGGTGGCTGACTCAGACAAGTCTTTGAAGAGGGAGGTGGGACAACTTGTCAGGGCAAACAAAAAATAACCAACTCTTCTCAACTGGCCAAGAGTACACACTGTCTTTATTCTTAGGGTGTTCAGAACCTCATGTCCAATTGAGAACATTCACTCAGAACTGCTCTAAATTATGTGTGGGAAGAAACACACATCCAAAGTCTTCAAGTAGTTTTAAGTTGTTTCAGATAGAGGAATACACATATGCACTTTGTTTGCATATCCCAGTTCTTTTTCATAAAAGCATATATAAGTTTGAGCTTTAAGAACAGGTAATTATTAATGTCCTTGCATCTTAGCCGAATTTTAAATTTATTTTGGGCAATTGATGGCAAGCTGTATTTATATAAAATTGTGTCTGTGGAATCCTTGGGGAATCTCAGAATACAGATAGCAACCTAAAGCACAAGTTGGCACACTTTTCCTATAAAAAGCTAGATGGTAAATATTTTAGACTTTGTGGGTTATATAGTCTCTGTTACAAGTATTTAACTCTTCTTTGTGGCACAAAAGCAAAAATGGCATGTAAGCAAATAAGCATGACTATATTTCAATAAAACTTAATTTGTGGTCCCCGGGGGACAAAAGAGAAAATCTCTATTTCTCAAATAGAGATGAGCCCTGAATATTTATGAATGATGTAACATCCTTTTGTACCAGATAAGTGGTTTTAGTCAATCTTTCCTAAATTGCACACTAGTTTTTTGCTCGTTAGTTTGCTATCATTTCCAGTGTGTGTGTGTGTGGGGGGGGAGATTATATTAATCTAAAAGCATAATATTAAAACTTTGTGGTTTCATTAGGAATGACTGATTGCAAGGCAATCCAAGAAAAAATAAATAATCAATCTTTTAATGGGGGGACGGGGATGCTATGTTTTTCTATAACTTTCAGCCTTGTAGATTACCAGGAATTCTTCAAAGCTTCAAATAAGATTGAGGTTCTCCCATACCAGATCTAGTTTATGAGCTTGCCCAGATTTTCTTGGCTCACCCAGCCATCTGGGCCTCAGTCACTTGCTGAATGGAGTCCTCAGTTGTTCCCGCCCTGGCCTATAGTCTAATGCTCTCTCACGGTTCCCCCAAGTGAGAACTAGGTGTCAACACCACCTTTAGTCAGCATACTATGTCAGAATCAATAGTGGATATAGACCAGTCAGACCAAACCCATGGTGGGTTCTGACTTTTCCCACAACTTCCAGATGCAGATGATGAGAGAGAGATCTTCCCATACAGACCAGATAACTTACCCTGGAGAGGTTGAACTTTGACCTTTGGGTATCTCAGTGAGGTAACAGAAAGTGACCAGGAGATAAACTCCTTTGTCTTCAAGTCCCTAACAGACTGTTCCAGGTACAGTGTGCATAAGAAGATGCCCTGTATGCCTGAGTAACTAGCTCTGTGTGTGTGTATGTGTGTGTGTGTGTGCATGTTGTGTGTCTGGGTGTGTGTTAAGCTGTGGCAAGCTCAGAAATTTATAATCTAGTATTTGTTTCTCTTTCTTCCCTGCTTCACTTCGCCTATTCCCTTATTCATGTTATTCTGAGATGTCATCTCCCAATTAAACCAAAGGCATTAGTGTTCATAAGACCTTAACTATATTTTCAATTTCTGCATCATGGGAAAATACATGTTGCTAAACTACATTAGATTCAGTTATGTTTTTAAATGCATTAGTGCTTCACCTAAGCTTATAGAAAATAATAACATGAATCATGAAATTGCTAATATCTGCATGTTCTCAGCCTATACAAATGGCAATTTCATTCAACCTAATAATATTTATACTGGAAATTATGGATTAAGAGTTTGGGAGAACTGACACTGAAAAGTTACCAAATCACTCTAAGTCCCAGATACCACATTTATATCATGGAGATGAAATCTAGGCTTGTTGTGAGAATTAAATCATACAATTCATTAGGTAATCGTTTAATAAAGATCAGCCATTTTTAATACAAAGTAAAATATTTATCGCATCTATAGATAATGACTGGTGTATATATGAACTTAAGGGCCATTTTCTCTAAATCTACTCTTGCACTCCCATGTCTTCAGGCCAGGCAACCTTGACCCTCAGGTTGGAAAGAATGAACACAAAATATATACTTAAAAGTCACAGGTAAACAAAATAATAAAAAACATAAGAAAAGAGCATATTTGTTAACAATTGTTTTTATGCCTCCACTTCTCAATCACTAATCTCAGTTCTACTGGTTGATGTTTTTATATATGAAGATTTAGGATCTCCACTAATTCTCTCAGTTTATTATATTATTAGATTTTTGCCAATCACTTCCAAAAATATAGATGACAAAATTTATTTGGCTTAAAAATGTTAAATTAGGCAATTCCAATTTTTCAGGGCTACTTTTCTTCAATTCTAGGCCAAATTTATTCTTACTTCTCTCTTTAACTGGAAATGGTAGAGCAATAGCTATCTACACCGCACATAGTTCAGGGCACCTGGGTGACTCAGTTGGTTGAGCAACCAACTCTTAATTTTGGCTGAGGTCATGATCTCAGGGTTGTGAGAAAGAGCTCTGAGTCAGGCTCTGTGCTCAGCATGGAGTCTCCTAAGATTCTTTCTCTCCCTCTCCCTCTGCTCCTCCCCCTGTTCTCTAAATAAATAAATAAATAAATAAATAAATAAATAAACAATAAAATCTTTTAAAAATATATTTATATAAAAAATGTGTATATATATATATATATGTATATAGTTCAATATGGTTTTACAAAGGCTCCTAAATATTATTTGATCCTCATAGCACACCTATGATGGCTTAGTCAAGGCTTCTTGTAGCAAATAAAAGAAACCCAGATCGAATATTAAGAAAAAAAAAATCATCATCATCATCATTATCATCATCACCATCATCATCACCATCATCATTATCTCATGAAACCCAAACGGCAACCAGTCTCAAAAATGGCTGGAACCAGGACCTGGGAAGGCCAGGAGGATCTGAGGGTCTCACTCTTCATCTCTGGCTCTGTTTCTCTCTGTACATCTGTTTCATTATGCCCAACTTGACGATCAAGACTCCCAGTTTATTCCTCCTCTGATCAAGTGACCAGCCCAGCTAAATTATAACTACTCAGTATCAATTCAAGTTCCCAGGAGAGTATACTCTGATCAGCCCAGTTGGAAAAGATATCCTTTCCTGATCCAATCATTTTTGGCTGGCAGGCTGGGGCTAGGTACTGAAAACATGGCTGCCATAGCCCACCTATGGGCAATGGGAAATTTCAGAGCAATTGGTTTGTAATAAGTTATGCAGATAACCCCAAAATGTATCCATTATGTCTGAGGCAAGTATAAGTGTATTGGATTTTTCAAAATTTATTTTAATTTTATTTTTATTGTTTTAAGAACACTTAGCATGAGATCTATTCTCTTAATAGATTTTTAAGTATATAATACAGTATTATCTATAGGCATTATGCTGTACAACAGATCTCTAGAACTTATTCATTTTATATAAGTGAAACTTTATACTTGTTAGCAACCCCCCATTTCATCTTTCCTCAGCCTCTGGCAACTATCACTCCACTCACTGCTCTATAAGTTTGAATATTTTAGGTACCTCATATAAGTGGAACCATTTGATATTTATCCTTCTGTTACTGGTATATTTAACCTTATATAATGCCCTGCGGTTTCATCCATATTATGACATATTGCAGGATTTTCTTTGTGTTTCTATTTTATAGATGAAAAATTAAAGTTCTGGAAGATTCACTGTCTAGGATTAAGTAGAAAAATCAGAATTTGACCCAAATATTTTCATTACAAATTCTATATTCCTTTCTGTTGTACTACACAACCAGTCTGAAAGCTGATATAGAAAGAATCATCATTAAAATTTTACAAAGAGGGCAGCCCAGGTGGCTCCATGGTTTAGTGCCACTTTCAGCCCAGGGCGTGATCCTAGAGACCTGGAATCGAGTCCCACGTCGGGCTCCCAGCCTGCTTCTCCCTCTGCCTGTGTCTCTGCCCCTCTCTCTCTTTTCTGTGTATTCTCATGAATAAATAAATAAAATCTCTAAAAAATAATAAAATAAAATTTTACAAAGAGCTTAACTGGAAAGGATAATGTATCAATATACTAGTGTTGATTAATATGAGTAATCAACTTAAGTTTTTTATTATCTCTCCAAGTTTTTATTAGAATTCCAGTTAGTTAATATACAGAGTAATATTAGTTTTAGGTATAGAATTGAGTGGTTCATCACTTAAATACAACACCCAGCGCACATCACAAGCCCTCCTTAATACTCATCAACTATTTGACCCATTCTCCCCCCAAACTCCCCTCCAGCAATCCTCAGTTTGTTCTATATAGTTAAGAGTCTGTTTTATGGTTTACCTCTCTTTTTTCCCTTATGTTCATCTGTTACATTTCTTAAAATCTACCTATGAGTAAAATCATATGGTATTTTTCTTTCTCTGATTGACTTATTTCACGTAGCATAATACTCTTTAGCTCCATTCATGTCATTGCAAATGGCAAGATTTCATTCTTTTTGATGGCTGAGTACTATTCGAATATATATATATATGTGTATATATATATATATATAACCTCTTCGAATATATATATATATATATAACCTCTTCTTTACCCATTCATCCCATTCATCAATCAATGGACATTTAGGCTCTTTCCGTAATTTGACTATTGTTGATAATGCTGATATAAACATTGGGGTGCATGTATCCCTTTGAATCAGTATTTTTGTATCCTTTGGGTAAATATCTATAGTGCAATTGCTGGATTGCGTAGTTCTATTTTAAACTTTTTGAGGAACCTCCACACTGTTTTCCAGAGTGGCTGCACCAGTTTGCATTTCCACCAACAGTGTAAGGGGGCTCCTCTTTCTCTACATAATCGTTACCACTTGTTTTTTCCTGTGTTGTTCATTTTAGCCATTTTGATGGGTGCTAAGTGATTTCTCATTGTAGTTTTGATTGGATTTCCCTGATGATGAGTGATGAGTACTTTTCATGTGTCGATTAGCCATCTGTATGTATCAGTTTAAGTTCTTTAAGAGAGCCTAGATTTGAAACCTAAAGAAATACACCGTAATTGGTTCTCTAAGTTTGGATGATAGAATAGAGCAGATATATCCAATGAAACTTGATGAAGGGGAGATAGAAAGAGAGGAAGGCAAGAGTAATAAAAAGAGACAGTTATTTAAAAAAAGAAAAGTAAGACAAGTCGTCATATATTTATCATTGAATGGAACTTAGTCCAAGAAAGTACTAGTATCTATGGGTAACAATAGCAGTTTGTGTCTCTTTCAAATGTAAAATCCCATGTTTAGGTAATGATGAGAGTCTACTTTATGTGTCTAAGGCATAACACCTGATTTCCATTAAATGCATTGCCCAACTCCCTTAAGCATATGCTGGGCAAAGTCCTGGGCAAAGCCTGGGCAAGGCCATTTGTGGATGAATGCTTATTTTCATAGTTAACATAGATCATACCTACCTGCCTTCAAACATTAGGATAAGAGTTCTCTACAAAAATATCAAGGGGTTTTAAGGTATAATGCCAAACATATGGGTATCTGGATATATTCAGCTGATTCTTTTAAATTTTGGGCCTTCAAATTTTAGAAAATATTACTAACACAATCTCAAGGAAGTGCCCTGATACATTTTTTTAAATATGGAATATTGTTTGAAACATGTGAGCAACAGCCTAAGACTTGATAAATAGGATTTTGGCTGTCAGTGCTTTGCATGTCAAAACAGTACTTTACTAAATTGTACCTTAGCAATTTGTATACTTACATAGAATATATTCATTACTATCTAAAGATTAATTGATCCTTTAAAATCAGTGTGTTGTGTAAATACATGTTGATCTTCTAAAGAGGCAAATATATATATACAATATATATGCATACGTGCATCCACATACACACATGAGTTAGCCAAACTCCCTTGACTATTCAGTGCTAGAACAAGATAACAGTCCTACATCTTTGGCAGATGTCATCATAATCATGAGTTTGGGGTGCCCTCAAGTAATGAGGAAAGGTCATTGTTACCCCAAAGTGGGGAAAGAATGCTGAGTGAGCCTTCTGTTCTCATTTAGGAAGTCCTGAGGTTGAATCATACAAGAGAGTGACTGGAAGACTCTCTAAACTGCTGGAATGAAATATCACAGAGGCACAGATTATGAAAGCAAATTGCTGTTTAAAGGCTTGTACTGTAAGACTTGCTAAAATAATACAACTGAGCAAAAATAAATGCTTCCTGGTACTACTGAGCATGTTTGAAATCAGTACATAAGAATTAGTGATGATATTAGAAATGAGAGTATTAGTTTGAGAACCAGAAAAAACTTCTTTTAGATAAAAAAGACTTGGTTTTTAAAAATGGAGCTATCAATGTATGATGTGGTATGGCATAGTTATTGTTTAATTTATAAGTTGAAGAATTAATCATCTTATGTTTGCCTAGCCAGCATATAGTTGTTTTTATAATTAAATTTGCTTCCAACATAATAAGGTGAATACAGGCCTAATGTTATACAGCTGATTTTACTAGCAGTTCTATGTAGAAACTGCTTTTAGGATTTCCTCCTAATTATAAAAATAGATGGGACTGTACACACAGACAACACAATGTGAATTATGAGTAAAAAAGTACAATATAAAGGAATGTTTCCATTTAAATTGTTATGCCTTTTAGATACTCAAAAGCAATAGAAGACCCTTGACTTCATTTCTATTTCAAAGCACAATTACCACTTAACATCTGTTTTGCTGGGCAGCTAGAACTGTCTTGCTGACTGCATGACTTTGGATGAATGTTTAAAAGACCATCCAGTGATGTGCAATTTCATTTGAGACAGGTACTATCATGTTAGTTTGAGGCAATTATGAATAGTCTTTCCTAAATATTTCTAATGCCATTTGATAGGTGTCATTGACTTTTATGAAAACTACTGAGCCACTTCCTTTTTTGATTGTGTTTGGAATTACTACAGATCTCTTTCCTGGCCTCTGGCAGAGGCTTGTGATGTAAATAAATTCATATGGCTGGCTGGAAAGGAAGAAGGTGTGTATTACTAGACCCAGTACATCAAAGAGGTGTTCATGGTTTCAACAAAAATTAAGAACAGGAGTGCCTTTGAGAGATACCTCAGAGATATTTTTGCAGATCATGGCCTGCCTTGAAGAATGCTTTCTCTCTCAGTTAATACTGCTCCTTCCTGTCTCCATCTCCACCCCCATTCCAAGAATGTAGTAAACCAGTGTTAACTATGGAAATAGTTATGAGAGTTTGAATAACCAGGAAAGGAAATTTGGGTAAAGGGCATGATGATATATTCACATCACAACAAAATCCTAACAAATATCTCTCTATCTCTCCATCTAGAAGCCTTTAGTTACAACTTCTAAATTCTCTCAAATGGATGACTTTATGCCTTAAAACCTCACCTTTGATAGTTTCCTTAACTATAAGATATAACGGATTTTTAGAACACGTTGCTCAATATCTTGCAAAACTGATACAGTGCATAGTCTGATTCAAGTCTCTGTGCCTAACTTAAGGTTTTTTGTTTTTAGAAGCAGTTATTAATTCTCAAAATTCTATTATTACAGAAATACTTAACACAAATGATGAAAACTTCCTAATCCTCCCCCAGGAGAACCACTCTCAACATACACTACATTCACTATTTTCCACCCAAAATATTTTTCCTATACTTATACAAGGATATATCATTACATTATCTTCCTACAAAAGTATTCTTTGACCAAGATTTTTACCAAAAATCTAGAAGCACAAGATTATTTTTACCCTTTTTCCTTTTCAATTTTCAAGCAGAAGACAAGGTCCACATTCTTTCTCTTGTGCTTTTTTTTCTTTATCTGATTCCTTTGTTTGATGGAGCAGAGTGTTTGGTGATGGAATTCATAGAAATCTCTTGGCATTCTCCAAAAATGCCATTCAATTTTAAACTATAGCATTCACCACTGGCATTTCTTTTTTCATTTAGGAGATTTTAATGAACATTCTAACAAAGTTTGCCGTAAAGAAAATTGTTCATAAGTGAATCAAGCCCTCTTGTGATTTTCATTTAAAATTAAACATGCACAGCAAAAGATTAAAATTTTATGAAACTTTTAAAATTATGTTTAAAGGAAAAAGATTGACTTTGTGATTAATAAAATTGAATAATGCTCAATATAACATTAAAAAAATATATATTGACTAGTTTAGTACTAATATGATGTTTAAGTAAGAAATGCTATTGCAGTTCTCTACCTAATAATGCTTCCAAAAGCATGCCATAGATAAATATTTTAAATTTAGAATTTATCACCAAAAGGAGAAAGCTGGACTAGAGGACTGGAGCTCTAGTATCTATCTCTGGTTCCTGCTAGCAGCTATTTACATTTATATGAAAAAGTAATTTAGGTGCCAAGACTTTGATTTCCTCATCTGTAAAATCAGAGTATAGATTCAATTTTTTTTAAAGATTACAGACAGTCTGTTACAGAGTTTGGTGAAAGCTGTTAGAGCAGACTAGTTATATAACAATGAAATTTCCCAGATTTAGAGGCTTAACACGAGAAGTTTATTTACTGGTCATTACACGACCAAGTTCCATAAGCACATTACAGGTAGCTTTCTTCCATGTGTCAATTGGGGAACTGAGATTTCCTCCATCTTGTGTCTCTATTGTTTCCTAAGCTTTGGATCTCTCTACACCTGACCCACAAAAGAGTAAAGAAGCAGTGGGCAGCCTGGGTGGCTCAGTGGTTTAGCGCTGCCTTCAGCCCAGGGCCTGATCCTGGAGACCTGGGATCAAGTCCCACATCAGGCTCCCTGCATGGAGCCTGCTTCTCCCTCTCCCTGTGTCTCTGCCTCTCTCTCTCTCTCTCTCTCTCTCTCTCTCTCTCTCTCTCTGTGTGTGTGTGTGTGTCTCTCATGAATAAATAAATAAAATCTTTTAAAAAAGAGTAAAGAAGCAGCAAGAAAAGTACGCCCATTTCTTAAACTCCTTTGCCTAGAAATGACACCCGATTTTCATTATTTGTATTCTACTGGCCAGATCACATGATCCTATTTAGCATTAAGAGGGACTAGGAAATGTAGTCCCTGGCTGGGTTGCCACTTTGCAGTGATAACTACATTTTGGAAGGTGGAACACAAGTTTTGGTAGACAACCTCACAAACACCATCCGAATTATATAAAAATCTTGGGAAAATTCATTAAGTGTCAAAATATTCAAATGGCCCCTATATTCAAGCAACGCTCCATGCTACAGTTGATGGAAGGATTCATTTTCCCAAAAAAATGAAAGTTCCATAAATATACTATTAAAGTCATGGCTTGAAATGCCATACCATAGAATCCTAGCGGCATCCTGTGCTCTGCAGCACTTTATCCACTCAAAGTAATTCTATCATCTCCAGCAGTAAAGCATCTTGAGTGCATTTCCATCTCAAGCCTGAATCCATTTCTACAAGCCTTCTCCCTTCTTCTATCAATGACGTCTAATAAATTTCTCTCGTAGGGCAGCCTGGGTGGTTCAGTGGTTTAGCGCCACCTTCAGCCCAGGGTGTGATACTGGAGACCCGAGATTGAGTCCCACATCCGGCTCCCTACGTGGAGCCTGCTTCTCCCTCTGCCTGTGTCTCTGCCTCTCATTCTCTCTCTCTCTATTTTATTTATTTATATAAATAAAATAAAATCTTAAAAATAATAATAAAATAAAATTAATAAATTTCTTTCGTGAAAGCTGGCTACATAATGTGGGAGTCCCAGTGCAAACAAAACAAATATGCACAAACACACAGAGCCTTTGTTCAAAAACCTGGGTAGGGGTGAGGAATGCCATTAAATAAACTAAAATATAAAGTTTTGTCATTTTCCCAATGATCCCTCTTTACTTATCATGTTGTTTTATATTTGCTACTTAATGTCATCCTAAGTAAAGGAAAATTAACATTTTAAATTACTAGCTTGAATGTTACCATCCATATTTATACTACACAGTGCCAGTTCTAAATGGAAATATTTGAGTATTTAATTGACGTGGAGAAACACCAGAAATATTCAGTTTGTATTTAGTGGTTAATCCCCACAGGCCCTCTGAACTGACTAGAAGAGACCAACACAAGTCAGACACAATGCAGGAAGTAGGAAGAGCATGCCCACAAATGAAAAGCAATCAAAGGAGCACTCGAGGCCACAAGAAAACTTGTGGGGGGAGAGAGAAGACCTTCCCAGAGCACTCCCACCCTATACCCTCAGACCCTGAATATCTGGCCTTGGGAAGTAGAGTATGTGCAATTGCTTTATCAGGTTCCAGCAGGGGTTCCCCCTCCCAAGAGCTACCCTAGAAAAAGTCAGTCAACCATTACCCCCTTCCCACTGGCCCAACTCTGGGCAGATGAATGACCCCAAGGATCTTAAAAACTCTGCACCAGGGGGATCCCTGGGTGGCGCAGCGGTTTGGCACCTGCCTTTGGCCCAGGGCACGATCCTGGAGACCCGGGATCGAATCCCACATCAGGCTCCCGGTGCATGGAGCCTGCTTCTCCCTCTGCCTGTGTCTCTGCCTCTCTCTCTCTCTCTCTCTCTGTGACTATCATAAATAAATAAAAAATTAAAAAAAAAAAACTCTGCACCAGGAATAGCTCAGTTCATGAATCAGAGTGGGCAGGAGGCTGTACTCTGCTGTGCCATTTAATGCTCCATATTATTGACATTAGGACAGCTGCCACTAGGCCCCACTCCCAAACATGGCCTGACTCCAACTAGCTCACTTTTATGCCCATGCTCTGTTGTTCCATGAGACCTCACTTACAAAACACAAATTTGATGTGATGTGATGAGCACTGGGTGTTAATGCAATCAATGAATTATTGAAAACTACATCTCAAACTAATGATGTACTATATATTGGCTAATTGAATTTAAATTTTAAAAATCTTTTCAGTAACTAAAAAAAAAATCCACAAATTCTGAGGTAGAATTATCAAGAATTTCAGACTACATTTGGCAAACATGGGGTTCTATGTGTACAGGGACCTGTGCCATTGCACGCGCTGCATACCCATGAAGCCAGGCCCAAACTTACTTCAAATAAATGAATTTTCAGGAACAATGTGTCTTTCCTCCAACTGTGATCCAAATAAATCCCAGGGCTTCAAGTGACTTAACCTTGCCAAGGTGTCTCACTCAAAGAAACACAATCCAGTAAAGTAGCTAAGTGTAATTAAAATAATTCTACTCTTTGCTTGCATTATGCAAAGACCAATAAAGAGAATCTAATTCATAACACAGAGTTATAATTTTTAAACTCCTTGTTTCTGTTCTCTGGTCCTCCCTTATGGAAGCTGCTCTAGAATCTTTTATCCTTTGCTTCTCATTTGGCATTTTATAGCAAAACATGTCCTCCCTGATAAAAAGCCCATAAGGAGGGGCACCTGGGTGGTTCAGTTGGTTAAGTGTCTGCCTTCGGCTCAGGTCCTGATCCTGGGGTCCTGGGATCAAGCCCCATGAAGCCTGCTTCTCCTTCTCCCTCTGTCATTCCCCCTGCTTGCATTCTCTTGCTCTCTCTCTCTCTCTCTCTCTCTCACACACACACACAAATAAATAAATAAAATCTGTTTTAAAAAGTCCATAAAAGTTTTTGCTCTCCCCTTCGCCACCCCCACTCCTAGTTCTTAGGTAAATCAACTCAACCTCTTGGATTTCTCTTTAATTTTTTTCTCTCCTCTGCCCATTACTAATGTTCTCTACCCCAAAGGAGACCCCAGAATCTGATGGAGAGGGCAAGAATCTTTCCCTCTGATGAAAGTGAAAGGAGGGAACAGATGTAAATATACATTTAGCAATGTTTTGTGTCCAGATTACACATTAATAATATTATTCCTCTTATAAATCAAGGGTCTACTCAGTCATATTGATTTGATTTTTCCCCTAGAATAGCTCTTGATGCTGTAGCAATTTAGTTTAAAGTAAAGTGGCTCTCCTTCTGTGGTAGAGAAGCAAAACACACAAGCACCTGCTCCCCTTGGGACACTGAATGAGTCACTTAATCTCAGCCTTCCGTTTTCTCTGTAGAGTACCTAAACTATGATTTGGGGCAATCCAACACTCTGAGAATTGGACTCTTTCTCAGCTCTGTGAATTAATTATGTATTATGTATTAATTAGATTATTAATCTAATAGATTAATATTAGATTATGTATTAATCAATAATATTAGCTGGATTATGTATTAATCAATAATATTAGCTAGATTATGTATTAATCAATAATATTAGCTAGATCTTAAGAAAACATTTGTCAAGGAAAAGAGGGTGGCCCGCACTGAAAACGCTTACTTGGAAGAGATGTTGGGGTATTCATAGCTGATCAAGGTTTTCTGAATGTAGGTAAAATATCTCTAAGCAACCCTTCTTCCTATTTTCCAATGATATATTTATGATTATTAATTTGACCCCCAAATACATTGATTCCAGGAAGAAGGAAGTAGTCCCCAAGGATGTAATACACAAAAGTTATGGTAATTGAGGATGGAAGTGTTCCATTATAAATTAAAATTTTGGAATTCTGGACTATATATCAGCCTTTTTTGGATTAAGGTAGTATGAATCTGTTACTATAATCCTGATCATTTTAGAGTATATGAAATTGAACAGAGTATTAACTTGTCGGACTAAGAACACAATGTGAAATGTAATGACCCATTGGTCAACATTTCTATCTGAATGTCAATATCTCAGCAATATGTGAAATTAAAAACTAGCCACCAGGTTGTTCGTAAAAATTAAAGAAATTGGGTATGTGAAAATCTCGGACACAAAGTTTGACTTATAAAGTTTCTTAAAGATTTTTGTATAAATACATTTTTCTATTTATCCCTTTATTATCATTAAAATTACAAGTATCATTTGTGTTCAATTTGTGTTTCTAAAGGAAGGAGAACAAAATATTCCATGTGTTGTGCTCTAATGAGTGAGGGGAAATATTGTCTAAAGTTTTGATTTTGTTAAAAGAAAAATTACAGAGTTTCTGCTAGTTTTTTTCCCTCTACTGTTAAATTTTAGACATATATGGTAGAAAGCCTTTTAGATTAGCAGAGCTTCTTAAAAGTTTTATGCTGTGAAATGAGAGCCACAGACAGTAGAAAGTCCTTTCTGTTAAAACATGCTCAACTACATGTCTAGTTTAGAGTAGCAGGCTGAAAACTAAATCGTATTGCCTAAAAAACTAATAGGAATTTGGGGGCTGGAGGCTAGCAGATAGAACCAGAGACAAAAAGATGAAGGCAACCAAAACTTAAGGAGGTCATAGGTAAAGCAAAAATTATGTGAAGATAGGAAATTGGTAATGAATGTTAGAACAATGATAAATTCTATTTCTTGTTTTGTCTCTATAGTTTTACCATGTAATCACTCTATTACTGTCTAGTTTCTGCTGCTATCACAAATTACCATAGACGGTGTGGCTTAAATAACAAACATTTATTTCTTATGGTTCTGGAGGCTGGAAGTCCAAGATCAGGATGCCAGTATGACTGGGTTCTTGGTGAGGCCCCTCTTCCTGGTTATGTCCGTACGTGGCCTATCCTCAGTGTGCACTGCAAAGAGAAAGCAAACTCTTTTTTGTCTCTTCTTTAAAGGGCACAAATCCTATCATGAGAGCGCTCTTCTCATGACCTCATTACCTCATAAAGGACCTATCTCTAAATACCACAATACCAGGGATTAAGGTTTCAAAATGTGAATTTGGGTAGGATACAAACACTCAGTCTGCAGCAAATACCCTCAAAGTAAAACTCTGCCACATGCTCAGCCTTGTTTTATTGGCAGTTTGGGGAACCGAAATAAGCAAGGCAGTGTCCAGAATGGGGCAAAGTGATATGAAGAAGAGAGAAGCAGTCACATAAAGTAAGATTCACAGTAGAGACTAGGAATAATAAGAAATAAGAACCCCTGGAATCCTTAGAGGTTGGGGAGATAAGGAATGTAGTTGAGGATGGTGGTTACCCAGTTGGCACTGAGGCTGGACTGGTGACCTCAGTAATCTGGGAGGATTGGAAATATTTAGGCTGTTGATATTTGGATCACACTTGTGGGGCTCAGCACCCCCAAAATGTACAGTGTCCTTGTTGCCTAATGATGATGATGGTAATAACAAAGGTTGCAGCCACCAACCTAGCTGTGTTACCCTCCCTCTGGGCACCTTGGTTCTAAAACCACAAATCACAACCTACACACACTTATCTATGAAACTGAGACAGATCCTCTTGGCCTCTTCAAATAAATGCATACTTTCTAATCATCTTTCCAATATGTACAACTGTAAAAATTATTCATACTGCTTTATTTTCCGAGAATTTACCTGTACAGACACACTTCTGTGTTGCATAACAGCACTCTGTAGGGTTTATGTATGTTGAATTTTTAAGAAAATTTTTGTCAATATGTTCCTTCTCTCAAACTTCTTACCCTGCACACATCTCCTTTCTTCTGTTATTTTTTTATTTTAACTCTAGTATAATTAATATTGTGTTATGTGAGTTTCAGGTGTACAATATAGTGATTTAACAATTGTGTATGTTACTCAGTACTCATCATAAGTATACTGTTAATCCCAGTCACCTATTTCATCATTCCCCTCTCACATCCCCTCTGATAACCATCAGTTTGTTCTCTGTGCTTAAGAGTCTGTTTTTTGATGAGAGACTCCTAACTCTGGGAAACGAACTAGGGGTGGTAGAAAGGGAGGTGTGGGGGGGTGACTGGGTGACAGGCACTGAGAAGGGCCCTTGATGGGATGAGCACTGGGTGTTATTCTATATGTTGGCAAATTGAACACCAATAAAAAATAAATTTATTTTAAAAAAGAGTCTGTTTTTTGGTTTGTCTCTTTTCTTCTTTGTTTCTTAAATTCCACTTGTGAGTGAAATCATCTGGTATTTGTATTTCTCTGACTGATTTATTTTACTTAGCTTATACCCTCTAGGTCTGTCCACATTATTGCAAATGGCAAGATTTAATTCTTTTTTATGGCTGAGTAATATTCCAGTGTGTGTGAGTGTGTGTGTGTGTGTAACTTCTTTATCCATTCATCTATTGATGGACACTTGGGTTGATTCTATAACTTAGCTATTATAAATATTCCTGCAATAAACGTAGGGGTGCAGATATCTTTTCAAATTAGAAAACATCTCCCTTTTTAACTCGCATCTACAAATGTTGCTTTAACTGTGACAATGCCCATTTTATTATGAGTGTTACCAAAACTGAAGAGTCCCATGTACCTAACTTACCTCCTTTCTCTTGCCTAAGCCTCTAGGTTTATAACCTCTTCTTTATTTTTATCATATTAAATTATTGTCAAGGCCTCTGTCTTTCCATCTCAGTTGAATACTTTCTCAATATCCAATACATTCTTCTTTTACCTTGCGTGATTCTAGATGTGTAGACTACAGCTCAGGTGAAAACCCAATTCTCATAAATGAAAACAAAAAGCACTGTCACTGTTCTCCTCTGAATGACATGGAAATCCTTCCATTTGGCATTTGAGGGTAGCTGCCTTTTTTGTGTGTTTTTTGTTTGTTTGTTTTTGTTTTTGTTTTTTTGTGTTTTGTTTTGTTTTGTTTTGTTTTGTTTTGTTTTGTTTGAGGGGATGAAGAGCAGGAAAGCTCAGTTTTTAAAGAGGGACAATGCTGGGTGAAAGGGAAACTCTTACGATTAAAAAAAAAAAGAATTGCTCATGTCATGTAGTAAAAAAAAAAATATCCTTAAAGACAATATATGCCTACAGCTTCAAAACACATCTTGGAAAAGAGTAGAAATTTTTGGTATTCCAATTCTCAACTCTGACATTTAAATTGCTTCCTTAAAAAAAAAAAACCCACTTGATGAAAAGACAAAGGGCTATTGTTGCTAATTGGCCAAAGAAATGAGTTAGAATATAAAACATGGAATTACTATATAACTATATAACTATATATATATATATATATATATATGATAAGACCATTATTTTTAAGTTTCTTTTTATCTTCATCCTTATATGTCCTAAATTTGTCTCTAAATAAAGATCTTTGTCTGCACTAAATACCTACCTTAACTTAGCCTTAGCAGGTTCCTCTGAAAATTTAGTCATGTGAGATTACTAAAGTGCATTTATTACCAACTTAAAGCAAACAATTAATAAGCAAATGTCTACCTGCCTGTCCTCAGCTGAAATGCTTGCATACACATTCACATACATGCTCACACAGAGACACACACAATCCTTTTCATCATACTCTCTGCTCCCTCTCCTTAAGTTTGCTCCGTTATGATACCCAACAGGAAGTAAGAATAGTGCGTGATAAGTTAGAAGCAAAATTATTTAACAAATTATACTGTCTGGCTCTTTGTACTTTAGGCTTTGCTAAACTAATTGTACAAATTAATAACAACTTTGCATTGTCTTCACAAAATGGAGTTATAAGGTACAAATATGTATTACAATCCTCACCAAAATAACACATCCTAAATGAAAACATGACCTCACACAAGCACATATAAATATACCTTCTGGGATTCACAACACGACACTGGATATATGCTTATTGCTTTCTTTTTTGTTAACATTATCATATTGTATGAGATATTGTTGTATTGTAGTTACTTATTTAAATGTGTTTTTTCCCCTCAGACAAGCCTCAGAAGCAGAACCACCTACATAATTCATAGACCCAATGAAAATGAAAATGCAGAGCCCCTTGTTAAAAATCTTTAAAAATTTCAGGACAGGGACACCTGAGCTTTAAGCCAAGCATTGGGCCTTCTGAGAATGCGACCCTGTACCACTATAAAGGTTGCATACCTATGAAGCCAGTTTTGCTCCAATAATCTATCTTATTATATTTGTAACACCCAAGCTTATTGCAGTGTCTGAGAGCAAGCACTCAGTAAATGAATGTTGGAAGACAAATCAATAAGCAGCAAGCCCCCAGAATTATATATTATTCTATAATAAAGAAAAGTAGAACTCATTTGCAATAAAAAATTAAAAATTTGCTCCTGTTGTACACTTATTATACCTGGAATTTCTAGTAGATGAAATTAGAGATTAATTAATCAGTTAAAAAGTACTGGCTACCTCATATATACAGACCTCTTTTCTACCTATTTCAGAGACTTTTAAAAAGTTAAAAGCCATAAAGAAATATGTAAATGTATGCCAATACCCAAGAGACTGGATTCTGATATTTTATTAGGAAATTAGGAGGCTGAGAGCAAGGATGTACTTCTTTCCACACTTGATTCTCTTCTCACCACCACAACTTCCCATTCAGGCCTCCTCTATATGTACACTTTGCAGTACAACATTGCAACTTCATTCTTGCCCTTTTTATTCCTCTATGTTCCATACTCTAAACTTAGTGGTTCCTCTCATTCCAGAAAACTTAAATCTTCAGCTGGAATTTTTTTTTAAATTTTTTATTTATTTATGATAGGCACACAGTGAGAGAGAGAGGGGCAGAGACACAGGCAGAGGGAGAAGCAGGCTCCATGCACCAGGAGTCCGACGTGGGATTCGATCCCAGGTCTCCAGGATCACGCCCTGGGCCAAAGGTAGGCACTAAACCGCTGCGCCACCCAGGGATCCCGAATTTTTTTTTGTCTGTTTATGTACACATGACTTAAGATTTGCAAGTCTAACCTATTTGATGTACCAGTTGAAATTCTTCTATTACAATAACATTGTCCAACATTGTTCACTTGAAACAGTTGCCTCTCAGCAGACAGATGACTCAAGTAGAGACCTTCAGCCCAGAGGCCCATCAAAACCACCACCTGGATGAAGGAACAAGCTTACAAAAATAAGAACCATCTGCCTTCCGTCCTTCAGAATCTTCTAGATCATAATCTACACAGAACTTTCTAGGCTCTTTCAGAATGACCATTATTTTTCTTTTAATATATCCCTATTCTGAGTTTTTTACTTTGGGCCAAGACCTAAGCTAGCACTGGATAAATTTAAATATAATAAGAAAAGCTGTTCTCATAACATTTATGACCTGATGGAAAAGAAAAACTACCAGAAAAATCATAGCAAATCATCTTATTCTAAAATTTCCAGTCCAGATTTGCTGACTCTTAAGAGTATTCTGGGTTTGGAGAAGTACCCATATCAGGTGCTTCCATAGACTTGAGCACCAGTCTTGATGTCATCTTATCACTTGCCTAGATTAGATCCTGATCAAGTTCCAAATCTCCAGCCCATACTGGATGACTCCAAGGACAGGGACTGTGATATCGGAGTTGTTGCAATATAAATGGAT
This sequence comes from Canis lupus familiaris, assembly GCF_011100685.1. Classification (NCBI taxonomy): domain Eukaryota; kingdom Metazoa; phylum Chordata; class Mammalia; order Carnivora; family Canidae; genus Canis; species Canis lupus. The sequence goes on along the minus strand of NC_049225.1, from coordinate 62,952,856 downwards.
AGCCTGCCACAGCAATCTTCTTGAGTGATATATTCTTGGTCAAGTTTGTGTGAAACAGGCAGGAAGAATAACAGACCAACCACATACAGCTGAATTTGGAAGAAATGCTATTAGAGCCAGAATTTCAAAGACCCGGAAGAAATTTCACAAGGACCTCAGCGAGTAGAATTTGTAAAGACAGCAACCCTCAACTCTGTATTTGTGCCACAGATTTTCACCTGTCTAGAGCAAATATTCAGGCATTGCTCTCTTGACTTCTTTCTCTACTCCTGTGGAGCCCTCTTTTTTATGCCCCATATCAGCCTTCTTTAACATTCTTTTCATTGATTCTCACCCTAAGCAAATTGATGGGTAAATCCCTAAAGGGATTTGAAGCATCTCTGCCTTCATAGAAAAGGGCCTGAACAACTTTTATTTATTATTAGATAAAATCAATTGTCTATGTTTTCTTTTGGTATTTTTGGCATGTGAAAGATTGCTGACAAAGCCAACTTCAAAATTATATAGTTAATGAAACTAGACCAAATGTACTAAAATGTTGGGCCAGAACAACTTTGACATTTATCGAATATTTCAATAACCACACATGTGGCTTCAGTAAGGCTTCTAGCATGCAAATAAAGTGGTTTGTTTGTTTTTATTATTTTGGACAGTTTTCAGATTCAGATCTTCTGATCTATCTTGTTTATTCCTGCTGAGATGTTGATTTTTGCAAGTCACTGAATATCTTCTCTCATTATCATAACTTTAAAAGTATACACGCCATCTCTGTCTACAGGGCAGATGGATGATCTTATCTCTCCTTCTCATTTCAGCTATTTAAAAATTATTAATGTCATATCTCTAACTACAAAAGTCCACTTATGTCCAAGTTCAAAAAATTAGATTTGTGCCTAGTTTGAAGGTCCTAATTATTGCCTAATATAAAATCTTCCCAAAGTACATTTGTAAACCAAAACGGCTTCACCTGTGCTCTAGTCAGCGGGCTATGAGTCTACTGGTTCTTTTCCAAGACATGTGATTGAGTCATGCATTCATTCCAGGCACTCCCAGGCAGGCATACAGCCTACATTCCTTTCCAAGAAGAAGATACATGTGCTCACAAGTCACTGAAACAGGCATGCCCACCACTTAGGATTTGAACCTTCACATTTCCTGGCTGCTATAAGGTAAAGGGTCCCAAACCATTTTGGGGAGTAGAAGTTTGGCTTACTTACCCAATGCAACATACACAGTATCTATTATTTATGTAAACACATACACATAACCTATGTACATATACATGTACGTGTGTATATACATATGTTTGGTATGTTTGGGATAGCTCTTGGATCAAATCTTTCTTTACTGAGAAATCCTTTGGTTATAACTGATGGTGTTCAAAATTAGTAACAACCAACATTCCTGGAAATTTGTTTTATGCTTTATTGTAAGTCAGTTTCCCTAGAAAGAGAGCCTATGATGAGGATTCTTGTGCAACAATTTATTGAGAAAATAAAATAAGGAGAAGGAAAATAAGGCATGCAAGGTAGGGCAGATAATCTTATCTCTCCTTTCACTCCAGCTACTTATAAGTTATTGTATCAGTGTAATAGGACTTCATTGCAAAAGTTGTCAGGGAGAGGGGAGGAAGCTAAGGAAAAAAAAATATATATATATATATAGTGACTAACTCTAGGCTGATCTCACAGGGAGCTCTGAAGCAAGAACTGCATCATAAAATTGGTCCCATCTTAAGGCAAAGAAGCCATATTTTCGTACCCTGGGTCAATCTTCTGGAGAGAAGAGTCATCTCCCACAAAGGAGGGCTCCCATTTGGCCAAAGGCAAACCTCCAGAGAAGGAGGCAGCTATGAGCCATTAGGCAGCCAACATTCACAGCAGCTAGGAGTTAAGTACACCTTCCTTTAAAGAGGTTCTACACAGGACACCAACATCAACTACAGTCTACCCGTCACACTGCTCAGACCCACCTGATTATCACATTAAGTTTACTCCTTCCAGGAATAGTTTCTCCAAGATTTAGATCACTTACAAATTCAGTGAAGACTACAAAATGTAGTTTAATAGATCAAACTACAATCAACCAACTGCTGCAGTTGCTTCCAACATTGTAACTGATTTCCTCTATAGCCAGCATCTGTGACTAAGTAAGTAGTTTGCTTGGTGGGCCCTCATTCTTGAGAAACTAAATCCTAATAACCATCTCCTTGTCAGGCTGTGGTAGCTATGGTTACATTTACACTTAAAATTGAACATGGTAAAATGAAAAGATACCCAAATGGATCGACTTAGTAACAAAAGCACTTTTCCATGCCCCCATCATGTAGCAGAAGCCCTACCTCCTCATGATAACTGGGGTCAATTATCCTACCATTATGTAACTATAACCTTAGCCTGCTGATCTACTGGCATGAAAAGCCCCAAAATAACCATGCACCAAATGTTTAAATGGATTTTTACTATGTCTTCTAGAGGAAGAATTCTCCCTCTGACAACTAGAACCTCCAGATACACAGAGCTTATAGTTGCAGGAATGAGAAGCACAAGTTCCCAAATGGGTCAAGAGAAGTAATAGTGAGTACAGCCACTTCTACTTCTACCTGTTGGTTCTCAGACACATAAAACAGCATATGATAGCCATCAGTTTAATGTATACCTCACATCCTGAAGGATGGTACCCCATCCACACAAGATGTCATCCTCAAGTTGATACCTCACCTGAAAGAGGCAATTCTACTGCTCTACCAGGCCATCCAGTTTTGGAATGGTGTGTTAGGTGGTAGGACCAGTGGATCCCATGGTCATGTGATTATCATCACACTCGCCCTGCCATAACTTGGTTCTTTGTTCAAGCCAATATCAAATGATATCTTATGTCAATAGATTAGATAGTTTGGGAACATTTGGATGGTGATTACAGCCAAGGTAGGAAAGGTCAATACACCCTGAAATACAAGAAAATCCTGGCAGAATGAATCATTGTCCCTTTTAGGGTAAAAGGGAGATCAAAGCAAAAACTTTCCCCCAAATAACTCCTTGGTCTCCTTGAGAAATGGCAGCTTAGTAGGGACTCAGTATTTGTCTTGGTGGCTGATAGATTGGACATTAATAACAGCAGTATTTGCAAATGAGAGAGAACTTAAATTGTTGGGTCATTCAAAGATTCACTCACTATGGCCTCCAACTGTGGACACTCCATTCAGAAGCTCATTGCACAAGCCCTGACGTGACTGAGGGGAGAGGAAGGCTGATATCTATCTTGTCTGGTTAGTTGTTTAGTACATCTTCTGCATTAAGGTACAATATAAAGTTACTTACACTTTGCACTCTTTTCTAAAGTTCTGACCATATGCCTTTTTCCCAGACATCATTATCACTGATCTTCCAATCTTGCTCTTATCAAGCTTCTGACCAATCAGCTACACCATTCACCACTGCCCATGAGTTTACATATATCCAACCAGCTAAACCATTCACCACCACTCATGGTTCTGCAAACACCATATCTCAGGCCACCTTCCACTCCAACAAAGTGACTAAGTCAAATCACTAAATCACTGAATAACTGCCCATTTGAAGGATTTCCTCTTACCACCGTCATTCAGTCGCACCCTTGCATGTAGCTATAGCAGAGCAATAGTCCATTTTTAGTTTATAGCCACATATCAAGTTGAATGATCTGCAAACCAAGCTCAGGCTTTTGCCTCTCATCATCCATTTGTAAGAAAGCCCCAGAGGCTGTAGATGTGAGCTGAGGGAGAGGCATTGGTGAAACACTGGTCTGTGACATGAGTGTTTCATGCAGCTTACTTTTGCTCCCTGGAATTGCCCAAGCCCTAGCCTGGATCTACCACTTCCAATTTACAATGGATTGATGTTGGGCCCAAATTTACTACTTGGTGGGCTGATAGTATCCAGCTCATAATGGGAAGTTATGTCAGAATGGTCACTTGGTACCACATGATTAGATGTTCAACTTATACCAGGGCTTAATAGCATTCCAGGATCTGTTTTACAAATGGGAAGTAATTCTATTACAGGTGGCATGACCTTGATCCAGAACCCTTTGCTGAAATTCCCTTATTGGGACTTTCCAGATGCTCCAGATTGTGCTTTTCTCTAGTAGAAATACCTCTAGCACCACTGAGTCTGTCAGACCATATTGTTCAAGAGTACAACTGCTTGTTGCACAGCCTGGACTTGCTTCAGAGTTCTTTCTTGCTCTGAGATCCACTCAAAACAGCCTTTCATCTTCTCAAAAAATGGGTCACACCAATACTCCTAAATATATAATAAAAACCCAAACAGGTCTAAGGAATGTGCTCCTTTCTTAGTGCTAGGAAGTGTATGGTGCAACAATTCATCCTTTATATTCAATGAAAATGTTCTAACATGCCTCACAACACTGGAACCTGTAAAAAAAAAAGTCACTAATGTTAAATGACACGTAATGTGTCACTAATCTGAATCTTTTTAGAATTCATCTCTTTCCCTCAGGAGCACATGTGTCTTACCAAGGCATACATTAATCACTTCTTGCTCATCAGATCTAATTAATAAGATATCATCAATAAAGTGGGCCAATGTACTTTCTGCAGAATGACCAAATGATCCAGTTGCTTTAGTTTACGTTGTGACAAAGAGAGGAAAATTCTCTGGGATAAGATTGCAAATGTGTATTGCTGCCCACCCCACATGAATAGGAACTGCTTCTGATTCTCATTTTTTATGGATATGGAAAGCATGTATTTGCCAGCTGAATAGTTTTATACCACATAAGGAGGCTGTGTTATTCTGCTCTCATGAAGATACCAGATTTGGCACAGCAGCTGCAATTAGTTAAGTTTGCATTAGTCCACTGTCATCCTCCCATGAGACATCCAGTTTTTGCAAGAACAAGACTGGTGAATTAACTGGGATAAAGATTACCAGCCCTGCATCCCTTAGGTTTTAATCTACCAACCCTTTCAAAAATATCATTTTAAATGATATTGTTTTTACTTATTCTGACAGGGTGGAGGCAGTTTCAAATACTTCTACCTGGCTCTCTGACTACAATAGCTTTTACTCTAAAGGTCAAGGAACTGGGATGCCTGGGTGGCTCAGTGGTTGAGTGTCTGCCTTCAGGTCAGGGGGTGATCCTGGGTCAGGGGATCAAGTCCCACATTGGGGAACTCTCTCCCCACAGAGAGCCTGCTTTTCCCTCTGCCTATGTCTCTGCCTCTGTGTGTGTGTGTCTTTCATGAATAAATAAATGAATAAATTTTAAAAAATAAAAATAAAGGTCAAGGAAGTAATATGAAAGCCCTGCTGACTACAGAGTATGTTCTTTCTGATTATGCATTCAAAAATAGAGGAAATGACCACTAGGTGAGTCTCTAACCCCAGTGAACAGAGCGAATAGACATAGACCAAGACTTTGGGTTTGTTTTGTTTTGTTTTTTTACCTGATCTTGTATGTTGCTACTCTAACAGGGGACAAATGAGGGACTTTGGGTCCCTAGGCATCAGGATCAACAAAGACAGGGATCCATCAGTTAGTGAAATGTTAGGGTGTATCCTTCTCCAAAGTATACAGTTAGTTACCCAGGTAAGTGGCAGTAGGTATCTTTGAGGGAAAGATGGAGTATCTCACTGCTGTATATACTCATGGTGTTGCTAAGTCTTTTTGCATGGATTTCTGACTGCTCTTTCAGTTGATGGGCTGTATGTCTAAGAATCTCCTCAGGATAAACTGGGCAAGGAATTGTGACTTTTCTGGCAGCTGCCTTCGGCTTTCTGATCACATATTTATGATCTATTCTGATTGCTACGTTTATTAAGCAATAAATACCCTTGTTTGTTGCCCATCTATCTTGCCCCTAGGAATGTGATGCTATATTAGCAATCTCCATAGATCCCTGTGAATAATCCCTTCCTGGCTGCCATTCCAAGCTTCTGCGCATTATGGTAACTATGCCCACCTTGCTCTAACAATTAAGTGCTACCACCTGGCTATTCCCATATCCTATCATCCCCAGGTCTGTAATAGCATCTCCTACTCAGCCCTAGTGTATAGAACAGCCACCTCATAGCTACTTAAAAATACTGGCTCTCTCTTACTGGCACACTCCTTATTGTTATAATAAGTAAAATCTCCTCCAGGACCTCCCAAGGAATACAGTCAAATGGTGGCTTTTCCAGTCTTAAGTAACAGCCCCATTCTAACATGCCTACTTTCTAAGCCTTTTAATACTTTCCTTCATAGTCTGCCACAGAAATGTTGGCACCTCTATCTCATTAAGTGTGGAGCAGCAGTTGGCAAACTATGACCCTTGAGCCAGATCCAGCCCTTTCCTTTTTCTGTAAGTAAAGTATTATTGGAACACCCAATTTATTGGCTACACCCATTTGTTTATATATTGGTTATATTACACTCAAGTTCTAAAATATTTGCTATCCTGCCCATTACAGAAAAAGCTTGCTAACACTTGATGCATGGCATTGCTTTTTCCAATCTTCTAAGAGCCATCCCAGTAGGGCATTAAAAATGCCTCTTTGGACCTCTGCCAGAGTGTTAAATCCTGTGTCACAGAAAAGTGCCCCCATATCAATATACTATCCCTAATCCTTCCCAGTAGCTTCAAGATCCACTCCTAGGCATCATCTCTTTGATCCTGACAGTACGTGTTAACTAAGTCCAGCGGCTTTTTTTGTATTCAATACCTCTTCTTTAATAGGCTAACAATTCTCCAATCTAATTTTGCTGAAATTTGACCCAAGTTATGGGTATGGTAGGCAGAAAGACAAATAGAAACAGTTCCTGAGGAAGATTTTCCCAAAGATGCTTTTCTCCTTTGAGATCTTTACATGGTCTTTAAGCAAGAGAGAGAAAATTTTATCTTCCAATAAAGGATAAAGGTCAATTCTGAAAACTCAGAGAGTTAAGGAAAATCTAGGAATTCAAGGTACTCAAATGCATCTATTTAGATATTCCCATCTCAGGCTCCCATTTCTCTCATATCAAACCTCTACCTTTAGATTAGGAGACCTTCTAAGGCTGAGAATTCAACTTTCTCTAAAGTTTCTTGCCACTTGCAGTTAAGTCCTGTTCCAGGCTATTGGCTTTGTCTGCCTTCAATCTACAGAAATTAGAGGATTTCTGACTTATATTTTGCTTTAAACTGCTGATTAATAGATTGGAGATTGTCATCATCTCTCTTCAACATATAAATGCCATTTTGCAAAAGCAAACCATTTCACAATCCATAGAGTTACTCTTTTCCTTGTACCTTTCAATTGCCAGAAACACTGAACCAGTTAGTATACCTCCTTCCATCTGTACCCTATGCCAATTCACCATAGGTGAGCATCTTAGCAACTGCACTTCTGCAGCATGTCAGGAACTATCAAGGCTCCAGCTACCCAAGATGGGGTTTTCACTGCCATCTGGCCAGTGACTAACCCACCTCCAGAATCCTGTCTGCAGAGAGCACTTCTTAGTACTATTCCTAGTACCAAATGCCCTAGGAGCAGAGCCTGAGATGGAATTCTTGTATGACAAATTTACTCAAATATTATTTTCAGAAGAGGGCAAAGAAAACCGGATATGCCATGATAAAACTAAACAAGAATGAAGCCTCAGCTAGAGATCAGCTTTGCCTAATATATATAGGAATTCTGAAGCATGAATGTATCACAGATTTGTTCCTACATTAAGGCAAAGGGTCTCTGCACTGCTGTCTTCAACTCCTCTCCTACCCACGAGGCATAGCAGACAAGATGAAGTATCTCCCATTAGGTCATGAGAAATTGTCTAGAGACAGAGACTACTCTGTCTTTAGGAGCTGACACTCATAGATGAGGGATGGGCACACAAGCATGGTAAATGGGATCTAGATGGGTACCAACAGCCTACTATATACTAAATATACAGGTAAAATATCATTGTTTAAACTGAACAGCGGTATTCTTGGGGCTCTGATTCATGCCTTCCAGCTCCTCTGTCCTATTGAATATTGGCTGTTCTTAATGGCCTTTTGGGACAAAGGCCACCCTTAGATGTAGGAGGAATGGAGGTTTGGCTTAAATTTTAGGACTGCTAACCAGTCTCTTGATTATTCTAACATAAGTATTCATTTGTTTTATATATTTTTTATTGAAGCTCTATTTGCTAACATATAGTATAACACCCAGTGCTCATCCCATCAAGTGCCCTCCTCAGTGCCTGTCACCCAGTCGCCCCATGCCCCCTGCTCGTTTCCCCTTCTACTTCCCCTTGTTCATCTCCCAGTTAGGAGTCTCTCATGTTTTGTCTCCCTCTCAATTTTTCCCACTCATTTTCCCTCCTTTCCCCTAAGCCTCATGTCCATCAACAGATGAATGGATAAAGATGTGGTACATAAGTATTCATTTGTTTTGGCTAAACAAGAAAACCCTGAAATGTAAACTTTTTTCAACAGGATCAAACACATCAACATTTTATTGTGAATTCTGTTGTCAAGTCTTTCCAACCAGTATTAGAACAAATATTCAGAGAGAAATGAGGAGGAAAGAGGGAGGTTTGAGCCAAGGCAATAAGTTTAGGATGTCAGACACTTGAGGAAGAACTAGAAAAGCAAAAGGTAACATGAGGAAACCACATCTTTGATAAAGGTTCATCATTAGGCATATCCCTGCGGGAAGGCGGAAGGAAGTAAAAAATAAACTTCACTAGATTTTCTACAATAATGTACTTGGATTTGACTTTTGGTAGGCAAGACTCAGGAAGGACTTCAGTTTCCTCTGAAAATAAGAATTATCCCTGATCTCCGATAATTATTCTTAGTTTTCATATAACATTGTTACCACAACAGAAAATAGGTTATTCAAGGCTAAAGCACCACTGAGAAAAGAAAAAAACATCTTTATTTAGCATTTGTTTCACATCCAGGCAACTAATGCATCCACTGTATTCCAATAAATGTAACCGGAATAGCAATGCTGATAATACAGCAGAGACAAGAATAAAATGTTATCGGTAATTAAGGGAAAGAGTTTTAAGAAAATGACAAGATGAGCAAAATCATTGTTCTCTAAGTTACAAAAATTGTTGGATTCGATATTGTGTGAGTTTGGAAAAGCTGTAGCAGTTCTAGGTGTCCCATAGGCCCCAAAGTAAATAATACTGAGTAAATAATACTGAGTATAATACTAATACTTAGTGACCTGGGATATTCTGTACTCCGATGACTGATCACAAAAGAGACTAAGAAAGGGGATACAACCCAGAGGAAGAAAACCAAAGTCTCTAAACAATCTTATTGCTGGAACTAGTACTAGATTCTGAGCTTCTTCACTGTACAGGCAGTGCTGCTTCTACTCACACGCCTTCCCTTTTCCCACATCCCCTGACATATGATTGCCCTCTATACAGAGCTAGAACAATTCTGTCTGGAACCTAGCCTTACTTGTTACCTTGTTTGGTATACAAACAAGATCAAAGCATTCACCCAAATGTTCTCCCTGGCTGCTTATCATTATATCTAATGAATAATTTATTGAAGTAACATCAGAGAAAGGGATCGAAGGGAAGTTGTCTCTCTACATCAGGATGTTTTAGACCAATGGTATGACCATCTCACTTAAAAATGAAATGGAGATATCAATAATCACTACTCTCACTTTTCCCAAAGATCGTCAATACCCAGGGCTTATACATTTAAATCCCCCCAGCAAATTTATTTTTAAATTAGGACACATACAACTACCTATAATTGAAATGGTCTATTTGCTGTTTCAACTCCCACTATATCTGGTGTTTTCTGTCAAGGAGTCACACTATATAGAGAGGAGGAAAAATTAGAAATGCTTTCTGGAATTCTACATCTGCTGTTTCTTTCTGTAAGTTCTTAGAGAGCAAAATGAGTATTTGAATTGAAATTTAAGAATATGGATGATTCCAGGAGTCAAAGAAAAGGTTAGAGGATGATATTCCAGATTAGAAAACAGCATGGTTATAAAAGTAGAGAAAGAAAAACACAGAACATGTATAATGTTCAAAAAGATTTCTGTAACACAGATGTCATCTAGATCTTCCCGCCTTTTTAAGATATATATATATATATCTTGCTTCTTACCACCATTTACCTTTAGTGGTTCTCAAACATCAATGTACATATAAATCAAATTCTAATTCTGTAGGCTTGAATAGAAGCCTAGGATTCTGCATTTTTAACAAACTCCCAGGCAAGGCTGATTCTGCTGGTCTGTGGGTCACACTTCTCATAGCAAGAACCTAACACATACATGCACGCATATGAACATTCACAGGTTTGATGTGAGTGTTTGTTGTTATTTTTGGTAGAATTGATGAGATGAGCTAAGTGACATATCTGGATGACATACTAGGGACTAGGGAGTAACCTGCACAGTTGAAGAGAGAAATCCCTAAACTCAGCTAATTTAAAAGAAGTAGGAACTCAGATTCTAAGTCTCCATGATACTCTAACTCTCCCAGAAATTCAGAGAGTTATTGGAATAGGTTGTTCCTATTGTATAGGACTTCTATATGAGGTGAACTAGGGTGTTAAATCTATTTTACCAAAAGGGCTGGGAAGATCTAGGTAACATCTGAGTTACAGAAATCTTTTTGAATGTTACACATGTGATATGTTTCTCCTCCTCTACTTTTATGACCATGCTATTTCCTTAATCTGGAATACCATCCTTTAACCCTTTCTCTGACTGCTAGAATCATCTATATGCTTGGAGACTCTATTCAAATGTTCACTTTGCTCTCTAACAAGTTACAGAGAGAAATGGGATATGTAAGACTTCAGAAAGCATCTCTAATTTTTCCTCATCTCTGTATAACATGATTCCTTGAAAATAAGGCACCAAGGGCACCTGGGTGGCTCAGCCGGTTAACAGTCTGTCTTCAGCTCAGGTCTTGACCTGGGGTCCCAGGATCCTGCTCAGCAGGGGGTTTGCTTCTCTCTCTCTGCCTCTGGCACTCCCTCTGCTTGTGCTCTCTCTCTTTCTCTCTCTCCCTCAAATAAATAAATAAAATCTTAAAAAAAAAAAAAGATTTCCCACCAAATGCACCAAATGTAGTGGGAAACTGAACATTGAACAGACCATTTCAGTTACAGGTAATTGGGGGGAAATGTACAACAGCATTCCTTATATGGTATGTCTGCTGTCCAGACATAGTAAGCATAAATAACCTCAAGAACATACGTAACAGTATAATGTAGTAAAACCACTAGAAAACATGATTGTTGAGTATTTTTACCTTTGTTTTTAATATGGTTATTTAATTATAAGTTTTCATAATTTAACTTTTAATAATAGCTGTATTTAACAACCGGTTTGCAGAATTCCTGAAATTTTAACAATGGGCTCTTGTGAGCCAGTACAAGCCAGTTCCAGTATGTCATGCCTCTATTTCTAATCAAGTCAGTTATACTGTTACCAAGGGTTGAGCTAATTAGTTTTTCCTAGTGTCTGAATGTCCCCATTCAAGTTTAAAAATGTAAAACCATCTCCTATATTTCCATGTTTCTGTATTAAATAACTTGATGAATTCTATAGTCACTACAAGTCTACTGAAGGTAATGAAGTGAATAAGCTCTCAGTTCCAAGGACAATTTGAAAAGAAAACAAAATAAGCACTCTTCTATTTTAGTCTGTAACAAAGAACACTTGCACGGTGTTTTGAAGGGTTTTCCAGAGGCCCATGTGAGATTGTCTTCACTTGTGATGTTTATCCCCATTGTGTCTGGCACCTGGATTCTCCACAGATTAAGTGGTCTAGGCTGTCAGCTTTCATTCTACCTGAGCCACTCACTAACCCTGTAAGGATGATGGGACAAGTCCTGTGACCTCTCGCTGTTTCCTGAAGTGTAAAATAAGATAAACAATGCAGAGTAAAATTCACATGATTGTGTAAGGATTTCTTATTGGTTGCCTGGAAGCCTAGAATTTTTGCAATGGGACTCCTATTGCTTGCCTTAGAAATCTTAAAAAACACAATGTTATAATGTAAGTTTTGTTTCATTTTATAAAAAAGTACAATATATTATAATCTTATATGCTTTAGAATAGCACTGTCCAATAAACCTTCCATGATGATGCAAATGTTCTATATCTATACTGTCTAACATCATAGTCACTAGATGCATGAAGCTATTGAGAGCTTGAAAGGTGGCTAGTGTGACCAATGAACTGAATATTAACATTAGAAATTCAATGAGTGGCTATTGGTAAGGCCAAGCCTTACCAAGGAGTATTTTCCTCTTTGAGATCTAGTTTCTCATATTCCAGTTGTGGCACTTTACAAATTAGGTGATAACCTTCGTATGTAAAATCAGTACATTCAAGAAGAAGTTTTAGTTCCCAGAAATTATTTAGATGCTTCTTATAGATGCTTCTTATATTGGAAATTTGTTCAATTGAACAATTATATCATATATTTCTCCATTTTATCACCAGAGATTCTGAAATTGTCACTAAAATTGGATTCTGATTCAGCAACAGAACCATTACCCATCCAAATCAATCCTCTGAAAACCCTAAAACCAAAGTGATTACTGAACTACATTCCTTAGATATCAGCAGATTATGCTACCCAATCCTGACATGTATTAGAAGCTAATGCTTTATCATCTGGAATAATTAGATCTCAGAAAAGCTCTTAAAGAATTCCTGGCTTGCCTTAAATACTTTTCACCCATTTTGAAATTTCAATAGAAGAAAATCCATGGTCTAGTTCAAGAGTCTAGCAGGAATGTGGGGAGGGAATTCAAGAGAATGTAGAAAGGGATCATGAAGAATACAGTTCTAGGATCAATGCACAGGAAAATGTGCACTAGATGTGAATCTTTTGGCAGGAGTTATATGGCAATACAAGCCAAATTTTATTAGTGAATTCCAAAGACAGTGGAAATATCTCTGTTTTACATTGAATGTCATTTTAAATAAGTGAGCCATTGGCCAGGGGTGTGGATATGCTCTTTTCTATTAACTTTTCCATTCTAGTGACATATTTTGTAATGGGATGTGACATGTAATACAAACATAGTTCCCAAAGCACGTAATATTCATCTCAGTTACTAACAATACTAAAGTTGGTTTTATTGTTTTCCCCATTTTAAATCATGTACTGCCTTACCAATAGCCACTCATTGAATTTCTAATGTTAATACTGATTTCTGTTGGATAACTAGGTTAGAATACCAGTTTTTATTTTTAGCACCTGGAGGTGCATTTATTGAAATGTAGGTTGCACAAAAAAATATAATGGGCTAATAAAGTAGATGTCTATTTATAATATTTCACAAGATTTTCTTGAATGCACAAAATAATGTGGATGGAAATAAAAAATATTCTATCTTACCCATTTGAAAAATAGTAGTTGGATAGATTACACATAAGTTTAGTACTTTAATATTCTGATTTCAGTTTTGAATGCTTTGAATTAGACAACATCCTTCTATTGCTGAATTCATATTCTAATAATTTTAATCAAGAACATAACTTGAATAAGACTGCACTGAAATATACCACTTCTTATTCAAAAAATCATAATTTTACGGGCAAACTGGAAAGAAAACTTTTTCTAAGTGACCAGACATATAGCTTTACTTCCTCTATAGTTCAATTCTACCTCTACAAAATGAACATAGGGCTATCCTGATTCTATGAAAATCTGTTCTTCAGTATAAAGAGAAAAATCCCAAGAGAGGCATCCATGCCCATGTCCTTTACAGGTACAAACATTCACACAGAAACTCACACAGGAAAGGTTATGATATATTATTCTCATTTACTAAGTTTGTAGTATCCTAAAAGCCAAGAGGGCTAGGGCTCACAGCATTCTTGTGGTACATCTACAAACAATGTAATGATGTAGCAACTCTAACACCCATCAGCAGACATGCAGCCAAGAGGATTTATGGCATGGGAGTGAAGGGGAGTATCTACGCATTTAACAGTAGAGATGAATCTATGTACCATATTAGGACTTAAGGAGGCAGATACATGAATACATAACATCCCCTCTCAGATCCCATTAGGCATTCAAACCAACTGAGAAATAGGCATCAAGGTCAGACAGAGGAAAATTAAAATGTAAGCTTATTACAACTAAATCTGATACTGGAGAATGAGATCACCTTAAAAATAAGATCATGGCATTTTACATGTCTGTCCTTTGCCTATTTAATGCCACACTTAAAAACCAAGAGATTCAAGGGAGTGGACAGATGGTGACAAAGTATAATTACCCTAGGCTTGCCCATTCCATGAATACAACTAGATAACTATCAAACCATCCTAAATACCCTGCAGACTGACCTAAGAATGACAGAGCAAAGTCCACAACTAAAGGTAGAGAAGAGGCAACATCAAAGGAGGTAGAATATACAGAGACACAGTTTGGGAGAGAAACAGATCATAGCCACTGTGGTGGCAATGGGGTTGAACTCAGAGAAGAGCAAGAAACAGACTACCACACAGGTGAACGCAGGGGGAAGACAAATACCCATAGCAACTGGCTTAGAAAGTAAGAGGGGCCAAATTTCATGGCTTCTGGCAACCAGTGCAGCTTAAAGCCTGGAGTTTTACAATCCTAAGATTTGTATGGAACCATAAAAGAGCTCCAAATAGCCAAAGCAATTTTGAAAAAGCAAAGCTGGAAGCATCACATTATGAACTGCAAGTTATATTACAAAGCTATAGTGATCAAGGCAGTATGATACTGGCACAAAATCAGACACAGAGATCAATGGAACAGAATAGAAAACCCACCAATGAACCTATAGCTATATGGTCAACAAAGCAGGAAAGAATAGCCAATGGAAAAAAAAGACAGTCTCTTCATCAAATGGTGTTGAGAAAACTAGATAGAAACATACAAAAGAATGAAACTAGACCACTTTCTCACACCATACACAAAAATAAATTCAAAATGGATGAAAGTACTAAATGTGAGACAGGAATCCATCAAAATCCTAGAGGACAACACAGGCAGTAAGTTCTTTGACATCAACCATAGCAACTTCTAACTAGATATATCTCCAGAGGCAAGAAAAACAAAAGCAAAAATTAACTATTGGGACTTCGTTGAGATAAAAACAAACAAACAAACAAATATCCAATAAAGGGTTAGTATCTGGGTGCCTGGGTGGCTCAGTGGTTGAGCATCTGCCTTTGACTCAGTTCATAATCCCAGGGTTCCAGGATTGAGTCCCACATCAGGCTCCTCGCTGAGCCTGCTTCTCCTTCTGCCTATGTCTCTGCCTCTCTCTCTGTGTCTCTCATGAATAAATTTTTTAAAAAATCTTCTAAAAAATAAAAATAAAATAAAGTGTTAGTATCTAAAATATATAAAGAATTTATAAAACTGAACACCAAATAAACAAATAATCCAATTTTGAAATGGGTAGAAGAGGGCAACCCCAGTGGCTCAGCGGTTTAGTGCCACCTTTGGCCCAGGGCGTGATCCTGAAGACACAGGATTGAGTCCCACGCCAGGCTCCCTGCATGCAGCCTGCTTCTCCCTCTGCCTGTTTCTCTGCTTCTCTCTCTCTCTCTCTCTCTCTGTGTGTGTCTCTCATGCATGAATAAATAAAAAATCTTTAAAAAAATAAAAAAAAATAAAATGGTAGAAGACATGAATAGACATTTTTCCAAAGAAGACATTCAGATGTCTAACAGACACGTGAAAAGATTTTCATCATCAGGGAAATAAAAATCAAAGCTACAGTGAAAAAATCACCTCAAACCAGTCAAAATGGTTAAAATGAACAACATAGGAAACAATAGATGTTATTGAGGATGCAGAGAAAGGGGAACCCTCTTACACTGATGGTGGCAAAGCAAACTGGAGCAGCCATTCTGAAAAACAGTATGGAGTTTCCTTAAAAAATTAAAAATAGAGCTACCCTATGATCCAGCAATTGTGCTACTAGGTATTTACCTAAAGGATACAAAAATGCTAATTCAAAGGCACACATGCATCCCGATGTTCATAGCAGCATTATTAACAATAGGCAAATTACAGAAAGAGCCCAAATGTCCATCCACTAATGAATGGAAAAAGAAGAGGTGATATATAAATCATATATACATATCCTATATCATATATATAATAGGATATTATATATATTGTAATAGGATAATATGTATATAATAGAATATTACTCAGCCATAAAAAAAGAATAAAATCTTGCCATTTGCAATGATTGGATGGAATTAGACAGTATTATTTAAGTGAAATAGGTCAGCCAGAGAAAAACAAATACCATATGATTTCACTCATATGTAAAATTTAAGAAACAAAACAGATAAACATAAGAGGAAAAGAGAGCCAAAGCAAACCAGGAAACAGACTTAACTACAGAGAACGAACTCAGGGTTACCGGAGGGGAGGTGGACAGGGACCATTGACTAAATAGGTGACGTGTATTAGGGAGGGCACTTGTGATGAGCACTGAGTGTTGTATGTAAGTGATGAATCACTAAATTCTATACCTGAAACTAATATTACATTATATGTTAACTAACTGGAATTTAAATAAAATTTTTGGGGAAAAAAGGAGCCTAGGAGGAGTAGTGGGACTCTAAGTTTGTCTCATCCCATGAATACATCTAGATAGTTATCAAATCATTCTGAACACCCAAGACATCAATCGGAGGTTTGAGAAACAAATGCTGCAAGTCTATAAGTAGAAAAGCAACCACCATTTGAAAGACAAGACAGAGAAATACACACCAAAAGAAAGAATAGGAGATAATACTCACAGCTAGAGATTTAATCAATACAGATATAAGTAAGATGTCTGAACTAGAATTTAAAACAATGATTATAGGACAGCCCAGGTGGCTCAGCGGTTTAGCGCCACCTTCAGCCCAGGGCGTGATCCTGGACACCCGGGATCGAGTCCCACATTGGGTTCCCTGCATGGAGCCTGCTTGTCCCTCTGCCTTTGTCTCTGCCTCTCTCTCTCTCTCTCATAAATAAATAAATAAATAAAATCTTTAAAAAAATAATGATGATTACAAAAGATACTAGCTGGACATGAAAAAACATAGAAGACACTAGAGAATCCCTTAGCATAAAGTTAGAAGAACTAAAGTCTAGTCAGGCCAAAATTTAAAATGCTGTAACTGAGATGCAGTCCCAGTCCCAAATGAAGCCCATAAAAATAATGATGAATGAAGCAGTAGAGGAAATCAGTGATATAGAGGATAAAATTATGGAAAATAATGAAGCTGAAAAGAAGACTGAAAAAAAGAACTATTAGATCATGAAGGTAGACATAGAGAACTCAGCAATCCCATAAGGTGAAATAATATCCATATTATAGGAGTCCCAGAAGAAGAGCAAGAAAATGGGGCAGAAGGATTATTGGAACAAATTACAGCTGAGAACTTCCCTAATCTGGGGAAGGAAGCAGGCATTCAAGACCAAGAGGCACACAGAACCCTCAAAATCAACAAAAATATGTCAACATCACAACATATTATAGTGAAACTTGCAAATTACAGATGAACAGAAAATCCTGAAAACAGCTCAGGACAAGAGGTCCTTAACCTACAAGGACAGACACATAAGGCTGCAGCAACATGTCCACAGAGACCTGACAGTCCAAAAAGAACTGGCATGATATAGTTAACATGCTAAATGGGAAAAACATGCAGCAAAAAATAGCTTATCCAGCAAGACTGTCATTTAGAACAGAGGGAGAGATAAAGACTTTCCAAGACAAAGAAAAACTAAAGGAATTCATGAACACTAAACCAGCCCTGCAAGAAATATTAAAGGGGAAAGGGAATCTAAAAGTAATAAAGACCAAAAAGGAACAGATACAATCTACAGAAACAGTGACTTTACAGGTAATACAAAAGCACTAAATTCATATCTTTTAATAATTATTCTGAATGAAAATGGATTAAATGCTCCAATCAAAAGACATAGGGTATCATAATGGATAAAAAACAGAACCCATAAATATGATGTTTACAAGAGACTCATTTTAAACCCAAAGCCACCTCCAGATTGAAAGTGAAGGGGTGAAGAACCATTTATCATTCTAATGGGCATCAAAAGAAAGCTGGAATAGCCATACTTATATCAGACAAACTAGATTTTAAACAAAAGGCTGTAAAAATAGATGAAGAAGGACCAATATCATAGGAGTCCCAGAAGAAGAAGAGAGGGGGAAAGGGAACAGAAGGTTTATTTGAGCAAATTATAGCTGAAAATTTCCCTAATCTGGGAAAGGAACTAGACATCAAATTCCTGGGAGGCACAGAGAACCCCCATCAAAATCAACCAAAGCAGGCCAACACCAAAACATATAGTAAAAATCGCAAAATACAGAGAAAAGCAAAAATCCTAAAAGCAGCCAGAGTAAAGAAATCCCTAACTTACAAGGGAAGACAAATGTTAGCAGCAGATGAATCTACAGAAACTTGACAGTCTAGACAGGAGTGGCATAATATATTCAACATGCTAAATGGGAAAAATATGAAGCCAGGAATACCTTCTCCAGCAAGGCTGTCATTCAGAATAGAAGAGGTAAGGAGTTTCTCACACAAACAAAAACTGAAGGAGTTCATGACCACCTAACCAGCCCTGCAAGAAATATTAAAGAGGACGCTTTGAGTGGGAAAGAAAGACTAAAAACAAAAAAGAATAGAAAGGAACAGAGAAAATCTCCAGAAACACCAACCTTATAGGTAATACAATGGCACTAAATTCATATCTATCAATAATCACTCTGAATGTAAATGGACTAAATGCTCCAATCAAAAGGCACGAGGTACCAGAATGGATAAAAAAAACAAGACCTAACTATATTGCTGGCCATAAAAGACTCATTTTAGACCTAAAGGCACCTGCAGATAGAAAGTGAAGGCACGGAGAACCATTTATCATGCTAATGGATATCAAAAGAAAGCCAAGTGGCAATACTTTTATCAAACAAACTAGATTTTATATTTTTTTAATTTTTTATTTATTTATGATAGTCACAGAGAGAGAAAGGGAGAGAGGCAGAGACACAGGCAGAGGGAGAAGCAGGCTCCATGCACCGGGAGCCTGATGTGGGTCTCGATCTCGGGTCTCCAGGATCACGCCCTGGGCCAAAGGCAGGCGCCAAACCGCTGCGCCACCCAGGGATCCCCAAACTAGATTTTAAACCAAAGACTGGGAGGGGGGAGGAGGAAGATGGCGGAAGAGTAGGGTCTCCAAATCACCTGTCTCCACCAAATTACCTAGAAAACCTTCAAATTATCCTGAAAATCTATGAATTCGGCCTGAGATTTAAAGAGAGACCAGCTGGAATGCTACAGTGAGAAGAGTTCGTGCTTCTATCAAGGTAGGAAGACGGGGAAAAAGAAATAAAGAAACAAAGGCCTCCAAGGGGGAGGGGCCCCGCGAGGAGCCGGGCTGAGGCCGGGGCGAGTGTCCCCAGGACAGGAGAGCCCCGTCCCGGAGGAGCAGGAGCTGCACCGACCTTCCCGGGCGGAAAGGGGCTCCAGGGAGTTGGAGCAGGACCCAGGAGGGCGGGGATGCCCTCGGGCTCCCGGGGACAGTAACAGACACCTGCGCCCCGGGAGAGTGCGCCGAGCTCCCTAAGGGCTGCAGCGCGCACGGCGGGACCCGGAGCAGCTCGGGGGCGCTCGGGCGGCGGCTCCGCGGAGGGGGCTGCGCGGCCCGGGAGCGCGAATCCAACAGCGCAGGCCCCGGAGCACAGGGCGCCGGGACACAGCCCAGGATCCCGCCTCCCCCGGGACAGGCAGAGGCCGGGAGGGCCCAGGACAGCAAGGACGCTCCTGCCCCAGCTGAGCAGATCAGCGGCCCCGCCCCAGAGCCTCCAGGCCCTGCAGACGGAGTTCCTGCCGGAGCTGAATCCAGGTTTCCAGAGCTGACCCGCCACTGGGGCTGTTCCTCCTGCGGCCTCACGGGGTAAACAACCCCCACTGAGCCCTGCACCAGGCAGGGGCACAGCAGCTCCCCCAACTGCTAACACCTGAAAATCAGCACAGCAGGCCCCTCCCCCAGAACACCAGCTAGACTGACAACTCCCAGGAGAAGCCAAGGGACTTAAAGTACACAGAATCAGAAGATACTCCCCCGTGGTTCTTTTTGTTTGTTTTGTTTTGTTTTTGTTTTTGTTTTTGTTTTTATTTTGTTTTGCTTTTTGATTTGTTTCCTTCCCCCACCCCCTTTTTTTCTCCTTTCTTTTTCTTTCTCTTTTTTCTTCTTTTTTTTTTGTGTGTTTTTTTTTTTACTTCCCTTTTTTTTCTCTTTCTCTTTTCTTTCCTTCCTTCTCTCCTCTCTTTTTCTCTTTTTCCCAATACAACTTGCTTTTGGCCACTCTGCACTGAGCAAAATGACTAGAAGGAAAACCTCACCTCAAAAGAAAGAATCAGAAACAGTCCTCTCTCCCACAGAGTTACAAAATCTGGATTACAATTCAATGTCAGAAAGCCAATTCAGAAGCACTATTATACAGCTACTGGTGGCTCTAGAAAAAAGTATAAAGGACTCAAGAGACTTCATGACTGCAGAATATAGAGCTAATCAGGCAGAAATTAAAAATCAATTGAATGAGATGCAATCCAAACTAGAAGTCCTAACGACGAGGGTTAACGAGGTGGAAGAACGAGTGAGTGACATAGAAGACAAGTAGATAGCAAAGAGGGAAACTGAGGAAAAAAGAGACAAACAATTAAAAGACCATGAAGATAGATTAAGGGAAATAAACGACAGCCTGAGAAAGAAAAACCTACGTTTAATTGGGGTTCCCGAGGGCGCCGAAAGGGACAGAGGGACAGAATATGTATTTGAACAAATTCTAGCTGAAAACTTTCCTAATCTGGGAAGGGAAACAGGCATTCAGATCCAGGAAATAGAGAGATCCCCCCTAAAATCAATAAAAACCGTTCAACACCTCGACATTTAATAGTGAAGCTTGCAAATTCCAAAGATAAAGAGAAGATCCTTAAAGCAGCAAGAGACAAGAAATCCCTGACTTTTATGGGGAGGAGTATTAGGGTAACAGCAGACCTCTCCACAGAGACCTGGCAGGCCAGAAAGGGCTGGCAGGATATATTCAGGGTCCTAAATGAGAAGAACATGCAACCAAGAATACTTTATCCAGCAAGGCTCTCATTCAAAATGGAAGGAGAAATAAAGAGCTTCCAAGACAGGCAGCAACTAAAAGAATATGTGACCTCCAAACCAGCTCTGCAAGAAATTTTAAGGGGGACTCTTAAAATTCCCATTTAAAAAGAAGTTCAGTGGAACAGTCCACAAAAACAAGGACTGAATAGATATCATGATGACACTAAACTCTTATCTCTCAATAGTAACTCTGAACGTGAACGGGCTTAATGACCCCATCAAAAGGCGCAGGGTTTCAGACTGGATAAAAAAGCAGGACCCATCTATTTGCTGTCTACAAGAGACTCATTTTAGACAGAAGGACACCTACAGCCTGAAAATAAAAGGTTGGAGAACCATTTACCATTCGAATGGTCCTCAAAAGAAGCAGGGGTAGCCATCCTTATATCAGATAAACTAAAATTTACCCCGAAGACTGTAGTGAGAGATGAAGAGGGACACTATATCATACTTAAAGGATCTATTCAACAAGAGGACTTAACAATCCTCAATATATATGCCCCGAATGTGGGAGCTGCCAAATATATAAATCAATTATTAACCAAAGTGAAGAAATACTTAGATAATAATACACTTATACTTGGTGACTTCAATCTAGCTCTTTCTATACTCGATAGGTCTTCTAAGCACAACATCTCCAAAGAAACGAGAGCTTTAAATGATACACTGGACCAGATGGATTTCACAGATATCTACAGAACTTTACATCCAAACTCAACTGAATACACATTCTTCTCAAGCGCACATGGAACTTTCTCCAGAATAGACCACATATTGGGTCACAAATCGGGTCTGAACCGATACCAAAAGATTGGGATTGTCCCCTGCATATTCTCAGACCATAATGCCTTGAAATTAGAACTAAATCACAACAAGAAGTTTGGAAGGAACTCAAACACGTGGAGATTAAGGACCATCCTGCTAAAAGATAAAAGGGTCAACCAGGAAATTAAGGAAGAATTAAAAAGATTCATGGAAACTAATGAGAATGAAGATACAACCGTTCAAAATCTTTGGGATGCAGCAAAAGCAGTCCTAAGGGGGAAATACATCGCAATACAAGCATCCATTCAAAAACTGGAAAGAACTCAAATACAGAAGCTAACCTTACACTAAAGGAGCTAGAGAAAAAACAGCAAATAGATCCTACACCCAAGAGAAGAAGGGAGTTAATAAAGATTCGAGCAGAACTCAACGAAATCGAGACCAGAAGAACTGTGGAACAGATCAACAGAACCAGGAGTTGGTTCTTTGAAAGAATTAATAAGATAGATAAACCATTAGCCAGCCTTATTAAAAAGAAGAGAGAGAAGACTCAATAAAATCATGAATGAGAAAGGAGAGATCACTACCAACACCAAGGAAATACAAACGATTTTAAAAACATATTATGAACAGCTATATGCCAATAAATTAGGCAATCTAGAAGAAATGGACGCATTCCTGGAAAGCCACAAACTACCAAAACTGGAACAGGAAGAAATAGAAAACCTGAACAGGCCAATAACCAGGGAGGAAATTGAAGCAGTCATCAAAAACCTCCCAAGACACAAGAGTCCAGGGCCAGATGGCTTCTCAGGGGAATTTTATCAAACGTTTAAAGAAGAAACCATACCTATCCTCCTAAAGCTGTTTGGAAAGATAGAAAGAGATGGAGTACTTCCAAATTCGTTCTATGAGGCCAGCATCACCTTAATTCCAAAACCAGACAAAGACCCCACCAAAAAGGAGAATTACAGACCAATATCCCTGATGAACATGGATGCAAAAATTCTCAACAAGATACTGGCCAATAGGATCCAACAGTACATTAAGAAAATTATTCACCATGACCAAGTAGGATTTATCCCTGGGACACAAGGCTGGTTCAACACCCGTAAAACAATCAATGTGATTCATCATATCAGCAAGAGAAAAACCAAGAACCATATGATCCTCTCATTGGATGCAGAGAAAGCTTTTGACAAAATACAGCATCCATTCCTGATCAAAACTCTTCAGAGTGTAGGGATAGAGGGAACATTCCTCGACATCTTAAAAGCCATCTATGAAAAGCCCACAGCAAATATCATTCTCAATGGGGAAGCACTGGGAGCCTTTCCCCTAAGATCAGGAACAAGACAGGGATGTCCACTCTCACCACTGCTGTTCAACATAGTACTGGAAGTCCTAGCCTCAGCAATCAGACAACAAAAAGACATTAAAGGCATTCAAATTGACAAAGAAGAAGTCAAACTCTCCCTCTTCGCCGATGACATGATACTCTACATAGAAAACCCAAAAGTCTCCACCCCAAGATTGCTAGAACTCATACAGCAATTCGGTAGTGTGGCAGGATACAAAATCAATGCCCAGAAGTCAGTGGCATTTCTATACACTAACAATGAGACTGAAGAAAGAGAAATTAAGGAGTCAATCCCATTTACAATTGCACCCAAAAGCATAAGATACCTAGGAATAAACCTCACCAAAGATGTAAAGGATCTATACCCTCAAAACTATAGAACACTTCTGAAAGAAATTGAGGAAGACACAAAGAGATGGAAAAATATTCCATGCTCATGGATTGGCAGAATTAATATTGTGAAAATGTCAATGTTACCCAGGGCAATATACACGTTTAATGCAATCCCTATCAAAATACCATGGACTTTCTTCAGAGAGTTAGAACAAATTATTTTAAGATTTGTGTGGAATCAGAAAAGACCCTGAATAGCCAGGGGAATTTTAAAAAAGAAAACCATATCTGGGGGCATCACAATGCCAGATTTCAGGTTGTACTACAAAGCTGTGGTCATCAAGACAGTGTGGTACTGGCACAAAAACAGACACATAGATTTGGAACAGAATAGAGAATCCAGAAGTGGACCCTGAACTTTATGGGCAACTAATATTCGATAAAGGAGGAAAGACTATCCATTGGAAGAAAGACAGTCTCTTCAATAAATGGTGCTGGGAAAATTGGACATCCACATGCAGAAGAATGAAACTAGACCACTCTCTTTCACCATACACAAAGATAAACTCAAAATGGATGAAAGATCTAAATGTGAGACAAGATTCCATCAAAATCCTAGAGAAGAACACAGGAAACACCCTTTTTGAACTCAGCCATAGTAACTTCTTGCAAGATACATCCACGAAGGCAAAAGAAACAAAAGCAAAAATGAACTATTGGGACTTCATCAAGATAAGAAGCTTTTGCACAGCAAAGGATACAGTCAACAAAACTCAAAGACAACCTACAGAATGGGAGAAGATATTTGCAAATGACATATCAGATAAAGGGCTAGTTTTCAAGATCTATAAAGAACTTATTAAACTCAACAGCAAAGAAACAAACAATCCAATCATGAAATGGGCAAAAGACATGAAGAGAAATCTCACAGAGGAAGACATAGACATGGCCAACATGCATATGAGAAAATGCTCTGCATCACTTGCCATCAGGGAAATACAAATCAAAACTACAATGAGATACCACCTCACACCAGTGAGAATGGGGAAAATTAACAAGGCAGGAAACAACAAATGTTGGAGAGGATGCGGAGAAAAGGGAACCCTCATACACTGTTGGTGGGAATGTGAACTGGTGCAGCCACTCTGGAAAACTGTGTGGAGGTTCCTCAAAGAGTTAAAAATATACCTGCCCTATGACCCAGCAATTGCACTGTTGGGGATTTACCCCAAAGATACAGATGCAATGAAATGCCGGGACACCTGCACTCTGATGTTTATAGCAGCAATGGCCACGATAGCCAAACTGTGGAAGGAGCCTCGGTGTCCATCGAAAGATGAATGGATAAAGAAGATGTGGTTTATGTATACAATGGAATATTACTCAGCTATTAGAAATGACAAATACCCACCATTTGCTTCAACGTGGATGGAACTGGAGGGTATTATGCTGAGTGAAGTAAGTCAGTCGGAGAAGGACAAACATTATATGTTCTCATTCATTTGGGGAATATAAATAATAGTGAAAGGGAATATAAGGGAAGGGAGAAGAAATGTGTGGGAAATATCAGAAAGGGAGACAGAACGTAAAGACTGCTAACTCTGGGAAACGAACTAGGGGCGGTGGAAGGGGAGGAGGGCGGGGGGTGGGAGTGAATGGGTGACGGGCACTGGGGGTTATTCTGTATGCTAGTAAATTGAACACCAATAAAAAATAAATTAAAATAAATAAATAAATAAAAAATAAAGTTAAACCAAAGACTGTAACAAGAGATGAAGAGCACTATAGTATAAATAAAGGGGCCTATCCAACAGAAAGATCTAACAATCATAAATATTTATGTCTCTAACTTGGAAGTAGCCAAATATATAAACCAATTAATAACAAAATTTTTAAAAACTGATATTAATACAAAAATAGTAGGATACTTTTACACCTCACTCACAGCAATGGACAAATAATCAAAGCAGATTAACAAGGAAACATGGGCTTTGAATGACACACTGGATCAGATAGATTTAATAGATATATTCAGGGCATTTCATCCTAAAGCAGCAGAACACACATTCCTGTCAAGTGCACATAGAATATTCTCCGGAATAGATCACATACTGGGTCACAAATCAAGACTCAACTGGTACAGAAAGATTGAGATAATACTATGCATATTTTCAGACCACAATGCTATGAAACTTGAAGTCAACCATAAGAAAAAATTTGGAAGGACCACAAATACATGGAGGTTAAAGAACATTCTACTAAAGAATGAATGGGTCAACCAGGAAATTAAAGACGAATTTTTAAAATACATAGAAGCAAATGAAAATGAAAATATGACAGTTCAAAACCTTTGGGATGCAGCAAAGGTGGTCCTAAGAGGGAAGTATATAGCAATACAGGCCTTCCTCAAGAAGTAAGAAAAGTCTCAAATATACAACCTAACATTACTTCCAAAGGAGCTGGAAAAAAGAACAACAAATAAAATCTAAATACAGCAGAAGAAGAGAAATAATAAAAATCAGAGCAGAAATAAATGTTATAGAATTAAAAAAAAAACAGTAGAACAGATGAATGAAACTAGGAGCTGGTACTTTGAAAGAATTAACAAGATTTATAAACCAAGAGCCAGACTTATCAAAAAGAAAGAAGACAGGACCCAAATAAGTAAATCATGAATGAAGGAGGAGAAACCACAACCAACACCAGAGAAACACAAACAATTCTAAGAGAATACTATGAGCGATTATATGCCAACAAATTAGGCAATCTGGGGGAAATGGATAAGTTCCTAGAAACATATAAACTACCAAAACTCAAAGAGGAAGAAATAGAAAGCCTGAACAGACCCATAACTAGCAAAGAAATTGAATCAGTAATCAAAAATCTTCCAACAGGGATGCCTGCATGGCTCAGTTGGGTAGAGCATCCAACTCTTGATTTTGGCTCAGGTCATGATCTCAGGGTCCTAGAACTGAGCTCCATGTCAGGTTCCATGCTGAGTGCAGTGTCTGTTTGTCCCTCTCTCTCTCTGCTCCTCCCCTACTCATGTTCTCTCTCAAAGAAATAAGTAAAATCCTTTTTAAAAAACTTCCAACAAACAAGTGTTTAGGGCTGGATGGTTTCCTAGGGAAATTCTACCAAACATTTAAAGAATACCTATTATTTTGAAACTGCTCCAAAAAATAGAAATGGAAAGAAAACTTCCAAACTCATTCTGAGGCCAGCATTATCCTTGATCTCAAAACCAGACAACCTCCCATCTAAAAAGGAGAGTTACAGAACAATTTCCCTGAGGAACATCAAAGCTAAAATTCTCAACAAGCTACTAGCTAATAGGATCCAACAGTATATTAAAAGGACTATTCACTGTGACCAAGTGGGATTTATTCCTGGGCTGCAGGTAAAAGATACCTGGGAATAAACCTAACCAAAGAGGTAAAGGATCTATACCCTCAAAACTATAGAACACTTCTGAAAGAAATTGAGGAAGACACAAAGAGATGGAAAAATATTCCATGCTCATGGATTGGCAGAATTAATATTGTGAAAATGTCAATGTTACCCGGGTCAATATACACGTTTAATGCAATCCCTATCAAAATACCATGGACTTAAAAAAAAAATACCATGGACTTTCTTCAGAGAGTTGGAACAAATCATCTTAAGATTTGTGTGGAATCAGAAAAGGCCCCGAAGAGCCAGGGGAATGCTGAAAAAGAAAACTGGAGCTGGGGGCATCACAATGCCGGATTTCAAGTTGTACTACAAAGCTGTGGTCATCAAGACAGTGTGGTGCTGGCACAAAAACAGACACATAGATCAATGGAACAGAATAGAGAACCCAGTAATGGGCCCTCAACATTATGGTCAACTAATATTCGACAAAGTAGGAAAGACTATCCACTGGAAAGAGGACAATCTCTTCAATAAATGGTGCTGGGAAAATTGGACAGCCACTTGCAGAAGAATGAAACTGGACCATTCTCTTACACCATACACAAAGATAAACTCAAAATGGATGAAAGATCTAAATGTGAGACAAGAATCCATCAAAATCCTAGAGAAGAACACAGGCAACACCCTTTGTGAACTTGGCCACAGTAACTTCTTGCAAGATACATCTATGAAGGCAAGGGAAACAAAAGCAAAAATGAATTACTGGGACTTAATCAAGATTAAAAAAAAGCTAATTGAAAAAAAAGATTAAAAAAAAGCTTTTGCACAGCAAAAGAAACAGTCAACAAAACTTAAAGACAACCTACAGAATGGGAGAAGATATTTGCAAATGACATAGCAGATAAAGGGCTAGTATCCAAGATCTAGAAAGAATTTATTAAACTCAACAGCAAAGAAACAAACAATCCAATTATGAAATGGGCAAAAGACATGAACAGAAATTTCACAGAAGAAGACATAGACATGGCCAACAAGACACGAGAAAATGCTCTGCACCACTTGCCATCAGGGAAACACAGTGAGATACCACCTTATACCAGTCAGAACGGCTAAAATTAACAACTCAGGAAACAACTGATGTTGGTGAGAATGCAGAGAAAGGGGAACCTTCTTATACTGTTGGTGGGAATGGAAACTGGTGCAGTCATTCTGGAAAACAGTATGGAGGTTCCTCAAAACGTTAGAAATAGAGCTACCCTATGATTCAGGTATTTATCCAAAGAATACAAAAATGGTGATTCAAAGGGGTACATGCAGTCTATTTTTATAGCAGCAATGTCCACAATAACCAAAATATGGAAAAAGCCCATATGTCTATCACAGATATACAGATACTACACTAACAATACACTATATATGTTAACTAAATTTAATTCAAATCAAAATAAATTAAACCTGGAGTTTTAAAGGGCTTGGGTGAGATAAAGCACAAAGAGCGCTGTGCTTCTCTTGGAGAGGAGGCAGTTTCCTGTCTCCAGAAGACCAGCCCAAACCCCTGCTCACATTGCCTTGCTCAACCTTGGAGTTGTGTGAGGCCTTTGTTCCAGTGGTGTGGTAGCAACAGATTTCAACTCACAAATATACCAGCATACCTAGTTAAAAAGTGCCACATTCAGGCCAGGGACAATACATTGCTCACAATATGCAAAGAGAACCTCTGAAGATGAATGGCCTGCAGGTTATAGTGGCCAGGATAAAACAGCAAAGCATACACAGCACACATTGGAGACACTCCTGGTGAAGAGGGTACCCTACACAGCAGGGCACTATAGGACCAATCTTCATAAGGCCATTACCCTCAAGAACAGAAGATGTAGCTGACTTTTCTAACACAGAGAAACAGGCACAGAGACTTAGACAAAATGAAAAGACTGAGAAATGTATTCCAAATACATTTGGAATCTGTGGCCACACCCATAGATCTAACTGAAACAGATATCAGTAACATTCCTGATAGAGTATTAAAAGCAATGATCATAAGAACATTCACTGGATTTGAGAAAAGAGGGGGAAAAATTAGTGAGACCCTTAACACAAAGATAAACAGAATCAATCAGAGATGAAGAGTGCAACAAATGACATTAGAAACAAGCTTGATAGAAAAAAAAAAAGAAACATACTTGATAGAATGAACAACAAGCTGGAAGAAGCAGAGGAATGAACTAATGGCCTAGAAGACACAGTAATGAAAAACAATCATGAACAAAAGAGAGAAAAAGGAATTATGGATAGAAAACAACAATGGGCAGGGAACTCAGTAACTCTATCAAATATAGTAACATTCATATTATAGGAGTCCCAGAAAAAGAAGAGAGAGAAAAGGGGACAGACAATTTATTTGAAGAAATAATAGCTGAGGGTCACCTGGATGGCTCAGTCAGTTAAACATTTGCCTTCAGCTCTGGTCAGGACCCCAGGGTCCTGGGATCCAACCCTGCATCAAGCTCCCTGCTCAATGGGGAACCTCCTTCTTCCTCTCCCCTATCTCCCTGCTTCTGCTCGCTTGCTCTCATAAATAAATAAATAAATAAATAAATAAATAAATAAATAAAACTGAAAACTTCCCTAATCTGGGGAAGAAAACAGATATCCAGATCCGGGAGGTAAAGAGAACCCCCAACAAAACCAACAAAAGCAGATCTACATCAAGACATGTTTTAATTATTTGGTGAAATATAGTGATAAAGAAAAAAAATTAAAGCAATTAGACAAAAAAAAAAAAAAAAAGGACAGTAACATACGAGGGAAGCCCCATAAGGCTAGAAGGGGATTTTTCAGTGGAAACTTTCCAAGCTAGAAGGGATGGGCATGATATATTCAAAGTGCTGAATGGCAAAAATCTGCAGCCAAGAATACTCTACTCAGTAAAGCTATCATTCAGAATAGAGAGATAAAGAGTTTCCCAGACAAACAAAAACTAAAGGAGCTCATGATCACTAAATCAGCCCTTCAAGAAATATTAAAGGGGACTCTTTGAGTGGAAAGAAGATACCAAAAGTGACAGTATGAAGGCAGGAAACACAAAAGCAGTAAAATTGAATATTTCTGTTAAAAAAATAAAGGAATTCACAGAATAAAAGGTATAAAGTATGATTGTATATATCTAAAATATGGAGAGGAGAGGGGTAAAGAATGGGTTCAAATGTAAACAACCATTAACTTAATATAGACTGCTATTTGCAGAAGAGGTTATATATAAATATAATCCTAACTACACAGCAAAAACTACTAATATGCAAAGAAAAAGAAAGCCAAGCATGTCAGTAAAATTAGCAAACTATGAAAGAAAGACAAGAAAGGATCAGAGAAAATCTTTAGAAACAACCACAACACAACAAAATGACATAAATAGATATCTATCAATAATTACTTTGACTGGAAATGGACTAAACTCTTCAATGAAAAAACAGAATGGATTATAAAAACAAAACCCATCTATATGCTGCCTACAAAAGACTCCTTTTAGACCCAAGATGTCTGCAGATTGAAAGTGAGGAGGTGATGGGCAAACATCTATCAAGTAAATGGGTGGCAAAAGAAAGAGTAGCAACACTTATATACTTATATTGAACAAAATAGACTTTAAAACAAAGACTATAACAAGAGACAAAGGGATCCCTGGGTGGCGCAGCAGTTTAGCGCCTGCCTTTGACCCAGGGCACGATCCTGGAGACCCGGGATCGAATCCCACGTCGGGCTCCCGGTGCATGGAGCCTGCTTCTCCCTCTGCCTATGTCTCTGCCTCTCTCTCTCTCTCTGTGTCTGTCATGAATAAATAAATAAAATCTTTAAAAAAAAAAAAAAAGAGACAAAGAGGGACACTATAATAATAAACAGTAAAATGTAACAAAAAGAGATAATTGTAAATATTTATGCATCCAACATATTAACACATATGCACCTGATAACACATAAAACAGTTAATAACAAACATAAAGGAACTAATACATAATAAAGCAATAATAGTAGGGAACTTTAATACCCCACTTACATCAATGAACAGATCACCTAAACAGAAAATCAACAAGTAAATAGTGTCTTTGAATGACACACCAGAACAGGTGTTTTTAAAATATATATTCAGGACATCCCATCCTAAAACAGCAGAACACACATTCTTTTCAAGGACACATGGAACATTCTCCAGAACAGATCATATATTAAGCCACAAAACAAATTCAAGAAGTTTGAAGTCTTCCCATACATCTTTTCTGACCACAGCGCTATGAAACTAAAGTCAACCACAAGAAAAAATATGGAAAGACCACAAATACATGGAGACTAAATAATATCCTACTAAACACTGAATTGGTCAATTGCGAAATAAAAGAAGAAATTTAAAAATACATGGAAAGAACTTAAAATGAAAACACAATGGTCCAAAACCTTTGGCATACAGTAAAAATGGTTCTAGGAGGGAAGTTTATAACAATACAGGCCTACTTCAAGAAGCAAGAAAAATCTCAAACTAACTTTACACTGAAGGGAGCTAGAAAAATAACAAACAAAACCTAAAACCAGCAGAAGGAAGAAAATAGTAAAGATTGAAGCAGAAATGAATGATACAGATACCAAAAAAAACAAGAGGACAGATCAATGAAACCAGGAACTGGTTCTGCCGGGTGGGCGGGGGGGGGGGGGGGGGGGGGGGGGTTTATAAACCTCGAGCCAGAATTATCAAGAAAAAAGGAGAACAGACTACAATAATGAAATCACAAATGGGAGAGGGGAAATAACAGCCAAAACCACAGAAATACAATTATAAGAGATTATTATAAAAAACTATATGCCAAAAAATTGGACCACCTAGAAGAAATGGATAAATTCCTAGAAACATATAAACTATCAAAACTAAAAGAGGAAGAAATAGGAAATTTGAACAGATCAATTACCAGCAAATAAATTGAATCACTAATTTAAAAACTAACAACAGGGATCCCTGGGTGGCGCAGCGGTTTGGCACCTGCCTTTGGCCCAGGGCGCGATCCTGGAGATCCGGGATCGAATCCCACGTCGGGCTCCCGGTGCATGGAGCCTGCTTCTCCCTCTGCCTATGTCTCTGCCTCTCTCTCTCTCTGTGTGTGTGACTATCATAAATAAATAAAAATTAAAAAAAAACTTTAAAAAATAAAAAATAAAAATAAAAACTCCCAACAAACAAAAGTCCAGGACTAGACAGTTTCACAGGCAAATTCTACCAAACATTTAAAGAGTTAATAACTATTCTTATCAAACTATTCCAAAAAAAGTATAAAAGGAAGCAAAACTTCCAAATTCATTCTATGAGGCCAGAATCACCATGATACCAAAATGAGATAAAGACACTAATAAAAAAGAGAACTACAGGGATCCCTGGGTGGCACAGCAGTTTAGCGCCAGCCTTTGGCCCAGGACGCGATCCTGGAGACTCGGGATTGAATCCCACGTCGGGCTCCCGGTGCATGGAGCCTGCTTCTCCCTCTGCCTGTGTCTCTGCCTTTCTCTCTCTCTCTGTGACTATCATAAATAAATTTTTTAAAAAATTTAAAAAAAAGAGAGAGAACTACAAGCCAATATCCCTGATGAATACAGATGCAAAAATCTTCAACAAACTACTAGGAAAGTGAATCCAACTTACAGGTATTTAATGTATTGTCACCACAATCAAATGGTATTTATTCCTGGGTTGCAAGGGTGGTTCAATATTTGCAAATCAATCAACATGATACATCATATCAATAAGATAAAGGGTAAGAATCATATGATTATATCAATAGATGCAGAAAAAACATTTGACGAAGCACTACATCCATCCATGATAAAAAAAAAAAAAAAACCTCAACAAAGTAGGTTTACAGGGAATATACCTCAACATAATAATTGATCTCATTTACAAATGCATCAAAAGCCATAAGATATCTAGGAATAAACCTGCCCACAGAGGTAAAGGATCTGTACTCTTAAAACTACAGAACACTTATGAAAGAAATTGAGGAAGACACGAAGAGATGGAAAAACATTCCATGATCATGGATTAGAAGAACAAATATTGTTAAAATATCTATAGTACCCAAAGCAATCTACATATTTAATGCAATCCCTGTCAAAATACCACCAGCATTTTTCACAGAACTAGAAGAATCCTAAAATTTTTCATGGAATTACAAAGACCTCGAATAACTAAAGCAATCTTGAAAAGGAAAAGAAAAGCTGGAGGCATCACAATTTCAGACTTCAAGTGATATTACAAAGCTGTAGCAATCAAAACAGTATTATACTGGCACAAAAAAATAGATATTTAGATTGATAGAATTAAATAGAAAACCCAGAAGTAAACTCCCAATTATATGGGTAATTAATCTTCAATAAAGCAGGAAACAATATCCAATGGATCAGTCTTTTCAATAAATGGTGTTAGGAAAATTGGTCTACAACATGAAAAAGAAAGGTAAAACTGGACAACTTTCTTACACTACACACAAAATAAATTAAAATGGATTAAAGGCCTAAATGTCAGACCTCTAACCATAAAAATCCTAGAAAAGAACACAGGCAGTAACTTCTTTGACATTGGCTGTAGGAACTTTTTTCTAAATATGTCTCCTGAGGCAAAGGGAAAAAACAAAAATGAAGTATTGGGACTTCATCAAAATAGAAAGCATTTGCCCAGCAAAGGAAACAATCAACAAAACTAAAAAGCAACCTACAGAATGGGATAAGATATTTCCAAGTGATATATCCAATAAAAGGTTAGTATCTAAAATAAAGACCTTATAAAACTGAATACCCAAAAAACAAGTAATCTAATTAAAAATGGACAGAAGATATGAACATTTCTCCAAAGAAGACATAACAGACAGCCACCAGACACATAAAAAGATACCCATGGTAAGCACCATCAGGGAAATACAAACCAAAAGTACAATAAGATATCACCTCATATCTATCAGAATGGCTAGAATCAACAATACGGCAAGGATGTGGGAAAAAAGGAACATTCATGCACTGTTGGTGGAAATGCAAACTGGTGCAGCCACTATGGGAAAGAGTATGGAAGTTCCTCAAAAAGTTAAAAATAGAATTACCCTAAAATCCAGGAATCTCACTACGGGGTATTTATTCAAAGACTAAAAAAAAAAAAAAAAAACAGATTCAAAGGAATACGTTAACTCTTATGTGTTTAGCAGCACTATTTACAAATTATGGGAACAGCCCAAATGTCTATCAATTATGAATGGATAAAAAGATGCAGTGTATAGATAGATGATAGATAGATAGATAGATAGATAGATAGATAGATAGATAGATGATAGATAGATAGAGATATCTATACACACACACACACACACACACACACACACACTGGAATATTATTTGGCCACAAAAAAAGAACAAAATCTTGCCATTTGCAACAACATGAATGGAGCTAGAAAGTATAATACTAAGCAAAATAAGTCAGAGAAAGACAAATACCATATGATTTCACTATTATGTGGAATTTAACAAACTAAAGAAACAAGCAAAGGGAAAAAAAGAAAGAGGGAGAGACAAACCAAGAAACAGACTCTTAACTATAGAGAACAAACTGATGATTACCAGAGGGAAGGTTGGTAGGGGGATGGGTTAAATAGGTGATGGGGATTAAGGAGTGTACTCATTATGATGAGTACCAGGTGATATATGGAATTGTTGAATATTAGATACCTGAAACTAATATAACACTATGTTAACTAACTGGAATTGAAATAAAAACTTAAAAACAAAACAAATAGATTCAGTTTAGGAAGATGAAAAAGTTCTATAGATGGTTAGTGGTGATGATTGCACAATAATGTAAATTTACTTAATGCCACTGGACCGTACACTTAAAAATAGTTAAAATCAGGGCATCTGGGTGGCTCAGTGGTTGAGTGTCTGCCTTTGGCTCAGGTCATGATCCCAGGGTCCTGGGATCCAGTTCTGTATCCGGCTCCCTGTTGGGAGCCTGATTCTCCCTTTGCCTATGTCTCTGCCTCTCACTCTGTATCTCTCATGAATAAATAAATAAAATATTTTTTAAATAGTTAAAATGGTAAATATTGTTATGTATATTTTATACAATAAAGGCAAAATAAATGCAATATATAAATTTATCAAATCAACACTCTGTATGCACCTTAAACTTACATAATGCTATGCATCAATTACTATTATATCTCAATAAAAATAATACAATGAAAAAGTTTTAAAAGCAGACTAGATTTATATTGATGATTTTTTCTGATTATATCAAAATGCTTTTGGTTTAAAAAAATCAGTGCAAAACCATTAAAAGAAAAAGAAGTGAATAAACATTGTTAAAATGTCTATGCTACCCAAAGCAATCTACACATTCAGTGCAATCCCTATTAAAATACTGTCAACATTTTTCACAGAGCTGGAACGAATAATCCTAAAATGTGTATGGAACCACAAAAGACCCCAAATAGCCAGAGGAATGTTGAAAAAGAAAACCAAATCTGGGGGGCATCACAATGCCTGACTTCAAGCTATATTGTAAAGCTGTGATCATCAAGACAACATGGTACTGGCACAAAAAAAGACACATAGATCAATGGAACAGAATAGAGAACCCAGAAATTGACCCTCAACTCTATAGTCAACTAATCTTTGACAAAGCAAGAAAGATTATCCAATGGAAAAAGGACAGTCTCTTCAATAAATGGTGCTTGGAAAATTAGACAGCCACATGCAGAAGAATGAAACTGCACCATTCTCTTACACCATACATAAAGATAAACTCAAAATGGTTGAAAGACCTAAATGTGAGACAGGAAACCATCAGGATCCTACAGGAGAACAAAGGCAGCAACCTCTTTGACCTTGGCCACAGCAACTTCTTGCTAGACACATCTCCAAAGGCAAGAGAAACAAAAGCAAACATGAGATTTCATCAAGATAAAGTTTTTGCACAGCAAAGGAAACAGTCAACAAAACTAAAAGGCAACCTACAGAATGGGAGAAGATATTTGCAAATAACATATTAGATAAAAGGCTAGTATCCAAGATCTATAGAGAACTTATCAAACTCAACACCCTCAAAAAAACAAATAATTCAGTCAAGAAACGAGCAAAAGATGTAAACAGACATTTCTCCAAAGAAGACACACACATGCCCAAGGGACACATGAAACAATGCTCTACATCACTTGGTATCAGGGAAATACAAGTCAAAACCACAATAAGATACCACCTCACACCAGTCAGAATGGCTAAAATTAACAAGATAGGAAACAGCAAATGTTGGTGAAGTTGCAGAGAAAGAGGAACCCTTTTACAGTGTTGGTGAGAATGCAAGCTGGTATGGCCTCTCTGGAAAACAGTATGATGATTCCTCAAGAAGTTAAAAATAGAGCTACCCTATGACCCAGCAATTGCACTACTAAATATTTACCACAAAGATACAAATGCAGTGGTCTAGAGGGGCACCTGTACCCAATGTTCATAACAACAAAGTCCACAATAGCCAAACTGTAGAAAGAGCAGAGATGTCCATCAATAGATGAATGGATGAAGAAGATGTGGTATATAGGATGAATACATTGACGTGGATGGAACTGGGGGATATTATGCTGAGAGAAATAAACCAATTAGAGAAAGACAATTATATGATTTCACTCATATGTGGAATATAAGAAATAGTGAAAGTGACCATAAGGGAAGGAGGGGAAACTGTGGGGAAAAATTAGAGAGGACAAACCATGAGACACTCCTGACTCTAGGAAGCAAACAAATGGTTGTGGAAGGAGAGGTGGGTGGAGGGATGGGATAACTGGGTGACAGGCATTGAGGAGAGCACGTGATATGATGAGCACGGGGTGTTATACTATATGTTGGCAAAATGAATTTAAATTTTTAAAAACTTTAAAAAAAGAAAGGATGAATACTTACCATTTGCATGGACATGGATGAAACAGGAAGGTATTATACTGACAGAAATAAGTCAGAGAAAGACAATTATATAGTTTCACTCATATGTGGAATATAGGAAACAGCACAGAGAATCATAGGGGAAGAGAGGAAAAACTGAATGGGAAGTCATCAGAAAGGAAGAAAAATCATGACAGACTCATAACTATAGGAGACAAGCTGAGGGTTGCTGGAGAGGAGGTGGGTGAGGGGACAGTGTAATTGGGTGATGGGCATTAAGAAGGGATGTGATGTGATGAGCACTGGGTGTTACTATGCAACTGATAAACTGTTGAACACTACATCTGAGACTAATGATGTTAGCTAATTTAATTTAAATAAGAAAGAAAAGAGGAAGGCAGGAAGGAAGAAAGGAAGGGAGGGAGGACATTTCTGTGGGTAAGCACACATATACTGTGATTGTTAATTTTACGTGTCAGCTGGACTACAGGGTATCCAGATATTATTCTGGATAATAAACATTATTCAAACATTATTCTGGATGTTTCTGTAAGGTTGTTTTGAATTAGATTTATATTTAAATTGGTGAACTTTTAGTAAGGCACATTGCCCTCCACCATGTGGATGGATCTCATCCAATCGGTTGAAGATCTGAATAGAACAAAGGCGGACCTCTCCGGAGCAAGAGAGACTTCTCCAGTAGACTGTCTTTTTTTTTTTTTTTCTTAAAGATTTATTTATTTATTTATGATAGACACACACAGAGAGAGAGAAGCAGAGACACAGGAGGAGGGAGAAGCAGGCTCCATGCCGGGAGCCCCACGCGGGACTCGATCCCCGGACTCCAGGACCGTGCCCTGGGCCAAAGGCAGGCGCCAAACCGCTGAGCCACCCAGGGATCCCCTAGACTGTCTTTTGACTTCATCTGCAACAGCAGTTCTGGATTCTACAGCAGACTGCCTTTAGAGTAAAACTGCAACTCTTTGCAGCCTGACAGTATCCCCACCAGACTCATCACACATCTATAATTGTGTTAATCAAGTCCCTAAAATAAATCTCACTTGTATACACACACATCTTATTCTGTTTCTCTGGAGAACTCTAATATACATGCATACATACATATATTTAGACAGAGATAAATACACATTTACAGTTTATGCACAAATCCCTTCTGCATTATACATTATTCCTTCTTTATTATAAGCAACTTCTTTGGACTATACACACAGCTTTAGTTCACACTTCCCGATGGCCACAGAATAATCCATTCTATGGATTTATTCAGCCATCTTCTGTTGATGGGAATGGAGTTGAATTTGATTTGTAAAGATTACAAAGACAACAGGAATAAATATTCTTGTTCATACATTTTTCACAATTGTCCAACTTCTTATGATAAATTCTGGGAAATGGGATTGTTGTTTCAAATTATAATTACATTTAATTCTTCCTGATCAAATTCATAGAGATTTGATTTACAGAAAAAAAAATATAAGCATGCAGTTTAATGAGCTTTAACAAATGAATTTTGACAAATACATCCGTGTGACTACCACCACAGTCAAGATATAGAGTACATCAATATAAAAAGCTTCTTCATGATCATTTACAGTCAACATTAGCCCCACCACTTGCCCTAGGAAATCAATTATTTGTTTCCTGTCAGTATTGACCTGATTTTCTTTTTGTAGAATTTCACAAAAATGAAATCATACAGTATGTAATCTTTTATGTTTGCATCTTCCATTCAACATATTTTTGAGATTCATTCACATTATTACACATATCCATAGTCCATTCTTTTTTTATACTCAACAGCATTTTGTAGCATGGGTATAAACAAAATTTATTTAATCACTTATCTGGTCATGAAAAATTGGGCTAACTCCAGTCTGGGATATTATTAATAAAGATGTCTTTATTCACACACAAATCTGAGTGGATATGTGGGTTTCTCTTGGGTAGAAATTATGGAGTGGGGCAGCCCGGGTGGCTCAGTGGTTTAGCACTGCCTTCAGCCCAGGGTGTGATCCTGGAGACCCAGGATGGAGTCCCACGTCAGGCTCCCAGCGTGGAGCCTGCTTCTCCCTCTGCCTGTGTCTCTGCCTCTGTGTGTGTGTGTGTGTCTAATAAATAAATAAAATCTTTAAAAAATTATGGAGTGTAATTACTGGGTTGTGTTGTAAATATATAGATAATTTTATAAAAATCTGCCAAACTGTTCCAAAGTGGTTTTACTACTTTACATTCCACCAGCAACCTGAGTTTCAGCTCTTCCATATCCTCGCAACACTTGATATTGTCAGTCTATTCAATTTTAGCCATTCTACTGGGATATGATGTACAGTGTTATCTTTTTGTGCTTTTAATTTGCATTTTCCTAATAATATCGCTGTCAAACATCTTTTCATATGCTAATTTGCTATTTTTATATCTTTTTTGAAGTGTCTACTCAGATTTTTCCCTATTTTTAACTGAATTGTTTGTCTTATTATTGAGTTGTGTTCTTTATAAATTCTAGAGTACAATCCTTTAAAAATATATCTGTACTGTAAATCTTTTTCTCAGTCTGTATCTTTCCTTTTAATTATTTAAATTAAATCTCTCATTAAAGAAAGATTTTAATTTTAATAATAACCAACTTATAATTCGTAATGGATCATGATTTTGGTATGCCATTTAAGAAATCTGTGCCCGAGCACCTGGGTGACTCAGTCAAGCATCTGACTTCAGCTTAGATCATGATCTCAGGGCCCTGGGATTGAGCCCCCTCCTCCTCCATCCCTGCCCCCACAGGCTCCATGCTCAGTGGGGAATTTGCTTCTCCCTCTGCCTCTGCCCCTCCCCCTACTCATGCACTCACGCTCTCTCTCCCCCTCTCTCAAATAAATGAAAGAAAGAAAGAAAGAAAGAAAGAAAGAAAGAAAGAAGAAGAAGAAGAAGAAGGAAGGAAGGAAGGAAGGAAGGAAGGAAGGAAGGAAGGAAGGAAGGAAGGAAAGAAAGGAAGGAAGGAAGAAATCTGTGCCTATGTTTTTTGGCCCAACACCCTCAGTGACCATAGGCTTGGTGGAGCTTCTCAGGGCTGCAACCTCTGCTACCGCCATGGCAGAGTTGCGCTTAAATGAGCACAATCAAAATGAAGTTACTAAGTACATGCATTTTGCTTGTTCAAAAAGAGGCTTAAGACTCAAAAGTATAGATTCCTGCCTTCAAGACGTCAAGCAAAGCAGGCTGGTAGAGGAGACCTTCACTGTAGAAGAGGTCTCCAAGGTCCTGAGAGGGCTGCCCGCTGTGGTCTACAGCAAGGTGGAGTTTGAGCTCATAAACACAGCTCATACCAGTGTGTTACTTCTGCAGCAGCTTTTCTCACAAGCTGAGAAGGTACCTCAAGCTACAGACAGGTATCTCTGAACTTGAAAACAGAATTATTAGAACAAGTTGCAGAATTTACATCTTCAAATAGAACACCCATCATAGATATCACGAAGCCGAAACTTGCACCACTTAACGAGAGTAAAACAACAGAACTTCTGAACAAGGAAATTTTAAGATTTCAAGGAGAATGAGAAATTGAAGTCACAGCTGAAGGCCACTGAAATATAGGCAACACATGCATTAGATGAGAAGTCAAAGCTAGAAGGGGAACTGCAGGATCTACAGCTTGACCAAGGAAATAACAAGGATTTTATAAAGGCCCAAGACTTGAATGATTGGAAAACACATTTGTTGCTTTAAAGAGTGAATTTCAGAAGACACTTAATGACAAGACAGAAAACCAGAAGTCCCTGGAGGAGAATCTAGCAATGGCCAAGCATGACCTACTCAGGGTTCAGGAGCAGCTGGGGATGGCTAAAAAAGAATTAGAAGAGAAATTCCAACAACAACAGCTTATTGAAACATGAAAGAGATTCACACCAAGAAAAATGAACAAATCAAAGATCTGAGATGACTGGCCAAATACAAACCTGAAGATTAAAACCTGAAGATTTCTTCTGGAAGCTGACACTGTGAAAGTATGAACTATTTCTTACCTCCATATTTCTTACCTTACCTCTTATTTCTTACCTAGCATATATGTGAAGCAATTTGTCATATTCCCTCTCCCTCTCCTTATTTTTTAATTGAGAAAAGGGGAACCTGCTGACTGATTTTGTCCAGTCATCCCAAACTCCTTTGCTGAGAGCTTTAGAGTTCTAGTTCCAATGCAGTAAGAATTCTTTATGGTACAGAAGAGGTGTTTAGAGTGGGAAGAAGAGTTTTATCCTTTTGCATTAGTATAAAGAGTACACCATTTCAATAAATGTTAAAGTAAAAAAAATATCTATGCCTAACTTGAAGTCCAGAAGATTTTCTTTATACTTTCTTCCTGTAGGTTTATACTTCTAAATTTTATGCTTGGGCATAGGATTCATGTAGAGTTAATTTTGTGGGGTGTTATGTAAATGAGTATGAAATAAAGGTTTAGATTCATTTTTTCCCAAATGGATATCCAGTTTTTCAGCACTAGTGTTTAGAAAGATTTTCCTTCCCCCCATTTAATTACTTTGGCATATGAATATTAATTGGACCTATATATATATACATATGATATATATAATATATATATTAGAATCAATTGACCAGTGGACCAATATATATATTGTTCCCATATATATATATGAATCAATTTGTGCATTTCTTCCA
Source organism: Canis lupus familiaris (assembly GCF_011100685.1). Lineage (NCBI taxonomy): Eukaryota > Metazoa > Chordata > Mammalia > Carnivora > Canidae > Canis > Canis lupus. The sequence goes on along the minus strand of NC_049225.1, from coordinate 62,911,209 downwards.
AAACACTTGCAAGGATTTTGATTGAGAATAGGTTGACTATATGGATCAATATGGGAAGAACTGACCTTTGTAACAAAACAGTCTTCCAATCAGTCAGCATAATTCTCCAATTATTTAGGTCTTACTTAGATTTTCCTACCCATGTTTGTAACAGTATACAGGTTTTGCACATATTTTGTTAGATATACTACTAAAATTTTCTATTTTGATGCCATAAAATCAAATATTTGAAATTTTGCTTTCAAAATGTTATTGCTAATATATATAAATGCAATTAACCTTCGTATATTAACCTTGTTTCTAAAGACCTTGCTAATTTTCCTTCAGGTCTGGTAAGTATAGATTCCTTAGTATTTCTACACATTCAATCATGTCATAGGAGAATAAAAACAGTTTTTCTTCTCTTTTTTCCATTGTGTATACCTCTTCCTTTATTTTCTTGCCTTTTTGCACTGGTTAAGCTTTTCAATAAAATGATAATAGAAGTGGTGAAAGTGAACAGCCTAGCTTCATTCTCTACCTTAGTAATAAATTTTTTAAATATAATTATTGTATATTTTCATAGAATTTACCTTCCATTCATAGTTTGCTGGATAATTTTATCATAAATGAATGCTAAACTTTGTCAAATATTTCTTCTGCATCTATTGAAATAATTATATTGTTTTTATGTTTTATTATTCATATGGTAAATAACACTTATTGATTTTCTTATGTTAAACCAACATTTTTCTAAGATAAACTCCACATGGCCATGGTGTATTGCCCTTTTCAGAAATAACTGGATTCAATTTGCTAATATTGTATTATGGATTTTTACATCTATGTTCATGAGAGATATTTGCCTTTCAGTTTTCATTTTTTGTAATTCTTTGGTTTTGGAATCAAGGTAATGCTGGCCACATAAAATAAGGTGGGAGTTATTGCCTTCTACTCCATTTTCTGAAAGAGTTGGTATGATTGGTATTATCTCATCCTCAAATATTTCGTAGAATTCGCCCGTAAGTCCACCTGGTACTAGAGTTTTCTTTGTAGAAAGAAATTTACTTACTCAATTTCTTTACTAGATTTAGGGATATGCACATTTGAAAGTTGTTTTAATTTCTGTAGTATCTGTGGTGCTATTCTCTCTTTCATTCCTGATATTTGCAAGTTGTCCCTTCCTCCTTTTCCTTGATCAAACCTCCTAGCTAGAGGTTTGCCAATTTTGCTTATGTTTCCAAACATCCAGTTCTTGGTTTGATTTTTCTCTATTAGTTGTCCATATTCTCTATCTTCAATAACCTCTTTTATTCTAAATTACCTTTCACATGTTCTTGTTTTTCTAGCTTCATAAGATGGAAATTTAGATAATTGATTTTCAATGTTTCTTCACTTTAATATGAACACTATTAACCTTTAAATGTCTCCTAGCATTGTTCTAGCAGCATCCAACAAAATTTTACATCCTAAGCCTTTGTTTTCATTAAGTTAAAATGTTTTTAGTTTCCCTATTGATTTCTTCCTTTTGATTGTTATTTTCTGAAGTGTTTATTAATTTCCAAATACTTAAGAATTTTCCAGACAATATTTTATCATTAATTTCTAGTTTAATTCTGTTGTGGTCAAAAACATACTCTATGATTTTTATTTCAATAATTTTAAAATTATTTATACCTATTTTATGTTCCGGCACATGGTCTTATGGGACATTCCAAGTATGCTTGAAAACCATAAACAATCTCCTAATGTTGTGTGGAGATGTGGAGTATTCTATAAAAGTCTAATAGTTGGGTACAAAACTATATGTCAATGACTACAGGAAAACTGGGAAATTCACAAATATGTGGAAATTAAACAACATGCTCCCAGACAACCAATGGGTCAAAGAAGAAATTGAAAGAGAAATAAAAAAAATATCCAGAAACAATAATGCAAACACAGTATACCAAAATATATGAGATGCAGAAAAAACAGTTCTAGGGAAAGCATATAACAATAAATGCCTATATTAAGAAAAAAGAAAGCCCTCAAATATACAGCCCAACATTACACTTCAAGGAACCAGAAAAAGAACAAACTACCCAAAGTTAGCAAAAGGAAGGAAATAACAACATTAGAACAGAAATAAATAAAATAGAAACTAGGACAATAGAAAAGATCAATAAACTGAGAATGAGTTTTGCAAAAAATAAATAAAATTGACAAACCTTTATATAGACTAAGAAAAAAAAAGAGAGAAAACTCAAATAAAATTATAAATGAAAGAGGATATATTACAAATGATGCCACAGAAATAAGAAGGCTTAAGAAATTACACTTGACCCTTGAATAATGTGGAGGTTAAAAACAGAGCACCAACCCCCTATGCAATAGAACATTCATGTACAACTTTTGACTACCCAAAAATTTAACTAATAGCTTAGTGTTGAACCGAGCCTTACTGATAACATTAACAGTCATTAACACATCTTTTGTATGTTATATGTATTATACACTGTATCCTTACAATAAAATGAGTTAGAGAAAAGAAAATATTATTTTTTTAAAGATTTTATTTATTTATTCATGAGACACACACACACACACACACACACACACACACACAGATGCATAGACACAGGCAGAGGGAGAAGCAGGTTCCATGCAGGGAGCCTGACGCAGGACTCGATCCCAGGTCTCCAGGATCACACCCCCGGCCGCAGGCGGCGCCAAACCGCTGCGCCACCGGGGCTGCCCAAAAGAAAATATTATTAAGAAATCAGAAAGAAGAAAAAACATATTTACAATACTGTGCTGTTTAAAATCCAGTAAGTGGACCCTTGCACTTCAAACCCATGTTGTTCAAGCATCAACTGTACTATGAAAAATCATATGCCAAACAAGTTGGATATCTAAAATAAATAGATACATTCCTAGGAACATACCACCTACCAAAGCTGAATCATGAAAAAGTAGAATATCCGAACAGACCAGAAACAAGTAAGGAGATTAAAATAGTAATCAAAAACTTCGCAACAAAGAAAAGCTCAGGACCAAATAAAAAAACTCACTGGATAATCCTACCAAACATATAAAGAATTAATACTAATCTTCACAAACTCTTTCAAAAAATTGAAGAGGAGAGATTACTTTTAAACTCATTTTACAAGACCAGTATTATCTTTACACCAAAACTGAATAAGGACACTACAAGAAAAGAAAATTACAGCCAATATTCCAGATAAACATGATGAAAAAAATTTCAACAAAATAATAACAAACTAAATTCAACAATATGTTAAAAGGTCATACATCATGAATAAGTGGGATTTATCTGTAAGATGCAAGAATGGTTCCACATATGCAAATCAATAAACATGATACACCACATTAACAAAAAAGGGAGAAAATCATGTGATCATCTTAATAGATGCAAAAAAAGCATTTGTCAAAATACCACATTCATACATGACAAAAACTCACAAAAGATTAGGTATGGAAGGAATGTACCTCAATATAATAAAGGTCACATATGACAAGCCCACAGTTAACGTCATACACAATGGTAAAAAGCTAAAAGCTTTCCTCCAGGATCAAGAAGAAGACAAATATGCCTATTTTCACCACTTTATTCAATATACTACTGGAAGTCCTAGCCAGAGCAATTAGGCAAGAAAAAAATATGTAAAAGTCATCCAAATTGGAAAGGAAGAAGTAAACTATCTCTTTTGGCAGATGACATGATCTTACACATAGAAAACCCTAACAACTCCACAAAAGTTATCAGAACTAACAAACAAGGGACACCTGGGTGGCTCAGCGGTTGAGCCTCTGCCTTCAGCCCAGGCTGTGATCCTGGAGTCCTGGAATCAAGTCCCACATCGGGCTCCCTGCATGGAGCCTGCTTCTCCCTCTGCCTGTGTCTCTGCCTCTCTCTGTGTGTCCCTCATGAATAAATAAATAAAATCTAAAAAAAAAAAAAAAAAAAAAAAAAAAGGACGAACAAACAAAATTAGCTTACAAAATAAACGTACAAAAATCAGTTGCATTAAAAAAAAAATCAGTTGCATTTCTATACACCAACAGTGAACTATCTGAAAAAAATTAAGAAAACAATCACATTTACAATAGCATCAAAGAGAATAAAATACCTAGGAATAAATTTAACCCAGAAGACGGGAGATATGCACATTGAAAATCTTATGACACTGATGAAAGAAACTGAAGAAGAGACAAAGAAATGGAATGATGCCCTATGTTAATGGACTGAAAGAATCAATACCGCTAAAATGTCCATGCTACCTATCCAAAGCAATCTACAGATTTGACCTAATCCCTACCAAACCTCTAATGGCATGTTATACAGAAATGGAAAAAAAATCCTAAAATCTGTATGGAACCACAGGAGACCCTGGATAACCAAAGAAATCTTGAGAACAAAGCAAAGCCAGAGGTGTCACACTTCCTATTGTTTAAACTACCATGAAATCTTACCTCTGTTTCTTCAACTTAGTGAAACTGACCTACTTTTGGGGGATCTCCTCCCTGCACAGTGATCCAGAAAGTACCTCCAGGCAGAAAATCACAGATATCAGACATACTGTTTTTCTTTTCTTAGACATCAAATTTTGCACTAAAAACAGATATTTCATATGCCTGCTCAACTTTCTAATTGTTTACAGCAAAATATGAATATCATAAATTATAGAGTTAGAACCTGGGTGAAACTTTTGGCAGCTTACTCCTAAAGAGGCAATCACTCTGGGGTTCTGACTGGGTCAGTCAGTGGAGCATGTGACTCTTGATCTCAGGATTATAAAGTCGAGCCCCATGTTGGGTATAGAGATTATTTAAAAATTTTATAATATTGAAAAGAAAAAGAGGCATTCACTCTTGGGGTTACACAAATGCAAGACCAGAATCTTAAAACTTTCACCCTAGGCATCTCACTTGCCTAACCCTAGCTCCAATCTCAATAAATAAAATCATAAAACAAAGTAGAAATTATAGAAAATACTTGTAATATACGTGACAAGCCAAAGAATGATATCTGTTATATTTAAGGCTCTTACAAATACAAAATATAGAAGATATAAAAATAGTTAAATAGTGAAAAAAAAGGAAGTGAAGCCACTATTATTTCATCATGGTCAGAAATAAAATCTGTGTATTTAAATCTTTTATAATTTATGCCAATATAATCTTCAAGAAATATTACACCAATTTAAAATCTCATTGGCCGGAATATTACTCAGCTATTAGAAATGACAAATACCCACCATTTGCTTCAACGTGGATGGAACTGGAGGGTATTATGCTGAGTGAAGTAAGTCAGTCGGAGAAGGACAAACATTATATGTTCTCATTCATTTGGGGAATATAAATAATAGTGAAAGGGAATATAAGGGAAGGGAGAAGAAATGTGTGGGAAATATCAGAAAGGGAGACAGAACGTAAAGACTGCTAACTCTGGGAAACGAACTAGGGGTGGTAGAAGGGGAGGAGGGCGGGGGGTGGGAGTGAATGGGTGACGGGCTCTGGGTGTTATTCTGTATGTTAGTAAATTGAACACCAATAAAAAATAAATTAAAAAAAATAATAAATAAAATAAAATAAAATAAAAAAAATAAAATAAAATAAAATAAAATAAAATCTCATTGGCCATATTTGAAAGTTCCCAATTCTCAACCCTCCACTTCACTAAAGACAAGAGTGTGCACTGTGCTTGAGCAAAATGATAATAATTTGGAATTGCTCCTTTGGTGAGTTAGTACAAGAACTGACAATGGATGTGAAAAAATCCATCTGAAAGTTGTCTACAAATTTTCAGTAGCACCATTTTGTGCAATTTTATCACTTCTTCCGGCTGCTAAGTTGTAGGAGCATAGGCAAACATTTGAGTTGATTAAAGGTTTAATGAATAGATGGGTATCAGCAGGACAAGAAGGCAGTATTATTAAGAATGTTGCCCAGGAGAGAGTTTTAAGTCAGAAATCACCTTGAATAAGGTCCAGTGCATAATAAAACTTTTTTTCCCAGAGAAATTTAGCTACATAAGACATATAAATAGAACTCAATATCAAAGACAACTTATGCTAGTGTTTAGAAGCGATAAGACAGTGCTGTTCTTTCATACTTGTCTCAAGTTTCAGTGATGTAATGGCAACTGTTATCATATAATCAAATATTTCATCAAATCTTTGCAAAGCAAAACTGGTTCATTGCTATGGAGTCATCACTTGGATTCTGGTTGTTACATTTAGTTAATAAGGAAATAAATAGCTGAACTCTGTTTGCCTTTTATATCCCATTCTCTTTGCCAAATACGCAAAGCTTAGGGAGGGTCACTTCAGCACAAACTTGCAAATTTCCAGAATAAGTGCTGATTCTGTAATCTCTTATTGTGTAATAAGACTCTGGAGAACTACCTTCTGAGAGTTAAGACTGCTTCTCTCAGCAAAACTTGCCATTTGCTATTGCAAAATATAGCTGAAGACAACTCATAATTTTGGGGTACATAATTAGGGAAACTTTCAAAATAATCTTCCTGAAAAAGATGATAGACTCATGATCCACCCTTACCTACACCTCAGTTCCTTTATTAAAAAAAAAAAAAAAAACGTCGAATCACTTCTAGATGTAGAAAATTATCTTTTTAGGACACAGGCCAGGTGCCACATCAGACTTCCTGCTGGGAGGGGGTAGGGAGTCTGCTTCTCTCTCTCATTCTCTCTCTCTCTCTGCCCTCCTCCCCGCCCCCCGCTCATTCTCTCTCCCTCTCTCAAATAAATAAATAAATAAAATCTTTAATAATAATAATTTAAAAAGACACAGCCCAGGTGTTCTTCCTCTAATACAAAAACCAATCCTTGAAGAAGTTGCTCTCTGCTCCATCCCATCTTAGTTCTTTCTTTGGCATCCTTCACCACTTACACCTCAGATGAAATTAGAGATGTCTCTAAGGGCTGTTCACACTCCTGGTTTAATTAACTGTTCTACAGAGGAAAAAATAAGTCTTGTCTTTTATTACCCTAAGAGAGTATACCTCCTTGTTGGCAATAAACACAATTCTTTTAATCATTTAGGGACATTCCTATTTGCCTTCTAGTTGCAATACAACAAACTGCATTGAACTAAAACCAAGAGTAAAACTGCAACTTGGATTGGACTCTTCCATACTCCTGATGTTTTCCTCCAATTCCAGAGTAGTTCAGGCTAGGAAGTGTTTGCTAAAGCTGATAATGGTAAGAAAGCAAGAAGAGGTACTAGATAATGACTAAATTTTCTTGTCCCCAGGCTATGAGCTCCCTGTGGATAGCATAATGTCATAGTTTGTGAGAAGGATTTTCCCAGTGGATGATATGCAAGAGGGGATTTGTGAAGGAACTTGTGCTTAAATGGATGATTAACCCAGGTATTTGTGTTATATGTTACTGTGTAACAAACCACCCAAAAACATGGAGATCTAAAGTAACAGCCATCTATTTGTTCATGATTCTGCAAACTAGGGCTGATCACAGCAATGCTTTTGATGTTGTCATTGTTGCTGGATTCATCTAGAATCTCTCACTCTCTCTCATGAATTTGTGATTTGTCTGGTGGACTGAAGGATTGAATGATACTATAAAACCCCAGACCTCACTTATGTCTCTGGAGCTTCTTTTATCAGGGAATCTCCATAGATTCTAAACGTTTCTTGCAATCGTAACTTTTCCTCTTTCCCTTCTTCCCTAGTTTAATTTAGGAGAACTCTCTCAGCCGGGATATCTTTCTTTCTTGAATACTCTCAAATGAGCCTGTGCATTGTCCCCCCTCTCCCCATTGCCTACATTATAGCTTCATTGCAACTGCCTTTTAGCTTCTCTACATCCTCACCCCCCACTCATCCTACGCCTACTTCAGACTCCATCCACACCTCTATTGCTAACACATAGATTAGTCTGTCAGTTGCTGATAAGCAAAGTCTTCTTGTTCATGGTTTCATTCCCAGTATCTGGCACGGTGCCTGGAACAGAATAAGTGGTCAATATGTACTTGTTGAGGATGACTAAATAACAAAATCATGAATTGAAAGCAAAAATAAAAACTGCATTCCACCCCACTGGAATTTCCACAAATAAATAACATAAGCCATTCAAGGGAATATAAAGTCTAGGGGTTAGAATGATGAGTCATTACAGTGAGATAATGCCAGTATTTGATAAATCCATTGCTTCATAAGCATGACATTCGACTAAAGTAAGTTTTTCTCAAGAAAAACAGAATCAATGCAGAATAAAATATTTAAGAGAGATATGAAGTAATAATATCAGGGTGCTATTTTTCACCAGTTCTAAGTATATGAAACACCTAATAAAATCATTTTAGGCCGAAGAGATCTTTTATTATCTAAGTTTATTTTAACCATTTATGTGATCACAAAAGAGTCTTTAATTCCTATTTTCTGGGAATTACAATGGATGAAGTAATGAATGGAACAATATGCTTAGTAGAACAAGGGAAAATAAATGGTTACTGTTCAATCTCTTAGTCTCTAAACCCACAAATTCGTCACAGAACTCCATGTTTTATACTTGCAACTCTAAACCAGAGACATCTTTACCCATCTGGCTAACTTCTGTTCTTCAAAATTCAGTTAACCTGTTATCAATTCCAAGAAGCATTCCAGAAATCACTCTAACTGCATTAGGTGACATCCCACATGCTCCCCTAGTACACCGTATCCCCTTCTGTATAGTGGCACATCATCAAAATTATATGATTGCCCACCCATTAGACTACAACCTCCTTGAGTTTGAGGAAAGTAGATACTAAACAAATGTTTGTGGGGGAAAAAATGGATTAGAGGAGGAATTAACCACTATACACTGCATTAGGACACTGATAATCCTCAAACAAAACTGGAAGGATGTCTGAGAATCACCACTTTCATTCATCTTATTTGAGGCAGGACAGTATCTAAATGTGTCTGAATATTTTTCTGCATTTTTCCATCAGCAATCATGGCCTATGATTCTATATTCTTAATAAGTGACTGCATTAAGGGAGAGGAAGAACAAGGATATGGGGAATAAGAGGAGTGGGGAGTCTCAAAAGGAATCATTTCCTCCTAAGTAAAACTGCTTCCAAATTTTATCAATGATAATAAATTAATGTTTATTTATTTAGATTTTCCATAACATACACTGTGCTAAGGATATCCTAGTATTACTTCTTTTCTTTCTCACAACATGCCTATGTGATGGGACTACCTGAAAAAAAAAGATGTTCAGTCATATAACCGGGAAGGAACAGAAGCTTGGATCAACTTCAGTTCTGGTTGATTCCATAAGCTCATATTAAATTTCAACCACTACATTATATGGCTCCAGTGTCACTGAAACGTTCCAGCAAGGAAGCTCCCTTGTCTTCATGCTAGAGTCTGTCCTCTGAATCTAGCAATGACAACTATAAAAGTACTTTCAAAAGATTAGGGTTATTATTCTATTATTTCCTAATAGTATTTTTTATAACAAACACATCCTCAGACTTTGAATTCTCTTTGAGAAAAAGTAAATTTCCCTGCTGACATTTTACTCAATATCCATTTTAGAAAGCAACACCAAACTGAAGTCAGAAGGCCATCAAACTGTCACTGTGTTATTGGTATTGCTGGACTAGAGAACATGTCCTGGAGTCAAGAGGCTACTCCCCCACGCTTTACTGAACTTACTTCCCAGTCCCTGGAAATTCTGAACATTTATGGAGTTCTGAACCTTCCCTTGGTCTACCCCTACCTCCCCATCTCCCCTTCACTCCCCAGAAGGAGTTTTTGCTATGTTTATTTGTTGGCCCTTTTCCCAAATAAAGGGAGCACCAGGGTCAGATACATATAATTTCCAGAGCCCAGTGCAAAATACAAATGTAGGGCCCTTTGCTCAAAATTAGAGAAAAGATGCTGTTAACAATAGTAACATATTAAACTCTTCTCTGTTCTGAGACCTCACTCTCTATTTGTCATGGGGCTTTTATTTACTACTTAAAGTCATTCTAAGAAAAATTAAAATATGAAATTATTAGCAATACCCAATATGTCATAGTGATCACTGCCAAATCACATCAGCTGGCAACCTGAATAAGATATTCTGAAATTTTGTTGAAAGCAAAGGATTAGAAATACCTGACTTGCAGTGGTGCCTGGGTAGCCCATTTAGTTAAGTATTTGCCTTCACCTCAGGTCATGATCCTGGGATCAAGACTCACATCCCTGCTCTGCAGGGAGCCTGCCTCTACTCTACTTTGGACTCCCTACTCTGCAGGGAGCCTGCCTCTACACTACTTTGGACTCCCTGCTCTGCAGGGAGCCTGCCTCTCCCTCTCCCTCTGCCGCTCCCCCTGCTTGTGCTCTCTCTCTCACACACACACACAAACAAAAAAATAATAAAATAAAATAAAATAAAATAAAATAAAATAAAATAAAATAATAAAATAAAATGAAATAGAAATACTTGACTACTTGACTTGTCAAATCTATTACATATACATTTATCATTCACTTTCTCACAACCAAGATTTATCAAATTATTGTTAATTATATCTGTTGCTCTTTCAGTTAGTGGTCTCTTGTATAACATGATATGCCCAGGAAGAATGGAAAATCTGAATTATCATTCATTTCAGTACATTTTTCCAATATAATTTTAAAAATAAAATAGTTTTATTTTATATGCTTTAAATACATATTGTTATATGTTTGGAGCTACAAATTTATCATTTTTATCATATGACTTATGTAGAAACTCCCCATCATGTAACTTAATTAGCAAAGACAGTAATGGTTGTCAAGTCTTTGAGTTAAGTCAGACTTATCTTCTATTATTAAAAAAAAATGACTTTATTTTTGAGTTAAAATAAACATTTTAATGAGGATTCATTTAATGTAAATAAAATACTTAATAGGTTGCAAAATATAAAACCACGGAGAAACAAATTCACAGAGATTACATTAAAAGGTGGATTACTGAAAGTAATAAGATCAAGATTATTATGGTATAGGTCTAATGTAATAAATGTATATTACAATTTGTTATAATTTGTAATTTGTTATAAAAATACTATGCACTTTCTCATTTCTTAATTTGTAATAAAAGCAATATTTTGTGTGACTAATGTGTCAGTCATTATTTGAAGAATATTATATGTGTTTATGCATCAAACCTCAGCATTTGGCTATGAGGAATAATTAAATAAGAATTATTCATAAAAGTAAGGAATAGGGGTATCTGGGTGGCTCAGTCAGTGATGTGGCTGGGTCTTAATTTCAGCCCAGGTCATGATCTCAGTCTGGGATTGAGCCTCATGTTGGGCTCCATGCTTAGCAGGGAGTCTGCTGTAGGATTTTCTCTCTCCCTCTGCCTGTGCCCCTCCTCCACTCACACTCTTTCTTTTTCTCTCTCTAAAATAAATAAATAAAATCTTTAAAATAAGAAATAAATAAAATAAAAAATAATTCCAGTAATTTAATTATATATTTTCAAAACTTATGTATGTGTAATAAAAGAGAAAGCTATATATAGTACAGTCAAAAAGTGTTAAGACAAGTAGATATATTTTTTTCTTAATAAAGGATGGAAAATATAGAATGAATATCATTTAAGGTTAATATATTAAATGAATATAAGTTGTTAAGATATTAAATGATATTCATTATTCCATAAGACGAAACAAGATAATTGACTACATGGAATAAATATTTTGTGATTTACCATATTAAGTAAAACACACTAAATCTGAAATAAGTCACATAAGATTTTTATCTCTGGATTTTAGTCAAGATATCTTAAGTATTTTGGCAGCCTTTTAGGTATTTAATTCACATTTAAATGAATCCTCATCATTAACATCTTTAGTTTTGGCTATTTATAGATACCTTTCCTGTCCAAGTAATATCACATCCTACACACGAAAACCGATAATAGTTCAAAAATAATTGCTTAGATTCCAGGATTCCCCATGGTAATGTATGTTCCACAAAAGTGCGGATCTTTGTTTTACTAACTGATATATCTCAAGTGTATAGAATATGCCTGACACTTAGTAGGCAGTCAAAAGGAGTGTACTTGTGATGAGTACCAGATGAATGGAAGTGTTGAAAACTAAATTGAACACCTGAAATTAGTATTTCACTGTATGTTAACTGAATTTTAAATAAAACTTTAAAAATTTTTGTTGAAAGAAGAAAGAATGTCTTTAAAAAATCAATTTGCTATTTCTATAGGATTAATTCTTAGCAGTGAGATCTTGGTTCCCAATAGTTATAATTTATTTGCATTTTAGGTTAATAGAAATAACTACATTTTTTAAAAGTTTGTACCAATCCATCTACAAAATTGTATCAATCTATATATAGTCCTTTCAGCAATGAATTTTCATTATAATAATTTTCCCACATCTTCATCAACATTTGGTATTTTCACTCATTTAAAATTTTTTCACCAATCCAATAAGAAAAAAGAAAGAGCATCTATTGTCAATTAAATTTGTTTTGTATTGCTTATTAATGATTGTCATTATCTTTATATATTAACTGTATTTTTCAGCAAATTTTCTTCATGTCATGTTCCATTTCTTAATGTTTTCAGAAGCAATCTTATTACTAAGGTTTTATATATTTATGTGCTACAAATCTTGTACTGCCTATATTTTCGGTCTTTTTATTTCATCTAAAATTTATTTTGTGATATATACATTTTAAATGCTGCAGTGTGAATGGTACTTCTCTACTCCCCTTTCCTTTCTCTCTACATTCCCTTCTCTTGGTTTACAGGACTGAATCTCTGGTTAGATGGAGAATACAGACAATGATTGTGTTGGAGTAAGTAATTCATCAAAACTATGTTACACAAGATTATTATCCATATAATGGATATGATTATTATCCATATAATGGACAATGATTGTGTTGGAGTAAGTAATTCATCAAAACTATGTTACACAAGATTATTAGTATTATCAAGGGAAAGTTTTATCTTAGCTCTTTTCAGAACTTTAAGCATTTAAGACCTCCATCAGCAAAGCAGAACTGAACCTGAAATTACCTCACCCCGATTTCATCTACCCAACTCCACAGAGGAAAAAATGCAGGTGAAATTTATTGACTGGATGCTGGAAGGTTGCAGAAGGTAAAAAGAAAGTGAAAGAAATGAGGGGTATGTGATAAAGAACAGGGAAGTATAGCAGAATGAGGGGTGGTGTTCTTACTGTCCTAGGAGGAGACATATAGATGCTGATCAACTCTAGGTGTTGATTTTCTTTATAAGTTTAAGTGTGCTTGTTAAAAAACTTAAGGCTAACCACTAAGAGTTAGGACATATTATTTCCAAACCATTTGCAGGGAAAAAGGAACAAAGAGAACCAAGTCATATAAAAATCAGTAAAGAAAAAGAAACACCAAGAAAGCACGCAAAAGAAAACCATAAAATATAATTGCAACAATATATTCTAGTATATTAGTAACTGTGATAAATTGCTGTGGGTTAAATTCATGTATTAAAGGATAAAAGTTCTCATCCATCTCGAACATAGCCATATATCTTTTTCAGAGATCCAAGTATAATGAAACAATTCAGGAAGGTTAAAAAATAAAGAAAGGCAAAAAGGTATTTAAGACAAAAGCTAAATAGCAGATACAGTTTTCCATAATGGCTGCACCATTTGGCATTCCCACAAACAGTGTACAAGGGTTCCATTTTCTCACATCCTCGCCAACACTTGTTGTCTTTTGCTCTTTGATAATAGCCATCCAGACAGGTGTGAGGTGATCTCACTATGGTTTTTATTTTCATTTCTCTGATGATCAGTGACATTGAACATTTTTTCAAACAATTGTTGGCTATTTGTACGTCTTCTTTGGAGAAATGTCTGTTCAAGTCCTTAGCCCATTTTTAAATCAGGTTGTCAGTTTTTCTGCTATTCAGTTGTAAGAGTTCCTTGTATATTTTGGAGATTAATCCGTTATCAAATATGATTTACAAATATTTTCTTCCATTCCATACATTGCCTTTTCACTCTGATTGTTTCCTTTGCTAAAAAGTGTGTTAAGAGAGTATATTTCGGGATCCCTAGGTGGCGCAGCGGTTTGGCGCCTGCCTTCGGCCTAGGGCGCGATCCTGGAAACCCGGGATCGAATCCCACATCGGGCTCCCAGTGCATGGAGCCTGCTTCTCCCTCTGCCTGTGTCTCTGCCTCTCTCTCTCTCTCTCTCTCTGTGACTATCATAAAAAAAAAAAAAAAAAAAAAAAATTAAAAAAAAAAAAAGAGAGTATATTTCATGTTAAGTAGATCTCATATTAAGTAGGTCTATTCTTAGCACAATAATATAATTTTTAAAAAATGAATAGGTATAGTAACAATATGAGATAAAATAAATTCAGGATAAAAATGACAAATGAGTGACAAAGGCAGATATTTCATATTAATGAAATATAAAATATATTAAAACTATTAAAACTTCAGGGTCTCAGATATTTGTATTCCTGACAGCCCTTAATATTAAAATCTTATAAAAATACAAATAAAAATCGACTCAAAATCACAGAACTTTTTAACACATGTATATTTAAAAATTAATTCACTGGACGCCTGGGTGGCTCAGTGGTTGAGCGTCTGCCTTTGGCTCAGGGCATGATCCCGTGGTCCCGGGATCAAATTCCACATCAGACTTCCTGCATGGAGCCTGCTTCTCCCTCTGCCTCGGTCTCTGCCTCTGTCTCTGTGTCTCTCATGAATAAATAAATAAAATCTTTAAAAAAATTAATTCACAAGGGGCACCTGGGTGGCCCAGTCATTTAAGCATACAACTCTTGATTTCAGCTCAGGTCATGATCTCAAGGTCCTGGGATCAAGCCCGGGGTTGGTTCCATGCTTAGGAGGGAGACTGTTTCTCCTTCTGCCCCTCCCCCTGCTCATGCTCTCTCTCTTTCTCTCTCCCTCAATTAAATAAATAAAATATTTTTAAAAATTAATTCACAAATGACAATATAGAGAATTTGTGATACACAATTAAGTTGTTTAATCTATAAATTGTCATAGAACTTTGTTCGTTTTTTTGTTTTTATTATTGGAGTTCAGTTTGCCAACATATAGCATATCACCTGGTGTGTCATAGAACTTTGTACCCAACAAACAGAACATATGTTCTTTTCAAATACATGGAACAGTCACAAAAATTTGCCATGTATTAAAAAATAAAGGAAATGTTGATAAATTTCCAAAGCAGAGTCAAGCAACCATATTAACTGATTGTAATCCAATAACATGCTATTGAAATCCGATAAAATAAAATCCAATTAAAATTTAAAAGTTAGCATGAAAAGGACAGCAACTCAAAAGGTAACAACAAAAGGTCAGTAGCAGTTTCAAAGTATCAACCAGAAAAACCAAAGCCTCTAAATAACTTTTGGATTAGAGAAGAAATCAAATGGGGCATCTGGGTAGCTCAGTGGTTGAGTATCTGCCCTTGGCTCAGGTTGTGATCCTGGGGAAGAGAATAAGGCAGAGTAGATGAACATTTAATGAACATCTGCTACATAGCCACACCGGTACTCACGGAAAAAAAAATACACTTACTGGAAAAAAAACTGCTTATAACAAATGACTAAGCTTCCATCTCTGGAAGTTAAGCAAAACCCAGTAAACCAAAGAAAGAAGATAAAAATTAATAAAATTTAAACAAAAAATAGACGAAATGGACAATGACAAATATATTAGCAGAATTATCAATAAAATCAAAAGCTGATGTTTTTAAAAAGGCTAGAACAGTACATAAAATAAAGATTACTAAGTTTGAACAAGGAAAAAAGGAGAAAGAAGCAACCTAAGAACCAAAAAAGGACATAACTACAAATATAGAGACTTTTAAAACGCAAAAAAAAAAAAAAAAAAAAAAAATCTCTGTCCAACATAATATCAGTAAACTTGACAATTTGGCAGAAATTAATTTAGACTTAAGTCAGAATGTTAAAATGGAACATTTTTGTTTCAGTTTTGGTGGAGGTTCCAAAAGGCAAAAACTAAAAGAACAGATGCAAATACTCCTAATCGCCAAAGTGAGGTGCTAAATGACTTGTGCAGAGCCTGCAATTGATGTTCCTTACCTGTAGCCCATACAAGAGAGGCTTTGAAAGGGTTGAAATTGTTAGAAATTAAAAGAGTGTTGGCTCACTGGCAGCTCTCCTCCTACTCCATGGGTAAAAGTGTGTCTCCTGCAACCTAGGACACACAGTGGACTGCTGCCTGACTCACCCTTGAAAATAGATTTGAGGTGCAAAACTGAAGAGTTACTGCTTTCTTGACAATGGTAGATTAAAGATGCATAATCCCTAAAGACCAAATGGGAAACCCGAAGTAGGAATGTCATGATGGAGTACTCCCAAAAGAGATCCTATCTGTATGAGTTTCCTAAAGCTGTTGTAACAAAGTATGATCAACTGGGTACTAAAAACAGAAACACGTTCTATCCCTGTTCTGGAGGCTAGATGTCTGAAATCAAGGTGTCAGCGGGACTGAGCTCCCTCTGAGCCTATGGAGAGTCTTTCCTGTCCTCTCAGCTCCTGGTGGTGGCCATCAATCCTTGGTGTTTCTTAACTTGCAGTTGCCTCCCTATAATTCCTGCTTCTGCCCTCACATAGTGCTCTCCCTGTGTGTCTATCTTCTCCTCTTATAAGGACACCAGTCATATTGGATTAGGGTCTGCCTTAATGAACTCATTTTAAGTGAATAACATTTGCAAAGATCTTATTTACAAATAAGGTCACATTCACAAGAGCCAAGAGTTGGAACTTCAACATATCTTTTTGGGAGAACACAATTCAGCCCACACCACCACCTAAAAGAGCATCTGCTGGGGAAAGAAACAGATTTAGCAGATTTACCCAGCTGAGGACAAGATGCTGCCTGAGTCAAGAGGGGTGTACTAGGGGGCCCTGCAGTGACATCTCTAAAATGCCTACAAAGCACGCCAGGGAAAAGTTCCTCTAGCAGAGAAACTCAGTGCCAGATTGCCACTGTGTCCTGCAAATATGACTCTCCTGCCCCTATCCTTCCTCCACTTTGCAGGAGCCAAAACTACACAGAGAAATGGGAGCAGAGGAAGAGAGGAAGAAGGCAGAGGAACTAGAGAAGCCATCAGACCCTCCTTGGTCCTAAAGGCTGGCTGAGACAGGCCTAAGTTAGGGAGAAACCAAGCTTTAAGTTGGAGTGAGGCCCAGCATTTGTTTGTATTTTAATTATTACAACAGGCATGACATGTACATTCTGAAAATAAAACTGCCCTTGTAATTGAAGGGTAAAAGGTTTCTAAAGGGAAAATATGGGACCAGGGACAGTGAAGAACTAGACCCACAAATGGGTTTAGATGGGAATATGTGGAATGATAACGTTGGCTTTGATTATAAGCTATAAGTTCCAATTTTGAATATTCTGCCAACATATGCTATTTTACCAAATTGGCTCAAGAGAAAGTTGAGATCCTATAGAGCTTTATAATCCTAGAATAAAGTGAAAATGTTTCAAAAGAATTGGCTCATATATTACACTTTTTAAAAAAAATAGTTAAAAGCAAACTTTCAACTGTGGAAAAAAAAAAGCATTGAGATATATAACATAAAGACATACAGTGTTTTAAAATTCAAGATTGATTCAATGTGTAACCTCCCCAGTCTGTAGGCAGCACAGGATGACACTTAAACATAAATGGAGATTATACAGCCTTTGATTTCACAACCAGTAAAACACAAACTGTACAACCTTCCAATAATCCAGTTATTCAGTCAGCATATGAAGCCCAAATCTTACTAGTATGTTTATGAAAACAAATATAACCTCTGTTAAGATGGTTAGATAGGAAGATTAAAGACTTCTAGCCTAAGAGGCTTTGACAATCAAGTTTTATGTCTAGAAACAAACTGTGGAAATTCAGCATCTAATGACATGCAAAAATAGAAAAGGAAACTAGTTTGATGTCCACTAGAGAGCTGCTATGTAAAAACTCATTTCCTCACTTCCATTATAAAAAGTATAACATGGTTGAAATAAGTATAAAGAGCAGTGCATTCACATTGATACAAAAGTCTTGAGAAACTGCCAGTATTCATAACCTCTCTTGGATTTCTTAGTTCCCTACAGAATACTGAAGATCAATTCCAACGTTTTCCTCTAGATAGACTCAAGTTGGTAGCCTGGAACCTTATCAGAAGAGCCACGTGGCACCAAGATGTTTCCTAGAAGGGCTCTCATTTCCAAGTGGATGTATTTCATTGTAACCCAGGATCCATCAATGATTCAGAGTACTGTGGTTTCAAAATGATTAATATGTAAGAGTTGTAACAATATGAGTCATATGAAGGGGAAAAGGTATGAGGAAATAAAAACATCATAGGAAAGTACATCACAAATTTGTGAGCATGATTAGTCATGAATAAGAAAGTATATAGGGTGCATAACCCTGGTCATTCATTTTCTCCTCATCTGGAAAATGCAGATTACTAATTTCAGAAGATACATGTAATGAATCACAAATAAAAATCATCATGGGTTTTACTTTGCATTATTCACGCAAAAGCCACGTTGAACTCCCAATATGAGCCAGGAATTGTGGTAGGTGCATAATTGAACATATAAATGAGTGGATAGATGTTGGGTAGGTAAGTAGATAGATAGACAGACAGATAATACTCCTGACCCTCAAAGATATCCTTCATCAGGAAAGTCATCAAACAAGTAAACATTTTTTACTGACTAAAAACCCAAAAAACAAAATCAAGTATTCAGGCTCAGAACATGGAATTTGGGAACTCCCCTGAGGAAATTTTTGTGCCCATTCCATTAAACTGGATTAGATTTTGATATATTTATAGCACTCAGTGTCCATTTTTTCTCCTGAAGCACAAGATAATATTAAGTTCTTAAGTTCCTCAGGGATAACTTATTGCAAATTTGTAATGTGAATTTAAAATACCCCCTTATCTTTTTCTTGCCTCTAAAATGGTGGGATACAGGGGGGAAAACACATCTTTTATGAAAGTTGTTTGGCATAGTTAAAATGACAAATTTTTAGGCAAATATATGTAATTTGTTAGGTGTGCAAAATCCTAGATTGCTGAATAAATAGCATGATAAATTATGTCTCCCTTATCAAAGCTGGCACATGGAACACTAATTTTCCCAAACTTAGGTGACCATGGCAACTAAGGTCATTTAGAGCAAGAACTGTATCTTTATTAAACATGACAAACCCTGCAGAATTTAGCACTTGCCTTGCTTATAGTAGGTACTTGGTAAATACTGATTGCATTGAGTAGTCACAGCCCAACTGTATTGATCAAAGTGGTATTTCCCAGATTTTTTTAAAAACTAGTTTGGGCACCTAGGTGGCTCAGTGGTTGAGCGTTTGCCTTTGGCTCATGTCGTGATCCCAGGGTCCTGGGATCAAGTCCTGCATTGGGCTCCCTGCTCAGTGGGGAGCCTACTTCTTCCTCTGCCTATGTCTCTGCCTCTCTCTGTGTTTCTCATGAATAAATAAATAAAATTCTTAAAAAAAAAAAACTAGTTCTTCAGGGTTTCCATTTTTTTTTATTCATTGGTTTGTTCCTTTGTTAATATACTAATTTATTCAATCCACTGGGCAAGTACCTACTATACACAAAATGAAGTGTCATGCACTGTGAAGGAAACAAAGTCCAATCATACAGGAATCCTCAAGAAGTCCACAGTCCAATAACACATTTGTAGCATTTACATACATCAAATACAAGACACACCTCAATACCACATGGAAGATAGATAGACACCTGTACTGACTATATGTAGCTACTAACCATATGTGGCCACTGAGCACTTGAAATTTGGCTTGTACAGTAAGTGTAAAGTACACACTGGATTTTGAGGACAATATGAAAAAAACAATGTAAAATATTTCATTAAAGTGTTTTATATTGATTACATTTTGAAATTATAATATTTGGCATAAATAAAATATTAAAACTAAATAAAACATTTAATGTATTTAATTAAGTAAAGTATTAAAATAACTCAAACTTGGGGGCACCTGGGTGGCTCAGTGGTTGAGTGTCTGCTTTTGGCTCATCGCATAATCCCAGGGTCCTGGGATTGAGTCCCACATCAGACTCCCCGCTTCTGTCTTTGCCTCTCTCTCTGTGTCTCTCAAGAATAAACTAAAGATTTTAAAATAAAATCTTTAAAATAAAATAAAATTACTCAAACTTGTTTTTTTTAACATTTTAATGTGGCTACCAAAAAATGTAAAATTACATACATGATTCACATTATATTTCTGTTGGACAGTGCTTATACAGATAAGGGATTATAGATGTTTAGAAATCTTAGCAATTACTTTTAGCATTGAGGGAGTGGGGAGCAGAAGATCAAAGGAGACTTTGGAGGAGTCTAGCATTTGAGCTGAGCTACTTTCTCAAGCTTCGACTCATATGAGAAATGCAGGAAGAGGTTTCAGAAGGAACAAACTTGAATTTGACATCATCTATGACCACTGCAATTTGATCAAGATCTAGCTTTGTCCTACTTGAGGGGCTCCAGACTGATTTCAACATATATATTTCCCACTTTCCATATATTTATATGCTTTCCTATCTTCAGAGCACTCTCATTAAGTCACTTTTGACATTTGGTATTTATATATCACCATAGATACTATGGTATAGACTATTTCCTCCATCTTAAGGAGGAAAAAAAATTAGTAGATTATCGGTAAAACACTCAGGTCATAAGGCCAATAAGATTAAAAAGCAATATTCCTGAGTACTTTTCCTTAGGCTCTTCCTTTTTTTTTTTTTTTTTAAGATTTTATTTATTTATTTATTTATTTATGAGAGACAGAGAGAGAGAGAGGTGGGGGGCAGAGACACAGGCAGAGGGAGAAGCAGGCTCCACACAGAAGCCCGACATGGGACTTGATCCCGGGACTCCAGGATCATGCTCTGGACCAAAGGCAGGCACTAAGCCACTGAGCCACCCAGGGATTCCCAGGCTCTTTCTGTATATACCATACTGCCTCCCTCTTATAGGATCCCTCTCTCTGAAGCCGTTTTGCAACCAATCCAATATCCCAGGGGTTCTCCAGGTGGACTCCACCTTGGACCCAGGCACCTACTGGGAACCCTTGAGAAAGAACCAGATCCTAAAGTGGCCCCGAGCAACCCTGAGACAAACCCAAGTTGCAGGTCCAAGGCAACTACATCCAAGAAATAAAAGAATGAAAAATATTGTCCTTGAGTGTTTACTATGTATCAAACACTGTGCTTATCCTTTATTTCCCTTATCTCATTTACATTTCAAGACAACCTTTGGGAATAAATATTATTAAATTGTTTCAGGGTTGGAGATTTCCCACAGCACTTAGTAATGCTGACATTAACTGATCATTACTATCCTCAAAATCTCACCCTGTTTTCCTGGGTTTATGGAATCTTCCTGGCAGATAATCCTAAGAATCCCCTTGTTATTAATACCTACAAAATCTCAATTATAGTTTCATAGTCCAAAATGGTAATTATGCCATCCATTTGAATGCATAACAATGGTTTCACCTTACATTTATTAACTTGTAGCTAACTACAAGCTAACAAATATACCAAAGATTTTCTATGATCCACATAACCACACCATGAAGAATGTTCTATTTTTTTTCCCCATCTTATAGATGAGTAAACAGTCTTTAAAAGGTTAAATGACTTGCCCCAATGTTAGGCAACAGTATATGGCAGAACTGAGATTCAAACTCTTGACCGTCCGTCTCCAAAACCCAAGTTCTCTACCTTTGATTCTCATTATTCTTCAATGCCCTGACCAAACTGAGAGCCACTGAAAAAGACCATAGGATCCATACCATTTGGATTAAGCAGCAGGAATGCCACTCCATGTTATAAAGAGAGCCAAACAACAGGTTTATTTTCATCCTCCCACAACATTTACCATGCAAAGTGAGACTGGACAGCCTTTGCTCCTTACTGGAATGGTTTGTTGATTTGACCCTTACACTCTGAGGACTTCAGAATAAGTCTCTGTGATTTGCTTTAATGCTTGTTCTGAAGACTATTTGCAACTATATAGATGAGCCTCTGAGTGTATGTTCATCTACATAAAAAGAAACCAAGTGACTAGCTGCAGATGGCACCACAGGTTAGTGACAAACAATTATAATTAGGCCCCCAAGTTAATACCTGTTGCCCAGCTTACAGCACAATATTGCTTCCACAAAAAGCAGAAGGCAATACCTCTGTTTCTGATCTACCATACGCTAGACAATCCTAACAATCTACTACAGTTTCATGCCCCAACTGTTCTTTAATTACCATCAGCCCTGATGATTGCATAGGGAATGAATTTTGTGATAATGACATGTTCCAGACCTAGGATAAGTAATTCATGGGTTATGGCTTCATGGGCTAGCAAGGGACTTATCAGACTTAATACGATTCTACACACATTTCTGCTGACTCAGAAATGTATATAAAATATAGACTAGCACACTGGGACATAGCAGTTTTTAAAACTCCCTCAGGGAGTCTTTGTTCTTAAATCAATGCTCACGTGCAAGTGTATGCTTGTGTATGTCTGTACCAATTGCACTGGTTTGTGTTATAGAATAAATCACTTGGAAATCACTCTAGGATAATTCCATGTAATTGCTAATGTAATATTAAAACAGTGTTGATTTCATAGTGCTTGTTATTTGACTTAATACTCTCATAGCACTATGCTTAAAAAAAAAAAAAAAAAGCCCTAGTGAAATTCATGGCCGTATCTACCTTCTTACCCTATATATCTGTGATGCATGTAACAATGTAATTTACATTTACCTGATTTTCCATGAAGCTAGCCATTTACCAGTACTTCAACAGATCTGACTACTTTTTCAGAGAGTAAATAAGTGATATTACTTAAGCCCCTCTTGTAGTTGAACTATAATAATTGTTTTAACTGTAATTAAAATACCTAGTGTTTACTAAGAACTCACCAGGAACCAAGCACTGTGAGAGGCAGTTTACATGCCTCTCAAAATAACCTTCTCATTTCAATGTCATTAATAGCCACATATCACTAATAAGAAAATAGAGACCTTATAAATAATAGTCCCCGCTCATAAAGTCAAGCTCTCTAACTTCAGAAAACCATTTTTAAATCACTATGCAAAATTTTTGAGAAGGTCAAGGGCATGTTATTTAGTCTCTTATAAACAGAGATTAAGGGAAATGAATTTCTGGGCTTAAAATATTTCAAAATATAATTGAAAAAAAATCCTATTTGGGTCTAAGCTGTGTTCCATCTTGAAGATCCATAACTGCTACCTTAAATACAGTTTGACTTGTTCACACACAGCAGCAAAATATAACAAATACACACACACACCAAAAGTTAGGGTCATCAAATTAAAAAACATGCTGTGAAAAGTTCTGAGTTTATGGTTCTAGCTATAACTAGTTCACAAATAACTTCTGAATTTCAGCTGTTAGAGGAAAACACATGTAAATATTAACCTAGCAGATGTAGCTTATGTTAGAATTGTAGCACCATTTATCAGGAGGAGCATGTAAGGGCATCTATGATTGTGTTTGAACACATACATGTGCATTTACATGGACTGTATTTATAATCATAATAAGTCATGACTGTTTTCCCAGATCTGTATCTATAAAATGAATGCAACCACTCAACCAATAGCCAAATCTGCAGCACAGATGTGGCCCAGAGTGCACAGAATAGTGTTAATTTTGTTGTCCTTTTAACATACAAGACTCTTCCTTTTCTGAAAAATAAAATTAACTCTTATTCTGTAGTTTTTAATCTTTACCAAACTTCTCTCAGTACAAACAGCTCTAACTAAATTACACAAAGTTTCGCACATCCCCCTTTCCTCCAATAAATGTACTCCCAGGAGTCCACTGGTAATACGTATATAGTAATGTTCTGTTTCCTTCTTTTTAAAACAGTTTCATATACATGAGTCTTATTGTGCTGCTTCTGTGATATTAACTCTGGAAATTGTGGATGGATATGTGACCAGCTTATAAAATAAACAATTTAAATTTTCTCTGGGCTACAAGAACCAGTGGGCTACTGTTCATTCCTAAGGGTGATTTTCAATACAACGTATTTAGATTGGACAAACTATTAGCCTCTAGGGTTCTGCCAAAGCATTCCACTTGGACTCCAAGCAATAAAAAAGAAAAGATAGTAAAGACTCTTTTGCCCTAATTTCCTGACCCCTCTGGCACCAATCTGGAGAGGTCTAAATGGATAGGCCTGAATTCTCAAAGGATCTACACCATTGCCATGTTTCCAATCCCTTTTTGTACATTTTTATGTCTTGTCTTGATCTCATGTACTAAAGAATTTAACCACTTCAAACCACTTTTCCACCCAGTTCCTACTAGGTCTTTCATATTTTTAGACACCAAATATTGTCAAAAAGCAACTAAGAACTGATTTCTTCAAGTGTTTCGATTACATTGAAAGATTTTCCCAAAGATCACAGATTTACTTCACCAATAATAGTCCTTGCTGTAATCTTCATATTGACTTCATTAAATAGACTGAATATACATATTAGAAAATCAGGATGATAGTGCTAAAATCAAAACTCTTTGAACAAAACTGACCATCATACTTCCTTGATTAATATCAGGATTCAGGCAATAGCACCAAAATAATTACATAGGACTTCATTCATTCATTAATTCAACCAACAAATATTTCTTAGAGGATTATGTCTAATGCTTTATGCAATATTGTAGAAACAAAAACAAATTACATATTTTCTCCTAAATCTTCTAAAGATATATAGAATAAAAAATGATATGTAAATAAACAAATGCAGTGAAATGTTACAGGTGTTATCACTGATCTTCAGGATAAAATGAGATCCCAAAGGATAGAATAATCAGTTCTATCTTTAAGGGAAGAGGAACAATATTATACAACTATAACTGAAAGTGAAAAACATACACACAGCCACATCTCTCTAATTAGGAGTAGATTAAGAACTTGAAGTGGCCCAATATAAGGAAAAACTATTATTCCAAAATTCTCACCAAT
Organism: Canis lupus familiaris; assembly: GCF_011100685.1. Taxonomy (NCBI): domain Eukaryota; kingdom Metazoa; phylum Chordata; class Mammalia; order Carnivora; family Canidae; genus Canis; species Canis lupus. The sequence continues at coordinate 62,886,138 of NC_049225.1, read as the reverse complement.
TCTTTGTATAAGGAAGAGAAGGCATTAGAAGATAACCCTGTTATCTAGTTATACTATTAATCCAATATCTTACACAAGGCAAGACATTATGGAATCCAAACATCAGAAAGGGGGAATCAAATGTTCTCTGCATGATGACATAAAGTGTTGCAGGCAGATAGCATTGACTTGGAAAAAAAAATCTTTCTCTGCTTTAATAGGGAATTAGATTGTGTTATCTCTGAGAATTATGATTTGATCAAGGAACTGTGTGTGTGTGTGTGTGTTCTTTCCAAAGCTGCTAGTAGAAAACTAGAAGGATTCAAGAAGAATTCAGGGAGGAAGACATATCTTTATCACACTAGCAAAGAAGCCCCGAAGTGTGCCTGAATTGGGACATGGGATTGCCACATATGGTGATGCAGGCTGTGTAACACAAAACTCCAGGGCTTGCTTTTCATGATATGACATCTTTAAAGTGATGGAAGAAAACAACTGTCAACCTAGAATTCTACATCCAGTGAAAATATTTTTCAAAAATAAAGGCAAAATAAAGATTGTTGGGACAAACAAAAGCTGAGAGAATTTATCACCAACAGAGCTGCACTACAGGAAGTTCTTTAGACGGAAAGGAAATGATACCAGATGGAAATTTGGATTTACACAAAGGAATAAAGAGCACTAGGAATAGTAAATGTGTTCGTAAATATAAAGAAGTTTTTTAAATCTCTTTTAAAAATTAAATAACTGTTTAAAGAAATAATAATAATATTGTATTGTAGGGCTTATATACAAAATACCATAAAGGATGAGAAGTGAAATTGAACAAATATTGCTATAAGACCCTTGTATTAAATATGAAGTAATATGTGAGGGTAACACATGATAAATTAAAGATGTGTACTATAAATCCTACTTCAAATGCCAAAAATATGAAGCAAAGAGTTATTAGTGAAAAACCAGTAGTAAAAATGCAATCATACAAAATATTCAATTCATCCAAAAGAAGGCAAGAAAAAAGGGGAACAAAGGAGATATAGGATAAATAGAAAACAAATACCAAGATGATAGATTCAAATAGAACTATACAATAATCATATTAAGTGTAAATGGCCTAAACATTCCAATTAAAAGGAGCAAAGATCATCAGATTGGATGATAAGGTAAAACCAAAGGATATGTTGTTTCCAAGAAATTCACTTTAAATAAAAGTCTCAGATTGGTTAAAAATAAAAGGATGGAAAAACATATACTATGAAAACACTAAGTCTAAGAAAGCTGCAGCGAGTATACTAAAGTCAGAGAAAGTAAACTTCAGAACAACAAATATTATCAGGGATAAAGAGGGATATTTAATAATGATAAAGAAGTCAAGAGGACATAATAATCATCAATATATAAGCACCCTAAAAACAATGTTTGAAAATACATGAAGCAAAAATGAATAGAACTTAAAAGAAGAAATAACAATCCATAATCATACAGTCAAAATTTCAACATACTCTTTCTCAATAATTGATAGAACAACCAGACAAAAAATCAGAAAGAATAAAAATGAGGGGAAGAAAAATACAAAATTCAAGACTGTGAGCTTGTCTTATAAAGTAATTGGGAAAGACAGGTAACTTGAATGGGATAGTAATAGGTTTAGTTATAAGATGAAAGACAACCCCTGGAGTTCGGCAGTGTACAGTGTCCCTGCCATATGTGATATACTCATTTCCCAATCTCATTATACTTCAGGGCCTCTCTACTAATGAGTGATAAAGATATGTCCTTCTCTCAAGATTCTTCTTGAATACCTTAATTTCTCACTGGTAACTTTGAATAGATGTGTGTGTGCACACACACATACACAAACACTCACACAGATTCTCTTGAGCAAACAATAATTCTCAGAAATAGTACAGTCTCTAATCAGGGAAAGCCATAATACATAACAATTCAGAGCTGTGATTTCCCAAAGTTTGGATTTTAGTTTATCGTAACACCACAGAGGCTTTAGCAAAAAGGCCCAATGTGGACACCGAGTTTCCAATCACTGCTTGATATATGAGTAAAAACCTAGCCATCTTGCCTTGATTTGGGACAGTTCTGAAGTGCTATCCAAATTCTAAGGCTCTTCTTGGAGTCAGTTGTGACCTCTGCAATAACAGAATCCCACTTCCTTCCCTCTGTGTTGTTCCCTAAGAGCACTCCCCAGTAAACTTCTTACAGGTAAACCTCCATCTTATAATCTATTTCTTGGGAAACCAAATCTAAGATAGAGGAAATTCACAGAGATTCAAGAGAATATAGCCAAAATCAGAGAGACTGAACACACCAATGTGTAAGGAGTGGGCAAAAGAAAAGGAAAAGAAAATATATTGAAAGGGGAAAGGACATAGAGGTAAAGAAGAAACAATGAAAAAAAAAAAGAGAATTATAAGACTCAAATATCCAACTGTTCATTAGGCAATTGGATAACAAGAATGGGAGAGGTTAAGACTGGATTTGGAAGTTTTACCATAAAGATGTGATAAGTTACCACACCAAATGAAATTCAGGAAAGAAGGATATTTAAAAGAATACATTAGGGGCACCCAACTGGCCCAGTGGACTTAGCATTTGACTCTTGATTTCAGCTCAGGTCATGATCTCAGAGTTGTGGATCAATCCTTGCACTGGCTCAGCATGGAGTCTGCTTGTCCCCCTCTCTCTGCTCCTCCTCCTGCTCTCTCTCTCTCTCTCTCTCTCTCAAAGCAAGCAAGCAAGTGAGCGAGCAAGCAAGAAAGATAGCATTAGACTCTATTCAATGATATATCTGCTGAAGTGCTTAGGAGTGAAGTAAACGGATATATGCAATTTACTTTGAATCGTATGGATTGATGGATGGATAGAGCAATAGATAGAAAAAGAAAATACCATTAATTATTAATTATAGAATTTAGGTATTAAGTACAGGGGTATTCACTGTACAGTTGTCCCAACTTTTCTAAATGATTGAACATTTTATAATAAAATGTTGCTGGGAAGAAGAATCCATTGAATTGACAGTGGGTAAATTGATGACCTTTCCAGAGAAGTTTTAGTGCAGTTGGGAGATATGTGTAAGAAACAGATTGCAGTAGGTTTGAGAATGAGCAGGATGCCAAAAAAAAAAAAAAAAAAAAAAAAAAAAAAAAGGAAACTATAATTGTAGACATTTTTTCCGAGAAACTTGACTGCTAAGAGAAAAAAGACAAATAGGACTATGACTAGAGAAGGATGCAAGATTAAGAGAGGTAACCATTGTTTGCTTTCTTGTTTTGTTTGTTTTATTTTGTGTTGTTTTAGATGAGAAACTTGCATATTTATGGCTTGTGGGGAAGGAGTCAGTAAAGAGGCAAGTTAAATACTCTTGAATGTAATCTTCTCAGCTTTTCCTAATCCTTAACTCAGAGCTTTTCCAAAGACAGTACATTGTTAGTAATATTTATTATTATGAAAAGGAATATATTTAAATAATATATAAAATAACTGTTATGGGTTAAACACTAATAAATTTGTAGTTCTGGACAAATACCCCTAAGTAAGAGTTTGCTATGAAATCAGAACCAACAATGCCCACACTCTAATTCATAGGAATGTTAAGAGAAAAAAATATTCCTAGATAGAACTTTATACAAATCTTCGAGTGTCTCAGTCCAGTAGGCTTGATTTCAAGCACCAGTGTTGCATTATTTATTCACGTGATTTGGGACAAGATATTATCTAAGCCCCAGTTTTCTCAACTATTAAGTGGGAGCAGTAATCATATCTCCTTCAGAGGGTTGTTATGACGATTAAATGACAGGAAATATGTACAACATTTAATCAGCTCTGGCATATATGAAGTTCTCAGTAAACAGTGACAATTATATAGGAGTTTCTAAACACGGTATTCCCATTGTCTGATGTGAAACCAGGAAGAAACTTTGTGAAGATACATCTGAATGCCTTGATATAATACTTGGCACTGGAAAATGAGGTACCAAATTGAAAATTGCAGGTGCCCAGACACTATTCTTCTTCTCAGACATAATTAACTTGGGCTGGGTTGTGGCTTCTGCCAAGAAAAATGACTACAAGTTTCTCCCTGTCTGTTCATCCTGAAGGTGTCAACTAAAGCATAGCCTGCTCAGACTAGTTACCTGCCCAGACTAGTACCCAGAGGCTGAGATGGAACACCCTGAAGGCAAAAGTATCCTTCTAACCTCCTTCAGCCTCACAACTCTGATGTGGATTTTTGTTTCAAAAAAAAAAAAAAAAATCGTACCATCTGAATATCCTGCTCCTCCAGGAATGTTACAGCTGACCAGACTCCTTCAAAGCACCCTCTACTTCATAGGCAGCTTATATGAAGCTCCCAAATCAGACATGCTTTTGTAGCCATGAAGTAGGAAGAAAAAACTTTTATTCCACAGGGCTCTAAGAATATGAACTCCAGTAAGATCAAAGGTGGCTTTTGGGTGGGAATTGCAAATACAAGACTGGTATCGTCAGCATTATGTTGTTAATACTCTAGAAGCAATTAAAATCCACATGTAAAAACAAATAGTCCCATTAAAATAAAAGACCCTAACATGTTGCCCTCCTTCGATTAGCCCATCAATGCCTTCCCCTTACAACTTGGATGAGTCTTAGGTAAAATAGAATTAGATGTGTCAATTTTAATTTGACCTTTAGTAGGGCAATAGGTTGCTGTGCAGTATTATTTGTGCAGTATTGTTCCTCATGATTGGAGTGGTAGAACTTGACCAAAAAAAAACGGTTCCATAAAAGCTAGGGTTTGGGTTTTTCCCTTTACAGTGAGAAAAGGTAAAAGACTAAGCTGGAGTGGAAGAGAAGTGAAATATAATCCACAATCCTTGGCTTACAACAAAAAAGGCCCACTAGCTTAAAAAATACTGAAGTTGTCCCCCAATTCCTGTGGAGATTTTTACACATATTTCTTCTGACTTAGGTCAAGGTATTAGAAAGTCTCTCTTAAGGAGTGGAACTGATTAATTCAAGCTCTTACCCAGACTGACTCAGGACAAAGGATAATGATACAAAAGAACAGGTTGTGATGTTGAGTAAGGAGAGAGAGTGAGGCTTATGGTTTCATGGTACCAATAAGCTTAAGGCTTTTATTTTCAGCTAAATCCTTGAATTTCTAGTTTAGAAGTTCACCAGCTTACCAGTTCTGGCCAAAGGGAATGTGATGAACTGTTCACATTCCACCCCGCCCCCCCCCCCCCCCAATTCTGCAAATCAGGCAGTCTTTTATCTTTTATCTTTTTTTGTTTGTAATTCATTATTTTCAAACTTACAAAAAATTACAAAGTTGCTTCATCAGTTACTATTTCTACGTGTGTATATATATTATTTTTATAAACTTTTTAAGAATAAATTACATACACAACTATTGTTTCCTCCTAAATACTTCTGTGTGTACTTCCTAAGAACACAATCATTCTCTGACAATAATCACAGTATAGTAACTAAAATCTTGGAAATTCAAAATTTTATTTTCTAATCCATAGTCAGTAATCCAATTTTGCCATTTGTCTCAGGGATATTCTTTATACATTTTTTGTCAGCCCAGAATTCATCCCAAGATCATGCCTTGTATTTAGTTTTCACATTTCTTTAGTCTTATCAGAGTTGTCTTTGATTAGGATATCATCAGTATTACTTCTTTTCAGCTGAGAATCAGAGATATTGAAGTGTAAGAAGTTTTCCAAATGAGACCTGATTTTTGCCAAGCTTCAGTGTCCATAACTAAGATTTGTGCTTGATGGCTGGAGACTCCTGGCAGCTCTCAAAAACCCAGAATTATTATCCTCTCTAGTCACTCACTGAATGAACCTCTCCTTCCTTCAAGTCATCCAACAACCATTTGTCTTAATCAGTCACGGTCTGTTATGGTCACAAAAGTGCTGACCCATAAAAAACAATCTGCTCAAAAATCAGATTGTTTTCCTTTCAGACACCATCAACACCCTTGCTATGTAAAACAACATGTATGCTTATTTGGCCAGAAAGTAAAGAAGAAGAGAACAAAGACATGATTATAATTCTAACACTAAAATATTGGGAAATAAAATGCTCATTCCAGAATAAAATTAAAGTTACTCCCAGCTTCCCACAACCCATGTATTCCTCATCTCTCTATGTGTGTAAAAGAGCTTAACGGAGAAGTACAACACTTGATTCTTCATAAAATACTTGGAATCACACTCTTTTCCCCCTAATAAAAATGTTTATGTAAGGCTGTATTTCCTGAACTCTTCATTCTTAATGACTAATGAATTCATACCATAGCATTCTAGAAAACAATTAACAAGGAATTATTAGCAGTAATAGTATATATAATATAATTCCACAGGGAATTTTTTTAAATGAGAAACCAAATGAAATAAGATCAAAGAATTTAACAACTGGCAGGGACCATAAGATCTCAAGGACCCCAGTCTTCTCATTTATAAATAATGATCATGAAATTCAGAAAGGTTGAGTGACTTGCTCCAAGACACACAGTAACTAATGGGAGAGCAAAAACAAAAACATAAATCTTCTGACAAACTACATAGATCACTGCCACTGCAAGATGCTGCATAAGGCAGGTATCTCCTATTAAAGTCATGTGAAAAAACAAATTTTTGAAAATTAAATCCTATTTTAAAATATTCTAAATAAAATAAAAAATAAAAAACAAAAAAGCTGACATACAGTGATTTCTCTAATTTTTTTATAAAGTTTACATTTTCAGGTCATATATTCCTTCACTTTCTTCAAAGATGAAACTTGAAATTTTAGAGCAATTTATGCTAGGTACCAAAACACTTAATAGTTTAGAAAACCTTAAAAGGGAATGCTGGCTGTCCTTAAATTAACTACTGCATTAAACCACTGTTTTATCCCACCAAGGCAGGCCTAGAAATTCTCTAAAGGCTTTAGAGACAGAATAACCCTCAGAACTACACTCAGCCACTGGACACAGGAGTTTAGGAGAAAAAATGTAAGATACAACTGGGCATTTACCTAAATATTCATTTTTGGAGAATATTCTCTGTGTCAAACCTGTTAGTCTCTGTCTTCTGTAACTGAAAATTGCTACTTTGAGTTTTCTTTGATGTTCTTGGGTCTCTCATTATGGTTGAACCTTTAGTACCAGGGCTGTCATAGGACTGTCATATTTATCTGTGGGATAAAATGAGAGCTCCAGCATGTAGATCGGGATAGATACTGGAAAGAATAAAATTCCATTAGGTCCACACTTGGTTATGAAACCAAGCTGAAAACTATAGTCTTCAACTCATCTATTTCCCCAAACTTCCATTACCAGTTGTGCTGCTTGGATTCTGAAGCTAGGCAGGCTGGGATTAAAGTCCTATTACTACCTCTTGATAAATGTGTGAGCTTAGAAAATTATCTAACCTCACTCAGGCTTAGTTTCTGTAGTAAAATGGAAGTGAAGAAACCTATCCTACAGGGCTGCGATGAGGAATTAATTCCCTGCTCTTAGATGATAGTTAACAAATAAAGATTCACTGTATTCTAAGGTAGGCTTTTCCTAAGGCTTATCAGAGACCAGGGAGAAGAATAAAAGAGCTTGTACAATATCACATAATAAGTCAAAAATGATAATTGGGTTTGTCACTGTGCTACATGCAATGTGTGACTCTTCCCTTGTACTGACAATGAGACTTTCCATTTTCCATTCTAGAACAATCCTCCTTAATGACTATCTCATTAGATTTGTTTCTGAAGGGGTTACTATGCATAAACTCTCTGAAAAAGCTAATTCTCACTCCATCAGCCACAGCCTTAATAGAGAGTAATGAGTTAAATGAGAATACTAAGTAAGATTTATACCTGGGAGAAGGCTGAAGTTGTAGGGGAGTGGACTAGACATCTCCTTAGTATTCTTCACTGTGTAAAACATTTACTATCCCTGGGGTTAAAAGATCCTGGAAGTAATCTGCACAATAGATTTCCATAAACATCTTATATTGCCTACAGGGCTCATTGGCTATAAGCCAACTGGGAAAATTTCAAGTTACTACAGAGATTGGCAAATACTGGGAACTTGTTAGATAGCCTGTGATTCATACTTGTCTTCTCAGAATATGCAGAAGTCAATCTACAATTAAAGAAAAATTTGATGTAATATCTGATCCTAGCTGGTATCAAATTCTAACCAACAGTACAGAAATATGTGCCTTGTCAGGAAAGGCCTCAGTGCCTGTTAATTTTCTACAGAAATTTATCTTAACTAAGATATGTTCTTCCACATATGTGTTCCCAGAAGCAATGGAATGAATAACCCCAGGAATTTTTCTCCTAGAATCTAGGCTCAATAGGGAGAAAAGAAAAACAAAACTCAGAGAACAAATTTTCAATTAACCTTGCCCAGACAACACAGAGCTATGTCAAATCATATCCCAGCCAAGTTCACTGATTAGACCTTTGAGGACGTTGAGTATTCCCTCTACAGGATGTGGTCTGGTGACTGGATTTTAGGTCAGAGTTCAGTTTTATTCGTGGTATGTCAACCAGTCAGTGACCTCAGGGAAATCTCTTCAGCATGCCAATCTTCAATTTCACTTTCATTTTTGACCTGTTGGGTCAGATTCTTCCTGTCCTCCCATCTGAGCTTCTACCATCGACCACATCGACCACATCCCCTTTGCCAAGACACCCCTCCCTTGGCCTGCCCCAGCCCTGTTTCACCCCTCCAGCTAAGGTAACACCTAGTTATAAACTAAGTGTCAAACTATTGCCCGTTTGAAAGGGAGATGCCTTTGCTTGTTGGGACACACCTTTTTCAGGCACCCGGAGGCCCTACAGCCAGGTGGAAGAATCATTGCTACTAAATTCTTGGTGGTCCAATCAACTAGACTCATGTATAAGGCATCCTTAAGACAACATACACACCTACAGAGGATTGAATAGATTGTACTTGCTAAATAATGTCTGAAGAAGGATTTCAGTACTCAGAGAAAAGATATTACATAAACACGGGTTATGATATTATTAATACTGATCTACACCCAGCTCTGTAGACACTGATTTGCTACATAAAGATCAGCCAGCTGAAGGCCAAAAGACACTGAGTAATATCCTGTTAGGTCATTAATTTTCTATTCAAACTGATGCTATTGATCCAGATGACATGAGGCTGCTAAGACATGGTGAGCAGAGAAGAATGTTTATACTATGTGGGAAAAGCATTAAGAGATGAAGAATCCAGATAGCAATGAAATTAGAACTGTAACAAAAAATGAGTCCTTCCAAAAAGGCTTTTTTGTACAGATGTGAAATATTCTGTTTAACAAAGATTAATCAAGCACCTTTTATGTGCCCAGCACTATGCTAAGTACCAAATACCAAGGTAAACAAGATATGGTCCCTACCCAGCTTGAGTTCATATTTCTGTACCATGTTATCTTTTGCGAAGTATCAAATCACATGGCTCTTTGTTAAAACTAGGGATTCCCACCCCCACTCACCAAGCCCACTAGATTAAAGGTCCAATGAGAAGGCTGGAAATCTTCACGTTTTAGGGATGTCTCTGATAATTTGATGATTAGTCAAGTTTGGGGAAACACTGGTCTAGTAAAACAAACATCTGATGAGTATAAGAACAATTTTCTCTTTGATCGTAAATAATAATTTATGTAATTTCTCAACAGAGTGAAGACCACTCAACTCATCTCCCACATAGCAGCTAAAGGCCTGTCTCAATCTTATACTTTCTTTGGTACCCAGCACTTAAAACTGCAAAGAATGGAATGGATAAACATTTGTTAAATAAACACCAAAGTAGATAGATAGATGATAGATAGATAGATAGATAGATAGATGATGTATTAGATACATAGATACCTAGATAGATGATATATTAGATACATAGATACCTAGATAGAAGAAAATATCCTTCAATTTATCCCATTAAAAAATTATCTAATTCTGAACTACACCTGCTAAGTAACACACTTTGATCTTTTTTGTAACAAACCTCTTGAATCTTTCAACCATATTCTCTTGGTGACCTTCAATCATTTTTGGAAAAAATATGTGAGGTATAGATCAACACATAAACAAACAAAAAGATTTCGGAACCCTACTACCATCACCACTCCACATAGAGAACTTTTACTTAATGATTTCTTTAGAGATGAAGGATTTTGTTTTCCTTTTGCAAGAAATAAAGATGCCTTCTCTCCAGATGACCAAATAAGAGATAGACTTCTATCATTTTTGTCCCTTAAGCACTAAACCTGATTCCTTCCAGAATTAAGCAGATAACTTTGCCAATAATCTTTAAAAAATATTTCCTGATGACTTTTTATTTCCTTCAAAATATCATAATTATATTACAAGGAAATTGTACGGAAAGCATCCAACTTTGTTCAGAAGAAAAATTGATAATCTGGCAGAGTTAATGGTATAATGCAAGAAACATGCTTTGTTTACGTGGAATTTGGGGGAGGGGAAGAGATATTCAAAGTGCATATGAGGTCTTTGGTGATTTTATATTTGAAATCCTTGTAATATAAAAAAAATGATGTCTTAAGCTCTAGTTTGGTTTAACTTTTAATTGGTTGAGTCTATGATAAACATATAAGGCAAAAATAAATCTCTGAAAGCATTCTTAGCCAGTATCTATTCTTGCATTTATTGCCGAAGCATCCATTTATCATTCCTGAGAAATAGGATCAGTAACATCATTTCATCTTTCTTGGGGCAGTTAAGAAGTAGCCTTTTCAGGAGCCAAAAGAGATAGCTGTCTCATGAATTTCATTTTTTTTCAAGTCCCTTGTTGCTACAATTTTAGAAAAAAATGTGTTTGAGGTCACTTAGTGTTCATGGCAAAACAAGAACATGTGTCAAAGGAAATGAGTGAGCTGCCCTATAGCGACCAACAGTTCTATCCAATCATGATCCAAGACTCAACAGAAATTAAATTTAACTGATCCTGAGTCAACTGAGAAGTAGAACTCTCAGGTTCCCATACGTTTTTTTGCGTGGAGCATCCACAGAAAAAAAAAAACAAAAATTATTTTGCTCAGTTGGATCATCAAGGATCTCTTACTGATTTCATAATGTTCCTCTTCAGACACTAAACTTGTTTCTGGATATCATGTACCATGTCTCAAGAGACCAGCTAGTTGCCAATGCAAAATCAAAAACCTTATGTATCGTGAAAAAAAAAAAAAGAAATGAGCATATTTCCATATTGTTTGTGTATTTGTTTTTATGTAAGAATTAGAGGCAACCAGGGAATGCCCTACAGAGTAGAGAGAGCTTTGAAGACCATGAAGCTTAATGAGGCATCTTTTCATCAGATGATGTCCATTTTAGTGGAACAGCCAAGTCTAATTCCACTCCTTGCCTGTGCAAAGTGATTAAATAAATCGGCCTTTCCTAATAAAATTTCTGACTGCCATATCACCAACCTAGAGTGAGAATATAAATTTTAGGGACATTTAGCCTTTTGGAGAAAGGATGGCCTAAGAAAAGAAAATATGTCAACATCTATACTAAAGTCAGAATGTGAGAATTTGAAAAAAGTAGCAAAATATGATTTAGCACATTCTTCTCCTGAACTTTTTCCTGAATATCTCATTACTCCTACCTTGGATCTTATTGCCATTTTGTATATTTAGGAATGTCACTTTCTGAAATTTGAAGTTTCCCATGAAAGATCTTTTAAAAATGTTACCATCTGTCCACTTGACATCAGTCTGTAATTATGCCTCACCTTTACTGATGATAAATATTGTCAATCAAAACTAAATATCTGTTTGTGAATGTCCCCTATGTATCTCATGTTTCAATGCCAAATTCTAGTGATGTTCCTGCTTACCACTAAGGCTTATTATGTTGGTGCCATATCCTACTTGATGATATCCTAGTTGATTAAGTTTCAACTGCCTCAACATTCATGTTCCTCAAATGCTTTCCTCATTTCTCTTCTTACTTTCCTTTGCACAATCTCATTTGGTGACTTTATCCACTCTCACTTCATGTTGGTAATATGTAGATGATTTACAATATATGTTCTCTGCATAGACCCTAATTCCATAAAACCAATACCAGGCCCTCTCTGCTCAATAGCCACGGGTTCCCAAATCCTCCACCTCCTATATTTCCATATATACTTATTATGTTGCCGTGACTCACTACCATAGTTGTTGCTCTCTTACTTCATACCATAAGACCTTACCAGCCCCACCCATGCATAGCATTTTGGTTGTGGCCTTTTACCTTTTTAAAGAATACAAAGTGGTTTGAAAGATCTGTTAAGATTTCTCAAAAGTGAAAAAAAAAGGATTTCTCTAAAATGTATTAGGTATTTGGGGGTCATTCAGCAACTGAGCTGAGAAGTAGGAGGTGAGGTACACTAAACTATAAGGAAAAGTATTGTTTAAAGAACTAGCATGTATTAACTTGCTATAATTTTTTCCTGAGAAGTTAGGTGGATAGGTTGTTCAAATATTAGGAGATATTTTATGCTAAAGGAATATCACCCATATACAACTGTAATATCCTTGTAGGCAGTGTCTGCATGTGAGTTTAATTGTTTTTCCAGGTCTTTCCAAGTGACCAGAAAATCTGGCATTAATTAAAGGGTAGAGGTAAAGTAGCACACGCAAACGTGAAGTTCTTTCAAGATGACCTTTTAGAAATAGGATGAAAATTGAAGGCTTTGCTCTGAGGGGATGTGGCAAAGGTGGCAGATGAACTAGAAAACATCTCAAAAGATCATGGGTGACCTACAACAAGCTTCAAAGTGAGTAATCTTGTTCAAAGTGACAAAGGTGACAAAGATAGACTTGTGGTACTAAGATAACATTCCTAAAGTTCAACCTATACATACCTAGCATTAGAGCAACTGTAGCAGCCCATTTTGTAGGTTCTGCCAAGATTCAATCCGTCAAATTGCATATGAAGCCATGTAAGTCCCTCTGAAGATGATTTAATATCTAAATATATTATCACAGCATAGTGAATGTGCCAACTTGTTTCATGGCTTTCTATCTTTGAATATGCTATTGCCTTGGTTTTGAATGCTCTTCTATTTTATCTTATATGGATTCAGTTCATCCTTCAAGACACAATCCAAATACACCCACGCCCCCCAGGTACTGAGTCAATGGCAAGACAGAAGGTTCAACAGCCAGAAGAGCCAGAAGCCCCCAGAGGCTGCCCAGAGTTAAAAGTAAGGAAGCCCAAGTTGTTACCAACTTCAAGGGCAAGCACATGGCAAGAAAATAGGACAAATCCAAAAAGATCTGATTAAGGGAGATATAGTTAATAGTGATGAAACAGGGCATGAAGAGCAAAGGCAGAAGCAAGTAAGTGGGCCAAGATGGCTATCACCAAAGGGGACTGAAAATTCTGTGCTTATTTTTACTGAATATGGGCTTCATGGTTGGCTGAAACAAAGGCATAGCATCAAGATAAATTCTGTACATTGTTTATATCTTTAAACTTCTGTCTCCCCTAGGAGGATAATAAACAATAAACAGGATAGGCAATAAACTCCACAGGAAAGAGCCTTTTCTTTATATTTTTCTCTGTAGTTCCAAGGAAAGAAAGAAAACCTCAGTGAGTACAGTCATACTGCATCTCATTGGCTAAATGGGTATCATTTGATTATTACCTGACAGGATCCTTAAAGGTTATCATCTATTCTGAATCTCTTTTATAATAAAGATTATATGATTGATCTGCTTCCACCTTTGACCTTAAGCAATTGTCTTTATTGTCTTTACCACCTATCTGGTAATTCATTATGCACTATCTATAACAGTATTGTGCTATCTTTTAATTTGCTATTTGTTTTAGTTTACCTATCTCTTAATTCCCAAATCCAACTGTAATCTTCTTGTAGGTAGTGCTTATTTGCAAGTTTATTTTGGTCTAATGTTCATTGCCAGTAACCAGAAAATCTGGCATTGATTTGCACAAGACTTTTTGTTCAAAATACATTTTGGAGGCAGAAATAGAAGAAATAAAACATGAAAGTTTTATTTTTAACAGTATGAATTCAACCTAGGAAAGCCTCAAAAAATTTTATGAATTCCATTTGTTTCTTTGAGAACTGGTTGTTTTTATGAATGAGAAAAATGGAAAAATGCTGATTGTTTTCACAGTTGAATGTAGGGTAAAAGCTTTGGATGTGGTAAAATGCTCTAGGAGATTTTCATACACTTTTTCCCAAACTTTAACTTAATTACTGGGAAACAGGGTTTTGAAAATATGTCTATGACACTATGCTATTGCTGATGACATGATATGTGTGTGTGTGTGTGTGTGCATTTTTAACTACTTTAACTTGTTATTATTCTATTAGATCATTTTGACCATTTAATTTCATTGGTGTTACAAACTAATTCTATGAGAAACCTAATCACTCAGTATCCAATATCTCTTTTTTGTTCTGCAACAGTGAGACAGAGTTACTGTGACTAAAACCAAAGTAAACACAAATTAGTAGTTACTTGGGGGGGGGGGGTATTTTCTTGTTAAAGAAACACCATCTTCACAAGGAGCAAAGCTACCAGTGGTACATTTATAGTTCTGCCTTGGGCAAGAGAATAAACTAAATGACCTCCTTCTATCATTTCCAACCGTATGATTCTATCAGCAAAAGGCATTCAGAGTCATGTGATACCATAAGCCAAGACTGCTGGTAATTTCAATGTCTTTCAACATTTTCCCAGGAGTTTTATCCTCTCTGGGCTATAAGCTTCATTTCAGAAATATGGGAAATGAGTATGATAAAGCAAACAGGCATTCCTTTTGGATCAACTTGGAAGGCCACGTGGGCTATGCAGTTACACCTCAGCAGTCACACCTATATGTTCTTGAGCATTCCCATCATGACTCAGTCCGGATATTCACTTAATAAGTGAGTTCACACTCAGGAGACATAGCCAAATTTCAACCAATTCACATTTCTCACCTTTGGCAGCACTTGACAAGTTTGGTCAACTATGGTTTTCTACAAAACCCCAAATAGGTTAAGTTTTTACTGGACTCTAGTTCCATTGTATAATCTTTTTTTTTTTTTTTTTTTTTTTTTACATAAACAACACGTGATTCAAGGGCAAAGAAGTATACTACATTTTGACTAAAAAGAACTTTGATCTTGTCTATATAAGCCAAGCACTTTCAAACATAACATACCTATAACCTCCACATAACCATCCCTGGCCTTAATTCAGTCTTGGTTCTATACACTGCTAGAAATAAAAATGAAAGGAAAAATCTGGGAGCAAATAATACTATAGAATTAGATATGGACTCTTGGCAGTCAAAAAAATGACTCAAAAATGTATTTCATATGCTTTCTATCAGATAGAAGGCCCAGACTAACATCTGTGAAACTAACATCCTCTTATTTCCTAACAAGGTCCAGCAGATCCCCAGGAAACCCACAACACTATAATACCCTGAGAGCCTTTGACAACTCTTGGCCACTTTGGCTCTATGATAGTCAAAAACCCATTGTCCTTAGAAATTTTCCTTCAATATAATTACATAAGATATTCAAAGCAAAAAATTTAAGTTTTAAGCTGTTTCCTCCATCCAATCCAGTTTTTCCATCAAATTGCTAACAAAATAATGAACAATTCATTTGCTATGTGAATATTCCCATTTTTGCCACAGCATGCAGTCTAAAGAGGGATACAGTTATTTCATTTAAAAAGATAAGAAGTGATATGGCTCATTTATTGATGAATTTTTTAAAAAGCAAACCACAAACCAACATGTACCATATAATTCCTTGTGCATGTATACACATAGAAAAATAGACTATAAAGCTATAAACCACTACTTTACTGCTGATTATCTCTGATTGATGAGATTATAAATATATTTTTTTCCTTACATGTCAGTCTTTTCTGAAATGTTTAAGGCAGCATGCATGACTGTTTTTTCCTGCTTGTAAATATAGTAGTTTTTAAATTTAAGCATATAAACATTTATCTAATATTATAAAGAAACAAAATTTTTTTCATTTAAAAACATGAAATGAAAAAACATTAGTCGGGGATCCCTGGGTGGCTCATGGTGATCCCTGGGTGGCTCAGAGGTTTGGCGCCTGCCTTTGGCCCAGGGCGCGATCCCAGAATTGAGTCCCGCGTCGGGCTCCCGGCATGGAGTCTGCTTTTCCCTCCTCCTGTGTCTCTGCCTCTCTCTCTCTCTCTCTCTCTCTCTCTATCTATCATAAATAAATAAAATAAATCCTTAAAAAAAAAGAAAAAATATTAGTCAAAATAAGTCTGCACTAAAGTGTCAATTAATTATTTTCCCTCAATATGAATTTCACCTGGAATTTAGTTCAATCTTAAGTTGGGAAGTTATACTAAGAACCCATAAAATATATTCATTAAAACCTTTCTATACAGTCCTCCAGCATCCTATAGGTGTAGCAAATGAATAAAACTCATATGAATTTTAGCATCTCTCAGCTTCTAAACATTTTCATTACTTCCACAACCAAAAAGTACCATTGACCAAATAAATCTTAAGCTATAACTCCATCCCAAAAAAGGAGATGAGTCACAAGCCACTTTTTAAAAAATACAATAGGATTTTTTTTGCTTGTAATGAATGTTGAAAGGGAAATGTTTTACTTGTCCTGACAACTCTAGCAAGCTATAGCCCAAAAATCTGAGTAGGATATTGAGCCAAAAGCTTTTCTAAGGCTAGACAAATACCAGCAGCATTAATAAAGGACCAGAGAGACACCTATTGCAGCATTCTTGGGGGTTTACAATGCAATTATTGTTTTATGAGAAAAGAAGGCATCTTGAATGCTGTGACAATTTTATTTCCTAGGGGCCAGAAAAACTAGAAGGTGAGAGGGACATAGTATTCAATGAGAGAAAACTCTAGTGGCTGAATGCCTTATCAAGGAGGCATTTATGAGATTTTTTTCCACTTTTACAAGAATTTGTATTAATCTCTGGAGTCAGAATTTTGTTTCTGTGGCAATGAAGATGCATGTAAACACCAGGGAATATTTCTGTGGTCCTGTCTTTCACTAGATACTATGATGGACAATCTGCTCTGTTCATGAAGATACATTTTAGTCCAAGTTTGGTCTTTCAGGATGCACCAATAATGTACCAGCATCTCTCCCTACCTCATGAAATACATTTCCTCTATTTTAAGTTCATTTAATGGCAATTCAAACTCTACTTAACCATATGAAATTAGTCAGTCTCAAGGTCTGAAATGAGTAATACTCTGCTCCTTTATCAAAATTGTAACTAATGGTTAGATCTAATTCTGCATTCCTCTTCCTACTCCTTTGCCCATAACTGGAGAGGGAGAGGTAAGATTTTTTTTTAATTTTTTTTAATGTTAAAAAAAGGTCTGAGAAGTTCAACCTGTCTTTCCCATTCAAAGCCAGGCCTTTGAGCTTCCCTCTATTGCCCTGAAAATTTGACCTATTCTTCTGATCCTACTACCCTGGGCAAAACAAGCCAACAAAGAAACACAATCTGGTTCTCACCATAACCCTGGATACTCTGTCCAGTGCACAATCTGATTTTGTCCTTCAAACCAGAAAATACAGAGTTCTTGATTATGTGGAGGGAAAAGGTTGATTTCTTGCTGATCTTCCCTCTTTACCCAGATTATACCAATGAGAATGAACAATTGCCAGGTTCCTCCCAGAGGGAACAGTGCCCTGGCAATGCATGGTACACATGATTTGTATGTCTAAAAGGAGCCACTGACAATGGTGGAGAAAGCCAGAAAACATCTGGGAAAATCCCTGACAAGGCATGCCTTCCTTTCAGCCTCTTCACCAGGTGTCACACACGGGACCAAGCATCATCTTTCTCAGCCCAGTACAAACTTGTACCATGGGATTTAGGCCAAGCATGATTCCTTTGGGCTTGCCCAGTTCAAACTTGTAGGTGTGTCCCCTCCACTCTACCCCCAACCAACATACCCACACACATGCACACATTCACATGCCATCTCAGCCCATCCCATATGTAATCTCATCAATCATAAGGGAGTATTTTATTTTTAATTCTAAAACTGCATTATATACTACAGATGGTTTTGTAACCTTTAGACTGTGGGCCCCAACAGTTGTCTCATGCAATTGATATGTTTAACTTGTTTACTATTATAATAGAGTGACAAGGCTAACACTTTTTAAAAAGAGTATGCTAGCTTCCACATTTCTCTGTAAGTCTAGATAGGATAGGCTTTGAGCCTGAAACAGAGAAACAATAACAACAAAAAAGGGGTAGAAGGGAATTATTTAAAAAAAAAAAGGTACGAGTCTTCTTGTACTAAAACTAGTATTGCCCAACTATTTTTATAATAATAATTAATCCACTGAAATAATCTTACAGTATATCTAACAGCATTCAGGACTGAGGTGTTCATTCCCCAGTTGCTGTGAGTGTTAACTGCTTTCAACTAGGAGGTTTTCAACCAAGTGGTTCTCTAGAAATTGCCCTCAGCTGAAGGAGAAAGCCTGACCAAAAATTATGACACCTCCCCTCCCCCAGATACAGCCTGTATCTAATGTCTGATCACTGTGACACTAGAAAGTCACAAGCCCCTTATCTCAATGGGAACAACTCTAAAGGACCATCCCTACTCCAGAACTCCCCATAAGATCATCTGAAGCTTCTGTTGCAATTGTATTACAATGCAACTTTTCCCTCTGACTTCCTGTTTCCCTCACCTCTCACAGTCCTGAGATCATACCCACGTGCACCTATGAGCAAATCTCTATCCCAGATTTTTCACCTGGGTAACCAAACTGATGGCAGCTCCTAGATGCTGTTCTGGGAACCACACCCTGAAATAAGATTTTGGAGCTGGATTTATCACCAACTGGACAGCAATGAAGGCTAGTGGTAAGTGGTACACTGATTGCCCTTAACATGCAATGCAATTGTGAAAAACTTCAGAAGTGAAAGGACCACCAATCTAATTTGCAGGACCTATTGCAAAGACTTAAGATTTTGTGGGGCCCCTTGTTCAAAATAAAAGTGGGAAGAGCAGAAGTCTTGCTTAAATATAAGGCTTTTTCATTTTCTTCTGCAGTCTCTGACTTCTCATATGGTTTTAATTTGCTATCTATTGTGGTCAATTAAAAGTTTTAATTATTAGTTCGAGTCTTACTGCTCATTTTTATATTGTGCAATATCATTTTTAAATGCAAATATAAGATTATTTAACTTGTATGCAGAGGCAGTGAAATAATACAATTTGTATTTCCTAACTTACGCATATATCTGTATTTCATTCTTAGCAGAACAGTGGAAACACTGCACAAAAATTACTGTTTTCATTTAACTTTTTTATATATGCATATCCTACCAACACTATCTTTGGCTTATTGATGAGTTATATAGGACTGGAAAGAAAAGAAGCTATGCCCTATCTTTCTCTTTCCTTCTGTATCCCAGCTCCCATTTCTTAGCTGTAACTTTAAAATGCTTATCTTCTACTTGATTTGCAGCTCCCTGACTTCCCACATATGCTGGGAGAATTCTGTATTCATGAAACATGACCAATGCTTTGTGCTAATAAAATGGTGAAGAATGATGGTCAAATATAATGCACCTATC
The DNA here is from genome assembly GCF_011100685.1 of Canis lupus familiaris. Lineage (NCBI taxonomy): Eukaryota > Metazoa > Chordata > Mammalia > Carnivora > Canidae > Canis > Canis lupus. Next base: position 62,866,546 of record NC_049225.1, on the reverse strand, counting down.
TCTGCTGCTTATTCACATACCCCATTGCCCCCATTTGACTTCACTTACAAAATACAGTGCAAAAATAAAATTATTAAGAATTTCCAAAAAAGAAGAAGAAGAAGAAGAAGAAGAAGAAGAAGAAGAAGAAGAAGAAGAAGAAGAAGAAGAAGGAGGAGGAAGGAGAAGAAGAATTTCAAGATAGTGACAGCATGAGGTTAAGCCAAGCCTAGGACTTCTTTAAGCTCCGGATCCTGGTGCAGTTCTGCTGGTTGCAAATCCATAATGCTAGCCTTGACTGTGAACTAGGTCGGGACATTGTGAGAAGGAAATATACTGGCAGAAACATCTCAGGCATCTGCTAGATTCGTAAGGACTATGGAATTGCATGGTTGTTACCGGAGCCATTGATGCACTGGAGAAAGACAATGGAAGGCTGATCATGATTAGTCACCAACATAAGGTGAAATGAGAAAGACAGAGGGCATTTTGGCAAATGAGAATCCCATCTCCTGCCACCAAAGAGCAGAAAAGACTGAATACTTAATGACTGTAGTAGCATAGCTCCAAAGAGAGCTGAATTCTCAATCTCAGCAGTTTTGTTCTACCAAGGCCAAGGTCCCGATTGGGAAAGAATGGAACTCTGAAAGTTGGAATGAGAACATCTCAGTTGATTCAGTCAAATATCTTGAATTCCCAGATTCCCTGAGCCAGAGATCAGCCAACCTCTTCCATAAAAAGCCAGATAGTAAATATTTTAGACTTTGTGAGCCATAGAGTTGCTATCACATGTACTCACCCTTGCTCTTGTGTCATGAAACCAGCTATAGATAGAAACAATAGACAAGTGAGTAGGTGTGGCTCTGATACAATAAATCTTTATTTACAAAAATAGACCAGATTCAGCCAGCAGGCCAAAGTTTTTTCAGACCAATCAAATAAAAAATCATAGATAAAAGTGGAACAGTAAAGATCAACCACAAACAGGGCCAGAAAGTACAAGAAAGTGCCCTAAGCAAACAGCCAACCCCCATGTCCTCTACAACTGATGCATCTAAGCCCCTCATTCAGCTTACCTCTTGTAATGCAATGGGGGTGAGAAACTCCTCTGAAGAAAAACAAGTGAGCATTATTGGCTGGTGAATCAACTTGCTGTGTGGTGCAAGCCAACACTGGGCTATTGCTGTGCTATAATCCTGCTCAAGGTGAGAAGTAATCCTTCCAAGGACAGGACTTTAGGTAATGCCGGGCATACATTTCGTGTAGAAAGAAATTGGCCCAAGGCAAGGGTGTATGCAGAATCTTGGGGTGAGAAGTGCAGATGGGGGAAGAAGGTTATGAATGTTCAAGTGCTTAGGAGGAGGAAGAATGAAAGACCAAGAAAGAGGCATGTAGATAGACCCTAGAATCTCAGAGTCTATTTCCTAGAGATCATGACCTACCATGGTTTGCCTTGTCCTTACGTTTATTCAAGTAATCTTTTTAGTTCCTTCTGGTGTGCCAGCCATGGTAGTAAATGATGAGATTTCCAAAGTGAATTAAATGAGGTCTCTAATCCTTGAGGAGCTCACTATTTAGATTGAGAAAAATAAGCATGTGAACAACTAACCTGAATAGAACAGGATCAATGATACTCTATTTAACAGAATAGAAAAAGTGCCGCAGAAATCCAGAAAAAGCAGAAGAATGTAGAAAAAATTTATGGAAAATGGAACATATAAGTTTATATAATGCATTAAGTATAACGTTTAAAAAAAATATAATGTTTCCTTCCCATAGGCATTAATATGATTCCTAATTCTGTCTTCCCATCCAATAATTACTCTCTACTGTTTCCTGAATAAAAAACATCAAAATTCAGGGTGATTATATTACCACTTTAAAATACCTCTTCCAACTCCTTTGCAGCTGGCCAATGAGATATAAAAGCAACTTTATTAGATGGGATTCTGAAAAACTTCTAAAACTTATTATTTAAAAGGAATAGAGCAAGCTCATGTGTGCCTTTGCTTTTTTGCTTTTTGCCCTTGGCCTGACATGTGGACATAATGCCTAAAAATGAAATTTAAGTCCATGAGGATGAAAGCCATATTTTAAGGATGGGAGAAAACAACAAAAAAAGAAATGATCCTGATTCCTTGTTGACATCCTCAAACACTGACCCTGGAATGATTACCTCCATAGCCCTTGATCACTCTGAAAACTCAACCCATATTTGGTTAGCCACTGTAGTTCAACTATAGGTTACATGTGGCCAAACAAAATTTTAACCAATAAACTATGCAAAGGATAAACCAAGAGATCTATCATGCAGATTCTTTTTAGTCTGTTTATCTTCCAAGAGCAACACCATGAATTTCATTGGCCTTTCTTGAAGTGACATCAGTTGTGTATATTTTTATGCCACTTCTCTCCATGCATGAGGAAACCTGGAATTTTAAGTTGAGAAAACATTTCACAACAGAAGCCTAAATATCCTGAAATTAAAAGCAGCAAAATGAGAAATATGATCTCTCTGTTTCAGGTTCACAGATACTTTACAGGTAATCCCAACTTTTCATAAACATCCTCAATGTTAGATTGACGATTTAGCTTTTATTTTGTTCCTTGTGATAAAAAGATTGTAGTATGGGGCCAGAACCTTTATACTCTAATACTTTCTTCCCTCTCAATGCATCTCTTAACTCTGAAAAGAAAATTATTTCTACTTCATTACCATGAGTCTAGATGGCAATACTGGAATTAAATTTATGATGTCACAACTCAGGTCTTTAATAACACCACACAAGGAAATATTCTATTGGTGGATCTACTTTCAGCATTTTTCTTACTGTGATTAATCCCCAACAATAACCATAGCAACAAGGAAAGTCAAGAAACCAATATTGTTGAAAAGAGGTCTATGGAGAGAAATGAGAATGTAAGCAGTTCAGTTAAGAGATATACAATTTAGTAGCTGAAAAGCCCAACAACGGTTTCTAATTCCATTGTGAGAGCTTTTCCAAGGCTGTACTTCAGTTTCCCCTTCTATAAAATGGAGATCATACTGTGTCTTGTAGACCATGCTTTGATATTTTAAAGATAAAAATCTTAATGTTAAGGTGCATTAAATCTCAAAAGGGCCAAGTGTGTACACATGCGCGCGCACACACACACACATACACACACACACAAAATAATAGAATCACTGGCTTTTATTCAGAAGACATCATTAAAGGTCAGAGTCCATTTCATCTTATTTTTTAGGAAAGTTTTAAAAAGAAGTTGCATAAACTGGCTATAAGACTATGATTTCCTAATATGCTTTGGATCACTGAGAAACACCTCAAGGATTAAATTTTTTTCAAGGGAAGCTATGGTTCTGGAAACAGCATAGGACTGAGTGAGGGTAAGTACAAAAATGAAACCTTCCACTGCCTTAGAGTCTGGAAAAACATCTTGACTCTATTTCAGATACACCTGAGTCTTCTGGGGCAACAAATGGGAAATCACAGCTCTACCAACAAGCACCAACTTGATATTTTAGAGGCTTACTTTTTTTTCTTCCTACAACTCAGACAGGTTTTTTTAAGTCTTAGCAGAATGGCTAGACTAGGTAATCCACATAAGCAGCTGCTGCAATGTGATCTTTTTCTAACATTTTAATGTAGAGCTGTGAACTTTTCTGGCTTTAGGCTATGTTGAGAACATTTGGGGTAAACTTTCTTGATTTAAAGGTTATTGCTGTTAGGACTCTGTCTGGTCTGCTTCAGATGGAGGGTCTGCACCAGTCACCCATGGTATCAAACTATGCTGGATATGCAAAGCAGCTGATGTACGTATAAATGATCTTCAAATAGTACTTCTATGCCCTTTCTTAAAAATCTTAAGTTTATTTCTTAATTTTTATTTTCTTAAATGTAATAGCATTATATTTTCTAGAGATCAAGGTATTTACTCATATCTTTCTTATTAACTTCTGGGATAGGGTTGAGTGATCACCAGTGCACTGTAGAAGGATAGCACTCAAGCTTTGTCATTCAACCACGTGGGTTCCAACCACAGCTCTGCCACTAGCTGCAAGAATTCGGGCAAATCACCTCACCTCTACATTTCAGTATCATCATATATAAAATGGGGGTATAGTTGTATCTAATTGATAGAGCTGGTGCCTGGATTGAAAGAAAAAATACATAGAAAGTGTTTAGTAAAGAACACATAGTAGTCACTCATTAAATGTTTATCTCAGGGGCTAATGTTAAAATAACAGGTAATACCAATCTTAGAAACCAAGTGAAAAGGAAGGAAAAAGAAAGAAACCAAGTATATTATACACTGGTTGTTATTATAACAGTTGGAAGAGAAGAAAAGAATGGACCTAAGGCTTTTAATATATATTTTTAAGACAATATAGCCCCCTCTGACTCCAGTTCCACCTACCACTCTTGTCATCAACTGGAGCTGGTCTCTGACCCCTGAGTTTGCTCTTAGGATAAAGACTTCCCAGATAGGCTTGCTTCCTGCTCCAAGGACTCCAAATTGCCCTTCAGAACAATTTTGTATTGTTTTACCATCCTTTGGGGAACAAATTCCAAAGCAACCACGTTGTTGACATCTTAATAAAGCTAGTTTGGACACAATTCACAGACACTACCTTACTTATTTTTACATATAATCCTCCTCACAACCTTGCTAGGTCAGTATAAATGCACATGATAGCTGTGGGAACTTGGCTTAGAGGAAGGGGACGTGCCCCAAATTACATGTTGTTTAAGCGACAGAAATGGGCTATCTATGGATCCAAAGCCTGTGTTCTCTTCACTTTGCCACCTTTGTGTTCTCCCCACATCACACTGCCTCCTGATATGCAAGTCCAATGATGGAAATAGTACCTTCTAAGGACTTGCATTTAGTAGGTGCTCAGTAAAATATTTGCTGACTGGAAATATATCCCGGAAGTCAAAAGTCCCTAGTCTCCTAACTGCTATTGATTAATAGGATGGTCTCTCAGCCTTGTTTACTTATTCTTCTTTTAATCTATCTGAAAAAGTTAGGTACTAACCCCTTCTCTGCATACAATAATAATCACTATATCAATTAGAATACTTTGGGCTGCAAGTAAAATACTCAGCACTCAGTAACAAAATAATAAAGAAACTTAATTCCCTCACTTAGTAAGATTCTGGAAGTGGCATTTCTGGCTGGTTCAGTGTCTCATTCAGGATCTTCTTCGAGTCTCACACCTCTTCATGAGATGAATGGTCATGATGAATGGTCATGACTACCCTAGCTCCAGATATGTCCTTGCATAATAGCATCCTAACTTTAAAAAGGAGGGAAGAGGCATTGTCTTTTAGAGCTCTCTTGCAAACCCCAAGCAGACTTCATCTTCATCTCACATGTAATTAGCCAGAACTGGGTCACACCACACAGTAGACAAATTGATAAAAAGAAATGGGATTATCAAAATGCACGTTAAGTCTCACATGAGATATGTCTTATTAGTTTCACTACAGAGATGATCGCATAAGGTTCAGACACAAGAACTGAGTGGGAAATGGGAGTCAAACCAGAGCCCATATGACTCCAAAGCTACTCTATTCGTTATTGTTTGCCCAGAAGTTAGAGAGAAGCTTGTCTGGGAAATTTTTTTTCAAATAAGATAAGAGAATGTTAAGATAAAGTTTGGATGAAGATGCCAAAATGCAATAAATATTGAATTTGAAAGGAGGTATGAGACCACATAAAGAATTTACAAAGAAGTCTCCTATAAACAGGTTACTTGATTCTTAGCCACACAGATGAAATAAAAAGATGGGGTATCAGAAATTAGAGAGATATTTATAAAGAGGATTTCTTTGGGATGAGCTTTTTATGTGTCCTTCTGTCGCCTGTTTTGCCTTCCCTCAAGCCCAGGATGAGGGAGTTTCTTCAATGGAACCACTAAGAGAACTCAATATATATCTTCTGCAAGTTATAGAGAGACACAGTGAACTGGTATTTGTCAGAAATCTGAAAAACTCTAAAAAGTCAATGTGGTAATTGCAAAATATGACCACAGATTCCTCTCATCATGCTATTTAAGCTCTTATGCATTGTGATTTTGTCACTTCCTCCATCAAGACACAGCATCTATTTCCTTACTCCTTGAATCTGGACTGGTCTTTGGACTTCCTTTGACCAATAAAATGTGACAATAGTGACATTTAGTGACTTAGAAGTCTAAGCCTTAAAAAGCTTTGCAACTTCTACTGTTCTCTCTTGGGATGTTATACAGAGACTGCTACTTCAAAAGTCAATCTCACCTGCTGAAAGACACGGGTTGAGGGGAGAAGAGGGACACCCCAGGCAACAACCAGTACCAACTGTTAGACATATGAGGCCATTTTGGGTGATCCAATCCAGCCAACCCCCTTGCTGAATGCAGCTTGTGAGCAAACCCAGCCAAAACAGGCAAAGAAATCACCTAGTCAATTCAAAGGACCATTAGAAATAACAAATCATTGTTATTTTAAGTCACTGTGTGGGTTGTTTGTTATGCAGCAATAGATATCTGAAACAGCTGGCTAACTAGTACAATGTAAAGGAGAGGCTGCAGCTGTACTGTAATTTGACTGTGTTCCCAGGATTTATTGAGGAAAAAGAACCATATGTGTTGACACAAAAGGAAGAGAGCATTTGATATTATTTGAAGCCATTTAAAATACTGCTTAAGAGAATTACTTTGGGGTGAGCACATCTGTGTGGAGTGATCAAACAAAGAGAAAAGAAAAAGATGGAAGAAGAGAAGAAAAGCAGGAAAGAAGGAATGAAGGTGGGGCGGGGGGGGGTCCATGAGCTGAGAAGGGGATAGACAACTTAAGTATCATCCATATCACAAGACACACAATCAAATGGGTCCAATGGCAGTTTCTGAAGAACTGACTGAAGCACTCTATAATTCAGAATGCCAAACCATCCTGAGATAGTACCAATCCAATAAGAACTTTCCTATCCCTCTTACTCTTCCACTGTTCCCTTAGTTCAATCCTGGCAGGATAGGAAATATTTATCAAGTAGTTATCAAGCTAAGAGAGGAGGAGAAATACCAGATGGGAAAAAAGGAAAAAGGCCATTGTGAACAGACGGCCCAAGGCAAAGCCTAGCTGGAGAAAAGGGAAGATTTAGTTTTAAATCAAGTTCAAAGTTTTGATTATTACATGAAACTAGACACCGTGAATGACTCCATTGAGACTGCATTTTTTTACTTTGAAGGACCAGAATGTCATGAAACTGCAGAAGTTTTCATAGGGGATAGGGCAAGAATTTTCCCTAATTAAATAGTTTTCAAGTGACAGTGGGAAACAAAAGATTGCTATTGGCTTTGCCTTATCCCTATTCAGACTCCTGCTTCCAGAGACCTTGCACTAAGTGACTTTAGAAGGGCCATCTGGTGAGTAGGTGAATGGTTGAAGGTTGCCTTAGTGATGTGATGGTTGCTGGGGAGGTTACTCATCCCCCTCCCCCCGGACAAATAACTCTTGTTACAATGACTAAAAACCCACCATCAGAAAGGCAGTCATTTTTAGTCCTAGCTTACTATCCTTAGCAGTCATATTTTTAAAATATACAATCTAAGATAGGCAACAAATCATGTCATTCACACAACAGTATAAATTCATTGTAAAATATATTTGGGTGCACTGATGTAACAAGCAGAGGGGCTGAAGGCAGGGAAGAAATATGGAAGAGTAGCCAAACATCCCTGAAGACAAAACCTACTGCACAATTTTGCCTGAGGTACCCTCTACGCTTTAGGCCAGTGGTTCTCAACTTTTCACAAGAATTACTTTGGGATCTTGGAAAAATGTAGATTTCATATCCCAAGCCCTAGAAATCTATTTCATTGGTTTGCTTGGAGTCCAGGAATCTGGATTTTTACAAGTATTCAAGGTGATTCTGAGGCAGTGTGTTCACAGACATGTTCTAGAAATACTACCTTAAATGTAAATGGATAGGAATAGAAGACCATAGCTGGTCACAACAGTCTGAACAGATTTCTCCACAAAGTATATTCTTGCAATGAATAAGATAATAGGAGGGAAATTTCAGAGCTCTTAGAAAGAAACATGTTACCTACCATGCTTCTTTCACGCTAAGCTGATTGTTACACATAACGTTGGTTTGGAGGAAAATTGGGAAAAAAAAACTAGAAAACTAATCCATTAGAGGCACACGTCTATTATAAGAGAAATCAATGGTTAGATTTTTGAAAATGTAAAAAACTAAGTGCGACAAAGATGTTTGCTAGACTGGACTTTAGTTAAAAATAAAAGATTTCTTATTGCCCCCTAATACTAAGTGAAAATTTGTCATTTTGCTGGCATAACCTGTGAACCTCAATTTCCTATTATTTTATCCCTTCATGTATCCAACCAGTAGTGAGTGAGTACTTGTTATGAAGAACACACTATTTTCCTAGAAACAGGAAGTATTTCCAGAAACTATCCAGCCCTTTACTTCCATGAATACAAGTTTCAGGTAAACTATTCCAGGAAGACAGATAGACTGTTCTTAAAAGCTTTCAGGTTCTTAAAAGCTTCCCATAATTTCCCGTGGAATACACAGTCACTGCAAAGTCTCTGAACATTCTTGTTTCAGGATCTAATGATCATGGACAGTATCATTAAAAACCAGGGAGAAGTAAATAGACATCAAAGGGGGCCACATGGTACTTGCCATCATTCCCCAGAATTCCATCAACCCAGCACAATGAGCCACCTCTGGTCAATAATTAAGAAGTACTTCTAATATCCATATGCAGGGAGATCCACAGTTTTGCAGGAGTTCCAAGAATTTTCTAAAACTTGAACACATTTTTCCATACATCTTGTGGAATGTTTTCAGAAAACTAAAAACCGAGGCTTCTATAACAGATTGATTCACATCTCAGAAAGTGGAAAAGAAAGGAAGTCATTTTGTCAACTAGTATAAGAAGAAAAAACAGCAGATAAATCTCTCTAGGCAGAGAAATTGTTGGTCCTATGAATTTAAATTCATAGACTAAAAATCTGTCAGCCTTTTCCAGATTCTTTCACAGCATCATGCCTCCTCCAACGTTTAAGCACTAATTGATTCATTTTATGTTTTATTGGATTTAAAGTCATTTTAGTCACTATTTTTAACTGTTTTCTCATTTATGTTCCTCCTCCCGCCATTTGCTTCAAGCCCCACATTAAATTATACATTCTCTCACATGTCTCATTATCTTACATTTTTTCTGTCATTCTGCAGCTGCTCTCCTACGTTCCTGCCTCAGCTTTGTTTAGTGCCAAAGAGCTGTTTTTTCTAACACTTCAAAAACACATGGCATTTTTTATGGGCACAAGTATCTTCACTTCTGTCAAATAAAAAATTGATTCATAAGGAAAACATTTTAAGTATGTAGATGTTTTGAAAGAAATGAGTAACTCATTAAAAAAAATAAGTATGTCTGAGAATAGAATAAAACTATTGCCTGAAAATTGAACATAAATATCTTGGCTTTTAAGGATATTTGAATATGCATAGATTCCCCCAGTTATCTTTTAGTTTTTACCCTTCATGTGATTCTTTTTTAGAATATTCTCATTTTTAAGATTCAGGACATAATACACAAAGAGCAAACAACTTTTTCTTAAAATTTTATTTATTTGTTTTGAGAGAGAGAGATAGAGAGAGCAAGTGGGGGAAGGGGCAGAGTTAGAGGGAGAGAGAAAATCTCAAGCAGGCTTCATGCCAAGCACAGAGCCCGACACAGGACTCAATCCCACAATCCCAAGAACCTGACCTGAGCCAAGATCAAGAGTCAGACACTTAACCAACTGAACCACCCAGACAACCCAAGAGCAGATAACCTTTGTCCTAAGGCTAACTCTGCCTTAGGTGGATACTGATCTAGGAGAGAATCAAAGTTCTATACTGCAGCCTTTCCCATGTCTCCTGAAACTTTGCTAGCAATCAGATTTGAGGATAAGAATTGACTCAGTTTGACAATGGCAACTGGCCTCACTGGTGAGTCCTGGAAAGAGAGTGATTGCTCTCTAAGTCTTATTTACCATCTTCCTCTCTATGTAAACTGAATATGCTTTAACTTCTAACTGCTAGCACCCATTCTTTTTCAAAAGAACTATCTTCAGGCTGCTAGAGTCCCTTTGTATTCAGGCATGCATACCTGGGAGATATGAGAAGTTCAGGGAACTGGGGAGAAGATGAACAGAGGAAACAAGGTGCCCCTTAACAACTAACAGAGATAGAAAACCCAGCTCCCTTGCCTCATGCCGTGACAACACTGAGGCACAACTAACACTCCAGAGCTGATAGACATTTTGAGTATCAGAGGAGTAGGTTACCTTGCCCAAGGTGTCACAGCTAGGATACAGGAGGGTTCTCAAAGAAAGGCACAGATGTGAACTAAATTCTAATTAAATCCAGAGCTTTATCCTCTCTTTCTCTTTCTCTCTCCTTCTGTCTCTCTCTCTCTCTCTCTCTCTACCCTCTCTCATCTTCTCTCTCCTTTTCTCCACCCACACATACATACACAACAAACAATACCACAAAAACAGTAATTCTGAATTGATTCAGAACACACACACCCACAGAGAAACTTGTTTGCTTGCTGCATCAGCATAAATGTCAATCAAAAAGAGCAATGCAGTCTCTCTTCTCCAGTGTCAAACTGCCCTCTCTCCCAAGAAACCCCAAAGGATACAGGCAAAAACTTCCCTGGGTGCTCTCATAGCCAAAAGGGGAAATGAGTAATACATATGAATGAGCCTGACTAGAATTACTTATAAATAATGAAGGAACATGCAACACTTACTCTCTCATCACATCTTCCCAGAGCATATGCTAAAAAGACGTCTGCTTTTTTAGTGTGATGTGAAGGGCACTGAAAAGTCAGCCTAGACCAAATTAGTGTCCCTCTTCCAAAGATCTACCAACTGTCTAAACTTTTCAATATTGTAGTAACTCCTCTGGGCAAAGCACAATCTCCAGGAAGCCTCTGTTAAATATATAAATAAATCTCCTTGGAATGACAACAACAAATTAACTCATTATCAGCTCTTAATCAATTAGCAAGGATTTATTTCTCAGTGCGGGGCTCTGAAGCACACAAGACAAACAAGTTTTGAAGGGTGTAAGATTAGGAAAGCCAAGATACACTGTAGGCCCCCTGAGGCCTCATAGCAGGAGTGAGCACTGTAGTGTGGTTGTATACCAGGAGGGTGCATTAAGGACCCTCGACACCCAGAAAGGAGATATAGGGAAAGGCTACCTAGGTTCCAACCTGCCACATGCATTCTGTGTGACCTTGGGCAAAGGAACTCAGTCTCTAAATCTCCTCATCTCCAATCTCTTCATCTGTAGAATTTAAGAAATCATGGCATTTAGTTTATAGAATAGTTATGAGGACTCAGTGCAATTATGAATATAGCACCATTAAGCTCATGCCTGGCACAGAGTAAAGCTTCTAAACATGTGAGCTATCTTTATTGATGTTGACATTGTTATTCTAATTACTTGGGAATGAAATGATGAAAGGGATGAAGATGCTTTTAAGACAAATTTCAATGACTGTAATTTTGCTTAAGTCAGTCCAGTACATTGACCACAAAACAGAAAAAGTCAAAACAAGATAATTTAACAGACAACTAAGCATACTATCATACTAAAATATTCAATCACATTATCTGAACAAAATGTTATAATCTTGTTTCTTCTCTGCCTTCCACTTTGTCTCTCCTTTTTTCCCCATCTCCTTATATTTTATTTTCCTTTATTCATAAAATGTCCTTTGTATTGCTTTAAAATGTAGGTGATATGTGTAAGTTAAAGATTTAAGACTACCTACAAAATTGTTGGTTTTTTCTACCTGCCTTTAAAAATTATATTTATTCATTCATGGATTCAACAAATAATGTGTGAATCCTACTCTAAGCCAGGCACTATACTAGGGGCTGGGAGACAGTGCTAAATAAGGAGATGAATATCCACATATGCAGAAAGTACATTCTAGAACACAGCTTCTGAAGAGTACACCCTCTCAAGCCTGCTCTTTTCTTCCCAAAGGAAACCTGGTGGATTTTACAAAAGATAAAATCCCCTCTGGACTAGAGGTGCTAAAGTTTGACCTGGAGCATGTAGAGTGATAGACATGCTTGCTCTTGGATGGAATTCCTAAACTGGACCTGCCTCCTAGGTCGCCCTTTAAAGATTCGAAAATTCCAAGATTCATTCTTCTTCAATTATGCCCCTGGGTTTAAGAGGTATTAACAGAGTAGTTTTTGGAAATCAAACAAGGGAATTCTGAAATACAGAAAGAAGTCAGGCCAAAGAGGAAGATATGAGAATACTAAACTCTGAAGCCTGTAAAAGAAGTCTGTTGAATTTTAATATTCTTCACTAGAGTGTTTGTAATTGTTGATCTTGTATGGAATCTAATAGTCCTAGTGAAAAATGTGTTAGGCCTTGAGTCCAAGGATATCATCATTATAAGTACATAAGTGCCTAGGACAATATAATTCTCTCTACGGTACTGCTGCTGTGGCCTTTGATCCATGATCTATTACTTACTTATTTATTGATATATAAAAATGAGCTGTCAAGCTTTTCCTAAGAAGTCCAAGGGCACATGAACAAAATGTAGGAAATATACAACCACAAAAAATAAACCATGAAGCATAAAGCAGATCCTCTAATGTCCAGGGCACTCTGCCTAGGTGAGCAGGATTAATCAAAAATATACTTTCTAGACACACCCTGAATGTCAACAAACAAGAACTCTATAAAACCAAAAGAAGGAAGTTATATAATAAAGGCTTATATGAGACATAATATACATTGGCAAAACCCTGATCTAAACAATATGAATTTATTTACATTTGGCCCTTCTTCAGAAACAGGCCTGAGACTTTCACTAGAAAGTATGAAGAGTATGATATCTTAAACACTAGCAGGGCCGGAGGTCATGTACTTGGCTTTCAGCATTTAGTAATATTTTAAGCCAATTAAAATAATTTGGTTTCACAGTGGAAAGATTCCATTAAATAATAGCTTTGTTCACTATGAGTGTGGGTTGTGTGGTTCTTTATTGAGTAGGACAAAACTGGAGAAACATAAAGAGTAGAGATTTAATTCAGACAAAAGCTGAGGGACTGTCTGGAATCACCCTTGCCCAATAAACACAGAACAAAAACCTGGTGAATTGGGTCTGTATTATCAGCCATTTCAATTGATACAGGTCAAAAGATTAATATTTATTGCTATTCCCTTTCTCTGTGACCTGAAATTTTAGAACATGGAACTCTGTTTTTAATACTAACTTTCAATCAATATTCCCCCCCCCAAAAAAAGTTACATACATATAGTTCTTTGCTCTTCTTTTTTAATCCCAGCTAAAACACAGGGATTTCATTATTTCCCTGAATATGACTCCACTTCATTCTGCTTGTGATAGTCCCTTGTCTAAAAGCCCATGATCTGTTAAATTTGGTCTGCCATAGACAGCCAGTTCAGATTGGCTGAAGAGCCCCACCCCCCAAGAAATCAACCTGGGTCCAGGATGAATCCATTTAACTGTTGGCACAAAGTAATTTACCAGATAATTCCTAAACTCCCCACCTAAATCTGGCTGTGTAGTTCAACGTTTTTGACAAAAGTACTGGAGTCTGCACACAGTGATTGAATACCCCAAATTTTCTGCTGATAGGCTTAAAGATACATAGACATGTTTGGGCTGTAGACCAGTGGATTAAGGCAATAATTTGGTAACCTACAATTGAACTTTGAATGTAGCATCACTGTCATGTTTACAAAGAGGTCTCCCCAGAAAATGAGTGCACATCAGGATGATCTAACTTCTTAATGGTCCCACTTTTCCTGTTGCTCTGATAGCCTCACCAGTCTTAGAGAAAGTTTCAGCATCCTGTGTCATTACCCTTAACAAAATGCATGCCCATGGTGTGTCTTCTTGCTCAGCTTATGAAGCACAGAGCCACTAAAGTCTAATTACCACCAGAAATGACTCTGTTGTATCCTCAACAGGATCCTAAAATCTTCCAACTATTCCCTATTTGAGGTGTGGATGGAGCTTTGCCCACTGTTTCTTTCTGCCTCAGAGGGGAAAGCCAATCACCAAGGTTATGCAGTTTTACACTTAATTCACTAGTTGACCCTAGCATGGTAGACATTCATTATCCTCAAAGGAGAAAAGCAGTCCAAATCTACTCTGGGCGGACTAACTGATTCATGCACATATACTTCAACTTCTGCTCTAACCTTCCATATGCCTATTCTATTGCCTGTTACTATGCCTATTCTATAAAGTACTAACTTAGCAGAAGAGTAGAATGTTATCCAAGTGTAAGCATTCTAATATTTCATCCCCTTAGAGAGAAAATCCTAACTCTCCATATTCCTCAAGCAATCCTCTCTTCACAGTAACTGTTTTTCATCTGCCTAAAATGTATGTACATATAACTCTGGGACATATATTGTGACCATCACATCACCATCCCCCAAAGGGTAGTCATATTTATAAAGACCTATTAGCATCAATTACATATGCTTTGTGTCTTATTCTCAAACCTATGTATCAGTCAGAAATCCTGTAAGAAATAGATGCTACAAAGGACTAACTGAAGAAGCCTCAATAATGTACCTTTACAAAAGTGTGGACCAGGTGCACCTGGGGGGCTCAGTTAGTTAAGCATCTGCATTGGCTCAGGTCATGATCTCAGTGCCCTGGGATAGGCTGTGTTAGGCTCCCTGCTCGGCAGAGAATCTGCTCCTCCCTCTTCCTCTGCCCTTTCCCCCATTCCACTCATGTTCTCTCTCTCTCAAATAAATAAAGACTTTAAAAAATAAAAAATGTGGACCAGATTAAGACTACCAATGAAGAATGATGAAACATGCAAGGACCAGCTATCATGAAAAGCTTCTACCTCCTCCATACTAGATGAGATAAAAAAAGAGGATCATGTTACCCTAGTGAGGGCCAGAGTCATAAGAACAGGACCACCTAATTAAAATACTTGGAACTATAGGTAAAGGAAGATGGCCATTGACCAAACAAGGCAAGGAGAAACAGAGAGAATAAAATTCCACTTTCTTTTATCTTCTGTCTGCTAATTTCCATCATTACTAAGCTCACATGAAAACCAGAAGGCAAGAGAGTTTGGGTGGCACAATCCATAAAGAGGTCAGGCTTTCAAGAAATAAAGCTTGGCAGAGAAGGGTAAAGAATGAATTTGGAGAGGAAAATGAAAAGTAATCAGCAGCATTTCATGTCAGAAGGCCCTTACTAGAGGATCAAGATTCTCTGGACCAGAAAAGTAAAACTTATCAAGTTTTAAGCTCTCAGGAACTGGGAACAGGGCAAAAGGAAATCCCATCCCATGTGACTACGATTGGAAACAGCTGAAGGCGGGGCACCTGGGTGGCTCAGTGGTTGAGCATCTGCCTTTGGCTCAGGGCATGATCCCTGGGTCCTGGGATGGAGTCCCACATCCAGCTCCCCACAGGGAGCCTGTTTCTCCCTCTGCCTATGTCTCTACCACTCTCTGTGTGCCTCTCATGAATAAATAAATAAAATTTTAAAAAAGAAAAGAGCCAAAGGAATTAGTTTCAACCATAAAACGTGTCAGAGCTGGGGAAAGCAGATTAGCAGACAGGCCTAAAAATAGCAGATGGGTTAAAATTGGGATATAAGTTGGGGACTAAGGGCCAGGTTATATAAAGGAGGGTGACTGGCAATTTTTGCCAAAAGGGCGGACTTGTCTGTGGTTTATTCAGTATCAAAAGATACCAGAAGGAAAAAAAAAAGATACCAGAAGGAAAAAGAAAAGATTAGTATAAAACTAAGAACAGAGCAGAACACCCAGCATAGAACAGGGAGAAGCAAGACAAAGACCCAAAGATCAAGATGCCATAAACCATATAACACATTTCCTTCAATGATCAATCAGAAGATACAAATATAAATAAGTCAAGGCCATGGAATGGATAGCAATATTGATGTGTTGTGAACTGATTTTATTTCTTTAAAATGAATTATATCAGAACATAAAAAGCCACTGCGCTAAAAGATATCATGTAACCTGGCAGATTCTTCTAATCAATTTAGAAACCCTCTCTTTCATTTTGATAATTTGCCAGATTAAAAAACAACAACATTCTTTAATACCATCTATCTTCCCTTCCAATAGAGAGAACAATTTGCATTTATAAAGACATAATTGGTGAGTGTTTCCAAAAAGGGAACAAACAGTGTACACAGAAGACAAATCACTAGAACAATTCCCTTGGTGACTGATACCTGAGTATCAAGATGAGCCGTAATTCTTCCATAATTTTCACTATGTCAAGGAAAGCTGAAGTCTCATGCTGTAAAGTGCTGCTTCTCTAAAGCAAATGCAGAGCAGAAGGAGACTGGGAAGCATAAATGGGGAACAAAAACGAGGGATAGATATCAGGATAGAACATGGAAGAGCAGTCATTCCTACTTGCCAAACTGAAGTCAAACCAGGAGCTTTTGGTTTAGTGGCTGAGTCACTGGAGGAATCTATTAGGAAGCAGTGGTTCAGGTAGTAAAAAGACAATGGGTATAGATAGAGTGATTCAGCAGCGGTGGTTCAAGATAGGAAGTCAAATGAGCAATAAGGTGACTCCAGAACTTTTATCTACTGAGCCTAGCCTCTCTCAGGTCAACTTGTTCCCAGCTTAACCCTACTGTTCTTGTGGACAGTCACCTAAGTTTGTCATTTCCAACTAGGAAACTATGGCTGATTTCTGAAGTGTAAGGTGTTAAAAGTTGACACAGAGCGGGGGCTATGGGAATGTAAAAAAGGAAATGGATATGAAAAACACGGTAAAGTATCATAAAATACACTGACACGCCAGAACATAGCCACATACAGATTTCAGCAATGAACAAATAATAACATCTGTTCAATGCATTCTGACCCAAAACAAATCAGGAGAGTAGAGAACCAAATTTCATCCTTTGGACAAATTTAATAACCTCTGTTTCCCTTTACAGTTCTTTGTCTTCTTCTTTGTCCTATTTCATGAAACTGTATCTGTCAAGGTGATATGAAAGGTTTGACTGCTAACAAAATCTTGCTTTTTTATCTTATTCCCACATTTGACCATAAAAATGAAGTATGATTACAAAGAAAGGAAATGAGGTATGAAGAATAAAGCTACATGAGACCCATAGCATTAATGAATTTTGTCACAAAATTCACAAAATTTATATTTTTTATATTTTACATATAATAGGTGTAAGATGATAATAAGTTGAATGATACCATAAAAAAGATTGATCATGAAAAGCAACTGAATTCGTAACATGAAAAAGTCAGGCACTGGTGTTTGTTTTTATTCCCTTGAATTGGGTACTTAAGTCCAAAGAGAAAGACTAAAGTTTTTACAGAAGCCATGTGTCAAAGCAAAACAAAACAAAACAAAGCACTATACTAACAAAAATATATTGCTCTTTAGGGAAAAAAAGTAGTTAAATGCTTCTTCCATCTTTACCCAACATGTGGCTGAAAACACAAATGATAAGTGCTCTGAGAATAAACCAATGTGAAAGTATAGAAGAAAAATCCCAAATATTTTCCAGCTCTTCCTTTGGGAATGATTAGGAGCCAATGTGGTAAAGAAAGCCTGGCTTCATCCCAGCACTTCACTACTGTGAGGAATAGTGCAAAATCAGAGCCAAAATGGGGCACAGGGTGACCCCACAGAGGTCAACAGCTTTTGTTGATCCAGGTATCCATGTAGCAAAGATGATATAAACTGACAATGAATCTCTTTGTCCTGGAAATTAAACCGGAAATCTCAAGACTGTGTTTTCAGTGTTTCTTGGCTTTCATCCTGTTAGAAATCCTGCCACATTTCAGTATTTTCATTCTTGTCCTGGATGAAATCACAAAGCAGAGAGGCACTTGAGAATTCTGTTTTTAAATAAAAGTAAACATTTCCAAGTGAGTTTAGGTCTCTGTTTAGTATTTTTGTGACCCAATTACTGAGCTTAAACATTTTACAGATGTCACATTTCTTGGTGGCACAAGTTTATTGAACCAAGATCAGGTTAATTTTAATGAGAATGTTAATATGTGTCTATAAGGTGTTTAATAAGCATTTCATATCATACTTTTCAATGCTTGGTCAAGAATTGCACAAACAGTGGTCTTTGGGGTTTTTTTCTTTATTCTCCATGTTTGGGCACCTAATGCAAAGATTATTTTGGTTTGTTCTTCATCATGTGAGTGAAAACTGTATAGATGGCAACTTCAGATTTTTCTGAACCAATTTTATTATTCAGCAAATTAGTTATTCAATAAGAAGTTAGGCATTTTCTAAAACATATTGATCTTTTCAAGTGAAAAAGACCCAATTCTGAAAGAACGACTTTGAAATAGAAGAGAATAGTTCTTAGATTTAATTTCCTACCAATACCTCAGTGGTGTATATTTTTGTGGTTGGATCTGACCTCTAATAGCATCGCCACTGAAGGATATGGGACACTGTCACCTGAATCCATGCTGCAGAGGAATTGTTACTTGGCTGTTCCAAGTGATACCTAAATGAGGGGCCCAGTCTGTTAAAAGGCAAATGGAGGATGATTAAACTCTGAAGCAGCCATCTACATGACCATAGAAACATTTTGAAATTTTCTCTGTTCTTGTTTTAACCTCTTCTGTGCTTCTTTAAGGATTAGTGCTTGTAGGATAATTTACTTACACAAATGAAATTTTCCATTCAGAACCCTGATCATCATTATATCTTTGTTTAATGGTGGGACAAGCAAGAATTAATACCTCTATTATTATAATGTGCTCTTCAATGGCTAGGGAGGAACAATGTGACCATAATGTGTCATTAATATACTTTCCTTTTTCCTTAGGCTCTTTCATTGAAAATGGTAGAAGCTCCCTAATTTTAAAACCAATCATATGGATTTATACAAAGGCAAAATGCTATTTGTTCATGACTTTTGCAATTCTGTCACCAGCAAACTGGCTTCCAGAGGAACTACATTGGTTACCATGGTATAAAAACTAGTATAACATCTTCAAAATTACCTAAAAATTACTCATAAGCAAAAATAAGCTTTGGATTTTGTTCCCTGCCCACAATTTACCTGATGATAGATAGATGATAGATAGATAGATGATAGATAGATAGATGATAGATAGATAGATAGATAGATAGATAGATAGATAATAGATGATAGATAAATAGATGAGAGAGATATATCGATTTTCCCCCTATGGAATCTTCTACCAACTTGGCACTGAAAGAGTGAATTAGGCAAAAACAAAAGGAATAAACTATACCTGGAAAGATAATGACTATTGACTCTTCTACCCATTTTGTGGCTCTTCATTCTAGCCTATGGAGATCTCAAGTGCAGTATACACATTTCACGTCTTCTCTAGGCAAAGTAGTAAGTCTTTCTATAACAAGTGGTGAACTCCCTCCAAGTCCACATAAGTAGCTACAAAATGTTTTCTACTTAATCATATATAAGAAATTGGGGTAATAGTTACTCTAAGTAAAATCTTTTTTTAAAAAATGGTATACTTGGTGGTTAAACATAACAGAGAGATTACCTTAAAATAGAATCAACTTGTACTCAAGTCAGTGAAATCAAAGAAGCAGACAAAGAGAATTCATTTAAAACTTTGACTTTGGAAACATTGTTATATTGGGCAACCGGGGGTGGGGGGGGGGGGGTCAGCGGTTTAGCACCGCCTTCAGCCCAGGGCATGATCCTGGAGACCAGGGATCAAGTCCCGCGTTGGGCTCCCTGCATGGAGCCTGCTTCTCCCTCTGCCTGTGTCTCTGCCTCTCTCTCTCTCTCGCTCTCTCTCGCTCTCTCTCTGTCTCTCGTGAAAAAATAAAATCTTTAAAAAAAAAAAAAAGAAGTTCCAAAAGCCTCCTAATACCATATTAGTTGGTCAAAAGACCAAGCAGCCTTCCTGGCAAAACTCAATAAGAGAATATTGATTGAAGGTAATTCAATGACAGGCCATGTATAATAGTTTCGGAACGTAAAAGGAAAAACATGAGCTATGACTAAATACTGTAGACTTAGGCAGAAATGTTTAGTTTCATTGTAGTAGAGGATTTCCGGATATTAATTCAACCTAACACATCTGCTGAAACTGATTAGAGAGGATGGTGGTGGTAGTTGCAGTGGCAAAATTCAGAATTCCACAGCTCTGACTGTAAGTCAGTTCCGTTCCTGCAAAACCAAGCTGCTTTCATCTGCCTAATTTCTTTCCTATTACTTTTGACTCTTGATGACAAATATGTAAGGAATGGGGCCAAAATCCAGTTGGCACTTCATTATCAGAACTTGTTCCATGATGCCTAAGTTTTAAAGTATTTGACTTGTTATAGTAAAAAAACAAAAATTGTGACTAAAACTCATGAGAATGTTAGGATGACATGAAGATTTGGTAAACTGGGAGCTAAAAATATCTCTATCAGGGTCTTATTTTCTGCCTATACTAACTCAATGAATGTTAAGGAAAGTTAATCTTTAAAACTTTTTTCAATGATTAAGCAAAAGTAACAATGTCTACCTGAAAATTTGGTGATAGCACGGTTAATAAATATGAGAACTAAAGATATCTCACATGTCAATTGCTACTATATAATTGCACATAACTACTAAAAGGGATAAGGACAATTCAATATATCCATCTAAAAAACCCATTTATACCGGGGCACCTGGGTGGCTCAGTCAGCTAAGCATCTGCCTTCCGCTCAGGTCTTGGAATCCCGGAATGGAGCCCCATGTGGGGCTCCCTGCTCACTAGGGAGTCCGCTTCTCCTTATCCCTCTGCTCCTTCCCACCCCACTTGTGCTCTTTCTCTCTTTTTCAAATAAATTAATAAAATCTTTTAAAAAATAAAAACAGTACATACACTCTTAAGCTTTTGATGTATATTTGAAATTTTGAAGTTAATCAATGAACTATATGGATGACCAAACACATAGTTACAGAAAAAAATCCACACAAATACACACAATCACAACCTGCAATAACCAGCTCTGTGCCTGGTCTTTTTCCTCTCTCTATTCAACCCTATAATTCCTAGAACCAAGACCTGACTTGACAGCAGGAAGAAGATCTGAATTATCTGTAGAGCATTTTAAAACTCTGACTTTATTTTTCAGCTTTTTATTTCATAAAGTTTTAAATGCTAACAAAAGTACATAGAATTAATAATGAACTCCCATATACCCAAGACACACCTTCAACTATCAGCAACTCATAGTTAGTTGACCCATATCCCCACCTATTTCCTCCTTCTGTATTATTTCAAAGCAATCCCAGACATATTATTTCATCCATAAATATTTCAGGATATATTTCTATAATTTATATTTATCTATGTAATAATTATGCTTCAAAATTGCCAGAAAAGTCATCACACCAACTAAAACAATTAACAATCACTCCATAATATCAAATAACTGCCCATGTTCAAAATGTCTGTCACCTTTTTAACAGTTTGAGTCATTTTTGCAAAGGTCCAAGGACATTTTTTGCCTTTTTGCTTTTCTTAACTTGAGCACTCATATGTAAATTAGTATGGACAGAATATGACTTGGATCACAAAAGAAAGGTCAATGTGAATATGTGGTATCCTTCCACTTTAAGTGACGTCATTCTTGGTTGAAGGCTTATACAACTATATATATATTAGTATCTTCTGGAGGAAAAAAATCATACACATAGCATACATCTCTTTCTAAAACCAGGCAAGAAAAATCCAACAAGCTTTTCAGAAAACAGAATCTTCAATCCAAAACCAATAGATGTGTAAGAATGCAGACCTTCACTGAGACCATCTGTCACCAAAGATATGTGAAGGACCAAGAAGGAAGAGGTGCTTGTCAATGGAAGCTTCCTTTCCCAGATATCCCACATCGTTGTCATCTTTCTTCTCAGATCCCATCCAGCAGTATACCATAGTTTCCAAGGCGAATTTCAACCAAAGTATTAGAATTTGAAATTAATTTTAAGTACATCAATTTGGAAGCATTGAGTAGATCATCAACAGGCTAATTGAAATCCAAAGAATAAGATTTAAAAGCCCAGGTCTGATGTGAAGCCATTCTGGCATTTCCTGTCATAAAACTAATTTGATCATAATAGGTTTTTTTCTGATTGATCAACATTTAGGTTCCATTGCTTAGTGCTTCCTTTTGGATATTTGCATCTACTGTATGATGGCTAGCTTTATGTTCCTCATTGGCTAAGTTATGGTACCCAGTTATTTGGTCAAGCACCAGTCTAAATATTGCTGTGAAGATATTTGTAGATGCGATTAACACTGAAATCAGTTGACTTTAGGTTAAGCAGATAACCCTCCAGAATGTGGGAATGTAGAAATCATCCAATCAGTTGAAGACCTTAAAGGCAAAGACTGAGGGTTCCAGAATATGAAGAAATTCTCCTTCCCTACTGTGTATTATTTGAATTTTTATAATTAACATGTATTGCTTTAGTAATATGTAATAAAAAATAAATAAATACCCACCTCTAAGATTCTTTTTGGGCCTTAGCTTTCCTCCTCTCTAAGTGGGGATATATAAACTACTTCCTCAAGGTATTAGTTATTAACATGAAAGCATATATTATTAACAAATGTTGGTAATCATAAATATCCTACATACAATCATAAATATCCTACATACAATAAAATCAGTCACAGTCATTTTTATTGCCCAGAACTTTGAGTTGTACATTATTTAGAGATTCTAAGTCAGGTCTTGGACTTAGAAGGAACAAAATTCTGCTGCCTTCTGGGGCCAGCCTACTGTCTAAATATATACAAGGCTTTCCTGTCTGCCTTATGTAGTAGGGAGTTCAATTCTGATTCAATCAAATACAAATTGCAAGAGGTTTGCCAATGCAGCCACAAGAATGGGAAATGTCCTCTCTTCATTATTTAGGCCTCTGATTCCTTCTTAAAAAGATTTAAGGGTGGCTTAATATAGATGATATATCTATAATAAACCATTAACATATGAACAAAAGAACATAATTCAGAATGAAATAGATGTACTGCAACATAAGAAGTTTCTGCAGTGAAACATAGCTTGCAGACCTATGCTTCCCTAAAACCAAGAAAGACTTCTTTTTCTTATATATATTTATAAAAATTTATAAGTGTTTGGAATCCCTCCAGATACATTTTTAGCTTTTTTTTTTTTAAGACTTTTATTTATTTATTCATGACAGAGAGAGAGAGAGAGGCAGAGACACAGGCAGAGAGAGAAGCAGGCTCTATGCAGGGAGCCCAACGTGGGACTCGATCAGGGGTCTCCAGGATCACAACCTGGGCCCAAGTCGGGGCTAAACCACTAAGCCACCCGGGCTGCCCTTTTTAGCTTTAAATAATTAGAAAGTTTGGCACAATTGAATTTATTTCTCTATTCTACATCTAAATATCAAAATAATAAGTCAAAACTTAATCCTTTTCAAGAATACTGGGAAATTCTTGATTTTACTAATATCACTATACATCTGACTTTGTTATTATAATAGAACACTTTCTTTGTATAGCTTGTACTCAAAGTTCTACCAATTATTCTTGGGTTACATTGCCATTTACTACTATAGTTAGATAATTACAGAGATCTGGATGTTCCTACTCCTGCAGGTTCAGGACTGCTTAGGTTTCCTGGGAGATACTTTGGAACACTCTTTTGGGTCATTTATACCAAAACATAACAATGACAACTAGTTAAATAATGTAAATAATGGATTCATTTAATCCATTCTCGGGGCTTTAGTAGTCCCAGTAATTTTCATTTTCAGATAACAAGATTAACTCTTTAAAACTGTTTAATTTATCCAGAAATATTTTTAAATGTAACCACGTGACAGCTGATTGAAATATAGTCAGCAGGGAAAAGAGTTCTCATGAGCTCATGAATTATATACTGATCATTTTCCCCTGTGCTGTTCTAAAAGTCTCAGTACATTAATAGCATGTAGTCAAATGTCTTGGGCTTGCATAAAACAAAAACCTAACTAAGTCCACTAAAAATTAAGGAAATAAGAGAGTGGAGAAGGTGTGAGGGAGGGGAAACAGAACATCTTGGTAGGTACATGGAGCTCTGTCAGAAATGCAATTCAGCTAAATTAGATCACACTGACTTTCCTGAACCAGAGACTGAATTAGCACCTCTCTCTTTCCCCTTCTTTCCTGCTCGTAGGGTTTCTTTCTACTTCTTTCTGGCATTTGTTCCATTATCCTGTCTGCAAAATGGTTTCCTCTGCAAGACTCTAATTGTTGTCCTGTGGTTTGAGCTTATGGATAGGTTTGGCCTGGTATGCCATAGATTTTGGGTCTGATTCTTCATGACTTTTTTGGTCTAGCTCCCTACCATTGGCTGCATGACACAGGGTTCCAATACTTCTTGGGTGTAGTTATTTCTACATTTATTCACTTAAAAAGAAAACATTCTTGGGGTACCTACCATAGGCCAATAATACAGTAGGGGTTGAAGACTTAAAAATTATTGAAGTAGTTCTCACTCCAGGAGAAAAAAGCCAATAATTAAGATTCAAGTGATATGTGTAAATGGCAGGTTTATTGGCTTAGGACCATGAGAGCACTGAGTTGGAGCCTTTGAGAGCCTAGAGACATCAAAGAATATTTGTTCCTCTTCTTTACTGTCACATGTGCCAACTATAACTTGTGTCTATAAATAGCTCATTTACCTGTTTACATAACTATCCGTCATAGACTTAAAGCTCCTTCAGAGCAGGGACCATGTTTTACATCTTTAAATCCCCAATGACAATAGTGTTTGATGAATAAATATTACATGAAATGGTGCTTGAATTGAAATATCAAACATAAGCAGGAAGTGGATTTTTTTTTAAAGGAGAGAGAAGCACCTTACAATTTCTGGTAACCAGGTTTCAGAGACATGAGAGATCACACAATGCTCAAGGCATTGTAAGTAGTTCAGGCTTAATAGTGAATGGAGGATAATGGGTCTGAGATGTTGACAAGGATCAAATTGTGAAGTGCTTTTCAAGCCTCATTAAGGAATTTTCAAAGGCGATGAGAAGCTGTCAAGGGACTTTAATACTGACCAGAGGAGAAGAGCATTTTCTAAACTATATTCTATCAGCCACATGTAGATGGGTTGCAGTGACATGAATACAATGTCAGGAAAATGACTTCAGAGGCTCTTGCAAGCTACAACTAAAAATTGACCAGTCAAGTCACTTCTGTCCAGACCACTGCCCCATCCTTGGGCACAATCTAATGCAGCCCCAATTGCAAGAATCCCTATTCTAGAGAATCCCTAGTATAGAGTAGTACACTCCCCTTGCTATTAGGATTCTTCTTCTTCTTTTTTTTTTTTTCAAAGATACAGGGTTGGGGGTTTTTAAGAATTATTTATTTATTTTAGAGGGGGAGGGAGAGACAAAAAAAAAAAAAAAGGAGCAACAGGGAGAGGAAGAGAATCTCAAGCACACTGCCCACTGAGTGTAGCACCCAATCCAGGACATGATCTTGTGACCCTGAGGTCATAACCTGAACCAAAATCAAGAGTTGGATGCTTAACAGAATGAGCTACCAGGCACCCCAGGATGGCATCTACATGACAACACAACTTCCTTCTGCCACATGCTTCTTGATCTACTTTCACAAGATTGTTTGGATTTTAATCACCGAAAGTCCCATTCTAATACAAGATTTCCCTAATAGCCTGCTACTAGGAGGTCTTGAAAGAGCAGGTCATCTAACCTAGACTCCTGGAAAGGTCTTGCTATTTCTATTCCCACTTTTCAGTGGGCACAAAGGCAAACATATAGGAACAAGGAAAACAAAACGAATAATTCTCACACTAGGTACAAGACTTTTAAGAATGTTCGTTGCTGCACAAAGTCTGTCCTTTCCCATACAAATTTTCACTCCAGTAATAAAATGAAGTTGGACTGTATTTTACACTGTCCCTCCCTTGATGAAATTATTTTCAATAGGGCTTTTATATTTATTTTAAAATACCTTATCATAAAGAATCATTAGGGTTTCCTGACACTGGCACTAAATTCTTTTTTTTTATTTTTTTTATTTTTTTATTGGTGTTCAATTTACTAACATACAGAATAACACCCAGTGCCCGTCACCCGTTCACTCCCACCCCCCGCCCTCCTCCCCTTCTACCACCCCTAGTTCGTTTCCCAGAGTTAGCAGTCTTTATGTTCTGTCTCCCTTTCTGATATTTCCCACACATTTCTTCCCCCTTCCCTTCTTTTCCCTTTCACTATTACCCAGGGCAATATACACGTTTAATGCAATCCCTATCAAAATACCATGGACTTTCTTCAGAGAGTTAGAACAAATTATTTTAAGATTTGTGTGGAATAATTTAAGTATGGCTACATTCACTAATTAGATCATGTGGACAATCCTCTATTCAAGTAAGTCATCAGATATGACTGTATTAGGGAAGGAGCCCCCAATCTGGCATCCCATCCAGTTCTTGTAGGCCTGTATAACCTTAAATGTGTCTTAGAGTGGTCCCTCAACATCAGCTTTCTCATTTGCAAAGAGGGAAAGAAAGACATATATTAATTCCAAATGATGGTCTATAGCATCTCTTCTGATTCTGATTCTATTCAAATGAAACCTAAGATGCAAAATGGCACATGCTTTGATATGGCATGTGAGCAAAAACAGAGTTTTTACCTTAAATAGCATCTGCAGAAAAGTTCACCCAAGTATCCCCCCGCAGAGTTTTACCTTAGGTTGTGAAAAGCTGCAAACACGTCAGAAGCCAAACCACAATAACAACAAAAAAAGATCTCCAAAAACCAGTGTGCCTACGCTTCCATTTTAATCAAAGTAATTGGGCAAAATTACTTATGTCCTTTCCCTTCTCTGTCTTTGTTTATATTTACTTTTCTTTTATTTTCTATTTTGGAATAGATAATACCTGCACATTATACAAAGTCCAAAAGGGCATTCAGTGAAATACAAAGTCTCCCCACTTATACCTCCCTCCCTTTTAAGCTAGCCATCTAGTTTATCTGCCTCTGGCAACCACTGTTCCTAATCAAAATTACTTTAGCTATTAGATATAACCAGAAATATATATTTTTTACTAATGCAGAAAGAATTCTTAGTTGCATGAACAGTGTCTCCATTTGAGCAGGTGATTATAGTAAACATATAAGGCATGTGGGCCTATTTGTTTGCTCTAGCTCCTACTTAACTATTTCCTTTGGCTTGAGTGCCTTGAGGTAAATCTCAGGTCACAGTCTAGCTGAGTCAATGTATAAGAGTGACACAGCAACACATTTAAGCCATCTGGTAAGCAAGGCAGCCAGACAGGAAGAGTTAATAATGGGAATTTCAAAATCATTCTTTACTCTAGCCACTTTACTCGCTTTACAATGTGAGGCACCTGCTTGAAATGTACAGCCTTTAACAAGGGCCACTGGCTGAGAAACTTTTATCTCCCAAAAGGACTTGGGAGACTCAAGTGTAAGTCTGTGGAAATCACTTGGAACCTTCCAGTGAGGAAATTGGTTTTAAGGGAAGCTCAGTTAGTTTTTACTAGGCTACAAGGATTGTGTGGACT
This sequence comes from Canis lupus familiaris, assembly GCF_011100685.1. Lineage (NCBI taxonomy): Eukaryota > Metazoa > Chordata > Mammalia > Carnivora > Canidae > Canis > Canis lupus. The sequence continues at coordinate 62,838,925 of NC_049225.1, read as the reverse complement.
AAAATCTAATGTTAAAACAGCATGGAAAGGGACTATTGCATCGCAGTGAAGATAAGAGCCAAAGCCCATCAGGGGCCAATCAACACTAGAACACTAGGTGCAGGAATTCCATCAGAAAAGGCAATAAAACTGGCTAATATAATTTAGAGAGAGTCTATTGCATCTCTTAGCACCTACTCACTGACAGTGTGAATGACATCCCTTCAGGGAAAGAATTTTCTACCTAAGGAGAAACATAAAAACTGAACTTTAAAGATGAAGCCAAAGATGATACAATATAATGCAATGAAACAAGCCTTCAAAAGCTTGCATTGTTAATATTTTGGCATTGCTTTACTGATGGGCTGAAACATATTATGAATAAAGCAAGTCAAGATGATGCAAGAGTATCCAACTGATCAAATACAAATTTCAAATCATGTTCGTTTCCATGACCTCCACAGTGCCAGCTTTAGAGATTATTTTTTCAGTCTTTATTAAGGCAACCTAAAGACATTAGACTTTCTATTGCAATGGTTTACAACAAAACCTTTTAATGGATATTAGTATTTGGATATTAAAGAGGAAATAATAAGGAAATATGAAATTCAATGATGAGATCCAAAGAATGCTTACATAATTTAAGTTTTATTCACTCCAAGTGTTGAAATGAGTAACATTTGATATGCTCCAAACACTCACTAACAACCTCACTAGTGCATTACCAATTATCAACATCAAGTAGACTGTTCTCTATGGAGCTCATAGACAGCTCTTCCCATTCTCTTTTCCTTGACTGTACTTTCCCCAGAGTGGTTCTCATGCACAAGAAATCAAGTGGAAAGAATCTTCCTAGCTCTCCCTCCCAGGAAAATTACATGTTCTTTTGACTTGAAGGAGAACAGAAATGCAGGGAAATCCTGAGGTGGTCCTGACACCTTAGAAATTTAGAAGTTTTAAAATGTACTAGCCTGAGTTGTTGAAGATCCTAAGAAATTTATCTAAATTGAGGACTGCTGATAGATTTAATAATTTAATTGGATCTCTTGAAAATGTAGATATTACAGAAAATTATTTAGAACTTTGCAATGTATTTTTTTGTTAAATGATTTATACATGTCGATGTAGTTGACCTCCAGATTAGTTTCACTGGTATACAAAAGCTTTAGACCTGGTAAACTTAAATTTAAATTTTACCATCCAAAACTATCACAGATCTGCGGCTTTGAAACATTTCTAACATGACCAAGAATAAAAAATATATTTTTCACAATTACCCAGACCACATAGATGTATTTATTTATTTATTTATTTATTTATTTATTTATTTATTTATTTATCATATATATTCATATGTATACATCTATGTGTGAAACAAAATTTCACATAATAGAACTATTCCTCACAATGTGAAATACATTCTGATATCGTCTATTATCAGAAACAGTCAATTCTATAAAGTATTCTATAAAATCACCAGGAACACTGAATTCGTGAACATTAAACCATTGTTTCCAGGGGATAGGCAAGTTTAAGTTCTTTTAAGCCTCTGGTCACAATATTTTCAACAACCAAGCAATATATAATCTTAGTTTATGTATGTTTGTGTTGAAAAACATTTAATTTAACATATATTGTTGATTTATCAACATTGAACTCATGGCAGACAATGCTACAACTCATGCCTGAGAAAAGCTTATCTAATACACGTACTGTTCCATTAAGCCATACCACAGGCTTCTTGTATTTTGGAACACTTTAGACAACCCTTTAGTAATATACTTGGTGGCCAACTGAAACACTGAAATCACTGGCAACAATGCAAAAAATGTGGCACTAAATAGACTGCAAAAAGGATACTTCCCTACAGTATAAGAGCTGAAACAAAAAGGTAAAATATAAAAGTAAAGGTACTGCCTACTTTGATCTTGGCTAGGAACATGTGCATTGGCAGGTTCAAAATTTTTTGTTCTCTCAGCATGTCTGAAATAACTGCAAAAGCAGTATTACTGGTAGTTTTAGGATTACAAATAAATTTTAGGCAGTGTCTAGGCAAATTTGCAAATGAGGAATCCATAAATAATGAGGACCAACTGTAAATACTTATGTGTGTGTGTGTATATATATATATATGTGTGTGTGTGTGTGTATACATATATATACCTACTAATAATATCCTACTAATATCATCTTATTACAAATTAATGGCTTTTGACTGGCAACTTGAAAAACCCTACAATAAGGTAAGCAGTTTGAATGTCAGCATTGTGACTTGACCACAATTTTATCTCTATATTTGAATGACTGCAAATAAAATTATCAATACTAAGGGTATCATTAAACAAGACTATTTAACATCAGAATAAGATAGAGATCACAAAATTAGCAATGCATCAACATCAGGCACATGTTTATGATAACAACAAAAAAGAAATATTTGATATGCTAATTAATTCAAAATAGTTTAGGTGTTAACTGACACAAGAGAACTTCTCAAGGTAGGTATGTTGCATCAATCAAAAAAGCACACATTGCCATCAGTCAGAAAGGATGTGTGGCATGTATACATGCTGTGGATTTTGAACAAGGAAGCTTTCCTCCCCAGATATTGAATTTTTAATTTATTTCCAAAAGATTTAAAATAGACACTGGATTCAAATTATTCAGGAATAAAAATTACACTAACTGGTATGGTTCAACACCACCTCACCAGAGTCCTTCTGGGTCAGCTTCTAAAATAAAATGTCAAAAGTACACTCTGCATTTAGCACCCAGATGATAGTTTCTAATACCATTCTCCAAAAAAGAATCAGCTCTTGGAGAAAAGGATGATTATAGGGTTGAAATACACAAAATAAGCCTGAAGTATCTTGTAGAATCAGAAAGTAATGAGTACTCAAAAAAAAAAAACCACAATGATGGGGCTAAGTCAAAGAGATACGGAGCCAAGTGAAAGAGCATCAATGGCCCAAACTGGAACAATTTGAGCAAGAAAATAAAGCAGTATTGGATTGAAATTCAAAGTATAAAATAAATATTCATAAGTCCATAGTAATATTAAATAAATAATAAGAAGATAATAGACAAATCTTCCATGCAGAGATGAATTCCAAATAATTCAAGTAAATATTCTCAAGGAATAGAGAATTAAGTGTAGGATGTATATAGTGGTTTCCAAAAGAGTACAGTATTAAAAGAGGGAATAAAGAGTAATTTTACAGTGGAAAAACTTGACAAACACTACTTCAGTCAGTGGATAAGAGTTCACATCATCAATAATCAGTGATTTTAATAGAATGTACCCTTGATATGATCCACTGAAAATAGTACTTTATCTCTCTGGTTTTCCTTCTCAAAACCTATAACTCTATAGTTTATCAAAATTAAAAATAGAACTATCCCATGATCCCAGAATCACACTACTGAGTATTTACCCAAAGAATACAAAAACACTAATTTGAAAGTGTTTTTGCACCCCTATGTTTATGGCAGCATTATCTACAGTAGCCAAATTATGGGAACAGCCTAAGCGTCCATTGATAGATGAATGAATAAGAAGATGTAGTGTATATATACAGCAGAATACTATTCAGCCATAAAAAAAGAATGAAATCTTGCCTTTTGCAATGACATGGATGGAGTTAGAGAGTAAATGCTAAATGAAATCAGTCAGAGAAAGACAAATACCATATGATTTCATTCATATATGGAGCTTAAAAAACCAACCAAATAAACAAAGGGAAAAGAGACAGAGAGACAAACCAAGAAACAAACTCTTAGCTATAGAGAACAACCTAATGGCTACCAGAAGGGAAGGGGTGGGGAATGAGTGAAATAGGTGATGGGGATTGAAGAGTACACTTATGATGAATTTTAAGTAATGTATGAATTGTTGAATTACTATTTTGTACACCTGGAACTAATATAACACTGTATGTTAATGATACTGGAATTAAAATTTTAAACTTAGTATAATTTTTAAAAATCCATGATTCCAACTTAGCCAAGAGGAAAACATCAGAAAAACCCAAGTTGGGGGGTACTCTGACCAATACCTGACCAATAGTCCTCAAACCTGCCAAGATCATCAAAAGCAAAAAAAAAAATCTCAGAAATTGTCATAGTTTAGAGGCACTTAAAGAGATAGGAGATGTGAAGAACAAATGTAATCTAACATCCTGGATGAGTTCCTAGAACAGAAAAAGAACATTAGGAAAAATCCTACAAAACCCAAATAAAGTATAACCTTCAATAATAATGTCTCAATATTGGCTCATTAGTTATGATTATTATGCCATAATTATGTTAACAATAGGGAGAAGTAGGTGGTAGATATAGCAGAACTCTAATATTTTTACAACTCTTCTATAAATATAAAATTATTTTCAAATTAGTTTATTTTTATAATACCCTTCTCAACTATGACTAGGACTTCAAGCAACAGTTTACAGAAGACAATTGGAGATATTCAGGAAAAAGAATAAAGTGTTGCATTCTGAAATTTTGGTTTTTTTTATCCAAAAACAAACAAAAATAATGTTGGTATCTTTGTGAGGCTGATTATCTAAAATCTGAAGTTATAAATAGACCTGCTTGTAAAGGTCTTCTGAAAGAGAAGTATTATGGGTTTGACCAGAAGAAAATTTCTTCTCAATTTTTTCTACCTTCAATAAGGTGTTACTCAATTTATGCAAAGAATTAACTGTAAGACAGAAGTTAGAGTTAGATGCAAGAATTAAAACCTGATCAGACATCACCGATCTCAAAACAAGGAACGATGTAGGTAAGCAGAGTAATCATCAAGACTACAAGTCTCAAACAAAGGCCTCACTAGACCCAAATCCATTGTGACTTGAAATCAGAAAGTAAAATCATTCTATTATCAAAACATCAGTCTCTCTACATTTACAATTAGAGAGTAATTAATTTGTCCATGTGGCCATGAAGGTCATAGCACAAGGGGCAGCCTCATGGCTAAATATCAAGTATAACCTAAAGGTACATTAATTTAAGAAAAATGTAAACTTTCTTAGAAATAAACTACTCATTCCTTCAAAAAGAAACCAAAGGAAATCAGGTCAGCTTTGTTGTTCTCTTCCAGTTCAGGTACAATTTCTTTCTAAGAATGTATTAAATCCACCACAAAACTGGGCCTATTAGTGGGAATTATTTAGGCCCATAAAGATCAATGGATCAATGTCATCTAAAAACATTAATTCACTGATTTCCTTAAGTTATCTGCATAAGAAATATTTCAAGCAGCAGATTCTGCTGCCACAGAAGGAGGAGACCAGATGCCTTACTATGGAACTCTTTTTTTCTGAATCCTTGGCTCTTCCCCAAAGGAGGTGGTATGGGGACAGAGAAGAATGGGGTTAAGGAGCATGTAAGCAAAGAAGGAAAAAAAGTCAGAAGAGAAATTATAACTGACTTCTAAGAAGATGTATTTATTTTGGTTTCCTTTTTTGCAGAATTGCTAGTTAGTTATTTTAGGGAATCGTGTTTAAATCTTCAGATCTCAAAAACAATTCATCGGGTGAAAATGGGAAGAAAGAGGATAAATTTTGGTCCGTTTATTTCAGTCATTTGTATATGGGTTTTGTTTCACTTATAAAGTGGTTTTATTTAATAATGAAGTCACCTCCCCCCTCAAAAAAAGATGTAACAAAAGAAAAACCAAAGGGATTGATTTCATTTTACTCTTTGGTCTGAAAATAAAGTCCTAGTTCATCTTTAAGTCAACATTTTTTTTAATGAATCAAGAAGGTTCAAGTTCTGGCTCAAAGCTACAATATGTTATTGTATGTACTAGAAGGAAAATTATAGTTTGGCTTCTGCTAAACCTGGCAGTGAGGATTTGTCCCATCAGGATTCAGGGAAAGATGAGAAAAGGAAAGAAAAAAACTCAAGGGAAAATTTCTGAGGGAGACAGTTTACACTGCAGACCTGTTTTGTGACAAGTGCCTTCAGGGAAAGAGATTGCAAAGAGCACGACTGGCATTACCTAGGGTAATTTTTAAGGTCATTCACAGAGAAGAAGTGAGGATAAAAGATTATTTATAAAGGAATTTCAGTGTTAGTTTGCTTCTCCCATTTTTGGCCATTTGTGTAAGCTCAGGCATATAGGTGTTTCGGGGATGTCCAAAAAGACAGTATGGTGGTAACTTGATCATTACACTATCTCTGCCCATTACATTTCACAGCTGAGTGTTCATGCTTTTATATTGTGGGAGAATTAAACTAGTTGTTGATGTGCAGGTAAGAGGTGATCCAGAATGCTTTTCAGTAAAGCATTTCAAATATTCAATAAAATTGTTTCCAACCAGTAGATACATTTAGATTATTAACTGACTAAGAGCAATAAAATATTATGAACTTTAATACAGAAGTAAAAGGGAGGTAGATGGGGGAATGGGGTAACTGGGTGACGGGCACTAAGGAGGACACTTGATGGGATGAGCACTGGAAGTTATACTATATGTTGGCAAAATTGAATTTAAATTAAAAAATATATTAAAAAAAGAAGTAAACATCAACATCCTCTCATCAATTTATATTTCATTAATTTGTAATCTGATATCTAACTTGGGTTTCCTTTACAGTATTTGTAAAGAAAGCAACCTATGTTAGTTAAATCTTTCTGATGTAAACAAGATTTCAGGGGGAAATGCTTGACCTACTTATAAGAACAAACTGTTTTCCAGTGCTATGTAACAGCATCCATTTGTATATAAACAATTAATATGTTATCTCAAGTGCCATCTTATCTATTCACCAAAACGCAGAAGGCCTTCTCTCGCCTTGCCAAAGCTTTGTTTGTAGGTGATTCAAAGTATTCTGTGTCTTTGAAAATAATATTTTTCTTTAAATCTAATGTTTGAACTTTTCAACAATTCATACCTCCCCTGTTCCAAGTAATTCAATTTTTGTACAGTATAATTTTTTCATGTAAATGATGGCAAATGTTGTAATTATAGGGAGTCATATCTAGGACTCTGATATTTTTTCAGTCCAAGAAGATTTTTGGATAGTAAACAACATTTGTGGGGAACTTAAAGGAACAAACTAATAGAGGCTGAGATTCAAATCCCAGAGAGGCAGTTGAGTTGTACATGACTTTTTCCTGAACACAGCTTGGAATTGTCTTCCAAAGGTTAACAGTTTCCATGACTTCACTAACTTTTACTTTCAAATGGTTTCCATGTTCTATATTTTTTAAATCCCTCCTCTGGAACTTCTTTGTCATTTGCAGCCTTACCTTTTAGTAAGTATCCCTCTCATAAGAATGTCAAACTTAATCAAACAGTTGCATAAGATTCAACCCCACTCACTTTCTAAATAAATTCACTTAAATCCAGATACTTTGAGCATTTGCTTCAGAACAAAATGTTCCCGAAGCAACTGTTTATATTGCTGAGAAACTAGTTCTCAAGTGTGACAGTCTCACAATTTCTATCAGAAGAACGAAAGCCACTCACAATTTACTCTACTGGTAAAACAATACTGGTCTCAACCAGATCTCCTTACTAATCATCGCAGGTTTAATAAGTACAGTATAGACTGTGTAAATGGCAAAAATTATTTTTTAAATATTCAATATATAACTATAGGAAATGTTCAAGTGAAGCATCAGAAAAAATATGCATGTAAAACTGTTTAGAATACACCTGTGCCACATTGATTTGGAAAGGAAATATCATCTACAACCCATTCTCCATTTTGCCTATTGTATCTCCACATAGCCTCAGATGAATGTTCTTTGTTTTCTAATGCATATGGCACTTTTATCTTCTCTTCTTGTACTAATTACTTTCTACTTTAAATTGTAGTTACAATGCTATAGCTAGAAGACACTTTTTAAGTAACAGCATTATATACATGTTAATTTCTCTAGTAGATTATGTTTCTTTTATCCTTTGAGTCAGGAGCACTTAGTATGATACTTCATAAAAATTGGTGCTGGGTGGCTTAATCGGTTAAACATCTGCCTTCAGCTCAGGTCATGATCCCAGGGTCCTAGGATTAAGCCTTGTGTCAGACTCCCTACTCAGTGAAGAGTCTGCTTCTCCCTCTCTCTCTCTGCCCCTCCCCCTGCTTGTGCTCTCTCTCTTTCGCTCTTTCTCTCTCAAATGAATAACTAAAATCTTTTTAAAAATTTATGCTCAATAGAAGTTTGAACAATAATGAAGCCTAAGAAGATTGCTATCTCAATAACCTCAGCTATATTCCAAATATATGGTTTTTCAAAAGGTAAGTATACTTCAAATAGTGCTCTAGCATTCATAAGAAGACATTTCAATAAATTTAACAAATCCTCTAGACACCAAGCAGTGTAGCCTTTTATCTTACTTAATTTTGCTTCATTTTCTCTCACACATACTTTAAAATATGTATTCGCATAATATAGATGTGACAACTAATATTCAAAAAAATTAGATCATTTTCTCAGATTGTATATCTTAAGGGCTAGAAGACAAGTTTAGTGTTCTTTCCAATATATCTATCTATATGCCTTATTCAAATCTGTCCATTCATACCACGTCAATCTCCCACTCATCATACAGTTTAATGGACAAAAGCAGTAAGTTATAGGCTCTCATAACAATTTCCTTGGACCACCTCATCTGTTCCTGGCCTTGGTTTTATTGCCTACTCAATTCTTTTCTCTACTCAATTCTATTTCCTACTCAAATTCCTATTGTAGGGATCCCCGGATGGCTCAGCCATTTAACGCCTGCCTTCAGCCCAGGGTGTGATCCTGGAGTCCAGGGATCAAGTCCCACATTGGGCTCCCTGCATGGAGCCTGCTTCACCCTCTGCCTGTGTCTCTGCCTCTCTCTCTCTCTCTCATGAATAAATGGATAAAATCTTTTAAAAAAATTCCTATTGTAGGAATTTATCTCCTACTCAATTTTATGTACTACCATTCTTACCCACCACCAAATGCCAACCCTTTCAACATGATAACCATGATTCTAGATCAATGACTTTTAAAGTATGGTTCCTGGACAATCAGATAATCCTAATGAGTTAAGAATTAACCATATAAATAAAAATTCTGGGGCATCTGCATGGCTCAGTCGATTAAGTGTCTGGACCTGTGGCTAAGGTCCTGATCCCAGGATCCTGGGATTGAGCCCTGAGTCTGTCTCCCTGCTCAGCAGGGAGTCTGCTTATTCCTCTCCCTCTGCCCTAACACCAGCTCATGCTCTTTTTTCTTTCTCTTTCTCAAATAAATACAATCTTTTTTTAAAAATTTTAATTAAAAAAAATTAAAATCCTATATTAAAAGTGAGAAGATAAATTCTTTTGACTTCCATTTTTACATACCTTATGACTAAGGGGCATTACCCTATAACTAGCAAAATGACTAATGTAAGGGCACTAAAATTTTATATTCATAGTTAACATTAGCTCATGCTTATGACTTTCTGGGGACCTTTTTTTTCTATCAAGTCTGGCTATCATTCAATTTTTAGAAATGTTGAAAGTTTTGTACTGTGCGTGCAGATGTGCAGAAAGTTAGAATTCCTGCAGTTTAGGCAGTCAGCATATGTTGATGATGAGTAGGTTGCAGTTTTTCAATTGCAAACGTTGACTTTAATTTGTTGTGAGTTGTTCAGTTGACTCAACAGTAAATATATCTCTAAATAATTGCTTTTATGGAATATAATTTTCCAATATAAAGTACAACACCTGAATGTGTTCTAAGGCATTTTTTCAGAATATAGGTCTACAATCCCTCATCTAAAACTTTTAGGACAAGATGTGTTTTAGAATTCAGATTTTTTTCAGATTTTAAATAGGTAATACAGTGTATAATTCCATATATTATGAAATACCAATGCTGGAATCTGGAGCAGCACCCCATAATCAAGGACATCAATATTTCTGCAGTGACATGTATGAATGCTTATACTAAATTGATAATGAAAGACTATGAAAAGCCTCACATTACTTGCAGTTAGGTTTTGCAGCCAAATTAATCTGCAACAAACTTGCAGAGAAACTTCCAGTGCTCAGAGCTCTTTAGATTTCAGAATTGTAAATAAGATCTTGAGAAGATATATGCATCATTTTCCTTCCCTAGTAAAGTGAATGTGATGAGAATTAAAAACAACAACAACAGCAGCAACAAAAATCCTCACTTAAGAACTGGTCACAACATTCTTAATTGGGGGACAGCTGAGTTCAGTTAATTCAATACTTGATCGCCATTTTATTTGTGGGGAGCAAAAAGAGCATTTGGAGTATTTGGGAATGAGACAAGATTATAATATTAAACTCTTCTGCATATGAAATGAATACTTTTGGAAGATCTGTGAATTAGATAGAAAACAAGTGAAGGAGAGGAAGCACAACAACATGGAAGAGTCCTGGTAGAAATAATGACTTACAAAATTGCCTGATAGTGGGAGAGTGTTGAAATTAGCCAAAGGATTTAAAAGAAATGTATACTGTTTAATTTTAAGCTACTGCCTTACTTAGATTAAGTTAATTTCCTCCTTTCCTATTCTCACTACTTGACGGTGTTGGGGCAGGTCTCAACTAAATAGAGCAGAATCAAGCACCTGGGTGGCTTGGTTAAGCATCTGCCTTCAGCTTAGGTCATGCACCCAGGGTCCTGAAATCGAGCCCTCATTGGGTCCCTGCTCACTGGGGTGTTTAATTCTCTCTCCCTTTACCCCTTCTCCTACTCATGTGCTCTCTCTCAGATAAACAAATAAATAAAATATCTTATAAATAAATAAATAAACAAAAAAATAAAGCAGAATCAAAAAAAGATAAAACCTCTACTCTATGGAAATGCTCCTAGAAATTATAGTTTCATGATGGCCTTTGAAGATGGACAATCCACAATTAGAAACTGAACCTCTATAGAAAGAGATACAGAAGATATAGAAAAAATGAAATCGATATTTAATGCCTAATTTTAAATTTTTCAATTCATTTAAGACTCCATTTTATTTGTGAGTTGGTCACAAATGGTTTGTGAGGCAATGGAATTTCAGCAACTAAGCACTGTTTTCATTGTAAGTCAATGGGCGGTGGTATAAACTAAAGATTCTGGTGGTTGAAGCCAGAGCCCAGAGTGCTCTGTTTCTGTTATGGTGGAATATATTCCTAACAGAAAAAGCACCTGAAAGTAACAAACATAATTCTGGACAAATACAAAAAGCAACTATCCCAAGGTTCTACAGAGTTAATAAGACCTGGCAGATACCAGAGGGGTGTTGGAATTCAGAAGAGAACATAGCAGGGTGAGTCTTCTATTTTTGCAGTTTTATTCTAAGAGTAGGTAATTGTCATGGCATATTATAGGGTGGCTAAAACTTTTTTAGAAAATCCTCTATCTTGGGGCTCCTAGATGGCTCAGTCAGTTAAGCATCCATCTCTTGGTTTTGGTTCATGTGATGATTTCAGTGTTATGAGATCAAGCCCCACATCAGGCTCTGTGCTGGGTGTGGAGCCCACTTAAGATTCTCTCTCCTCTTGCCCCTCTCCTCTCGCTCTCTCTCTCCCCCTCTCTAATATAAATAAATAAATAATTCTAAAACTTTTTTTAAAAAGAAAAGGAAAATCCTCTTTCTTGTCTGAAAAACCAAGCAATAAAACCAAAGCAAACAAAGTCACTGGAAAATGAACGGGGAATTCTAGAAATAAGAGACTGAGAAAAGGGGTACCCCAAATTCTGTGTATAAACTCTACCTAAGTCTTTAAAGCTAACCTCTGAACTATGCATGTGCAATAGCAGACTAAAGCAACGTCCAGCTGAAGCTAAAAGAATGGAACTCATATTTAACCTGACACATTCCATGGCAAAGACTAACTTTGCAGTTTACAACTAACAAGGTAAATTGCCTGCTAACACAGAAACATAAATAATCTTTGGAGAAATATAACAGAATTCAGAGTACACACAACTTAATGTTCACAGTATCCAGGATATAGTCCAAAATTACTTGATATATGAAGAAACAGGGAAACTACTTAACTTTATCTCAAGAGAGAAGATACAAACAGAAGCCAATCCAGAGTTTAATTGAGATGATGGAACTATCAAACAACTATCACAAAGCCACTATTTAAACATTGATCAACAGGGTAAACAAAAATATACTCCAAGTGAAAGAATTTTTTTTTTAATCTCAGGTAATAGAAACTATAAAAAAAGAGGGACTTTTGGGTGGCTCCACTCAGGGCATGATCCTGGAGTTCTGGGATAGAGTCCTGAATCCAGAGTCCCGATTCCCCGCATCGGGCTCCCAGCAGGGAGCCTGCTTCTCTCTCTGCCTATGTCTCTGCCTCACTCTCTGTGTCTCTCATGAATGAATAAATAAAATCGGTGGGGGAAGGAGTATTAGGGTAACAGCAGACCTCTCCACAGAGACCTGGCAGGCCAGAAAGGGCTGGCAGGATATATTCAGGGTCCTAAATGAGAAAAACATGCAACCAAGAATACTTTATCCAGCAAGGCTCTCATTCAGAATGGAAGGAGAGATATAGAGCTTCCAAGACAGGTAGGAACTGAAATAATATGTGACCTCCAAACCAGCTCTGCAAGAAATTTTAAGGGGGACTCTTAAAATTCCCCTTTAAGAAGTCCAGTGGAGCAATCCACCAAAAAAAAGGACTGAATAGATATCATGATGACACTAAACTCCTATCTTTCAATAGTAACTCTGAACGTGAACGGGCTTAATGACCCCATCAAAAGGCGCAGGGTGTCTGACTGGATAAAAAAGCAGGACCCATCTATTTGCTGTCTACAAGAGACTCATTTTAGACACAAGGACACCTACAGCCTGAAAATAAAAGGTTGGAGAACCATTTACCCTTCAAATGGTCCTCAAAACAAAGCAGGGGTAGCCATCCTTATATCAGATAAACTAAAATTTACCCCGAAGACTATAGTGAGAGATGAAGAGGGACACTATATCATACTTAAAGGATCTATCCAACAAGAGGACTTAACAATCCTCAATATATATGCCCCGAATGTGGGAGCTGCCAAATATATCAATCAATTAATAACCAAAGTTAAGGGTGAGGAGCAAGATGGCGGAAGAGTAGGGTCCCCAAATCACCTGTCTCCACCAAACTACCTAGAAAACCTTCAAATTATCCTGAAAATCTATGAATTCGGCCTGAGATTTAAAGAGAGACCAGCTGGAATGCTACAGTGAGAAGAGTTCGTGCTTCTATCAAGGTAGGAAGACGGGGAAAAAGAAATAAAGAAACAAAGGCCTCCAAGGGGGAGGGGCCCCGCGAGGAGCCGGGCTGAGGCCGGGGCGAGTGTCCCCAGGACAGGAGAGCCCCGTCCCGGAGACGCAGGAGCTGCACCGACTTTCCCGGGAGGAAAGGGGCTCGCAGGGAGGTGGAGCAGGACCCAGGAGGGCGGGGATGCCCTCGGGCTCCCGGGGACAGTAACAGCAACTGCGCGCCCAGGAGAGTGCGCCGAGCTCCCTAAGGGCTGCAGCGCGCACGGCGGGACCCGGCGGGACCCGGAGCAGCTGAAGGGGCTCGGGCGGCGGCTCCGCGGAGGGGGCTGCGCGGCCCCGGGAGCAGCTCGGAGGGGCTCGGGCAGAGGAAGAGGCTCCGTGCGGAGGGGGCTGCGCGGTTCCAGGAGCAGCTCGGAGGGGCTCGGGCGGCGGCTCCGCGGAGGGGGCTGCGCGGCCCGGGAGCGCGAATCCACCAGCGCAGGCTCCGGAGCACAGGGCGCCGGGACACAGCCCAGGATCCCGCCTCCCCCCGGGACAGGCAGAGGCCGGGAGGGCCCAGGACAGCGAGGACGCTCCTGCCCCAGCTGAGCAGATCAGCGGCCCCGCCCCGGAGCCTCCAGGCCCTGCAGACGGAGTTCCTGCCAGAGCTGAATCCAGGGCTCCAGAGCTGCCCCGCCACTGGGGCTGTTCCTCCTGCGGCCTCACGGGGTAAACAACCCCCACCGAGCCCTGCACCAGGCAGGGGCACAGCAGCTCCCCCAACTGCTAACACCTGAAAATCAGCACAGCAGGCCCCTCCCCCAGAACACCAGCTAGACTGACAACTTCCAGGAGAAGCCAAGGGACTTAAAGTACACAGAATCAGAAGATACTCCCCGGTGGTTCTTTTTTTGTTTGTTTGTTTTTGTTTTTGTTTTTGTTTTGTTTTGCTTTTTGATTTGTTTCCTTCCCCCATCCCCTTTTTTTCTCCTTTCTTTTTCTTTCTCTTTTTCTTCTTTTTTTTTTTTTTTTTCGTTTTTGTTTTTTTCTTTTTCTTCCCTTTTTTTTTCTCTTTCTCTTTTCTTTCCTTCTTTCTCTCCTCTCTTTTTCTCTTTTTCCCAATACAACTTGCTTTTGGCCACTCTGCACTGAGCAAAATGACTAGAAGGAAAACCTCACCTCAAAAGAAAGAATCAGAAACAGTCCTCTCTCCCACAGAGTTACAAAATCTGGATTACAATTCAATGTCAGAAAGCCAATTCAGAAGCACTATTATACAGCTACTGGTGGCTCTAGAAAAAAGTATAAAGGACTCAAGAGACTTCATGACTGCAGAATTTAGAGCTAATCAGGCAGAAATTAAAAATCAATTGAATGAGATGCAATCCAAACTAGAAGTCCTAACGACGAGGGTTAACGAGGTAGAAGAACGAGTGAGTGACCTAGAAGACAAGTTGATAGCAAAGAGGGAAACTGAGGAAAAAAGAGACAAACAATTAAAAGACCATGAAGATAGATTAAGGGAAATAAACGACAGCCTGAGAAAGAAAAACCTACGTTTAATTGGGGTTCCCGAGGGCGCCGAAAGGGACAGAGGGCCAGAATATGTATTTGAACAAATTCTAGCTGAAAACTTTCCTAATCTGGGAAGGGAAACAGGCATTCAGATCCAGGAAATAGAGAGATCCCCCCCTAAAATCAATAAAAACCGTTCAACACCTCGACATTTAATTGTGAAGCTTGCAAATTCCAAAGATAAAGAGAAGATCCTTAAAGCAGCAAGAGACAAGAAATCCCTGACTTTTATGGGGAGGAGTATTAGGGTAACAGCAGACCTCTCCACAGAGACCTGGCAGGCCAGAAAGGGCTGGCGGGATATATTCAGGGTCCTAAATGAGAAGAACATGCAACCAAGAATACTTTATCCAGCAAGGCTCTCATTCAAAATGGAAGGAGAGATAAAGAGCTTCCAAGACAGGCAGCAACTAAAAGAATATGTGACCTCCAAACCAGCTCTGCAAGAAATTTTAAGGGGGCCTCTTAAAATTCCCCTTTAAGAAGAAGTTCAGTGGAACAGTCCACAAAAACAAAGACTGAATAGATATCATGATGACACTAAACTCATATCTCTCAATAGTAACTCTGAATGTGAACGGGCTTAATGACCCCATCAAAAGGCGCAGGGTTTCAGACTGGATAAAAAAGCAGGACCCATCTATTTGCTGTCTACAAGAGACTCATTTTAGACAGAAGGACACCTACAGCCTGAAAATAAAAGGTTGGAGAACCATTTACCATTCGAATGGTCCTCAAAAGAAAGCAGGGGTAGCCATCCTTATATCAGATAAACTAAAATTTACCCCAAAGACTGTAGTGAGAGATGAAGAGGGACACTATATCATACTTAAAGGATCTATTCAACAAGAGGACTTAACAATCCTCAATATATATGCTCCGAATGTGGGAGCTGCCAAATATATAAATCAATTATTAACCAAAGTGAAGAAATACTTAGATAATAATACACTTATACTTGGTGACTTCAATCTAGCTCTTTCTATACTCGATAGGTCTTCTAAGCACAACATCTCCAAAGAAACGAGAGCTTTAAATGCTACACTGGACCAGATGGATTTCACAGATATCTACAGAACTTTACATCCAAACTCAACTGAATACACATTCTCCTCAAGCGCACATGGAACTTTCTCCAGAATAGACCACATATTGGGTCACAAATCGGGTCTGAACCGATACCAAAAGATTGGGATTGTCCCCTGCATATTCTCGGACCATAATGCCTTGAAATTAGAACTAAATCACAACAAGAAGTTTGGAAGGACCTCAAACACATGGAGGTTAAGGACCATCCTGCTAAAAGATAAAAGGGTCAACCAGGAAATTAAGGAAGAATTAAAAAGATTCATGGAAACTAATGAGAATGAAGATACAACCGTTCAAAATCTTTGGGATGCAGCAAAAGCAGTCCTAAGGGGGAAATACATCGCAATACAAGCATCCATTCAAAAACTGGAAAGAACTCAAATACAGAAGCTAACCTTACACATAAAGGAGCTAGAGAAAAAACAGCAAATAGATCCTACACCCAGCAGAAGAAGAGAGTTAATAAAGATTCGAGCAGAACTCAACGAAATCGAGACCAGAAGAACTGTGGAACAGATCAACAGAACCAGGAGTTGGTTCTTTGAAAGAATTAATAAGATAGATAAACCATTAGCCAGCCTTATTAAAAAGAAGAGAGAGAAGACTCAAATTAATAAAATCATGAATGAGAAAGGAGAGATCACTACCAACACCAAGGAAATACAAACGATTTTAAAAACATATTATGAACAGCTATACGCCAATAAATTAGGCAATCTAGAAGAAATGGACGCATTCCTGGAAAGCCACAAACTACCAAAACTGGAACAGGAAGAAATAGAAAACCTGAACAGGCCAATAACCAGGGAGGAAATTGAAGCAGTCATCAAAAACCTCCCAAGACACAAGAGTCCAGGGCCAGATGGCTTCCCAGGAGAATTTTATCAAACGTTTAAAGAAGAAATCATACCTATTCTCCTAAAGCTGTTTGGAAAGATAGAAAGAGATGGAGTACTTCCAAATTCGTTCTATGAGGCCAGCATCACCTTAATTCCAAAACCTGACAAAGACACCACCAAAAAGGAGAATTATAGACCAATATCCCTGATGAACATGGATGCAAAAATTCTCAACAAGATACTAGCCAATAGGATCCAACAGTACATTAAGAAAATTATTCACCATGACCAAATAGGATTTATTCCCGGGACACTAGGCTGGTTCAACACTCGTAAAACAATCAATGTGATTCATCATATCAGCAAAAGAAAAACCAAGAACCATATGATCCTTTCATTAGATGCAGAGAAAGCATTCGACAGAATACAGCATCCATTCCTGATCAAAACTCTTCAGAGTGTAGGGATAGAGGGAACATTCCTCAACATCTTAAAAGCCATCTATGAAAAGCCCACAGCAAATATCATTCTCAATGGGGAAGCACTGGGAGCCTGTCCCCTAAGATCAGGAACAAGACAGGGATGTCCACTCTCACCACTGCTATTCAACATAGTACTGGAAGTCCTACCCTCAGCAATCAGACAACAAAAAGACATTAAAGGCATCCAAATTGGCAAAGAAGAAGTCAAACTCTCCCTCTTCGCCAATGACGTGATACTCTACATAGAAAACCCAAAAGCCTCTACTCCAAGATTGCTAGAACTCATACAGCAATTTGACAGCATGGCAGGATACAAAATCAATGCCCAGAAGTCAGTGGCATTTCTATACACTAACAATGAGACTGAAGAAAGAGAAATTAAGGAGTCAATCCCATTTACAATTGCACCCAAAAGCATAAGACACCTAGGATAAACCTAACCAAAGAGGTAAAGGATCTATACCCTAAAAACTATAGAACACTTCTGAAAGAAATTGAGGAAGACACAAAGAGATGGAAAAATATTCCATGCTCATGGATTGGCAGAATTAATATTGTGGAAATGTCAATGTTACCCAGAGCAATATACACGTTTAATGCAATCCCTATCAAAATACCATGGACTTTCTTCAGAGAGTTAGAACAAATTATTTTAAGATTTGTGTGGAATCAGAAAAGACCCCGAATAGCCAGGGGAATTTTAAAAAAGAAAACCATATCTGGGGACATCACAATGCCAGATTTCAGGTTGTACTACAAAGCTGTGGTCATCAAGACAATGTGGTACTGGCACAAAAACAGACACATAGATCAATGGAACAGAATAGAGAATCCAGAAGTGGACCTTCAACTTTATGGTCAACTAATATTCAATAAAGGAGAAAAGACTATCCACTGGAAGAAAGACAGTCTCTTCAATAAATGGTGCTGGGAAAATTGGACATCCACATGCAGAAGAATGAAACTAGACCACTCTCTTTCACCATACACAAAGATAAACTCAAAATGGATGAAAGATCTAAATGTGAGACAAGATTCCATCAAAATCCTAGAGAAGAACACAGGCAACACCCTTTTTGAACTCGGCCATAGTAACTTCTTGCAAGATACATCCACAAAGGCAAAAGAAACAAAAGCAAAAATGAACTATTGGGACTTCATCAAGATAAGAAGCTTTTGCACAGCAAAGGATACAGTCAACAAAACTCAAAGACAACCTACAGAATGGGAGAAGATATTTGCAAATGACATATCAGATAAAGGGCTAGTTTCCAAGATCTATAAAGAACTTATTAAACTCAACACCAAAGAAACAAACAATCCAATCATGAAATGGGCAAAAGACATGAACAGAAATCTCACAGAGGAAGACATAGACATGGCCAACATGCATATGAGAAAATGCTCTGCATCACTTGCCATCAGGGAAATACAAATCAAAACTACAATGAGATACCACCTCACACCAGTGAGAATGGGGAAAATTAACAAGGCAGGAAACAACAAATGTTGGAGAGGATGCGGAGAAAAGGGAACCCTCTTACACTGTTGGTGGGAATGTGAACTGGTGCAGCTACTCTGGAAAACTGTGTGGAGGTTCCTCAAACAGTTAAAAATATACCTGCCCTACGACCCAGCAATTGCACTGTTGGGGATTTACCCCAAAGATACAAATGCAATGAAACGCCGGGACACCTGCACCCCGATGTTTCTAGCAGCAATGGCCACTATAGCCAAACTGTGGAAGGAGCCTCGGTGTCCAACGAAAGATGAATGGATAAAGAAGATGTGGTTTATGTATACAATGGAATATTACTCAGCTATTAGAAATGACAAATACCCACCATTTGCTTCAACGTGGATGGAACTGGAGGGTATTATGCTGAGTGAAGTAAGTCAGTCGGAGAAGGATAAACATTATATGTTCTCATTCATTTGGGGAATATAAATAATAGTGAAAGGGAAAATAAGGGAAGGGAGAAGAAATGTGTGGGAAATATCAGAAAGGGAGACAGAACGTAAAGACTGCTAACTCTGGGAAACGAACTAGGGGTGGTAGAAGGGGAGGAGGGCGGGGGGTGGGAGTGAATGGGTGACGGGCACTGGGTATTATTCTGTATGTTAGTAAATTGAACACCAATAAAAAAATAAATAAAAAAAAAAAAGAAAAAAAAAGAAAAGCAGAAAAAAATAAAATAAAATAAAATAAAATAAAAGCAGCCTTAGAAAATTCAGGTATTACTCCTTCTTCTCATTCAAAACTGTGAGAGACCAAGGTAACAGAACGAGATCTTTGAAATATTTAAATATTTCAAAGCAAAAGAACTCTCAGCCAAGATTTCTCTATCTAGCCAAGTACCCTTCAAATATGAAGATAACATAAGGACATTTTCAGAAGAAAGACAACTAAGGAAACAATTCCCAGCCGACCTGAGGGGACAGTAAATGTATCTACATAAGTGCAATGAAACTATATCATTACCTAAAATTGCATAATACTAAATCAAAGATGACTATAAAAATTTAAGGATGTGTATTATAATCCACCAGGAAAATGCAAAGTATGGCTAAAAGTCAATACAATAAATTAAAAATATAATTCTAAAAATATTTAAGTAATCCAACTGAAGATTTAAAAGGGGGGTATTGAAAAATAAACAGAGAAGCAAATCAGGGAGGATTTTTAGGGTGGTCAAACTATTCTGTATGAATACATAGTGGTGTGAATAATATAATTGTAGATATATGTCATTATACATTTGTCAAAACACCAAGAGTGAACCTTAATGTAAACTATGAATTTTGGGTGATAATGTATCCATGTTGATTCATCAATTCTAAACAATGTACCATTCTGGTAGAGGATGTTGAGAATAGGAGAGGCAATCCTTGTACAAGGACCAGGGATATTTGAGAAATCTCTGTTCCTTCCGCTCAATTTTGCTGTGAATCTAAAACTGCTCTAAAAAATAAAGCCTATTAAAAAGAAACAGAGGGGCAGCCCAGGTGGCCCAGCGGTTTAGCGCCACCTTCAGCTGGGGGTGTGATCCTGGAGACCTGGGATTGAGTCCCACGTCCGGCTCCTTGCATGGAACCTGCTTCTCCCTCTGCCTGTGTCTCTGCCTCTCTCTCTGTGTCTTTCATGAATAAATAAATAAAATCTTAAAAAAAAAAAAAAAGAAAGAAAGAAGAAGAAAGAAAGAAAGAAAGAAAGAAAGAAAGAAAGAAAGAAAGAAAGAAAGAAAAGAAACAGAGGCACGAGGGGACTCAGTTAAGACTCTGACTTTTGATTTTAGCTCAGGTTATGATCTCAGGGTCATAAGATTGAACTGCACATGGGGCTCAATGCTTAGAGTGGAGTCTGCCTGCAATTCTCTCTCTCTGTCCCCCACTCCCTGTTCAAGCTCTGTCTCTCTGTCTTTCTCTCTTAGCCTTCTCTCTCTCAAATAAATAAATAAAATCTTTTTTTATAATAAAATTAAAAAATAAATAAATAGAAACAGAGGGGCAAACATAAAACAATCAACTGGTAGGCCTTAATTCAGTTGTATCAACAATTATATTAAATGTCATTAGACAACTTACAGTTTCAACTCCAACACACAAAAATCTTGAAAATCAACACTTATCAGAGAACTAAAGTGCAGGGCAAAATACCAGAACAGTAAAATCTGTCCAGAGAGAAGAACCATGAGAGTCATAGCAATAATATGTTCACTGGAGCCATAAATTAGTGGGAACAATTAAATGGAAAATTTAATAAATTGCTAGAGGATGAGTGTGGATTACCTTAAAACTTAAAGACTCCTGAAAGCCTCAGTCTTAGAGATACCACAGTGAGGATTCCAAATAAATCTGGCAGGTGGGGTGAGGGAAAGATTAACCATTGTGAAATATGCTCAGAGCCTTCTCCATAACACGGTCTACTCTCATGGGAAAAGACTTTCCCACCCAGGGGAATGGAATTCCTCCTAATATAGTCCCATCTAGCCTTCATGTCTCCCCTAAGTTAGAAAAATAAATAGTCAGCCCAGGTCATGGCTTCCAGGAAATAGACACTGCAGCCAGGAAAGGACATTTGGGGGAGCTATAGCAGTGGAAAAAAAATGTGTAAAGGTCACAGCCCAGGGACGTGGATGCACTAAAAGAATGAGATTTAATTGCAAATTATAAAATTCTACTTCTCCCTCACACCTTACCACCACCCAACAGGCTCCAGAATAACAATGGATTCAGCTTAAATAGCTGCAAGATTCAGACTTTATCTAGGGAGTCTAAGGGAAGTTCTTGGGGAACACTAAAGACAACAGGGGAGACAAAATCAAAACCAGTAAGAGAATTTGAAGGCTCTGGCACCTATAATTACAGGAAACATACCCCTATAATTACAGGAAACATAACTCCTAACCATATTAACATAAAACCTCACACTAAAGGCTTCAATTCCTATTATCCAATGCTTCATACCTAGATTTCAAGAATAAGTCATATTAGAAGGCAAGAAAAAACACAGTCTATAAAGACAAACCAAGCATCAGAACTACATTTAAATATGACACAGATTTTGGAATTATCAGATAAGTAATTTAAAATAACTATGAGTAATATGTTAAGGACTCTAAGTGGAAAATTAGACAACATGCAAGAAGAAATGGGTAATGTATGCAGAAAGAAGGAAACTCTAAAAAATAATCAAAATAATGCTAGAAGTAAAAAACAATAATATATGATATATTAATTAACTGAATTTAAATAAAAGATTAAAAAACATTCTAACAGAATTAAAGAATGCCTTTGATGGGCTTATCAATTGATTTAACATGATCAAGGAAAGAATCAATGAGCTTGAAGATCTATCATTAGAAGTTTCACAAACTGAAACACAAATAGAAAAGAGAATAAGAAAATAGAACTGAAAGTCCAAGAACTGTGGGACAATTTGCAAAAGAGGTCACATAGGCAAAATTGGAACACCAAAAGAAAAAGAAGAAATACTCAAAGTAAAAATGGCTGAGAATTTTCCAAATTATGACATACATCAAACCACAGATCTAGAAATCTCAGAAAACATCAATTGACATGTGTGCACATATATACTCCTAGGCTATCGTAGTCAAACTGCAGAAAACTAAAGACAAAGAGAAAATGTTTTAAAAAGCCAAAGGGGAAAAACACATTATCTATAGAGGAACAAGTATAAGAATTACAATAGGCTTCCATTATAAATTATGCTAACAAGAGAGTGGAGTAAAATATTTAGTGTTGAGAAAAATAACGACCAAGGTAGAATTCTATATCCAGCAAAGTTATTCTTCAAGAGTGAAGGAGACACCTGAAACTAATATAACACTGTATATCAACTAACTGGAATTAAAATAAAAACTTTAAAATATAAAAAGTAAGAAATAAATTTTAATTATTTAAAAAGTGAAAGAGAAATATTCTCTCAAAAAAATAAAAACTAAGGGAATTCATCAACGACACACCTCACTAAAAGAAATGTTAAAAGCAGTTCTTCATGGGGTGCCTGGGTAGCTTAGTGGTTAAGCATCTACCTTTGGCTCAGGTTTCTGTAGGGAGTCTGCTTCTCTCTCTGTCTATGTTTCTTGCCTCTCTCTGTGTGTCTCTCATCAATAAATAAATAATTTTTTTTAAAAAAATCAGTTCTTCAGGCAGAAAGGAGTTATAGAGTTCAGAAAGTAGGATACATAAGGAAAAGAAGAGCATCAGTGAAGGAATAAGTGAAAGTAAAATAAAATAAGTGGAAGTTATTTTTATTATTAATTAGCCTAAAATGTAACTGTCTAAATTAATAATAGCAAAATCAATTAGGTAATTACAGCATATTGGTAAGTAAAATGGATGCTCACTATGTCACAGAGAACTAGAGAAGGAAATTTGGAACACAGTTATAGGTTACCTGCACTACACATATTCTTTGAAAGTAGACTTAGATTAAATATATATATTACAAACTCTAAGGCAACAACTAAATTTTTTTAAAGAAGCACAGTAGATTTACTAAAAGAAGAGATAAAAAAGAATCATATATAAGATGACCATTTTAAATTGGGGGAGGGAGGAACAAAGAACAAATGAAGAAAATAAAATCAGTTGCCAACACAGTAGATATTAATTCAACTATATCAGTAGTCACTTTAAATGTGAATGATATTGATATGCCAACTAAAAGATTACAATTGTCAAAGTAGATTTGAAGCAAAAAATACAAGATCCAACTATATGTTGCCACACAAAATTCATGACAAATATAAAGACTCAGATAAGTGAAAAGTAAAGGCATAGAGAAAA
Source organism: Canis lupus familiaris (assembly GCF_011100685.1). Taxonomy (NCBI): domain Eukaryota; kingdom Metazoa; phylum Chordata; class Mammalia; order Carnivora; family Canidae; genus Canis; species Canis lupus. The sequence continues at coordinate 62,815,447 of NC_049225.1, read as the reverse complement.
CCACACTAACACTAATCAAAGAAAGCTATAGTAGCTTCAAATAAAGTTGACTACAGAAAGAACAAGGAAAATTATTAGGGATAAAGACGAGTCATTTCTAATAAAAAGGGGTCAATTCTACAAGAAAACATAACAGCCACTATGGAAAACAGTTTGGTGATTTTTCAAAAAGTTAAACATAGAATTGCCTTATGACCCAGAAAGTCCTCCCCGACACACACACACACACACACACACACACACACACACACACACAGATATAACAGTCCCAAACATGTATACACCTAACAACAGTGTCAAAACACATTCAGCAAAAACTTATAAAATGGCAAGGAAAAAAAATGGCAAGGAAAAGCCAACAAAACCACTATTATAGTTAGAGACTTTAATACCTCTCTGTCAGTAATTGACTGCAAGCAGGCAGAAACTCTGTAAGGACATATTTGAATGCAGCAGCGCCATCAATCAGCTGGATCTAATTGACATTTATAGACCATTCCATCCAATAACAGCAAAATACATTCTTTCCAAGCTTGCATTGCAATGTTCACCAAGATAGACCACATTCTTAGCTATTAAATACACCTTAACATGTTAAAAAGAATAAAAATCATACAAAGTATGTTCTCAGACTACAATGGGTGCAGTAGAAATCTACAACAGAAAGATGGCTGGAAAATGCCCAAATATTTGGAAATTGGGCAACATGCTTTTAAATAACACATGGCTTAAAGAAGAAATCTCAATAAAATATCACACTAAATGGAACCAAAAATACAAATTTTCAAAATTTAGAAGGAAATCTAGAGCATTAAATGCTCTCAAAAGAAAAAATATCTAAAATCAATAACTTAGTGCTGCCAATGCCCCCGTGAAAAAGCTGAAGTTATCATCGAATGTAAAATATTTAAAGTAGATACAGGGAGGAGTTAGGATGGCAGAGAATTAGAGGGACCCTAAGATGTCTCATCCCGCAAATACAGCTAAATAGATATCAAATCATTCTGAACACCAGAGAAATCAATCAGAGGTCTGAGAGAAAAAAAAATTGCAAGTCTACAAGTAGAAAAATGAACACCTTTTGGAAAGTAAGAGGTGCAGATACTTGAATTCAGGGAGATATAGCTGTGGATAGGGGAAGGGAGAGAACCAGCTTTCTGACACTACCGCAAAATACTATAAGCAGCAGAGCACACATTCAGAACTTTTAGAAGTCTACTACAGTGGGGGAAATGCCTGGCTTAAAGGTGCTTAGGTGGCAAAGCAGGACAGACTTCCAGGTGTGACACCATGGTCTGAGGATCCCCTGGATCACAAGAAGAATGAGTGGTGCTTAAGTTCTGCACTGTTCTGAGGCATAGGAGAGTGGAAGTCTGAGGAAAACAGTGAGTCTAAGTACTGGCTTTCTGCTCTGTGCTGCCACAAACTGTGAACCATTGTGTGATCATGTAGCTGCTTTCCTGGGACAGTCCAGCAAATGGCGGAAGTGTGGCAAGATCTTTCCTGGGAGGACCAGTATGGATCTGTGAGGAAGGAGTCCCCAAAATTTGAAGTTCTGAAACGCAGTTGCACACCTGAGATAAAAAAAACTCAGACAAAAAAAAAAAAAAAACTCAGACATAGGCTGGGTGAACACAAGGTTCTGTTGGAGACAACAGCCATTAATTATTCTCCTGTGAGAGCTCACCGAAGTGTGGGGGGTACAAACTTTGAGCTCCAGGGCTAGAGGGAGGGGCATCACCATATTCATCTTGCCCACTAGATCTGAAAATCTTCAGGGAGCAAAATAGTGCCTATCAGTGGAGTCTGGAGCCGCTTACACCTAGTCCCACTTCTGCACCATGGAGGTGCATTTCCACTAGGACAAGGCCACTTGAGAATCAGCACAACAGACCCCTTTCCTGGGAGACTGACACAAAGAGCTCACTGGCACAAAGTTTACTATTCATAGAGGGCTACAAAGCTTCAGCTCTAGAGAAAAATAGTATCTAGCTTCCTTTGTACTTTTATTTTTAAATTTATTTTCCTATTCTTTTCAATTCTTTTTTATTAATTTTTAAGTTTTTTCTTTTTTATTAAAGACTTATTTATTTTAGGGAAAGCGAGAGCACATGCAGGGGAGGGGTAGAGGGAGAGAGAGAGAGAGTCTTGAGCAGACTCCATGCTAAGCAGGGAGCTCAAAGCCAGGCTCCATCTCACAACCCTAAGATCATGACCTGGGCCAAAACCAAGATTCAGATGCTTAGCTGACTGTACCACCCAGGTACCCCCTTTAACTTTTATTTCTACATATATACTTTATATATACATATTTCTCTTTGTTTGTTTACTTTCATTGTATTTTGTTTTATTTTTCTTTCTTATTTGGGGATCTAGATTCTTTTAGCAAGCAGACCAAAACACACCCAGGATCTAGTTTTTTGTTGCTGTTTTTGTTTTGTTTTTTCTTTTTCTTTCTTCTTTTCTTTACCGGACAAAATGACAAAATGGAGAAATTCAATCCAAAAGAAAGAACCGGGTGGGGGGGTGGGGGGGTAGAATGAACAGGAGATAGCACTCACAGCCAGGGATTTTAATCAATACAGATACAAGTAAGATGTCTGAACTAGAATTTAAAACAACAGTTATAAGGATTCTAGTGGGGCTTGAAAAAAGCATAGAAGACACTAGAGAATCCCTTACTGCAGAGATAAAAGAACTAAAATCTAGTCTGGCTGAAATTAAAAATGCTGTAGCTGAGATGCAATCCCAAGTGGAGGACATAAAAATTAGAATGGATGAATCACAGGAGTGAATCACTAATATAAAGATAAAATTATGGAAAATAATGAAGCTGAAAAGAAGAGGGAAAAGAAAGGTAATGGACCATGAACCCTAGACTTCCCTAGACTTAGGGAACTCATTGACTTTTTAAAAAGTGATAACATTTGTATCATAGGAATCCTAGAAGGTGAAGACAGAAAAAAAGGGGCAGAAGGTTTACTCAAAAGAATTATAGCCGAAAACCTCCTTATTCTGAGAAAGGTCCTAGACATCAAAGTCCAAGAAGCACAGAGAACTCCCATTAAATTCAACAAAAGCTGACCAAAACCAAGGCATATCATAGTCAAATTCATAAAATAGACAGACAAGGAAAGAATTCTGAAAGCAAAAAGGTTAAAAAAAAAAAAAGAAAAAAGAAAGCCTTAACTTACAAGGGAAGACAGATCAGATTTGCAGCAGATCTGTCCACCAAAACTTGGTAAGCCAGAAAGAACTGGAAGGAAATACTCAATGTGCTGAATGGGAAGAATATGCAGCCAAGAATTCTTTATCCTTCAAGGCTGTTATTCACAAAAGAAGAAGAGATAAAGAGTTTCCCAGACAAACAAAAATTAAAGGAGTCCATTACCACTAAACCAGCCCTGCAAGAAATTTTAAGAGGGACTCTTTGACTGGAGGGAGAAAAAAAAAACACCAAAAGCAACAAAGACTAGAAAGAACCAGAGAACATCACCAGGAACACCAACTCTACAAGGTAATACAATGACACTAAATTCGTATCTTTCACTAATCACTCTGAATGTAAACGGACTAAGTGATCCAGTCAAAAGACATAGGGTTTTAATGGATTAAAAAACAAGACCCATCTACATGCTACCAAGAGACTAATTTTAGACCTAAAGACATCTGCAGATTGAAAGTGAAGGGATGAAGAACCATCTATCATGCTAATAGATATCAAAAGAAAGCCAGAGTAGCCATCCTTATATCAGACAAACTAGATTTCAAAATAAAGACTAATAGAAGATAAAGAAGGGCATTATAACATAATTAAGGCATCTATCCATCAAGGAGATCTAACAATTAGAAATACTTATGCCCCCAATTTGGAAGCATGCAATCTACATATCAATTAATAATAATCATAAAGAAACACATTGGTAATAATACATTAATAGTAGGGGACTTTTACACCCCACTTACAGCAATGGACAGATCATCTAAGCAGAAAATCAGTAAGGAAATAATGACTTTGAATGACACACTGGACCAGATAGACTTAACCTATATTCAGGGCATTTCATCCTAAAGCAACAGAATACACATTCCTTTCACATGCACATGTAAAATTCCTCAGAACAGATTACATACTAGGTCACAAATCAGGACTCAACTAGTACAAAATGACTGAGATCATACCATGCATTTTTTCAGACCACAATGCTATGAAACTTGAATTCAATCAGAAGAAAAAAATCGGGGGAGGTTGTGCCTAAATGGCTTAGTCAGTTAAGCATCTGCCTTTAGCTCAGGTCATGATCCCAAGGTCCTGGGATTGAGCCCCACATTGGGCTCCCTGTTCAGGGGGACCCTCCTTTTCCCTCTGTTCTCTCTTTCAAATAAATAAAGAAAATCTTTAAAAGAAAATAAGAAAAAAATTTAGAAGGACCACAAATACATGGAGGTTAAAGAACATCCTAAAAAGAATGAATGGGTGAACCAGGAAATTAAAGAAGAATTTTAAAAATAAATGGAAGCAAATAAAAATGAAAATACAACAGTTCAAAACATTTGGGATGCAGCAAAGGTGGTCCCAAGAGGGAAGTATATAACAATACAGGCCTTCCTCAAAAAGCAAGAAAAGTCTCAAATATACAACTTAATCTTAAACCTAAAGGAGCTAGAAAAGAACCAGCAAATAATGCCAAAAGCCAGCAGAGGGAAATAATAAATATTAGAGCAGAAATAAATGATATAGAAACAAAAAAAAATAGTAGAACAGATTAATGAAACTAAGAGCTGGTTTTGAAAGAATTAATAAATTAATAACCCTAGCCAAACTTATCAAAAAGAAAAGAGAAAGAATCCAAATAGATTTTAAAAATGAATGAGAAGAGATCACAACCAATATCACAGAAATACAAACAATTATAGGAGAATACTATGAAAAATTATATGCCAACAAACTGGGCAACCTGGAAGAAATGGACACATTCCTAGAAACCTACAAACTACCAAAAATAAAAACAGAGAAATAGAAAATTGGAACAGACCCACAACTAGCAAATAAATTGAATCAGTAATCAAAAATCTCCCAACAAACAAAAATCCAGGGCCGGACAGATTCCCAGGGGAATTCTACTAGACATTAAAGAAGAGTTATTGCCTATTCTCTTCAAACTGTTCCAAAAAACTAGAAATGGAAGGAAAACTTCCAAACTCCTTCTACAAGGCCAGCATTACCTTCATTCCAAAACCAGACAAAGATCTCTCTACAAAGTACATTATAGGCCAATTTCCCTAATGAACATGGATGTAAAAATTCTCAATAAAATACTAGCAAATCAAATTCAACAGTACATTAAAAGAATTATTCACCATGATCAAATGGGATTTATTCCTAAGCTGCAGGGGTGGTTCAACACATACAAATCAATCAGCATGATATACCACATTAATAAAAGAGAAGATAAGAACCATATGATCCTCTCAGTAGAGGCAGAAAAAGCATTTGACCAAATACAGCATCCTTTCTTGATAAAAACCCTCCGCAATATAGGGATAGAAGGAACATACCTCAATACCATAAAGGCCATATGTGAAAGACCCACAGCTAATATCATCCTCAATGGGGAAAAATTGAGAGCCTTTTCCCTATGGTCAGGAACAAGACGAGGATGTCCACTCTTACCATTACTATTTAACAGTACTCGAAGTCTTAGCTTCAGATCAGACAACAAAAAGAAATAAAAGGCATCCAATTGGCAAGGAAGAAGTCAAACTTTCACTCTTTGCAGAAGACATGATACTCTATGCAGAAAACTTGAAACGCTCTACCAAAAAACTGTTAGAACTCATACATGAATTCAGCAAAGTTGCAGGATATAAAATCAATGTGCAAAACTTCGTTGCATGTCTATACACCAATAACAAATCAGGAGAAAAAGAAATCAAGGTATCCATCCCATTTGCAACTGCACCAAAACCAATAAGATACCTAGGAATAAACCTAACTAAAAGGTTAAAGATCTAAATACTCTGGAAACTATAGAACTCTTATGAAAGAAATTGAAGAGGACACAGAGAAATGTAAAAGTATTGTAAATGTAAAATGTAAAAGCTCATGGATTGGAAGAACAAACATCATTAAAATGTCTATACTATGCAAAGCAATCTAAACATTTAATGCAATCCCTAGCAAAATGTCATCGACATTTTTCACAGCTAGAACAAACAATCCTAAAATTCGTATGGAACCACAAAAAAAAAACACCAAATAGCCAAAGCAATCTTGAAAAAGTAAAGCAAAGCTAGAGACATCATGATTCCAGACTTCAAGCTGTATTACAAAGCTGCAGTCATCAAGACAGTATGGTACTGGCACAAAAACAGACACATAGATCAATGGAACAGAACAGAGAACCAGAAATGGACCCACAAGTATTGGGTCAACTAATCTTCAACAAAGCAGAGAAGAATATCCAGTGGAAAAAGGACAGTCTCTTCAATAAATTGTGTTGTGAAAATTGGGTAGCCACATGCAGAAGAATGAAAATGGACCACTTTCTAACACCATACACAAAAATAAATTCAAAATGGTTGAAAGACCTAAGTGTGAGACAGGATACCATCAAAATCCTAAAGGAAAACACAGCCACAGCAACTTCTTATTAGACAAGTCTCCAGAGGCAAGGGAAACAAAAGCAAAAATGAACTATTGGGACTTCATCAAGATAAAAAGCTTCTGCACAGCAAAGGAAACAATCAGCAAAACTAAAAGATAACCTATGGAATGGGAGAAGATACTTGCAAATGACATATCTGATAAAGGGTTAGTATCCAAAATATATAAAGAACTTACTAAACTCAACACTCAAAAAACAAATAATGCAGTTAGGAAATGGACAGAAGACATGAACAAACATTTTTCCAAAAAGACATCTCGATGGCTAACAGACACATGAAAAGATGCTCAACATCACTCATCATTGATTTAATACAAATCAAAACCATGGTGAGATACCACCACACACCCATCAGAAAGGCTAAAATTAACAACAAAGGAAACAAGAGATGTTGGTGAGGACGCAGAGAAAGGGAAACCTTGTTACACTGTTTGTAGGAATGCAAACTGGTGCAGCCACTATGGAAAATAGTTTGGCAGTTCCCAAAAAAGCTTAAAAAAAGAATTGCCCTATGATCCAGCAATTACCCTACTAGGTAAATACTAGGTATTTACCCAAAGGATACAAAAATACTAATTCAAAGGGACTCCTGTACCCTAATGTATTTTTTTAATTTTATTTATTTATTCATGAGAGATACAGAGAGAGAGGCAGAGGGAGAAGCAGGATCCCTGCAGGGAGCTCAATACAGGACTCAATCCGGAGACCGCAGAATTACAATCCGAGCCAAAGGCAGACACTCAACCACTGAACCACCCAGGTGCCCCTACCCCAATGTTTATAGCAACATTATCAACAATAGCCAAACTATGTGACTTTTGATCTTGGGGATGTGAGTTTGGGCCCCACATGGGTGTAGAGAGTGCTTAAAAATAAAATCTAAGGGGCACCTGGTGGCTCAGTCAGTTAAGTGTCCAACTTCAGCTCAAGTCATGATCTTAGAATCCTGGGATGGAGCTCCACATCCATCTGGTTCTGCACTCAGTGGGAAGTCGGCTTCTGCCTTTGCCCCTCCCCTACTACTTGTGTGCGTGTGTGCTCTCTCTCTCAAATAAATAAATAAAATCTTTAAAAAAAAATAGCCAAACTATGGAGTGAGCCCAAGTATCCATCCAATGATGAATGGATAAAGAAGATATGGTATATTTATATATACCACATGGCCATTTGTAATAATGTGGATGGAGCTAAAGTATATTATGCTAAGCGAAATAAGTCAGTCAGAAAAACAAATACCATATGACTTCACTCATATGTGGAATTTAAGAAACAGGACAAATGACCATAGGGGAAGGGGAAAACAGAGAGAGAGGGGAAAGAAAACGGTAAGAGACTCTTTACAGACAACAAACTGAGGGTTGTTGGAAGGGAAGTGGGGGAATGGATGGGCTAAATGAGTGATGGTTACTAAGGAGGGCACTTGTGATGAGCATTGAGTTTGTTTGTTTTTTTTAAGACTTTATGTATTTATTCATGAGATACACACAGAGAGAGATAGAGAGAGGCAGAGACACAGGCAGAGGGAGAAGCAGGCTCCATGCAGGGAACCCGATGTGGGACTTGAGCCTGGGTCTCCAGGATCATGCTCTGGGCTGAAGGCGGCGCTAAACCGCTGAGCCACCCAGGCTGCGGAGCATGGAGTTTTATATGTAAATGATGAATCACTAAATTCTACACCTGAAGCCAATTTTACCATATATGTTAACTAACTAGAATTTAAATTTAAAATTTGGTTTTTTTATTTTTTTAAATTTAAAATTTGAAATTAAAAAAAGAAATGAAGTAGGAGTCACATTACAAATCCCATGAATATTAAAAGGGATATTAAAAGGAATATTACAAATAACTCTATGCCTACAGATTTGGTAATATAGGTGAAAGTGGCCAATTCCTTGAATATTCAAACCACCAAAATTCACACAAGGGTAGATAACCCAAATACCCCTATATCTACTGAATTGAAATCAATAATTAAGAAATTTCCAAAAAAGAAAACACCCCAGGCTAATATTGTTTCACTAGTGAATTCTATAAAATATTTAAAGAAGAAATGATACCAATTCTTCACAATTATTTTCAAAAAACTAAAGCAGAGGGAACACTTCCTAACTCATTCTTTAATGGCAGTATTATCCTAATACCAAAACTAGATAAAGATATTACAAGAAAGGAAGGCTATGGATCAATATCTCTAAAGAATATAGATGTAAGAATCCTTAACAAAATATTAGCAAATTAAACCTAACAATACGTAAAAAGAATTATACGATACAACCAAGTACGATTTATTTCCAGTATGCAAGACCGATTTAACACTCAAAAAAATCAATGTCTTACATATCATTAGGCTAAATTTGAAAAACAAATGAACATATCAATTGTCACCAAAAAAAAGCATTTGACAAAATTCATAATAAAAACCCTCAGAAAACTATAAATAGTGGAGGAACTTCCTCAACTTGATCAAGAATAGCTAATAAACAACTAACATTATACTTATTTGTGAGAGACTGGATGTTTTCTTATTAAAATCGAGAACAAGTTAAGGAAGTCATCTTTCTACATACCCATTTAACTCTATACTGGAAGTACTAGCCAATTTATACTAGTTAGACTAGTTATACTCTTTGTCTCAAAGTTTATTTTATTTGATATTAATATTGTCGCTCAAACCCTCTTCACTGGCATATCTTTTTCTAGGCACTTAGTCTAGCGCTGCCTTCAGCCCAGGGCCTGATCCTGAGTCCTGGGATCAAGTTCCACATCAGGCTCCCTGCATCAAGCCAGCTTCTCCCTCTGCCTGGGTCTCTGCCTCTCTCTTTCTCTCTCTCTCTCTCTCTCTCTCTCTCTCTCTTTCTCTCTCAAATAAATAAAAATAAAATCTTAAAACAAAAAATTCCCACTGTTATATTTTAAGTTTGGCAATCAAGAGTGACCCCTGTGGAAACCGTAGGCTCCCACCCTCAATCCCAATAAAAACAGAACCCCCAGCCCATGTGCACTCTCTCTCTCTCTCTCTCTCTGTACCTGCAACCTCACTGCATGGCCCAGGTGTGCTATGTAATTTCCAAGTCTTGTAAGTAATATTTTTTTTTCAAAGTTTCCTTATGATTGTCGCTGAAGGGCATTTGCCATCATAATAAAAACCATAAGTCTGGTTAAGATTTTATTTATTTATTCATGAGATACACACAGAGAGAGATAGAGAGAGGCAGAGAGAGAAGCAGGCTCCATGCAGGGAGCCCAATGTGGGACTCGATCCTGGGACTCCAGGATCACGCCCTGAGTTGAAGGCAGATGCTCAACCGCTGAGCCACCCAGAAGTCTCGTATAGTTCTCTTTTTAACTAACAATAAGCTGAGACCAACACAAAACACTGTATTGGCTAAAGTCCATACTACTCAGATTTCCTTAGTTTATACTTACTGTCCTTTTTCTGTTCTAGGACACCACATTACATTCACCTACTCATCAGGTCTCCCAAGGCTGTAACAGTTTCTGAGACTTTTGGTTTTGGTTACCTTGACAGTTTTGAGGAGTACTGGTAAGGTATTTTGTAGAATGTTTGTCAAGTAGAGATTTGTCTGATGTTTCTCTTATGATCAGATGGATATTACGGGTTTTGGAGAGGAAAACCAGAGGCAAAGTGACACTCTCATCACATCATACTGATGGTACATACTATCTACATGACTTTCACTGTTGATGTTAACCCTGATCACTTGCCTGAGGTAGTGATTGTTAGGATGCTCAACTAAAGATGCTATTTTCCCTCCTTTGTATATTGTACTTTTAGAAGGAAGTCATTGTGTGCAGCCCACATATAAGGAATGAGGAGTTATCTTTCATCTCCTTGACAATAAAGTATATACATAAATTATTTGAATTTTTCTGCATGAGAAATTTGTCCCTTCTCCCATTTATTTATGTATACAATAATTTATATCAATGTGTACTAATGACTACTTATTTTACACTTTGTGTTATAATCCATTACTACTTTCTTTATTTTGCTACCCAGATTGTTCCAATTTTGGTCATTGGGAGCTCTTTCAGTTTGTTTTTATGTCCCTTTGACATAACATATCCTTTGCATTGTGGGAGAGTTTTTAAATGTGAGATCTTCCTTACTTTCTAGTACTACATCATACTTCAGATTTATTGTGTACAGTCTTTGTCCCAGTCCTAGAGCCAGCCGTTTCTTGCAAGGTGCCTTTTACTTCTCTTCCCCCTTTACATTCTCCAGTACAACATCTGGATGATAGATGCACTCATTGCTACTGAGACATCATTGCTTCTAGGACCTCTCAACTGAAAAAGCAAGAGAATAAAACCTGTATTTATATACACATACCTATAAATATTTCTATATGTCACCATCTTTGTCTATATTAGGCTAAACATGAGGTCACACTAATGTTTCCAACTCTAGATCATTACCCCACAGATCATACTAGCCTCATCTCCTTGCTTACCTGTAACCTCCAACAGTGACACACCTTGCTCCCACCATCAGCCATCTGTTTGCTTATTTGTTCAATTCTAGTATGCATATATAGTAATTTCAGAATTGTTAACCTGTACCCCTGTGAGAAACAATTTTATCAACTAGAGTAGAATACCTCAGTACAGTTCCTTTTGCAGACACTCCACTTATTTCCAAAGTGACTCAGGTCAGCACTGTTTCCCCACCACCACCCCTACCCCTATAGTGAAACTGTTTCATATATTTATAAAGCAATTAGATTGGTGTGTTACATTCTTATTACATCTGGGATCTTCCACTTTCTAAATGATTTTTTTTATTATACACATTGTTCGACTCTTTGTGCTATTCTGTTCTATGAGGTTTTTTTTAAGATTTTATTTATTTATTCATGAGAGACAGAGAGAGAGAGAGAGAGAGGCAGAGGGAGAAGCAGGTTCCAAGCAGGGAGCCTGACGTGGGACTCAATCCTGGGTCTCCAGGATCACGCCCTGGGCTGAAGGCAGCGCTAAACTGCAGAGCCACCAGGGCTGCCCAGTTCTATGAGTTTGGACAAATACATGTCATGTATCCATCTCCAAAGCATCACAGAACATAGTTTCATGATCTCAAAAAGACCCTTTTACTATCCCTATTCCACCCCACCCCTAAACTCTTGGAAACTACTAAACTGTTTATCATCTGTATAAACAAGTCACATAATTAAACCATTCAGCATGCAACCCTTCCAGACCAGCTTCTTTCACTTAGCAATATGCATTTAAGATGCATCCGTGTCTTTTCATAGCTTAGTAGCTCATTCTTCTCTATCACTGAATAGGAAATGTTGTACTATGGTTTGTTCATCTATTCACCTACTGAAGGACATCTTGGCAGCTTTCAGTTTTGGATAGATATAAATCAAATTGCTATAAACATTCAATGTGCAGGTTTTTGTGTGGACATAAGTTTTCAATTCACTTGGGCAAACATCTAGGAGTGTAATAGCTGGATCATACGGCAAGACAATGTTTAGCTCACCATTTTAATAGATATCTAGTAGTATGGTGCTATCTCTTTGCTGTTTTAATTTATAATTCCCTAATGACATGATGTTAAGCATCTTTTCATATACTTATTTGCTATCTGTAATATTTTTTTAGTAGGGGCTTTCAGATCTTAGGCCCATTTTTAAATTTAGTTGTTATCTTCTTGTAGAGTTTGAAGAGTTCCATACACACACACACACACACACACACACATATATATATATATATTTATACTAGATTCAAGTCTTTTTACAGATACGTGTTCTGAAAATATTTTCCCCGTCTGTAGCTTTTCTTTTCATTCTCTTAACAGTGTCTTTCATAAAGAAATTTTTAGTTTTAGTATAGTCCAACTTAACTAAATTTTTCTTTCATGTGTCATGCTTTGGGTTATATATCTAAAAAGTCATCATCAAACCCAGGGTCACCTAGATTCTCTGTTATCCTCTAGAAGCTTAATAGTTTTGCATTTTACATTTAGATTTATGATACATTTTGAGTTAATTTTTATAAATGGTATAAGGTCTATGCCTAGACTTGTTTTGCATGTGAATGTCCAGTAGTTTCAGCATCATCTGCTGAAAAAAACTATCCTTTCTCTTCTAAATAGCCTTTGATCCTTCATAAAAGACCAGTTGACAATATTTGTGGGAGTCTTTTTCTGGGCTATTCTGTTCCACTGATCTATTTGTCCATTCTTTGCTGATACTATGCTATCTTAATTACTAGAGCTTTATTGTAAGTTTTAAGTCAAGTGTTGTCAGTCTTTAGACTTTGTTCTTCTTCCATACTGTGTTGGTTACTCTGGGTCTTTTGTCTTTCCATATAAATTTCATATTTTCTTCAATACCAACAAGATAACTTGCTGGGATCTTGATTGGAATTACATTGAATCTATAGATCAAGCTTAAAAGAACTGACTTAACAATATTTTGTCTTCTTATCAATGAACATGGAATATCTCAACATTTATTTAGATCTTCTTTGATTTATTTCATCAGGGTTTTGTAGCTTTCCACCTATAGACCTTGAATATATTTTTAGATTTATACCAAAATATTAAATTTTTGTTATAATATAAAAATAGTGTTGTTTTAACTTCAAGATTGAAATGTTCATTGCTAATATACAGGAAAGAAGTTGATTCTTACATATTAACCTTATTTTCTATGACCTTTATTTAATTACTTATATTTTTATAGTATTTGTTACCAATTCTTTGGGATTTCCTGCATAGACTATCATATTATATATGAACAAAGACAGTTTTTTTTTATTGGTGTTCAATTTACTAACATACAGAATAACACCCAGTGCCCGTCACCCATTCACTCACACCCCCCGCCCTCCTCCCCTTCTACCACCCCTAGTTCGTTTCCCAGAGTTAGCAGTCTTTACGTTCTGTCTCCCTTTCTGATATTTCCCACACATTTCTTCTCCCTTCCCTTATTTTCCCTTTCACTATTACTTATATTCCCCAAATGAATGAGAACATATAATGTTTGTCCTTCTCCGACTGACTTACTTCACTCAGCATAATACCCTCCAGTTCCATCCACGTTGAAGCAAATGGTGGGTATTTGTCATTTCTAATAGCTGAGTAATATTCCATTGTATACATAAACCACATCTTCTTTATCCATTCATCTTTCGTTGGACACCGAGGCTCCTTCCACAGTTTGGCTATAGTGGCCATTGCTGCTAGAAACATCGGGGTGCAGGTGTCCCGGCGTTTCATTGCATTTGTATCTTTGGGGTAAATCCCCAACAGTGCAATTGCTGGGTCGTAGGGCAGGTATATTTTTAACTGTTTGAGGAACCTCCACACAGTTTTCCAGAGTGGCTGCACCAGTTCACATTCCCACCAACAGTGTAGGAGGGTTCCCTTTTCTCCGCATCCTCTCCAACATTTGTTGTTTCCTGCCTTGTTAATTTTCCCCATTCTCACTGGTGTGAGGTGGTATCTCATTGTAGTTTTGATTTGTATTTCCCTGATGGCAAGTGATGCAGAGCATTTTCTCATATGCATGTTGGCCATGTCTATGTCTTCCTCTGTGAGATTTCTGTTCATGTCTTTTGCCCATTTCATGATTGGATTGTTTGTTTCTTTGGTGTTGAGTTTAATAAGTTCTTTATAGATCTTGGAAACTAGCCCTTTATCTGATATGTCATTTGCAAATATCTTCTCCCATTCTGTAGGTTGTCTTTGAGTTTTGTTGACTGTATCCTTTGCTGTGCAAAAGCTTCTTATCTTGATGAAGTCCCAATAGTTCATTTTTGCTTTTGTTTCTTTTGCCTTTGTGGATGTATCTTGCAAGAAGTTACTATGGCCGAGTTCAAAAAGGGTGTTGCCTGTGTTCTTCTCTAGGATTTTGATGGAATCTTGTCTCACATTTAGATCTTTCATCCATTTTGAGTTTATCTTTGTGTATGGTGAAAGAGAGTGGTCTAGTTTCATTCTTCTGCATGTGGATGTCCAATTTTCCCAGCACCATTTATTGAAGAGACTGTCTTTCTTCCAATGGATAGTCTTTCCTCCTTTATCGAATATTAGTTGCCCATAAAGTTCAGGGTCCACTTCTGGATTCTCTATTCTGTTCCACTGATCTATGTGTCTGTTTTTGTGCCAGTACCACACTGTCTTGATGACACAGCTTTGTAGTACAACCTGAAATCTGGCATTGTGATGCCCCCAGATATGGTTTTCTTTTTTAAAATTCCCCTGGCTATTCGGGGTCTTTTCTGATTCCACACAAATCTTAAAATAATTTGTTCTAACTCTCTGAAGAAAGTCCATGGTATTTTGATAGGGATTGCATTAAACGTGTATATTGCCCTGGGTAACATTGACATTTTCACAATATTAATTCTGCCAATCCATGAGCATGGAATATTTTTCCATCTCTTTGTGTCTTCCTCAATTTCTTTCAGAAGTGTTCTATAGTTTTGAGGGTATAGATCCTTTACATCTTTGGTGAGGTTTATTCCTAGGTATCTTATGCTTTTGGGTGCAATTGTAAATGGGATTGACTCCTTAATTTCTCTTTCTTCAGTCTCATTGTTAGTGTATAGAAATGCCACTGACTTCTGGGCATTGATTTTGTATCCTGCCACGCTACCGAATTGCTGTATGAGTTCTAGCAATCTTGGGGTGGAGACTTTTGGGTTTTCTATGTAGAGTATCATGTCATCGGCGAAGAGAGAGAGTTTGACTTCTTCTTTGCCAATTTGAATGCCTTTAATGTCTTTTTGTTGTCTGATTGCTGAGGCTAGGACTTCCAGTACTATGTTGAATAGCAGTGGTGAGAGTGGACATCCCTGTCTTGTTCCTGATCTTAGGGGAAAGGCTCCCAGTGCTTCCCCATTGAGAATGATATTTGCTGTGGGCTTTTCATAGATGGCTTTTAAGATGTCGAGGAATGTTCCCTCTATCCCTACACTCTGAAGAGTTTTAATCAGGAATGGATGCTGTATTTTGTCAAATGCTTTCTCTGCATCCAATGAGAGGATCATATGGTTCTTGGTTTTTCTCTTGCTGATAGGATGAATCACATTGATTGTTTTATGGGTGTTGAACCAGCCTTGTGTCCCAGGGATAAATCCTACTTGGTCATGATGAATAATTTTCTTAATGTACTGTTGGATCCTATTGGCCAGTATCTTGTTGAGAATTTTTGCACCCATGTTCATCAGGGATATTGGTCTGTAATTCTCCTTTTTGGCGGGGTCTTTGGCTTTGGAATTAAGGTGATGCTGGCTTCATAGAACGAATTTGGAAGTACTCCATCTCTTTCTATCTTTCCAAACAGCTTTAGGAGAATAGGTATGATTTCTTCTTTAAACGTTTGATAAAATTCTCCTGGGAAGCCATCTGGCCCTGGACTCTTGTGTCTTGGGAGGTTTTTGATGACTGCTTCAATTTCCTCCCTGGTTATTGGCCTGTTCAGGTTTTCTATTTCTTCCTGTTCCAGTTTTGGTAGTTTGTGGCTTTCCAGGAATGCGTCCATTTCTTCTAGATTGCCTAATTTATTGGCGTATAGCTGTTCATAATACGTTTTTAAAATCGTTTGTATTTCCTTGGTGTTGGTAGTGATCTCTCCTTTCTCATTCATGATTTTATTAATTTGAGTCTTCTCTCTCTTCTTTTTAATAAGGCTGGCTAATGGTTTATCTATCTTATTAATTCTTTCAAAGAACCAACTCCTGGTTCTGTTGATCTGTTCCACAGTTCTTCTGGTCTCGATTTCGTTGAGTTCTGCTCGAATCTTTATTAACTCCCTTCTTCTCTTGGGTGTAGGATCTATTTGCTGTTTTTTGTCTAGCTCCTTTATGTGTAAGGTTAGCTT
The DNA here is from genome assembly GCF_011100685.1 of Canis lupus familiaris. Taxonomy (NCBI): domain Eukaryota; kingdom Metazoa; phylum Chordata; class Mammalia; order Carnivora; family Canidae; genus Canis; species Canis lupus. Next base: position 62,798,919 of record NC_049225.1, on the reverse strand, counting down.
TTGTATTTGAGTTCTTTCCAGTTTTTGAATGGATGCTTGTATTGCGATGTATTTCCCCCTTAGGACTGCTTTTGCTGCATCCCAAAGATTTTGAACGGTTGTATCTTCATTCTCATTAGTTTCCATGAATCTTTTTAATTCTTCCTTAATTTCCTGGTTGACCCTTTTATCTTTTAGCAGGATGGTCCTTAACCTCCATGTGTTTGAGGTCCTTCCAAACTTCTTGTTGTGATTTAGTTCTAATTTCAAGGCATTATGGTCCGAGAATATGCAGGGGACAATCCCAATCTTTTGGTATCGGTTCAGACCCGATTTGTGACCCAATATGTGGTCTATTCTGGAGAAAGTTCCATGTGCGCTTGAGAAGAATGTGTATTCAGTTGAGTTTGGATGTAAAGTTCTGTAGATATCTGTGAAATCCATCTGGTCCAGTGTATCATTTAAAGCTCTCGTTTCTTTGGAGATGTTTTGCTTAGAAGACCTATCGAGTATAGAAAGAGCTAGATTGAAGTCACCAAGTATAAGTGTATTATTATCTAAGTATTTCTTCACTTTGGTTAATAATTGATTTATATATTTGGCAGCTCCCACATTCGGAGCATATATATTGAGGATTGTTAAGTCCTCTTGTTGAATAGATCCTTTAAGTATGATATAGTGTCCCTCTTCATCTCTCACTACAGTCTTTGGGGTAAATTTTAGTTTATCTGATATAAGGATGGCTACCCCTGCTTTCTTTTGAGGACCATTCGAATGGTAAATGGTTCTCCAACCTTTTATTTTCAGGCTGTAGGTGTCCTTCTGTCTAAAATGAGTCTCTTGTAGACAGCAAATAGATGGGTCCTGCTTTTTTATCCAGTCTGAAACCCTGCGCCTTTTGATGGGGTCATTAAGCCCGTTCACATTCAGAGTTACTATTGAGAGATATGAGTTTAGTGTCATCATGATATCTATTCAGTCTTTGTTTTTGTGGACTGTTCCACTGAACTTCTTCTTAAAGGGGAATTTTAAGAGGCCCCCTTAAAATTTCTTGCAGAGCTGGTTTGGAGGTCACATATTCTTTTAGTTGCTGCCTGTCTTGGAAGCTCTTTATCTCTCCTTCCATTTTGAATGAGAGCCTTGCTGGATAAAGTATTCTTGGTTGCATGTTCTTCTCATTTAGGACCCTGAATATATCCTGCCAGCCCTTTCTGGCCTGCCAGGTCTCTGTGGAGAGGTCTGCTGTTACCCTAATACTCCTCCCCATAAAAGTCAGGGATTTCTTGTCTCTTGCTGCTTTAAGGATCTTCTCCTTATCTTTGGAATTTGCAAGCTTCACAATTAAATGTCGAGGTGTTGAACGGTTTTTATTGATTTTAGGGGGGGATCTCTCTATTTCCTGGATCTGAATGCCTGTTTCCCTTCCCAGATTAGGAAAGTTTTCAGCTAGAATTTGTTCAAATACATATTCTGGCCCTCTGTCCCTTTCGGCGCCCTCGGGAACCCCAATTAAACGTAGGTTTTTCTTCCTCAGGCTGTCGTTTATTTCCCTTAATCTATCTTCATGGTCTTTTAATTGTTTGTCTCTTTTTTCCTCAGTTTCCCTCTTTGCTATCAACTTGTCTTCTAGGTCACTCACTCGTTCTTCCACCTCGTTAACCCTCGTCGTTAGGACTTCTAGTTTGGATTGCATCTCATTCAATTGATTTTTAATTTCTGCCTGATTAGCTCTAAATTCTGCAGTCATGAAGTCTCTTGAGTCCTTTATACTTTTTTCTAGAGCCACCAGTAGCTGTATAATAGTGCTTCTGAATTGGCTTTCTGACATTGAATTGTAATACAGATTTTGTAACTCTGTGGGAGAGAGGACTGTTTCTGATTCTTTCTTTTGAGGTGAGGTTTTCCTTCTAGTCATTTTGCTCAGTGCAGAGTGGCCAAAAGCAAGTTGTATTGGGAAAAAGAGAAAAAGAGAGGAGAGAAAGAAGGAAAGAAAAGAGAAAGAGAAAAAAAAAGGGAAGAAAAAGAAAAAAAAAACGAAAAAAAAAAAAAAGAAGAAGAAAAAGAGAAAGAAAAAGAAAGGAGAAAAAAAGGGGGTGGGGGAAGGAAACAAATCAAAAAGCAAAACAAAATAAAAACAAAAACAAAACAAAACAAACAAACAAAAAAAGAACCACGGGGGAGTATCTTCTGATTCTGTGTACTTTAAGTCCCTTGGCTTCTCCTGGGAGTTGTCCGTCTAGCTGGTGTTCTGGGGGAGGGGCCTGCTGTGCTGATTTTCAGGTGTTAGCAGTTGGGGGAGCTGCTGTGCCCCTGCCTGGTGCAGGGCTCAGTGGGGGTTGTTTACCCCGTGAGGCCGCAGGAGGAACAGCCCCAGTGGCGGGGCAGCTCTGGAAACCTGGATTCAGCTCCGGCAGGAACTCCGGAGCTCTCCGTCTGCAGGGCCTGGAGGCTCCGGGCGGGGCCGCTGCTCTGCTCAGCTGGGGCAGGAGCGTCCTCGCTGTCCTGGGCCCTCCCGGCCTCTGCCTGTCCCGGGGGAGGCGGGATCCTGGGCTGTGTCCCGGCGCCCTGTGCTCCGGGGCCTGCGCTGTTGGATTCGCGCTCCCGGGCCGCGCAGCCCCCTCCGCGGAGCCGCCGCCCGAGCCCCTTCAGCTGCTCCGGGTCCCGCCGGGTCCCGCCGTGCGCGCTGCAGCCCTTAGGGAGCTCGGCGCACTCTCCTGGGCGCGCAGTTGCTGTTACTGTCCCCGGGAGCCCGAGGGCATCCCCGCCCTCCTGGGTCCTGCTCCAACTCCCTGCGAGCCCCTTTCCGCCCGGGAAGGTCGGTGCAGCTCCTGCTTCTCCGGGACGGGGCTCTCCTGTCCTGGGGACACTCGCCCCGGCCTCAGCCCGGCTCCTCGCGCGGCCCCTCCCCCTTGGAGGCCTTTGTTCCTTTATTTCTTTTTCCCCGTCTTCCTACCTTGATAGAAGCACGAACTCTTCTCACTGTAGCATTCCAGCTGGTCTCTCTTTAAATCTCAGGCCGAATTCATAGATTTTCAGGATAATTTGAAGGTTTTCTAGGTAGTTTGGTGGAGACAGGTGATTTGGGGACCCTACTCTTCCGCCATCTTGCTCCTCCCCCCACAAAGACAGTTTTATTTTTTCTTTTCTGATCTGTAAAAGAGATCATTTATTCATTTATTCATTCATTTATTTATCACTTATTTATTGCCCTGCTGCATTAACTAGGACTTCCGGTAAATACTAATGTAATAATCACTCCCTCCATAGTTTTCCCAGTACATAGCTAGATCATGATAAAATTTAATCCTGGTATTGACCTAATAGTCGGAAGGTTAAGTAAGGGCAGGTCCAGAGGTGAACCAACATAATACTGCTGCCTGTCTCACAATCTTCAAGAAAGGGAGACTCTGTTTTCCAACAGTCGAAAGTTGATGCCACATCTGTAAACATAGAGAGCACAAGAGAATCTGCATGCTCAAGTTTATGTACCAAGATAACATCAATCATATCAGGTCTTAAGGTCTCACTCTTTATCAGGCACTTTTCTTTAAGATTTTATTTATTTATTCATGAAAGACACACACGCAGAGAGAGAGAGAGAAGCAAAGACAAAGGCAGAGGGAGAAGCAGGCTCCCTGCAGGGAGCCCGATGTGGGGACTCGATCCCGGGACTCGATACCGGGACTCCAGGATCACGCTCTGGGCTGAAGGCAGGTGCTCAAACACTGAGCCACCCAGAGATCCCCTATCAGGCACTTATCTTTAGCATAGATTTGGCTAGGCTGAGAATTCAGCCTTTTCCAAAGTTCTGCCACTCTTAAAAATGAGGTTCTATGCCTGATCTTCATCTCCATCTCTCCCTCACTAGTAGAAAATGAGATCACTTTGAAAGCTATGTAAGCTGTCCCCTAACTCTCACACTTAGCATGAAATTGGTGATGGATTGTCCTGAGCCTATGATTTTCTCTTTTCAATGGCAATCAACAATACCCACCCAATTTCACAATTCTTATATTCTTTCTCTGCTACCTTCCAAATGCCAGAGATACTGAACAAGCCAGTGCAAATTCTTCCCCTATACACATTCCCATTCACCACAGGTAGAAGTCTCAACAGTTGTACTTCTACTACATATCATAATAGATTATTGCAACTGATGATGAGGCATTTCTATTATACTGACAGAAAATGATCCAACCTGGGATCCCATTCTTAGAGTGTACGTCCCTCTTCTAGAAACAAATGTATTAGGTTAAGTTCCCTAGAAACAGAGCCTGAAATAGGGTTTGTAGTAAACATAATTTATTTATTTTTTAAAAATACTCTTAAGGCATTTATTTATTAAAACGTTCTCTGCCAAGATTTCACATTAGCTTGAAATTCAAATCAGTCTTTACATTTCTCTACTGAGGACTCCACCTCAGTGTATGACATAAAAGCACCTTCTCCAGCAGTGAGTGTTACCAGCATCCACACAGTGAGCCCCATGGTCGGCCTCTCTGTTCCCCAGGTGACCCAACTAGATGTTAATACTGCTCTGCTACAGGGTAAAAGCTCCTAACTCAAACTCATTGGAAAAGGGGTGAAACTTCTGCAAAGTGCACTTTAAGAAGAGGTACTGTTTGCTCATGAAAAGAAACCAGTGAGTCCTCTAAGAATAATAAAAGGGGATATTTTACAGTTAAGCACATGATTTGGAGTGAAGAATTCGGATGTTGCTCTGCTGGTCCAGGCTGTTAATACTCTTCTTGTTCCTCCTGTGGGCCCCCTTCATCAGGTATCACAAAGCCCTCATCTGTGGCATAGAGAATGTCCACGATCCTCTGCAATACAGGGTTGTTTTCCCCTTCTTTCTCCTGGCAAATCAATTCAATGTTTCTTAGCTTTCCAAAGTAGAAATCTCTCTCTTTCTCCAAGTCTTCGATGGTAGGTTTCAATACATTGACCTGCTGCATCAATTCAGCTGCTTCATCATCCCCGTTGCCCACACCAGGATTCTTTCGCACCACACCCGGGCCAGCCTTAGGGGTTGCAGTAGTTCTGTGTGTTGCAATGGGCCTCTGTGGAGCTGCCCTGCTAGAGCTGAGAGTTTTCTTCGGTTTGTTCAGAGCTGGAGCAACAAGGGAGGGAGCCACTGCAGTTTCTTGACCTTGTCTGGCAGCTACAGGGTCATAGTCTTTTCCATCATAGTTTGCATCAAAAAATTTCTTGAACCACTGAACAAATTCAAAATTGTCCTGAAACTTCCTTTTACTAATTTGTCCACAGGAATTACTTTGTCAACACCCATTCTTTTAAAACCTGCTTGTAGTATTTTGAAGTTCTGGATGTATTCACGCTCTAGTTTAGCCTGGAATTTCACTTTCTTCAAGGCAATGGAGCCAGGGAATAGCATGTCCATAAACTGACAATAGGCAGCCCCTGAGCACAACTGTTCAATCTTTGTCAGATTCAGCTGCAGAGACTCATTGATCCAGGCCAGCATATCATGTCGACTTAGGTTATCAATGGTGACGGTCGTTGAGTATACGTTCACTGCATCTTCGGCTCTCGGTGGGACCGCGTCCACTGCCTGTGCCCGGCTTCGATTCTGCCTTCGTCTCGTTCCAGGTTTGTAGTATACATGATTTATTGAGACAATGCCCTTCAGGAAAAAAATTCTATATAGAGAGAATTAGGCAGAATTAGGAAAGGAGAAGGAGGCACGCAAAGGTGCAGTCTTTGATGAAAGCTAGCTATAGTTTAATCCACAGGATGAGGCTCAGAAGCATAAACCCAACACAGGTTAACCCTTCCCAAGGAAAAAAGCCAGGCTTTTATGCTCCTACATTCATCATTCACTGGCTCAGGAACATCCTCAGTGGAGATGTAACTGCCAGGGGTAGATGGTTCCCATTAAAAGACGACCAGCTGGGGACACCCGGGTGGCTCAGTGGTTGAGCATCTGCTTTTGGCTCAAGTTGTAATCCCAGGGTCCTGGATCCAGTCCTGCATCAGGCTCCCTGCAGGGAACCTGTTTCTCCCTCTGCCTATATCTCTGCCTTTTTCTGTGTGTCTCTCATGAATGAATAAATAAAATCTTTTTTTTTTTTTAAAAGAACCAGTTGTCTGAGCATCAGCCATGAACTGTTGACACAGCATCTGACAGCATAGATGCACTACCTGGTAAACGGGAATCTGAGCAAGACAACACGGCACTACTACAAGTGTTGAAAAAAGAGTCTTTTCTATATATAATGTTAGGTCAATTGGATATCCAGTTGACTCAAAATGCATTAAGCTTGAACTTTCCTCATACCATATTAAAACATCAATTCTAATTTGATTGTGTATTTACATATGAAAGGTGGCACAATAAAAGTCCTTTAAAAAAGTATACTCTATACATTATTAAAGTAATATGATTTTTTTCAATAGAGAGAGAGTATACATGAGCAGAAAGAGAGAGAGAGAGAATCTTAAGCAGGCTCCACGCCCAGTGCAGAGCCTGACATGGGGCTCAATTGCACGACTCTGAGATCAAGACCTGAGCCAAAATCAAGAGTCAGATGCTTAACCAACTGAGCCACCCAGGCACCCTAAGATTTCCTAAACATTACACAAAAAGGCATTATTCTTAAAGAAAATGATGGTGGAATTAGTAACTTTTGTATATTTAAAGACCTATTAAAAAAAGAATGAACCAAATAATGAAAGAAGATATGTGCATGTAGACATCTGTCCAAGGTCTCATACCCAGAACAGATGACATATTCCTACAAAGCAATAAGAAAAACATTTTTTTACTGTTTAAAAAAAAAAAAAGTAACATTTTTTTAATTGACAAAAGACATAAGCAGGCACTTCACAAAAGAAGTTACCCAAATGACTAATAAACATAGGAAAGGGCTCTTGAGTTCATTAATCACCAGAAAATCTGAAACCATTATATATCCATCAGAGTGACTGGAAGTAGAAGATTAACAATAAGTGCTGGCTAGGATGTGGAAAAACTGGAACTTGAATACACTGCTACTGGGAAGGTGAATTATTATAGCCACTTTGAAAACGTGCTTAGCTGTATCTACTGAAAGAGAATATCTGCCTATTCAATGAGATATAAATTTCATTATTAGGTAAATACTGAATAGAAATGTGTACCTCTGTAGACAACAGGACATGTACAAAGATGTTCCTAGCAGAGTTATTCATAATAGCTGAAAACTGGAAACAAAAAAAAATACTCTTGAATATATATGACTATATTACATACATATATATATATAGAGAGAGAGAGAATATACATATAGTTAACAAATTACTGCCATATGCAACAATATAAATTGTGTCACAAAAAATCCATACTATATAATTCGAATTATAGAAAGTTAAGGTATCTCTGGAGAAAGAGAGTATAATGACAAGGAATAGGCACAGGAGGATTTTCTGGATGCTGGTAATGTTATGTTTCTTGACATTCATTTTGTGAAAATCCATCAAGCTACACACTGAGGATGTATGTCTTTACCTATATGAATTTTTACACATCAATACATTATTTAGTAAAATGGAATTGCAATCAGTAAATTGTGATTTTCTCATTTAGCCCAGCAATATAACCTTTAAAAATGTGTATTATGTCTAATGCTAAAACCCATCATAATTACAATCAGATAATCCTGTGTAGTTTGCAAATCATTTGCAAATGGATTATCTTTTCATTAGTGTAGTGATAAAAACAACTAACCCACTATTACTAGAACATGTCTGTAGTAAAGGGAACCCAGAGCCCAGCTTACCTAAAGTTGTCTTCTGGCACAATAAGGAAATAAGAGAGATGTAAAATGCTGGAAACTCTTTTTAATCCCCAAGAATATCCAGTGTAGTACAATCTTATCTTCTTATCACCTCATCATATTTTTTTACTATCTTTTCCATCTTTTCCCCTCAGTGTTTCTCTCCTTCTTTCCTCCCATCTCCTTTCTTCTTCAATCTCTTCTATGCAAGTTTCATGGAGACAGTGTACAGCTGAGGTGAAGGTACCATCATTAAGGCTATTCCTGGGGGAAATGATCTGTTCTCTTTAATCTGTTAGCTCTAATTTTTCATCTGCCTAAATTTCTCAAAAGGAAAAGGGCAGAGCATTAAACAGTGATAGCTAACTAATTGTCAAGCAAAAATTTATGGCCCCTCATCCATAGTGTAAAGATTATTTGAAAATTGATTCCCAGGAGCACCTGGGGGCTCATTTGGTTAAGTGTCTCCCTTTGGTTTAGGTTATAATCCCGGGGTCCTGGAATCAAGCCCCACCCAGATGGGGTCCTCTGCTCAGCCAGGAGCCTGCTTCTCCCTCTCCCCTCTTCTTGCACTCTCTCTATCTCTTTCTCAAATTAGTACATAAAATCTTAATTTAAAAAAAAAAGAAAAAATAAAAGAAAATTGATTCCCAGCCAGGGACTACATTTCCTAGTCTCTCTTGCAGTTAGGTGAGACTATATAAATGAATACTAACTTATGAAAAGTGAGTGGAAATGTTACATGCCATGTCCAATTCCAGTCCATAAAATTCTCCTATGCATTTTCCTCTCTGCCCTATTCCCCTAGTGGGAAACCTGGATCATCTGCATACTGAAATTGGCAAGGCCTCCATTGTCCTGGACTTCTGAATGACTGTGTGGAGGAAGGATACTGCCCACCTATTCCCTACCCAACACTTGCATTAAAGCTGTTGGCCTACCTAAATTGATATGAAGTAGTTTCAAAATCTTTAGTAAACAAGGATCACCCAATTATCTTTTCCAAGTCCTAGGCTTGATAGGTTATAAGTTTTCTGTGACTATACTTGTAGAGAAGAGAGACTAATTTTTCCATTCCCCTGTTCTCTATTACAGGGAACAGAGCAGTTAAGTGTCATAGCTACTGTGCCATTAAGTCAAAAAAAAGGGGGGTGGAGGGGGCTAAAAAATGCCAATTAATTCCTGTGGCCCAAATAAAGGTATTGTATCTCCTTAATTTTACGTTAGTATCTTCACTAAGTAAAATGGTTTTGCTAAGGATCATCAGACTCTCTGCAGAGAGTTGCAACAGTTGAAAAGGATGATGAGACAGAAAGGATGAATATCCATCATTTTCTTCAACATGGATGGAAACTGGAGCGTATTATGCTGAGTGAAAAAGTCAATCAGAGAAGGACAACCATCATATGGTTTCACTCATATGTGGAATATAAGAAATAGTGAAAGCGGGGCGGCCTGGGTGGCTCAGCGGTTTAGCGCTGCCTTCAGCCAGGGTGTGATCTTGGAGACCAGAGATCTGGTCCACATCAGGCTCCCTGCACGGAGCCCACTTCTCCCTCAGCCTCTCTGTTTCTCTGTCTCTCTCTCTGTGTCTCTGTCTCTGTCTCTGTCTCTCTCTCATGAGTAAATAAAATATTAAAGAAATAATGAAAGGAACTATAAAAGAAAGGAGGGAAACTGGAGGAAAAATTAGAGAGGAAGACAAACCACAAGAGACTCATAACTCTGGAAAATAAAGGGTTGCAGAAAGAGAGGTGGGGGGCGGATGGGGTGACTGGGTGACAGGCACTAAGGAAAACACTTGATGGGATGAGCACTAGGTGTTATACTATATGTTGGCAAATTGAATTTAATTAAAAAAAAAAGAAAAGGATGATGGGACTTAGTGATGAAGTTTCATTCAGAAATACAGTGACTTCCTAAAAGAACTTGCTTCAGAATTTTATGGTTTGGAAACCAGAGATGAGGCTTATTTTGTAGAAATGTTCTATTTTTAAAACAAAAAGAAAGAAATACTGAGTGCTTTTATGAGTACCCCACTACCTTAGCCTCCTGCTCAGGAAAACAATGCCAGGGAATTCCAGTGGTCTGGTGCACATGTGGCTTGGCAGGTGCTTTATACTTAAAAGCACATGAGGTTGTCAGATTGGCTCAAACTGCTCTAAGCATAACCTTGGGGAACCAGTTCATGTTTGCCATAACTCCATCCCCAGAACATCTGGGAATCTCCTGAAAAATTAATAATGAATTGTGGGTAGAAATTTGATAAAGGACTTATGACACAGGCATTAATACCATATGAGTTTTTATGATTAACTTTAGTATAATAAAAGCCAAATGAATTAGAAATTATTTAGTCCAATATTTTAGCCCATCATTGACATAGGTCAAGGTACCTCAAGTGCAATTTTAATGAATACAGTGTTTGTTATGAGGCCACTAAGATGATAGCATATAAAGTGTCACTGATCTCCATATGACTCCATTTGGCATTCTAAAAGTTTCACTGTTTACAGTTCAGGGCTTTCTGATCACGTGGTAGGGTACATTCCATAGCTCCCTCTGACAGAATAATTCCAGTGTGTCATTTCAGAGGAATATTGAACTAGACCCTAACTTGGCTAATACTTGAGTACTCCAAATTCCCAAGAGGTTACTTTTGATGGGAAACTGGCCCCAACTGCTCTGAAATATTCATGTTTAACCTCTAGAACTCAACCCAAGAACTATCTAGCCTGATTTTGTGTTTAGTACAGTGGGTCATTCTGGGCTAACAAATATGAAGATACTCCAGTGAAGAAAAATGGAACTGACTGATGTTAAGGACTATCACTTCAGGTTAATGATCCTCAATGAAAGGCTATGTTGCTCATGCCTCAGGGCCACCATGTATCCTATGGGAATTGCCACAATGCATGACTGTGGGAATTGTCAGGGTTCACAGAAAGCTCTTCACACACCATCTTCATTCACACACATGCACACACATATACAGTCCCCTGACTACCTATAGTACTGATTTGAGTCTCAATTCATAAACTTCAACTGTCTTGTAAACACAGATTATTATATCTTCCTCCATTAGAGGACTTCTTGGAGATATAAGCAAATGGACGTTTCACCACACTTTATGAAACACTTATTTAAACATGGATTTTTTAAACTTATTATAAAAGTAATAGATGTTTATTGTAAAAACTAGAAAATATAAGTAAGCAAAATATAAATTCATAATTCTACCATCTATAGACAGCCACTATTAATTTTTTGATGCATGTTCTTCTAGTTTTGCATAGTTCAGGATGGTAGCCACTAGCCACATGACACTACTGAACATGTGAAATATATCTAGTCCAAACTGAAATGTGCTCTAATGGTAAAATACCCAGTGAATTTCAAAAACATGTGAAATATTCTCTTATACAAAAATATATAAAATATCATTAATAATTTTGTCAGTTAATATTTTGTCCATTATTAACTCTTTGAGGAACCTCCACACAGTTTTCCAGAGTGGCTGCACCATTTCACATTCCCACCGACAGTGTAAGAGGGTTCCCTTTTCTCCATATCCTCTCCAACATTTGTGGTTTCCTGCCTTGTTAATTTTCCCCATTCTCACTGGTTGAGGTGGTATCTCATTGTGGTTTTGATTTGTATTTCCCTGATGGTAAGTGATGCAGAGCATTTTCTCATGTGCATGTTGGCCATGTCTATGTCTTGCTTTGTGAGATTTCTGTTCATGTCTTTTGCCCATTTCATGATTGGATTGTTTGTTTCTTTGCTGTTGAGTTTAAGAAGTTCTTTATAGCCCTTTATCTGATACGTCATTTGCAAATATCTTCTCCCATTCTGTAGGTTGTCTTTTAGTTTTGTCGACTGTATCTTTTGCTGTGCAAAAGCTTCTTATCTTGATGAAGCCCCAATAGCTCATTTTTGCTTTTGTTTCTCTTGCCTTCGTGGTGTATCTTGCAAGAAGTTACTGTGGCCGAGTTCAAAAAGGGTGTTGCCTGTGTTCTCCTCTAGGATTTTGATGGAATCTTGTCTCACATTTAGGTCTTTCATCCATTTTGAGTTTATCTTTCTGTATGGTGAAAGAGAGTGGTCTAGTTTCATTGTTCTGCATGTGGATGCTCAATTTTCCCAGCACCATTTATTGAAGAGACTGTCTTTCTTCCAGTGGATAGTCTTTCCTCCTTTATCGGATATTAGTTGACCATAAAGTTGAGGGTCCACTTCTGAGTTCTCTATTCTGTTCCATTGAAAATAGACCTGCCCTACGACCCAGCAATTGCACTGCTGGGGATTTACCCTAAAGATACAGATGCAATGAAACTCCGGGACACCTGAACCCCAATGTTTATAGCAGCAATGGCCACAATAGCCAAACTGTGGAAGGAGCCTCGGTGTCCATCGAAAGATGAGTGGATAAAGAAGATGTGGTCTATGTATACAATGGAATATTACTCAGCCATTAGAAACGACAAATACCCACCATTTGCTTCGACGTGGATGGAACTGGAGGGTATTATGCTGAGTGAAATAAGTCAATTGGAGAAGGACAAACATTATATGGTCTCATTCATTTGGGGAATATAAATAATAGTGAAAGGGAATAGAAGGGAAGAGAGAAGAAATGGGTAGGAAATATCAGAAAGGGAGACAGAACATGAAGACTCCTAACCCTGGGAAATAAACTAGGGGTGGTGGAAGGGGAGGAGGGAGGAGGATGGGGGTGAATGGGTGACGGGCACTGAGGGGAGCACTTGACGGGATGAGCACTGGGTGTTATTCTGTATGTTGGCAAATTGAACACCAATAAAAAATAAATTTATTATTAAAAAATATATATTTTGTCCATTAATATATATTATTAAAATTAATTTCAATTATTTCTTTCCACTTGTCTTAATGTGGCTACTAGAAAACTTTAAATGCATTTGTGACTTGTAATATATTTAAATAGAATAATGCTATTCTAGAACTTTTCTTATGTATGTAAATTTCCCTCTTTTGAGTGTTACAATATATATGCTTATTTGTTTTAAGTGGACTTTTTAAGTTTAGCAATATTTTATGAAGATATTTCTATATTAGTAAATATTTATTGGCAATACTATTTTAATTATATTTATATTTATTAAACAACTTAATATTATATTAATCATCTTAATATATATAACCAATGCCTTAGTGTTGAACTTTTATGTTGTTTCAATTGGATATATTTCCAATAAACGTATAAATAATTTCTAAAGTCACAATCAGAGTATGTCTTACTTCACTGTAATATACTTTACTTTTCAAAAAAACAATGAAAATAAACCAGTAGACATCCCTAAAATGAGGGTTTAAGGTTGAGTGATTTTGTTTATACCTTATGTGCTATATCTGGATTCTAAAAAACAGAAAACAGGGAAGGCTATTGGCTCAGTGGTTGAGCATCTGCCTTTGGCCCAGGGCATAATCCCAGAGTCCCAGGATCAAGTCCTGCATCAGATCCCTGCATGGAGCCTGCTTCTCTCTCTGCCTCTCTCTGCCTGTGTCTCTGCATCTCTCTCTCTCTCTCTCTCTCTCTCTCTCTCTGCGTCTCTCGTGAATAAATAAATAAAATCTTGAAAACACACACACATACACACACCAGAACTAGTAAGATAGATTAGATATAGATATAGAGATTTATTATAGAAATTGGCTCATGCAATAATGAAAGTTGAGAAGACCCATAATCTGCTATCTACAAACTGAAGAACCAGGAAAGCCAGTGGTATAATTCAGTCCCTATCTGAAGGCCTGATAACCAGAAGTGCTGATGCCCACAGTTAGGAGAAGATGGATATCCCAGCTTAAGCAGAGAGCACATTTACCCTTCCTCTATTGGCTTGTTCTATGCAAGCCTTTAATGTATTAGAAGATGCACATCCACTTCGGTGCAGGCAATCTTCTTTATTCAACCTACCAACTGAAATGCTAACCTCTTCTAAAAACATGCCCTCACAGACACATAAGAAATAATGTTTTACCAGTTATCTGGGCATCCTTTAGCCCAGTCAAGTTGACATATAAAATAACCACCATACACACATTTAAGCAAAAGTTACCAAGCAGTAGATTCTGAGGTATGTCTGAAAACATCTCCAAAAAACATTTAGTTTGCTCTCAAACTGATTTGCTTTGCACTTGGGTGGGTCAGTATTTATTTAATGCTATAAACACTAATCCTTATACAAATTAACATGTATAATTACATGTATCTAAATTCTTATAGATTAATCTAATAAGATGTTTAATCAGCTATGGGTTCTCTAATTTTTTCCAGTCGATTTTATGAGAATTTGTTTTTGTGCGTTGACTTTAAGTAACTAAGCTAAAAGAGCTCTCATGGCCTGATGACACAGACAAAAAGGAAATAGATGCATCCATAAACGCATACTGGTGACTTTGTTCATAGCAAGTGGACTGGTAAATATGTTCAGGCAGCCCAAAAATGCCCTAGCCAAAAACTCAGGGGAATGTTTTAAATTCAGCCTTATAAAAGAAGCTGCTTCTCTGTTATTTAGAAATTTGTTCTTCTGTTACTCTATCTCTACTTCCTTCTGGTTTAAAATCAAAATAAAAGGGATTCCTGGGTGGCTCAGTAGGCTAAGCACTTGCTTTTGGCTCAGGTTAGGATCCCAGCAGTTCAGGATCCCAGGGTCCTGGGATCAAGCCCTACATGGGGCTCTTTCCTCAGCAGGGAGCCTGTTCTCCCTCTGCCTGCTGTTCCCCCTGCTTATGCATTCTCGATCTCTCTCTCTCTCTCTCTCTCTCTCCATGACAAATAAATAAATAAAATCTTTTTTTAATTAAAAAATAAAGGGAAAATAGAGTCCCTATATATTTCAAAGTTAAAAGGAATAGAGGAAGATGAGAAACTGTCCCTAGTCAACAAGAAAGGGCTTACATAAAAGGAGATTTTCTGTTATTTTTTTAAAGTAATCTCTGTATGCAACATGAGGCTCGAACTCACAACCCCAAGATCAGGAGTCTCATGTTCTACCAACTGAGCCAGCAGACACTCTGAGGTTTTCTGTAATTTTTTACTAGAGAACATCATAATAGAATTTGAATCCTATAAAGAAAGGCTCCATATCTTTATGAAAAAGTAAGGTCTCCTCAGAGTTGGAGGTAGTACCAGGCAACACCCAATAGCTTCCTACTTTGAGGAAAGGTTAGAGAAACATCCCCAGCAGCCCCCTGCCCAGGCATATTTCCCTATTCTTGAGATAACAGACAATTGGCCCAACAAAATCATCACTGTCTATAACTAGGCATAACTGATCATTGGCCTAAAGCATATAGCCTACATTCCTACAAGTGCTGCATTATTAAAAGGAAAAGAAATTTCCTTCCTTATTTTCCTGAAACCCTTTCAATGTATTCAACAGTATCTGTCCTCTACCCAAAGTCCAAACATAAGAGAATAATAAATACCATTTACTATAAATAATTATCACTGAACTAAGGATTGGAGTTTCAGTAGAGTTCATGGAACTGGCTTTGAAAAAATTTCACAGAATAAATGCACCTACTGTCCTGCCCTGCTCAGGATACGACACTCTACTTCAGTAAAACAGATAATATTTTGAGGTTAACCCTAGACATTAAATGCTATTTGACTGTGCTCTGTAAACATTGCAAAAGTAAACCACATGCATTTACTCAGAACATTTTAAATGTGGGCCAAAATAAAATCCTAGAACCTTCATTGGTACTGCATCTATTTTAAGATGATAAACAGAAAGAAGTACCTATAAACACTCCCTGTCTTAAATATTTCTAGCTTTAAATCCAGAACTCTTGGTTTCTATTTTTCACTGAAATTTTTTGTTGTACTACAAAATGTAGGTCAAGTTGTTGGTAAGTGCTGGACAGAATCTGTTTATATCAAAAAGTAAATGGTAGAACCCTTCCAGGTTGGCATAGTTTAAAAAAAATTACTCCTGCCACTGTGCTTTTCAGGGTATCCCTGATAAAGCTGAGGAATGCTTAACATAGACCTCTCTGAATGCTACATTTTAATCATAATTGTGTAACTTTCCCTTGAGGGAAAATTCATAAGAATTATAATTCATAAGACCCTCTATTCCTGGGAACCAATAACAAAAAATACAAATAAAATCTTATTCAGGTTCTTATGCTTTATGCATATATATATATATGTATATATATATATACATATATATATATATACAAACACACATGCACCCCTCTAGCTGCCTGAAGATAATCCTTTGCTAATTTACTCTCAAAATTAAATGAATGTTTATACAACATCCAAGCAGATAAATGCAGTCATTTTGGAGAAAGGAATAAATTACTTAGTTATCAGGGATTCTTCAAATATAACAATCTAATAATTATCATAGATCTTGCTCAAATGATTTTCATATATAACCATTAAAGCATAAGGAGTAGACTTAGCCAAGTGCCAACTTATGGTGGAGAGTGTTCAAAATAACTCTAGATCCTGGAATAGGCCCTCTTCTGGATGAAGCCCTCTAGTTTTAAGAGTAAACCTTGACCTGAATTAAAAGTAATTTATCTAGCAGTACTCATTTGGTGATACATGAAGAAAAGGTATGCTTGCAAGTAAAGCATCTCCTCCTATAAGACAAAATAATGTATAAACCACAAGGGAAGGGAATGAAACTCTATCAAGAAAAAAGATGTGAAGCTTAGGATACTACTAAGAGGGCATATGGATCTGAAGTTCAAAAATGGACAAGGTGAGTTCTTTATGCTTTTTTTTTTCTTTATGCTTTTCTGAGCATGGTGAGAAACCACGGTCCATATATTCCTGTTGAAAAATAGGACTTCTATTGCTAAATGACAACAGATCCCCAGGAGGACTCAGATCTAGTGTTAACTCCAATGCAGACTAGATTAGGTAAAGTCTTATTTTTTTAAGATTTTATTTCAGAGAGAGAGGCAGAGACACAGACAGAGGGAGAAGCAGGCTCCCCACAGGGAGCTCGATGTGGGACAGATTTGATCCTAGTACCCTGGGATCACTCCTTGAGCCGAAGGCAGATGCTAAACCACTGAGTAACCCAGGTGTCCCTAGTTAAAGTTTTAAATGAAGATGCCACTAGTGCTTAGAAAATAGCTAGCGTAATGGTGAGACTTAAAAGGAGGAAAGACAAAAAAGTTCTCAATTACAGTATTTCTAGGACCTGTCTAGGTTATGAGTAAAAAAAATTAGAGATCTCTAATTCAGAGAACAGGAAATGAACAAAGTCTCCCCTTCTTAAGAAATAGCATCATGTCCTTCCTGTGCATTCTTTAAAAATAAATATTTTACTTGTTTATGGTAATTTAAGTGCCCTTCACTATAATCCTGTGGAACAACTATTACCCTGGGATGAACCACCTTTTCACTGATAACCCTCAGCACTCTAGTTCACTGTATTTTCTCAGAGTCTCAACCTGGGTGGCCAACGAGGTTGCATTACCAGGTCCAATCTAGAGTAGGATCAGTTAGGAACTGAGGAGATATCAACTATGGGCCAAGACTGGGAAACCCCCTTCTTTCATTTCAGAAGTGCTGTGAGCAAATTCCTTTGGGGGCTGAGGCTTATGCAGCTCCCGGTTCTCCACTAGTGCAGTATAAAGGGGTGGAACCTAACCCTGAGAGAATACACCAAGGATGTGAAATACAAGAACAAATCTAGGTCTGAGTTCCAGCGTTCCTTGGATACTTCCTATGGCTGGACACTGTGCTAGGTACTGAGGAAAAAGAGATAAATGATAAATGATAAATGATAAATGATGGAGTGGGTCAGCCTCAAAAAGCTCACCATTTGAATTGTTTTGTAAGATTTTCTCACATGTTCTTTTTTTTAAGATTTTATTTTTTATTTATTCATGAGAGACACAGAGAGAGAGAGGGAAAGAGAGAGAGAGAGAGGCAGAGACACAGGCAGAGGGAGAAGCAGGCTCCATGCAGGGAGCCCGATGTGGGACTCGATTCCGGGTCCCCAGGATCACGCCCCCGGCTGCAGGCGACGCTAAATCGCTGCGCCCGCGGGGTTGCCCTCACGTGTTCTTGTTTAGCAATTTTCTAGTTTTAGCTCTTTAGGTCTGTGATCTATCTTGAGTTAATTTTTGTATATAATGTGAAGTAAGATCATTTTTTCCTCATTGAGTTGTTTTAATACCTTTTCTGAAAATCAATTAGCCACATATGCATGGTGTGTATTTGTGAACTTTCTATTCTGTACCACTTATTTATTTGTCTATCTTTACACTAAACTAATACCACACTATCTTGGTTACTGGAGTTTCATCATAAGTTTTGAAATTAGATGGTTGTATGTCTTCCATTTTTGTCCTCTAGATCCTTTGCGTTTCCACATAAAGTTTAGAATCAGTTTGTCCAAGAGAGGAAAGGAAAAAGAAGGAAAGGAGAGGAGAGGAGAGGAGAGGAGAGGAGAGGAGAGGAGAGGAGAGGAGAGGAGAGGAGAGGAGAGGAGAGGAGAGGAGAGGAGAGGAGAGGAGAGGAGAGGAAAGGAAAGGAAAGGAAGAAGAAAAGAGTCTGCTGATATTTTTGACTGGAGGTTTGAGTTGACTTTCTAAATCAATCTGAGAAAAATTAACATCTTAATTATATTGACTATTCCTATCGTGAACATACAAAATCCCCTTTTGGCCCCAATGCATGGGTTATCAGTCTTTGTAAGTATGTTTCTTAGAATTTTTTTATAATACCATCTCTAAAAGACTCTGTTATATAGCATGCAGTACTGAGGACATAAATGATACTTAGTAAATGTCAAAAGTTAATAATACTGCCCAAGAAATGGTATGAAAGTATATCATTATTACAAAGATAACAAAAAACTTAGATCATTACATCTAATTTTGCTAATATGCTTTTTTACTAATAGACTTCTTTCAACTGATATATTTGGCCCTTATGTATTTACTCTCCTTGGATTGTATAAATAAGAAGTCTAGTTTCACTTTTACTGGAAAGATATTCACCTTCATTTTCAGTCTTTCATTCCTGAGAGGTGGATCTTCAGCTCTGACATAAACTGCTTGCAAAATTTGATCCCCTAATAGCAGAAAATGGTAAAACCTTAAGACTCAACATCTAGGTTCTTCCTAATGGAAACAAGAAAGGACTATATATACCTCTTTAGATGTATAAGTATGATGTATGGCTAGGATTAGTATTCAACAATCCATACAAGAATTGACCCAAACAATCAGAAAGGATGCCCTCCAAAGATAGCACATAGAGTAATTTTGTTACAAACTATCTGAATATAATCCCTGTTCATAGACATAAGAATAAATATCTCTGGGTAACTTCAAGTGTCTTATAGAAAGAAAGCTGAACTTCATGGGACACCTGGGTAGCTCAGCGGTTGCGTGTCTGCCTTCAGCTCAGGGTGTGATCCCAGCTTTGGGGATTGAGTCCCACATCAGGCTCCCTGAGGAGAGCCTGATTCTCCCACTGCCTAGGTCTCTGCCTCTCATTGTGCATCTCTCATAACAAATGAATACAACAGAAAGAAAGAAAGAAGAAAGAAAGAAAGAAAGAAAGAAAGAAAGAAAGAAAGAAAGAAAGAAAGAAAGAAAGAAAGAAAGAGAAAGAAAGCTGAACTTCAGCAAAACTTTACTGTATGCAAAAGTTACCATCAACTGCTCACAGGTTAAATTTCTGAATCCTCAGTAATTTGGGGCACTTCCTCTTGCTTCCCAAAGACCAGCAATATTGTGCCTTTTCCTCTCACACACCTAGAACTATTCCATGCTTCTAATATTTCTAACAAATCCTAGAATCATAGGCTATCCATGCTGAGAGGGATCTTAGAAATTCTCTAATAGAATCCCTTATTTTGCAACTGGGAAAACAGAGTTCTAAGAAAATCAAATCATTAAGGGTACATGGGTGGCTTATTTGGTTAAGCGTCCGACTCTATTTCAGCTCAGGTCATGATCTCAGTGTCATGGGATTAAGCCCTGAGTCAGGCTCCATATTCAGTACGGAATCTGCTCAAGATTCTCTCCCTCTGTCTCTGAACTTCATGCTCTCTCTCTCTCTCTAAAATCAAATAAATAAATAAATCCTAAAAAAAGAAAAAGGAAATGAAATTACTTTTCCAAAGTCATATCATATAGTGCTAATGCAAAAATTGAACTAAAGTTTTCTGCCATTCATTGACTTCAGAGTAATCACAGAATATCCTATCATAGAAATTAGTAGTTTAAGCTATTACTATGTTAAGGTACTACTTAACCCAGGATAGTTCCATTTATTTTTTTAATTATAGAATACACAAAATTTCATATTTTAAAAATATATTTCATTTATTTTTATTTAAATTCAATTTGCCAACATATACTATAATACCCAGTGCTCATCACATCATGTGCCTTCCTTAATGCCCGTCATCCAGTTACCCCATTCTCCCAACCACCTCCCCTTCAGCAACCCTCCATTTGTTTCCCAGAGTCACAAGTCTTTCATAGTTTGTCTTCATCCATAATTTTTCCCTACTCAGTTTCCCCCTCTTTCCCTTATGGTCCCTTACACTATTTCTATATTCCACATATGAGTGAAATCATATGATAAGCTTTTTTCTCCGACTGACTTACTTCACTTAGCATAACACCCTCCAGTTCCAACTAAGTTGATGTAAATGGTAGGTATTCATCCTTTCTGATGGCTGAGCACATGAAAAAATGCTCCGCATCACTTGTCCTCAGGGAAATACAAATCAAAACCACAATGAGATACCACTTTACACGAGTGAGAATAGCTAAAATTAACAAGTCATAAAAAAAACATTTTTAACTGAATGTTCCAGGCATTACAATTTTAAATGAAATATATTGAAAGGGATATATTACCTGACTGCTCTAATGTACCTGGGGCCCCACATGTAGCTATAGGGGCCCTCCTTTTAACATGAACAAATATATATATAGTCCTCTCTCAAGATTCATTAAATATAACAGGATAATCACAACCAGCATAATGAGCACCAAATAAATTTAAATCAACTGAATGAATGTTACCCATCTTCCAAAGACAAGAGACAGTAACTGAAATGATAAGAATGGCATATCACAACTAGAAAATTCATCTGTATGAATTATTCTGAGCCAGATGTATTACCTATCCCAAGGTTCTAAGGCCTAAATCCATGGGATTAGTTATTCTCTTTAGTTGACTCAATTTTGTTTCTTTCAAACATCAGCTGTTATTGGTTCCAACTCAAGTTTTGAGTAGACAACTCCAGACCCAGATTCTTAATCATAAATGTCCTGTTTGGCATCTGACATTTTAAAAGCTTGTGAGTGAACCATGAGTTCGATGCCTGTTGTATGGTGAGATATGTAGAATAAGAAATTAATCTCCTCTTTTATTATTATTATTCAATTTATTTAAACTGAAAAATGGGCACTTGACTGACAACTCTTGATCTGAGGATTGTGAATTCAAGCCCCATGTTAGGCGTAGAGACTACTGAAAAAAATTAAATAAACTTTAAAAAGTAATTAAAAAACAAAAACTCCACGCATTTCCCCCAGCTCCCCACCTCTGGCAATCTTCAATCTGTTCTTCATGAGTTTGTCTCTTGTTATTGTCGTGATTTAGATTCCACATATAAGAACAATCATATGGCATTTGTCTTTCTCTAACTTATTGCAGTTAGCCTAATGCCCTCAAGGTCCATCCACGCTGTCACAAATGGTCAGATTTCAATATTTTTAATGGCTGAATAATATTCCATTGTGTATATGCATATATGTATGCATGTATAAATACATACTACATTTTTTATTCATGCCTCCATCAATAGACATAGCCTGTTTCCATATCTTGGCTATTGTAAATAATATTACAATGAACATGAGATGCATATATCTTTTTGAGTTGTTTTCTTCAGATAAATACCTAGAAATGGAATTTCTGAATCATATGATATTTGTATTTTTAATTTTTTGAAGAACCTCCATATTGCTTTCATAATGGCTGCATCAGTTTACATCCTCACCAATAGTGCACAAGAGTTCTGTTTTCTCCACATCCACATTATTTCTAGTCTATTTGGTAACAGCCATTCTAACAAGTGTGAAGTGATATCTCATTGTGATTTTGATTTGCATTTCCCTGGTGATTCATGACTTAGAGCATATTTTTATGTACCTGTTGGCCATCTGTATGTCTTCTTTAGTCTATTCAGCTCTTGTGACCTTTTTTTTTAGATGAGAACAGTATAGCACAATATTTTATCTTTTTATAATAAATTTATTTTTTATTGGTGTTCAATTTGCCAACATACAGAATAACACCCAGTGCTCATCCCGTCAAGTGCCCCCTCAGTGCCCATCACCCATTCACCCCCACCCCCCGCCCTCCTCCCCTCCCACCACCCCTAGTTCGTTTCCCAGAGTTAGGAGTCTTTATGTTCTGTCTCCCTTTCTGATATTTCCCACACATTTCTTCTCCCTTCCCTTTATTCTCTTTCACTATTATTTATATTCCCCAAATGAATGAGAACATACACTGTTTGTCCTTCTCCGATTGACTTACTTCACTCAGCATAATACCCTCCAGTTCCATCCACGTTGAAGCAAATGGTGGGTATTTGTTGTTTCTAATGGCTGAGTAATATTCCATTGTATACATAAACCACATCTTCTTTATCCATTCATCTTTCGATGGACACCGAGGCTCCTTCCACAGTTTGTCTTGTGCCCATTTTTTAATGAGATTATTTGATTTTTGCTATTGAGTTGCATTAATTCTTTATCTATTTTGGGTATCAGCCCCTTATCTGATACATGATTTATATTTTCTCCTATTCAATAGGTTGCTTTTTCTTTTTTTTTTTTTTTTTTTGCTTTTTCATTTTTTTTATGGCTTCCTTTATTGTGCAGAAGCTTTTTAGTTTGACCTAGTCCTACTTGTTTATTCTTGCTTCTGTTGCTTTTGCTTTTGGTATAAGATTAAAAAATCGGGACACCTGGGTGGCTCAGCAGCTCAGCATCTGCTTTTGGCTCAGGGCATGATCCTGGAGTCCTGGGATGGAGTCCCACATCGGACTTCCTGCATGGAGCCAGCTTCTCTCTCTGCCTGTGTCTCTGCCTCTCTCTCTCCTCTGTCTTTCATGAATAAATAAATAAATAAATAAATAAAATCTTTAAAAAACAAAGACAAAACAAAACAAAATCATCACCAAAACCTATGTCAAGGAGCTTACTGCCTACATTTTCTTCTAGGAGTTTTATGGTTTCACATCTTATGTTCAAGTCTTTATTCATTTTGAGTTAATTTTTGTGTATGGTATAAGATAGTGGTCTAGTTTCACATTTTTGCTTGTGGCTGTCCAATTTTTCCAACACAGTTTACTGAACAGACTGTCCTTCCTTCATTATATATTCTTGGCTCCTTTGCTATAAATTAATTGACCATATATGCATGAATTTCAGATAACATAATGTACAAGTCTCTTTTGGTCCTATAAAATCCTACTCCCAAACTTTTATTCTCATACTGGTGTGTATTTTTTTCCTTTGCATTTACATACAAATATTTCTACATTTAATTTTTTTAAGATTTTATTTATTTATTCATGAGAGAGGCAGAGACACAGGCAGAGGGAGAAGCAAGCTCCCCATGGGGAGCCCAATGTAGGACTCAATCCCAGGACCCCAGGATCATGCCCTGAGCCAAAGGCAGATGTTCAACCACTGAGCCACCCAGGCATCCCTACATATAATTTTGTTTTAAAGGTGATTTTAAAACAAATAATAAGGGATCCCTGGGTGGCTCAGTGGTTTGGCCCAGGGCATGATCCTGGATATGCGGGATCGAGTCCCGCGTTAGGTTCTTTGCATGGAGCCTGCTTCTCTCACTGCCTGTGTCTCTGCCTCTCTATCTCTCTCTCTCTCTCTTTCTCTCTCATGAATAAATAAATAAAATCTTAAAAAAAATAATAACTACCTATTGTTGGCAATTTGGTTTGCTTTTCTA
The DNA here is from genome assembly GCF_011100685.1 of Canis lupus familiaris. Classification (NCBI taxonomy): domain Eukaryota; kingdom Metazoa; phylum Chordata; class Mammalia; order Carnivora; family Canidae; genus Canis; species Canis lupus. The sequence goes on along the minus strand of NC_049225.1, from coordinate 62,775,129 downwards.
TTTGTTGACTTGCCATTGGAGATCTGCCACCTAATATTTTGCAGTGTTCTAGATGGTCTGTTATCCATTTCACATTATAGCTTCCTCCTCTATGTTCTTACTATCGCAAGGGAAATGCCCAGATATAAATTTCCCAAAATCCTTTTTAACTATGGCTCGGCTCTGGATTAAATTCTGTCAATAAGAGGTAATCTCACAAGACTGAAAAGATAATATTTTCTAGCAGTTATGTGGGCAAATGGAAAAAAAAATGAGAGTTTACAGCAGTTTCTAGGAAAGTTCCTAAAAATAACCTGCTGCTCAACATGTTAAAAAAAAAAAGCCTCCTGTAGAGCAAGGATATTAATAAAGACAATTTGAAGGACATAGATTCCAACCATTTCTCTAGATATAGGTTTAATTCCCGGATCAAGTGGGGCCATCATCTCCCATGTTCTGTTGTCAAGGTGCACCTCCAACTCTCTTGATTTTCTCTGCCTAAGATTTGTTTTGATTCAGTATCTTTTTAGTTAACCTAGAGGCAGCACTGTGAAACCCTTTCTGGTATTTTCTTGCGGATATTGCTAAGGACATTGCTTCCTATGTGAAAATCCAATGAGAAATTTCTTTCAGAACTAATTGCCAAAGGAAACATTTGCACATATCAGAAATTGGTGTGTTAATCATTTAACTAATCACCTGGTTGATAGTAAAATCAGAATTAATTTACACTCAGTTTTCAGGAACTATGTAAGACACAGTGGCTTATGTGCCTCGTATCTTTACTAGGTCTCTACCTTCTATACAATGTATACTTTACTATATTTCTATGCTTTCTTTGCTCCTTATTTTTTAATTTACTTATATTTTCCAATTTTTCATGTATATGTTTGTCTTTTTCACTACCTCTCCCAATTAAGAAATATAATATATGCTAAAGTATAAAATTTTTAAAATACGTGTTAGCCCAAGCTTCCTGAGACCTCAACATGTGGATGCAAACGTGGTAACATAAATAATAACTAAAATTTTAATTTTATAAATTTTAGTTTATATTCCTATTTATTTATGAACATCTTTGGGTTCCCATAAAACACGTCATCTCTGCTCCCAACCAAATGTTTCTGGCAATCCCCAGTGGGTGTTTCACATGGACTTATTTTTCTATTAGGCACAACCATGATAGATGAGCACCATAGATATGCATTTTTTTTCCCTTAAGTGACAGTTCTAGATGAGTACTCAGGTCAGCAGGGGAATTCAGCTCTTCATTGTCACTCAGGAACCTAAGTTGATGACTACTTTAAGTATTGAATCACCGAATCACTATATTGTACACCTGAAATTTATGTAAAACTGTTATACTATACTGGAATTAAAAGTTTTAAAATTAGGATCATATGTCTTCTTCTTTATTCACTTAAAATCATATTAAGAATTTGCCTATCATAAAATTGTCTTCAAAAAACAGTTTTAAAAGACAACATATTAGGGATGCCTGGGTGGCTCACTCAGTTGAGCATTCAACTCTTGGTTTCAGCTTAGATTATGATCTCATGGGTTGTGGAACAGAGCTCCTCACTCGGTAAGGAGTCTACTTGGAAGAGTCTCTCCTGCCCTTCCCCCCACTTGTACTCTTCTCTCTCTCTCAAAATGAATAAATAAATCTTTATTTTTAAAAAAGGATATATTATTTTGTCTCATATGTAGCATAACATATTTACCTGTTTTCCTGCTGTTGGATATTTAACCTCTTTACATTTTTGGTTTAATAAATGAAACTAAAATTAAAATATTATATATAAATCTTTAGCAGTCTTTCTAAGATTTTTCTTAGTATAGAGTCCTACAATGGAATTGAATTATGAAGTCAAAGAATATTATAGAGGGTGTATCTTACTCCTCTTCCACTTGATAAGGGGTAGGAGGGTTAAGTTAGCCCTGTTTTAATCACATCTCAGTATAAATGCAGATTTCTCTTCTCCACCATCACCCCTCCAGGTGTCAAGGGCTCCATCTTCTATCTCAGGACATTTAAGAGTATTACAAACCATCAAAAGGAGATGTTTTGTGTTTGTTTGTTAGCTTGTCTGTTTGTGTTAACTAAAATAGAACTGAACATCATCTCTCCTGATTACTGGGAGATATGCTGGCTATCAGACCTGGAAGGCTCCTAACAATGCCAATATAAAGGGCATCTATGTAGGTCCTCAGCACAGGCTATGTGCTGAAATATTCACTGAAATGAAAACAGAATGGGTCACAGACACTGATTTTTCTCCCAAGTGGTTCCCTGGTATTTGCAGCAGATGTACTCAAGGTAGTGTCAACTGGAGTCAACTCTATTCCTACCCACAAAAATCTCTGCAGTTTCCAGTGTCCCTTGACTCTTCCATATACATTTTTAAGCATTTAGCATTATTTAGATTCCCAGAAGTTGCTGCAAACATTATGCAATTTCTTGATCTACAAAAAAGTTAATAAAAAAATTATATACTATAGAATAGAATTGATAAACTACAGCCCTCAGGCTGATAAAGTTTTATTGGAACACGTTCACATCCATTCATTTACATGTTATCCATGGCAGCTTTCAACTACAGCTGCCAAGTTGAACGGTTATGACAAAGACTTTATGGCCCCCAAGCTTAAAATATTTACAGAAAAAGATCTCCAATCCCTGCTCAACTCCATAGGCTCCTACTGAAGTATGTACTATATTCACATGCTATCCTACTCATCTGTTGAGCTGTCTACCTCGAAGTAATTTTCTTATTCATAAATGTCCTATATTACTGCCATTGTTAATGCATCTAGCCTCCTTAACCATTTCTCCCACTTGTCATAATTTTTAAATTCCATTCCTCTCTTCCTATTCAATTTAGGTTCATAATTTTGTGCACATACTATGTTTCAGCCACCCAAGTTAATAATAAATATGTTAAGAGGCATTTTCCTCTCTGGTTATGTAGGACTTAAGTATTTTCAAATGGTTAGTGAACGTTACTAATGATATTTCTCTTTCTCTTCTTCCTACTAAATATTATGCTATGTCTGTGTAGTCATAGTCATTTCCAACACAAGACTCTACAAACCTAAGATTATCTCATCCCAATAGAAACAAAGGGGAAAAGGAATTAGACTTAAGTGAAAGCCAAAGTAAAACCGTATCAAGGGAGCTTAAAAATAACAGTGTATTTCTTTCAAATAAATGTGCCCTTCTTTCAAAAGACTATTGTGGCATAGAAAATTATCTTTAGAGTCCTAAAAATTGCCATCAAATGTAGAGTAAGATAGAAATGATCATTAACATTCAAAAACAATTAAAGGAATTCTAAAATTTAAAGTACCTAAATCAAATTAAATAGCACAAGAGAAAACACATAGCTATTTAAGAAGTACATATAAAATTGCAAGACATCCTTGTCTCCTAGTTATACAGCTTAGGTGGTTAATCACTGTTTTCCAACTGACGTAACAAGGATGTCCTTGCGTGTATTATTTACAAGACCAAATACATGGTTAATAAAAAGAAGCAGTTTAAAACACCCTCTTTTAATGTTTTTGTTATACAAGTGGACACAGATTTGTGATTAAAACTCGTCAGAGAAGCATGTGAAAAAGTGGTATGAATCATTACTGATTTCCTGCCTTGCCCCTTTCCAAAGAAACTCATTCTTTTCCCCAACTAAAAACATATAAGACGTTCATAGTTATAAAACCATGTGAAAAGAAAGCAATTTGTTTAAAAATTTTTAATCTCTAATACAAAGCTTCTTACCTAAATGCTCATATATGTCATTTAAGTTCTTTCTAGAGGTACAAAAGTGACTCATAGTTTCATATAGTTGGAGATAATTTTAGAAAGAGCCTCTTTTTGTTTAAATAAATATCAAACCTTTTGCCAAGCCTTGGAAACTGCTGTTTTCATTGGCATGTTGACTTAAAAGGTTAGATTGTCTTTGGTCTTTAACTAGAATCTTGGAGAAGGAGGGGAAGGCCTAAAGAATCTCTGGAGACTTCTTTTACCTATATTACTATGACTCTACTGTTTGATGAAATCCAAATGATGCTCAAATAAAAATCAATTTTCAAAACCTCCCTACTGTTGAAATATAGATGCATTTCCAAATTTTTCATTCAGGAGTCCTTCCTAAACTAACATCCATCCTTTTTGCCTTTTTTCTTTCTTTCACATACTCTGGGAATTGCATATTAAATTTTCTTCCTCTCACCCACCAACATTCCCAGCCCCATCTCTATCCCCTTTATAAAGTGTAAGAAAAGTATCTGTCTTTGGCATCTCTAATCTTCCCTTTGAATACATGCTTCCTTAACTTTGCTCTTTTCTCCAGGAATCTAGCACCATATGCTGGGCTCTGTATTAGTTATCTCTTGCTGATTACCCCAAACTTAATGTCTTAAAACAGCACATATTTATTATCTCATGCAGTTTCTGTAGGCCAGGAATTTGGATGTGGTTTGGCTGAGTAGTTCTACTTTCAGGTCTCTCATGATGTTGAAGTCAAGATGTCATTCAGAGTTATAGTCTCCTGAAGGCTTCAGTAAGGCTGGAAAATCCACTTCCAATGTGGCTCATTCAGATACCTGGCAAATTAGTGCTGATTGTTGGCAGAACACCTCAGTTCCTCACCATAAGAAACTCTGTGAAGGACTGCTTGAGTGACCTCACAACGCAGCAGCTGACTTTCCCCAGAATGATTCATTTAGTGATTAATGCAGAAGCCTCAATGTCTTGTGACCTAGTTTTGGGAGTCACTTCCACAGTATTCTACTGGTTCACAAAAGCAACCCTCATTCAAAGTCATAGAGACAACATAAGAGTGCAACTAACAGGAAGCAAGAATCACTGGCAGCCATCTTGGAAGTTACCGCAGGCCCTAATTGCCCAAGACCTTCCACTCAGGCCTGCCTGTACTGGCCCTGACAGTCCTCTCCAGATGGCCTCCAAAGAAAATGCTCAGTACATTTATCCTCTTAATTCTCTATTCTTTACTAAGCATAGCTTTGCTGATCAGATAATTTTTGTTAATGTGTTCAGAGAATGCTACAAGGAAAAAGTATTACTTCTAACTTATATTCTTCTTCATCAGAGAATAAAAGAGCCAAGGCCTTGACTAAGCACTAACTCTAGTGGAGGAAACATCAGGTTTCTTCCTGAACAACAGTGGTTCTCATGATACTAGTAGATGGTGGAAATGTTCTTGTATTAAGTCCTTGTATTAAATCTCACCATGCAGGCATATACCAGCTTCCACAACTCCAAAATCTGAATTTGTAGGGAAGTATGAACAATACGGTAATTCTAGTCACAAGTTTGCATTTCAGCTCTCTGAAATGACTATTGGCTGGAATTAAGCAGACCATGCTCTGATCCCGTACTCAGTGCACACTTGCGTATCCTCAGTCTGGCAGAGAGTAAGCATCCAATAAATACTAGTTCAATGAAAGAAGGAAGATCCAGACAGACTTGATTTCTCAATAAATGGTAGTACTAATGTAGCTACCCACCTGCTTTCCAGAAACTCAAGAGGTGCAGCTTCAATAAAGAAGAGAGAAAACAAAAGAAAAATTGTTCAACTTGTGTTGAATTAGAATTAGAAGCAGAACTCTCTGAAATTAAAAAAGCCCAACAGGGGATGACTTCATTCAAGTTATGTCTTTGAAATTAAAAGAATTACAAACAGTAATTATTAGAGACCAACATTTACTGACTACATCTAACTTAGATCATGTACTTTGCATATATTAGCCATCCTCTTTCAACAACCCTGCAGGATACATATTGGAAACCTCATTCCAAAAGAAAAAAACAGTAAGAAGCATGGCTAATTAGAGATAGAGAGCTGGACTTCAAACTCAGGTTTGTCTGACTCCAAAGCACAAACTCTTCCTCCAAGACTGTACTGACTAATTTGTTGCCCCTAATCGAAAAACAGGCTTACAGGGTGTTACCAATTGTACTTAAGGTAGACCCATGGTTCCTCTGTCATCTTCCTGGGCTCATATGTACGGGTACTGTCAGTTGGCTCAAGGCAACTATAAGCTTGCTCAATTGGCAGACGCCAGACCCAGGGACTTTATAGGGTTCATCACTGACTATACAGCTTTCCTGGGGAGTAAAGAAAAGATATAACAGGGTTAAAGCTAACCTCAGCACTGAAGCCTGTAAACTCTGGTGATGTGTAAAATTTGATTAGAGGAGGGTAGAGAAGAATGCAATATTTATATTTCTCAAAAAATAATGAGTTAAATTCACTTTTCCCCTTTTGGTGTATAGATACACACAAAGGGTTGATTTCTCTGTATATCATTATTTTTTTATTCTGTAGCACATTCATTACTGCATGAGAGTTCTAAGCTATCATAAAGGATTTTAATAAGAAATAGAAGGAAATTATTCTCCATGCTCACATATGGCCACCAAGCACACAACCTCCAAAAAAAAAAAAATCATCCATAAACTACAGATTTAGAGTTTCAAGAATGTTAGAAACATAATGTGCTGAATTCTATCATCTGACTACTCAGTACTGAACAACACTAAAATCCTTAAGAAAAGGGAAAAAAATGAAGAAATTCTCCTTATGAGAATTACTAATAAACTTGCAGTCTATATAATCCTGCATGACAATCAGTAAGAAATAGTAGCTTTTTATTTCTTAAAGTTTCATAACAAACTTTTTTTTATAACAAACTTTTGAAAGTGTTTTAACGCTCTTCTTTGCATGTTGTTGAGCATTTGTCTTAAAATTCAAGTTATCTAGAATTTTAATAACTTCTACATTTCAGCTTTGCCCTGGCATTGTGGAAGATACAAAGAAGCATAAGATTTGTCCTTTTCTTTACAACAGTGGTTCTCGAAAGTGAGCATGTATCTAAATCATCTGGAAGGCTTATTCACAGAGTGCTGGACCCCTGACCTGGAATTTCTGACTTAGCAACTCTGGAGTGAGACCTAAAAAATTATAGTTCTGACAAATTCTCAGATGATGCTGATGCTATGGTCCAGGGACCACACTTGGAGAACCAATGCTTTAGAACTAAGTCTCCAGTCCAGATAAAAAGGCAAGACATAAACATCATGAAGTGAAAGGATTCTCTACAGCAGCATAAGATCAGGCGCAAACTCAGAGAGACGAGAGGCTTAAAAGAGAGTGATACAAGAACTCTAAAGAGAGCGATAGGGCAGCCCAGGTGGCTCAGCGGTTTAGCACCGCCTTCAGCCCAGGGCCTGATCCTGGAGATCCAGGATCGAGTCCCACGTCAGGCTCCCTGCATGGAGCCTGCTTCTCCCTCTACCTGTGTCTGTGCCTCTCTCTCTCTCTTTCTCTCTCTCTCTCTCTGTGTGTCTCTTATGAATAGATTATTAACCAAAGTGAAGAAATACTTAGATAATAATACACTTATACTTGGTGACTTCAATCTAGCTCTTTCTATACTCGTTAGGTCTTCTAAGCACAACATCTCCAAAGAAATGAGAGCTTTAAATGATACACTGGACCAGATGGATTTCACAGATATCTACAGAACTTTACATCCAAACTCAACTGAATACACATTCTTCTCAAGTGCACATGGAACTTTCTCCAGAATAGACCACATATTGGGTCACAAATCGGGTCTGAACCGATACCAAAAGATTGGGATCGTCCCCTGCACGTTCTCAGACCATAATGCCTTGAAATTAGAACTAAATCAGAACAAGAAGTTTGGAAGGACCTCAAACATGTGGAGGTTAAGGACCATCCTGCTAAAAGATGAAAGGGTCAACCAGGAAATTAAGGAAGAATTAAAAAGATTCATGGAAACTAATGAGAATGAAGATACAACCGTTCAAAATCTTTGGGATGCAGCAAAAGCAGTCCTAAGGGGGAAATACATCGCAATACAAGCATCCATTCAAAAACTGGAAAGAACTCAAATACAAAAGCTAACCTTACACATAAAGGAGCTAGACAAAAAACAGCAAATAGATCCTACACCCAGGAGAAGAAGGGAGTTAATAAAGATTCGAGCAGAACTCAACGAAATCGAGACCAGAAGAACTGTGGAACAGATCAACAGAACCAGGAGTTGGTTCTTTGAAAGAATTAATAAGATAGATAAACCATTAGCCAGCCTTATTAAAAAGAAGAGAGAGAAGACTCAAATTAATAAAATCATGAATGAGAAAGGAGAGATCACTACCAACACCAAGGAAATACAAACGATTTTAAAAACGTATTATGAAAAAAAAAAAACGTATTATGAACAGCTATACGCCAATAAATTAGGCAATCTAGAAGAAATGGACGCATTCCTGGAAAGCCACAAACTACCAAAACTGGAACAGGAAGAAATAGAAAACCTGAACAGGCCAATAACCAGGGAGGAAATTGAAGCAGTCATCAAAAACCTCCCAAGACACAAGAGTCCAGGGCCAGATGGCTTCCCAGGGGAATTTTATCAAACGTTTAAAGAAGAAACCATACCTATTCTCCTAAAGCTGTTTGGAAAGATAGAAAGAGATGGAGTACTTCCAAATTCGTTCTATGAGGCCAGCATCACCTTAATTCCAAAACCAGACAAAGACCCCACCAAAAAGGAGAATTACAGACCAATATCCCTGATGAACATGGATGCAAAAATTCTCAACAAGATACTGGCCAATAGGATCCAACAGTACATTAAGAAAATTATTCACCTGACCAAGTAGGATTTATCCCCGGGACACAAGGCTGGATCAACACCCGTAAAACAATCAATGTGATTCATCATATCAGCAAGAGAAAAACCAAGAACCATATGATCCTCTCATTAGATGCAGAGAAAGCATTTGACAAAATACAGCATCCATTCCTGATCAAAACTCTTCAGAGTGTAGGGATAGAGGGAACATTCCTCAACATCTTAAAAGCCATCTATGAAAAGCCCACAGCAAATATCATTCTCAATGGGAAAGCACTGGGAGCCTTTCCCCTAAGATCAGGAACAAGACAGGGATGTCCACTCTCCCCACTGCTATTCAACATAGTACTGGAAGTCCTAGCCTCAGCAATCAGACAACAAAAAGACATTAAAGGCATTCAAATTGGCAAAGAAGAAGATAAATAAAATCTCTAAAAATAAATAAATAAATAGAGTGATAGCATTGGCACTAGTCATCAGAAAAGAGGTGAGACCAAGGTTAGTTCTCACTGAAAGAGCAGGAAGAAGAGGGGGAAGGGCATCTCAGACCTAAGTACACGTGTAGTTTGAGTTATCTCAAACTACTCTGAGAAGGGATATTCCATTGGTCAGCAAAGATTGATACATTTGAAAAGGTATGCCAGGGCCAGCAAATGAAAACTAAAGGATTCATGGGCTTTAGGAACCACTGGAGATTCTTTAGTGGGAGAGTGATGATTTTAGTAAGGACTTAGTGAGGATTTGGGTAAGGATTAAAAGGCAAAAACATACATTTGCGGTGCTGGGAGAGACTAGAAAGGGAGAGGCACAAGCCAGATGGTAAATGCCATGATGTAGATCTGATGTGACAAAAACCTGAAAGGGGTGAAGGCAATGAAAATCAAGAGAAAGAGACAGATTGAAAGAGCTAGAGAACTTAGTGACTTACCTGATACAAAGACCAATACAAAGGAGGGAGAGGGGAATCAAAGTTTACTGAGGTTACGAACCCTATGACTGAGAGAAAACTATAACAAAATATTTTACTTTGTTGGACAATGCCCAAAATATTTCTGCTGACAATATAATATCAGAAGGTACTGATTTTTAGGGAGGAATGGGAGAGTCTATTTTGGCAAGTTTCAAACTTTCCCTAATCTTACAGGGTCAAGATAAGTCTGAATCTCATTTGTGTCCAAACCCATCTAAACTCTTTAAAAAGTGATTTCCTGTTTTAAAGAGAAAAAATATATATATTTTAAAAATTATTCAAAGGGCTTAAATACTTCTTAGACATCAAACAACCCTTAAGAAATAATATTTTGATGATTTAAGTAAAATTAATCAAAAACATATGGATTGAATTTCCTTTCAAATACACATGATATTTAGAAAGTAAGGTTAAGACTGCTTCATAAAATGAGCTTGCTCTTTTATCAAACTCAAAATGGCTGAAAAACTCTTCAAACATTCAAATTCCAGCCAGGTTTGTTGTACCCTCAGTTCTGCGTTATTGAATATCAGAATCTTTCAGGCCATTTTACTTTTTTTAGTCAATGAATCATGACATTGGTTTTCCATAAGACATAATATTTATGGGCTGTTTTGACATGTACATCTGCAAAATAAGGTAATGTAGTTGAATCCACTGAATGTTCCAGTGAGAACTTCCATACACACACAATAGTGCCCATTGCTTTCAGTAACCTATGATGGTGGTTTTCATATTTGGCAAAAGAGACTGTTCTCCTGAGTAATCTCTCTTCCCTAAGGAGCCATAAGGAAAGCTAGCTTGCTGGCTGTGGCCGACTCAGCACCCCCGCCAACCTGCGTGCACACATGTGCACAGACGCACACACACACACTCATACACAGAACAGCAAAATTAAATGGCTTTTGTGTTTTCCTTGTACATTCTGATTTCCCTTTAGCACAAGTTCCATTACCCTTATCTTAGACTTTGTCATTCCCCAAACCCTGTTACTTATCTTCCAATACTTCTAATCTCTACCTCTCTGATTCCTGCATTACATTCCTCCAAAGCCTGGCTCCTCATCTATAAAAATAGGTTAACAACAGACTATTCATTAGATAAACAAATCCATAATTTTTCACACAAGAGGGTTAAGAAGACCCTTATGGGTCACTTAGTTGAGCCCCCTTGTTATCAAACAAATGAAGAGAGGTTCCCTACAAGACAGAGCTGGTCAGTAGCCAGGATTAAAATACAAGTCTCCTGATTCACTTTCCATTTTTGTTCCACAGTATACCACATTACCTCTTGGACACCAGCTTTCTACAAGTGATTGCATGACTCCTGAGTGACTGTCCTTTTTTTTTTTTTTTCATCAAAAATGAACCATTTCCCTAGCTGATTGCTCAGTCATTTGCTCTTAACTTTCTGGAACTATCCCAACTACAGTGCTTATGATCAGCTTTCCTAGAGGATGCTGTGGGCAGGAGAGGTATTATTGGTCAAAAGAGCATTTCCAGGGTGTTCATATCATATTTCATTATTTACAACTGCTGACTCAACTCATGCCTAGAGCTAGATCTGTTTCACACAATCAGGCTTAGTTTAGGGCAGTGATTTGCAACTGGGAGTGACTTTTGCCCCCCAAGGGACATTTGTCAATGTCTGAAAACATTTTTGGTTTTCAAAACTGAGGAATGCTACTGGCATCTAGTGGGTAGAGGCCAGGGATGCTGCTAAACCTCCAACAATGCACAAGACAGCCCCCCACTACAAAGAATTATCTAGTCCCAAATAGCAACAGAGCAGAGTTTAGGGTGATGTTTTAGGAGAGGAGGCTCTTGTAGACATCTATACAAGAATTTCAGCACATTTCTAGGTTTGCAGATAATGGCTAGACCATTCTGTCTTGGAGTATTCATTCGGCATCTATTATGTGCTAGGCACTGCACTAGGTACTGCTGCTAAATTTACATTAGAAACACAGAATGTTGTTGTCTTACAAGGTTCTAGATACAGTGAAAGACAGAATCTTCAGCCAAATAAGTTCATGAGCATGCTACATTATAGTCAAATAAAATGCTGAACCTTTGGAAGGCATGATGTGCCTCACCCATTCCTGGGATCAACAACAGCCACTTGGACCTGGTGGAGAACTTTCAAAAGATGAATGCGGTGTCAGTGCCCTGAAGCCATCCAAGAACAACTAGACAGGCATCTGTAAAGAATGCTTCGCAAAGTGAAAAATGACCACGTGGTTTCTTTTGTTGTTGTTATTGTTGTTCTGCCAAGTGAAAAGCAAACTATGCTTTAAATATTTCAGGAAAGAAAAATCTCCCTTTGATACCATGTCTTACTCACGTTCACCAAAATGTCATCCTGTGAGGCTGGGTGCTATCCGGGACGTATCAAAAGCCTCTTTTATCAGTGTTATTCCTACTTTGAACACATTCCTTTAATTTAAGTCAGTATGACTGGTTTGTATTAAAATATTGGAAAGGTTCTTGGGTTTCAGACTGATAGTAAATCCATAAAAAAGCCAATGGCTTCTCCATTTCCGGGAAATCTAATTAAATGTTGTGAAAACAAATGTGCTCTGGTGTGGCATATGATAGAATAATATTGAAGAATAAATATTGAGTGTCTGTTGTTCAGTAAGCTCTTTGAACTCTGGAGAATGTGAGAAAAATACCTTCCTAAGCTAGGGGATCTAGCTAGGGAGATAAGGAATGATGAATGCTCACTTAAAACTACTCCAGATCCTCGATACTATAAAAACCTTAAATTAATTTAAGGGAAGACCTCCTCTACAGGCTCAGGTAATATAGTTTTCCTGCCACGTAGCAAATTTTGTATCTGAGGGGGTCTTATCTCACCAGTAGTCCCTACCAGAATCCTCAAGTGAGAAAAAACATATGCCTGGGACTTTTATCTCCCTCTCAGCCCATCCTCCACAGCACCACACTCAGTCTGACTTGGTAATGGCAAATCCCTCCACAAAATGGAGGTCAGAGTTTATCTCTGTTTTCAATGTCCATCTTTTTTTTTTTTTAACATAGGTTCCATGCCCAGCATGGGGCCCAAAGTGGGGCTTGAACTCACCACACTGAAATCAAGACCTGAACTAAGATTAAGAGTCAGAGGCTTAACCCACTGAGCCACCCAGGTGCCCTTCAATGTCTATCTTGACAAAATATTTGTGAGGTTCAGCAGTGGTGCCATGGAATATCTCCGGGGATGCATGTGGTATTGTAGCAACTCATAATCTACATTGCTTCCTTTCCTACCAACCCACACACAATTTAAACAAAAACAAGGTGTTTGCTATGCAAACACAACTTTAAACCATGTTCTTTTCCAACCAGATTGTTGATTATAAACCCATTCTATAACTGAAATTCTATGCCCATGGTTGGGATTTATATTTTTACCAAAAAAAATTATATCTATGACTTACATCTCATGGTTTATAAACTATTGCATATACTATCACATTTCAGTTTTATAATACTTCTGACACCCTCCTTGCCCCTTGCCACTTTGAGGGTTCTTAGCACAGTTATAGAGCCTAGAGGAAGGCATATTAATCTTTTCTGTACTGACCTGACCAATAATCCTGCCCACTCCACACCTCCTGTCTAGTCTGTTAAACTCGGATTATGCTTAAAAAGAAAAATTGTGTTCTTAATCTTCTTCATTTACTTCACCATCTCACACCCAGCACCCCTCTAGTAACCATCTATTTGTTCTCTACAGTTGTTAAGAGTCTGTTACTTGGTTTCTCTCTCTTTTTTCTTTATTTCTTTACTTTTTTCTTAAATTCCACATAAGTGAAATCATATGGTATTTGTGTTTCTCTGACTGACTTATTTCCCTTAGCATTATCTCTCTAGCTCCATCCATGTCATTACAAATGGCAAATTTTCTTTTTTTTTTTTTAGAGAGAGTGTGTGCATGTGAGTTATGGGGGAGGGACAGAGGGAGAGGACTAGAGACTCTTAAGCAGCCTCCATGCACAGCACAGAGATCATGAGATGAGATCATGACCTGAGCCAAAATCAAGAATCAGACACTTAACTGACTGAGCCACCCAGGCACCCCTGGATTTCATTCTTTTTATGGCTGAATAATATTCCATTATGTATATATATACCATAACCTTCTTTATCCATTCATCTATCAATGGACACTTGGGCTGCTTCCATAATTTGGCTACTGTAAATAATGCTGCAATAAACATAGGGGTGCATACATCCCTTCAAATTAGTGTTTTCAAATTCTTTGGGTAAATATCCAGTAGTGTGATGCTGGATCATAGTTCTTTTTTTAATTTTTTGCAGAACCTCCATACTATCTTCCACAGTGGCTGTATAAGTTTGCATTCCTACCAACAGGCAAGAGCATTCCTTTTTCTCCACAACTTTGCCAACACTTGTTTCTTGAGTTTTTTATTTTAGCCATTCTGACAGGTGTGAGGTGATATCTCATTCTGGTTTTGATATGCATTTCCCTGATGAAGAGTGATGCTGAGCATCTTCTCATGTTGGTTTGTTGGTCATCTGTATGTCTTCTTTGAAGAAACATCCATTCATGTCTTTTGCCCATTTTTAATCAGATTATTTATTTATTTATTTATTTATTTGGTGTTGAGTTGTGTAAGTTCTATATATATTTTGGATACTAACTTTTATCAGATATGTCACTTGCAAATATCTTCCCCCATACCTTTTTAGTTTTTTTGGTTGTTTCATTTGCTGTGCAGAAGCTTTTTATTTTCATGTAGTCCTAGTAGTTTATTTTTACTTTTTTAGTTTTGTTGGTTGTTTCATTTGCTGTGCAGCCTTTTATTTTGATGTCGTCCTAGTAGTTTATTTTTATTCTTGTTTCCATTGTCTTAGGAGATATATCAAGAAAAATGTTGTTACAGCTGGTGTTTGAGAAATTACTGCCTATGCTCTCTTCTAGGATTTTTATGGTTTCAGGTCTCACATTTAGGTCCTTAATCCATTTTGAGGTTTTTTGTACGGTATAGGTAAGTAGTCCAGTTTTATTCTTTTGCATATAGTTGTCCCGTCTTCCCAATACCATTTGTTGAAGAGACTGTCTTTTCCCATTGTATATTCATTCCTGCTTTGTCAAAGATAAATCGACCATATTGTTGTGGGTTTATTTCTAGGCTTTCTATTCTATCCTACTGATCTATTTATCTTTTTTTGTGCCAGCACCATACCGTTTTGTTTACTACAGCTTTGTAATATAACTTGAAGTTTGGAATTGTGATACCTCCAGTTTTGTTTTTCATTCTCAAGATTCTTCAGCTATTTGGGGGTCTTTTGTGATTCCATAAAAATTTTAGGATTGTTTGCTCTAGTTCTGTGAAAAATGATGTTGGTATTTTGATAGAGATTGTATTAAATCTGTAGATTACTTTGGGTAGTATACACATTTTGACAATATTTGTTCTTCCAATCCCTATGCATGGAAGGTCTTTCTTTTTGTTTATGTCCTTTAAATTTCTTTCTTTTCTTTTTAAAGATTTTATTTATTTATTTGAGAGATACAGTGCACATGAGCTAGCACAAGCAAGGGGATCAGCAGAGGGAGAGGGAGAGAAGCCCCAATGGGGGGCTCCATCCCAGGACTCTGGGATCATGACCTGAGCCAAAGGCAGATGCTTAACCAACTGAGACACCCAGGCACCCCTCAATTTCTTTCAACAAGAGGGTCACCTGGGTGGCTCAGCTGTTGAGCGTCTGCCTTTAGCTCAGGGCATGATCCTGGAGTCCCAGGATCAAGTCACATTGGGCTTCCTGCATGGAGCCTGCTTCTCCTTGCTGTGTCTCTGCCTCTCTCTGTGTGTGTCTCTCATGAATAAATGAATAAAATCTTTTTTTTAAGTCATTTTATATCGAAACACTAAATTACTTCAAAGAGTATTCTTAATTCTATAGCCTTCAGAACTAGTAGCATAAGTAGTAATTACTGATTTAAATATATAAAAAGTTACATTTAAGGATAGAGCAATAAGCTACTAGAGAGATGAAATGTTATGCCATGACTGTTAAACAAGTACCACACAACCCAATATTTTTTTTAAGATTTTATTTATTTATTAATGAAAGACACAGAGAGAGAGAAAGAGAGAGAGAGAGAGAGAGGAATAGAGACACAGGCAGAGGGAGAAGCAGGCTCCATGCAGGGAGCCTGACATGAGACTCGATCCTGGGTCTCCAGGATCACGCCCTGGGCTGAAGGCGGCACTAAACTGCTGAGCCACCTGGGCTGCCCACAACCCAATATTCTTAAGCAGGCAATTCATCTAACATGACAGTTGTAACATCTTATGGCATTTATTTTCTCTTTAAGTCTTCATTCCCACCAACCACACCACCCTTCAAAGGGTAGGCACTGTGTATTATATATGTATTGTATTCTCTGAAATCCCAGTACCTAGCTGAATTATGCCTACATAATGCCAGTGGTTGTTAATGCTTATTGTCTAAACAAATGACTATGAAAAGCTTTTCTAAGTTAAAAAAAGTCTTTAAAAATGGGCAAAAGATATGAGAGAGATAGACAGACCTCCACTAAACACATAGATTCTCCTCCATGTTTTATTCTGGGAAATACAAACCAAAACAATAATTAAATATTTTTCATCCATCAGATGGTATTTAATTGAAATAATTATTTAAATATTAGGTCTTGAAAAGTGGAAACAAGCATTCTCAAATAGTATATATTGATTTAATTTGACAACATCTATCAAAGTGTAAAATGTGCAAATTCTTTGATCTAGCAATTCCACTGTCAGGACTCCATACAGGAGAAAAACTCAATACATGCACAAAAATAGGAGATCCAATAAAGCAGGGTTTGTAATTGAAAAAAAAAAATGTAGAAACCTTAATGCCCACTAATAGAGGAATAGTAAATAAATGATAGTCAATCCACATTATGAGGACTTTAGATCTTACTACCTTCTTCCACATTGGATTTTCATACACTTAAAAAACAGTATTTCATAGTGGATAGAGACTTACAAGTTGTGCAGAAGGAAAACGAGAGTGATTGAAAGGTCTAAAGTTGGGAGCAAGAGGAGCAGAGGTAAAAAAAAAAAAAAAAAAAAAAGGAGGGAGGCATGCCTAGAACTAGGAGACCAGTTAGGTGCTGATAGCCAAGTAAAAGAAGGTGGTAGCTAGGAGACAGAAAAGTAGACAAACCATGAGAAATATTTGGAAAGTAAAACAGAAAGGATTCAGTAAGTAATTATATAGGAAAAGGGAGTGTCAAGGATGAAGCAAGTCTAGGTTCCAAGGCTTGCATAAGCAAATAGATAGTGGTGGCTTTCCCTGAGCCAAGAAACACAAGAAGAGAATTGGATGTGGAGAACAGGCAATGGAGTTCTTGAGGTCAATCCTCAACCTGTCCAGATTGAATGAGTGATCTTTAAAACAACCAACTAGAGATACTAGCAGGAACTCAGAAAAGCAGTGTAGGCTGGAAATGGAAGCATGGAAATCACTGACCTACAGATGTGTGGGTGATGTCAAGTGGGACAGAGAAGTGCCGAATAGAAACAGAAATGAGTGGTTGTCAATGGCCAAACTTAACTAATTAGGTGAAGACCAGATCTGGTAACCATAAAGTCCACTGAGACAAGGACCAACTGCCCTCTAGTGGAATCCAGGCCATTTTAACAGCCGGCACCAGGAAATACATTGAACTTATTTTCAAATAACTGTGAGCAAAAACGCTATAGACTTTCTATGTAGGAAAAAAAAAACTCTAAGCAAGTCACCTACCTCCCTCCACAAGGTTCTGGATAAAACAAAGTTTCTGTCTCAACAGAATTCCAAAAAATAAAGCTAATTATGTGTCTGTGTTTTTTAAAGATTTTATTTATTTACTCATGACAGACCCAGAGACAGAGAGAGAGGGAGAGAGAGAGAGAGAGGCAGAGACACAGGCAGAGGGAGAAGCAGGCTCCATGCAGGGAGTCTGACGTGGGACTCAATCCCTGGTCTCCAGGATCACGCCCTGGGCTGAAGGCGGCGCTAAACCACTGGGCCACTGGGGCTGCCCTAATTGTGTTTTTGAAACACTAGTCCATAATACTTTTTCCATAACCCAAACATCTAAAAGTTTCTAAAATCCAAAAGGTTTTTTCACAAACTCAGGTGCAAAACCTGACTTCATGCGAACACATTTGTTATAAAAATCTGACTTGAATTTCCATGAGGCTATTTCTGGTCCTCACTTGTCCCTCTCAGTATAAATATTTAAGTTGCACTTTTCAGCATCAAGGTTAGCCATCAAATGAGCTGCCGCTGTCCTGATTGTGTGTGTGTGTGTGTGTGTGTACATATGCGCAAGCCCAAAGGTGCATATATCATGCTTATGGGCATAGACTGTAGATGGCTTCACTCCACCTGAACTGCAGGGCAAGACCAGGGTTCTCCTTGCTTCAAAGTCTCCAGGAAATATACAATGCAGTGGACTAAGTTAGACCCTACATCCTGTATCTAATTCTCTTCTTCACATAAATCTTAAAAATTGAGATGGAAAAAAAATCTAGATGAAGATTCTATACATGAAAAGTACATAATAAATAGTAATAAGCATTTTCCACTAAAATCACACTGAGGCTCTGAACTTTCCCTCACTACTGATATCAAAAGGTCTATGATAATCTCATTCCTTGTGCTCTTCTGATAGTTGCATGCCCGAGGCCAGGAGCAAGTTAGGGCAGAAATAATGTCAAAATATTTTATCTTCTGTATGCTAAAAACAGAGTAGTTTAAAGTGCAACATCTTCCCCCAAAAAGCAGTACCTTAAATTCATTTAGAATTAGAGACTTTTACATGATGCTTATCCATTCATTCAACACATAGTTATTGTGTGGCTACTAGGCACCAGGCATTGTATTGATTTAGTAAATAAGGTAAAGTCCTCTTAATTCATGTGTAGGGTGAAGAAGCCAGACAGCATTATACCCATTTAACAGATGACAGAAAAAAGATTGAAAGACTCTACATGTCAACAATAATAAGTAATAAGAACAGAACTTGTCTGCAGACCCTCTACCGCTGTTTCTGTCTACTGACCTGTGCCCTCTACCTGCCCTACTGCCCTGCAAACCAGAGGCCAAGGCGGACATCAGAGATAAAGGCCTAGAGCAGTAGCAGAAGTAAGAGCAGGAGGAAGTCACAGAGCCAGCCAGAACACACACATCCGAGCCCCCAAATGATAGGAACATCACAAAGGCCCCAAAGAAGCCAAAGAGGAGGGTTTAGGAAATGACTGTGATCTCAAAGCCAAACACACTGAAATCCAAATCTAGGTATTTTTAGTTCTCTTCCTAGAATGAATAGAATGGTATAATTTATTTATGGCTGTTATATTTTGTTATAATTTTCCTCCAGTGCTATCTTAACATGAACATTTGAGAAGGATCTTCTACTAAAAAATAGGAAGTAATCCCAAAAATAATAGACCTTGGCTTTATAAGATGCCTTTTTTCCTGCCAGGGGGCTCAGAGCACTTTATGAGGGTACCAGATTTCCAAAAAGCAAGAACTAGATAGGAGGTGTTTCCATAGCCTCTTGGAATTTCCTGAAAAAAGATAAAGGCAAGGAAGGGGTCACCAAAGGCTACAGACACATTGTGTAAAGACTGTATTCATGCATATTTTATAGACAGGTATGGTAAGAGCTAGAAATGTTACAGTTCTGTAAGCTTTTGGCTCCCAAAGGATTGAGACTAGCCAAAAATGCAGGTAAACAAAATACCAGCTGAAAACTCCTCTACAAGAATGCTTTGGAATATCACACCTGGATTTTGGCTCCAAGCCACCACAAACAGAGTATGTGGGCTTACTGGCACTGAAACAAGAATATCCGTGAGAGAAATCAGGGCAGTCAATGGCTTAGGGGCCTGATAATGGGATATGTTTTGCCTCTTATCTTCTGGCTCATATTCAGCCCAGGTGGAAAGTGACTAAAAATGGCTGCCTTATTGTGGCCTCTAGACGTTTCCACTTGGGTCCTGGTAAACAAGGACCTCTCCCTCAAACAAAGGACCCAAAATGAGAAACTTGGAGCAAGTGTCTAACAGATCTGCCAAGAACTCAATGGGCCATAAAAAAGAAAAATAATAATAGTAATAATAAACCAAGAGGAAAAAAGAAAGAAAAATAGGGAGTCAAAAGCCTCCTCATCTTAACAGGTGGTTAGAAACTGGCACAAAGGCTATTCTTGTGGTAAATCCATCTGAGATCTTAAAGGAAAGCTTGTGTAGAGAAGCACAGTAAGGCATGAGAAGGTCAGTTTCCACATTTACAATGTAGACAGCAACATATCAGCCCCAAATAACTCTCAAGTGGAAGGAGATGAAGCACAGCTCGATTTAACTGGACACCTAACTAATGCATGAATGTTTGGAGCCATCTCATTATCTCACTCATAAAGTTGCCTTTAATTTCCAACTTCTTGAGCTACAACCATACTTCTAGGTCAAGTTTTCTTGACTTCAACACTAGCACCATTTTGAGCTGGATAATTCTTTATGCCTGTTCTGTGCATTGTCGAACAGTGTATCTGGCCTGTACTCACTAGATACCAGTAGCAGTCCCACCCTACCCTAAATTGTGACAACCCAAAACATCTCCAGACCTTGCCAGCCGTCCCTGAGGGGGGAAACCTGCGGAGTAAAGAACCACTGCCTCAGATAAAAGACCAAATCAACTCTGGAGCCAGCAAACATAGATTTAAGTTTCACTTTCAGTCTATGTGACATTGGGCATATTATTGACCACTCTGAGCCTCAGCTCCCTTGATGTGCCACTACTACTCTGTTGGGATATTGGTAAGATTAAATGAGATACAAACTAGCATATGGCAGGTGTTCAGTTTTCTTCCCTCCTGCTCTTCAATGACCTCTCAACATACAGATGCCTTCCAAATTATTCTAACTTCTCTTCCACTCCAGCTGTCCAACAAATTTCTTAATTCTTTCTCTGGTCTGCCCCTGAACTAAAATAAAAAAACTAGAGAATTATTCCTTTGCTTTGCCATTACTGGCTGGATAAACTAAGATAGGTTATTTAACCCCTTTTGAATTCTCTAATATTAAATCAATATTATCATCTTGGTATCTCCAAAACTACAGAAGGTTACTCCCCTGCTCAGAAGCCTGACCTGGCCCCACTATTGCTTTATGAGTCATGGAAAACATGGATTGCAGGCTACCTTTACTCAACCAAGTTTATGTCTTATTAAATTGATTCACTAACATGTCTATGCATTAAGATGTCTTGAGGAGATTTTCAAAACAAAACACAGAGGCTCAAGGCACCACCTCCAGAGAGCCTTATACAAGACTAAAGCAGCTATGGTTTTGTCGTGTTTTGTTTTGTTTTGTTTTTTAAGATTTCATTTATTTATTCATGAAAGACACAGAGAGAGAGGCAGAGACATAGGCAGAGGGAGAAGTAGGCTCCATGTAGGAAGCCCGATGTGGGACTCAATCCCCGGACTCCAGGATCTGAGCCAAAGGCAGACACTCAAACACTGAGCCACCCAGGCATTCCTAGTATTATACTTTAGAGGAGAAACTCTGGAAGGGCTCTTGCAAAGAACATCACTAATCAGAACATTAGTTTGAACTCTTCCTGTTTGATGGCTGTCAAAGACAGTTTATGAGTCATACAAGAGAGACCATGTTGTTAGAGTTACAAAATCTACAGTTCCTCTTCATCAACATACCTTGCTGACCAGACTTGGCTCTAAATATCTTGTTGGATAAATAAGAGTTCCAAGTTGATTACTTGGGTAGAAACACTCATTTGAATAAATAAACTATGATATGTTTGTTTTGAAAAAAGTGTCACTATCAATCAAAACATCTTACTACTTTAAGTTTAATTACTATTACTGGCTTGAAAGCTGTTTGATTAGAGTGGTGATTCTCGATGAGGGCTCGATGAGAGAGACATTTGGCAATGTCTGGAAATATTTTTGATTGTCACAACCAGAAAGGGGTTGCTACTGGTCAAAAGTGCCATGATTGAGATCTCTGGTTCTGTGGCATGTTTTCTTATATATCTTGATCTGTGTATTCATTCTTTAGAAGAAATTTCTTGGGTGGCCCAGGTAGCTCAGCAGTTTAGTGCCGCCTTCAGCCCAGGGCGTGATCCTGGAGACCCGGGATTGAGTCCCACATCGGGCTCCCTGCATGGAGCCTGCTTCTCCCTCTGCCTGTGTCTCTGCCTCTCACTCTCTCTTTCTCTCTCTCTGTCTCTCATAAATAAATAAAATCTAAAAAAAAAGAAAGAAGAAAGAAAGAAAGAAAGAAAGAAAGAAAGAAAGAAAGAAAGAAAGAAAGAAAGAAAGAAAGAAATTTCCTCCTCATCATACTGCTCATTGCAGAGCTATATATAGATGAAGGCAACATGGGAAATTTATATGACTGACTAGCAATTTTTTTCTGGTAATTGGAAAACCCCATTAATCAAGAGTCACTGTTCCAAGAAGAAGGTGTGACAGACCATAGCATACTGCTGCAGCTGGGAATGTGGGCTCTGAAGTTAGCCTGCCTGAGTACGAATCTCATCTCTGTCACTTATCAGCTATGTGACTTAATACAATTTACTTAACCTCACTATGTCTAAATTCCTTCTTCTGTAAATTGGGAGTAATAGCATATCTTACCTCTTACTATTTTTGGGAAGGTAAAATAAATTATAAAGTGTTTAGTGCGTGGCATATAAGAAGTGCTCAATAACTTTTAGTAGTTATGGTCCTCATCATCATTGTTATCGTAATCATCATCATCATCATAAGTAAAGATCATTGCAAAATTAAATTGCTAAACACAGTGCAAACTCAAATAAACTCATGTCTGAAGTTGACAGGACACTAGAGCAGTGGCCCTTTACTTTGACTGGATATTAGAATCATGTAGAAAGCTCCTTTAAAACCTTACAGCCCAGGCCACACTACAGACCAATCAAATCAGAATTCCTGGGGAGGGGAACCAGGAATCAGCACTTTTTTGAAGTTTTCCATATAATCCTAATGTTGAGGACCACTATGTTAAAGTTACTAACAAAGTATATCTCTTAGTAGGATGACAAAAGGAGAGTATATTTTAAAAAGAAACAAAGGTTTGTATAAGAAGTAAGAGGCGGGGGATAATCTTTGAGTTAATAAATGCATTCAGATTAATAGAGATATGAAGACAAGTATGCCACAGTCCCTAACCTTTAAATAATTTACAATCCCCTTACCAATAAAATATATATGGTGTTATGGGTACAGGAAGGAAAAAGCACTGAAATATAGCTATGTGAAAAAATGACAGTAAAGAATTTACATAGAGTTGAGAGACAAAAGAAAAGTCCTATAGAAAGTTGGGGAGGTAGGAATGCCCCCAAATAGCTTAAGAGTAAAGATCTGTCACTTAGGCTAAGGTGACAAAATTTTCAAAATTAAAAAGCAATCACACTGTTAGTTCAAAAAGGAATTCTGAATAACTAAAAAAAGTTATTTGTTGATTTTTTTAAAGATTAATTTCACAGAGATGAAGTTCTTTATTTCCTCATCCCAGAAAGTATAGCAAACCAAACATACAATCTTAAACAGTGGTCTACTCTATCAGGTGCTTGGGTGACACAGCCAGTTAAGCATCCAACTCTTTATTTTGGCTTAGGCCCTTGTCTCAGGGTTGTCAAATCGAGCCCAAGTCAGGCTCTGTGCTAAGCACAGAGTCTGCTAAAGTTTCTCTTTCCCTTTCCTTCTGCCCCTACCACCACCACCACAATTACATTGCTCTCTCTCTCTCTCTCAAATAAATAAATAAGTCTTAAAAACAACAACAACAACAACAACAATGCAGGGTGTGCCCAGGTGGCTCAGCCAGTTGAGCATCTGCCTTCAGCTTGGGTGGTGATCTTGGGGTGCTAGGATCCAGCCCCGTGTACAGATCCCTGCTCAGCAGGGAGTTTGCTTTTCTCTCTCCCTTTGCCCACCCCCGTCCCTGCTCATATTCTCCCTCTCTCTCTCTCTCTCTCTCTATCTCTCTGGTCTACTTTACTAAGCCAAATGTGTTATAATATTGTGCCAACACCATACGAGATGACAACACCCAAGGACATTCACAACCACCAGTTGCTTTTATTTTTTCTTAAGATTTTATGTATTTATTTTATTTTATTTTATTTTTAATTTATTCATGATAGTCACAGAGAGAGAGAGAGAGAGGCAGAGACACAGGCAGAGGGAGAAGCAGGCTCCATGCACCGGGAGCCCGACATGGGATTGGATCCCGGGTCTCCAGGATCGCGCCCTGGGCCAAAGGCAGGCGCCAAACCGCTGCGCCAACCAGGGATCCCTATGTATTTATTTTAGAGAGAGAGAGAGAGAGCACAAGTAGAGGGAGGGACACAGGGACAAGCAGACTCCCAGCTGAGTGCAGAGCCCGATGTGGGCTTGACGTGAGGCTCGATTGCAGGGCCCTGAGATCATGACCTGGCCAAAGTCAGATGCTTAACCAACTGAGCCACCCATGTGCCCCAACAACCACCAGTTTAAATGCAGACCACTAAATGACCCACTTTCAATCAAGTGAACTCATTAAAGAAAATAATTGGACATTTTCTACTCTTACCCCCAGAATCAATAATAGTAATATAACATTTTGTGTACAAAAGACTTACTAACAATCAGGACCTAACCACCTTTTAAGGGTGAGAATGCCAAAAAGCACTATTAACAGAAACTTATATCCTTTTGGCCTAGGTGTCAGTCTCTGGAATACCAGAGTTCTTTTTCTTTCATTTGACCTCTACTTTAACTTAAAAGCAAGTGCAATCTTTATTTGGTAACTGCTAAAACAAGTGGTTCTGTATATTGGAAGAAATTTTCTATGTGTGCATTTGCCTCTCCAAAGCCCTATTAAACAAAACCTAACTGTGGGAGCAAAGCTACCCCCTCACTGGAATCAGGCCCAAGCCTTGATATCTTCCTTTGTGTTTCTATGTGCATCCTATTATGGACCTATGTAACAATGCAAGACCACCACACAGGGTGGGGAGGAGCTTGAATTATAGCAGCTGTGGTCACAATGCAGGAATTGCAGCATACTGTGAAATTCTCCATAGCTCTGGATCACAATTAGAGTAGCACCTGTGCAAAACAGGTTTTTTCTGATCCCCTAGAAAGCCCTCTATTTTATGTAGGCCTGAACTGTGTTTGTTGTCCTTAAGCCAGTTCCCTGCCTTGGAATTTAGACAGTGGTTCAACTGCTCAATTTCATCCCTCTAAAGCAATCCAGAGAGTTCATGGGAGATATATCAATGAGTCAGTTCATTCCTGCCTTACCCAACCCTTCTCTATGTGATTCCCTGGGAAAGATAACTTTTACAGAGATGAAAAAGAATATCCTTTGTCTATGATACAGAAAGGCTTTTCATGAAGTCAAATCTTCTACGTATTGATGGCATGAAGGAAGATTGGGGGAAGGGTGTGATTGCTCCCTTTCAGTAGGACCTACTCCACAAGTGAAAGAGGCACAACTGCATGCCCCAAAGGAAATGGTTACCAAAATTGAGTCTATCACTTAATGCTAAAAAAATTTATGTGGTTTCTGCTTAAAAGTCATCAGAAGAATGTCATTCTTGGACACCACTAAAAACGTGATTAAGACAATTGTTCAGAGGTCCACAATAGGGACAGGAAATGTCAGAATCAAATTTTCAGGCTCAATTATTCATCTCATAAATAAATTTTGAAGATGGGTTTGTCTTATGAAAGTTGAGAAGTACAGTGTTAGCAATTATGCAAACCCTGAACACTTGGCTCCATGAAACCATTTATGTTGGTCTTGGAATGCTCTCTGGATCCAAGTAGCTGACAAAGTTTTTTATTATTATTATTAATAACATAAGGCTTTAAGGAAGGTATGAGATCTTTGAGTAAAGACACTCTGGACTAATTCCATTTTCCAATCTTATAATGGTTGCTAATTTTCTACTTATACTTTGCTCTTATCTCTCCTTTAGTAATAATAATTCATTATTCAATGCAGATGAATTCAAAGTCAAAATACTGGGTCCTTTAAGAAGTTTTACAGAAATATTTGCACAAAGGAAAATCAGTTAAAATCTTAGTAGGTAATGATTATAATAATTGTTCTCCTGACCACTAGGAATACTCCTACAGAATAGCTCATTGCTATTTCATATCCATCATAAGTTATCAGAGCAAGCATGCATCCCATTGAGAATTTTAATGAGGTTGCTAGTGCTTTCATGGTCCTCATTGTTCAAAATAGTTAAATAAATGAAAATATATGAAACTTTGTGTAAAACAACAAAAACAAACAAACAAAAAACACCTACAAGCCCTAGGCCCTGACCCCTAGGGGCTTACATTTTAATCAATAGATAATATTTGCACATAGCTAGCAACACATGTTTAAATGAATTTCGTACTATGCACTCAGCATCGTGCTAGGCACTATGGAGGTTTCAGAAGTATAAAATATGCCTCATCCTCAAAGAGGAGTGCAGTAGAATTAGAGAGATAAGATTAATGCTAGAAAGGAGATCAGCAAGGACTAGAAAGATTAAAGAGAAGTTCAGGAGTTGTACCTTTAGGTAGGCCTTGAAGGATAGATAAGATTTGAACAGAATAAAAGTATTTAGGCAGGCTAGGATAAACAATATATGAAGGCAGAAATGAGTATGGCAGTCACATAGGATTTACAAGGGGATTCCCTGATCCCTTTTTTTTTTTTTTTTTTTTTCTGGTCTTATTAGATCCATCTGATAGGGACAAGGTTAAAATTATTTGAAAGAATTTTGCCTCCTCTACATGCACTTTCTATGGAAACAGAGAGACAAGGGAGCCTTTGAAAGGGAGAACAGTGATAGCTCAGTGGATTAGAAATGCCTGTGTCTGGGAGGAAAAAAGTCGGAAGGATTGTAATTACAATACAGTGTATCAAGTGTTGTCATGGAAACATACAGTCCTGGAGCAGGAAGATTCCAGGAAGACATGACTCCTTTTATGCAGCTAGGTGACCACACACACACACACACACACACACACATCCATCACGGATCTGGTTAAACTTGGCTGCCAATTATACAGCCTATGAGAGTGCAGAATTCTCTGGGTGATGTCCAAGTTTCACATCCTTCTCTCTGATTTCATGCTCTCCCATCCCTACACTTCCAGGACTCCACATGGAGTCTCTTTATTGGCTTCCACTAAAAATCCACTCATGCTCAAGTATTTCTTGGATTTATTACCTTGATTACAAATTTAAAGTCACAAAGAAAGATTGCATTATAGAGTTGTGACCCACCATTATTTGAGTGGGTTCACCAGTACCGGTCTCTCCTTTCCTCCCTTCCAAGAAGTAAGCAAATTCTTTGCTGTTTAGCTCAAAAGAGTTCCATCCATATCCTTGGAATCTCATTCTATACCCCAAGCACTTTCATAAGCGTTTATCCAACTAAGTGAACTCCAGTGAATGTAATTTTCTGCACCTTATTAAAATTTCTTCTAAGTGAAGGAGAAAAAGGGGAATATTAGCAGTCTGGACAGCTTTTACCAAGTTCTCCCCCACAGAAAAAGGTAAGGAGAAAATGCAGCATGTGGATTACCTAGCTTGCAGTTCTCCTCCATATCACAGACCTTCCTCACCCTACAGCCTTCACATTCCCCATTCTTCTCCAATGGCCATAGAGAAATCCAATCTCTAACAATTCTGTTGGAATCCTCTTCTGGCTTTGCCTCTTTATTTACTTGAAGGGTCTCTCACACTCAGCCCAACACACAAAGTCCTTTCTGGCAGCACAGGTCTCCAAAGAATCAGAGAGAAGTCTATGAATGCAGCACTATCATTAATACAGTCAACAGCACCAGGCTTAAGGGAGCCCCAGGAAGGGGGTGCAACTCCCAATGTAAACCCTATGCCACATTTTCTTCACCCTCAGAGTCAGACCCATACTGGAGGGGATATTGTTAAGTGGGCCCCCTACCTTCTGCAGCTCTTTCTTCTAGGGCCTCAGCAACATACAAAAAATGTTAAATGTTCATATGAGCACCTTTGCTCATAGTGCTGGAGTAGTCACCTCTCTGGCTTCTTTCATATTTCCTGAACTTGATTTCTGAAAGAGCAGTGGTTTTTCCTGTTGGTTGGAGTTTACCACAAAATGTCTCTTCTCTTAATTCACAAAACCACACTGCATACCAGGAAGTGCTAAGTATGTTCTTATGTCCCTTATACTGACAAAAGTTACCACCCATATTGTTTACAATTCAGCATATACCTGGCTCCTTTATGAAGTAGCCAATATTAAATAGTGCAGTTTCCCCCAAAGGCTATATTGCTTATCTCAGAATGGTTACTGCAACTTTACTCTAAATTTACATGGAACTTCCAAAATCATCAGGATTTTTAGCCAATCCAACAAACCCCTAATCTCCGTGTACAATACACCCTACAGTTTAGAAGTCATTCTAAGGCTGTGCTGTTGGTTCAGGTCTGCCCCTTAATGCCAATGATACTGGACAGGACTCCAAAATGAACATATATCAAATAGGGAACTTGGAGTTGTGTTTAAACTTGGAAAAACCCAAATTCTATAGGACTGTGAAAGACAAAATCCTCCTCATGATTCTTTTGAGTGCTCCAGACTGGTTTCTTTGGGCTCTGCCTCTATACTCCCACACATCAGTCTAGGCAGGAAGCCCAGTATGTTTACTGGTTTCTACAAAAATCTACTCACACCCATTTTTTGAGTGTAGAACCTTTAGGAGGGTTTGGGAACAGTTTCATGGGGAAAGATCACACCCCATCTTTCTCTAGTCCTCCTCTCTCTCTCTCTCTCTCTCTGTCTCTCTCACCTTCTCTCCCTCTCTCCGTCTGTCTCTCTCTCTCCCAGAAACAATAGAAGAAAGGAAAAAGAAGATGAAGGCAGAAAAAAATGGGCTCTTTGAAGAAAAAACAAGAACACATGGTAAATTAGTGGGGGAAAGCTGAATCCCTACAATGGAAGTGCACAGAAGAAAGATTTCTGATACATATATTTTTAGTTAGAAGCAGCCGAGGGAAATACGTGACTGCTGACTGAAACTGAATCTATTAGACTGAACCATATGACATTGATAATATTCAATTGTGTTTCTCCTGTGGAAATAACAATGCCATATGATTCAACCAAACCTAAATAACCAGGCAATTCAGTAGATGATTACTCAATTTGAGGAGGATGGTAAGAAATAATTGTTTGATACGTGATTCATTTATTTATTTTTTGCCTAGTAGTTCTAAGTTAATAAAAATACAAGCAGAGATTGAAGCTATGACTAAAACATAATAAGATCAACTGTTTGTATTTATTTCTTTACATCTTTAGTATTTATATACATATATTCAAATATGTTTTATATTAAATGTGTATGTATTTACATATTTTAATTATGAAGTCAACTGTGCTATATTATAATCTCATTAATAATCAAGCAAATGGCTATTAGGAGGGCCAGGTAACTTTTTCATTTTAATTTGTGTATATGTATTGGATAATATGTCTAAGTTCTATGAAGAATAGAATAGAAAAGATATCACAGTTGTCATTCAGAGGCAGCCAGGGAATAAAATGACAAATGAGTCTTATGTTAGATTTTTTTCCTCACCCTAAAATGAAAATAAGATGGGGGAGGAGAATTACTAGAATTGGGTGTAGGAAAACTAGTATATGAAATCTATAATCAAGTAGAAACACAACTCTTATCAGAGGAAAATATCACCCATGAAAGCATAGACATTGTTATTCTTCAACACAGCTCACTAATGGAATGGGATTCTGTGCCAGTGAGTATAAAGCATAATAATACCATAACTATGTATATGGCTAGCTTGAGAATTTGTTTTGCAACTTTACTTGCTCCAAGAAATGATAAATTGAAGTTTAACAAATACAATAATTTTTGGTCTTTGTTTATTTCCTTTTAAAAGAAAAAGAAAGAACAGAAACTTCACAGTTGGGAATAGAAAATAACTTGTGGATATGGATTTTACTGCAAGCTATGCATCTGAGTTAAAGATGTTAATGCCGAATTCGCCCACCAAGATCAAAACTCCTACAAAACTCTTCCAGCTGCAGCATTTATGGCTCCAGGTTTTGTTTCAGAAAGTGAGGAATATGTTCCAGCATTATGATCTTATTTCTCTTTCTTGCCTGTTGTAAGCATAACCACAGTCTGCTCTGTTAATGCTATGGAAATGTTCATTTGGCATTGTTCTTCCCACAACCATGGAAACACCTGCTTCCAAATTAATTTATAATCTATTTTACACCTATGGCTGCAAGCCACATTCTTGGTTGGTTTCTTTTTTTTAAGAATTTTGGTATAAAGCATATAAGAAAGTTATAATGTCTGCTTCTTCTCTTTTCTGCTCCTCATGACATAATGTTGGCTTTTACACATTTCATTTTATGTCCAGCTTTTTAAGATGTTAATAATATGTAAAGATATGTGATATGTTAAAATATATGTAAAGTTTTTTTCAGTCTTTCAAAGCATATCCCAACACAGATATTGTACACTACACATACTTTTCTTGAATCTTGGTCTCAATTTCTCTTTTTATTTGGCCAGACTAAACCATGTAGTAAAGCATCTTTGGAGTTAGTTTAACAAAGAAAGAAATCTGACTGTGCCCTCAGTTTCAGTAACCAAATAAGAATGATTCACTTTTGTAAAAATAGTTATTTCCCCATAGATTTTATGGTAAGGTTAAGGGAAGATATGTTTAATATATTCCAGATGATCCTATGGAGGGATTATGAAAATCAATTTAACTACTGTTTCCTTGATTTTACAGAACTCTACATCTAAAACAATATTTAAGCTATTTTAAATATGGTACTGAGAATGATATTGAATTGGTATATGTTAATTTTTTAATAAATATCTTATAAAAGTAAGCACTCCTTTTTCCCAACAAAGGAAACAATAAATACAAAAGTGAATCAACTTTAGTAAGAGAAATACCTAGTCTGACGAAAAACAGGCAACTAAAATAAATGACATCACATTGTCTTCAAACACTTGTCATTATCAGATCATGAATAGTGATATTATGCTTAATATCTACAGAAAAGGAAAAATAAAAAAATATTCAAACTAAAAATGTTTACTCTTGGGATCCTTGGGTGGCTCAGCGGTTTAGCACCTGCCTTCAGCCCAGGGCGTGATCCTGGAGACCCAGGAGCGAGTCCCGCATCGCATCAGGCTCCCTGCATGGAGCCTGCTTCTCCCTCTGCCTGTGTCTCTGCCTCTCTCTCTCTCTCTCTCTGTGTGTGTGTGTGTGTCTCTCATGACAGCCATTTATTAAATAAATAAAATATTTTTTAAAAAATGTTTACTCCTTTTAGTTCTGAACTTTATTAAAAAAAAAAAAGAGAGAGAGAGAGAGAGAGAGCAGAGAGAATGTGAGAATGGAAGCATTTCCTTCCAATAGCAAAACCTGAGCTTGCAAGTCAAGGATAATACTATTCAAGTATTCCAGGTTCCCAAACAGGGCGTGAGTCATAATTCATGAGCATCAAAACTAAGGATGATTGCTTGCTTCTTTCCAGTACTGAAAGATGGTCTGTGTAACTTAAGGATGGAAACAAATATGTTTAGCCTCTAAGGATTTCATGGGACATTATTATAAGAGAAGAAATTCTTGTTGCAATCATTGCCATCATTTCCCTATAAGTTAACAAATACAACAAAGAGGTAGTAAATTAACTTTTTAAATTAGTGTCTCAGGGACTTTTGACCAATATTAAATGGTATTCATTTCTTTCTTATTAAATTTTCACGCAAATACATACTAACTTACAAGAGATCGTTTATATTTAAGTTTTTGTAATATGAGATGTAGGTCACAATCATTTAAAGTCTCCTGAATTATGTTGTTGTTGCTTCACCATTGTTTATCATACCGGCCTACAAGTTCACACAAGAGTGTCAGAAGAGGATGCCTTTACAATTCACAGACTAAGACTCATAATTCAATCCCTCAGAGTCTCAGGGCATTCTTTCCTTCATCTGTCTACCTTAGTAACCTTTAAATTAAAAATAAAAAGATTCTTATGTGAAAGAAACAAATGTCAGGTACATTAGGAGACTTAACTTTGTAGGAAGGGATTAGTAACATTACCTTGTAAAATGATGAGGAGCCATTGCCTAATTGGTAAACCATTCCCTTCAGACCACAGTATTAGTCACTTATTTGTTTACTTTTTGTTTCATGGATTATATTTGCTTACTAGATTTTCCCTGTATAAAGGGCCTTCATGCCCTGCCACATTAGTGGTGTTTGTGTTAGAGTATGAACCTGAAGATCAGGGGCTGACACATAGAAGGACACTATAGTTTAATACAAAGTAATGGATGCATTAGCTGTGAAATAAACACTTCTACAAGGTCTGAAAGACCCATAAGGTACTCATTATTTGGGGAACTGTAATTTTAATGGTTCATTTGGTGTTAAGAGAAAAATAAATCTTATTTTGGTTATTCATTTCTGGGCAACAAAGGGGCTCTTCGCCCTTTCAATAAGCAAGCTTCCAGATTCTTGTAGAAACTGTCTCAAGACATTATTAGAGGATGATTAAGATTGTGGGTATAGGAAGACATTATTGACAAACTTTTAACCTTTCAGTTATAACCTATATAAGAACAGAAAAACATCCTTAAGGATAAAGTTCTCTTCTTTTCCTGACTTTCTTTCTAACTCTGGTGACATCATGAATACTGCTCCTCTTTGAGTTGTCTTCATTTTCCCAAGAAATTCTCCCAAAATATGGGCAGCTTTCAGGGTTAAGATCTCAGGCTTCCATCAATTCCTGCTTCTTTAAGGATTAAATGAGAACTTCACTTACTACAGCTATGCTGGTGACTCCCAAATATACATTCCCAATCCTAATATCCCGTAAGAATTATTTGCCTACATTTCTCAGAAAGTAACACCATGGATATGTCCAAATCCCATATTTCCCTGACAACTAGTTCTTTATCCAAATCCCCCACTTCAATTGTTTATCACTGTAAACTTTTTTACCTATCCACAACTCATTCCCCCTCCCTGCTTCATTTTTTTCTTTAAAGAACTTACCATCAGCTCATATGCTATATATTTTACTTTTTACATTTTTATTCTCTGTGTCTCCCTCTCTTGAATGTTAGCTCCAAAAAATCAGGAAGTTTTCAATGTCTTTTCAGTGTTTTTTTCACTGTATTCCAGTATGAAAAATATATTACATATCAATATATACTCAATGAATGAGTGAAAAATAAGTTGATATGTGAAAGAATGAAGCCATAATTATCCAAAACCTCTAGACCAGAAAAATTAGAATATTTAAATCTGATCTCACATCTGTCCTGAATATCTAATTAGTTGCCGTCCTATGATTTGTCCTTTCAACGTTTCCTCTCCACCAAATCCAAACCCTAAATGCCTCACACATACGGATTTAAAACAAAAAGTCTCCAGGCTCCTTCCATTTCAATCACTTCCTCCAGATGACTCTTTTTTAAACTCTAGTTTTCATCACTCTACAGAATACACTCTATTCTTTGTAAATTTCATAGCCTCCTTGGTGCAGTCTCTAAACCCCTCTATAACCTGACCCCACTTTACTGATACATTCTAATTCCCAGTTACTACTCATCACTCTTGCTTCTCTTCCTCTTAGGCTAAACTTGTGACTAGCCCCTCTTAGATACAATGTTCATTCATACTTCATGCCTTTATGTAGGCAAATTTCCACCCGCCAAAATCTTTTTTCTCCCCATTTATGCAAATCCTATGTATTTTTGAGATCTGACTCCAGCTACATTCCATTAAACTCTTTGAAACCTTCACCAACAACCACAGTGCAAATTAATTCCTGCTTTGTCTGGTCTCTGGAAACGCTGTCTGCACCTCACATTCCATCACTGTTTGCCAATGGTTTCATGGCTTCATAACGGCTCCCCATTAGATGGTGAAACAAAGTTGAACCATTCTCATGGCCAGTCTTAGACCAGTGCT
The DNA here is from genome assembly GCF_011100685.1 of Canis lupus familiaris. Taxonomy (NCBI): domain Eukaryota; kingdom Metazoa; phylum Chordata; class Mammalia; order Carnivora; family Canidae; genus Canis; species Canis lupus. The sequence continues at coordinate 62,741,398 of NC_049225.1, read as the reverse complement.
GTATCTAACAGAAACAGAAGTCCAACTCAAAACTCAAAGATACACTTAGAAACACCTTAAATTTTTACTAAGATTTTTCAAAGAGAAAGCATATCCCCTCAAGATCCTCTTTTTCATTGTTATCTCTTAAGTCTTCATAACAGCTGCTCAGTAATCATTCTCTCTCTCTCTCTCTCTTTCTCTCTCACACACACACTTATCTTCTCTACCCTTAAAACTCTAGTCCATACTACTGCTTTATTTCTCTCAGCATCCCTTACATTTCAATCTATTTTTCTTCCTGAATAGTTCTCTGCCCTGTGTCCTGGATATAAATTTAGACTTTGGGAGCTCCTTTAAATAGCATACCCCAGACATTGATCAGAACAAACCCCAGTTCCTGGGACTGTTGAAGCAAAAACAAAAACAGAAACCTCCTCTTCCTTCACAGATAGAGAAAGAGGAAAAGGTTAACAGTATCTGCCAGGCTAATTTTTTTATTCTTATCATATCTTTCACCTAGTTAGACCTTGGTGGTTATCTACAAATAAGGATATACTACTTGCTCCCCCAAGGACATTTTCTATCAGTTTTCAAATATCTCTAACCTCTCTTCTACTCCCAAGGGGCTGAAAGACTTATTTTAACAATAAACTTTATTTTCAGGTCGACTGAGTCAGACGTGGACTCTATCCTGAAGCTCCAGCTACACTCCCTCCTCCAGTAGCATAGCAGCAATTTCCATGCCCCTGATTTCCACACATACACAAGACACTCATCTGATGTAAGAGCACATCAGATGAGTGTCTTGTTCCACAACAGCTCTTTCCTCCAGATGTTTTCTCCTCTGCTGGAGAGAGATAATCTGGACACTTAGTTGTTTTTCTCCAAGATGACACTGTTGGCATCTGCAGACAAAACAGATCATTATGTGACAATGGAACAGCCTCAAGGCCATAGAATATTGCACAGCCCAACCCCAGGAAACATCTGCAGGTAGAAATATCCACAGCAGATTGGGGAGGAAAAGAAAATGATAGACACAATGTGGCAAAAGGAAGGGCAGTGGCAAATACAAGACAATTTTCATAATTACATAGGGGATGCCCTCATTTTCCATAATAACTGGTGATGGGGGACTTTGGAAGAGCTAAAGTCTGTCAATAGAGGCAGTTTATGTACAGAACTAAGAATACAATACTGTTTCTATGATTCATATTTTACTCCTTAGCTCTGCAACAGGGAAAACAAGGGACAAATGTAAAAAAAAAAAAAAAATAAGCACATCCACCTCAAAGGGCTCTTGTAAAACTTACAATGTGTGGCAAGTGTGAACATAGAGCCTGGCACATAGCAGGAATGTACTGAATAGTTCTCTCCCTACTCTTCTTCCCAACCCCTCCGTAAATAGAATCCATATTTTCCAAAATTTTATTCATTAAAAAAAATATTCATTAAGCATTTACTAGACATTGGAAATACAGTGGAGAATAGAACAGAAATAATTGATTGTACCTTACTAAGAGATAGGCACAGACCACATGCTTAATAAATACTTGTGTACTGACAAGATTAATCCCTAGTACTCCACTGGAATCCTCATACCCTGGAGAGCTCTAACCTGGTTCTGCTATCACAGAAGGTAGTTAATGTTGACTTTATGCTTAAAGATAACCAAAAAATGGAATAAAATAGGTGTCCTGAGGAAAAAGAGATGGCTGACAGACCCAGCTTGAAAATGAATTGCTAAAATGTCTATCTCCATCAGTAGGAATAAAATCTGGCAAATTCCAAGAGGGATAATATCAACATTTACCTTACCAGACCATGCCAAAGTCCATCATAAATCAAAGTGGGAAAGAGTCAAACAAAAATTTTTACTAATGAGATCTGTTGTTACAGTTTTATGTGTATCATTCAAGTTATACAAGCTAATTATCATAGCTTACAATAAGCATTATAAAAGGTCAGTTTATAATTGGATTCCATTTAAACAAAGAATATTGGGAGCACCTGGGTGGCTCAGTTGGTGAAGTGTCTGGCTTCAGCTCAGGATGTGATCCTGGGGTCCTGGAATCAAGTCTCGAATCAGGCTCCCTGCTGAATCAGGGGAGCCTGCTTCCCTCTGCCCCTTGCCCCTTTCCTCTCTCTTTCTCTCTCTCAAATAAATAAATAAATAAATAAAGATTTTTTTAAAGAAAAAAAGAATATTGAATAAAATGGATCCCTACACTTTAAAATATACTGAACTTTAAAATATATCAATAGGGACACCTGAGTGGCTCAGTTGGGTAAGCATCTGCCTTAAGCTTGGGTCATGATCCTAGGGTCCAGGATCAAGCCTTGCATCAAGCTTCCTGATTGGTGGGGAGCCTGCTTCTCCCTCTCCCCCTTCCACTCCCCCTGCTTGTGTTCTCTCTCTCAAATAAATGAATAGAATCTTTAAATAAATAAATAAAATATATCAATAAATTATTATTTCTTAGTATCTTGAAACTGTTTGGCACAGGACCCATAATATAAACCATATCTTCTTGGGTCCCACATTCCAAGGAAACATTTTCTCAGTCAACAAACTATTAAGGGATGCCTGAATGGCTCAGCAGTTAAACACATCTGCCTTCGGCTCAGGGCCAGAGCCTAGAGTCCCAGGATTGAGTCCTGTATCGGGCTCCCTGCATACAGCCTGCTTGTCTCTGCTTATGTCTCTGCCTCTCTCTTTCTGTGTCTCTCATGAGTAAATAAAATTAAAAAAAAAAAAAACTATTGGATACCTGCTTACCACTTAAGATACTCTTCTATTCTCTGGAAAGATGATGATGAGTAAGATAAAATATCATGAGATATGGCATTTATAGATTAGTGTGCAGAAAAATAAAGAAACACAAACAGTGTAACCAGTACTCTGATAGAGGATGGACAATTAAAGAACAGTAAATCCTCCCTGGGGGACAAGAGGAGATCAGACAAAGTGTCCCAAGAAAATGGTTCCTAAATTAAGCCCTGAAAAATATATAGGAGTTTGTCAGATAGATGTGAGTAGAAGTGAGGAACAGAAGGGGCATTCTAGTCACAACAAAGAAATATGAGAATGTGGTAGGTTTGGGGAACCACAAATATTAGCTCTGTATGGTTGTTCTAAGGAGTGAACCTACCATTAGACAGTGTTATCAATAAGGGCAAAGAAAGTACAATCTTATTCACCATATTTCCAAGAGATCCCCTGGTGCATAGTAGGTGTTCAATAACTATTAAATGAATAAGATCTCAAACCATAGTAGAGGAGTCCCAAATTATGAAAATTTTTATGTGTTGTGCTATAACTTGATCCTTTATAGGATAGGTACCTCGAAGAATTTAAGGCCAGAGAATGACATGACTAAATCAGTTTTAGAAAATTACCCTGGCAGGTTTTCAGAAGACAGACTAAAGAGGAATAAAAAAAAAAAAAAAAAAGTAGGTAGATCAGGTTGGAAGTAACTGCAAGAAATGATGAGACCTGAACCAGAGCAAAGCCAAGGGCTGAAAAGAAGGGGAAAATTGGGAGAATCTTTCAGAAATAAGAACTATAGTGCCACAGGACAATTTAGTTGGGGGTAGGGCAGAAGAGGAAGCCTAGAATAGCACCCAGGTGTCTGACATCTGCCACTAGGAAAATACTGTTGTAGTTCAACAATATAAGAAATATGAGTAAGTATCCTCTGTAAAACTATTTATTAAAAACATTCACATGTATATACAATAAGAATCCTGGACTAGATATGAAAATACATGTTGGAAAAGTTGGACTATTTCATGATTTATTTATTCATTCAAAGAATATTTAATGAGCTCCTACTTTGTGTCAGGCACTATACTAAGTAGTCACTAGGGAACCACTTGTGGGAAAAAAACAAATATGGTCCCTACTCTCATGGAGCTTACAGCTTTGTGTGGAAAACAGGCTATCAATTATATTACAGGCAGACAGGTGACAAATTATGTGAGGCTTTAAAGACCATGTTAAGGAGGTTGCCATTATCTTAAGAGCTTTGGACAGCCATGGAAGGGTTTTAGGAAGTAAGAGTAAGGAGATCACTAAATAAGATTTTCACTTGAACAGGATCACTCTGGTTATTTTGCAGTGGATTGTGGTGCATTGTAGTGTTCTTTTAGGAGGCCCTTACAGGTCGAGGCCAGAGGCAAATGGACCTTAGATTCCAAATAAAAGAACTGACCAGTATGATTATTTTGGTGGTTTATAACCAACTTCCATTATGAAAGGTCAGAATCTTGTACTGCACTAGCTATTAAATATTTTGAATATAAATCCACTGCTAGGGAGGTCATGGTGGAGGAAGAAAGAGGTAGATGGACTGAAGAGGTTTCTAGGAGGTAGAATTAATATCCCTTTAGCATGCAATAGGCTTTCCACCGGTCACAAGCTTCCTCTGGCTATTGACCCTGAGAAGGTAGAAGGTAGTGAGGACACAGGAGGAAGGAGAAAGCCCGCCCATTTGGCAGCAGTGAAAAGGCACATCCCCTTTCTTATTTCTATTCCCCGTGTTGGCACTTGGCCACCTCCATTTCCAGGGACAGTACCACTTAGCCTTTGGTTTTATAAATGAGGAAAATTAGGGACTAGAAAGTAACAATCCCAGACTACTCTTAGTCTATCATGAAACAAATTGTCCAATGCTTGTTTTTCCACACAGAAAGGTCAAGCATGTTTTCAATAATACACTTAACATGTGTTGCTCTTTGGCCAACATGACTAATAAAACCTACCTGTCTTGTATAGATTCTTTGCTTCTTCACTCTGACTTGTGTTCCTTATGCTATTCACAGCAGCCAAAGAAAGCAGAGCAAATGGAACTCACCAATTTGTTCCTTATTGCAACTCAGCTCAGATAAAAGGCTCAGTTGATAGGGGGATAATTAAACCTTTGTTCTAAATGAGCTTATAGGATTATCCCTAGGTTTCAGTTCTCCAAGTCATTTTTGTCTCCAGGTGCCATACATAATCCCATGTTGGCTAGAAGCAGGACTGGGCAAGCAGGAAAATTATAAAGTATTAACTAAGGCAAAAAATCAGTTACCAATCAATACACTTTTATTGAGCTGCTGCTTTTTTAAAAGTCAGTATCCTAGCTTCTCTAGGGGGTATAAACTACAGTACCTTCAAGAAGCAAACAATCCTAGGATGCCTGGGTGGCTCAGCAGTTGAGCATCTGCCTTTGGCTCAGGGCTTGATCCTGGAGTCCTGGGATCAGTCCCACATTGGGCTTCCTGCATGGAACCTGTTTCTGCCTCTGCCTATGTCTCTGCCTCTCTTTTTCTCTCTGTGTCTTTCATGAATTAATAAATAAAATCTTAAAAAAAAAGTAAACAGTCTTACTAATTAAACACACACACACACATCTAAGAAATAGCATCAAATGAAGCACAAACAATAATTGTTTGAGGGTTCTCGGGAGAGTGATGTTTGGGGGGTGGCCAAAAACAAGGGCAGAGCTGCCAGTGATGGGTAAGGTGATGTAAAAAGCAAGTTCAAAAGAAACATAGTCCAAAATGGGTGAATCGAATCTGGAAGATCAGGAAAGGGGTGGGGGAAAGATTGACTTTGGGACAATTTCAGAGATTTGGGAGAGAAGTTGGATTTGTTTGTTTGTAGGTTGGTTGATGGGCTTTCAGATATATTTTTATCTGCTTAACTGTAATGGTTGAGGAGGAATTAGAATAGAAAGAAAAGGCCTATATCGTCTACTCTGACAGATAACTTAAAGCTCAAGAAGTATTTTTCTTACTTATTTTCACTCTTTTTCGCCTGTGCTTTTGATATTACATCCAAAATATCACCACCAAGACCAATATCAAGGAGCTTTTTCCTGTATTTTTTCTAGAAGTTTTAGTGGTTTCCGATCTTATGCTTTAAGTCTTTAATCCATTTCAAGTTAATTGTTGTGAGTTGTGTAAGATAGAGATCCAATTTCATTCTTCTGCAGTTTTCCCAGCCTCATGATAAAATTTTCAGAGATGAGAAGTTTATTCTCATGAATAAGCAAAGAAAGTGGTTTCTTTTTTTTTTAAGATTTTATTTATTTACTTGAGAGAGAGAGAGAACATGAGTGGGGAGAGGGAGAGAGGGACAAGCAGACTACCCCCTGAGCATGGAGCCTGATATGAAGCTCAATCCCATGACCCTGAAATCATGATGTGAGCTGAAGATGCTTCACCAATTGAGCCACCCAGATGCCCCAAAAGTGGTTTCTTCAGATGGAATCTACTCCTGGTTAAGACTGTTCAAATTACAACAAAGGATTCAGAGCATAAACTTAGTTGATAAATCAGTGACAGGATTTGAGGATTGACCTCAATTTTGAAAGTTCTACTGTAGATGAAATGTTATCAAACAGCATCACATGCTACAGAGAATTAATTCATAAAAGAGAGAGTCAGTCAATGAGTTAAACTTCTTATTTTAAGTAATTGCCATGGCCACCCCAACCTTCAGCAACCACCACCATGATCAGTCAGCAGCCATCCATATTGTGGCAACACCTTCTAATCAACAATAAAATTAAGACTCCCTGAAAGTTCAGATGATGGTTAGCATTCTTTAGCAATAAAGTATTTTTTCATTAAGGTATATACATTTTTAGATGTAATGCTATAACACACTTAGTAGACTATAGTATACGTAAACATAACTTTTATATGCACTGGGAAACCAAAAAATTCAGTTGACTCACTTTACTGCAGAATTCACTTTATTGGGAGTGGTCTGGAGCCAAACCTGCAATATCTCCAAGGTATGCATGGGTTTATTTCAACAAGTGGGACTACATCAAACTGAAAACCTTCTACACAGAAAAAGAAACAATCAACAAAGTGAAAAGATAGCCTATGAAATGGGAGAAAATATTTGCAAACCATTTATTTGATAAGGCCTTAATATCCAAAATATATAAGGAACTCATACAACTCTTCAGCAAAAAAAAAACAAACAGTCCAATTTAAAATCAGGCAGGGAACCTGAATAGGTATTTTTCCAATGAACACATACAAATGGCCAAAAAATACATGAAAAGATGCTCAACATCATTAATCAGAAGGGAAATGCAAATCAAAACCATAAGGAGATGTCACTTCGTACCTGCTAGTACAGCTAACACTAAAAACATAGGTAACAATACTTAAAAGATGTGAAGGAAAAGGCATCCTGCGCACTGTTGGTGGAAACATAAATTGGTGTAGCCACTACAGAAAACAGTATGAAGGTTCCTCAAAAAATTAAAAACAGAACTATCATATGATTCTGCAATAACATATCTGACCATATATCCAAAGGAAACGAAATCAGGATTTTTTTTAAGATTTTATTAATTTGTTCATGAGAGACACAAAGAGAGAGGCAGAGACACAGGCAGAGAGAGAGGCAGTCTCCATGCAGGGAGCCCTGATGTGGGACTCGATCCCGGGACTCCAGGATCACGCCCTGGGCCAAAGGCAGACGGTCAACCACTGAGCCACTCAGGCATCCCGAAATCAAGATCTTGAAGAGATAGCTGCACTCCCATGTTTACTGCAGCATTACTTACAATAGCCAAGACCTGGAAACAACCTAAGTGTCTACAGATTAATAGATATAGACAATGTGGTATATATACATGCAATAGAATATTATTTTGCCACAAGGAAAAAAGGATATTTTGCCACTTGCAACAACATGGATAAACCTTGAGGGCATTATGCTAAGAGAAATAAGTCAGACAGAGAAAGAAAAATACTATATATCACCTATATATGGCATTTTTAAAAAGCCAAAGTCATCAAACAGAGAGTTTCTACTGGTGGTTATCAGGAGATGGGGGTAGGGAAATAGTGAGATGTTCATCAAAGGGTACAAACTCCCAGTTATAAAATGAATAAGTTCTGGGGATTTAATGTACAGCATGATGACTATAGTTAAAAATACTGTATTATATACCTAAAAGTTGCTAAGAGACTAAATTTTAAATGTTATTACTATACACACACACAAAAGTAATTATGTGAGGTAATGGAGGTGTTAACTAACCTTCCTCTGACAATCATTTCACAATATATACAAGCATCAAATCATCATGCTGTATACCTTTTTTTTTTTTTTAATTCAGACAGAGAGAGAGACAGAGACACAGGCAGAGGGAGAAGCAGGCTCCATACAGGGAGCCCGACATGGGACTCGATCCCGGGTCTCCAGGATCACACCCGGGGCTGCAGGCGGCACTAAACCACTGCACCACTGGGGCTGCCCATGCTGTATACCTTTTTTATCATGCTGTATACCTTAAGCTTATACAATGTTATATGTCAATTATACCAATAAAACTAGAAAAATAAGAAATATTTTTCTCACTCTATCAGAGTCCTAATCAGTCTGTGCTCCTTCCCAACATTCTTAAAGGCTATTACTAATGGGAATTAGTAACCTTTAATAGAGAGAGTGTGAAAGAGTAAGACATAGCAGAATTCCATGGAAAAAGCTCCCCTGCGTGGTAACACTTTGAGAACCCCTGGAGTAGAAAATGTGTGAGAACCTGTGACTTATAGGGAGACACCAATCAAAGAATCCTAGGTATAAGTATTTATGTTTTTCATGTTGTAGTTTGGAAGTTGAAAAGGAAAGAAAGAATAGATTGTACCGGAAGCTCATTCCTGGGGATCTCAAATTAATAAGCCAGGGACATCATTATATATAGGCTCCTCAATCTAGAGAATTCTTGTGCAGAATAGCAGAAATCAGCAGCAATGGAATAGCATATCAGGAAGCCGGAGAATTATGTTACCATCAGAGCCAGGACATAGCAAAAACCCATAATATGGTAGAGGCTCCATTACCCCACCAGGTAGGACTCACCTAGGACATTCTGAGCTGGTCCAAATAGGACTTCAAAGCTTTCACTCAACAAAGTGTAACTGAAGGAACCATGTGTCTTCCAGCAAGCAAATTCCTCTGGGGATGGCTTGTGCTTAAAGAGGAAACCACTTCAACACTCAGGTAAAAGTCACCAAGGGCCTGATCCTGAGAGAAACCCCTTTCTGAGTAGGCAGTGAATAGCATGTTTATAGATCACAGCTCTCCTTCCTGCTCACAGTCCCCTTATTCTTGGTTCACATGAGTAAGAGCTGTATTTCCTAGTCTCCCATCTCTCTTGGAAGCCCAAATCCAAGAAAATCCACACAAGTACAAAGAAAGAAAAGCATTATGAGCAATAGTAACATGGAACATTTTCATACAAAAATAATATGAATAATAATAGCTGCTGTGTATTGAACATCTTGGTTATGGGGCCTGTGCTTGGCGTAGTCTAAAAGAAGTGAAAACACAGAGGTGAGGCCAGCAGGGAAACTGGTGGTTTTTGAGCACCCACAATAAGGAGAATAGGACATGTAGGTGACCATACAAATGGATTGGTAGGCTTTAGGAAGATAAGGAAGAGTGGAAACATAGTCAAGGGAGATACTAACACAAAGAGAAGTTGGTGAGTGTCCCAGGGCTGGGTTCCAACATGACAGGCATACTTGGCTTGACAAACCGGAAAGTGCCTGAAAGAAGAAAGCCTGGATGGAGATGAAAGGAAAGAAACAGACACACCCACCTGCTGGAAAACAGAAATGGACCTACAGCAACAGCAGCTGATACCCCGCATTTTCAAACGGGCTGAGCTTTAACAAAGGATTGACAGATTGTCAGCAACTGTTTTCAAAAGAAAGACTGTAATCACAAGACACAGGACATATCTGGATCTACACCACATGTCACTGGAGCTAGCACAAATGAAAAGCCTCTACCCCTTGGGGCTCAGTTAAGTTTATCTCTGAGAATTCTTTGTTTTTCAATGCATTCTAATGGGCTACCACTGCCATTTCCAAAAGTTTTTCATGTCTCTCGTTTTCTTGATGAGGGAAATTAGTCATAGAATCATTAACCAGAATAACACTAACTCTTCTGGGGACGGATCCTGAACAGAATCATGAAAAGGCTGAAGTTCACCTTTGCTATCTCCCATTTACCCCATCTCTCCTCTTCCCTTCATCTTGGCAGAGTCTTTCCTCCTTCTCAGGTACCTATCCTGTATTCTAATGAACTTTGCTCTCAAGGGGCTCTCAATATATCACTTCAGGGATTCCAGAACTTCAGTGGATATAAGAATCGCTATGGCTCATTCATCTCTCCACCCTGAGATTCTGCCCAAACTAGTCTAGGGCCAGGCCCCTAAGTAACTGTTTTTAACAGACCTTCCAGGTAATTCTGATGCTGATCACTGTACTTGGGTGTTTGTTGGGAATTAAAGTATTCATTGATAATGGCCTAGGTTTTGACAAAGAATTCTTTTTTTTTTCCAGTGAAATTATTTAACAATATTATTTTTCTTTTTTTTTTTTTTGGTTTTTTTTTTTATTGGAGTTCAATTTGCCAACATATAGCATAACACCCAGTGCTCACCCTTTCAAGTGCCCCCCTCAGTGCCCATCACCCAGTCACCCCAACCCTCCTACCCACCCACCTCCCTTTCCACCACCCCTTGTTTGTTTCCCAGAGGTAGGTTGACAAAGAATTCTTGACTGGAGGTATGTAGAACTGAAGTTATGCATCTCTAATTGCTGGCTAGAGAATGAATATTTGAAAGATATTCAGTGCTCTCCCATTCAACATCCTTTATCTTATAAACAAATAGGGGTCAAATCAAACCCTGTAAGAGACAACTACTCCCTGCCCATTAGGATGACCCTCAGAGTTTCTCTCTTATGGTGCTAATACATATTTATGCCTTGATTGTCAGGACAGATCCATTGAATTGCCTGAATATTTCCAAGGTATCCACATAGGAACATAATTGTACAAAAAACAGAATTTAAGTTTAAATTTAGAGGTGTTGGGCAGCCCGGTTGGCTCAGCAATTTAGTGCCGCCTTCAGCTCAGGGATAATCCTGGAGTCCCGGAATGGAGTCCCACGTCAGGCTCCCTGCATGGAGCCTGCTTCTCCCTCTGCCTGTGTCTCTGCCTCTCTCTCTGTCTCTGTCTCTGTGTGTGTGTGTGTGTGTGTGTGTCTCATGAATAAATAAATAAAATTTTAAAATAAAATAAAGGTGTTACCATTTTTCTCAAAGTCACAGTCAAAATCAAACATCAAAACCAGTTACCACGTAGTAAATGACCATGCCTTTATTCTTCATAAAATTAGTCTACCTACACCTTTTTCAATTGTATTAATTTTATTTTGAGTTATAGTATCTTTTTTACATATTTATAACCACTTGGAAAATACAGGTCTTACTAAAACATGAGCTGATAAACAAAAAGAATAATAAAATGTTTAAATGCATATTCTATGGATCATATTTGATCTTTACTCTTTCTACCTTAAGCTGCCATTTCTATCACTGCTTTAGATCTGAGAAAAGATAGAGAACTTTACCCATGGGCAGCTCAGGTGGCTCAGCAGTTTAGCACCGCCTTTTCCCTGGGCTGTGGTCCTGGGGCCTCAGGATCAAGTCCCTTGTCCGGCTCCCTGCATGGAGCATGCTTCTCCTTCGGCCTGTGTCTCTACCTCTCTCTCTCTCTCTCTCATGAATAAATAAATAAAATATATTTTTTTAAAAAAAGAGAGAGAACTTTATCCAACCCTTGACCCCAAGACAAAACTCTATTGGAACCCTCTAGGCCTAAATTTCAATAAGTCCCACTAGAGGGCAGTTTTCCAGATTCATGCAAGGTTAGATTCAATCTGCCAGGACTACGTCCAACTGGCTAGTTTTTCTTTTTTAAAACATATCCTCTTAGTTGGGGGAAGATGGCAAAGGGGAAAAGGTCATAATTCCAAAGGACATATTTTCAATCCTACCTGTCATTGATATCAAATTTGAAAATTTTAGTAATTTTCTCCAAACTCTAAAGATCAAATATATGACAAATATATCACGTTCTCCTCTGAACCAAAATGGACCATTTTAAAAAGTTTACTTTATAAAACCAATTATGAATCACCTAATTGTTGCCCCAGGTGAACATAGTTTATTAATACAAAAGCTACTAATTGTCATTTAAAAATAATTGCTGACTAGAGTTCATTTCAAATACATAAACTTCATATACTAAGACTTACCTCTTACCTTCTAGAAGAGTTATAAACATTAATAGAACATATTCCTAGAACATTCCGAGAATGAATTTTTACAAATTCAGAGGGTTAGGGTTTGGGGTGATGGAAAAGTTGGTGGGAAGAGCAAAAGGGCACTCTCTAGAACTTCTCTGTTTCTCTTTTATAGAGATTCCAAAGAGTCTGAACATGTACAAGTCCTAAAAGATGCTGAGAATTCTCTAACAGTGTTTTTATCTGAGAAGAGAAACCCTAACTAGCCTCCATCTGCTAAGTCTATTATCAAGAAATCTTTAACATCTCTCTGAATTGAATCAGGGTTCATTCACTCATTCAACAAATATTTATTCAATACTTTCTAGGTGCCAGAATGGTGTAAAAGAATCAACAATGAATTAATCAAACAAAATTGACCTCATCATCATCTTTAATTGGTTGAGATTTGGGGAATGTGATCAAACTAATTCTAAGACTAAATGTTCATAGGTTAAAAAACCTATTTTTAAAATGTTCTGTCCTTTTGCAAGTAAAATAAAATTCTATGACTTTGTTTAGATATTGAAAGTTTACCAAACCAAGACCTAAAACTTTTTGTCTTCAAGCCATTCACTCCAGGACAAAACCAATCATTTATCCTTGAAGATGTTATAAAAATGAATTGGGACAGGTATTCTAACATATTTAAAAAGAACTATAAAGTATTATACAATTATTCCTCCCAATCTTTAGGGCCCAGCTCAAACTTCATCTCATTGTTAAAATCTTTCTCAAAAAAGGGAACCCTCTTACACTGTTGGTGGGAATGTGAAATGGTGCAGCCACTCTGGAAAACTGTGTAGAGGTTCCTCAAAGAGTTAAAAATAGACCTGCCCTACGACCCAGCAATTGCACTGCTGGGGATTTACCCCAAAGATACAGATGCAATGAAACGCCAGGACACCTGCACCCAGATGTTTATAGCAGCAATGTCCACAATAGCCAAACTGTGGAAGGAGCCTCGGCGTCCATCGAAAGATGAATGGATAAAGAAGATGTGGTCTATGTATACAATGGAATATTACTCAGCCATTAGAAACGACAAATACCCACCATTTGCTTCGACGTGGATGGAACTGGAGGGTATTATGCTGAGTGAAGTAAGTCAATCGGAGAAGGACAAATATTATACGGTCTCATTCATTTGGGGAATATAAATAATAGTCAAAGGGAATAGAAGGGAAGAGAGAAGAAATGGGTAGGAAATATCAGAAAGGGAGACAGAACATGGTAGACTCCTAACTCTGGGAAACGAACTAGGGGAGGTGGAAGGGGAGGAGGGCCGGGGGTGGGGGTGACTGGGTGGCGGGCACTGAGGGGGGCACGTGATGGGATGAGCACTGGGTGTTATTCTGTATGTTGGGAAAATTGAACACCAATAAAAAATAAACTTATTAAAAATAAATAAATAAAAATGAAAAAATAATAATAAAATCTTTCTCAAATTTCACTAAGCTCCTACAAACCAGAAGTAACCTTTACCTTTGGAGGTTCTAAAGCATTTATCACATGTTTCCTTATATCATGGTTCAGGTGTGTTGTAGTACATTGATTTACCTTGTATCCAATAGCCAATATTAGAAGCAGAGCAGTACGCTGGTTGAGAGTGGGGGCTCTGGCCCAGATTTCCAGGGTTGACTTCCTTTTCCATGTGACCCTAGCCTCAGTTTTCTCACCTGTAAAAAAATAAGCAACCTATAGTCTTACCACATGGAATTATTGTGATAATTAAGAACACTATCATAAGCCATCACAGCAAGAGTAGCCTAAGGAAATATGATGACTAAAGGAAATGTGGTATCCTGGATGGGTCCTAGAAAAGAAAAAAGAAATTAGATGAAAAACTAAGGAAATGTGAAAAAAAAAGTATGGACTTCTGTTAATAATAATGTACCAGGGGATCCCTGGGTGGCGCAGTGGTTTCGCGCTTGCCTTTGGCCCAGGGCGCCATCCTGGAGACCCGGGATCGAATCCCACGTCGGGCTCCCGGTGCATGGAGCCTGCTTCTCCCTCTGCCTGTGTCTCTGCCTCTCTCTCTCTCTCTCTCTCTCTCTCTCTCAATGTGTGACTATCATAAATAAATAAAATTTTTAAAAATAATAATAATGTACAAATATTGATTAATTGTGACAAATGTACCTTAATAATGTAAAATGTGAATAATAGGGGAAATTAAGTGTCAGGTATATGGAACATTCTGTACTATCTTCAAGGCTTTTCTGTAAATCTTAACTATTCTAAAATAAACAGTTCATTTAAAAAACAAAAGTTAGTGTGACACCTGAATGGCTCAGTTGGTTAAGTTCCAACTTTTGATCTCAGCTCAGGTCTTGATCTCAGGGTGTGAGTTCAGCCCCATGTTGGACTCCACTTTAGAAAAGAAAAAAAAAAAAGTCTACTTAAAAAAAAAAGCAAAACTTAGAATTAGAAATTTTTTTTAATATTCTTATAGGTAATGCATTTAGAATAATATATGGGCTTACTTTACTTACCTTAATATTGTTAAAATGTCCAAACTATCCAAAGTGATCCATGCAATTCCTATCAAAATCCCAAAGTCAGTTTTTACAGAAATAGGAAAAACAATTCTACAACTCATATGGAACCACAAAAGACCACAAATAGCCAAATCCATCCTGAGAAAAAACAACAAAGGTGGAGGTATCACACTTCCTGATTTCAAAACATAAAGTATAGCAATGGTAATGTCATAAAGACAGACATATAGACCAATATAATAGAAAAGAGAACCCAGAAGTAAATCCATGCATATACTGTCAACTGATATTCAACAAGAGTGCCAAAAATATATAATAGCGAAAGAACAATCTTTCAACAAATGGTATTGGGAAAACTAGATATCCACATGCAAAAGAATGAAATTGGATCCTTGTCTTATACCATACACAAAAATCAACTCAAAATAAAAACTTAAATGTAAGACCTGAAACTGTAGAACTCCTAGAAAACAAGCATAAGGGAAAAGCTTTATGACATTGATCTTGGCAATGATTTGACACCCAAAGCACTGGCAACAAAAATAAATAAATAAATAAACATGTGGGACTATATCAAACACTTCTACACAGCAAAGGAAACAATCAATAGAGTAAAAAGCAACCTATAAATTAGGAGAAAATGTTTGCAAACCATCTGTCTGAAAGGGGGTTAATATCCAAAATATATAAGGACCTTTTACAACTCAATAATTTAAAAAAACTAATAATACAATTTAAAAATGGGCTAAGAGCTTGCATCATTATTTGTCCAAAGAAGACACAACTTCTGGCACCTGGTTGGCTCAGTTGGTGGAGTATGGGACTCCCCATCTCAGGGTTGTGAGTTCGAGCCCCACACTGGGTACAGAGATTACTTAAAAATAAAACACTTTTTTAAAAAAGAAGACCAAACTATGGAAGGAGCCAAGATGTCAACAGATAAATGGATAAAGAAGATGTGATGATAGATAGATGATGATGATAGATAGATAGATAGATAGATAAATAGATAGATAGATAGATAGATAGATAGATATAGAGATATGGATATATATAATAGACTATTACCCAGCCATCAGAAAGGATGAATACCCACTATTTACATCAACGTGGATGGAACTGGAGGGTATTATGCTAAGGGAAATAAGTCAATCAGAGAAAGACAATTATCATATGGTTTTACTCATATGGGGGATATAAGAAATAGTGCAAGGGACCATAAGGGAAGGAGGGGAAACTGAATAGAAAAAAATCAGAGAGGAAGACAAACCATGAGAGATCTTAACTCTGGGAAACAAATGGAGGGTTGCTTAAAGGGAGATAGGTAGGGAGATGGGGTAACTGGATGACAGGCATTAAGGAGAGCATGTGATATGATGAGCACTGGCTGTTATATGCAACTGATGAATTATTGAAAACTACATCGAAACTAATAACGTACTAAATGTTGGCAAATTGAATTTAAATTTTTAAAAAAGATGACATACAAATAGCCAATAGGTATATGACAAAATGCTCAATGTCACTAATGATCAGGAAAATGCAATTCAAAACCATAATGAGATGTCATATCACTCCTGTCAGGTTGACTATTATCAAAAAACAAAAGATAACAAGTATTGGTCAGAATGTGAAGAAATTAGAACCCTTGTACACTGTTGGTAGAAATGCAGAAATGATGCAGCCACTATGGAAAACAGTATAGAAGTTCATCAAAAATTAAAAACAGAGGGCAGCCTGGTGGCTCAGTGGTTTAGCGCCGCCTTCAGCCCAGGGTGTGATCCTGGAGACCCAGGATCAAGTCCCACATCAGGCTCCCTGCATGGAGCCTGCTTCTCCCTCTACCTGTGTCTCTGCCTCTCTCTCTCTCTCTCTCTCTGTGTGTGTGTGTGTTTCTCATGAATAAATAAAATCTTTAAGACAAATTAAAAATAGAACCACCATATGATCCAGTAATCCCACTTCTGAGTATTTATCCCAAAAAAAATGAAATCGGGATCTCAAAGAGATACTAGCACTCTTATGTACTTTGCAGCACTATTCACAATAGCCAAGATGTAGAAACAACCTAACTGTCCATCAGACGTGAATGAATAAAGAAACTATAGTATAAAACTATAGTATACACATACAATACATACAATGGAATACTATTCAGCCTTTAAAAAAAAGGAAATTCTGCAATATGCAACATGAACTTTGACAATATTATACTAAGTGTAATATAATAAGCCACAGAAAGATGCATACTACATGAATCCATTTATATAAGTTATCAAAAATAGCCAAATACATAGAATCAAAGAGCAGAGGGTGTTTGCCAAGAGCTATTAGGGAGGCAGGAGGAGGATATAGAGAGCTACTAATCAACAACCATAAAGTTTCATAAAGCACTATAAATAAGCTGTAGAGATCTGCTGTACAACATTGTACTTTTAGTCAACTATCATATATTGTGCACTTAAACATTTGTTAAGAAGGTAGATCTTAACATGTTAAGTATGCTCTCTAGAATAAAATATTTTTTAACATTTTAAATGTATATATATATATGTGTATATATATATATATATATATATCCCATAGCAGGAACCCAATAAAAGGTAAGTAGCAATTGGTAGTAGTAGTAATAGTAATAGTAGTTAGAAACTAAGAACAGCTTTTAAGTAAAACTGTGATTTTCTTGTGCCTCGAACCTTTTGTTTTCCTTTTGATATTGCTTTGGGGATTTTCTTTTTTGTACAACATGAAGCAAAAAGCTGTGACTATAAATAAAACTATTATTTTTCAGACATTATTTCAGTGCTATATGGGAAAGGATTTAGTGTGCCAAAAACTGTATACATTGTAGTATCTTTTGGTCAGAATCATCTGTGGTGTGATTAGTTACATAGGCATGCCTGAAATGTCAATAGCACCTGTTTGAGAAGCTATGAGCTTATTTCATAGGCTTTCTTTCTGAAGTGGAGGGTTTTTTCTATTTTTATGCTTTGTTTTGCTTTTTTTTTTTAATTGTATGATTCCATTTATATAAAATGCCCAGAATAGGCAAATCCATAGAAACAGAAATTAGATTAGTGGTTGCCAGGGGCTGGAGAGAAGGAAGACTAGGAAGTGACTGCTAAAAGGTACAGGGTTTCCTTTTGGGGTAATGGAAATGCTCCGGAATTAGACACTGGTGATGGTTACAGAATATCAGGAATATACTAAAACCCACTGAATGTACACTTTAAAATACTGCATTTTATGTTACACAAATTGCGCCTTCATTATCCCTGTAGATGGATAGACTTGCTGTCAGAGTCTAAGCGAAAGCTATCCAGAGGCAGGTCTGCAGCTGGGCTATGGCTTGCACTCCCATTCTCAAAAAGGGGTTCCCCTCTCCTTGCCCTGGCTCGGAGATGGGTCGGCCCAGGCCAAGCACCTGCCCGCCTGTAAACGGAGTGTACCCTCATAGACAACGCGCTAGTGACCTGTCTCTGCAGGGACCCAGCTTCTCCATCAGCACCACCGCCGTGGGCAGAGCCTCAAGCCCGGGGGTCGCAGGCTCCTCTGCTGTGTCTGAGGGCTTCGACAGCTCATCTGCCGGCTGTTTGGGGGTTGAGATTCTGCTCCCAGACACCCTGTGGGTGTCTCACAGGGACTCAAGGTATCTTCAGACTCAGAACGTCTGTCTGAGATGATGGAGGAGCGGTGACAGAGCTGGCTCATTTTACTTTCTTGGAAGAGATTTCAGAAATGGCATTAAGCTCTCTCCTTGAGCCTCGAAGGATGACAGGGGGTATGACAAAGGTCTGGGATCCCTCAAGGTCCTCTGAAGAGAGTGGGGGCAGACTTTGAATGCCCTTTTGACACTTTGGCCAGTCTATATAGAAGGTGACCGGGTGGCTCAGCAGTTTAGCGCCGCCTTCAGCCCAGGGCCTGATCCTGGAGACCTGGGATCGAGTCCCACATCGGGCTCCCTGCACGGAGCCTGCTTCTCCCTCTGCCCGTGTCTCTGCCTCTCTCTGTGTCTCTCATGAATGAATAAATAAATAAATAAATAAATAAATAAATAAATAAAATCAAGAAGAAGGAGAAGGAGAAGAAGAAGAAGAGGAAGAAAAAGAAGAAAGAAGAAAGAAGAAGAAGAAGGTGACCACGCTTGAGCAGGTCACCGTCAGGCCCTCAGATTTGCAGGGCTGGGAACTCCGGACCAAGGAGGTAGGCAGCCTCGTTCCCAGCAGCCCGGTGGCAGCTTCTGCTCGGTCGGAGAAGCTCAGCATCTTGTACCCTGAAGCAGGACTGCGCCTGTGCAGACCAGAACTGTTGTTTTAATTTCTGAATTACAATTTTTTGTATATATTTCATAGTAACTGTTTCAGACCTGCTCGTATTTTATGGCCTTCAATGACTTTATATTATCTGTAGGATAGAGTCTAAGTGTCTTAATATGTTATTCTGGGACCTGCACCATTTAATCTTCCCAAACTCCAGTCAACAACCTGTCCCAGAATCCTATACCCTTCGTACATTGATGCTGCTTATTGCGCTTTCGCCTGGCATATTCAGCTAGCCATGCTTCTTGTAATAAAGTAATTCCCATCTTTTGAGGTCTTTTCCGTATGTTATGACACTTCGATGTCTTCAGAAAAATTAACTATAGATTCCTCCATCCTCCAGTTGCATTTTATCTCTAAGGATTATAAAAATTATAATCTTCTGAGGAACACTAAGTATGACTTATTCATCCTAATATTTATTTTTTGAATTAGATTTGTTGATTTCAAATGATCCTTTCTTGGACACATAATGGCCATGACTAACTAAGCTGAGTGTTTTCCTATCTTGAATTCTTTTAAATTATGTATAGCATGCTCACCACATTGTTCTGCACTTGGTTTTAGGTTGCTTTGGGATTAGTCGATTGCTGTTCAGGTCTGTACTCTCTGCCTTAATTAGATAATCCTTATGGGATGAGATCACATCTATCTCTTCTTTTGTCTCCTTGTGGTTCAAAGGCATCAGTCACACTAGCTGTATATAATAAAATGAACAGTCACATATTTATGACCAGGGGCAACCTTCATTTTTTATTTAATTACTTTAACTCTTAATGTTTATTCTCTTCAATTATATCTCTCAAGATTGATAAACCCCCAATACTCAAGGTTCTCTCTTCTGACCAAGAGTCTGTCTGAAAATATCTTTTATCCTTGTACACCTGAGCATCTATAAAAAAATGTTGCTTCACTTTATAGAGAACTAGGGATTCTCCTCAAAGATAGCCCAAGATAATTGATAAACATATGTATTTTTCTTTATAAAATTTACATATTGATTACAAAAATCCAAATAATACCTGAAAGTAGAAAGGCAAATCCCTCTTTAACCCCCTAATATTGTAATTTATTATTATTGTAATAATGTATAATACGTCTCATTTATATATATTAAATGTTTCATATTTATCCAATATATATTTTTCTAATTTTTATGCCCATATCATATAAACCACTCTACTTAATAAATAATAGAAATCTTCCTATTTCTATTCATCTCTTTTATTTGTATTTCGACCAAGCCATGTAAACCTCTATGGAAAAGAACAGTTTCAATAAAAGCAGAATATGGAAAATGGTAAAGAAAACAGGTATCTAGGGGCACTTGGGTGGCTCAGTTGGTTAAGCCTCTGTCTTTGCCCAGGTCATGATTTCAGAGTCCCAGGATCAAGTGCCATGTCAGACTCCCTGCTCAGCGGGGAGTCTGCTTCTCCCTCTGGCCCTCCCCCTTGCTGTGCGCTTTCCCGCATTCTCTCTCTCTAATAAATAAATCTTTTTTTAAAAAGTGTCTAAATGTCACACCTGTTTTAGAAACATGCTTTTTTCGTCAGTGCAGCAAGAGGACCAAGTTTTGTGGTATCAGACATTATCATCAAAAAGCACAGAACTTTAATTCTTAAACTTAACCCTGACCTACTTTACTTCCACATCTTTGATACTATTGGTTCAATGTATTTTGTTAGCCTAACTCAGATTCTTACACCAGATTCTTAACAAGTAGGTATCTTGACAAGAAAATTTCCCTAAACTCCTAAAATAATAATGAAGCCAGCATGTTAGATTTGGTGGCAGACTTTACACCAGCTATGAAATCTGCTCTCCACCACCAGTTGAATTTGGGTACATCTATTTGTGCAGTGTGCTAGACAAAACCATGCTTCTAAAAGCCAGAATCAGACTATGCCCAGCATCCTCTTAAATATCAAGCCAGCACAGAAGGCAGTATCATAAAACATTGGTGCATTCAGGAACTTCTATATATTCAGTGGCTGTACTTCTAAACCCAACATGCAAGAAAAAAACATTCAATTCCATGGAATTTTGTCCTAGATGATACAAAATCATATCAATGTGAAAAATGTAATCCAAAGCCTGAGGTGATATTGCCATCCTCATAGAGGAAACTTCCAGAAATCCACCGGGAGAACTAAATGCAAATACCACCTCCTAGGCAACTTGTTCAGAGATGCATGGTAGCTTAAAAAGGGGGGGGGGGGGGGGGTCACCTTCAAAAAAACTTCTTTCTGTGGACATCACTTCAAAAAGACCAAGGCATGGCACCAGTCAACTAAATTAAACCTGTGCATTGTAAGCATCTCTCAAAATGAGGAAGAATGACAGTAACTTGGGCTCGCACTTGTTTCCCCCGCCAATCTCCACAGCCCTCACCCACAGACCATAATTAACATCAGTGGAAACATAGGAGTACCAAAAACAACGATCCAGAATATAGTGACTCCGTCAGGCTCTAAGCTGTTGCTCAATGACTCTCTGCCCCTGAACATCAGCGGCTGCACCCACTACAAGCCAAAGAAGCTTGATTAGAAGCAGGGTCAACAAAAGAGAAGCGGGAAGAATGTGCAGAAGCACAACAGTTAGTGATGCAGAATATCCTCTGACTCCTGGGAACCATAGCAGGCAACAGATCGATGATGCTGCATACTTGACACGTAGAGGAGCTTTTGTTAACGGAGATTTCATGCAGCCCTGGAGGTGAAGAGGGAAAGCCACCAACCTTGATAGACAGACTGTCTACATGTGTACTTAGACAAGATGGGACTGTGTGTCATTAATGGAGCAGCTTTGCACCGCATTCACACACATGAATAGTAATGCCATCAGCGGCAGCGTCTTCTAATACTGAGGACAAAAATAAATACTCCAACGTGAAGTATAGACACAAGTCAAGACAGGTCTCTCTTGAGTTTTGAATTTTCATCATAGACTAAAGATGATTGATGGTGATGGTGCTGTGGCTAATGGACATATAACTGTATTTCCCATCACTTTTCCAGTACATGTTTCTGAGCCCTCTGATTATTTTCAGCCTTCACAAATGTTCTTTTTTCTGAATTCCCCACTCCGCTTTCTCAGTTGCCTTAGCTAACCAGTAGTTTCACTGAGCCATCTGTGTGCTCCCTTTCATTTCTGGCCATGTAGCATGTAAGCTCTCATTGTTCAGCTACCTGAGCATTTCTCCTTTCCCCAGCACCCTCCCCCAACCATTTCATCCAGACTGTGCTGGTCTATCAAGATGAAAGCAACACTATGACACTCGGAACAAACTTCTCCTGTCAGATGCACACAGGGGCCCTCTGTTGCACAATCTGCACTTGTCCTGCATGCAATAGAGATTCAACTCTCAGATATGAGATCCAGACTGCAGATCAGAGGGGGGACTGACTTCTGCCCTTCATTTGGGCCAAAGAATACTTATCTCCTTATTCCCAGCTTCTTCTCAAGTTGCAGTTAGACCTGAGGAGATGTAAATATGTAAGTAAAACCCAGGACCATATTCACAGGTTATCCCTTTCAAAATGCCAGCACTTCTCAGTTGCCTTATCACAGGCTGATTCAACTCCTTATTCATAAAAGGCCAATAGCAAGAAAAGGCAGCTCAGTGTGCCCAGAGGACCGCAGAGGTTACTGCCATATACTGATCTTTTGTTCTGACACATTGGTGTGTGGGATTGGGCTGTGGGCAAAGTTTCTATGTCTCTCTTTCTTGCAGCCCCAGGCTATCCTTAATCCATAGTTCTGCTAAAGAAATCCTTTCTGGAGCAGACATAACATAGGAAACTTCAACGATTGTTGTTGGTGTTTAATATTTATTGAACACCCACGACTGGACCAGGCTTTCCACTGATGTATAGTTTGCATCTTAGAACTTTCGGGGGGGGGGGAGCGGGGCGGGGAACACTTTGACTGAAACCTAAAAGCTGTTTAGCTATTGTAAGGGCAACGAGAACACACATTCCTCAAATATCTCTAATTGCTTCCCATAACACAATGCAATTTTCTGCTTCTATCATTAAAAATAGTCATTAACATATTCTGTGAGCACATCTCTATGATACTCTCCTTTAAACATTCAACTAAGCCCACTAATAGCTTCAGATGGAAAAAAAAGTCACCATGTTAAAACATACTTTTAAATATTTTTCTCCAGAAAATGTATAATATAATTAGAAATAAGACTCATTTTCAACCTGCACAATGTTAGTCCTTGTTTTGGTTTGCCTGTCTTTCTCTTCCAAACCCAAGTTTGGAACCTCTGATGAGTTCCATCTATAGAGGTCAAGTCTGTCTGCTTTCCTGAGACAGCCCTATCAGGAAAAAGATGCCCACAGAAGCTATAACCCTACTATTCTTATAGAGCTTGGCAATAAACCAGTTCCCTTGGACCCAGGAGCCTTCCATCCTGTCCTCTATACCTGCTTCACTGATAGATCTGGAACCCTGCTCAAAACTCAGTCTGTAGGCTAAGAACCTTCCTTGAACCCTACCTACTCCCCTCCCAGAGCTAGACCCTGCATGTTAGCAAGAATCTTGAAATATTAGAAATATTTCTAGAATACCTAGGTCTTTGTTGGCAAGGTTCTGCCTGCCTGATTGGACTGGTATTGGTGATCCTCTGAATTATTGCTTTTATACTTGGAAAAACTTTGTATGCATATACACCAAAGCATTAATAATCACTATCTCTGGGTGGTAGGAAACACATGATTTCAATTTTCCCCTTTACTATATTTCCACATGTTCTGCAGTAAAACATAATTCTTTGTACTCAGGGAAAAAGAAAAGGTTTTGTGTTTTCCTTAATACCACCAAGATATACCATTACCCTTCTCCTATGTTTCTGCTTCAGTAAATTCTCCTTTCTCTTTTCCAAATCTAGCCCGGTGAAAAAGAACTTTCTCTCCACAAAGAAGGCCAAAATCTAAGAACAAATCCTAAAAGAAAACATTTTTTAAAAGGTTTTAACATCTTTTATAACGTAAAAAAGTAAGATGTTGAAACATAAGACAAGGAAAATAAATGATTTATTAATCATATAAGAAATCAAGATTTTCATGGCACCAAGAAAATTATAAAATAAAAGTTTAAGTTAAAAATTACAAAGCAGGGACGCCTGGGTGGCTCCAATGGTTGAGCGCCTGCCTTCCACTCACGGCGTGATCCTGAGATTCCAGGATCGAATCCTGCATTGGGCTCTCTGCATGGAGCCTGCTTATCCCTCTGCGTGCCTCTCTCTCTCTCTCTCTCTTTCTCTTTGTGTCTCTCATGAATAAATAAATAAATAAAGTTTTTTAAATTACAAAACAGTAAATTAAACTAAGGTATGTTAAAACTGAATTAGAAGGGGTGCCTGGGTGGCTCAGTTGGTTAAGCAGTTGCCTTGGGCTCAAGTTGTGATCCAGGATCCTGAGATGGAGCCCAGAATCTGGAGCCCTGGGGGCTCCTGCTCAGCGAGGAGTCTGATTCTCATTCTCTCTCTCTCGCTCTCTCTTTGCCTCTGCCCCTACTCGTGCTCTCTCTCGCTCTCTCAAATAAATAAATAAAATATTTTAAAGATTAAAAAAAACTGAATTAGAAAATGTAAATCAAAGCCACAAAGAGGCTTTCCAGCAGGACACAAGAAATTATGCCCTAGACACAAAACTAAATGCCCTTCAGCTTGGGAAGTCTCTCCCTCCCACCCCACCCACTCATCCTCTCCTGGTGCTTTAGTTGCAAGACTTGGACCTTTCTGTATTGATAGGGACTGCTTATTTGTAATCTCACAGCTTTTCACTCTACCTGAAAAATGTGTTTCTTCCTGAAATGAATTGTTTATGCTGTGCTGCAAGTTCTATAAGCTACTTTCCTCAACTACAACCACCAGTACCAAAGTTTACTGTTGTGCATTTGAATTGTTTTACTCAGAAATTTATTAGGTTGCTGTCATCTGTTTCCTCATTCTAAGGTCTCTTTGTATAACTTTAGCTTCAAATAAAATTTATTATTTTGGGGAAAAAAACTAAATATCACTTCATACCTATTAAGATGGCTATAATCAAAAAGAAAGTTAATAACAAGTGTTGGGGAGAATGTGGAGAAATAGGAACATTCGCACATTGCTAGTGGAAGATAAAATGGTATGAACAGTTTCCAAAATGCTGCTTGGAAAACAATTTGGTAGTATCCCAAAAAGATAAGCATAATGAATGATATCATATGATCTGATAATTCCACTCCAAGATATATAAATTCAAGATAAATGAAAACATGTGTCACACAAAACTTGTATGAGTGTGTTCATAGCAGTATTACTCATAACAGCTAAAAACTAGAAACAACCCAAATGTCTATCAACTGATGAATAGATAAGCAAAATATGGCATGTCCACACAATGACGTACTATTCAGCCATATAAAAGGAGTGTAGTACAGGCTAAAATATGGATGAACCTTAAAAACATTATGCTAAGTAAAAGAATCCAGGTACAAGAGGCTATATATTGTATGATTCCATTCACATGAGATGTCTAGAATAGGCAAAACCATAGAGACAGTAAGTAAAATCCTTGTTGCCAAGGGCTAGGGGAAAAGAGGAACAAGAGTGACTGCTAATGCATACAGGGTTTTTTTTTAGAGTAATTAAAACATTTGGGAATTAGATGATGGTGATGTTTGCACAATTTTGTGAATATAGTACAAGCCGGGATCCCTGGGTGGCGCAGCGGTTTGGCGCGGGCCTTTGGCCCAGGGCGCGATCCTGGAGACCTGGGATCGAATCCCACATTGGGCTCCCGGTGCATGGAGCCTGCTTCTCCATCTGCCTGTGTCTCTGCCTCTCTCTCTCTCTCTCTGTGACTATCATAAATAAATAAATAAAATAAAATATATATATATATATATATATATATATATATATATATATAGTACAAGCCACTAAATTGTGTGTATTATCAAGCTCACATTATCACCTTTACAGGGACTAGTTGCTAAACCCCACAGAATAACCTGAAACTTTTTCTCAAGACTATCTATCTGGGAGAAAAAGGGGGAGTATTTATCCATAGGCTTCCATCATTGATGAAACCAGGTCAGTTGTTTGGTAGAATGACCCACTTTCAGAATTTGATCATTTCCCTGAGATGGAGTTCCTCTCTCTCCTGAATTTCCCAGAAATGAGAAATTAGAACCCACAGCTTGATTACATTCGATTTACACATTTTTGGCTATAGTTCATCATGGGTGATGTTATTTCTTTGCATTCTATTACAACAGAACACACCTAAAGCTGGTTGCCCTATCTTGGCAATACAAAAATTTACCAGTGGATTTGGGTCAGATCGCTCCATTATGTTGTGGTATCCCTCTTAAACTAGGAAATCATCTGGTTTCTTTGGCACCATGTAAATGTCAATTCCCCCACAATCACCCATCTAATGATTTTACTATAAATTGGTACTCAATTATATTCAATTAATTCTATACACAAAACAAATACTGTTTAATGTATGAATAAATGTCAGGGGTAGCTCATCTTCCAATCTCTCCATCTCCACTCCAGGCCCTGAACCCTAGATAGACCGAGGTCACTTTACACAAGACAAAGATTCCACACAGTTGTATGCCTTGAGAGAGTGCTTGGTCCCCATTGCTCTCCTCCTCGTGTAAGTTTTATATCTTGAGTTGCTGCTACCCGTTAAAGTTAGTGCTTAAGGGACCCCTGGGTGGCTCAGCAGTTGAGTGTCTGTCTTTGGCTCAGGGAGTGATTCCAGGATCCAGGACCAAGTCTCACATTGGGTTCCCTGTGGGGAGCCTGCTTCTCCCTCTGCCTATGTCTCTGCCTCTCTCTCTCTCTCTCTCTCTCTCTCTCTGTGTGTGTGTGTGTGTCTCTCATGAATACATAAGTAAATCTTTAAAAAAAAATAATAAAGTTAGTGCTTGAAAAGTGCAAAGTGGGATGCCTGGGTGGCTCAGCAGTTAAGCATCTGCCTTTGGCTCAGGGTGTGATTCCGGGATCCGGGATCGAGTCCCACCCACATTGGGCTCCCTGCATGGAGCCTGCTTCTCCCTCTGCCTGTGTCTCTGCCTCTCTCTCTCTCTCTTTCTCTCTCTCTCTCTCGCTGTGTCTCTCATGAATAAATAAAGAAAGGAATCTTTAAAAATATTTTTAATTAAATAAATAAAAAGTGCAAAGAGGAACATGTATTTTCTTGGGTATTGGTCTATAAAACAACCACCCATTCTCATTCGTTTGGTTTGTTCGTCTCAAAGTCTTTGTATTCTTGGTTGTAATTACTCATATCTAGGTAGATCTGGCTGTTTCCAGGGTGAAAAAGGAAAACTAACCTGTGTTAACCATAATAGATTTATTCATAAAGATAAAGCTGGTGGGTGCCTGGGTGGACTCAGTTAGTTAAGCATCTGCCTTCCGCTCAGGTCATAATCCCAGGGTGGTGGGATCAAGCCCCAAATCAGGCTCCCTTCTCCCCCTCCCTCTGCCTGCCACCCCCTCCTACTTGTCTTGTCCTCTCTCTGTCTTTGTCAAATAAATAAATAAAATCTCTTTTTTAAAAAACTGGCAATTTAGAGCATTCAAAATTTCTTGAATCCAATAGGCTCCTTAAACACAGTCCCAAATAGAAACTTGCCCTTCCTCCTTTATTATCTATCTCAAGAAATGATACCACCAGCCACTCATTTATTCATACTGGAAACCCAAGAGTCATCCTTGTCTCCTTCTTTTGTCTCCCACATTTAGTCAATCAAAAGAACCTATCAATTCTACCTTTAATCATCTCATGTATCCATCCTTATTTCATCCCCTGATAGAGTTCAGCTACTGGGATGGTATTCCAAAAGGTAGCCTTTCATCAGAGTTACTGCCTTCTAAATCTATCTCTAGCTCAGGCAGAGAGAACATGTCTAAGTGAAAAAAATGCCTCATGCCACTCCCTACTTAAAATATTCCCATGGTTTTCATTTGGAAAACCAATAAACCCAAGGTTTTGTTTTGTTTTGTTTTTAAACCCAAGGTTTTTATGAGAACTTAATATAATCTGCACCATCAACTTCTTCCATCTTCTCAATTTCCACTCTTCCTCTCGAAGTATGTGCTTTGGTAATTACCAGACTTCTTTTGGTTCCTCAAATGATTCTTCTCTTGCCTCTTGAACTTCACAAACACTATTCTACCATCTTCCTCAAGCAGCACCTTCTCCTGACCAACCCCTCCTCAAATGTAGGGTCTTAGCTAAATGTCATTTCATCAGGGACACCTTCCCTGGCCATCTTCACCACAATTTATTGTACATACTGATTTAATATTTGCTTCTCTGATTGGGTGGTGGGCACTGAGGGGGGCACTTGACGGGATGAGCACTGGGTGTTATTCTGTATATTGGCAAATTGAACACCAATAAAAAATAAATTTATTATAAAAAAAAATTTGCTTCTCTGTCATTTCAAAAATTCGGAGGAAACGACAACTAGATTGTCATTTGCTCCTCTATCCCCATCACAGGGTCTGGAGAATATAATAGATATTTAATAAATATGTGTTAAGGGGCACCTGGGTGGTTCAGTCAGTTAGGCATGTGCCTTTGGCTCAGGTCATGATCTGCAGGTCCTCGGATCAAGCCTTACATCAGGCTCCACGCTCAGTGTGGAGTCTGTTTCTCCATCTCCCTTTGCCCCTCCCCCCACACACACACTCCTGCACACACACTCTCTCTTTCTTGCTCTCTCTTTCAAATAAATAAATAAAATCTTTATAAATAAACAAATAAGTGTTAAAATTATATTGGAAACTAAGCCACAGAAAGACTATAGGCAGGATCCCTGGGTAGCACAGCAGTTTAGCACCTGCCTTTGGCCCAGGGCGCGATCCTGGAGACCCGGGATCGAATCCCACGTCGGCTCCCGGTGCATGGAGCCTGCTTCTCCCTCTGCCTATGTCTCTGTCTCTCTCTCTCTCTCTCTCTCTCTCTCTCTCTCTCTGTGTGACTATCATAAATAAATAAAAAATTTTAAAAAATCTAAAAAAAATAAAATTTCCATTCAGTTCTTTTTTTTTAAAAAAAAAAAAAAAGGAAGACTATAGGCATTTTTGCTAGCATATTTTGTGTGCTTTAAATACAGGTTTTATGAGTAACCTAAGCAGAAAAAAAATTATCTGTAAAAGCATGTTAAGTTGTTTAGAATATAATAGTAACTACAGTGCTGTTTCTTTTGCTCATTACTCCTTGGAAATCCTAAAGTAAATCCCCTTCCTAAATGCTGGGCTATACAGTTTTCCTGACTCAGCCTTGTTTTATGTTTTGTGGAGGGATCTAGGAAACAGTGATAATAATATCTATCTGGTATAAAATATACGGGCAAAATATTTGAGCAGACATTTCACAAAAGAACCTGTATAAGCAGCTGATAAACACATAAAAAAGTACTCGACATAACTAGTCATTTAGGGAAATTCAAATTAAAACCACAATGATATATCATTTTCCTCACTCTAGTGCTTAAAACTGGGAAAACTGACACTACAAATGTTGGTAAGGATGAGCAGCTACTCAAATCTTCCTACTTTGCTGTTAAGTTTAAAATGGTAGAACTACTTTGGAAAACATTTTACAGTTTCTTATAAAGTTAAATACATGCTTACTGTATGATCCAGCAATTCTATTCCTAGATATTCCATAGCCACCCAAGAGAAATGAATATTTCACAACATATATTCACAAAAAGATGAATATTCATACAGTTTTATTTGCAATGGTCCCAAACTGGGAATGGCTAGAACATCCATCAGCAGTTGAACAAATAAACAAATTGCAGGGGCGACTGGGTGGTTCAGTGGTTAAGCGTCTGCCTTTGGCTCAGGTCCTGGGGTCCTGGGATGCAGTCCCACATTAGGCTCCCTGTAGGGAGACTACTTCTTCCTCTGCCTATGTATCTGCCTCTCTCTGTATCTCATGATTAAATAAATAAAATATTTTAATTTGTAAAAATAAAAAAATTGCAATATATTCACAAAAAATGAAATACTATTCAGCAATAAAAGGGAATAAACCACTGGCCCACAACAACATGGGTGAACCTCTAACTCATCAATCCACTCCTAGGCATAGACCTAACAGTATATTCCTCAGTGTTTATATATGCACCAAAACAGAGTACAGGAATATTTATATCAACATTAGCATAATAGTCAAAACCAGGATCAACTCAAGTGAACTTCAAGAACACAATGAATAAATGGTGATATATTCATTTAATTAAAAAGTATAAACTATGAT
Source organism: Canis lupus familiaris (assembly GCF_011100685.1). Taxonomy (NCBI): domain Eukaryota; kingdom Metazoa; phylum Chordata; class Mammalia; order Carnivora; family Canidae; genus Canis; species Canis lupus. Next base: position 62,711,150 of record NC_049225.1, on the reverse strand, counting down.
ATGCAGCAGTATGAGTGAATCTCATAGCACAATGTTGAAAAAAATAATATCTATCTGAAAAGATCGTTAAAAAAAATTGAGATGGTATATTGCATGTGCCTGGCATGGGATAGATACTCAATACATCATTATTAAAGAACAAAATAATAGGTAGATACATATTGGGGGATGTGTGCTTTGAACTCTCTCAAGACAGTTGCTGTAATGGTGACATTGGTTAATTTTGTAAGACACTCTACTATATGGAATTATTTCAAAGAGGACACACTGGGATCTGAATGGTTCTTGAAAAGCAAGTAGACCGATCACAGTGTACTGGCAAAACAATCAGCCCATCTAGCAGTTGGATCTTTCAAAATCAGGGGTTGTGATCTAGAGTTCATGGAACCCTAGAGGATCTATGCATGGATTTTCAAATGTTTATGGCCTCTTTAAAAATGGATGCAAAATTTTGTGTGGGTATATATGTGTTTGTGTCTGTACACTATTCTGGGGAGTGGCTGTACACTATTCATATCTTTCAATAGCTTCTTAAAGGAACCGCGAATAAGAAAAAGCTAGGCTTCCTCTCTGGGCTCAGACCTGGTTGGCAGCGACTTGGCCAAATGCACCAAGAAGGTTGGAATCGTGGGTAAATACAGGACCTCCCTCAGGAAGATGGTGAAGAAGATTGAGATTAGCCAGCACGCCAAGTATACCTGCTCCTTCTGTGGCAAAACCAAGATGAAAAGGCAAGCAGTGGACATCTGGCACTGTGGCTCCTGCATGAAGACTGTAGCCAGTGGCGCCTGGACCTACAAACCCACCCATTGGACAGAGAGTAAATAATCAAAGGAGGATGAAGATGCAAGAAGGGCTGAAAGTCAACAAAAAGGAAAACGCATTTCTGGGCCATTGAGAAGATACAAAATACTACATAATTAGGTGATGATGCTCTGACTTTCTTGAGGGACAAACTGAAGAAAATTGAAGAACTTAGAGAAACACTGACCAGAGAAAATTAAGGAAAATTAATAAATTCTGCAAAGTCAATGCCAATTGACCAAGAAGACCCCTCAAGTTGGAATCAACATAAGCTAGAAAGCATATAAAATAGTTAATTTCTAAATAGTAGATATTTCTATGAAGCAAAAATGTAAAACAACTAATGTTTCAGCAGCTCAAAGTAAAATAAATGCTAATCATTTAAAAAAAAAAATCAGTCTGAACTAGAACCACCCCCTTGGTCTATGGTTTGTTTTCTGGTATTAAAAGCCTGACGTCCAAAAAAAAAAAAAAAAAAAAGGAAAAGCTAGGAATCATTGCCTAAACATTTCTTCAGGAAATCTGGTGCTCTGGCAAAAATGAAAATGTTGACAGTGTGATGGTTGTGTCATCTGGCTGGCCAAAGCAATGTTTTCTGCTAAAGCAAAGATTAGAAGTCTTGAGGTCAAAATGATCTCAACTAAATGGTTCTTCTACACTATATTTCCATCTGCCCAGCACGTGAGCCATTAACACATGGTTCCTGTTGATGGTTCTCATATTCTTATTTGCAAGGAAAATTCACTGAGACCAGTTCAGAAGAATCATTTATCTAATGTATTGGAGAACCAACTAAATGAGTCTCCTTTATATACTAACAATTTTCTGTTGCTAAAGACTGGCTATTTGTGGGAGATTAAACACACAAGACTTGACCAAGACTGTCTTTAAGTCATTCCTTTACTAATCTTCATAATATATATATTCCTATTCTAATCTAAAAAATAGCAAGTCTCGCCATGTGTTGAAATAATTTATTTCAACACTTAATGCATCATCTGTCCCGTATTTCCACATGTTGTGTCATCACCATTTGACCTCAACCCATTGTTAAATATTTAATAGTACGGTTGGATAAACAATACAAAGTATAGTTTACTTTTGAATGTAACATTTACATGAAAAAAAATAAGCCAATACATGCTGCAAAAGGTACAATTTTAGGTTATAGTACTACTTCTTCTGGTGAATGGAAAATGAGACGTTATGAGAAGGATGAATGAATCAGGGAGAGCAATGACAAATGAAAAGATGCCATAACTCTCCAATATAGAATAAAGGCAGAAAGCAACTGCCACCCAAATGTTGACACAATGGGAACTGTGTGTTTCCACTGCTTAAAACTTAAGCATAATGATGTTTTCAGTTTTTAAAAGGAATCTATTCACATAAAAATAATGAAATAATATTCAACAAAATACTCACCATTAGAAGATCATTTTTAACACTCACTGAGTGTAAATCTCATCATGACAGAAATTACTCATTTAAAGAACTGACTATAATCTAAGAGAAACATCAAAAGAACGCATGCAACAGATTTTAATGAGTAAGAACACCACTCCTGGAAAGCGTACTGAATACTGTCTTTTGACTCTCCACAGACAATCAACCGTAGGAAGTATGAAGACAAGCATAAGCCTGCACAGAAAATCTTTGTAACTCATCGAGTTATTTTGAGACAAAGAGTTGAAAACTGCATTTATTACCCTTCAGCATGTTTTTCAGTGACAGTCAAAATACAAAATGGATCTACAAATCATAGCTGAGAGAAATTAAAGAAAACGTAAGTAAATGGAAAGATATACCATATTCATGGCTTTGAAGACTCAATATTGTAAAATTTCAATTCTCCCCAAATCAACATATCGTGGCCATAATCCCATCAACCTTTTTTTCTTTTTGTAGAATTCAGCAAGTAGATTCTAAAATGTATTTGAAAATGTAACTAGAATATCCAAAGCAATCTTGAAAAAGACTGAAGTTGGAGGAATTACACCATCTGACTTCATTACTTACTATAAAGTCACAGTAATCCAGATAATATGATACTGGCATAAGATCAATAAATATATCAGTGGAACAGAATGAAGAACCCAGAAATTGGGAGGCCTAGGTGGCTCAGCAGTTGAGCATCTGCTTTCATCTCAGGTCATGATCCTGGAGTTCTGGAATCGAGTCCTGCATCAGGCTTCCTGCATGGAGCCTGCTTCTCCTCCCTCTGCCTATGTCTCTACCTTTCTCCGTGTCTCTTGTGAATAAATAAATAAAATCTTTAAAAAAAAAAAAAAAGAACCCAGAAATAGATCCACATATAAGGGTCGTTTGTTTTTTGACAAAGGTGCAAAGGCAAAAAGCAAAATGAATTTGGAATTAATTCCCCTTTGAGGAAAGATGACCAAATAAAAATGTATATAAAGACGCAATAGGATGTCTAAAGTCATGTATAATGCCTCATGAACTCTGGACCTATCATAAATATAATATTTTACTTTTGGAGCAAATCAGACATTAGAAATGAGACAGGATTCAGGTCAAATAAAAAATAAGTACAAATGACACCATGGATGATCAGATAGCGATCACATCAACTGCTGACTGCAATATTGAATAGGCAAGCACTTAGAAAAGAACTAATTATTAAATGTGCAAACCACTGCCACTCTATGAAAGCTAAAATGAGGTAACAGAAACCAAAATATACAAAAGTGACTACAGCATGCGAACTCACCTTCAGCCATTGAATAATCAGGAAAGTGGCTCTGACTTTGATGTTTCAATCACAAAGCAGGAAAACAAAACGGCAAATACTAATTTGCTCACCTTGCACTTTCCATGCAGTAGAAAGTATAAATGAAATAAGGGTTAAAAGTGCTAAACATCACACACTGATACTTTCAGTCACATCTAAATATATTAATCATTTGTATTGTCTTTTTTTTTTTTTATTGGTGTTCAATTTACTAACATACAGAATAACACCCAGTGCCCGTCACCCATTCACTCCCACCCCCCGCCCTCCTCCCCTTCTACCACCCCTAGTTCGTTTCCCAGAGTTAGCAGTCTTTACGTTCTGTCTCCCTTTCTGATATTTCCCACACATTTCTTCTCCCTTCCCTTATTTTCCCTTTCACTATTATTTATATTCCCCAAATGAATGAGAACATATAATGTTTGTCCTTCTCCGACTGACTTACTTCACTCAGCATAATACCCTCCAGTTCCATCCACGTTGAAGCAAATGGTGGGTATTTGTCATTTCTAATAGCTGAGTAATATTCCATTGTATACATAAACCACATCTTCTTTATCCATTCATCTTTCGTTGGACGCCGAGGCTCCTTCCACAGTTTGGCTATAGTGGCCATTGCTGCTAGAAACATCGGGGTGCAGGTGTCCCGGCGTTTCATTGCATTTGTATCTTTGGGGTAAATCCCCAACAGTGCAATTGCTGGGTCGTAGGGCAGGTATATTTTTAACTGTTTGAGGAATTGTCAAATGAAACCTAAAATACAGTTAGCTATTTATTTATTTTCTATCAATCCAATATTTGATTCCTATCCAGAGGTACAATTTGAAATCTTTACTTTTCTTTAAAGTTCATTTTAATGACTTAATTACAATAAACTCGAATATGCTGATAGAACTAGTTTAAGTGACTATGTGCCACATATCTTAGATGACTGCTGGAAACCCAAAGTATTTCTAAAATTGGAGGGGAAAATAAGACAATAAAAATGTATAGAACCATGCCTGGCTGGCTCAGTCAGTGGAGCTTGCAACTCTTGATCTCAGGGTTGTGAGTTCAAGCCCCATGCTGGGTGTAGAGATTACTTTAAAAAAATAAAATGCTTTTTAAAAAATGTTATACGGAAACAAGTAATATCAGAAAGAAAGTGCTGCCCATGATTGACTGGCTCTACATAACATCAAAGCAACACTGAAAAGAGAAAAGTCCAGGTAATCAATTGTTTTCTCACTACTATACAAAAAAACATACATTCTAATGACTTTTTTAAAAACTTAATTGATTTGGACATCATCTTGAATAAACATTGCTTTTATGTACTCACATTTCTTAACTTTTTAGTTCAGCCAATACAGAACTATTACCCCCCAACCCCACTTCAAATCCTCATTCTAGCCTAAGAAGTTGCACAATCCAGAGACCATGACGCATTAAGTACTGTTTTTGTACCTAGAAGAACAAAATCTGATTTTAAAATCATTCAGCCTTTATATCAAGTGCTTAAGTTCTATAAGATTGTTTATCTGCATTTGAAATCTTAATATCCATTTTGCAAAACACCTAACTTCAAAAAAGTTGAACACTTAATTTTCAGGCAAAAAAGTAAAAGCTACTCAGTTCATGACTTTCAACTTTTCCATGCATAACTTTATCCCACCCCCTTCCATATTCTCTCTTTTTTTTTTTAGAGACTGAAATTCAACCAGGTCCGTCCTGGTCTCAAACAGCAATTTCATATGATTTCAAATAGCTATCTTGGAAGCTAGATTGAATCATTTGCTAAACTCTAATATTTTAAATTTATAAACTTCAGAAGGAAGACAGCTTTTGAAGCTGACAAAAAAACAATCAGAGAACAGCAGTCTTTTTGTGTGCTGCCCAGAAAGTCAGTTACAAAGTGGTCCTATTGTGTTTCTCATAATTTACATTTACTTTTTTGGCAGAGCAGAAAGGAAAAAAATAAGAAGTCAAACTTAGAGGCATACAACAAAAATGAAAGAGGGCATTTTTATTTTAAAATGTCCTCTTGACATTTAGACATCCACAAACCCAATATTTAACATTTACAGGAGATAAAACAGTAAAAAAATATATATAGCAGCTGTTTTTCTGTGATGGTATTGAACAGGTGTGATACCATTTCATACCACAGAAATCGGATGGATCTCTTGCTGATGCTCACAGGAGGCCCATATGGAACCAATATTGACCTATGTCTCATTTCCTTGAATTGGCCAGAAGATAACCCAGGCCAACAAGAGTCCTAATGACTGATCTGTGCCGATTCAGAGCAGACATTCTCCCAAACAGATCAATACTATCCAAGGTGCAGCTGAAAAACAGGATGAGCTTGTATCATTAAACAAACACCAAGCTGCTTATTCACAAGGGTAAAAGCAACACAGCATTTGTGTTTTCCACAATGTGTTTGCCAGTGACCTCAACCCTGACCTGCAGGGCCACCCTCTCTAGGGCGAGAAGTAATCCTGTATGGGTCTGCCCCTGGTACTGGGGCACTCCTATGAGAGGTGGCATTTTTTTTTTTTTTTTTTACAAGGAGAGCTACTGCGTCTGCTTTGGCCAACCTAGACAATTACATGATGCCAAAGCAATTAGTCAATGCAGTTGATTTAGTCAAATGATCAGTCTGAGTATTTGGCATGATGTAGACAAAAAATCAAATAGAAACAGAATTTTTACTTTTTACCCACCATACAGAATTGTGTAGACACACCTTGGATTAAGTTAATTTAGAAAGTGTTTATGACACCAGTTACCTCTCTATATTAACTACTCAGATAAACCAAATACTTTTGATAAAAATTTCGAATATTTATTAACCCAGCAAAACTGACTCTATTGTTTTTATTTATCCACATAGATTCTCCCCCAAAAGTCATTGTATCTATCTGTATGCTCTTTTTATGTCAACATACTGTATATGCACATGTAATGGAACAAGCTAAATCGAATAATACATGCAAGTTACGTCACTATTTTTATTGGTATATGTTATAAAATATGAAGAAATTATGATCTTTAGAATCATATTCCCAGAAGTACTGGGAAAATAAACCACGGATTAAAACGTGACCCTACTTTCCTCTAAGCAAGATGACTTCATATATGACCAAGCATGAGTAAAATTTAAGTGTTTTGTATGGTCCTAGGGTGAAAACTCTAATTATAATCACATTTTCCAAGATTTGAGGGACTACAGTGGATTCAGGACCAATAAGTGTCCTTAAACAGGGACAAATATAAATTCACAGAATTATGTGTGGGTCTTAAAACGTGTTAATGGCTATTTGGTAGCATTGCCATGAGATCCAGCCATCTACCATCTAAAATGTTTTATCTATTCAGAATATCTAGTTTATTTTCCAGTCCTAGATTCATGGTTTGATAAACCCAGCTAAAACAAAACTGTGCCTCTTTGCTGCTATTAAAAGACAAGTTTTTTACACACACAAGTCAAATAACAATAACTGTTAGCTTTCCCCTTTCTTTTGACTGTTCTCCTTGGGGGAAAAAGAAGGACCTGAAAGGGAGAAAACATACTTTCCCTCCAGCACTTTACTATATAAGCACTCTCTCCACCTCCCTGAATAAAGAAGAAATAAATTCAACTTTGGAACTCTGCCATTGAGTGGCGGCTCCTGCAAAGGGGACAGTTTGCTATTAATTGTTAATGTCGTCTGCCATTAGAGGGCACTAAACAACCCTACATTAATGCTGCGTTGGAGGGAAGAGAGAAAGGAAGACGGGAAAAGAAAGAGGGGAGGGAGAAGCGGGGAGAGTTTGAGCAGACTCGGGGTAGGGGAGGGAAACAGAAAAGGGAAAGGGTGGGCAGACGAGAGGGAGAGAGAAGAGGGAAGAGAGAGGAGAGAGAGAGAAGACAAATCTGAAAAAACTAAGAAGGATGTGGAGCCCCCAGAGCCGTCTGAAGTCACCAAAAAGCCAGCCCTCCACCCCCGGGCCGCCGGCACCCCTCCTCTCCCGTCCTCAGGACGGTAATTATAAAGCGAAAAGCAGCGGCGAGGTCACCCGTTTTTACCAGCCTGCTGCACCGAATGCGCGCGGTGCAGGTGCGGCGGCCGCGGGGCTTTGTGATTCATGCCCACTTTCAAAGGGGGGCTTGGGCCCGTCTGAGAGGCACCCAAACAACTGTCTTCTAATATTAGCACGGCTGTATTTCGGGATCTATTATAGTCTGTCCAGACAGATCCCATTGTAATGGGATCTTTTATTAAAAGATTAGCACTATCTCCTGCAGTTGGTGGAAAAAAATCTGTTATCACTGAGTTATTTGCAGTTGTGGAGGGGGGGGGGGGGCTGAGGGAAGGTGGGGGGGGGGAGGGCGAGAGGAGGAATGGGGGGTGGCGGTCTGGCAGGGGGGGAGGCTTGAGGGAGGGCGAAGAGGGGCGGATTTGAAATCCGTAGAACAAATCCCAGTGACCTGCGAATGTCCAAGAATTTTGTCTGCATACTTCGCTGTCTGTTGTCCTTCGGGCTCCAGAAGCGAAAAGAATGGAAATTTAAAAGGCAGCTTTGGAATAAACAATATAGCATTTTCCGTGAAGTAATCGTTTTATATAAAAGGAAATATCGCCTCCTCGGTTTCATTCAGCGGTGCCAAAAATGTTATAAATGAGAGACCCGCCAACTTTCAGCGAAGAATGCCAGGCACTGTGCTTAATAAACTGAGGCTACAGAAGTTCATTATCGATGTTGCAATCTTTTTTATTCCGCGAACCGAGAAAGAGAGAGAAAAGAGGGAGAAAGAGAAGACCGAGCCGAGAAGGAGACTGGGAGAGACAGACAGAGGCACACAGGACAGAAACTGGGGAGTCTCCGCGCCGGGGAGGGTGGGGGTGGGGTGGGGGGGGGGGGGGGGGGGGGGGGTGCAGACCGCCTACGTCGGCGCCCCCGCTCGGGGCTCCGACTCCAGACGCCGCGAAGTGAAAGGGGAGAAAAGAAAGGGAGAGGGCGAGACTGTGACGGGGGCGGGGGGGCTGGGCCTGGGGTGCTCAACATTTTTTTTTCTTTTGCTCGGGACTCGTCGAGACCCAGGGCCGCGTCTCGGCCCCTCCCAGCCGAGGTGGAAGGCGCCCGGGCCGGGGCTCGCAGCCCCAACTGCGGGCCGGGGGTGGCCGCAGAGTCGGGCCAGCCCCGACCCAGACACAAAACCCCGCGGGGCGCGCGCCGGGGCCGCGGGGGCCTAAGAGCGTGCGCTGCGCCCCGGCTGCGCCCCCGCTGCGCCCCGGCGGCCAGGGGCCCCGCGCTCCGCCCCGACCGCGAGCAGGCGGCGGTCCCAGCGGCCCCGGGCTCTCGGGGCGTCTGCAAAGTCCTCCTGGAGCGGCGGAGCGGCGGAGCGGCGGAGCGGAGACCAACTCCCGGGCTCCCCCCGGCGCCGCCCGCCGCCTCCAGCGCCCCCAGCGCGCCCCCCTCTCACACTCCTCACACTCACACTCACACTCACGCACGCACGCACCGCCACCCCGGGCGCGCCGGCGTTGCCTGCGAGCGGCGGCGTGCAGGACTTGAAGTGGGTGTTCTTCCCCGCTCCCCACCCCCGAAGCGTCGCCCCCACCCCCCCGCCCCTGCGCCTTCCCCCTCCCTCTCCCTCCTACGCAAATAAGAACTCGGCGATTCCCCTCCTGCCGCTTTGATTTCGGGCACCTCCAACAGATAATTGGGAAGGGTTTCCAGAAGGTGGGAAATGTCACCTGATTCACACTGAACTTTTAAAAGCTCCCCACCCCCAAGGAGCCGCGCACACCCCAGCTCGCGGCCGCCCTCCCGCTGCCCCACACACTGGGAGACCGCCCACCGCAAACCGCGGAGACCCCCGTCTAGATTTAAAGCGCGGCTGCGCCCGGCTTCTGACGTCCATTGAATCGCGCGGGCGGCCGGCGGCGAGCGCGGGGCTGCGCCGGGATCGCTGCGCCCTCCGCCGCTCGCCTCTGCGACGCGCGCCGCTCGCCGGAGCCACCCGCCGCCGCGCCCGCTGCCCGCGCCGCCGCGCTCCTCGCCCCGCGCCTGCCCCCAGGATGGTCGGTCCCCGGCACCCGCCCGGCGGGCTCTGCCTCCTGCTGCTGCTGCTGTGCCAGTTCATGGAGGACCGCAGCGCCCAGGGTAAGCGAGGGGGATGCGCCGCGAGGGGAGGCTCGGCTGCGGCCGGGGCTTCGTACTTTTCTGTCGGGGGCGCTGGGTCTGCTCTCGGCACCGCTGCTCTCGGGAGATGTTGGACCAACTTAGCGACTCCGGGATGGAGCGGAGTGCGGAGACTGAAGGCAGTGACACTTTGGGACCGCCAGCCGAGTTTGGAGCGCGGTTATCCTTTAAAAGGAAAAGGGAGTGAGCCCGAGCCTCGCTCAGTAGTTAGGGTTAGATGCTCCAAGTTCTGGACATAATGAGTTGAGATGTTATCTCCCCGGTGTTGGCTCTGGAGAACGGGACAAGCATCAGTAGCCTGGAGGTTTCAGCCGATCCATTTGCCATCTACCCCTCTTCCCCTCCTACATCTTTTGGATACTTTGAGAAATGACCGGGGGATGGCGGCGGGGGGGTGGGGGGGGGGAGATCCTGAAATGTCTTTGGTGGCCGGGGGGACGTGGTTTCAGCAACTTTGCCCAAACTTGGAGATGTGGATGCTGAAAATTTTAGAGGGAAGAGTAGCTTTCTGCCTAGTGGATGCTTCTTCCAACCCCCCAACCACCCCCCTCCAAACCCCGCAAAAAAAAAAAAAAAAAAATTTTTTTTCTCCCCTGGAGTGTTTTGAGTAGTTTACATTTTTTTTTTTTTACCCCTGTGCCTCATTCCTCCGACTAACTTTAGGTAGAAGAGCGAGGAGCTCACAACTTCTCTAAATTCTGAGATGCATAAAGAGCAAATGACTAAAGTTTGGTCTCTTCTTTGTAAATTAGATGTATTCCAATTAGTCTTTTGGCCCAATTTTTTTTGAATAATAATTAACAATAGTAATAATAATAATAGCAGCTTGCCGGCCAATTATCGTGCAAGTTATATAGATGATTCATAAGAAGTCTTCCCGACCAAAATCCGAACGTGAAAAGGGGGGAGGAAGGAGGGAAAATGAACTTGCAAAGGTTCCTCGGTAGGTAGGAGATAGGTGAACGTGAAAGAGCAGGAAGCTCCCCCTTTGCCTCTCCCCCCCCCCCCAGCCCCCCTACACTGTTCTCGAGGCAGACCCGGAGCCCTCCTGGCCCCGGCGGTAGCGTCCTGAGCGTGTTGTAAACTGTCCCCCGGGCACTGCCCCCTCGCCGCCGGCACCGCGCGGCTGAGTTGCCCGCCTTTCGGGGCGAGGCGCTGCCCGGGTGCCGCGGACGTGGGCGCCGGCGAAAGCAGCCCTCGGAGATTTCGAAAGCTCGCGGTGGCCGCGGGCGTCCTCCGGGTCTGGCGGATTGCAAAACGGGCCGCCGGGCGGGCTGCGCCTCGAGGCCGCGCGGGGCAGCTCCGGGCAGGGCCCGCTGGCTTTTGCTTTTTTTTTTTTCTTTTTTTTTTTTTTTTTTGCTTTCATTTTTCCCAAGTGCCTCTTTTTTTTTTTTTTTTTCTTTTTCCTTGATGTGTTCCTGTTGTGCGTGTCGGTGTGGGTCTCTCCTCGCTCTTTCTCCTTCTCTCTCAAGTTCTCCTACTTTCTTAACCCCTGTCACAAATAATACCCGTGCCGCCTACGTGAAACCGACATGTAAAAACATCCGTCGCATCCTGTTTTTGTCAGGTTCTTTAATCTGCTCTTCGAGTCGCTGCAGGTTATGAAATGGGACGAATAAAAGTAAACAGTCTAGTAAAAGTCAATGCAAGCTGCACGTGTTGTGTCTGGGTCACTGGTAACTGACATTGATAGGGGCTGGGGCGCTCTGGCTCCTGGCTCGCGCCCCGCTTCCCCCTCACCCACCTCCCACCTCTGCAGCCGCCTCCCCCCCCCCCCCTTTCCCCACCTCTTCACTCCCTTCGATTTATTTTCTGCTTTTCTCTGCCGTCTCTCTCTACTCCTCCACAGTCACTCCCTCCCCATCCCCGCTGGGTCTCCTTCCCTCCCGAGCCCGCCGCCTCCCTCCTCTCACTCCCCCCCCACCCCCCACCCACCCCCGCCTCTCGCTCACCCACCTCCCACCCCTGTCTCCTCGCAGCTGGGAATTGCTGGCTCCGCCAAGCAAAGAACGGCCGCTGCCAGGTCCTATATAAAACAGAACTGAGCAAGGAAGAGTGCTGCAGCACCGGCCGCCTGAGCACCTCGTGGACCGAGGAGGATGTAAATGACAACACGCTCTTCAAGTGGATGATTTTCAACGGGGGCGCCCCCAACTGCATCCCCTGCAAAGGTAGGACTCTTCCTCCCCAGTGTGCAGGCCCTCAGTAGAGGGCGTCTTATCCTCACCTTCCCCATTGCCCTGCTGGGGTTTGGGCCCCGCCGAGCTCTGTCCGTGGGTTCCCTCTATCTTGTTCCCCCACCCTAACCCCCTCCCCCCCAGCCCTGGTTAGCCTTTCGGGTTGAATCTCACCTGTTTACACATCTTCCGGCTAAACACAGTTGCCAAAGTTTCCTGGACTTAGTAGCCAAGTATGGTGCTGAATCCCACTCGATGGCAGATTTCGGGTATAGGGTGCAGACCACGGCCTCCACCCCCTCCTCAACTTCTAGGAGAGAGCCGGCCCCCTCTGGTGCGAACTCCTGGCCACCCGACTGTACAAGGTCTCCACCACCCTCCTGGCTGACCTGCAGACTGCCTGGCCCAGGTTTTGATCCATGCCCCTTTCCACCTCGTAGAGACCTGCGAAAACGTGGACTGTGGCCCCGGGAAAAAATGCCGAATGAACAAGAAGAACAAACCCCGCTGTGTCTGTGCCCCAGACTGTTCCAACATCACCTGGAAGGGCCCAGTCTGCGGGCTGGACGGGAAAACCTACCGTAACGAATGTGCACTCCTCAAGGCCAGATGTAAAGAGCAGCCGGAGCTGGAAGTCCAGTACCAGGGCAAATGTAAAAGTAGGTCCTACCTGGCTCCCCTCCTCCCACTTTCTGCCAGAGGTGGACCTTCTGGAAGACCTCTGGGGGATGGTACAGCCCCACTATAAGAGCCTAATAATTATGATGATAATGATGCAAAATAAAGTAGTCTATATATATATATATATATATATATATATATATATATCCCGAAGGCTTCTTCAGAACACTGAGGGGGTCAACCTAGAGTCATAGATTTTTCTCTTGAAAACCACAAGGTTCCTAAACTGGTTTTTGAAAAGCTGGGTCCTTCCCTTTTCGGATTTCCTTGGCAATACCAAATGCTCATTGCCTAAGGGCCAGGAAGTGCCTGTTTTTGACACAGTTTCCCTCTTTATTTCAGAGACCTGTCGGGATGTGTTCTGTCCAGGCAGTTCCACATGTGTGGTGGACCAGACAAATAATGCCTACTGTGTGACATGTAACCGGATGTGCCCAGAGCCCACCTCCTCTGAACAGTATCTCTGTGGGAATGACGGAGTGACTTACCCCAGTGCCTGTCACCTGAGAAAGGCTACCTGCCTACTGGGCAGATCGATTGGATTAGCCTATGAGGGAAAGTGTATCAGTAGGTATTCTGGATTAAGGAAGGAAAAATGGAAACAGGATCAGAACGGCTAGGTGTAGTGTTAAAACTGCGGAGTTAATCAGTAAATAAACCCCAAGCCTCTCCTAATGCATCGTTTCCCCAAAGGGAGACCTACATACTGTCCAGTTTGGGGAAACTGTTGTAAATACAGCATTCCTCAAGGAAACCGTTATCTTCAAGAAGCATTGGTATATATGTTGAAATGCCAGCAAGAAACAGGAAACAATTTTCTGTCTTAGGAAACTTAGAACTCACTCGATTTTACACATATTTTAGGTGCTAGACTTGCTGGAAGCAAGAAATAATTGCTTAACAGCTCCTAAAATCTGTTACCAGTTTCTAATAACTGATGGAATGCTTTAGCTTTCAAAAGATTCCACTTGTGGGAAATAATCAAATACATATTTAACTCAAGGATCCTGTGGTAATCCGTTCCCCCAAAATACTATTTTCATGTACCAATAGGATATGCAGGAAATGTGTGTGAGTTTCGATTTTATTATCAAGCATTTTTGCATGATATCTCCACTATCCTATTAGTGAGTAATAAATTGTGTATTTATATTTATTGATGGGACTAAGGAAAGGGAGATATGGGGAAAAGGGGAAATCAGTTTACTTATCACCGGCATATTATATCCTAGAAGCAAAGTCCTGTGAAGATATCCAGTGCACCGGTGGAAAAAAGTGTTTGTGGGATTTCAAGGTTGGCAGAGGCCGGTGTTCCCTCTGTGATGAGCTGTGCCCTGAGAGTAAGTCTGAGGAGCCCGTCTGTGCCAGTGACAATGCCACGTATGCCAGCGAGTGTGCCATGAAGGAAGCTGCTTGCTCCTCAGGTGTGCTGCTGGAAGTAAAGCACTCCGGATCTTGCAACTGTAAGTGCAATTTTAACCTTGCTGCAATTTGAGGCTTTCCCAGGCAAGCCCTAGGGAATGGAGACATGAAAAGCACGAAAACCTTCCAATATAAGCCCATTTCTCCTTAAATTAGGTAACTGCTAAATTTCACCAGCAATTCAGTGGTCCACAGAAAAACTCCCTGGAATGTTTCCTGACTTTAGGACTTGTCCAAGGATCATCAACGGGCTTGCCTCTAAAAACCCACTCCTAGTCATTTGCCCCTAATTATTTTGCTTTAGTTATGTGCTTTGCCGTTTGCTTTATTAACACTTGAATCTAAACTAACTGCTTCAGAAGTTTTTTTTTTTTTTTTCTTTTTCAAAGACAGCTTTATATTATCACACATGGGCTGCTGCTTTTCGCAGTTGCCTCTACTAACTCTGAATTAAGGACCCAAAGCAGTTATACCTAGAACACAAGAGCGCTTTTTATCTAATTTCAGGAATCTGCCCGTAAAACCTGAGCCATTGATTCTTCAGAACTTTCTGCAGTTTTTGACTTCATAGATTATGTTTAAAACAAAAATTTTTTTAAACTTATTGCATAACAGCAGATGCCAAAAACAAAGCATCTCACTGCAAGTCACATAAAAATGCAACGCTGTAATATGGCTGTATCAGAGGGCTTTGAAAACATACACTGAGCTGCTTCTGCGCTGTTGTTGTCCGTATTTAAACAACAGCTCCCCTGTATTCCCCCATCTAGCCATTTCGGAAGATACCGAGGAAGAAGAGGAAGATGAAGACCAGGACTACAGCTTTCCTATATCTTCCATTCTAGAGTGGTAAACCCTCCACCAATGTTCAGTGTTGACATAGCCTTTGTCAAAAAAAAAAAAAAAAAAAAAAAGAAAGAAAAAGAAAAAGAAAGAAAGAAAAAAGAAAAAAAAATATATTGTCCATACTTGTAAATAAGTGTACGCTTATTTATTTGGGGGGGAAACTATACATAAAGGACTTTTGTCCTAGAGCTCTCTCCCAGGCCACCTTGTTACTCATTGGACACGGAGAGGCAGTCATTGTGAGGTCTACTGGATGAGGCCCATAGTTGAGACTTGTAGACATTTATTTATACTGTGTCATGTTTTATAATTTATACATAAAATGTCTGGTTGACTGTACACCTTGTTTTTGAAGAAATTTATTCGTGAAAGGAAGAGCAGTTGTTATTTATTGTGAGGTCTCTTGCTTGTAAAGTAAAAGCTTTTTTTTTTCCTTGTAAACCATTTAAGTCCATTCCTTACTATTTGCTCACTCATCTGTCTCCCTCCCATCTCACCGTCGTTAGACTCTTTTTCCACTTTAACAAACTTGCATGTCAGTTTCTGTCATGTTTATTTATTGGATTCTCTGCTGCCTGTTCTGTACATACATGATCCCTCGGGTTTTGTTTACAAGGAATCTTGACTGACCAAAAGGCATTATAACTGACTCAAATAGAAGGTACAGAGGATACACCTTTGAGGAAACTCCTAGTTCAGTTCTCTTGTGATTTGTGAGAGACAGGGTGATAGTAATGTTAGAATTCTCATAATGTACTTTTGAGATGTTACAAATCCAAAGAAATTGAGTGATGTGGGTATCTGGAGGCTGATGGAAGGGAATGCTATACATTCAACCTATTGTTAGGTGTTTCCTTTAAGCTAGTCTGCTGTACCTCTTAAATTAGTTCTTTTTCAAACAATGTGTCACTAAAAGTTATATCAAAGCTTTATCAGTTCAAGTTTCTTGCTTTTCATAATACTTTTTTCTGATGCAATTTTATATTTTCAAACATGGCAAGTTAAATATAAATTCATTTAAATATATAGTTTTGTACTTTTCTACCATGTAAATGTGCAATGTATATAAAAGTTATAATGTGTATTTGTAAATAAATGATGAGTGAAAAAATAAAAAAATTTTAAAAAGCCAATGGTCTCAATTGTTGGTGATGTGAAAGAAGGTGTTTGGGCTTTCAAGTTAAAGTGTATATGATACATTTGCTGAAAAGTAGAGTGAGCCAGGACAATAGCAACTCGAAAGCAAAGTAAACTACAAATCACTTCAGTGGAGTCCGAAAAATAAAGGGATGTAAGGTCCAGCAACCCGTTTGCAGGAGCGACTGCATACCTACAAACACCATCATCTTAGCTGTCCTTTTGTAAGCTCATCTCCAGAGCCAGGAGAACCCTTTATCTTCCTTCATCTAAATAAAATGGATCTTAGATCTCTAAAAAACAAAGCACATCATAAGGAGAAGTGAAAATAGACTAGTACTTGACAAGCACATTCTAGAAATTGGAATATCAACTACAGAAATAGGCATTATAGGGTTGGAATTCTAAGGACTTGGGGTGAGGATGGGGCAGAGGTGGATTGCCACAGTCACCTCCACGGTTTATCGGGATTATGTAATGACACTCGAGAATGTGTGTCAATATTTTGCAGGTTACATTAAGACAGCCAAGTCACACTACTAGAGCCTAAATCTGACATTGGGGGGACACCAGTTGGTGGTCCCTGTAATACATAGTAATATGTAACTAGATAATACGAATTTTCAATTTATTGAGTGCTAATTCATTGCCTAAGTGTATTAAAAATATCAAAGGAATGCAAGAGGCAAAGAAGTGAAGTCTGGGCCTGTGGGACGGAAGAGCAAAAAACAGTCAATATTGCCAACATTGCTCAACCAATAGATACAATCTTTTTTTCAAAAACCATGACCTAAGATCTTTGTAAAATTTTGTCCCTTTTCTGAAAACCCTCTTTACTCTTAACTATTAAAAATGATTTTAGGGGACTCTTGGCTCCCAACTGTGGCCACCAAATTTGGTGAAGGCAGAGGGGCCTCTTGGGTAGGCAGTTTAAATAATGATTGGGAACCTGTAGGGTTTGTTAGCTTTCACCCCCAGCTTCCCAGAGAAAGGTGAAAGGGAGTTGCAGAAGACAAACAGGCTGCCATCAACCCTGGGGAGGACAAGGGTCATAACTTCTCCAGTGCCCAGAAGCTACTGGCCTGCCACTAGGGATGGGCTCTTGGGAAAGGAAAGAGCCTGCAGATACTGTTTCACAGCCCTTCCTGGAGTTGATTTGTTACTTTGTCCTGGGATGCTACAGACATTTTAAAGCTGCCATTGACGATCAGAGTAAAAACGTCAGATTTAACAGCGACCAATGTGTGTCTTAGCAAGGGGGAGTGATAAAATCAGCAGCTTGCCTCTAAACAACATCCTGATTATTTGTTTAAAATTTTTATGTTATATTTGTTAGCATCAATCATTTCTCTTACACACTAGACAGTATCTCAGTTTTCTTCTTGGAGTTCCCTACTTTTCCAGTAATCCTGTACTTGATTAATTAGATCCAAAAAATTGAAGTCTTTTCTAAAATTAAAATTAGATTAATATCATTAGGCTATTGTTGGAAGTTCAACTATGTTTCAAAAAATCTTTGAAAAGGGCAGTTTAGGTGGCTCAGTGGTTTAGAGCCTGCCTTTGGCCCAGGGCGTGATCCTGGAGTCCCGGGATGGAGTCCCACATCAGTCTCCCTGCATGGAGCCTGCTTCTCCCTCTGCCTGTGTCTCTGCCTCTCTCTCTCTCTCTCTGTGTCTATCATGAATAAATAAATAAATAAATCTTTAAAAAAAAAGTCTAATTCACTTAGGCATACAATATAATGGAAATAGTTGTTAGTAACTAGTTAACTAATTAAAACTAGTTTCTGACTAATACGACTACATCCTAATCATCATTAGGAATTGTAAGATATTAAGTAATAATGAAAAAAATCTATCAGATGTCTAATTTTCATCAGATGCCCACCTAAATTAAGATTATATACGTGCATGGGTATGGCTTCTAGACTATGGCAAAAATAAAATCTGGCATAACAAATTATTCTCAAATGTGACAGCTAAATGGTAAAAGGTAATTGACCTTAGACTGCATTCTGGACCCAAGGAGGAAAATGCTATAAATAACACTAGAGGGCCAATTGACAAATTGGAATACTGTCCATAAATTATTAAATCAATGTTAAATTTACTGAAATTGATTATTGTAATGTGGTCACAAAAGAGACTACCCCTATACTTAGGAAATATATGCTAAGGAATTATGGGGAAGGACCAAAGCATATATAACTTACCCTTAAAGGATTTGGAAAGAAAAAATATAACTTTATAGTTCTTTTGCCATATGTATTTCAAGGAAGCATACAAATGATAAAAAAAATTTAGAGTAAAAAGTTAACAATAAGTGAATTTGAGTAAAAGGTATATGGGTATTTCTAATGCTATCTTTATTTTTGCAACTTAATTGGAAGTTTGAAATTATATCCAAATAAAAAGTTTAAAAACCTAAAAAAGTCCTTCTCAAAGAGAGGTACACAGTAGACTGCTTTTCCCATTCTCTAGGAAAGCAACTGAAGCATCAGAGTCATTTAAAAATGTATTTATTTGACCATAAGTCTCTGGAAAATAATTCCATTGACTTTACCAAGACTACTTAAAGAATCAAAATTGGCAATGAGAGAGTTCATGGCACCTAAACCATACCCAAACTGAGACACAGCCTTTTCTTTTCTAAAATCATCTTAAAATTTAGAGAGATTAGTAAATTTAGAGAGATTAGTAACTATGCTAAAACACTGCAACTGCTCTAAATCCATGATTTTCTTCACTGCTTGCTATATATTTTTTGGACAAGTAACTTAATCTCTATGTGCCTCAGTTTCCCCATGTATGTAGTCAGGATAATGAAAGTGTTTCCCCTTAATGCCATAGGGCTTAAAAGAGTTACGAAGTGTAAAAGCTTAGATGGGTGCCTGGCACATAAAAAATGAGTGTCCTCTAAGATAGTAATAATTGTTATGAATTAAAGAAAAACAAAAGTGGAATTGTGGCTCATCAACCAAACTCTATCTTGAAAATGTAATGAATGAGGAATGGCACCAATCAAGACTAGAAGCACAATTGTGAACAGTTTTTAAAAGGAAAGTAAATGTAGTTTAGAAGTATTTTATCCATGTTAATATTTGACACAATTCACAAATTCCAGGTACTGTTGCAAGAGTACACAGTTCAAAATAACATTTAAATACATTATTTCCTATGGAAATTTTTAAAAATTCACTAATCCACCAATATTGCCAAAGCCACAAAATATGTCCTTTGTCCTTTTCTCACATACCCAATATAATCCCAGGTAGTCAACTAAATTAAATAAATTTCTTTCATTTTGATATGATTTCCTACATGAGGACTACAGATTCCTAAAGATAGTAACAAGCTATTTTCAAACTGTCAAGAATCTTAACATAAATTGTGTGATCCCAAGAAACAAAAAGATGACCTATTATTTCATTAATAAACTCATTTATTTAAGAACATTTATCAAAACCTGGGTCCTAAAACAGACACATTTCTGTTATTCCCACTCCAATTTCCATTCAGATCAGCATACAGTCATTCTTCAGCCAAAAGTTGTCATGTAAATAGACTCCAGGCATGCCTGCCCTGCATATTCAGCAGACCTGCCCAGACATGTCCCAATCCCAGCTTCTATTTAGCTGGAATCCCCCCATGAGTACTGAATGGTCCCTGAGTTTTGCCATCCCTGGACCTCAGATATCTTGGCTGGTACCGTCAAGATTCCTGTGGCTGAGTCCTTCAGACACTTAAAAACATATTCTTTGGATTACACCAAATGTAGTCCTGGCAGAGCTGTAATTGGTCATTTTTCTATTTTAAGAATATGGCCCAGGAACCAACTGGTAGTGTTGGAAGCCAGAAACACTCCCACCTAAAGTCTCTTGTATTAATTTCCTAAGGACTCAGGGCTCTGGCTAAAGAATGCGTGCGTATAAGCTTTTCTCAGTAATTTGAGGCAAGTAAAAAGTTAGAAGAAAAGTTACAATCTTGGGGAGGAAGAGGATGCTTTGTATTTTTTCTAGTTTGAAGAAGAAATCTTGATAGATTGCTATCTTTTTCAGCACCAAAAAAAAAAAAAAAATTGATGGGACAATATCATGATCACGATACATCCCATAAAGGCCAGTCTCTATACTTTCTTGAGATTACTATGGGTTTATGTCCCAATGACAACAGGTACTTGGATTACTTTAAAGGCCAACAATACCTAGAATTCCTAAGGCAGAGTCTTCTACAGGATCAGAAACCCAGGAGAAGTCATCAAAATGGACAATTTAGTCATTGGATATGTGGAACCAACCAAAACCCAGTCAATAAAATTCCCAAACATAATTGGTGCTACATGAGTGGTGTAATGCCTGGACCAGCAGCAGCAACATTACTCGGGAACTTGTTACAAATATGAGTTCCAGAGCACTACCCCAGAACCACTGAACCAAATTCACTGAGGATAGAGTCCAAGAATCTACATTTTAACAACTTCTTCAGGTGATTCTTAATCATGCTAAAGTTTGAGAACTACTGCCCTCGAATTATTTCAAGTTCCAAATAAGCCCTGGTTAGTTGATGCTCCAAAGACAGTCAGAAAACTCATTTACAGCAGCACCTGGATGGCTCAGTTGGTTGAGTATCTGCCTTAGGCTCAGGTTATGATCCCAGGGGCCTGGGGTCCAGCCCCTGTTGGGCTCCCTGTTCAGCAGGGAGTCTGCTTTTCCCTCTCACTCTCCCTCTGTGCTCACTCTCTCTCTCTCAAATAAATAAATAAAATATTAAAAAAAGAAAAGAAAGAAAGAAGAGGGCAGCCTGGGTGGCTCAGCGGTTTAGCACTGCCTTTAGCCCAGGGCTTAATCCTGGAGATTCGGGATCAAGTCCCACGTCGGGCTCCCTACATGGAGCCTGCTTCTTGCTCTGCCTGTGTCTCTGCCTCTCTCTCTGTGTGTGTCTCTCATGAATAAATGAATAAAATCTTAAAAAAAAAAAAAAAAAAGAGAAAAAAACATGTGTAATGGGTCTCTGGCAGAGGTCCAGGGAAGCCATGTTCAGCCCTATTCCCCCAGCCTGATCTGGCCATGATTCTCACACATAATGTGGCCTCATGTTGCCAGTGTGCCTCCTGGTGATAAAGGTACTTATCTGGAGATAGCACAAGGCACATTTTCCCTAATATTCTCATCTTTCACTATATATATATATATTTTTTTTTTTTAAGATTTTATTTATTTATTCATGAGAGACATAGAGAGAGAGAGGCAGAGACACAGGCAGAGGGAGAAGCAGGCTCCATGCAAGGAGCCCGACGTGGGACTAGATCCCAGGTCTCCAGGATCAGGCCCTGGGCTGAAGGCGGCGCTAAACCACTGAGCCACCAGGGCTGCCCTCATCTTTCACTATATTAAGGGAGATCTTCCCCAGGAGGCTTAAGCTGGGCTGGCTAGGAGTTGTGGACTTGCCTTCACCATCCCTTCAGCCAGATGAATTGAGAAGTTTATCAAGAAGAGACTTGAATTTTTTCTTTTTAAGTAATCTCCATGCCAAAATGGGGCTTGAACTCACAATCTCAAGATCAAGAGTTGCATGCTCTACCAACTGAGCCAGCCAGGTGCTCCTAGAGATTTAAATTTTGAATGAGGGCAGCCCTGGTGGTGCAGCGGTTTAGCGCCGCCTGCAGCCCAGGGCATGATCCTGGAGTCCCGGGATCGAGTCCCACGTCAGGCTCTCTGCATGGAGCCTGCTTCTCCGTCTGCCTGTGTCTCTGCCTCTCTCTCTCTCTCTCTCTGCATCTCTATGAATAAATAAATAAAGTCTTAAAAAATATATTTATAAAAAAAATAAAATAAAATAAATTTTGAATGAATAGTAGTAACTTTCCAGACTTGGTCCTCCTTTATTTTTTTTTAAGATTTTATTTATTTATTCATGAGAGACAGAGAGAAGCAGAGACACAGGCAGGCTCCTCACAGGGAGCCCGACGCAGGACTCGATCCCCAGACCCGGATCACACCCTGAGCCAAAGGCAGATGCTCAACCATGAGCCACCCAGGCGTCCCTTGGTCCTCCTTTAAATTGACATTGGGTCCACTTCCCTTCCCTGGCACCTGGGGGCAACATCTAGGAGTTCTGCATCATCTTCTTAAAATAGTGGTTGAGTTTCATCCATGTGCCAGAAGGCAAAAACTGCTACTCATCTGGCCCACCTCTTCCAAAAACAGGGAGATCCAAACAACCACATGTAATAGACATACAGGCTTGAAACAATTTTAAGTGACATCTTCCAAGAGATGCATCCAGATGCAACAATGTCCCAAGGTTCATAGCTTGAACCAAGACTAGAAGGGCCTCTCGTTCAATATCCTGCCATTCTGCTCCTCTAAAGTCTCATAGTGTTTCCTCCTTCAAACACTGCAATGATTCTCTCATCAGAACTGTGTGGTTCTGTGAATTCCTGTCCAATTACATACACTCTCTGGCCAAAATCCTGACTGTGGCTCAGTGAAATCTACCTTCTCCACACCTATACCTATGAATTCAAGCCCCACACTGGGCATAGAGTTTCCTTAAAAGTAATTAATTAATTAAAATGATAGAAAATTGAAATAATATAATAATAATAATATAAAATAATAATAATATAATATAATATAATTCATTTCAAAGATGCACGTACATGCACAAAAACGTTTGTAAAAAAAAAACTTCAGCCTTGGCTGGGCTTTCAAAAAAAAAAGCCTTCTTGTGTCTCCCGCTAGAAACAACCTACGGAATGATCTTTGATGGGTTTCCGCTGCCTCTCCACTGCCTCACCTCCCCCTTATTCCTCAACCCTCTGCAATTTGGTCTCTTCTGTTAGTCAGCTGAAGAGTTTGACAAATGTTATCAATGACTTCCAAGCTCCCAATACAATGGACACAATGGACATTATTCTATCCTTATCTAACAGACTTCTCTTGGATTTGTACACTGTTAACCACTCTACTCTTGTCAATTCTCCTGGCTTTTTTTTTTTTTTTTTAAGATTTTATTTATTTATTCATGAGAAACAGAGAGAGAGAGAGGCAGAGACGCAGGCAGAGGGAGAAGCAGGCTCCAGGCAGGGAGTCCCATGTGGGATTCAATCCCAGGACCCGGGATCACAACCTGAGCCGGAGGCAGACCCTCAACCACTGAGCCACCCAGTTGCCCCTCCTCTGGCTTTTGTATTTCCACACCTTCCTATCTCACCATTCTTGTGGGGCTTCTTTATGAGCCTGTGCTCTCTCTCACCAAGAACAGAGATCAAAAGCTGGCAACCTGCGGACTAGATCTGACTTATATTTTATGGATCACACAAACCTGGAAAATTATTCTGAATTAGTTGAGAATGTTTAAAACTTGGGAAATTCCACCAAAAAAAAAAAAAATCTAGGTTTTGGGACGCCTGTGTGGCTCATGGTTTGAACATCTGCCTTCTGCCTTCGGCTCAGGGCGTGATCCTGGGGTCCCGGGATCCAGTCCCGCGTCGGGCTCCGTGCATGGAGCCTGCTTCTCCCTCTGCCTGAGTCTCTGCCTCTCTCTCTCTCTCTCATGAATAAATAAATAAAATCTTTAAAAAAAGAAATCTAGATTTCTACTTTTTCTTGGAAAATCAGGAAGCCTGACACCACACAGGTACAATTACCAGGAGCAGAGCAGACAGCGGGTGGCAAATCTCCCCTCTGGTTAGGGTATGCTTTCCCTAGTTCACTGCACTTCCCATTTCCCTGTTACCCTTGACCTGGCTTGCTTCACACATCTGTATGCTTCACACATGTAAATGCTCTGACTGCCTTTTGTGGGCCAAGAGTTCCAGTCTCCACTCCCTAGCTTTTCAAGCAACACAGTCTTCTGTACCTTCCACAGTATTTCAATATCATCGTGGTTTTCACTGCAATTCCTATGCTAGTGAATGCAGAACTCTATGACCAAAAAAAAAAAAAAAAAAGAACTCTATGACCAGCCTGGCATTAAGTGGAGCTTACGCTTCCTCTTCTAAGATCAGGAAATTGCACCTCTACAGTACAGTAGACCCAGAAAACCTACTGCTCCCAACAAAGAGAAGTCCTTCATCCCTCTTCTTTCCTCAGATAGATTCCAAATCAAAATCTTATGGGAGTATATCTGATTGGCAAAACTAAGTCCCTAAGTCCTAGTAAAAAAAAAAAGATGGGAAATTTAGAGTTAAGTTCTAAATTGGGAAGGTAGAAATCAGCATAGAGAA
Source organism: Canis lupus familiaris (assembly GCF_011100685.1). Taxonomy (NCBI): domain Eukaryota; kingdom Metazoa; phylum Chordata; class Mammalia; order Carnivora; family Canidae; genus Canis; species Canis lupus. The sequence continues at coordinate 62,686,928 of NC_049225.1, read as the reverse complement.
GTATAAGGTAGAGAGGGTATCCCAAAGATCCTGGCAACCACAACAGTAGGTAGATACAACCAGCTAATCTAAACAAAAGCTAAGCATTAAGTGGTTAAAAATAGAACTACAAGCCAGAAGGAAACTACAGAATTCAACAATATCAGTTCAAGAGTATTTTCTCTGAAGCACTCAACGAGGAAGCCATTCACAATCTACTACCAGTAGAATGCTCCATCCCGTAGGAAGGCAGCCCAAGGTAGAGGAACGTGGGAAGGGCAGAGAAATAAAGCAGAGAATGACGACATGAAGCAAACAGACAGAAGCAATTTCCCAAATAACAAACAATAGTTAACAAAAGGCGGAATGCTTTGCAAGTGAAAGCTTCCTGACCTTCAGTCTCTGGTGGAACCCTGCAGGAGCTAGCGCTTACAACATCTCCCGGAGGACTCCCAACTCACCCTCAAGCAAAGGCTAGTGAAAATGTAAGAATTCTCCGACATTAGCAAAGTGAGATCTCCAGTGCTGATGACATGGGCCAAAGATCCTGGTGACAAAAGAAAAAAGGCCAGATCAAGATAAATATTTGTCTTCACCTATATAGCTCCAGTGGGAGCAGACAAAATTAATATGGGCTAAAGTAACATTATAAAAGCTGTTTTATTTGACTTATTGATATATCTGCTTAAAATTCTCCTTAAGGGGTCTAGATTTTATGGGCCAGTATTGCATCTCAACGAAAACCCACAAGTGTCATCTATTTATATTTTATGATAGCAGTTTTCAGATCAATTGCAAGCTTTTCAAAAATCTTATATGTGGGGTGCCTGGGTTGCTCAGTTGGCTGGGTGTCTGACTTCTGCTAAGGTCATGATTTCAGGGTCCGGAGATCAGCCTGTATCAGGCTCCCTGCTCGGTAGGGAGTCTGCTTCTCCCTCTCCTTTTCCCTCTGCCCCTTGCCCCTGCCTCTGCACCCCCTCCTCCACTGGTGTTCTCTCTCTGTCTCCCTCAAATAAATAAATAGAATATTTTTTAAAAATCTTATATATGACCTGACTATTAAATTAATACAAAGCTTCAGTAGTTAATGAGGAGGAAAATATAGACAAATGTATATCAATGGATAATAAATCAATAAGAAATATATATTAAATCAATATAAAATTCAGAATTTGTCAGAGAAATAACGCACCTTTAAAAGTTTGCCAAAGTAATTTTTTGCTAAGATATTCAGAAGAGATAAATCTGGAGACAGAAAGATTAGTGGTTGCCAGGGACTGAGAGAATGGGTTAAAAATGGGGGGGTTAGGGGGGATCCCTGGGTGGCTCAGTGGTTCAGCACCTGCCTTCTGCCCAGGGCATGATCCTGGAGTCCTGGGATGGAGTCCCACATCGGGCTCCCTGCATGGAGCCTGCCTCTCCCTCTCCCTCTCTCTCTCTCTCTCTCCCCCTCTGTGTTTATCATGAATGAATAAAATCTTTTTTAAAAATGGGGGATTAGGGTTACTGCTGAGGGGTATAAGATTTCTTTTTCAGAAGTTGAATATGTTCTAAAATTGATTGTAGTGCTGGTTGCAAAGCTCTGTGACTATATAAACACCATGTACACTTTATTATTTTTCTTAAGATTGTATTTATTCATTTGAGAGAGAGAGAGAGAGAGCTCCACAGAGCACAGGAAGGGGGCAGGGGCAAAGGGAAAGGGAGAAGCAGACTTCCCCGCTCAATCCCAGGATTTAGAGATTGACCTGAGCCAAAGGCTGCCACTTAACTGACTGAGCCACCCAGGCGCCCCAAATTGTACACTTTAAATGGATACATTGAATGTATATGAATTTTATCCATAACAAAGCTGTTACTTTTTAGATTACCCAGATAATTTAAGTAGAACTTCATAGTCCCACTTGAAAAGTGTTTCAGTTTTACAACAGTTTATAAGAGACATCACCACATTTCAACACGTTCTAGTGTACCCATGTTTACTCTACAATTCTTTACCCTTAAATACCAGTTTTGAAGGTGGTAAACATAAGCCAAGCATCAAAATTAGAGCTGTAGAAAATTTAGTTCTTTGAGCTTCAGTAGGAAAAAAACCTAAATCTTTTCATGGATTAAAAACATGCCATACTTTTATACCCAGTTTTATGACTATAGTAGCCACATTAACACAGAGAAGGTGGGGAAAGGAGTCAGAATTCTGAGAAAAAAAAAAAAAAAAAAACAATTTAATTTACCAACATACGTTTCTTTTAACATTCCTAAGAAAATTCTCAGACCAGGAAAACAATAGAAATTCCAGTCCTATCACATACTGCTTGGTGCTGAAAGTATTTAGCATACAATTTAAAGAATAACAACCAAATTCATATTAAAACTTTATTCAAGGGGGCACCTGGCTGGCTTAGTCGGTTAAGTGTCTGCCTTCTGCTCAGGTTATGATCCCAGAGTCCTGGGATTGACCCCCAAATGGGCTCCCTGCTCAGCAGGAGCCTGCCTCTCCCTCTCCCCCTGCTCATGATCTATCTCTTTCTCAAGTAAATAAAATCTTAAGAAAAAAAAAAAAAAAACTTTAACAAGACGGAATACTTTTGGCTCCACCTGGCTACTAACACAGTCCAGCAGCCTTAAAGCAATTAATTGTGTTATCACATGTTTTTATTGGTGTGCTGCCAATTTCTATCAGGACAGAAGTTAATTTTTCTCCCTTTTGGATGTAAAGTGATGCTGGAAAAAATAATTGTTAGTATTGAACAATTTAATCAATTGTAATTTTTTTAAAAAGATTTTATTTATGTATTACATGACAGAGAGGTCACAAGCAAGGAAAGCAGCAGGCAAAGGGAGAGGTAGAAGCAGGCTCAATGTGGGGTTTGATGCAGGGCTTGATGCAGGGCTAAATCCCAGGACCCTGGGATGACCTGAGCCATAAGCAGATGCTTAACCAACTGAGCCACCCAGGTGCCCCAATCTATTGCAATATTTTAGTTTTACTTGTTATACTCCATCTTGGAAATAAAAAGTTTGCAAGTTTTTTTGGCAAATGTATTTATACATACCCATTCTTTCTGATAAGAGCAAGTTATTCCTTAAGAAAATATTTCACAGGGGCACATGGGTGGCTCAGCCGTTGAGCATCTGCCTTTGGCTCAGGACTTGATCCTGAGGTCCTGGGATGGAGTCCCACATCAGGCTCCCCTTGGGGAGCCTGCTTCTCCCTCTGCCTATGTCTCTGCTTCTCTCTGTGTCTCTCATGAATAAATAAATAAAATCTTTAAAAAAAAAAAAAAGAAAATTTTTCACAGCCAAAAGAAATATGCTTTAACTCTCCATTAGAAACTAAGTAGAGGGATCCCTGGGTGGCGCAGCGGTTTGGCGCCTGCCTTTGGCCCAGGGCGCGATCCTGGAGACCCGGGATCGAATCCCACGTCGGGCTCCCGGTGCATGGAGCCTGCTTCTCCCTCTGCCTGTGTCTCTGCCTCTCTCTCTCTCTCTCTCTGTGACTATCATAAATAAATAAAAATTGAAAAAAAATATTAAAAAAAAAAACAAAGAAACTAAGTAGAAAAATTTTAAAAAGAAACTAAATAGAAAATGAGACCTTATCAAATGCTAATATTCCTTCATTTAAATTATTTTTCACAAATTACAGTTTTGAATTGCAGCTTTCCCTTCCAGAATGTGGAAGAAGGGAAGAGTTAACTGTTTTTTCTCCTTTCTCTTCACAAAATCCTCCAATCTTACTTAGATTCTTATTCTTTAGTTAAAGTTGGATGTGCTTTTTTTTTTTTTTTTTCCGGCTTTTAATTTGATCATTCAATTCCTCTGGGCGAAAAAACTTGAAAATTTATGCAAGCACTTGGCTGATTATGTAGAATATTAATTATATATCTCCACATATGATATGCAACATCCTATGGCAATGATGCATATGCATATATAATGAACAGATATCCAGAGAGAATCTTTCCTCAAAACCCTACCTCAATTCACATAGAGATCCCATATGAGTTGCCTGGCTGGCTCAGTCAGTAGAGCCTATGACCCTTGATCCTGGAGTGGAGAATTTGAGCTCCACATTGGGCACAGAGATTACTTTATATTCTATTGCACTTCCACTCCCTGTCCACTCTTCATCCTCCTCTCTCCTGCTCTGTTTCCTGGAAGGTTGGACTGTGTGGGTTGCATCTTCCAATCACCCTTTGGGGGCTAGTTTTCCTCTCAGGTTAGCCAGGCCAGTGAGAAGGGAGCAGAGGATGGGAGGAGAGAGATGTAGGGTATTTATTCCCTGCTCCTTCTCTGCTTCAGCACCACTCTCTGGCTGTATCCACTTTTCCTCCATGACCAACCAGGAGAAGCAGGGCAGCTGTATGTACACATTCCCCGTTCTCTCCGAGCTCCAGAACTCTACTTCTTCCCCTGTCCCTTCCTCTATGGGGGAAAGTAAGGGCTTTCTGTTGTTGCTGTTCCAGGTGCCTCACAGAGCTTGCTTACTCTCTTACTTCTCCCCACACCACAGTGAGTAGTAGTCCTGCCCTGAACGTAGGTTCAGACAAACCATCTGGGGTGAATTCCCTCTTCCTGTCAGAACCCTGACTGACACAGACGCCATTTAAGACTTCCTATTCAGACCTGATATTTGGTTGTTCAATCCTTAATTCATACAGAAAAGGGAGCGAAAAAACATTGAAGAAAAGAACAATTTCTCTACCACAGCCTGGTAAAACTGCTTCTCAGTTCGATCTACCTCATATCACACAGTTTAAAAAAAAAAAACAAAAAACAAAAAACCTGCTTTTGCTGACCTTGCTTCTAAACTTTGGTTCCTTACCCAACATACCTGAATGTGCGCATTTATCTTTTTGTACTTAATTTAGTGAACACAGCAGTTCCAGGCTCTCCGATTGAAACTAAGCAGCAAAGACCAGCAGCTTCCACTGATAACCAAAACGAAGGTTTCATGCAACCTCTTCACGTGTTATATTAGCACACTCCAGTTTTGAGGCTAAAGCAATCTATTCCACCACCCTCTGTTCAGACTCGTCTCCAGGACTACAGTACTGATTTGCCTGAAAGCACAAGTTTTTCTTTTGTGTTTTTGATAATGAGTCTGCTATAAGCACTGTTATTTCTTTGCAAAACTGAGAGAAAAGTCTAGACTCAGAATCTGCTACATTTTGTAATTAACAAAGGAGCGTATCCTATTTATATAATGGAGAGGATAATTATAAGACCAGTAAGATCATATTCAATGTGTTCATTATCAAAAGAAGGTAAATATATTCAAATTCCTAAGATAAATATATTTATTACTTTAAGTGAGTGACTATAATTTTATGTAACAAATATTCTAACACATACAGTTTCTTATAGTAAGCAAACTTAAACATGCTTTGAGCTTAATGAAGCCTTAAGTTTATAGGTTAAATTGTTAACCAAAAAATTAGCATTTACATTTAGAAGATGCATATCATATTAACAGAATCATGTTAAGGAATCATAATTGAATTTGAAAAAGCAAAATTCATACAAATTTAACGTGGAAAAACTTACTCCTTTTCCCACCTTAGGTTGAGTTATTTATACATCATGTTCTTAAAACCATTTAGGTACTTTTTTTATAAGTATTTTTGTTTGATTTGAATAGGAAATGTATACCCCTGCTATGAAATTCAAAGGGAACAAAAAGATACTTAGGGAAAGTATGTTTCTTTCCCACTCCTGTACCCTGGTCAACAATTTCCCCTCCTCTGATGCAGCTAAAATTATCACTTTCCTGTATATTTTTCAGAAATATTCACTGCATAAACAAGCATGTACCTGTATTTTTTGTTTCGTTTTGTTTTGCATAAACAGTACCATACTGTAAATTCCATTTTGTACTTTATTTTGTTTACTTTTTAAATCTTATAGACTTTTCCCCATCTGTGTGGAACTGGCATTTTATTTTATTTTATTTTATTTTATTTTATTTTTAAGACAAAGTGGTAAGCTGCATAGATGTACCAAAATTGGTCTATTTTATAAGACCCTTTTTGCTTGGTATACACTATACTAGCTACTCACCCACTCTTTATCTTCTGTCCACCTTCCTGATTTGTTGCTTTGTTTTCACGTATATAGCAGGAAAAATAAAAGCGAATGTGATGATGATGATGTAATAAGGATATATGATTTTTTTCCACTGAGGATTTTTCAGTATTGTGCTGGTAAGCATGATTTAACAATCAGCTTTCCAGAGAGAAAAAAAACCTGGTTTGTGGCATTTGGTAATTATCCTATCATAGTTAATTTCAAGCTACCAATGTGATATCACCTGAACCAGAACTGAAAAGAGATGCACACCATTCTATAATACTTGCTGAATAGATACAAAAGATTTAACCTCATCATCACAGACAACATTTAAATAATTAGGAAGTGATGAGTTTTAAAACTTTTGGTGTGACTGACTAGGTGGCTCAGTTTGCTAAGTGTCTGACTCTTGATCTCAGCTCAGGGCTTGATCTCAGGGTCATGAGTTCAAGCCCCATACTGGGCTCCATACTGAGCACAGAGCCTATAACACACACACACACACACACACACACACACACACACACACACAAATATGTGTGTGTGTATGACACATTCGAGGCAAAGGGAATATATATATATATATTTGTCTTAGTATAATTTCTTTTTTTTAAAGATTTTATTTATTTATTCATGAGAGGCACAGAGAAGGGGGGGGTGGTGTGCAGAGACACAGGCAGAGGGAGAAGCAGGCTCCATACAGGGAGCCGGACGTGAGACTTGATCCTGGGTCTCCAGGATCACACCCTGGGCTGAAGGCAGCGCTAAACCACTGAGCCACCTGGGCTGCCCTATAATTTCTTTAATACACTTTATACATTCATACAGCTTAATTTTTAATAAAAGCTTGTTATTTTTTTAAAGATTTTATTTATTTATTTATTCATGAGAGAGAGAGGCAGAGACACAGGCAGAGGGAGAAGCAAGCTCCATGCAGGAAGCCCAATGTGGGACTTGATCCCGGAACTCTGGGTTCATGAACTGAGCCAAAGGCAGATGCTCAACCACTGAGCCACCCAGGTGTCCTAAAAGATTTTATTTTTAAGTAATCTCTACACCCAATGTGTGGCTGGAACTTACAGCCCCAATGTCAAGAGTCGTGTGCCAGCCAGGTGCCCCAACAGCTTATTAATTCTTAACTGGCTCAAAAATGCCTAAAAATGTAATGATCAGCTCTTAGGAGCTGGTGTGAGACAGCTCTAACACACTTCAAATTTTTTTTATATTCATTGAAGAGATACCCACATTAGCATATACCTACATACATCTTCTCTTGACTCATATTTATTTCAAATGAATATATTCAAAACTAAATTCCTGATTAGCCCCATCCCCAAACCTCTCCCCCAACAGTCTTCTGTATTCCAGCAAACAGCAACTCTGTTCTTCCAACTGCTCCAGTCAAAAGCCTTGGAGTCATCACCAACTCTTTTCCTTCATACACTCCATCTAATCTGTCCATAATCCTATGGACTGCTTCTACTACTTCTACTTTCAAAATATATCCAGAATCCAACCACCTCTCCTCATCTCCAGTGGTACTACCTGGTACCTCCTGTATACTGAAAATATTCATTGGATGACAAAAAAGATATGAGTGCATGACAGATAATTTTGAAAAACATGTATCTCATTTTGGGGTGGTTTAACTTTGTCATTACCCAACCGAAAAGCTCCGGTGGGCCTTTATTTCCTAGAAAAGTATTTGCAACTTGTAAGCTTCTGAGTTTGTAAAGATTCCACAAATCCACATACATACCAAACATTAAAATATCAACACTTACTTTTTCCTATGTCTGTAGATGCTTTGGTGATAAATAGAGCACAAATTTATTTTAAAATATTATTGAATTTATAGTAATTTTTTTTTGTCATTCTAGAGTTTTTCAGGGAAGTCCAAAAAATATTATTCCAAAAGAGTTCTTATAGTGGAAAAAAAATGAAATAGTTAGCATGAGAAGAAGTCTAATAATTTATTTTTTTATTTTAAGATTTTATTTATTTATGACAGAGAGAGAGAGAGAGACCGAGACACAGAGACACAGAGACACAGGCAGAGGGAGAAGCAGACTCCATGCAGAGAGTCCCATGTGGAACTCCGTCCTGGGACTCCAGGATCAGGCCCTGGGCTGAAGGCGGCGTTAAACCACTGAGCCACCTGGGCTGCCCAAGTCTAATAATTTAAAACTCACTAATTATGGGGTTCCTGGCTGGCTTAGTCAGTAGAGCTTGCAACTCTTGATCTTGGAGTCATGAGCTCAAGTCCCATGTTGGGCAAAGGGCTTACTTAAAAAAATAAAACTCATTAATTAAAATCGTATTGATTGAAACCTATAGTACAAAGAGTGTTTCTGGCTTTGTGAAAGATAACAACATGAATAGGACACGTCCTTCATCCTACAAGAATTCTAATCTACTTGGGAGATAGACACAATTCTAAATAATCCTACCATGAGATCTGTTGCCAGAAGTATACAAAGTGCTATGAGGCTATCTGATAAAGAGATTAATTCTGCCTAGAGGAAAAAAGATTTATCAGAAGAGGTGGGACTGTCTGACCTGGGCCTTAAAGGCTGGCTAGCTAGAAGATAGAAACACATTCCAGGCAAAGGGAAAAGTTTGAATTAAAGGATGTAGGTGGAAAAAAAAAAAAAGAATGGAGTGAAAGTGAAAGTGGAGAGTGTACTCAGAACCATAGCAGTACGGTTTTTACAGCTAAAGGTATATGGTTGAAAAAAATAATAATAAAGGAGTAGAGTAGTAGATCAGCTACGATGATAAGTTGTAGTCAAATTGCTGTGGGTTAGACTGATGAATTTGGTTTTTGTTCTGAAAGTGAAAAACAGTCATTAAAGTTCTTTAATTGGGGGATCCCTGAGTGGCTCAGCGGTTTAGCCCCTGCCTTCAGCCCAGGATGTGATCCTGGAATCCTGGGATCGAGTTCCACAAGAGGCTCCCTGCATGGAGCCTGCTTCTCCCTCTGCCTGTGTTTCTGCCTCTCTCTCTCTCTCTCTCTGTGTGTGTGTGTGTGTGTGTGTCTCTCATGAATGGATAAATAAAATCTTAAAAAAAAAAAGTTCTTTAATTGCATTAAAAAATATCTATGAACACCGACTATGTGACTGGCAGGAAGCCAGTTACTAGAGATGCAATGGTTACCAAGAGAGACAAGATGTCACCTACCCTCAATCTTTGAGCAAAAGAATGATGTCAAATGGTCTATACTTTTGGAAGATAAATCTATAGAAAAGATTGGCTGACTTCTTAGTTTTTCAGTCCCTTGTAAGAGGAAATTATTTTGAACACAAAATGTATTTGCTACTAACAATTTCCCTTACCAATAATTCCCTCCAACATTTTTAATAAGGAAGATGGAGCCTGAGAGCTTTTCCTTTATGGAAAGGGATGAGGAGTAGGAGGATTGTTATGGGTTGAATTGTGCCCTCTAAAAATTGATGCATTGAAGTCCTTCTTCCAATACCTCAGAATGTGAACTTACTTGGAAATATGGCCATTGTGAATGTAAGTAGTTAAGATGAGGCCATTTAGGGTGGACTCTAACCAATGTTACTGGAGTCCTTATAAAAAGGAAAATTTGGGCAGCCCGGGTGGCTCAGTCGTTTAGTGCCGCCTTCGGCCTGGGGCGTGATCCTGGGGTCCCGGGATCGAGTCCCATGTCAGGCTCCCTGCATGGAGCTCGCTTCTCCCTCTGTCTGTGCCTCCCTCTCTCTCTCTTTCTCTCTCTCTACCTATCTCTCATGAATAAATAAATAATAAACTCGTTTAAAAAAAAAAAAGGAAAATTTGGGGCAGCCCAGGTGGCTCAGCAGTTTAGTGCCACCTTCAGCCCAGTGCCTGATCCTGGGGATCCAGGATCGAGTCCCACGTCGGGCTCCCTGTATGGAGCCTGCTTCTCACTCTGCCTGTGTCTCTGCCTCTCTTTGTGTGTGTCTCTCATGAATAAATAAATAAAATCTTAAAAAAAAGAAAAAGGAAAGTTTAGATGCAGATGCATATAGGGAGAAGGCCATATAAGGATGAAAGTTGAGGTCAGGATGATTCTTCTACAAGCCATGGAATGCCTAAGATTGCCATCATAACCACAGAGGTTAGACAAGACTGGAACAGATTTTCTTTGACAGTAGAGAGAAGAAACCAGTCCTGCCAATACTTTGATCTTGAAGTTCTAGCCTCTAGAACTATAAAACAGTACATTTCTCTTCTTTAAAGCACCCTGTTCATGGTACTTCGTTATGGCAGTTCTAGCAAACTAATACAAGGATGGAAGCTACAATATTCCACCTTAGAAAAGAAACAGAGAAAGATCGTCATTGACATGGTAAAATCAGAGCAGTGAGGCTAAGAGTCCAGGAAGCTGTACAGGCTGCTTGGAAGGTCAAAGGTAAGCCAATAAGCTAAAACGGAACTTTGAGAGGAAGAATGGAATTGTCTAATAGGAATTTTTCAGTTAAGCATTACTGTGTGGTACATGATCTTTCTCTTCTTCAGCACTAAAAAAGTATTCAGCAAAATCTGTATCATTCACTTTCTTCAGTGATTTTTTTTTTTTTTAAGTAAGTTCTACACCCAGCATGGGACTTCAACTCAAGACCCCAAGATCAAGAGTCACATTCTCTAACTGAGTCAGCCAGACAGCCCTCTCTGGTGATTTAGTGTTTTTAGATAAAACAAAAAGCTGAGATTCTTGATTCAGGGTAAAAATGGACAAGGCAACGACAAGGTTTTCCACTGAGCTCTGTCATGTCTTACACTACAACCTATTTATTCCAGAGATAATTATCAAGCACCAGCCATGAGGCACAATGCCAGGCATGTAGTATGCAGTAATAAACAAGGTAGAGCTTAAACTCCAGTGAGAGAGACAATAAACAATCTATCACATTTTTACTAAAATTACTATTGGTTTGAGTAATTTTACTTATACAATATGTATAAAGGCAAAGTATAGGATACTGTAATAACATATATCCTAACCTACACTGAGACAAGGGGCTTGAGGAGGAACTAGCAGACAGTGATGGCCTGCGTTGGGATGGGAGTGGTGATGAAGATTTTCCCAGACAGACAGAATCAGCTTGTGCTAATACTCTGAGGGATCAAAGAGTTTGGTTTATTTGAGAAACAGCAAATAGGACATTGAATTTGAAATTCAGTGAGAGAGGCAAAGACAGGTAGAAAATGAAGCTGAAGAGGTGAGCAAGAGCCAGATCGTGCAGAAACTTGTAGGACTTAAATTTCTATCCAAAGAGCAATTGGAAGTCATTAAAGAATTTGAGCAGAGCAAAGAGATCAACAGATTTTTTAAATTTTTTTAAAATTCTACTGTCTGCAGAATTGAGGAAGTAGGATTGGGGAGGAGGAGGAAGAAAGTGGAGAGACATGAATAGGTAGGTGGAGGAGGACAGTTAGAGATCCATCTCAGTTAAAGATGAAAGTGATTTAGACTTGGGCTAGGGGAAGTAAATTCTGGGAGCTGGCTTCAATGCATGTGCAACCATTGCTGGCTATACTTATGGTTATCTGAGGAAACATTGCATCCTTCTTGTGTTCTCCTTGCACAGAGATTGCTGCTTCCCAATGCCAATCATGCTCTAGAACTTCTCTGGTGTTCTCTTTAGAGAATGTGGAAACAAGGTAAATATATTAGGGAGTAAGCTCTTTTTAATAAATTCTCCTTATCATCATTTGTGTTTTCTTTCCACAACTTGATTGTAACTTTCACCATGTCATTTCCAATGACTGGGGAGCATTGCTTACTAGATTCAGATCCCCTTTCACAAAGACAATTAGTTGATGTTTATTTTTTTACTGTACACTTACTAATGCTCATTCCATTTGGTTTCTTCATTTTTCCATGATTTGATTCTACACAGAACACTATTTAAAAAAAAAAACTTCAAAGCAATGGCTGTTTTTTGCAAACAGGGGAATTTTTATTTTTAAAATTACAAATGTTTACATTTATTTGAGCTTCTCTTCTCTATGCTGATTTCCAACATGCTTCAGATTCAAATGAAGGTCATATCTACAGAGTTTTATCTGGACTATAAACTGTAAAAAAAGATCACACAACTAGCAATGGTTTTATGAAATACATGTTATCTATTTGCTGTATACACATAACACTTTTCCTCAATCTCAAAGTTGAACCTAGTCTTAATACTTATGTTCTCCAGGGACTCCTGGGTGGCTCAGCGGTTGAGCATCTGACTTTGGCTCAGGGCGTGATCCTGGAGTTCTGGGACGGAGTCTCACATCGGGCTCCCTGCATCGCGTTCCCTGCAAGGAGCCTGTTTCTCCCTGCCTATATCTCTGCTTCTCTTTGTGTCTCTCATGAATACATAAATAAAATCTTAAAAAAAAAACAAAAAAAAACTTTAGTTCTCCAAGGGTATTAGTCAAAGAATCAAGACTTAAAAGCAAACAAACAAAAACAAAAAAAGTATTTTCTCAATACTTAAACATTTTTCTGATGTTTTAAGCAATGTGTGAAGGAGGAGATATAAAAAGAGAGTATGCACTTTCCCCCAGACTAATTTTGACAGCTTAAAAAAAAAGTGACTATTAATAAAACATTATTCAGACTGAAAAGAAATCTAAACAAAACTTCAAGCCATCAGCCTGTACTTTAAACACCAAACCAGCCACGAACTTGAGATTTTATGGTTCCTTTGTTATGAAGCTAAATATTATGGGATGTAGCATTATGGAATGTAATATACCTAACCCAAAATTTGATTTCCTTTCAAATGGAATATGAAAATGGAAACTAAATAAATGTTTTACTTGCCATTAGTCTAAGAAATATTGCATGCACCAGCAAATCTCTGGTCACCCTTAAGTGAGATTAAGTTCATCTCAATCATTTTATTCAATATATTAGTATCTATTAGATTCTAAACTTCAAGTTTAAAAACAATGTCTGTCTTGTTCACCACAGCTCACCCAACACCTAAAACAGTGTCTGGCACATGGTAAGCTCTCAATAAATATTTGTGGAATGAGTAGCTGTGCGTAATTTTAGCTTAATTCATCATTACATAGATTTCTGTATATAAAAATTTTCACACCAAAAAATTGCCATATACCTGCCTAATCCACTAAACCATATCATTTCCCATAGCTGGACCCACATAAAGAAATTACTCACACTTGGGGAGTCTGCATGGCTCAGTGGGTTGAGCAACCAAGCAACAGGCTCTTGATTCTGACTTGGGTCATGATCTCAGGGGATTGAGCCCTGAGTCAGGCTTCACACTCAGTGGAGACTCTGCTTGTCCCTCTCTCTCTCCCTCTCCCTCTGCTTCTCACATGCTCATTCTCTCTCTCTCTAATAAATACATTAACTGAATCTAAAAGAAAAGAAAGAAAGAAAGAAAGAAAGAAAGAAAGAAAGAAAGAAAGAAAGAAAGAAAGAAGAAAGAAAGAAATTATTGAGCTTAAGTCATTTCTTGAAGCCTCTGAGAAGTAGAATCATAATTACCAAAGTAATCTCATTCTTGGACCAGGTACAATGCCCTTTAAACTGAATTCTTCAGCAAAGGTATAAAAGTCTTTCTGGGAGGCGGGAGGGGCAGCGAGGGGAGATTTTCTGGTCAAAGAACTATTCTTTCAGCACACACACAAAAATTAACAGCATAAAGATGATTTAAATGACAGTATATCAATATCAAAGTTCTCAAGATAGGGGAACAAGAGAAAAAGCCATGTGCCTAACCAATGTTAAAGGGCTATGATTAAAAATAAATGATAAGTTTAAGGTTGTGTAAAGTCATCCAAAATCAGAATTGAAGCTATAACCTTATTTAGATATCTTTATTATCTTAACAATGTGTCTGAAGGACTAAAATGACTCCCCTGAGTGCTAGAAGCATATTTCCTTGAGCACTGCTTTGAATATCACTGACTTATTACAGGGCTGTTGTTTCTGAAGTGTTTAATATTAAAAATTTATGTGTGGGGACGCTTGGGTGGCTCAGTGGTTTAGCGCCTGCCTTTGGCTCAGGGTATGATCCTAGAGTCACCGGATCGAGTCCCACATCAGGCTCCCTGCAAGAAGACTGCTTCTCCCTCTGCCTGTGTCTCTGCCTCTTTCTCCCCCTTTGTCTATCATGAATAAATAAATAAAATCTTTAAAAAAAAAAAGACATCTACATTTGATCTTTGTCCCAATTTCTGACACAAAGTTTCTAAAACCCTTGGAATTTCCTGTGATGAGAGCTGATACAGATATCTCTTGTTTGTTAATGAGGTAACTTCTTAACCTCACGTAAGAATAGGGATGGATTGCTGGGAGTACCAGCCCTGTGATTAGAGCATTGGAACTTTCTATCCACCCCCATCACTCCTCTGGTGAGAGGAGTGGGAGATTGAATCAGTCATCAATGACCAATGAGTTAATCAATTGTGCTTATGTAATGAAGTCTCCATAAAAAGCCAAAGGGACAGGATTTGAAGTGTTTCCAGGTTGACAGTGGCATGCTTGGAGAGGGCATGAAAGCTCTGAGCCCTTCCTCATATCTTGCTCTATACATCTCTTCTATCTGGCTGGGCTATATCCTTTACCTAACTCAAGGGTAATCTAGTAAGTAAAACGTTTTTCTGAGTTTTGTGAACCGCTCTAGCAAATTAAGTATATCCAATGAGGGGGTCATGGTAATCTCTGATGCATAGTCATTTGGTCAGAAGCACGGGTAACAACTTCGACTTTCAATTGGCATCTGAATTGGGCATAAGTTGGGAGTAAGAGAGAGAGAATTGGAACAGGGCAGTCTTGTAGGACTGAACCTTTGACCTGTGGAATCCGACACTAATCTCTGGGTAGATAGAATTGAGTTGAATTACTGTAGGGCACGCAGCTGTGTCTGGGAATTGCTTGTTTGGTGATGTGGGGAGCCTCCCCCAACACACCCACTTTGGAATTGAGGGTACAAATCTTAAAATCCTTGAGCATCTCTCCTACTGCTAATTAGCATATGAAGGTCACATGCTATGGATAATATCTCAGGACTTTGCTGATTTACCATTCCAAAGCTATGACAGATAAAGCAATGAGTCAGACTACATGTCTGGAGGTTCTTAGATTTTTCCTCAAGCTATCTGAGTTTCTGTCATCTTGCTACACCTTCCTTTAGGGCCAGAATAATGATTCACCAAATCTCTCTTTAAGGATCCAATTATGCTTGTCTCTCTAGTTGAATTCCTTCCAAATCTGTCTCCTTTTCTCCCAGCACATAAACCTTTTTCTTTCCTCTTCCTGTCTAATGGTTAACTTCCATCCATCATGTTCTCCACACTCTTTATAGTAAAACTCTGTAATCTGAGTTCCTGAGATCAGTTCCTGATATTCAAAGGAGAATTTTTTTAAGTTTTTTTTTTCAAGTAATCTCTATACACAACGTGGGGCTCAAACTCATGACCCCAAGATCAAGATTATATGCCTTTTTGACTGAATCAGCCAGGCACCCCTCAAAGGAGAATTTTCAGAAGATAGACTGTAGAGACACTAAGCTCTACTGTAGAATACCATATCATTACTAACATTGGTGACATAGATGCATGATTTCCATTTTACCTGGACTGTCAATATTTCCCTGAAATTCTGTATTCTTTTTTTTTTTTTTAAGATTTTATTTATTTATTCATGAGAGACACAGAGAGGCAGAGACATAGACAGAGGGAGAAGCAGGCTCTCCGCAGGGAGCCCAACGTGGGACTCAGGGAGCCCTCCGGGACCCCAGGATCACACCTTGAGCCAAAGGCAGAGATGCTTGATCCCTGAGCCACCCAAGCATCCCTCTGTATTCTCTACATAACAATTCCTTCTAGTCTTCACATAAGCTATTTCATTCCTTTACTATATGTTAAGCATAACTATAGTAGGGCAACTGGGTGGCTTGGTCAGTTAAGTGGCTGCCTTCCACTCAAGTCATAATTCCAGATCCTAGGATCAAGCCCTAATTGGGCTCCCTGCTCAGAGAGGAGTCTGCTTCTTCCTCTCTCTCTGCCACTCCCTCTGCTGGTGCTTATCCTCTCACTCACTCTCTCTCTCTCTCAAATAAATAAAGAAAATATTTTTTTAAAAATTAAAAATAACCATAGCAATATCTATATAGATATATATGGTAAAATCACACCTATTCATTAAAAAAATTCAGAGGACAGGGATCCCTGGGTGGTGCAGCGGTTTAGCTCCTGCCTTTGGCCCAGGGCGCGATCCTGGAGACCCGGGATGGAATCCCACATCGGGCTCCCGGTGCATGGAGCCTGCTTCTCCCTCTGCCTGTGTCTCTGCCTCTCTCTCTCTGTGTGTGACTATCATAAATAAATAAAAATTTAAAAAAATTAAAAAAAAAATTCAGAGGATAGAAAAAGCCAAATAAGAAAAAGCAGGGCAGCCCTGGTGGCACAGCGGTTTAGCGCCGCCTGCAGCCCAGGGTGTGATCCTGGAGACCCTGGATCGAGTCCCGAGTCGGGCTCTCTATATGATGGCTGCTTCTCCCTCTGCCTGTGTCTTTGCCTCTCTCTCTGTCTCTATGAATAAATAAATAAATAAAATCTTAAAAAAAAAAAAAAAGAAAAAGCACCCAAAGTACCAACTACCTAAATGATGACTGCTGCTAACAATTTTGTGGCTATCTTTACAGATATTATGATTCCAGATTCGTATGCTTAGTAATCAATTTTACTTTAAAGAATATTTATTTATTTGACAGAAAGAGAGAACAAGCAGGCGGAGTGGCAGAGGGAGAGGTAGAAACAGGCTTCCCGAAGAACAGGAAGCCTGACATGGGGCTGGATCCCAGGACCCTAAGATCATGACCTGAGCTGAAGGCAGCCACTTAACTAACTGAGCCACCCAGTGCCCCAATAATCAATTTTAAATAAATGGCATTATTCCATATGTGGTTCCTTTTTCATGGACAGCATCTCATGGATATATTTTCACATGAATTAAATAAAAATGTATTAATTTTAATGGCCACAGAGTATTCCACTGTAGAATTGTACCCTAATCTTCTCATCCAGTTTCAAATTAATGGATTGGGAGGAGGCTAAAAACAAAGCCAGAAATGAGCATTCAATGAACTCATTCAGAATGAGCTATATCATTTCGCACTTGTCTAAATTACCCCTTGGAATAAACTCTAGAAGTGAGACTGGTGTGTCAAAGGTGATATACATTTTGTATTTTGATAAACAGTGTCAATTTGCCTTAAAAGAAAGTTGTCAATACAATTTCTATATTTGTAGTGAATTAGAGAGTATGTTGCCTTTTGCTTCCCAGTAATGAGTTGTTTTAAAACTTTATAGATGTGGAAATTATATTTACAATTATTTTTAGTTACATATCTTTGATTATTAATATAATTGAGTGTATTTTCATTTTTATTTACCAATTGTGGGTTTGTTTCATTTTTTAAAGATTTATTTACTTATTTACTTATCACATGGTGTTTGGGGGGAGGACCAGAGTGAGAGGGAGAGAGTCTTAAACAGACTCCTCACTGAGCACAGGAGCCTGATGTGAACTTAGTATCATGTAACCCTGGGATCATGACCTGAGCTGAAATCAAGAGTCAGGTGCTCAACCTACTGAGCCATCCAGGTGCCCCACCACACACCAGGTGTGTGTGTGTGTGTGTTTTTTTTTTTTTTTTTCATGTATCATTGGCTTGTTAAAACCTACCATTGCTATTTTTGAGCTTTTTTTATATATATAAATTTTTTCATTCGTACATAATGGCTATTAATCTTTTAACCTGAGTTGTGAATTTTTCCTAGTTTTTTATTCATCCTTCAGCTTGTTTATACTATTCTTTATCATAAAGATGTTTTGAAATCTAATGCACTTTCTATTTCTGTGACAACATGTGAACAATGAAATATAAATATATACATTTATATTTTCTTCAACTATTTTTTTTCTTTTAACCCCTCATCCTCTTCTTCAAGTTCTTTTACATTTAAATCATTGATTTATCTTTAGGTTTATAGGGATTTAAAAGTAGAGATTTAACTTATCTTTTTTTTTTTTTAAAGTAGGCACCTCACCCAACATGGAGTCCAACATGGGGCTTGAACCTACAACCCTGAGATCAAGACCTGAGCTGAGATCAAGAGTCGGATGCTTAACCAAGTAAGCCACCCAGCTGCCCCTAACATCTTTCCTAAATCACTAGCCAACTGTGAAAATATAATTTGGTGAATAATTCATCTTTTGTTTCACTGATTTGTTTCACTGATATTTACTGTATAATAAATACACATATACATACTTTGTCCTATTTCTAGGCTCACCAGCATTTTCTATAAGCCTATTTGTGAGCCGTAACACACTTTTTTTTATTGGTAGTTTTATGGTACATTTTAATACAGGACATATCATAATCCTCCAGATTCACCCTTCTCCACCCTGATCTGCCCTGAGGAGGCTGATCTGTTGGGAACCACAATACAGATTCCTTTGCTTTCTGGCTTATGGTTGGGAGTGGTCAAGAAACAGATGGAAGGGATTAGGGAGAGTGAGGTCTAAGTGTTTATTCCCCCAACTCCGACTTGTGGATCCCTATGAAGGGCTGTGTCTCCTGTCCTATCAAAGGTCCCTGCTCCTAAAATCCAGCCTCTCTGTGCAGCTCTCTCAGCCTCTGAGTTCCAGTAGTTGTTTCCTCTTTCCCCCACTTCAGTCCTGGCACTTATGGCAGTGCCCTGGGTTACCAGTCTTGGGGTGCTGCACTTTACTTTCTTGTTTCCTTTATATGCCTCCCAAACCTTTATAAAAATTCCCTTTGTTGGACAGCCCCGGTGGCGCAGCGGTTTAGCGCCGCCTGCAGCCCAGGGTGTGATCCCGAAGACCTGGGATCGAGTCCCACATTGGGCTCCCTGCATGGAGCCTGCTTCTCCCTCTGCCTGTGTCTCTGCCCCTCTCTTGCTGTCTCTAAATAAATAAATCTTAAAAAAAATAAATAAAATCTTTTTTAAAAAATTCCCTTTGTTACCTTCTCCTCTCGATATTGCAACTTGAGTGGGTTGTCTGTCTCTTGCTGGGAACCGTAGCTGATACAAGTGGTGTTCATGAATACTCCCATCAGTTTAGACCTTGCAGAAATTGGAATGCTTCTAGCCCTTCACCATTAACCATCCTGTAGATAGCTACAATGAACCCTCTAAGCTGTCCTTGAATGTTCTTGAATATTTTATCCCCTGGGCCCGTCTCCTCAGCAGATGATCTCACCCACTACAGCAGCTGCAAATTTCACTGCCCATCTCTCCTTTCTTCCCTACTCTCATGATGGAATAAGGTTTCTCCTTTCTCAGCTGAATCCCTCCAGCTATGCTCAGGATTCCATCCTTTCACTTTTCTCAGGGATCTTGGGACAAATTAGCAGATTGAAATAGGGCATGCCCATCTTGTCTTAATATGAAGTCCCTATTGGCTTGAGCCCCCCTCCAGTTGCTATCGTCCTCCTCTTCACCATCAAAGGTCTTTAACTCCACAATGCATTTATTCTTCAGCCTCCTCTAATTCCTCTAATTCCATGGAAATGTTTGCAAAATCATGTGTCAAAGGTGGACAGAGTGAGGAATCTAAGAGGTATATTTGGGAATAGTGTCTGCAAATTCTGAATGTGGGAGAGAGCTGGATGGGGGCATAGAAGACATTCAGATAGTGATTCAAACCTGAAAAATTCTCAGTCAATTCAACAGGAAGCTCTAGGGCAAAAATTGCTCCTTTAAAAAAGCTGTGTACTGGGCAGAAACAACTGGACTGACTTGATGCCCTTATCATGCTCCATCATCAGCTGAGCGGAATCTCAGTCTGAAAGCTAAGGGAGATTCTGGAGGTGCTCCAAGCTGGCCTCTGTCAGCCTAATGCTATTGGTCATTTTGCCCTTAAAAACTGTTCTTCTCTGATGTGCCTCTATTACTTTCTCAGCTTCTTAAGATTCTCTTTCTCTGAACACCTCTCTTATGTAGTTCTTCAGGGTCCTATCCCAGGCCTTGTTTGTTTTGTATCCTGAACACTCCCTCTAGAAAAGTCTCATACCTGTGGATAGCTTCAAAATGCTGATGACCTACAAATGTATGGCTTTAGCCAAGATCTCTGTCCTGAACTCTAGCTTTGCAGCCAGCAGCCCACTAGACAGTTTACATGGATGTCTCACAGACACCTTAAGCCATTCTAACTGAATTCATTACTTTCTCTCCAAACCTGCTTCTCCTCTATATTTTCTATCTCAATAAATGGTACAGTCATGGACAGTTTTTCATTATCCTCATCTCCTCTTCTTCACAGTCTTTTTTTAAAATATTTTATTTATTTATTCATGAGAGACACACAGAGAGGGAGAGAGAGAGAGAGAGAGAGAGAGAGGCAGAGATGCAGGCAGAGGGAGAAGCAGGCTTCTTACAGGGAGCCCAACGTGGGACTCAATCCCGGGTCTCCAGGATGACACCCCAGACTGAAGGCAGCGCTAAACCGCTGAGCCACCGGGGGTCCCCAAGTAAACAAAATTTGAAATAGCCATGTCTTGGGGCACCTGGCTGATTCAGCCAGTAGAGCATGAGACTCTTTTTCTTGGGGTCCTGAGTTTGAGCCCCATGTTGGGTGTAGAGATTACTTAAATTTTTTTTTAAATGGGTGCCTGGGTGGCTCAGTGGTTGAGCATCTACTTTTGCTCAGGTCATGGTCCAGGGTTCTGGGATCAAGTCCCACATTAGGCACCCTGCAGGGAGCCTACTTTTCCGTTTACCTATGTCTCTGCCTCTCTGTGTGTGTCTCTCATGAATAAATAAATAAAATCGTTAAAACTTTTTTTAATTGAAAAGATTTTTAAAAATAAAATAATAGGGCAGCCCCGGTGGCGCAGCGGCTTAGCGCCGCCTGCAGCCCAGGGTGTGATCCTGGAGATCCAGGATCGAGTCCCTCATCGGGCTTCCTGCATGGAGCCTGCTTCTCCCTCTGCCTGTGTCTCTGCCTCTCTCTTCGCTCTCTCTGAATGAATAAATAAATAAATATTTAAAAATTAATTAATTAATTAATTAATTAAATAATAAAAAAATTTAGTATTTGTGTTGCCGAAGCAAGCACTTGAAAAATTTTAAAATAAAATAACCATGTCTCTGGTGTGGGAAATGTAGATAAAAGCAGCACTGAAATACGATTTTTACCTGTTTTATTCCTTCCCTGTGGCTGCTATAATGAATCGCCACAGCCTGGTAGCTTAAAACAATGGAAGAGCCATTTAGCGCCACCTTCAGCCCGGGGCCTGATCCTGGAGACCCAGGATCGAGTCCCACGTCAGGCTCCGTGCATGGAGCCTGCTTCTCCCTCTGCCTGTGTCTCTGCCTCTCTCTCTCTCTCTCTCTCTGTGTGTGTGTGTGTGTGTCTCTCATGAATAAATAAATAAAATCTTAAAAAAAAAATAGAAGTTTATTCTCTCACAATTCTGTAGGGCAGAAGTTCAAAATCAAGGTGTTGGGAAAGCCACATTCCCCTGAGACCTTCAGGAAAAATCTGTTCCTTACATCTTCCATCATCTGGAGACTGCTGGCATAGCATCCCTGGGTTTTTGTCCCCAACACTCCAATATCTGCTTCTGTCTTTGCCTTGTCTTCTCTGCATGTCTGCCTCAAAACTTCCTCTGCCTCTCCCTTATGAAAATATATGTCGGGGCACTTGGGTAGCTCAGTGGTTAGGCCTCTGCCTTGGGCTCAGGTCATGATGTTAGGATCCTGGGATGGAGCCCACATTGTCAAGCTCTCTGCTCAGAGGGGTGTCTGCTTCTCCCTCTTCCCCCTGCCCCTCCCTCATACTTGTGCTTATGCTCAAGCCCTCTTTTTCTGTCTCTCTCTCAAATAAAATATTTTTAAAATAAAATAAACAAATAAATACAATCTTTAAAAAAAATACATGTGATTGCACCTAAGGCCCACCTAGATAATCCAGGATAAATCCTCTTTTCAAAATCTTTAATTTAATCCTGTCTTTTGCCACCTAAGGTAATATTCACAGACTCTCAATATTAAGGTATAGATTTATGGTCTTTTTAATCTTTTTTTTAAAAAGATTTATTTATTTACTCATAAGAGACACAGGCAGAGGGAGAACCAGGCTCCCCATAGGGAGCCCGATATGGGACTCAATCCTGGATCCCAGGATCATGACCTGAGCTGAAGGCAGACTCTCATCTGCTGAGCCACCCAGGCGTCCCTAGATTTATGTTTTTGAGGGGCCACACACTATACCTATCAAATTAGCTTTAGTGAGAATGAATATTCAATATAGTCAAATGACTCCCCCCCCAAAAAAAAACAGAGGCATACACATCCACAGCTGGTGAAGCTATAAATTGTTACAAATCTGTTCAGAACAATGTGATAGGATTTAAGACCACTTAAGACCAAAAATATCCATTCTTTGGGTACCTGGCTTGCTCAGTCATTAAAACATGTGACTCTTGATCTCGGAGTTGTGAGTTCAAGCCCTACATTGGGTTGAAAGGTTACTTGAAAATAAAATCTTAAAAAAAAAAAAAGAAAATAAAATCTTAAAAAAAAAAATTCTCTTATCCAGTAATCTCACATCTAGGAATCTATCTTAGACAAATACATTTAAATATGGACAAACAGAAGAGTCACAAATATATGCATAAAAATGTATATGCATACAGAAAAGAGACTAGGAAAAAATGCATCAAAATGCCCATCATGGTATCTCTGGATGGTAGTATTATGGACATAGTTATTCATACTGATCTATGCCTTTAAAATATTTTATGATAAGCATGCATTAGTTTAATAGTCATTTAAATTTATTTTCAAGTTTAATCCTACAAAATGTAGATTGGAGTTTGAGTCACAACGAAGGAATACATGACTAGTCATAGAAGATTTGAGAATTACTTTCCAAAATATTTCAAATCCTATTTGTCTATATTTCCACAACCAAAGCAAGACATAATAAAAAAATAGACTCTGGAAATCAAACTTCTGGGATTTTTGAGTAATCCCCTGTTTAATGTGCTGGGGTTCATCTATCTCTGGAGAAAATAAGAGAAAGATAAGCAGGGGATCCCTGAGTGGCTCAGCCATTTAGCGCCTGCCTTTGGCCCAAGGCCTGATCCTGGAGTCCTGGGATCAAGTCCCACATTGGGCTCCCTGCATGAGGCCTGCTTCTCCCTCTGCCTGCTTCTCTGCCTCTCTCTCTCTCTCTCTCTCTCTCTCTCTCTCATGAATAAATAAATAAATAAAATCTTAAAAAAAAATAAGCAAAGCTGGTATGGTCTGCTAGATCACCCTGTTATGAGGCTAAAGCAAACTCAGGAATCACCTTGTTCATTTTATTACCTAAAGACAGCAGTTGCACTCTAGAAAAATATAAAAGTCTCTTTTTTAAAAAAAAAACATTCTAGAGAGAGAAATCCAATATTTCCACTGGGCTTCCAAGTTCTTAAATATATCAATTATATTTGACAATATTCTGCAGGTTAAGTAACTGGAGGAGAGATGTGAGTCTATGAATTTTCTTTTGGGAACAATTAAAGAAACAAAGGAGAGACTGTTCCTTTGATTCTGTTAAATCTAGCTACATACAGCATGAAATTATTTTATGATTCCATTTATAACAGACTTCTGTATGAACTCTGATTTAAGATCAAGATATTGAAAACAAAATAATTATTAAGCAAAAGACTATCTCTGTGTAAAATAGAGTGAAAAAAATAAAATTCCCCTACAATAAGAAATTTTTTTTAATACACCAAATGTAGTCAGGAGTAATGTGTTCAACCTGCATCCTCAACTAAAGAAATTAGTTAGTTCAACAAGACAAATGTCTTTTTCATTATGAAATGTTGTCACATATAATTAGATATAACCTGAGGGCACCAATTAACCTTAAAATATAGTTACAGAGAACTTGTTTAGCATGTGCTTATCTAGTAATTATTAACTTCATCCATTCAATGCATTACTCAATAAAATCACCAAGAAGCAAATATCTTGCAGATTCTGTCTCAGGAAGCCTTAGAAGAAATGATGGCTTCCCCATTCACTACACACAAAACATCTTAAGGATTAAGACAATTGTAGTCAAAGGACTCTCCTCTTCCATTATGTACAAAGATCCTCAAAGCCTTTAACCTCAAGAGATTATGCAGAAAATGTGCATACAGTTTCCCCAGAGGAAATTCAGTTTGGGTGACTAACTCCATGAGAAGATGAAGCACAAAGAAAGGGTCGAGAAAAACCAAGGAAGACAATGCTGAAGTTGTGCATTTTTTCTGAGAATTAAGATCCAGTTAGGTGGATTCATCCTCAAGACAGTGGTTACAGTTTGGAAAGACATCTTTCAAAGGAAATAATTGTGTTGTAAGAAGAGGACTTATGTTGGCTTGCTTTGCAGACAACCTATTATTTGGATGGAATTGGTAAAGATATTTGTTTTCTTTTCATAACCTGTGGAGAGGATAATTTTAAATACTTAAAAATAAATATGGCAAAAATCAGTACATACATATGTCAAGCATATATACATATTGCAGACATATATTCATATATGAATATGTAAACTCATACATATATACAAGGCCTGTCTTTGCATTCTTCAGTCAAAAATTCATAAATGGCAGAAATATTTATTTTTGGAGTAAACTTGAGAAAGCTTCAGTCTCAAAAGATTGGTGTGGGGATTAGAAATTAAGAAAAGCTGTAAAAACGATGGGTAAGTAAATAGTCCAGCACTGCATAAAGAATTACTAGACAACTATTAAAAATGAGGATATAGAGATATTTGTTGTCTGTGACTATTTTTTATTATAAAAAGGAAGTACTAGAACAGCACGATATGTCACTATTAATGTAAAATTCTCTGTGTGTGTGTGTGTGTGTGTATAGAAAGACACCTCTGTCATACAGTGAGCATTGAATAAATATTTTGTTCAATGAACAACATTAATCTCAGTGTGATAAGGCCTAGGGTGAATTTTAGTTCTTTCTTTTTCTTTCTTGATATTGTTTAGTTTTTTCTAAATAAATAAATAAATATATATTTTTAAGATTTTATTTATTTATTCATGAGAGACACAGAGAGAGAGAGAGAGAGAGAGAAGCAGGTTCCATGCAGGGAGCCCAATGTGGGACTCTATCCCAGGACTCCAGGGTCACACCCTGGGCCAAAGGCAGGCGCCCAACCACTGAGCCACCCAGGCATCCCTCGATATTAGTTTTTAAAATGTTGTTCATTTTACTAGTTCTTTACTGCCACCCAGGTGTCCCAATAAATATATATATTGAGAAGTATGAAAACATTTTCATTTTTTAAAAGGAAAAACAAGAGGGGTGCCTGGGTGGCTCAGTGGTTGAGTATCTGACTTTGGCTCAAGTCATGATCCCAGGGTCCTGGAATCGAGTCCCTCATCAGGGTTCTCTCATGGAGCCTGCTTCTCCCTCTGCCTATGTCTCTGCCTCTCTCTCTCTGTCTCTTATGAGTAAGTAAATAAAAGCTAAAAATAAATAAACAAACAAATAAATAATAATAATAACAATATTACTTCCTTACATGTGACTCAGTAATGCAATATCCTTGAAACACCATTCATCACTCAATTTAGATTTCAGTAGAATTTGCTCTACTATTCCAGGTCTTCTCTTGTTCAGAAATCCTAGCTTCAGAGCACTGGGTTTTTTTTAGAGATAGAAGAATTTGGATAAAGAAAACTTATTGAATGGGATCCCTGGGTGACTCAGCAGTTTGGTGCCTGCCTTCGGCCCAGAGCGTGATCCTGGAGTCCCGGTCTCCCTGTGTGGAGCCTGCTTCTCTCTTTGCCTGTGTCTCTGCCTCTCTCTCTCTGTGTCTCTCATGAATAAATAAGTAAAATCTTAAAAAAAAAAAAAACAACTCATTGAAGATAATCGTGTATATATAAACACTGTAAAGTCAGGCGGGGGGGAGTTGGGGGGAAGGTTGCACCTTTCTGAGTGTTAATTCAGTGTTTCTCACACTTTTCTGCTTAAGCACCCTAGCTGCAGAATGAAGAAC
This sequence comes from Canis lupus familiaris, assembly GCF_011100685.1. Classification (NCBI taxonomy): domain Eukaryota; kingdom Metazoa; phylum Chordata; class Mammalia; order Carnivora; family Canidae; genus Canis; species Canis lupus. The sequence continues at coordinate 62,660,815 of NC_049225.1, read as the reverse complement.
CTGGAAGGCTCTCTCACAATCTTGAAGTTTCTTTAGAGTCTTATGTTTGATCTAAAACATTATGAGAGTTTTGTATTGTATTCCATCATATCTCAATAAATTTAATGCCAAATAGGTTTCAATATATTTATCCTAGAGTAAAATTGACGCTCCAAGAAGAGACTGGCCACATTTTCCTTGTAGGTTGAGTGCCTGATCGGTTGAGGGAGTGGGGAAACCATCCCAGCAGAGAAGAAAGTCATACGAAAGTGAAGTACTCAGAATCCTTGTCACTGAGAGGAGTTGCTCTTGTGAAATGAGGCTCCAGCTTTGCCCAGGGTGCCTGGGCACCTGATGGAAATCACAGGAAAGGAAAATACATGATAGAATGTCATAGAATGCATTCAATCATAGTTTGTTTGTTTTTTTTTAAGATTTATTTATTTATTCATGAGAGACACAGACTGAGACACAGGCAGAGACACAGGCAGAGACACAGGCTGAGGGAGAAGCAGGCTCCATGCAGGGAGCCGGATGCAGGACTTGATCCTGGATCGCGGTATCATGACCTGAGTGAAGGCAGGCGCCCAACCAGGCTGAGCCACCCAGGCATCCCTCGATCTTAGTTTTTAAAATGTTGTTCATTTTACTAGTTCTTTTATATATTCAAGTCCTAAAAAAGAAAGTAGTATTTTTAAAGGTCAGTTATGGACTGGTAAGGTCAGCAAAACACAGTTACTAAGAATTTACTTAAGCACATCAAAAAAATCAAGGATAAAGCTGAAATAAAATTTTTATTTCAAAAGACTGTGTATGTCGTAATCTAATGGGTATTCTGACAATATTATATCTTTATTTTTTTAAAGATTTTATTTATTTATTTGACAGAGGGGAGAGAGAGAGAAATCACAAGCAGAGGAAGCAGCAGGAAGAGGGAAAGGGAGAAGTAGGCTTCCTGCTGAGTAGGGAGCCCATGTGAGGCTTGATCTCAGGACTCTGGGATCATGGCCTGAGCTGGAGGCAGATACCTAACCAACTGAGCCACCCAGGTGCCCCATATTATACCTTTATTACAAATATTTTGTGAAATTTTATTTTATTTTATTTTATTTTTATTTTGTGAAATTTTAAATGTTTATGTTTGCTTACTAGAAAATGAATAAGCCCCAGATTTCATAAATCACCACAATATCAAATTTAGTTGTATGTATGTATGTATTTATTTATTTAAAGATTTCATTTATTTATTCATGAAAGACACACAGAGAGAGAGAGAGAGGCAGAGACACAGGCAGAGGGAGAAACAGGCTCCATGCAGGGAGCCAAACGTGGGACTCGATCCCTGGACTCCAGGATCACGCCCTGGGCCAAAGGCCAAAAACCGCTGAGCCACCCAGGGATCCCCTCAAATTTAGTTTTAAAATAAGGTGGTTTTTTTCTTCTCTTCCAGGACAACAAAGCAAAATTTATAACTTGTATCTATTCTCTCAGATAATAATGTTATCCTTTAAAATACACATTTTTTCTCCCTTAAGAAAACTGCTTTACAGTCTTTGAAATTAAGAAAAGAAAAACTTTCAATAAAACATTTAAAAATTTCAAATCTATTCATGATTTGTATCACTCTTTTTGTTTAGAAAAGAAAAATATAATTACTCAGTATACTTCAATAAGAGAGGAGCATGGAGTAATGAAGATACCAACTGAGGAACATTAAATTAAAACCATGTGGAAACCTGGCAATAGGATCAGGACAACCAAGTTACAATTTAAAAATTAATATTTAAAAAAATTTTTGGTGACTGAGTAGTGAAGAAAAATAAATTCTATATTGCTATTCAACAGTGTTCGAAAACTCTGAAATAATGTATCTTTTTGCAAGAGCTGGAGCTGAGGATCTGGGGAGGGTTTTCAGAGCTAAATGAAACTTTAAAAGGCTTCTTTTTCTTTTGCAATTATTCATTTCTTGGGTTCAGTGAAATGTGTTGGATCACAAAGAATGATATTGTTTTATTTTTCTTTTCCCCTAAAAAATAGTTATAAAATTAAAATTACAGAAAAAAATTAATCTACTTCCAGCGAAAAGGGACATTTAAAAAAGAACACAAGTAGTGTTTCAAGACCGAAAAGCAACTCAGTGTAGTAAATTACTGTATCTGAATATCCTATTTTTGCATCACATTTAAATTGTTGGAGCCTGAAAAAGTAAATGCCAGTGCTTGATTCAAAGAGATATTTATCACATTCTCTAAACCGATGGGAAGAATACACAGACACAATAGGGATTACAACTCTCTTTGATGAAGTCTCCCTGATTTGAACCTGTTTTTTCCTCTTTCATGGAACAAGAGATAATCTCCCTGAAATAAATATTTCCCCCTTTGAAAAATGATTCAAACACAAGATAATTAGACAAAATAAGGTACTGAATACAGAAGTGGAAAATAATAAATAAATATAAACAGACAAAACCCTAGATTATATCTATTCTATTTTTAAAAGAAAAAAGGTAATGAGCAGACAACCACTTGTAATTTACGAGCTGAAGTCTTCTTTTGACAGCCCATGGATCAATTAAATCCTCTTCAAATTAGTTTTGATGTGTTAATGTGTGAGTTCCCCACCTCCCCAAGTTTCCATGGACCATTACTGGGTTTTTATGCTGGCTTTCCACTGAATTGTTTCTAGTGTTTTGTTGCATGTTAATACAAGGTCATTTAAAGCTGCATAAATACAGAGAAAAATAACTCTAAAGCAGATTATTTCTCACTTTGCCTTATTTTTTCACACGGTCTTCTGTCTCCTATTAGCTAAGGAAAGGTAGAAAACACTTGAATCTTGATCAGTTTTTCTTAGACAGTTATAATCTTTAGCAATATTTAGATTACCAAAATACAGCAGGTAGCCAAATCCCGAGTTTCACAACCTGTTCAAAAACACCTAGATTTTCAAAATTGTTAACCTTAACCATCACAGATACTTAACTCTAACAAGGAGTGGCTAACAGGTAAAGAAAGAATATTTTAAATTTATGACTGGGTAATTCTTTTCACATATGATGGAATCCAAAACAATACCTCAGTTTCATCTGACAGGGAATTACTGTCACGTTTGCCTCTCCAATGCTTCCTGTTGGGGGTGAGTGGTCTATTCTTCAGCATGACAAAGTCTGATTTCTGAATGGCTGGTAGTGTCAAAGGGCCATTAGTATGCTAAGCCTTTTAGTGGCATGGGATAGCTCCATCCTGCTTTCCTCAATTGTTGCAATTGGGCCACGTGACTAACTGATGATTTCAAGGCAAGCTTTGGAATCTTGATGTCTTCCAGAAATTAATATTCCTTTTGGTAATATAATCTATTGACTCTTACTCAATTCTTTAATGCCTGAAAAGAGGTACAGTCTTAGTGAAACTGAGCAATGAGAAAAAAGAAGGCTCAGCAAACAAAATTGCTAGCTTCTCTCATGATTATGTTTTAAGAGTTTAAAAAGACAAGTCTAATCTGTTTGGAAAAACTGTTGACAGCTTTGTCATGTTCTTCATTTTTAAAAATTCTGCATAGAATAGTGACAATCGCACTTTGGAAGCAAGTTTTCAAAACTGAATTAACTATAGAAATGTTTGTAGTATTTTTTTTTTTTTGGTATAGTGAACTCTTTATTACCCAGCACTGATTTCCTTTGCATATCTTGAATATATTCTTTTTGTGCTTATTAACTGCCAGCACCCATAATATAGTAGAATAAGCACAAAACAATCCTTTGAAAATTAAACGAAGTAGACTAGATGATTTCTGATTCTATGCTGACTAGCTACTTCTTTTTTTATTATGTCTTATTTTTATTTTACGTTCCCTGCAAACTAATAGGGAAGTTTATTGGAATAGAGCATTTAGCTTCAAAGAAGATTCAAAAGGTGATCCAATTTAGATTAGTCTGCCAGTGTTACCAAAGGAAGAGCTGCTGAAGGGTGAGAAAATTATGAAACCAATCAACCTTACAGGAATGAGATCTATATTTTGCATATTATTTGGTGAGAGGGATCTTCCAAGAATACCAGTCACATACATATTCAAATGTAGAGAGGAAATGAAGAAATCAAAGTTCAATGCACAATGCTTTTAGATTACGGACATTTATATTATCCATAAATTTGCCTTTTTTCCTAATGAGTGAATTACTGCAAACTGAGAATATCTTGTTACTTCTGTGACCTATTGTAGCAGAGATTGACTGGTTTTTCAGAAAAGTTTCTCCTCCTTCTTCTTCTTCTTCTCCTCCTCCTCCTCCTCCTCCTCCTCCTCCTCCTCCTCCTTCTTCTTCTTCTTCTTCTTCTTCTTCTTCTTCTTCTTCTCCCCCCACCCTCCCCCATGCACACAGCTAGACTATACAACCATACAACCCTTTCTGCCTTCCTTGCAGTGAGGTATAATTATGTGACTGAGTTTCAGCTAATAGGATGTACTCAGCTAATAGGATGTGCTTCACTGCCAGGGCTACCCCATAAAAGTCTCCTGCATATGATCTTTTAATGCCGTTTCTCCATCTGCCAGCCTGACTCAGAACATGGTGACTTTGAAAACTTACCGTATAAAGGGCAGAGCCACAGGATAGAACTAGCTTAGGGGAGAACTTCTTCCTCCCCCCAACCAGGAATACTTATTTGGGGCTTTATGTGAGTGAGAAATAATATTTTTGAACTATTGAACATTCCTTATTGACGTGGGATTCTGCCAAAAACAACAAGTGAAAATGTGTGACGTTGGCTTAGTAGTCGAACATCAAGCAATGAGGAGACTGGAATCAGAGGCTAGAAACAGAATCATGTTATCAAGAAGTAAAACACATGGCAAAACTGTCTCCAGCGATAGCTTGAAGGAAGACCCTATAACCTCTGTGACGCTGGTAGAAGTGAATGGGAAAGCTATCAGCAAGCTATTGCAGGAAACCAATGTACTCAGAAAAGAATCACGGTTTGCAAACAGAAATGAAAGAGGATTGAGTCCAGAAATCTAGTTCCTGAAAAAATTCCAAAAGTCAGCTACTTCTACACCCTATAGAGAAGGAAAGAAGACTGAAGGAAAATAAAGGTTTTGGACAACAAAGAGCTATAAAACATCTGCTATGTTCTGGTTTGCTCAGGATAGTTCACACCTGTTGTTTCTGCCTAAATATTAATAGTGTTACTATGACTTCTTCTGAGGCAAAAATCAGAATACAGGTATGACGTTCCTACTCAAAGTCTAGGTGCCCCGAAGGTAACTGGCCAGTTAAAAGAAAACGTAATGGTGTGACATATATTATCTATTGTTGTATCATGAACAACCCCCAATTTGGTAGATTAAAACACAACCATCTGCTAGCAATTGTATAATTGGGAAACAGCTCCATGAGGACATCTCATCTCTGTTCCACAAGAAATCAGTGAGGGTCACTCGGTAGTTGCATTTAACTGGAAGATGATTTATTAGAAGAAGCAAGGAAGCAAAAAATCAATGAGGCTTGAAAGTTATGCCTAGGAAGGACTTTTAGGTGTGGCTACCCACACATGAAACTGAGGAAAAAGTACATCAATCAGAAATGTACTGCAATTTTGAAGGAATTGAACTATTAACATAGTTTCAAGCTCAAACTTGCACATTAGGAGCAAGCAGTAACAAGTGGGCAGCTCCCAAGAAGGGCATATTGCAGGAGTATCTATGGAGCATGTTGGACAATGAAGTACTTCCCAGAGGGCAAGGGTCTAGAAAACACAGGGAACAATGAATAAGGGACTTTCTACTAGAGAAAAGAATCAGAGTGTAAGGTAAGGACCTTCAAAATGTTTGCTCAACAAAACTTCAAAGTTGCCAAGTGTATTGTATTGATAGCCGTGTATCTCTAATCTTTTCCTTTCCTGACTAGGAGTGTTTAATGGAGTTATCTGTCACAATTCCACCATTGTAACTTGCATATATATGTTGATGGCACTGGGGGACATAAAACTTCTCTTTTTGGTTCATATTGGTAGGCACCAAGTTAGTATGTCACTATCAGCTTCATCTGGGTGCAGCCTCTGCATGAAACTTGTTTTGTTTTGCTTTGTTTCCTTGGGAGGGGAATGGGTGTCTTCTATATACAAGGAGAAAAGAGAAAAGAGATTTTTAATTATCAGAAGAGTAGACTGTGGCAAAGACTATTATGTGTTAACCGAAGTCCATTTCCTTTTCCTTCAAAGGACATAGATATACTACTTTCTCCAGAATTCCTCTTGTAGTTAAATATGACTATATGACTAATTTATGGCCATTAGAATGTGGATAGAAGTGATGTGTGCCCCTTTCAAGTCTGATCTGTTGGGACACCTGGGCGGCTCATGGCTCAGTTGTTGAACATCTGCCTTTGGCTTAGGGCATGATCCCAAGGTCCTGGGATCGAGTTCTGCATCAGGCTCCCTGAAGGGACCCTGCTTCTCCCTCTCCTGATGTCTCTGCCTCTCCTTCTGTGTCTCTTGTGAGTGAGAAATAATATTTTTGAACTATTGAACATTCCTTATTGTTCTTAATAAATAAATAAATAAATAAATAAATAAATAAAATAAATAAATAAATAAAATCTTAAAAGAAAAAAAAAGAAAAGGTGACATTTGATCAAAGACCTATGAGAGGACAGAGTTAGCCATGTTGGTATATAGGGGGAAATATGTTCTAGATGAGGGAACAATCAATGCAAAGGCCCTAAGGTGAGAAAATGCCTGGTATACTGAAGAAAACAGTGAGGAAGGAAAGAAGAGCAGAAGAGCAGATAAGCTAAGAGAGGTAATAGAGTTAGATCATCTCTAATGTGAGGACCTATCGGATGGTTTTGAGCAAAGGGGTGACATGAATTGCCTTATATTTTAAAAAAGACTGGGATCCTTGGGTGGCGCAGCGGTTTGGCGCCTGCCTTTGGCCCAGGGCGCGATCCTGGAGACCCGGGATCGAGTCCCACGTCGGGCTCCCGGTGCATGGAGCCTGCTTCTCCCTCTGCCTGTGTCTCTGCCTCTCTCTCTCTCTCTCTGACTATCACAAATAAATAAAAATTAAAAAAAAAAAAAAGACCATGTGGCAGCTGAGCTGAGAATACAGTGTGGGAAACAGAGACAAAAGAAGGGAGATATATTAAAAGATACTAGCAGCATCCTAGGCAAGAGGTGATGGTAGCTTGGACCTGTGAGCTAGCAATAGAGGTATGAGAAGTGGTCATACTATAGTTATACTTTGAAGGTAGAGCCTTCAAGGAACTTATTCGGGTGAGAAAAAAAAGAGAGGAGTTAAGGAATACTCCAATATGTTGTGAATATCTAACCAGGGATATACAAAGTGGCCAGAAGTTTTTAAGCATGGTAGGAGGAGTTAACTGAATGAGTTCTTCTAATAACTGAATAAAAACTTTTTTCCTTATGCTCACCTGGACATCTCTCAGTGCTGATGGTTGAGAGTCATCAAAGCAGTCTCTGGTAGCTGTTTTTAGATCTTTAACTGCCTGTTGTTGAGTCTTATATATACGGACTTTGTGGCCACTCCATCGTATGGAATCATTTTTCAGAAACATCCCAACATGTTTCAGAACTAGCATTCCTGAGAGGGAGGGGTGACTCTAAAGTTTTTAGCTTGAATAGCTGCAATGATAAAATTAAGACAGAAAGGCTGTCGGTTGAACAAATTTGGGAGAGATCAGGAATTTAGGAGTTTTGGACGTGTTAAGTTTGTGATATCTGTTGAGTATCCAAGTGAGGAAATTAAGTAAATAAGTGGAAATACAAGTCTTCAATTCATGAGAAAACACTGAGCTGGAGATAAAGGTTTGGGAGCCGTTGGTAGATGACTTTTTTTTTTTAAGATTGTATTTATTTATTCATGAGAGACAGAGAGAGGGAGAGAGGGAGAGAGAAAAAAAGAGAGAGACACAGAGAGAGAGGCAGAGAGGAAGAGAGGCAGCAGGGAGCCTGATGGGAGACTGGAGCCCAGGACAGCGGGATCACCACCTGAGCCAAAGGCAGACCTCAACCGCTGAGCCACCCATGCATCCCCTGAATGAGATTGTTAAGGTTGATGGAAAGAAGACTGAGGGTTGAGTCCTGGGATACTCCAATATTAAGTTTGGGAAAGAAGGAGGAACCAGCACTGGAATGTGAGGAGGAGCATGCAAATGAAGTAGGAGGAAAACCAGGACAGTATGGTGTCCTGAAAACCAAGTGAAAGGAGTGTATTAAGGACTATTAAGGACTGAGTCATTAATTGTATCAAATGATAAGTCAAGGGATCCCTGGGTGGCGCAGCGGTTTGGCGCCTGCCTTTGGCCCAGGGCGCGATCCTGGAGACCCGGAATCGAATCCCACATCGGGCTCCCAGTGCATGGAGCCTGCTTCTCCCTCTGCCTATGTCTCTGCGCCTCTCTCTCTCTCTGTGACTATCATAAATAAATAAAAATTTAAAAAAAATCTAATGATAAGTCAAATATGGTGAAGTCTGAGATTTGATCCTTGGTTTTAGCAACATGGAGGACATTAGTGACCTTGAAAGAGCAGTGTCAGTGCAGAGGTGGGAAAGAAAGCATGCCTATGTAGGTTGAAGAGAGAATGGGAAAATGGAGATAGTGTATACAGACAACCCTTAGAAGATTATTGCTGCAAAGAAATGAGGCAGTAGTTAGTGGGATAAAATTGAGTCAAGGTCAGTTTTATTTTTTAAAATGGGAGAAATAGGAGTGCCTGACTGGCACAGTCAGAAAAGCCCCCATGCTGGGTGTAGAGATTTAGTAGAGATTACTAAAATAAATAAATAAATTTTTAAAAAGAATAAAATTTTCCCAGTGAAGTAGGAAAGTCATCGGCAAGAAGTGAGGATAAGGATGCCTGGTTGGCTCAGCTGGTAAAGCATGCAACTCTTGATCTTGTCATGAGTTTGAATCTCACTTTGGACATAGAGTTTATTTATAAAAAAATAAAAAAAGTGGGGCACCTGGGTGGCTTAGTCGGTTGAGCATCCAACTCTAGATTTTAGCTAGGGGGATGATCTCACAGTCATGAGATTGAGCCCCACATGGGGCTTTGCACTCAGAGCAGACTCTGCTTGAGATTTTCTCTCTCCCTCTTCGTTTGTCCCTCCTCCTCCAAATGAATAAATAAAACTTTAAAGAATAATAAAAATTTAAAAAATTAAAGGAATATTTTTAAAAAGTGAGGATGGGAGAAGATGTAACAGACATTGGAGGAGAGTGAAGGTGTGAAAGAGTCATTTAATAAAATGTGAGGATGAATGAGGTTAAAAATGTATGATTATAAGAATATAGGAAAGTTTAATATGATTGCCAAATAGTGTTAAGGGTCAGTTTGAGGTTTGTGGTCAAGTGAGGCAAACGGCAAACTGGTATGGTTTGATGCTTTTCCCCAGTCATGATCAGCTGCATGGATGTAGGTGCAGGATGGAAAGAGAATTGGATTCAGTTTTGCTGAGTACAAAAAACTGAGAGAAAGGCAAGGGAGTTGTGAGTGTAAGCAAGAAAATAATCATGATTACTGGCCAGGGAATTTAATTTGGAGAAGAGGGGAGAGTCTTCATTAAGGGAGGGAGTGAAGAATAGGGAAATGATGGTAGAATAATGGGTTGGCAGTTCTTACAGAATTGAAGGATGGCTGGAGTATTCAGGCTCCTTCTACCTCATTATTTGCTCATTACAGAGATCTTGACTTTTGAATCTGAGTCTTCATGTTTATAGTTCTATATTTCTTTGCATCTAAAATGTGCATTTCTTCACACTTTGCCTTTCTGAAATCAGTATATATAATCGGTAGTGTGTCATGGCTTACTTGCTCTATTTTTCTGTAGTTAATAGTACAGAAAATAATGATGCATTTTACAGTTGATAACATCATATATTGGAAGAAAGATGGTGGTATCTGGCCAAGATAGACAATACTGGATGAGAGGAACAGATATGCTTTGGGTAAGAGAAAGGGAAAGAATATAAGTAGTTTGGATTTCTACATTTTAAGTTTGAGAATGAGCTATAAGCAGTTGAAAATTTAGGATTGGAAGTCCAGATTGTGATGGGACATGTGATCAAAATTATGTACAAAAATTCCTTGAGTTCTTAGGAATTTTGATTGTTTGTACCCTTTGTTTTTTCAAAAGTAATTTCAAGCGGCAGTTCTTCACTCTAGGTAGAAATTATTTCATTCGTTGCCAAAGCTTCAGCAGCCCTGCCAGATGTCATGATAATTTTCTAAGATGATAAGGTATTAATTCAAGGTTTTCAATTAAATTAGCACTGAAAAATAAGATGTGATTTAAAATATTAGTTTGTAGCCAATAAGTGATGGTGGAATTTTGCATGTCTGTAGCGATTGCATGAGAAACCTCTGATAGAAATGTCTGGTTTTAATTTATTTTCTTCTGGATGCTTTATTGAAGACCCATGTGCAAGGGGAAAAAATTAAAACCAGACAACTTCAGATCCACTGTAAATTTCACATGCCATCAGAAAGTCTAAACTAAATGTTTCTTTTGGCCACCATGCTTGAAATGCAAGCAAAAAGTAAAATCGACTCACGTTTTAATACTCCTATTTGAAATAATAAAATGGTATTTAGACCTAGGATCTATTAATCCTAGCAGTAGAACGTATAGCTTAGGTGACATTGTAAAAAAATAAAATAAAATAAATGCACACAGCAAATTATTTCTCTTTCATTTCAGGCCTATATCCTGTATTTGAAATGTGAGAAATAAGGAAATGAAAGGGGTTATTAAACTTTTTTTTTTTTTTTTTTAATGCAAGTCTAGTAAAAGGTAGATTTATGGTTTCAGGTCTCTTGCCAGCAACATGAGGCCTCTACCCCCGACATCCCAACCCAGTCTTCAGGAAATGACATTTGATCAAAGATGAAATATTAGAAACCAATAAGATTTGTGAGAGGACAGCCACATGAAAAGTAATTTTACAAGCTTTATCTAAGCAAAAATAACAAAAAGAAAAGGCCCTCCCCATGATCCACATTTTTACAGTTCTAGTTAGCTTCATTTATTCATTCCTTCATTTACTCAATAATTCATTTATTCTGTACCTTCTTTGGGGCCTATTATGTGGCAGGGCCTAGGCTAGGTATGGGAAATGATCAGCAAAAATGGATATGATCCCTGTCCACAGAGAAATTACTTTACCTTCTGGAGAAAGTGATGATTACATTGCATTAAAATAGCATGGAAGGTGCTCCAAGGAGAAAGACATGGAGCTAGGTGTGTCTACCAAAAGAGGAATTGGTGTGGTCAGGGAAGTCAGAGAAATTTTCCCTGTGTAAGAGGATCAATAAACATGTTTTCCACTGCAGGATATCTAGCCGATGGCGACTTAAACAGTTCAAGGCACTTATTTCTTATAACAAGAAGGAGGAGGTATTTTGATCAAGGTTTATTCAGAAGCTCAGTAATGCCATTAAAACCCTAGGCTTGGGATCCCTGGGTGGCGCAGCAGTTTGGCGCCTGCCTTTGGCCCAGGGCGCGATCCTGGAGACCCGGGATCGAATCCCACGTCGGGCTCCTGGTGCATGGAGCCTGCTTCTCCCTCTGCCTGTGTCTCTGCCTCTCTCTCTCTCTCTTTCTCTCTCTCTGTGACTATCATAAATAAATAAAAATTAAGAAAAGAACAAAACCGTAGGCTCTTTCCCTCTCTGCTATTCCATCCTTTCTGGTTGGGTAGGTTCATATGCTTACTCCCTAATGCTGAGGGGATGCCACAGCTCTATGTCTTCATACAATTGCATTCAAAGGCAGGAAAAGAGGCATTTCTCTTTGTGTATCTCCTTTTTTCAGAAGCTTTTTTTACCCACAAGGGATTTCAGATGCCTTTGGCCTTAGCATGCCCGTGTGCTGGCTGCAAAAGCTCATGGGAAAGCAATTATCCTACATTTTTTTAGCCTCTATAGCAGGAGTCAGGCTCTGTCAGCAAGGGAGACGAAGATGGGAAATGTTTATAAGATACCTACAATTTCTACCAAAGGAGTCTCTAGCTATGATCTGAACAAGGAGGATGACTAGAGAAGAGGCAAGGAAGAGCACTTTAGTAGGCAACAGTTTGCAAAAGGCCCTGGAGCAGGACCAAAAGACAGTCAATGGTCTAGAGAGAAACGTGAGGGACAAACCATGTAGAACTTGTCAGTTCAGGAGAAGTGATTTTATTCTGAGAGCAATGATAAGCCATTGGAGGGATTCATACAGGTGACATGATCATGTGTTTGTTTCCAGGACAGAGTGTAAACTGGAGGCCGGAATGAATGTGGTAACCTCGTAGGACCCAGTGTAGATCTCCAGGTAGAAATAAGGTTTAAAATTATATAGTTTACTAAGTTTTGTAAATTAAATTAAAATTATTTTATTCAATCAATATTTATTGCAGAATGAGAACAATTGTTCCTTGAAGCATTAGTATTATGGAAGCAATTTTTAGGAGTACCTGTTAATGTCTCTTACAATTATTGTTCCTCAGAATGTCATTTGGGAAATGTGGTTAAAGCGGTTTAAATTAACTCAGTGAATTAAAAAAAAAAAAAAAAAAAGATGCTCAGTGAATTAAAAGCTATGCCAAACTACTGATGAGTCAGATAACGTTAGATAGTGAGTACTAATTAGTAGTAAAACAAGTGTCTTAAATTGCTGTTTTGTTGGGGCACCTGGGTGGCTCAGTCAGTTAAGTGGCTGCCTTCCACTCAGGTCATAATCCTGGGGTCCTAGGATCAAGGGGGGGCAGTTTCTTGCCCAGCTGGGAGTCTGCTTCTCTCTCTCCCTCTGCCCATCTCTCTGCTCATGCAAGCATTCTCTCTCTCTCTCAAATAAATAATAAAATCTTTTTAAAAAATGTTTTGTTTAGCAATGATAAGCTGTTTAGAAGGAGGTTTCTGGTCACCATACATGAAATATAAGCAAAAAGTAAAGTCAATATTAATACTCCTATTGAAATGTTAAACTGGTATTTAGACCTAGACATTTTATTAAGCTTTGTGGTAGAGTCTATAGTTAGGTGAAATTGTAAAAAATTAAATAAATAAAGGCACAAAACAAGTTATTCTTGTTTCGTTCTTAGGCATATATCCTATATGTGAGATCACCAAGGACTGCAGTTATGGGTAGCTGAGGGAATCTCGCAGAATGTCAAGAGAACCAGAGATTCTACAGGAGTATATTGTTGGCAATGTTGATTTTGGATCAAAGGGTGTGTAGAAAGGCAAACAGACCAGTGAAGTCTTCCCTCAAATTCCAAATTCACAAAAGGAAGGGACTGGAATAGGTGGTAGGTGGAGAGGTTGAGTTTTAGTCAATGGGGCTAGGAACAAGGCTACAGTAAGTTCCCCTGATGAACACTGGGACAGATAATAAGTTGCTTTTTTTTTTTTTTTTTTTTTTTTTACAGATTTTATTTATTTATTCATGAAAGACCCAGAGAGAGAAAGGCAGAGATGTAGGCAGGAGAAGCAGGCTCCAGGCAGGGACCCTGATGTGGGACTCGATCCTGAGACTGGATCACGCCCTGAGCCAAAAGCAGACACTCAACTGCTGAGCCACCCAGGTGTCCCTCATAAGTCCCTTAAAAAAGAAGGCACCTCTATTAAAATTTAACCCAACATCAATACCACCCGAGGGCTTAAAATTCCCCCTGAAATAGAGAACCCAGAAATACTATGGCCAAATTGATTTCTTGATAAAGGTACAAAAGCAATTCAATGGAAGAAAGTCTTTCTAAAAAGAGTGCTGGAGCAACTGGATATCTACAGGTAAAAAATTCAACCTTGTCCTAAACCTCACACTTTATTAACTAAAGACATAACTTTAAAAAGACGATAGACTTAACTGTAAAAGGTAAAACTAAAAAACTTTTAGAAGAAAACATAGGAGAAAATGCTTAGGACATAGGGTTGGTGACCAGTACTTGGACATGACACTAAAAATACAAACCATGAATTTAAAAATGACCAATCTAGGAGCGTCTAGGTGGCTCAGTTGGTTGAGCATCTGCCTTCGGCTCAGGTCATGATCCTGGAGCACCAGGATTGAGCTCCGCATTGGGCTCCCTGCTCAGCACGGAGTCTGCTCCCTCTATCTCTCTGCCTGTACCGCCCACCCCCCCCCAAGAACACACACATGCTCTCTCAAATAAATAACATCTTAAAAAATAAAAAAATAAAAATGACCAATCTAGACTTCATCGGAACTTAATATATTTACTGAACAAAAGACTCTGTTAAGAGGATGAAAAGACAAACTACGGAATAGGAGAAAATATTTGCAAACCACATATCTGATAAAGGACTCATATCTGTAATATATAAAGACCTCTCAAATTGTAACAGTAAAAAACAAATAATGCAATTAGAAAATGAGCAAAAGAATGAAATATTTAACTGCATAGAATATACAGATGGCAAATAAGCACATGAAAAGACATTTGATAATATGAGCCATTAGGGGAATGTAAATTAAGGTCATGATGAGATATCATGACACACCTATTATTAATGTTGATGAACTAAAATAAACAGTGAAATATCAAATGCTGATGAGGAAAAGGAGAAAATGTATCTCATATATTGCTGATAGGAATGTAAAATGGTATAGCTACTTTGAAAAATAGTTAAGCAGTTTCTTTCTTTTTTTTTTAAAAATATTTTATTTGTTTATTCATGATAGAGGCAGGGACATAGGCAGAGGGAGAAACAGTCTTCATGCTGGGAGGGGGGGGGTGGGAGGCGGGGAGCCTGATGCAGGACTCTATCCCCAGATCCCAGGATAACAAACTGAAAGGAAGGCAAGATGCTCAACTACTGGGCCATCCAGTTTCCCCTAAGCAGTTTCTGAAAAAACAAACAAACAAACAAACAAAAAAACAACAAAAAAAAACCAAACATACATGTGTCACATGACCCAGCATTGTGCTTTTGGATATTTAACCCAGAGAAATTAAAATTTATGTCTACACAAAAAGCCACACGTGTTCCCAACAGTTTTATTTTTATTTTTTTTAATTTTTATTTATTTACTTATGATAGTCACAGAGAGAGAGAGAGGCAGAGACACAAGCAGAGGGAGAAGCAGGCTCCATGCACCGGGAGCCTGATATGGGATTCGATCCCGGGTCTCCAGGATCGCGCCCTGGGCCAAAGGCAGGCGCCAAACCGCTGCGCCACCCAGGGATCCCCCAACAGTTTTATTTGTAATAGCCGAAACCAGGAAACAACCAAAATATTTTGTAATAGGTGAATAGTTAAACAAAAAATAAGTTTGTACATACATATATCTTATTGGTTTTGCTTTTCTGGAGGATCCTAATACACCAGGAATGCTACTCGGCAATAAAAAGGAATGCACCATTGATACATGCATTAACTTGAACGGTTTTCAAGGACATTATGCTGAGTGTAAGCAGCTAATCTCAAAAAGTCATACAATGCATGAGTCAATTTATATAACATTCTTGAAATGTCAAAATTACACGAATGGAAACAATATCGTTGAATCTTGAACAACATGGGTTTGAACTATGCAGGTCCACTTATACATGGATTTTTTTTTCAGTAAATATAGTATAGTACTGTACATATATTTTCTCTTCCTTATGATTTTCTTTCTTTTATTTTTTTTCTTTCTTTCTTTCTTTCTTTCTTTCTTTCTTTCTTCCTTTCTTTCTTGCTTTCTTTCTTTCTTCTTTCTTTCTTTCTTTCCTTTCTTTTTTAACAGAAACTTTCTTTTTTTAAAGTATATTCTATACCGACCATAGGGCTGGAACTCACAAATATTTTTAAAGATTTAATTTATTTGAAAGAGAGAGCACATACGCACTCCAGTCCTAGTGCTAGGGTGGGGGCAGAGGAAGAGGGAGGAGCAGACTCCTTGCTGAGCAGGGAGCCCAAAGCTGGGCTGGATCCCCGGATCCTGAGATCCTGACCTAGTCTATGTCAGACGCTTAACCAACTGAACCACTCAGGCATCCCTCACAAGGAATTCTTAATAACATTTTCTTTTTTCCAGTTTATTTTATTATAAGAATACAGTATAAAATACATATAACACACAAAATATGTGTTAATCGACTGTGTTATTGGTAAGGCTTCTAGTCAATAGTAGGCTATTAGCAGTTATGTTTTGGGGAGTCAAAAATTGTACGGATTTTTGACTATGCAGGTCTCCTGAATCCCTGCATTAAGAGTCAACTGTAATGGTGGCCAAGAGTTAGTCCCCTGCATGTTACTATAAAAAGGTAGCCCCTGGAGATCTTTGTGGTGATGAAATAGTTCTGTACCTTGACTGTGGTAGTGTTTTCATGAATTGCCACATGTGATAGAATGATAATAGGACTATCCAAACATTTATATCAATGTCAGTTTCCTGGCTTTAATATGTACTATAATTACATAAGATGTATCAATGGGAGGAACTGGGTGACAAGCACACAAAACTTTTCTGTACTATTTTGGTAACTTCCTGTGAAATCTCTAATTATTTCAAGATAAAAATTTTAAAAGAAAATACCCTCTGAGACATCTCTCCCTTGCCTTCTTTCATCTTTTTGTGCATTTCCTCTTTCCCTGGACATGGTTTTCTCTTTAGAGCTAGGTGCTAGGTATTAGGGTGCTGAATCTCTTTCTTTCCCCTCTTTCCATATGTATTGCGTTTTCTTTTAACTGGCCATAATGCAGAACCAAGTTATTCTCCAGCCTCCTGCTAATCCTATTCTTTTAATAAAGGTTATGTTTTCAAGTGCTTAATTTTAAAAGCAAAAATAAATAAATAAATAAATAAATAAATAAATAAATAAATAAATGCAGGAGCATTCTTTTTTAAATCTCTTTAAAAACAAACTCCGTAAAACTAACTTTTGTATTTTAAAGAACTCTGTTAATCATTGTTTTTAAGGTCAGTAGCCTACAATTCAAAGATGTTTCCAACACTGGTCTCAGAAGATCATTTTTGCATTATATGTATGAAGCATTAATAATATTCTTGGTGTGTTTAGATGATGATAGCAAATTCAGAATTTACTGGGAAGACAAGGATATCAAATATTGTGCTCCATTCGTTTTTCATATACACCCACACGTCAAAAAAATAACCCTTTGCCAGGCCATATGTCCAAAGTGGAAAATATGATCTTTACAACCAGAGAACATCAAACTGAATACAGTCCTTTCCTGAGGGCTTACATACTGAATCTGGCAACACTTTGGAAAAGTACTACTTTAGGTTCTCAAGAACCCGGAGAGCCCTCTATGCTCAGTCCTTTGAAAAAATTATGAGTTGCAGGTGTTTAAATTTTCCAGTTTTTTGGGTGTGTGTGTGCTGGGGGTGGGAGGTGTCTGTGTCTTTTCATTAAATAACCAGTCCTAACAACAAACAAGGATTCCACTCTATGGAAGTGGTATTTACACTTAATGCACTACTGCATTTTCTCCCATCCTTTTGCCTTCTTATTTCTTTCAATCAAACCTTTCACCTCAGTTCTAAACTGCAGTATTTAACGAAGCGTCCAACAGAAATGAAGTAGACACACACACACACACACACACACACACACACACACACACACACACACACACACACACACACACACACACACACACACACACACACAAAAGGGACACCCCAGGACGCGGCAGTTGCAGAGGCTTGAGATCGAAGGAAGTTTGTCCCTTCCGGAGACCCGTCCTGGCGTTAGCCTGCAGCAAGATGGCGGCGGTCTCAATGTCAGCGGCGCTGAGGCGAATGCTGTGGGGGAAAAGGGCCGCGGCTGCAGCCGCCGTTTCCGTTTCCAGGGTTCCTACCAGGTAACGGGACTGTGAGGCTTCTTCTTCTTCCAGCTCCTGGGGTCCTTCCACTTTTGCGGAGGTCTCCGCTGACTGGGTCCGGGAGAAGGCCTCGGGGAAGGCGTTCTCCGCTGACCCCTTGGTCCGGAGAGGGCAGGCGGGTTTGGGATTGGCCGCGCTTCAGGGGCGCCGGCCCCGGCGAGTGGGGGCGTGAGTGCGGGGACGGCGGCGGAGGACGCGTGGCCTCGTGGCAGCTCCCGGCCTCAGGCTGTGGGAGAGGGTCTGCGGGGTGGGGTTGTCTCCGGGGCTGTGGGCCGAGCCCTCGCCCCCAGAGGAGGGGAGGAGTCTTCCTCCTCATTCCGCCTGCTCTGCGCGCTCCTCGGTTTTTCACCTGTGGGCCCATCCCTCCGCTCCTTGCGGGAAGGCTAAACCCCTCTCTCCCTTCCTCGGCTTTAGGTGGTAATAGTGGGTCTCTGTGCAGAAAGAGTGTCTGTTTTATTCCTCAGACCGCTTGGCCGGAATTGATGGTTAGTGGACATGTCCCTGGCAGTAATCTTTGGAAGGTAATCTTGAAACGGCTGGTGGTGATGTCGGGGTGTTTCCTCTCCAGAATCTTATTAAAAGCTCCACAGTGACTCAGGGATTGTTGCTGTTACCGTTCTGCTTTGCAGCGTTGTTGTTGTTTTTTTGTTCGTTTGTTTGTTTTTGTTTTTGTGTGTGTGTGGTTTTATTTTTTTTTTATTTTATTTTTTTTGTGATGGTGGTTTTATTTCGACTGCATCACTTCATTCTCGGTTTCCCTGTTCCGAATTTTCCTGACTTTGTTACTGACACAGCAGCAGCGCGCGTGCGCGCGTACACACACACACACACACACACACACACACAGTAGTATTTTTGTCTGCAAAGAATAATGTTTTATCGCTGTTTTCGCTGCTTATATTAGAAACCAGGGTGTGTATATGGAATATCCTTATGCAGGCTCTGGAGAGACTACGCTAAGTGCTTAGAATGACCTGGAAAGACTGTATGGACAGTTGGGAGTGGTTAGGAATTGATCTAGTCAAGTGCTAATTATATTAAAATATAAAGGGAATGCAGAGAATTAGAAGGAGAGTTAACTGGAGAGGATTTTTTTTTTTTTTTTTAGGGGTTTAAATGGTGGGTGTTGGGGAGGTGGGGAGAAGAGGGTGTTCTGGGTGTGTAGGGTGGGTGGCTTTCGAAAAGCGCTGAAGCTTTGAGGGCAGTAGTAGATATACACATAATGTAGTCGTTCAAACATAAGGATGCTAAGATTGAGGAAAGGTAAACAAGTTTGTGGTCAACCATTCTACATGTGGGGAACTCGAAGACGGCTAAGCGCTTCTCTAAGTAAAATGTCCCGCTGGTTTGAGTCAGGCTGTTAAGAGAGGTGATCCAGGTTAGTTCTTGTTCTCCTAGACGTTATGGAGATTAATTTTGCACTCCCAACTAATAATGTATTCACAGTAGCCCTAGAACTCAAAACAAATGTGAAGGATCCACTGGTGCGTGGCTAATTGAAGACAAGACTGTATATCTAAGCTTAGGTCACAGCCATTTTGTCAGCTATTGTTGTAGTTGAACTTAAGATACTGGATTTTGGAAATTTTCAAGTTTATTTATAATGAGAGACAGACGGAGGCAGACACATAGGCAGAGGGAGAAGAAGCAAGCTCCCCATGGGGAGCCTGATGAAGGATGCGATCGCAGGATCCTGGGATCATGGCCCCAGCCAAAGGCAGACGCTCAACCACTGAGCCACCCAGGCGTCCCTGGCTTTTCATTCTTAATTTTTCTCTTTCCATTATGATTTGAAAGTAATGATCTGAAAAATTTGTGGGTGGAAAGCGAGCCATTTTGGGTGCCTGGGTGGCTCAGTGGGTTAGGCATCTGGTTTCTGCTCAGGTCATGATCCCAGGGCCCTAGGATGCAGCTGCGCGTCAAGCTGTGTGTCTGGTTCCTTGATCAGCAGAGAAACTGCTTCTCACTCTCCCTGCCACACTCCTTGCTTGTGCTTTCTCTGTCAAATAAAACACAACCTTTAACTTTTTTTTTTTTTTAAAAAGGAAAGCACCAATTAATGGGATAATCTAAATCTAAAATTCATTTTATTGTAATGCTTATAAAACATTTGCAAGTAATGTAACATTTCAGATCACTTGAGTAAAATGAGGAAGATAGAATCAGGCATTTGGTAAGAAGGGGAGTAGTGAACAAAAAATATACTGAAGAAAAGAATTATCAGTAGAAGGAAAGAAGCAGTTACATTAACTTGTATGACATTAACTATAGTATATCAGTAAAAAATAAGAGCAAACCAAAAAACCCAACATACATAAGGGTTAAAAATTATTTAAACAGTGTACATGGGATCCCTGGGTGGCGCAGCGGTTTGGCGCCTGCCTTTGGCCCAGGGCGCGATCCTGGAGACCCGGGATCGAATCCCACGTCGGGCTCCTGGTGCATGGAGCCTGCTTCTCCCTCTGCCTATGTCTCTGCCTCTCTCTCTCTCTCTGTGTGACTATCATAAATAAATTAATTAATTAAAAAAATTAAAAAAAATAAACAGTGTAGATGGGGCAACCCGGGTGGCTCAGTGACTTAGCGCTGCCTTCAGCCCAGAGCGTGATCCTGGAGACCTGGGATCGAGTCCCACGTTGGGCTCTCTACATGGGGCCTGCTTCTCCCTCTGCCTGTGTCTCTGCCTCTCTCTCTCTGTGTGTGTGTCTCTCATGAATAAATAAATAAAAATCTTAAAAAAAAAAATAGTGTAGATGATTCGCTTGATCTAGTTACTGAGCTCATGCTCTAGAGTGTCCCAGTTTCCACATGCTTCTCATTTCTCTGGATTGAATGAGAAGGGGGGGAAACCTGGATAAATAGCCTACATGTATTCTTACTTTCCCTGACTTTTCTATGGAATTGTCCACGGTAAGGCTAACAATTTAGGATTTTAATCTAAAAGCTAGATAAACTGGTGCTCTGTTTCAAATAGCAATACTTTGGACTCCATGCTTGAT
This sequence comes from Canis lupus familiaris, assembly GCF_011100685.1. Lineage (NCBI taxonomy): Eukaryota > Metazoa > Chordata > Mammalia > Carnivora > Canidae > Canis > Canis lupus. The sequence goes on along the minus strand of NC_049225.1, from coordinate 62,639,988 downwards.
ACAGTAGTTTTTGTTTTCTTTAACCTATTTACAGGTACTTATCTAGCCCTGTTTTATCACTTCTCATTTTGAACTGAGTCTTGTGTTTACCTCAGCACAGTTCCTTAGGGTCTGCGTAGGGTATTAATGACTGTTGTGGGAACTAAGTGTATGGATGGATCTTTTTTGTGAGGCTTATTTTGTGCTCCTGTCTGGGGCTGTTTTGTGTCGCCCTATTTCCTTTTCCAGCATTAGATAAGCCAGTATGAAATTATGAGTCTCCAGGAACCTCCAGTGAGTAAGATGTAGTAAAGATGACAGTCCTAAGGTTGACCAGAATTCTGTGTATATCACACCTTGCTGGGAAACTGTCTCAGCTCAATTTGGAGAAACATTTAGGATATTTAAAACCATGGGCAGCCCGGGTGGCTCAGCGGTTTAGCGCTGACTTGAGCTCAGGGTGTGATCCTGGAGTCCCACATCGGGCTCCCTGCATGGAGCTTGCTTCTCCCTCTGCCTGTGTCTCTGCCTCTCTCTTTCTCTCTATGTCTCTCATGAGTAAATAAGTAAAATCTTTAAAGAAATAAAAATAAAACCAGGTGTTGGCTTCTACTTCAGATAAGCTGGATAAATTTCTCTCTGAAGGGCAGCTACTTTTGTTGTCTCTGAAACATATCAAAGCCAAGTTTAGTGAGCTTGAAATATCTCTAAAATGTCTTTTTTTTTTTTTTTTTTTAAGTAGGCTCCACACCCTGTATGGAGCCCAAGGTGTGGCTTGAACTCATGACCCTGAGATCAGGACCTGAGTGAGATCAAGAGTTGGACGCTTAACCAACTGAGCCACCCAGGCACCCCTAAAATACCTTCTAATAGGTTTCGTTGTTTTGCTTATTTTCCTCATTAAGAAATATCCATAGTTGGTCTGTTTTCTTCAGTAGTAGACATCTTTGTTGAATTCTTCTTAGGAGAATTAAATATTTTAATACTAATAAATATTAGAATAGTAATAGTGGCACATAGTAAACCTTGCCTAAATAAACACTACTTTTATTATTGGTTCCAATATCTGAATTTTTTTTTCTTTCATCTTCATGATAGATATTGTGGTAGATGATATTATTTAAAATATTTGCTTGTGTTCTCTGTGACAGGATTATACATCTCTACCTTATTAGCTAGTCGATTTCTTTGGGCCAATGAAATATTACTGGCAATAATATGCCATGTCAAGCAGAAGCTTTAAGAGCTGTCCCATGTTTTGCCATGTCCCTTTTCCCTCTGCCTATGAGATGGATATTTTAGGTGGGATTTTTTTTTTCTTTTAGCTTAGATCCTGAAACGAATATCACATGGAGTAAAGCTAGAAGCTGATTCTTACAGGCTATATAAAATATAAAGTGTTTGTTGTAAGTTACAAAGATGTTTGGGTTGTTGGTTGCTTCAACATAAACAACCTATACTAACCCCCGTTTACATGTACATACATACATACATACTTGTAAACGAGCAGTTTTTAGCACCATTGAGTGAGGCCACAGGCTTTAGGAGAGCTGGAAATTTTTTTTTTTTTACCTATTTTTGTATCTTTCATGGCACCCATGTAATGGCTCACAAATAACAGGTAAATGTTTATCACATAGGGACGTATGGGTGGCTCAGCGGTTGAGCATCTGCTTTTGGCTCAGGGCATGATCTCGGAATCCCCGGATCCAGTCCCACATCAGGCTCCCCACAGGGAGCTTGCCTCTCTCTCTATGTCTCTGCCTGTCTCTCTGTGTCTCTCATGAATGGGTAAATAAAAAGGTAGGCGCCCAACCGCCGAGCTACCCAGGCGTCCCTGTATTCAAATTTTTAAAAAGAAGTGGAAATGAATTTATTTGGGAAAGGATATTCATGGAACATGAGTACTTTTTAGGAATAAGAGTAACTAAATGTGATTATTAAATTTGCGTTCTGTAAGCCACTTCACATGAAATTTTAAAAAGTTAATGTTACATTGGACTTAATGGAGAAAGAAGGAACAGTTTGGTTCCCTTGTAATACATGTTTTCTGGGATGGGGTGAATATAGAATAAAACAATTTCAAATGGAAAAGCTTCTAAAAAATATATACCTTGATGAAAATTGACAATCATTTTTATGGGATTTGTTCTGAGCACAAATTACTAATAGCTGACATTTATGTCTCACTGTATATTAGCCACTGCGCCAGTACTTTACCTGTGTTATCTTATTTATTTCTCACAGTAATCCTATGAACCAAGGTTCTTATTTTTCAGATGAGGAAACATAACAGATGAGGAAACAGATTTTTAAATGTGCATTATTAGGAAATAGTCCGGTTTAAGCAGTCTAAAGGAACATGTTGACTTCAGTAGTCTGAAATATATGTCTGATAATAGTAAATTAAAACCTGAGTGTTTTCTCTGTTTTTCTTTTGCAAATGTGTTTATTTGAGAAACTATCTGATGCTCTTTACTTTCACTTCCACTGTGAAGGCACTTCCACTGTGCCTTTTGTACAATGAGAGCTACTTTTTTTGTTTTATTCTTTTCCTTTAGGTTTTGTAATTATTTTTTGGTGAGAAATTTTGTATATGTGACTTGCTTATTATACTTTCTTACCCTGTTAAACAAAATGCATGTGATATGTGTTAAGCAAGGTAAACAGAACATATATTTCTTATTCCAGTGACCATTAGGAGAAAGTTATTGTATGCTGATGCCTTTAAAAACTATCAAGTGTTTGCTATACTTTCTGAGTTCTTTTGTCTGCTTTTTAATAGTGTTTTTGTGTCCTTTTTTGATTGGTTTGCTTCTCTTTAGCAGTTTCACTACCCTTTTTCATTTATCATGAGTTTGAATACCAAGCCAGTAAACTGTTAGGATTTTGTGTAAAATAAAGTAGGCTTAATGAAGCTGGGATGATGGCTGAATTTTATATTGTTGTGATTAAAACCTTGAACTTTAAGTTTGGCAGATGATTACATACAATACATGAGCTCTTATTATAACTTTTCTTTTTTAGTTTGCAGTATCCAAAGACCCTGGTGGAACCTTATGATACCTGAATTATGGAGTGGCCAAATTCTTCACAACGACTTTCATCTAAAAATTTGGATATTTTAGCAAACTATTCTGTCTTTTGTCTTTTAAGTAGTGGCATGAGTGCGCTTTAGAATTTTTATTTCAAATTTTATTCTGTTATTTGGATAGGTGAATACAATTTTGGGTTCTTTAGAACTAGTTAGTTGTCAAATATGACCTTTTTATTTTTGTCTTTATTCATTAGACTTAATTTTTTCTTTTATGGCATTATGATCAGTTTAGTGGTTTTTAAACCCTTGCTGTGCATCAAAATCACCTGTGTGTGCATAAAAAATTCAAATGCCTTGGCCCCAATATATAGTAGTTCAGTAAATTTAGGTTGAGGCTTAGCTCTGTGGTGATTTTGATGGGAAGCTAGGGCTGGAAACTACTGTTGGTGAGTTTTAAAATAGTTTCCATGCTATATCTTAAAGACTTCAAAACGCATTTTTCCTTGGGGGGGGTGGGGGTGGGTGGAGATTTCCAGAAACAAAGAAAAATTCCATTTTTGCATATTTCCCTAATCTAAATTAAGTTTTATGCTTTTCTCCGATATACTGTATGGAGGCTTTTTCTTGGAGAAATTTTCCTTTGAGGCAGAGCAGGCATTTTGATAATTTTGGAGAAAGCAGGCCATGTTACTTGCTCTCTAGAGACTCTTGTTCTTCCTTTTGGAAGGGCTCAGGTTTAATATAGCGCAGCTGTTGAACTCTGCCCTTCAAAGTTTTAAGAAGAAAGTGTTTTATCCTTTAAAATGGAAATGCCTTTTTTAGGGAGGTGGTCTTTGGCTAGATATAGTTCTCTAAGAAAGTTGCATACTTTTCTAGAGTTCTTTTGTTTCAGTGTTTTCATAGAATTGTTTCAGATGTTGAGAGCATAGTCTCTGAGAGTAAAGATGTGGCTGCTTTTGTGATATGTTTTGCTATATCCTTAACAAAGCTAGATGAAGAGTTTATTTCTTTGTGTCTTCTAGGACTCGAAAATATGTTCTTTCCTTTATTCAGCCACTCCATACATAAGTAAATGGTCCTTGAATAGGGTTTACTAGACAAAAGATCCTGTTCTAGATGACTGTTCAGCAAGCCATATGCTTCTCCTAAAAATGTCAGTCTGTCTTGATGAGCTTTAAAGTGAATGCAGATGTTTTGGCTCTTTTGAGGACTACCACTTTTTGTGTGGAAAGAGCACTTCTTTTTCAGGAGATTTCTTCACTATACTTACAGAAATTTGCATGAAATTTATATTTGTAACTTTTGTCTTTTAAGTTTAATGAAATTATATTTAATTAGGCATTAGTAATTTGAATTTAATTTTAATATTCTTAGGACAAATCAGATTTGGGGAAATAAAATAGGTCTCAATATGGCTTTTGTTAAGATTTTATATTTATTTAGTCTTCTTAAAAATTTGGAACTCAAAGCGCTCTATAATTTTTACCTTTATTCAATGACAGGTGATATTTTGACAGGAAGGATTACCTTTTTAGATGTTCATTGCCTTCTACTTTGCTAGGTTAACTCTGGAAGTTATAGTCCATAGATTCATACAGTGTTTGAGTTGGGATAAAACTGTAGGATCATCCTACCTGACCTTTTGTTTAATGCAAGAATTTCTAGAATTTCCTGCTTCTTTATTATCTAACAATTGAGGAATAAATGCTGAATTTTTGGTAGCCCATCTGTACTTTTAAATTCATTGGTAAATGATGTTTCCCTTTAATACTATATAGAAAAATTCTAACCCCCATGCACATGTTAGCCTTGCAGATAGATAATTGAAAACCTTTGTCATTACCCATTCTCCCCTTTAAGTCTGTGCTCCAGGCTTAACATATCTGTTTTTTTCTTTTTTTACCCTTTATTAATTTATCACCAGATTTCCTTTTTTTTTTTATCACCAGATTTCCTAATGCTTTTCTACCTCTTGGTACTCCTGAGGATGGGTTCCATTTTGCCAGTATTGTTCTTTGAGCTATATACTGTACTATTAACTAAATGAGATTATCAGAGTTGATAATTTAGCTAAAATTGAATTAATGAAAAAAAGTTGACTCTTAAGTTGGAATTTAAAAAATTTTATCTTTAAAATTATAAAGAAAAATTCACTTTTTCCTTTTGGGGAACAGTTTTTAGAATTTAATACATGTCATGTATAGATTTGTGTAATCACCACAATATTCAGGGTACAGGGTACCAAAAGACTTCATTACCCCAAAAGACTCCCTCTTGTTATCCCTCCCTACTCTTAAAATCCCTGGCAGTAAGTTATCTTTTCTTCATCTCCATAGTTTTGTAATTTTGAGACTGTAATATAAATGGAGCCATTCAGTATATAGTCTTGTGAAGATTAGTTTCTTTCACTCAGCATGAGATTTATCCAAGTTGTTGTGTTTGTCATTAGTTATCATTTTTTATTGCTAAGTAGTACATATTTTATTGTGTGGATGTGTCCCATAATCTATCCATTCACTCCTTGAAGGGCGTTTGGATTATTTCTGGGTTTTGACGGTTATAAATAGAGCCACTATCAATAAACATTTGTGTATAGGAGTTTATGTGAACATGATTTCATTTCTCTAGAGTAGCTACCCAGGAGGGAGAATCCTGGGTCATTGGTAATATATATTTAACTTTACAAGGTATTGCTAAAATGTTTTTCAGAGTGGTTGTACCATTTTGGTCTTCTGTCAGCAATGTATGAAAGTTTTGTTGCTTTGCCTCCTCATTGACATTGATATTGTCAGTGTTTTTTAGTTTAGCCATTTTAGTAGATGTATAATGATACTTCATTGTGGGTTTTATTTTTTATTTTATTTTTTTAAAAATATTTTATTTAGTTATTTGAGGGAGAGAGAGCACAAACAATGGGGTGGGGTGCTGACAGAGAGACAAGCAGACTCCCCACTGAGCGTGGAGCCTCCCATGAGCTTGATCCCAGGACCCCTAGATATGACCTGAACTGAAGTCGATGTTTGTTTGTTTATTTATTTGACTTTTTTAAAAAAGATTTTTATTTATTCGTGAGAGACACAGAGAGAGAGAGAGAGACAGGCTCCATGCAGGGAGCCCGACGTGGGACTCGATCCCGGGTCTCCAGGATCACACTCCGGGCTGCAGGTGGCACTAAACCACTGTGCCACTGGGTTGCCCTATTTATTTGATTTTTAATTTTAATTTAAATTCACTTTGAATTTATATATAATGTGTGTGTATATATATAGTACATAGTATATACAATATATAGTATAACACCCTAGTGTGTGTGTATATGTGTATATATATATATATAGTACATAGTATACACAATATATAGTATAACACCCAGTGCTCACCCCATTACAAAATAAGATGTTTGAGCCACCCAAGCATCCCTTCATTGTGATTTTTAAATAACATCTTTATTGAGATAGAATTTATAGGCCATAAAATTCACTTACATAAAGTAAAATTTGATGGTTTTTAGTATATTCACAGAGTTGTGCAACCATTCATTATCAATTTTAGAACATTTTTATTAACCCAAAAAGAAATTCTATGCCCACTAGCTGTTACTTCCTGTTTCTCCCTTTCTCCCAGCCCTAGGCAATCACTGATCTACTTTCTGTCTCTGTAGATTTGCCAACTCTGGACATTTTCTATAAATGGAATCACATGTGATCTTTTGTGACTGGCTTCTTTTACTTAGAGTAATGTTTTCAAATTGTAGCATGTATCAGTGCTTTATTCCTTTTTATTGTTAAATAATTTTCTGTTGTATGGACATACCACATTTTATTTATCCCTTAGTTGATGGACATTGGGGTTGTTTCTGCTTTTGGCTATTATGAATAATGACCTATAAAACATGCTTATACAAGCTTTGTGTAGACATATGTTTCTATTCTTTTGGGAATATACAGAAATGTTGAATTGTTGGATAATGTTGTATTTTCTGTTTTGCCTTTTGACAACTGCCGTACTCTTTCCAAAGTGGCTGCACCATTTTATATTCCCACCAGCAGGGAATGAGAGTTCCAGCATCTTCACAATCTTGCTAATGCTTGTTACTATTTTATTATAATCATCTGGTGAAGTGGTATCTAGTGGTTTTGATTTGTATTTCTGTGATAGCTAACTCATTGTGGTTTATATTTATTTCCCTAATGGTTGATGATACTGAATTTTGGGGAAGTGTTTGTATTTTTTTACCCATTTTTTAATTGGGCTGTTTGTTTTCCTTTTTTTGTTGTTGTTATTAAATATTTTATTTTATTTTAAAAGATTTTAATTATTTGACAGAGTAAAAGAGCACACGAACAGGGGGAGCTGCAGGCAGAGGTAGAAGAAGCAGGGGGGCCCCTGCTGAACAAGGAGTCTGATGAGGGGCTCAATCCCAGGACCCTGGGATCATGACCTGAGCCAAAGGCAGGTGCTTAACTGACTGAGTCATCCAGATGCCCCAAGATTTATTTTAGAGAGAGGGAGAGCGTGCACATACTGCAGGGAGGGACAGAACATCCTTATCTTTGGTACCAAGTTTTAAAAATGTTGGGGAGAGGCACCTGGTGGCTCAGTCAGTTAAGCATCTGCCTTCAGCTCAGATCGTGATCCCAAGGTCCTGGGATCAGAGCCTGCCATTGTGTCTGGCTTCCTGCTCTGTGGGTAATCTGCTTCTCCATCTTCCTTTGCCCCTCCTGCTTGTTCTCTCTCTCAAATAAATAATAAAATCTTAAAAAAAAAAAATGAAATAAGGGCAGCCCAGGTGGCTCAGTGGTTTAGTGCCTGCCTTAGGCCTGGGCCATGATCCTGGAGACCTGGGATCAAGTCCCATGTCAGGCTCCCTGCATGGAGCCTGCTTCTTCCTCTGCCTGTGTCTCTGCCCCTCTCTCTCTCGGTTACTCATGAATAAATAAATAAATGATTAAAAAATAAAAATCATTTAAAAAATAAAATAAAAATGTTAGGAGAAATAATTAGTGAGAGTAAATAGCCTAAGGGTTTACTATGATATTGTCATTCTTTGTAATTCTACTTGTATGTGTGTGTGTGTGTGTATATATAGATATATATATATATATATATGACGTTGGAAATTAGGTGTAATGAAAGCTAGGCCTCCTGAACAAAAATTAAGGACAGGAATATTTTATATTGAGATATCTTTAGGGAACAAATAATGTGTGTATATATTATGTAGGCTGGCTTCTTACCTTTTTTTTTTTTTTAATGATTTTATATATTTATATGAGAAAGAGAAAGTGCAGGAGCAGGGGGAGGAGAAGAAAGGGAGAAACAGACTCCCCAATGAGTATGGAGCTTGATGTGGGGCTCGATCCCTGAATCCTGAGATCATAATCTAAGCCCAGGTCAGACACTTCACAGACTGAGCTAACCCAGGTTCTCCTTTTTACCTTTTTCCTTAAGGAACTCTGGAATTTTGCTTGCTGGGTTTATTCATTCATTCAGAAATATTTGTAATTTTTTCTACTTCAAAAGGACTGCATTTCTACAGGCTTTTACTGGGAACATCTGCCTTGATGTTTTTTGGAACATTTGCTTTGGGGATGAATGTGTAGGATAGAAGTATTCAAGCACAGGCTAGATGGTCGTTTCTTGGGTCTTATGGATCGGCCTTGTCTTTTTTTTTTTTAAGATATTATTTATTTATTCCTGAGAGACACAGAGAGACACAGGCAGAGGGAGAAGCAGGCTCTCTGCAGGGAGCCTGATGCAGGACTCGATCCCGAGACTCCAGGATCACGCCCTGGGCCGAAGGCAGGCACTAAACCGCTGAGCTACCCAGGGATCCCCAGATTGCCATTTCTTAAAGTCGAGTCTGAGGCAGTTATGAGTATAGGTGATTTATTTGAGTTGACATAGGAACTAAAAATGAGGAGTTTAGGAAACAGGGAAGGAAGAAAAAAATGTGATACTGAAGTTGCTTCTGTAAGTGATAGAGGCTCAGTTCCCCTGGAACTTCCTGAGAAAATACAGAATGTCCCTCAGTATTGTCTATTTGAAAGATAGAACGCTTGAACATTTATCCACAGTTGTCATTCACCTGTGGTTGAAGGTATTATTAACTCTAATGTACTTTGAGCTATACTTGTGCTCCTGAAGATCTGAGTCATAATGTTCACTCGACAAGGAATGTTGGTTGATAACCTGAATCCTGAGTTTCTGTAGCTGTAGCAAATGAAAAAGAGGCCAAGAGGCTGTGACATGAGCACGGAAGGTGTTGGTTACAGGCTTCCTTATAACTCAAGGGTCTCTATAACTGATTTTTGGGAGGGAGGGTGCTAATAATAATAATTCTAATAGCTATTATTTATTGAGCACTTAGGCACTGAGGTAATTGATTTAGGTATGTTATTCCATGTCATGAAAATGAATGATATCAGTTTAGATGATTTCTTGACAATTATAGTTTATTCCTAGGCTTGTAAATAATTCACATTTATTGGAATTTGCTCATTCACCATTACTCTGAGGGACATGACAAAGGATTGGGAAACTTAGGTCTTACAACTCACTTAACTAAAAAATAATATAAGTTCTCTAGGAAAGAGATGGTTTCTTCTGTAAATTTCATGTTTAAGAAATTCACGACGGCAGAATACTGCTCTGCTATGTACTAGGGAGATGACATCCAAGGTTGACAATTAGAGATCAACTTACAGATTTTCCTTTGGATTTGAGAATGTTGATAGGTAAGGCTGGTGGCTGGTAATTTACATGATCTGATTCTCTGGGTTGAGGATATATTTTCTCTTTACTGGTACTGCCTAAATGATTCAAAGATAATTAAAACTTTTTTTCCTACAGCTGCATTTTAGGCTCTTGTTTTTTTTTTTTTTTTTTTTTTAAGATTATTTATTTATTTATTCATGAGAGACACAGAGAGAGAGGGGCAGAGACACAGGAAGAGGGAGAAGCAGGCTCCATGCAGGGAGCCTGACGTGGGACTCGATCCCGGGTCTCCAGGATCACGTCCTGGGCTGAAGGCAGCACTAAACCGCTGAGCCACCTGGGCTGCCCTAGCTTCTTGTTCCTGTCCCACTGTCATCTCTGACTATTCATACGATGGTAGCTTAGTCTTCCATCTTATTAATGTGTTTCAGCATACGAGTTTAGTGCATAGTTTGTTTTGGAATGGCTATAACATGCATCTGAGGTTATTTTACAAATTTTGGTTTCCTCTTCCTTTGAGACTTAAAACATGATTATTCTGTTGCTGATTGAAGTTCATGGTTTAAGTATGTCTTAGTTATTGCTTGTAAGTGACCCCTCATTAGGGCTCAGATTTTTACTTTGGTTTCAAATTCAGTCTTTCGACTTCAAGCTCAAACTGTTAATTTGGCCAGTCCCCTTAATAAACTCTTACTAGTTAGTGTTCTTGACCCAAACTGCAGGAAAAACTGCTTTCCAGAGATAGACATATTAACTCCTAATATTAACCATGCTGCCAGGCTATATTCTTAGCCTCATACTTGAACTTTTCTAGTTCACTTCATGTATCAGTCCAGTCAAACATTTCAGTCTAGTATAGTTAGGAACACGTTTTGGAGTCCGTTCCACCTATAGTTGAGTCCTGCCTATGCCACTTTCTAGCTCTTTGCCTACCTTGTGCCTATTTTTTCTGTTTTACAAATGGACATCATTATCTCTCTTTCATTCTCTTTCATAAAGTATATAAAGTCCTTACAGCAGTGCCTGGTGTATGCTAAGTGCCTGATAAATTATAACAATAATGTTATCAACATCATTATTATTCTTTTTTTAAAAAGATTTTATTTATTTATTTATTTATTTATTTATTTATTTATTTTTAAGATTTTTTTTTATTTTTTATTTATTCATGAGAGACACAGAGCGAGAGAGAAAGAGAGGCAGAGACACAGGCAGAGGGAGAAGCAGGCCCCATGCAGGGAGCCCGATGTGGGACTCGATCCCGGGTCTCCAGGATCACACCCCCGGCTGCAGGCGGCACTAAACCGCTGCGCCACCAGGGCTGCCCTATTTATTTATTTTTAAAAGTTTATTTATTTATTCATTCATGAGAGACAGAGAGAGAGAGTCAGAGACACAGGCAGAGGGAGAAGCAGACTCCATCCAGGACTCCAGGATCACACCCTGGGCTGAAGGCAGGCATTAAACCGTTGAGCCACCCAGGGATCCCCCTATTTATTTACTTATTTGAGCGAGTGAGAGAGAGCATGAGTGGAGGGAGGAGTAGAGGGAGAGGGAGAGGCAGACAGCCAGCTGAGCGGGGAGCCTGATGTGGGGCTCCATCCTAGGACCCTGAGATCATTACCTGAGCTGAAGTAGATGCTTAACCCACTGAACAATCCAGGAGCCCCTATTATTCTTTCTTTTGTGGCGTTTTTCTTTTCCTTTTTGCTCTTTTTTCCTTCCTTACCTTCTTTTTTTTCCTTTCATAAATCTTTCATAGATTCTAGTTCTTCCTGGATTATGAGAGCAACCTGGATTTTGTTTGTTTATTTACATATTTTATTCATGAGTATATAAGAGAATTATCTGCACCTGGCTTTTTCCAGATTGTGACCTCCCCTGCACTCTTCAGCTCAATGCAGTCTATTTTTGGCATCCACCATTCCACGTAAATAGCTTTCATCAAGGTCGACAGTGACCCTGTTGCTAAATTAATAAGCTCTTCTCAATCCTTATCTTATGTGACCTTTGCAATCCAAAGAGATGACTTTCTCATTATTGAAAGATTCTTCCTTTGACTTATACTTTGGCTTTCCTCCTCCTCAGTTACCTTTGAGTGTCCCAGAATCTTTTGCCTTTTCCTTGAACTGTCAGTATTTCTCATTTGATTTAATAGCTCTTTATTCTTTTAAAAATGTTTTATACTGTATAATATTTTATATACACTTGAATATATGTAACATATTTTAGGAAGCATAATGGCAAAGTGAATTCATGTGTGCACATCATCCAATTTAAGAACTAGAGAATAACTAATACCTTTATTCTTTGCATACACTCTGTGGTAGGCTGAATAGTTGTCCCTTCTTCCCAGATATATCCATGTCCTAATCCTCAGAACCTGTGAATGTTCCCTTAGATGGCAAAAGGGACTTTGCAGGTAGGATTAAGTTTGGCCTAGTCTTGCTTGACACATTATTAACCTGTGAGACTTATTTTGGACTTCTGAGCTCTAGAACTATAAGAGAATAAATTGATGTTTTAATCCACCAACTTTATGGTAATTTGTTACAGAGGCAGTAGAAAACTAATATGCTCTCCTTGTATCTTGTTATCTACTATGACTTCAGTTACCATCTCTTTACACTAAAGGCTAAATGTAGTTCATTTGCATCATATATACTTTTCACTCAAAAAAGTACACAACTAAAGGGTAGAAAATGTTTTAAAAACATTTAAAAATTCAACTTAATTCTTTCATTATTCTACTTAGTTATTATTTAGTACTTAACTAAGGAATAGCAGTTGTTCTAGTGCTAGAGGACTGGCTTATGAAGAGATGGTATATCCTTTGTGATGATAACTGGTTGTTATATGTAAGTGATGAATCACTCAACTCTGTATCTGAAAACAATTTTACCATATATGTTAATTAACTAGAATTTAATAGAAAAACTTGAAAAAAAAAAAGAGATGGTATATCTTTACTGGTGGGAGGCTTCCTACAGGATTTCTGAAGATAATTTTTACTCTTTGTAGTTCTTGCCTAACACACTGGCTTTAGGACCTACTTTCCATTAAGATGTGATTCTGCATCTTTTTCTGAATTTCTAGACTTCTGGACCCTTAGATCTAATCAGGGTGTCTCCACTTGGATTTTCCACAGGCCTCTAAATCACAGAATATCTGGAACAATTTGATGATCAGCATCTCCTCCACCACTCCCTTAGTTACTGTCACCAATAACTTGCCAGTTATCTAGCCAGAAATCTATCTATCATTCTTGTCTCTTCCCTCTCCTAGGCTTCTTCTCAATTAGTCATTCAATCCTAGTATTCATTTTACTAGCTCATTCAATTTCCATCCTTACTGTAGCCATAGTTAGTATCATCCTGCCTCCTAACTGGTCTCCATGTCATCAGTCTTAATTTTTTCTCCATGTTGCCTATAGGATAAAATCCCTACTTCTCAGCATGCCACAGAGTCCTTCATATTCCCTGTTCACATTTTCTATTCATTCCTTGGCATTCATCCTCTCACCGTTTCCACTCTGGCCCAGTCATACACAACTATATTTTAGTGATTCTAAACTACTTGTAACCCTGACTGTTCATGCTCTCCCCCTCCCCCACCTCCCTGCTTCTGGTCCCCCTCTTCCTGTCTCTCCTCACCCCTCTCTTTCCCCATCTTTCTCTCTCTTCCCTCCTACAATTAAGGTTCTGCCTGCCTACACTGTTTCTTCTTTCTGCTTTGTCCTCCTTGCACTGACCCTACCTCAGCATGCTTTGCCTATTGAAGTCCTATTCAACCTTTAGGTGGCACTTTAAACATCACTTTCTTTGAGGAGCATTATGTGAATTTACAAGTTAGACTATAATACTAATCTTAAGGTTTTAGAATCCTCTGGTGTTAACTTTTACCTTTACTAGTTCTTGTTATGCTCCATTGTGATTGCTTATTTTCTTGTCTCTGTTTCCACTAGACTTAAGTTCTTTGAGAGCAGGAACTATTTCTTCCTCACCTTTGTTTTCACAGCATAACATAGTCCTTAGCAAAGAACAGATACACTTAAGATCTGTGGGCTCATTTGATTATGGAATAGTATGAACATATAAAAATATAAATATAAACAGTCAACAAAGTTTAACCAGGCTTATTGAACATAGATACACTATTTTGTAGTTGAAGTATTATAGCTGTTGCCAGATCTTTTAGAATTTTCTTCAGAGAATATTTCATTGCCTGGGTATTCATCAACATAACCTAAATTATTTTTAAGTTAAGGCATCTTTTTAAGATACAGCATAGGCACTACAGTTAATAACACTATTGCATATTTGAAAGCTGCTAAAAGAGTGGGTCTTAAAAGTTCTCATCACAAGAAAAAAATTTGGAACTCTGTAAGATGATGTTAACTATGGTCATTTCACAATACATGCAAATATTGAATCTGTGTTGTACACTTGGAACTAATACACAGCTTATGTCAGTTATACTTAAAACCCTTTTTAGGTGAATTTTTTTTTAAAGATTTTATTTATTTATTTGAGAGAGAGGAGAGAGTACACAAAAGTGCAGAAGCAGAGGGAGGGGGAAGAGCCGAGGGAGAGAAGCAATTCCCCCTGAGCAGGGAACTAGATACAGGGCTAGATCTCAGGACCCTGAGATCATGACTTAAGTCAAAGTCAGAGGCTTAACTAACTGAGCCACCTAGGTGAAATTTTTTTTTTTTTTAGGTGAATGTTTTTAAACACTCTCTTCATTGAGCATGAGCTCAAGGTGGGGCTGGATCTCACAACCCCCAGATCTTGCCCTGAGCAGAAGTCTGCCTGTGTCTCTGCCTCTCTCTCTCTCTCTCTCTCTCTCTCTCTCATTAATGAATAAATTAAAAAAATCTTAAAAAAAAAAAATGCTGCTATGATGGGGATCCCTGGGTGGCTCAGCGGTTTAGCTCCTGCTTAAGCGCCTGCCTTTGGCTCAGGGCATGATCCTGGAGTCCCAGGATCGAGTCCCGCATCGGGCTCCCTGCATGGAGCCTGCTTCTCCCTCTGCCTGTGTCTCTGCCTCTCTCTCTCTCTCTCTGTCTCTCATGAATAAATAAAATCTTAAAAAAGAAAAAGAAAATGCTAGGATTTTATTTCTGATGTTCCCGACTGCACCACCTTGCTGCCTCTCAATAGATTTTTGATTAATTGAGAGTAGGATTGATAGACAGATTTTTATTTATTTTATTTTATTAATTTTTTTAAGTTGGTGGGATTTTTAATTACTTTGGTCAGTATTCAGTCTATACAGTTTTACTGACTGGATTTGGATAAATTTTATAGTGATTTTTTTTTTAGAGATTTTATTTATTCATGAGACACACACACACACACAGAGAGAGAGAGGCAGAGACACAGGCAGAGGGAGAAGCAGTCTCCATGCAAGGAGCCTGATATGGGACTTGATCCCGGGCCTCCAGGATCACACCCTGAGCTGCAGGCGGCACTAAACCACTGCTCCACCCGGGCTACCCCTTTTTGTTTTTGTTTTTTAAAGTGGTATGAAGGCCATAAAATGACTAGTTGAATAATAAGCAGCCTTTTTTATTTATTAATAAGCTAACCACTATCAAGTTTTGTGTGTGTGTGGCTTTGGTTTTATGTGGCCTTTTGTGCTTTTGTGCATATATATTTTGTTGTCTTCTGTGTATGAAAGAAGATAAAAAAATCTTTTAAAAAAAAAAAAGAAAGAAATGCTGCTATGATGGGGATCCCTGGGTGGCTCAGCGGTTTAGCTCCTGCTTAAGCGCCTGCCTTTGGCTCAGGGCATGATCCTGGAGTCCCAGGATCGAGTCCCGCATCGGGCTCCCTGCATGGAGCCTGCTTCTCCCTCTGTCTGTGTCTCTGCCTCTCTCTCTCTCTCTCTCTCTCTCTCTCTGTCTCTCATGAATAAATAAAATCTTAAAAAAGAAAAAGAAAATGCTATGAAATATTTTTATATGTTCATACTATTCCATAATCAAATGAGCCCACAGATCTTAAGTGTATCTGTTCTTTGCTAAGGACTATGTTATGCTGTGAAAACAAAGGTGAGGAAGAAATAGTTCCTGCTCTCAAAGAACTTAAGTCTAGTGGAAACAGAGACAAGAAAATAAGCAATTACAATGGAGCATAACAAGAACTAGTAAAGGTAAAAGTTAACACCAGAGGATTCTAAAACCTTAAGATTAGTATTATAGTCTAACTTGTAAATTCACATAATGCTCCTCAAAGAAAGTGATGTTTAAAGTGCCACCTAAAGGTTGAATAGGACTTCAATAGACAAAGCATGCTGAGGTAGGGTCAGTGCAAGGAGGACAAAGCAGAAAGAAGAAACAGTGTAGGCAGGCAGAACCTTAATTGTAGGAGGGAAGAGAGAGAAAGATGGGGAAAGAGAGGGGTGAGGAGAGACAGGAACTGCCCTTGATAGTTACATTTAAAAACCTAAATGGTTGCTTTATAAGGAAGACAAAAATCTAAAATGCTATCCTGCTTAAGAAAATGCTGCTATGGGAGCAGCCTGGGTGGCTCAGCGGTTTAAGCGCCTGCCTTCCTCCCAGGGCATGATTGTGGAGTCCTGGGATTGAGTCCCACATCAGGCTTCCTGCATGGAGCCTGCTCCGCCCTCTGCCTGTGTCTCTGCCTCTCTCTCTCTCTCTCTCTCTCTATCATGAATGAATAAATAAAAAAAGAGAAGTCTAGATCATATTTTACATTTTTGGTTGTTTTAGATTCTATTTGACTTTTTTCATTTTTTAAAAAAGATTTTATTTATTTATTGGATAGTGAGGGAGCACAAGCAGGGGGAGTGGCAGAGGGGAGAAGGAGAAATAAGCTCCCGACTGAGCAGGGAGCCCCACGAGGGACTGATTTTAGGATCCTGGGGTCGGGACCTGAGTAGAAGGCAAACGCTTAACCTACTAAGCCACTCTAGCACCCCTATTTGAAATTTTAAAAATAGATTAATAGATGTGTTAACTTTATACAAACATGTATTATTTTAATTTTTATTGAGGTTTTATTTATTTTTTTGGAGAGGGAGAATGGGAGAGCTAGAATGAAGAGGGGCAGAGGGAGAGGGAGAAGCAGCCTCCCCACTGATCAGGGAGCCCAACATGAGACTCAGTCCCAGGACCCCAGGATTAGGACCTTAGCCAAAAGAAAGCTGCTTAACTGAGCCATCCAGGTGCTCCTGACATGCATTATTCTAAAACTAATATGGTATTTCAGAGTGGCATTGCTTGGCTAAACAGTTTCAGAATATTTTCAGTTTTTCTTTTGTTAACAACTTATCTTTATTTACAGTAATTTATTACTAAATCTTTATTTGATTTTTGCCTGATTTCAAAAAAGGCTGCTCTAAAACAGGGCACTGGTAGCAAATATCTACTATAGCTGTTTTGGGAAATGAATTGTTACTTAGTTATCTTTAAAAATATTTATTTATTTCTTAAAGAGAGAGAAAGAGTGCACGTGCGCGTGCGCATGAAGGGGGAGGCAGAAGGAGAGGGAGAAGCAGACTCCTTCCTGAGCAGGGAACCTAATGTGAGGCTCTATCCTGGGACACAGGGATCATGACCTGAGCTGAAGGCAGATGCCCAAACAACTCAGCCACCTAAACTTTAAAAAGTTTAAACTTTTAAACCTAAACAACACCTAAACAACTTTAGCCAACTAAATAACCCTTATTTAGTTATTTTTAATCTGAAAACAATTTTTTAAGTTTTTATTTATTTATTTATTTGACAGGGAGAGCAAGTGCAAGCATGGGGAATGGCAGAGGGAGGGGGAGAAGCAGACTCCCCACTGAGCAAGGAGCCTAACGTGGGGTAAATCTCAGGACTGGGATCATGCCCGAGCCTAAGGGAGAATCCTTGTCTTGGAATTGATATGAATTTTAGGGTTAATCTAATAAAAACTTAAAAGTTCTTTATTTATTTGAGAGAGAGCGAGAGAGCATGCATGTGCAGGGGGAAGAGTAGAAGAGTAGAGAGGGTGAAGGACAAGCAGACTCTACGGTGAGTGGAGAGCCTATGTAGGGCTGGATCTCACAACCCAGAGATCACAACCTGAACCAAAATCAAGAGTCAGATGCTCACTGACTGAGCCGTTCAGGCGCCTGCAAAACTTAAAACTTCTCAAAGGAATTGTTAATTTAACAGCTTTAGTTTCTCTAAACTAATAGTAACGATTGCTAATAATGTTACTTGGAATAGATCACTATGCTGTACATTAAAAAGATGCCTTAATAGATCACTAAGTGCTTGTTATCATTTAGACCTGACTTAATCTTTTCAGTAACTCTGTGAGGCTATACCTTGGCTCACTAAGGGTAGATGGTAAAAACTTCTGATGATAGGAATTGTTAAAGAACAAAAACTTAGGGATACCTGGGTGGCTCAGCGGTTGAGCATCCACCTTTGGCTCCAGTCATGGTCCCTGGGTTGTGGGATCGCGATCTGCATCAGGCTTCTTGTGGGGAGCCTGCTTCTCCCTCTGCCTGTGTCTCTGCCTCTCTCTCTGTGTAAATAAAATCTTTAAAACAAAGATTTAATCAAGTAAATTTTAAAAATCTATTTGGCTTTATTAATTGATTCATGAATTAGGCAGCATGCCATCTAGCAAGTAGAAGGATGCATGCTGCCTAATTCATG
The DNA here is from genome assembly GCF_011100685.1 of Canis lupus familiaris. Taxonomy (NCBI): domain Eukaryota; kingdom Metazoa; phylum Chordata; class Mammalia; order Carnivora; family Canidae; genus Canis; species Canis lupus. The sequence goes on along the minus strand of NC_049225.1, from coordinate 62,621,596 downwards.
AATTAGGGTACAGAAGGGAAACGTTTCTAAAAGCAGGACAAAGAAGTTATAAACAGAACAAAGGATTCTCTCCGGTAGGTCACCTTTTGGGTAGGGGGAGTGGGGCGTCTTATTAGGTTGATTATCTCATCTTCCTTTGGGGGATGGAGAGAGGCCTGTATTACCTCATTGGTGCTGGCCAGTAAATTCCAGACTGACTATTTAAAACCACATTTCTGGAGGAGGTTAAAAGTGCAATTAGTTGGATATTAAGCCCCAGTTTGGTGACTTGGCCCAGCATAAATGACTCCATTCTGGGTCTGTGTTTTTTGTGTGTGTTTTAGCAGAATGGTGTGCTGCTGTCAAGTCAGGTAGCATGTTCCTTCATGAAGAGGTGGTTCACAGGCCCTATGATGAGATACTTGGTTGACTAAAGATATATAATAGCAATAGTCTGATAGCAAGAATGGTTATGTCAGACAACTGTGTGTTCTTTTTTTAAAAGATTTTATTTATTTATCAGTGTGTGTAAGAGAGAGAGACAAAGCAGGGATGCTGGGCTCGATTCTAGGACCCTGACATCGTGACCTGAGTGGAAGTCAGATGCTTAACTGATCAAGCCACCCACATATCCAAACAGTGCATTCTTTGAAGTGGGAGATCTAGGTCCAAATGACCTTGAGTATTCTAAAAGTCTAGGCTGCTGAGCTTGCTAAATTGTGGTGCCCTTACAGTTTTCCTAGCAATCATATATTTCAAATATCATTCATTTTATCAAGGAAAAATAATTTCAATCTTGCTTTACACCAGTCAGAAAAATCTTTTGGTACAAAATTTAATAGTGATGTTTGGAATTCAGGTCCATAGGTTATGTGAGAAACAAAGGCAAAAGAAAAATGAAATTTCCTTACTACTTACAATTGACAAGTCCTTGAAACAGACCGAATGACCTTCCTCTAGGGACTCAGCTGCCTCAGTGTTAATACTTTGCTAAGGGCAAGAGGCAATCTTATCCCCACCCCCTTGAATCCTTAAGTCTTCTTTAATATATAAAATAATTCCTTTGGAAATTTCCTTTATCTCTGTTCCCCAGGATACTGGTTGGTAATCATCCTCCAAGCATATAGCCCACTGATACACATCTGAAGGGTCTCATGACTGAGTTTTTACTAAACAGTAATAAATGATCTTTTCCTAACAATAGCTAGCCTATTCAAAGTACTGGAAACCTTGCTTCCAAAATTCTTTAGAGACTTAATGCAATCCCTGACCCCCTCTGAACTTAAAAGTATATAATCGGCTGCTCCATATGACCTCAGTGCAGCTCTTTCTTCCCATGGATCCTGTCCCCATGGTACTGAAATTATAAAACACCTTTTGAGGTGCCTGGGTGGCTCAGTGAGTTAGCATCTTACTTCGGCTCAGGTCATGATATTGGGGTCCTGGAGTCAAGCCCCATATCTGCTCCATGCTCAACTGGGAGCTTGCTTGTTCCTTTGCCCCTCCCCCCACTTGTTCTCTCTCTTTCTTTTTTCTTTCTCTCATAAATAAAATCTTATACACCTTTTTTGCACAGAAGACATCTCAAGAATTCTTTCTTGGTTGTTGGCTCCAAACCCCACCATTTCAGACCACATCAAATAAGCAATCACCTCTGGAGAGCACAACTAACTATTGAGGGTGTAGATTAAAATTAACTTGTAAGTATGAGATGGGACTATTAATACTGAAGATTTATTTTTTCTTACTTCAACAGCTGGACTAGATAACATTTATTGAATCTTGACCAAATGCCAAGCACTTACTAAAGCTTTATATACATTGTCTCATTTAATACTCACAGTAACCACATGCAGTGAGTAAAAATATGGTCAACATTACTTTTCAATGTAATATTTTGAAGAGATAATGCAGTCAGAGAATTCTGTATATATAAAGTAAATTTTAGGAGGCTTTTTCTTCTCTGTTTCATTTGCTCATTTACCACGGCTCTCCTCACCCTCCAGGAAATGAACTGTTACTAGTTTCTTATGTTTGGAGTTTGTGCATATTCAAGCAACTACTTAAGCAAATACTTTACTCCTTTCCATTTTTCTATAAATAAAGCATTTATATTATTTAACGTAATATAAATAATTGGCTAATATTTTTTCCATTTTCCTTTCAGTATTTCAACTTTTTAAGAAGTTCTTATTTTAAATAATCTCTATACCCAACATGGAACTTGAACTTAAAACCCTGAGATCAAGAGTTGCACACTCCACTGACTGAACCAGCCAGGCATCCCCCGATTTTTCAAATTTTATTACAATTTTCACATATACAAAAACGTTAGACTATAATGAATTCAGAAACCTACCACCTAGATTTATGATTGTTAATACTTTGGTGTGTTTTTTGCTCATTTTGCTTTTATGTATTATATGTATATAGGTAAGCAAAATGGAGATATATTTATTTATAAGCAAAATATACAAACATATATATTCTTTTCTACCTAAGCTACTTGAAAGTAAATTATAAAAATCCTGGTACTCCATCCCTAAACACTTCCATATATATTTTTAAAATATTTTTATTTATTTATTTGACAGAGAATCAGAGAACACAAGTACACAAGTGGGGGGAATAGCAGAGGGAGCAGGAGAAGCAGACTCCCTGCTGAGCAGGGACCCTAATGCTGGGCTCAGTCCCAGGACTCTGGAATCATGACCTGAACCGAAGGCAAACGCTTAATGACTGAGACACCCAGGCACCCCAACACTTCCATATTTTGAGATAAATTACCACTAGGCAATGAAGGATTTTAAGCAAAGGAGTGGAATGATTGGGTATAATTACTTGCTGAGGTGGAAGATGCCTTTAAGGATAAGACTAGAAAAAAAAAAAAAAGGGTAAGACTAGAGTCAGGGAGATCAAGTAAGTGTTTTATTAGTGAAGGTGGGAGGGAATAAGGACAGAATCAGTGGATTTAGTAGAAGTTTATGGTTAATTGGACAGAAAAAGAAAACTTAGTTTATGTTTTTTAGAGTAATTCTTGAAAAGATGTGTTTGTTCATCTATTGTAGGGTTGCCTTTCCTCTTTTACTCCTAAATGAGCTGGTAATGTTACTAGAGGGAAAGAATCAAACATTTCTCTCTCAGCAGGCACTCCATGCCAGTTACTTAACATGCTGTTTAATTCTGCGAGTCATTCTGTGAGGTATTATTATCCTTATTTTTGCAGATGAGGAAATTGAAGTGCAGAGTTGTGAAGTAGTTTGTTCAGATCATATTCCTCTTAAGCTGCAATCTGGAATTTTAACATGGGTCTGACTGATTTTGAAGTCACTATATGACAGTTTTCTGAGTTGTTTCAGGAAGTTTAAAAAATATTGATGTTAGTGATTTTTTTCTTCTGAACGTATTTGTAATTATTCTTAACCATGTAATCATCAGCCTGTAAGAAATTGTATGACCCAGGGTGCCAGGTTTGCTAAGGGACAGATACTTCATCTATGAATTGAAGAGTGAGCAGCACCTACCAACTAGCTGTTCTCTTTGATGGAATATTGCTGGATGATGAATACTAATCTGTTCGGTTTTCATGTCTTATAATTTCAGCACGTTATCTGTGATCAGATTTATTGTTTATTATCTTTTAAAAAATATTTTTAATACAGACATAATCCCAATTGTTTTATAGCAGAGGTTTTAAACCAAAAGATTCCTAAGCTGAACAAAATAAGCAACAAGTTGGAATACTTCTAAGTGAAGATAAATGAGGATAAAATTCATAACTTTTTTTTTTAATTAGGTAATCTGTCTAAGATGAAACAGTAGCATTAAAGCTGGCATGAAGCAAATCATCTTAGAGCTTTTGACCCCTTTAAGCTTTGGAGCTATAAGAAAAAAATCATGTTGCTTTTAAAGACCAGAAACGGGCTTTTAAAAAGTGACATCTTGATTCACTTGAAAATAGTAAACTCTCAATATGTAATACTCCCAACCTCAGTCAATGTGAAACAGACATCCTATAACTTAAGTTCTCATATGGCATTCCCTAGAGAAATACATGAATAGAGAATTGCTTATCAAGCTGTATCAGTCAAGATACTAAATCCAAAAATATCTGTGGCTTAAACTAACAAAGATTTATTTCTTGTTCATGATTCATGTCCCTAGTGGGATAGCCAGAAGCTCTATTCCTTCACTATTTGTCCTCACTTGGGGACCCAGACTAACCACTGTTGGTTTCTCTGACAGGGGAAAAGAGGCATTTATGCACTGATTTTTTTTTTTTTTTAATGCACTGATTTTTAAAGCTACTAGATAGTGTCACTTCTTTTTCTTTCATTGCCTGAACTAAGTCACATGCCCACACCAAACTTTAGAGATGGCAGTGAGGTATAATCTTACCATATGCTGGGAGTGAGAACTAGACTACTCGGCACAACTGTAGTGATTAACACATAATATAGTCTTATGAGGAACATAGAGAATTTTGTGTAGTTGATTAGTAGAATCCTTTTTTTTTTTTTTTTAAAGATAGTACCTCTGAAGTAATACTACTATGATGAATTAAGGATCTTGATGCTGAAGGTTATAACAAGGTAGATAATTGAATATGTCTAGTAGTTACTTAATTGACCAGTCAGTTCTTTCATCTGGGCTTGCTTTTCCTTGTGTTTTGTTTTTTATAACTTCCTAAATATATTGAAGAGATTTTGCTTTTAACAACTATTGATAACATAAAAAGTATCAACTATTATATAAAATGTGCTAAATAATGGTGCTAAAGCAATGGTCTGAAAAATCATTATGGTGGTAATTGGTATTAAGTATGTTAGTGAAATATGACTTATTTAGTGTTATACAGACATGCACTATAGATTTTTTTTTGGAAAATATACTACATGAGGCAGTACAGAGAGTGATTATATTAAAGTTCAACAACTTCAATTTGATTTTTGAAAAATTTGTGAAGAGATGATTGATTATGTATATAGATATGCTTCTACATACCTAAAGAAGCTGTTTTCTAGACAGTTATAAATCTTTGGCTTTGACAAACTTGCATGTGTGTATTCCTCCTTATTAGTGGTTGTAAACAGGGTCAACAGTTTCTTTACAAGGCATAATCTTTTTTAAAAGTGTAAAATATACATAATACACAATTTACAATTTTAACCATTTTTAAGTGTAGTTCAGTGACATTAAGTACCACCATACATCTCCAGAATGTTTTTTTCATCTTCTAAAACTGAAATTCTCTACCTATTAAATAATAACTCTTTATTCTTCTCTCCCCTCAATGCCTGGCAAACACCATTGTACTTTTTGTTTTCATAATTTCAGTACTCAAGGTACTTCCTGTGAGTAGAATCATACAGTTTGTCTTTTTGTTACTGACTTATATCATCTATCATTTCTTTAAGGTTCATCTGTTTTGTAGCATGTGTCAGAATTTCCATCCTTCTTAAGGCTGAATAGTACTTTGTTGTATGTATATACTAATTATTTTTAATCCATCCCATCTGTGGGTTTCTTCCTCCTTTTGGCTACTGTGAATAATGCTGCTATATGTTTTCAGTCCTTCAGGGTATGTACCCAGAAGTAGAATTGCTGGATCATATGGTAATTGTTAATTTTTTAATGAATTGCTATACTGTTTTCCATAGTATTTACACCATTTTGCACTCTTGCCTGTGATTCCATTTTCTCCACATCCTTGCTAGCATTTTCTCTCTTCCCTCTCCCTGCCTCCCTTCCTTAGTCATTCTAATGAGTATCATGTTGTGTCTTTTAGTTTTATTTGCATTTCCCTGATAACTAGTGATGTGTTGAACAGTGTTCAAGTGTTTATTGGCCTTTGAGAAATGTCTGTTCAAGTCCTCTGCTCATTTTTGAATTGGGTTAGTTGTTTCATTGTTGAATTTTAGCAATACTCTATATATTCTGGCTATCCCTTGTCAGATTATTGTAATTTGCAAATACTTTTCTCTAGCAAATTTCCTTTTTTTTTTTTTTTTAAAGATTTTATTTATTTATTCATGGGAGACACAGAGAGAGAGAGAGAGAGAGAGAGAGGCAGACACAGGCAGAGGGACAAGCAGGCTCCACGCAGGGAGCCCGACGTGGGACTCGATCCGGGATCTCCAGGATCACGCCCTGGGCTGAAGGCGGCGCTAAGGCGCTAAACTGCTGAGCCACCCGGGCTGCCCCCTTTTTTCTTTTTTTTAAAAAAGATTTTATTTATTTATTCATGAAAGACAGAGAGAGAGAGAGAGAGAGAGAGGGAGGAAAGGAGGGAGAGGCAGAGACACAGGCAGAGGGAGAGGCAGGCTCCATGCAAGGAGCCTGATGTGGGACTCGATCCCGGGTCTCCAGGATCACATCCTTGGCTGAAGGCGGCACTAAACTGCTGAGCCACCTGGGCTGCCCCAGTTTCTTTTTCTCACAGGATTATATTTCGTTATATGGCTCTACCATAGTTTATCAATTCACCTATAGAAGGACATCTTGTTTGCTTCCAGTTTTGGGCAATTATAAATAAAGCTATGATAAATATTCTTGTACAGATTTTTGTGTGAACATTTGCTTTTAGTTCAGTTAGGTAAATCCTGGTAGCACAATTGCTGGATTGTATGTTAAGACCATGGAAAGAAACTGCCAAACTGTATTCCAAAGTGGCTATACCATTTGTGTTCCTACCAGCATGAATGAGAGTCATTGTTGTTCCACATGCTTGTCAGTATTTGGCGTTGTCGGTTTTTTGGATTTTAGCCATTCCACTAGGTGTGTAGTGGCATCTCACATTGTTTGAGTTTTCAATTCCCAATGAAATAGGATGTGGAAGACCTTTTCATATGCTTATTTGCCATCTGTATATCTTTTTTGGTGAGGTGTCTGTTCAGATCTTTTGCCTGTTTTTTTTAACTGGGTTGTTTTCCTATTGTTGAATATGAAGAGTGCTTTGTATATTGTAGATACAGGTTCTTCATCAGATATGTGTTTTGCAAATATAGTCTATCAGTCTATGGTTGTCTTTTCATTGTCTTAAAGTATCTTCCATAGAGCAGAAGCTTTTAATTTTAGTGAAGTCCAACTCATCTATATTTTCTTTCATGGATTTTGCTTCTGGTGTTGTATCTAAAAACTCAGAAGCAAACCAAGGTACCTAGAGTTTTATGTTATTTTCTAGAAGCTTGACAGTTTTGCTTCTTACTTTTAGGTCTATGATCCATTTTGAGTTAATTTTTGTGAAAGGTGTAAAGTCAGTGTGTAAGTTCGTTTTTCTCCATGTGGATATATTCTAGTTCCACTTAATGAAAGAGATTGTGTTGAATCTGCTTATTAAGTTGGAAAGAACTGGCATTAACAATATTGTCTTCCTATCTCTATGTATTTATAGGATCTTTGATTTCTTTGGAGTTTTCTAACTTCATCATATACACCTTGCAAATACTGTTTTTATTACCTCAAAATATAATCTTCAAAAAGTCTTAACGGGGAAAAGATAAAAAGAAACCATCAGCAATGGAAAATAGTATGTGAGGGCACCTGGGTGGCTCAGTGGGTCAAGCATCTGCCTTCAGCTCAGGTCATAATCCCAGAGTCCTGGGATCAAGCTCCATGTTGTGGGGCTCACTGCTCAGCAGGGACCTTGCTTCTCCCTTTCTCTTTGCTTGACACTCTCTCTGCTTGTATTCTGTCTGTCAAATAAATAAAATCTTAAAAAAAAGAAAATAGTATCTAAATAAGAATAAATAGTACTTAATTCCAAGTACTAACACTATTCTCCCTTTGAAGCAAACTAACTTTATCAACTAAGGAGAATAAAATTCCCATCCTTCATATCCCATGTAGCAAATTGAAAACATGGCCCCAAATTTGACACTCCTCCCTTCATTCAACAGCTGCAGGTTCCCTATTCCTAGAATCTGAGCCCTGTGACTACTTGATCAATATGATACCAAACTAAGGCTATGTGTATTTCTAGGCTCAGGCCTTAAAAAACTGCAGTTTCCATTTTCTGTCTCTTAGAACATTGCTTCTTGGGATATTTACCATTGGAATCCACCCACCATACTGTGAAGAAGTCCAAGGTGCCCCACAGAGAGACCCAGATGGGGAGACATCAGTAACATCACTTTGCCAGCCATGTAAATGATCCTCTAGCCCAAGTTGAGCCATCCCAGCAGATACGACATGGAGCAGAGACAAATTTCCCTGCCAAACTCTTGCCTAAAATGCAGATTTGTGAGCAAAACAAATGACTTGTTGTTTTAAGCAACTGAGTATTAGTTTGTATCCAACTATAGATAATAAAAACATCCGTACAAATAACTGAAGATGGTTTTGTAAACATTAAAATTGAACCAATAACTTTAAAAGACCAGAAATGAACTGATCAACTTCTAGAAAAAGTAAAATTCCTAATCCTATAGAAATTATTAGGGAATTAATTAATATTTCAACCTTTTGATTAAACCTACTACTTCTGTTGTCAATTTACTGCAAATTGAATTAATCCAAATTCACATTAAACCAGAAAGTATTCAGTTCCATTAAGAAGTGTTAAACCACAAGAAAATATTTCTAAGAGTTCTAACTGAAAATTACAATAAAAAACATATATACACTCTCCATGTCACAATAATGATCTCAGACTTAAAATACTTTGGTATTTGGGTCAGTCACCTTCAAGCTAATGCTCTTGAAGTCTTCAAGATTTTTTTATTTTAAATATTTTATTTATTTATTCATGAGAGACACAGAGAGAGTGAGTCAGAGACACAGGCAGAGAGAGAAGCAAGCTCCATGCAGGAAGCCTGATGTGGGACTCGATCCTGGGTCTCCAGGATCACACCTGGGGGCCAAAGGCAGACGCTCCACCACTAAGCCACCCAGGCGTCCCATTTTTTTTTTGTTTTTAAAGATTCAAAATCTTTAATCAATAGAGAAAACTTAAACTGTCATTACACTGTACTCACTATGCAGAAGCAAGAAAGAAGTAATTGTTAATGGAAAAAATAAAGATGAGGGGTTCAAAGGATCATTTCAATGTGAAAATATGTGTAGTGAAAGGAAAGGCAAGGATATTACAAATGCTCTGGTATTCAGTGGAAATAACAGTGAAAATAGCTTATAATCTAGTCACAAATAAGTTCCTTGATTCTAATTCAGATTTATCACAAAATTTCTAATCTTTACCTACATACTTAATGTTATCTTAAACTGTTCCCCTTGTCAGGTGCATAAAAATTAACAATCTCTTGCATAGGTATCCTTTTTCCCATTCTTCTGAGCCAGATGGAACTTGCAGCACAGACTAATAGCAGTTGTCCTCTGAACACAACTCAAGCCAAAAACTTAAACTAATCCTTTGAGTGTCATCCAACAGATGAAGGAAAGATTTGTGCAAGAGGGATAAGGGTAATTATGCTTATTACATAACAGACCTTGGAATGAAATTGAGGAGTAAAAGAAGGAGAATGTGATCAAGGTTTTGGAGGGTGATAATGAAGAAATTGGAGGGTGCGATGGAAAATGAAAAAGGAAAGGAGAAACAAATCTACCCCAGTTTGTAACAACAAGTTAGCAAAATAAACCTAAATGAGTAAAAATAAAAGAAATAAGAAATATAGATGTCATGGTGATGATAGTAATTATATTACAAAATACAATGAATATATGAAAAATACATGTTTAGGAAGGTCAAATCATTGAGGTATAGTGGCCAATAAAAAATAACTCTTCTGGTTTGGAATGCCTTAAAGGAACTGAGTTGCTGTACTTTACAATGTCTTGTAAATAATTGGAAGCAAATTTACTGTAAGATGTCAATTTTCTTTTAAGATTTTATTTATTTATTTGACAGAGCACAAGCAGGGGTAGTGGCAGGCAGAGGGAGAGGGAGAAAAGCAGGCTCTAGGATGAGCAAGGAGCCCAATGCACAGCTCAATCCCAGGATCCTGGGATCATGGCAGATGCTTGACCATCTGAGACACCCAGGCACCTCAAGATGTCAATTATTAAGATTTTATTTTTTAAGACTTTATTTATTTATTTGAAAGAAAGAGACAGCACAAGCTGGGGGAGAGGGAGAGGCAGATGGAAGCACACTCCCCACTGAGCACAGAGCCCGTGATGCGGGGCTTGATCCCAGGACCCCTGGGATCATGATCTGAGCTAAAGTCAGATGCTCAACCGACTGAGCCACCCACACGTCCCTAATCTACAAGTTAAATATAAAAAATTCTAACAGAATTTTTATAAAATTAGATAATTCTCATTGGGAAGAAAAAATTTACAAAAATAACCAAGAATATTTTGAAAACTAAAAGGCAGGATTTGCCTTGCCTACTAATATGCTACAATAATTAAAATATGGTATTAGCACAGGCACACAGATCAAATAAACAGTACAGATCAGAATACAAAAACAGATCATGTAGATTTGTAAGTCTATTATATAATAAAAGTGCAATTTCAAATTAGTGGCGAAAGGATGGACTATTTAATAAATAATAATGAAATGATTGGCTAGCCTTTCATGGAAGAAAAATGTTTGAATCCTGTAATAAAATAGTTCTACCATCTATTAAAGAATCCCAAATGGATTCATACACACACACACACACACACACACACACACACTGTGTTATGTATAAATTACTGGAATAAAATATAAGAGTTTTTAAAATAGCATTCGGATGGAAAAGTTTTCTTAACCAAGACACAAGGCAAAATACCCACAAACTGTGAAAGAAAAATAACTTCTGAACAAGTGTACTACAAGCTGAAGGAAATATCATAAAAAGTACAACATATACAGCAGTTTAAACACTAATATATAGAATATATAAAGGACTCTTAGAAACCAAGGCAGAAATCACCTAAAAAAGAGAAAGAGAGCAGAGGAGCTATACATGCTAGATATTAATTCCAGCTATATCAATAATCACTTTAGGAATAGTCTCAATACACCAATTGAAAGAGAAACTGTGTCAGAGTGGATTTAAAAAGAAAACAAGACCCAACTATATGTTACCTAAGAGAAAACCATATTAAATATAAAGACATGGACAGATTAAAAGTGAAGAGATGGAAAAAGATATGCCATGCTAACAGTAATCAAATGTTACTGCCATAGCAGTATTAATCTCTGATAAACTAGATTATCAGGAATGGGGTTCCTGGTTGGCTAGTTGGTAGAATATCTGACTCTTTGACTCTTTCTTAATCTCAGAGTCATGAGTTTGAGCCCCACGGTGGGTGTAGAGATCACTTTTAAAAAATTATCAGGAATAAAGAGGGGGTATTACATCATTAGAAAGGGGTCAGTTCTCCAAGAAGATATTAACAACACTTCAGGTATGTAGGACCAACAAAAGAATGTCAAATAATGTGGAGCAAAACCCAAAAGAGCTACAAGGAGAAACAAATTCATTTATTATCATTAGGAGACTTCAACACTCTTCTTCAAAAAAAAAGAAAAAGATTTTATTTTCAAATAATCTATACTAATAGTAACTGACAGAGCCATCCAGCAGAATATCAGTAAGGATACAGCTGAAATGAAGAGCACATCAATCAAGTAGATTTAGTTGGCATTTTTTACTTTTTTTAAAATTTAAATTCAATTAGCCAACATACAGTACATTATTAGCCTCAGATGTGGTATTCAATTTATCAGTTGCGCGTGGTTTAAGTGACATTTACAGAATACATCACCCAACAGCAGCATATACATCCTTCTAAACTCACATTGAACATTCACTAAGTTAGTCACATTCTCAGCCATAAAACACACCCTAACAAATTTAAAAGAATAGAAATCACACAGAGTATACTCTCAGTCAACAATGGAATTAAACTAGAAACCAGTAACAGAAAACTGGAAAATCCCCCGTTATTTGGAGATAACAAAACATCATGCTTCTAAATAAATTATGTGTCAAAAGAAGTCTCAGAAATTTTAAAATATTTTGAACTAAATGAAAATGAAAATACAGCTTTTCAAAATCTGTGTGATGCAGCAAATGCAGTGTTTAAAACTTAGCACTTAATATATACATCAGAAAAGACAAAGTTTAAATTCAATAATCCAAGATTCTGCCAATGGAGACTATAGCAAAGTGCAATATAAATCAATATAAGTCAAGCAGAGGAAAAAAAATAAAAGTTATTGCAGAAATTAAGGACATTGTAAACAGGAAATTGGTAAATTGATAGAACTGTTAAAGTGGATAAAAATCAACAAAACCATAACCTGTTCTTTGAAAAGATCAGAGAAGTGATAAATCTCTGGTCAGGCTAACCAAGAAAAAAAAAGACAAAGGGGATCCCTGGGTGGCTCAGCAGTTTAGTGCCTGCCTTTGGTTCAGGGCGTGATCCTAGAGTCTCAGGATCAAGTCCCGCATCAGGCTCCCTGCCTGGAGCCTGCTTCTCCTGCCTGTCTCTCTGCTCACTCTTGCGCGTGCTCTCGCTCTCGCTCTCGCTCTCACTCTCACTCTCACTCTCACTCTCACTCTCACTCTCTGTCTTTCTCATGAATAATTAAATAAATAAAATCTTAAAAAAAAAAAAAAAAAAAAAAGATGGGATCCTTGGGTGGCTCAGTGGTTTAATGCCTGCCTTTGGTTCAGGGCATGATCCTAGAGTCCCAGGATCAAGTCCCGCATCGGGCTCCCTGCATGGAGCCTGCTTCTCCCTCTGCTTGTGTCTCTGCCTCTTTCTCTCTCTGTCTCTCATGAATAAATAAATAAAATCTTAAAAAAAAAGACAAAAATTACCAATATCAGAAACAAAAGCAAGTCATCATTGTTGACACCTAGGCATTCAAGAGATAATAAAGAAGTATTATAAATACCTCTGTGCCCACAAATATAACTTAAGAGGAAATAAACTAATTATTTGAAAAACACAAACTACCACAACTGATACAAAGAGAAATAATCTGGATAGGCCTACAGCTATTAAAGAAATTGAATCAATAATTAATGACCTTCCAAAAAAAAAAAAAGAAGAAAGCACCAGGCTCAGACAGTGCTTCTGCCAAATATTTAAAAAGAAATGATACTAATTTTCTACACTCTCTTCCAGAAGGGAACATGTCTTAACTCATTTGATGAAACCAGCATTATCTTAACTACCAACTCCAGGAAAAAAAGGGTGGCGGGGGAGGGGGGAACTATAGACCATTATCTCTTACGAACACAGATGCAGAAATCCTCAACAAAATAAAAATATTTATACAATGCAACCAAGTAGGATGTATTCCAGATATGCAAGGCTGGATCAATATCTGAAAATCAATTAATATCCAGTACATCAACAATCTAAAAAAAAATCACTTGATCACATTGTCACATAAAAGACAAAATCCAATACCCAACATACTAAAAACTCTCAGCAAACTTAAGAATAGAGGGGAGCTTCCAAAAACTGATAAAGAACATATACATGAAATCTACAACAAACATACTTAATGATGAGTAACTACTCCTGAGACTGGGAAAAGGCAGATATCCCCTCTTGCTAATTCTATTTAACATTGTACTAGAAGTCTTCGTTAGTGGTAATAAGGCAAGAGGATGAAATGATAACTAAACATATTGGGAAAGAAAATATAACACTGTCCTAGCTTGCAGATGACAACACTGTAAGGAAGAATCCCAAAGAATTAACAAAAAACAATCTAGAGCTATAAAGTAATTATAATAGCAATTTGTGAGATATGTTAATATCCAAAACCAATTGCTTTCTTGTATCACCATCAAGGACTAATTGGAATTTGATATTAAAAATGCAATATCAGGGACGCCTGGGTGGCTCAGCAGTTGAGCATCTGCCTTCGGCTTGGAGGTGATCCCGAGGTTCAGGATCGAGCCTGCTTCTCCCTCTGCCTATGTCTCTGCCTCTCTCTCTCTCTCTCTCTCTGTCTCTCTACCTATCTCTCATGAATAAAGAAATAATATCTTAAAAAAAAAATGCAATACCAGAGGTGCCTGGGTGGCTCAATTGGTTAAGCCTCTGTCTTAGGCTCAGGTCGTGATCTCAGGGTCCTGGGACTGAGGCCCACATCATGCTCCTTCCTCAGTGGGAAATCTCCTTCTCCCTCTGCATCTGCCCCTTCCCTGCTCATGCTTGCTCACACTCTCTCAAATAAATAAATAAAATCTTTAAAGAAAAATGCAGTATCATTCGCATTAGCACCAATAAAGAAATAAATATATGAAGGTAAATGTAACAAAATATATATAAGATGTCTATGAAAAAAACTAGGAAACTGATAAATCACAAAATAAATAAATGAAGGTACATTCCATGTTTGTGGATAGGAAGACTCAGTATTAGTAAAATGTCAATTCTCCCCAACTTGATCTGCAGATCCAGCACTTCCAAATAAAAATTCTAGCAAGTTATTTCATGGGTATTGGCAAGGCAATTCTAAATTCATATGGAAAGACAAAAGACCCAAAATAGTCAACATAATACTGTAAAAAAATAACAAAGTTAGAGGATTAAACACTGATTTCATTCTCACTACACTTATCAGTAACCAAGATAGAGTGGCATTGGCAGAAGAATAAACAAGTAGATCAATAGAACATGAACAATAGCCCAGAAATAGATTACTCAAATACAGTCAATTGATCTTTGAGATAGGAGCAAAGGCAATCCAATGGTGAAAAGATAATTTTTTCACCAAGTGGAACTAGAATATATCCACATGGAGAAAAACAAACTTACACACTGACTTTACACCTTTCACAAAAATTAACTCAAAATGGATCATAGACCTAAAAGTAAGAAGCAAAACTGTCAAGCTTCTAGAAAATAACATAAAACTCTAGGTACCTTGGTTTGCTTCTGAGTTTTTAGATACAACACCAGAAGCAAAATCCATGAAAGAAAATATAGATGAGTTGGACTTCACTAAAATTAAAAGCTTCTGCTTTATGGAAGATACTTTAAGACAATGAAAAGACAACCATAGACTGATAGACTATATTTGCAAAACACATATCTGATGAAGAACCTGTATCTACAATATACAAAGCACTCTTCATATTCAACAATAGGAAAACAACCCAGTTAAAAAAAACAGGCAAAAGATCTGAACAGACACCTCACCAAAAAAGATATACAGATGGCAAATAAGCATATGAAAAGGTCTTCCACATCCTATTTCATTGGGAATTGAAAACTCAAACAATGTGAGATGCCACTACACACCTAGTGGAATGGCTAAAATCCAAAAAACCGACAACGCCAAATACTGACAAGCATGTGGAACAACAATGACTCTCATTCATGCTGGTAGGAACACAAATGGTATAGCCACTTTGGAATACAGTTTGGCAGTTTCTTAAAGCTAACCATGGTCATAACATACAGTTTAGCAGTTGTGTCCCTAAGTAGTTACCTAAATGAGTTGCAAACTTATATCCCCACAAAAATCTGCATATGAATGTCATTACCAGAAACAACCTTAATATCCATCAACAGGTGAATGGATAAACAAATGTGGTATATATGTTTTTGAAAGTTTTAACTCCTTAGAGTTTTAAAGAAAAACAGATTATTATGAGTTATTTATTACTTAGCATTTCCATAAGGGATTATTGAAACAAAGTAGAACTATACTCTTTCCACTTACTAGAATCACAGAAACCACTAGCACAAACTTCAGAGCAAGTCCTTATTTTATAAATTTACAAAGAATCAAATTGAGGTGCAGAAAGGTTAAGTGATTTGCTCATAAACAGAAATAGTAGGTACTAAAACCAGAGTTAGAAATAAGACCTCTTGTTTTCCATTTCCAGGATATCTCATTTTCTTATGGGAAACTTGTACAGGGAAACTAAATATAATAAATGACACGCTCAGTATAATAACAGTCTTTGGTAATAACAGTCACAGCCCTGAGAGTTTATCCTTTGGGCTGAGAATTAAAGTTGACTCTTAAGAAACCTGAAAATGTGAAACGGCCACTTAAAAAACAGGTACACAGAAAGGCAAGTTCATGAGGCAAATAAAACTTCTAATTTCTCAAAAATAGGTGATAGCGAAGTTAAAATTACTACCTGTTTACTAATGATTACTTATCATTTCTACGTGTATACTTTTTAGTTTTGTGATACATTACCCAATAACATAAGATTATTAATATATTGGCAGTTTTTGCCTTTGGCTATTTAGTGAATTGTGCTATTAGGAACATTGGTGTACAAATACCTATTTGAGTCCCTGCTTTTAATTCTTTGAGTATATATCCAGAAGTGGAATTGCTGAATCATGTGGTAATTCTTGGTTTAATTTTTTTAGGAACTGCCATACTGCTTTCCATAGCAACTGCATGATTTTACATTCCCATCAGCAATGCGCCGTGTTCTAGTTCTTTATATCCCAGCAACACTTTTTTTTTTTGATAACCATCCAAATGGGTATGAAGTCGTATCTCATTGTGGTTTTGATTTACATTTTCCTAATGATTAGTAATGTTGAGTATCTCTTTGTGTGCTTATTGACTATAGATCTTTGGATAAATGCCATTCAAGTCCCTTTCCATCCTTTCCCCATTTTTAATTAGGCTATTTGATTTTTTGTCATGTGACTCCCTCTTGAAATTTAAGATATATTCCTTCTGGGGCACCTGGCTGATGTAGTCAGTAGAGCAATGTGAATCTTGATCTTGGGGTCACGAGTTCTAGCCCTACACTGAGCATAGAGATTACTTAAAAAAAAAAAAAGAATTCTCCCTACTTACTGATTTCTAGGAGCTTTTTTTTTTTTTTCTAGGAGCTTTTTAACCTGTTTTGGATTTTTTACTATTTTATATTGTAGATATTTTCTTCTTGTTTGTTATCTTTTGTTTTCTTTTATAGTATCATTGGTTTAGAAGTTTTTATATTTTGTCATTTTTTCCTTTTATACTTTTTAGGTTTTATTTCTGGTTTAATGTTTTTATACTCTTATATTATTAAAAAACACTTTATTTCCTGCCTAGCAATTTACTGATATAACATTCTTTAAAGGCTAATCCACAAATAGATATTTGCTATATTTTGCATCTAATCTAAAAATAACTGTAGGGGCAGCCCAGGTGGCTCAGCGGTTTAGTGCCGCCTTCAGCCCAGGGCCTGATCCTGGAGACCTGGGATCGAGTCCCAAATCAGGCTCCCTCCATGGAGCCTGCTTCTCCCTCTACCTGTGTCTCTGCCTCTCTCTCTGTGTCTCTCATGAATAAATAAATAAATAAAATCTTTTAAAAGCTCAGATCTGAAAAAAAAAATAAAAAAAAATAAGAATAACTGTAGCTTATATTTTATAGGTATAATTAATTAAATACTGTGTTTATAATTGACTCTAGATCTTTGTTCCTACCTTAACTTTTTATAATTGGAGGAAAATCCTTCTCCATATCCGAGATTTGATTTTTTAAAAATAATTACTGTTTCTACGTTTAGGGAGTAGCTACATAGCACATGACCTAATAAGACCTAATAACACATACATGCACGTATACATATGCACATATTACGTGTGTGTTCTTAGGCAAAATTTTCTGTAATAAATGATATGAATATAGTTTCAAATAATAAAAATTCCTGTTTATGATTTCTTTGCAGTCTGGTTTATCTTTAAGGTTTTTTGGGGGTCACCAGGGTGGCTCAGATGGTTAAACATCTGCCTTTGGCTCAGGTCATGATTTCTGGGTCCTGGGATCGAGCCCCACGTTGAGCTCCTTGCTCAGGGAGGAGTCTGCTTCTCCTTCTCCCTCTGCCTCTCCCCTCTGCCCGTGCTGTCTCTTTCTCTCTCTCAAATGGGTAAATAAAATCATTTTTTAAAAAAGTGCTTTCTTATCAAAAGAAAACTTCTCAAAAGTTTTGTCATTTTTAATTCTTTCTGGTAGGGTTACTTTACTTAATGTCTTTTGTCACTTTTTTTAAAAAAAAGATTTTTATTTAATTATTTATTTGGGAGAAAGAGCATGAGAGAGAATGAATAGGGGGAAGGGCAGAGGAAGAAGCAGAGAGCCCTTCGTGGGCCTCAATCCTAGGATCCTGGGACCATGACCTGAGCGAAAGGCAGGCACTGAACCTACTGAGCCATCCAGGTACCCTTTTGCCACTTTTTAATTGTTGTTTTTTATATATAGCCTGATAAAGATATGATTTTTCATCTGTGTATTTGTTTGTAAAAGTTATTATCTGTTTTCAGAAAGTGATATATAACTTCATTATTATGATTAGTTGGAGATTAATCTAAAATTTAAAAAATAGATCTTTATGCTTTTAAAATTTTGCTTTAGGTTATGACTTAATATACAATAAGATTTTATTACACAATTTAAGAAAATTGTTTATTTTTTATTATATATTTTTTAAAAGATTATTTATTTATTTATTCATGAGAGACACAGAGGGAGAGAGAGAGGCAGAGACACAGGCAGAGGGAGAAGCAGGGAGCCGGATGCAGGACTTGATCCTGGGACTCCAGGAGTGCTCCCTGGGCCGAAGGCAGGTGCTAAACCACTGAGCCGCTCAGGGATCCCCAAGAAAATTGTTTAAATCAAATCCACTGTATAATCCAAAATTACACAGTTCATGGATTATAGAATTTTAATCTATGTTATTACCATAGAGTTTTAATCTATGTAGAATAATTTACACTATTTTGATTTAGCACTTCTCTTCATTAGAGGAGCTTTTGCAGCCTCATTTTCTTGAAATGTAGCTACATTTTATAATATTTCCAATATTTTAAGTTCTCCTGAGTTTCCTTATCATTGCGTCATTTTTTTCCCTTACAGTATATGAATTTGGTTAAGAGTATTCAGGATGTTTTTATTGTCATGTTGTTGATCTTAATGATTTCCAGAGTAAATTGATTTTTAAGAGTGTTAATCATACTACTTTACATAACATGTATTTTAACTGTATCAATTAAAATAATTTCCATGTAGATGTGTAAATGTAATTATTATTATTTTTTTTTTTAGATTTTTAAATTTACTTATTCATGAGAGACACAGAGAGGCAGAGACATAGGCAGAGTCAGAAGCAGGTTCCCTGTGGGGAGTCCAATGCGGGACTTGATCCTGAGACTCAAGGATCATGACTTGAGCCTAAGGCAGACACTCAACCACTGAGCCACCCAGGTGTCCCTGTGTATATGTATTTCTGAGCAGGATATTTTAAAACAAAATTTTATTTAAATCCAATTAATTAAGATATAATGGATTATTGATTTCAGAGGTAGAGGTCAGTGATTCATCAGGCTTATATAATACCCAATACTCATTATGTCATATGCCCTTGTCTGTGTTCATCACCCAGTTGCTCCATTCCAACTCCTCCCCTCCAATGACCCTCAGTTTGTTTCCTATGATTGAGTCTCTTATGGTTTGCCTGTCTCTGATTTCATCTTGTTTTGTTTTTCCTTCTTCCCGTATGATCCTGTTTGTTTCTTAAATTCCACATATGAGTGAGATCATCTGATAATTGTCTTTCTCTGATTGACTTATTTCACTTAGCATAATATCTTCTAGTTCCATCCACATCGTTGCAAATGGCAGGATTTCTTTTCTTTTCTTTTCTTTTCTTTTTTCTTTTCTTTTCTTTTCTTTCTTTTCTTTTCTTTTCTTCTTTCTTTCTTTCTTTCTTTCTTTCTTTCTTTCTTTCTTTCTTTCTTTCTTTCTTTCTTTCTTTCTTTCACAGCTGAATAGTAGTCTATTTTATATATATGCACCACATCTCCTTTATCCATTCACCTATTGAGGCACATCTAGGCTCTTTCCATAGTGGGCTATTGTGAACATTGCTGCTATAGATATTGGGGTGCAGATGCTTCTTTGGATCACTACATTGCACTAGTAGTGCAATTGCTGGGTCATAGGATAGCTCTATTTTCAACTTTTTGAGGAACCTCCATACTGTTTTTCAGAGTGGCTGCACCAGCTTGCTTTCCCACCAGCAGTGTAAGAGGGTTCCCCTTTCTCCACATCCTCCCCAACATCTGCCATTTCCTAACTTATTAATTTTAGACATTCTGATCAGTGTGCGGTGGTATCTCATTGTTGTTTTGATTTGTAGTTCTCTGATGCTGAGTGATATGTTGAGCATGTTTTCATGTGTCGGTCATTTGTATGTCTTCTTTGGAGAAATGTCTGTTCATGTCTTCTGCCCATTTCTTTTTTTTTCTTTTTTTTTTCTTCTGCCCATTTCTTGATTGGATTATTTATTCTTTGGATGTTGGGTTTGATAAGTCCTTTATAGATTTTGGATACCAGCCCCTTATCTAATGTGTCATTTGCAAACATCTTTTCCTATTCTGTAGGTTGCCTTTTTTGGTTTTATTGACTGTTTCCGTGGCTGTGCAAAAAGCTTTTTATCTTGATGACGTTCCAATAATTCAATTTTACCTTTGTTTCCTTTGCCTTTGGAGATGTGTCTAGCAAGAAGTTGCTGTGGCCGAGGTCAAAGGGGTTGCTGCCTCTGTTCTCCTTTAAGAATTTGATGGATTCCTGTCTTACATTTAGGTCTTTCATCAATTTTGAGTCCATTTTTGTGTATGGTATGAGGAAATGGTTCAGTTCATTCTTCTGCATGTGGCTGTCCAGTTTTCCCAATACCATTTGTTGAGGAGACTGTCTTTTTTCCATTGGGTATTCTTTCCTGCTTTGTCAAAGATTAGTCACCATAGAGTTGAGGGCCCATTTCTGGGTTCTCTGTTCTGTTCCATTGTTCTATGTATCTGTTTTTGTGCCAGTACCATACTGTTTTGATGATTACAGCTTTGTAATAGAGCTTAAAGTCCAGAATTGTGATGCCACCAGTTTTAGTTTTCTTTTTAAACTATCCTTTGGCTATTTGGGTTCTTTTCTGGTTCCATACAAATTTTAGGATTTATTTGTTCCAACTCTGAATTAAGTTGATGGTATTTTCATAGGGATTGCATTGAATGTACAGATTTGAGCAAAGTATTTAAAATAATAAAGTATTAATTTTTGGAAATAACTGGCATTTAAAAAATATATGTTCATAAAGCAAAAAGGCCTTTTGGATTGTTATCTTTAAATTATGCTATTAGTAGGTAGATTTTCTATAAAGCTGTGTACACCTTAGCTGTTGAAGGCATGATGGTTTGCATTAGGTATTAGTGTTTATGTTGTGTCAGAATTATGATGGTAGTTATACTTCATTTAAAAAAGAAACAACTTGGGGTACCTCCGTGGCTCAGTTGGTTAAGCAGCTGCCTTTGTCTCAGGTCCTGATCCCAGGGTCCTGGGATTGCTCTCCCTCTGCCCTTCCCCTCCTGCTCATGCTTGCTTCTTTGCTCTTTCTCAAATAAATAAAAAATTTAAAAGAAATAAAGAAGAACTTAATACTGTATATTCTGTCAGTTTTGAAACCTGAGTCTTGATTGTATAAGCTACATTTTGAAGGAGAAATCTGCATAGGATGGCTTAGTATTTTTGAAAATGTAAAATGCTAAATTTAACAATGACGGCATGGCATTCATTAGTATAAAGTACAGTGTGTATATGAAGGGAAAAAAAGATGGTAGTTTTAAGTAATTTCTTTGGGGCAAGGGTCAGAGGATGCTAATATAAAGGAACTAGATTTGGTGCCCATTTTATTTCTGACTTAATATTTCTTTTAACTATTTAGACTTTCTTTAATTCTGTGAATGAGATACAGGACTAAACTAATAACATTAGTTAACATTATCATATAAATCATTTCTATTTAAACTAATTTTTTTTGAAATTAGAGTAAAGAAACTTCATTTGTTAACATTATATAATTAAATTCTAACAATATTTACTTTCAGCCATTAAGAATATGATTTTTTTCTTTTTCTTTCTGATATGATCATTTAGGAATCAGCCTTCCAGAGGGAGTGATAATAGCTTTGAATTTTTTTTCCTGATAGTGACAAACTAGCTACTGTACACTCATGGAGTATGGTACTTGTTACTGATGGCCTTTCTGTGACAGAGAGCCTATAGACTGACATAAAGTGCAGCCTGTTGTGAGCTCTTAAGTGAGTCTGCCAAAAACTCAGCAGACAGAACTAATTGGGGAGAGAAAGGATTTTTGTGCCCTCTTCTCTTTCTTTCTATTCTTTTTTGTTTTATAAGACAGATATTGTTAAAGTAGCTCATTTGTGTAAGATTTGTCTGCCTCTCTTTTCTCATTGCATGGATCATTTTTTAACTTAAAGTCTTGCACTGCAGGTCATTAAGCACTTCCACATGGAGGTTGGCACAGGACCAAGCTCGAGACACGCAACTCATAACAGTTGATGAAACATTGGTAAGAATTTTATTATACGCTGCTATGATTCTGCCTTCAGGGTTATTTTTGTACAATAGCTTTTCAGAATGGTGTTCTGGTTCTTACCGGAAAATGATGTGAATTTGAATATCTATACTGTATATATATTTTAAAAGGAAATACTTATTACAAAAAGATAATTTGTGTTAAGCATTATACACAGATATTAAGTCATATGCAGATACTAGATTAAAGTTAAAAAGGGCTTCATTTTTGTGGTGTTTATAAGTAGCAATCAGAACATTTAAAATTAATGAATATGAATTGAACAAGAATATAAATGTAAGTGAATATGTGTAGTTTTTAATTTTCTCGTTACACGCCTGTTTAGTTAAGTTATAAAACACCAGGTAGTATGTAAACTTAAGTATATTGGGTTTTTTTGGAACCAATTATTTTATGGTTGTTTTTATTGTATGTAAATATATGTGTACACACACACATTACATTTATTACTAAATTATGCATGAGAGATTAGAACTAGCAACAAATAAATAATACTCTGTTAATTAGTAGCAGATAGAATTATGGTTACTGTCACATAAAAAATTTTTCTATGTGTGGTATTATTTTAGATGCAACTTATTTATGCTTATATTGGAAAATAGTATAAATTTTATAGTCTTAGACTTGTAAAAATGTGTAATAGTGTAATCATGTTTTTCATTTTTATCTGGTTTACCATTATCAAGTGTATAGGTGTGTTTCTTCTCTTCTTCCATTTGTACATTTCTTTTATCACTCAGTGTCGACTCTGTAAGCATAATTTAAATAATAGATCACACTTAAAGCTCTAAACATCATTTATACCGCTAAAGATATAAACAGATACATAAATAGATAAGTTAACAGACAATGGAGAAATAGTTTGGAAAACTCCGATCTTCTGCTTAAGGCTGGTTAGTTTTATCTTTTAAGCTATCTCCTCTTAGATTCACTTGCTGACGTTGCCATCATCCTAGTCTAGGCTACCATCATCTTTTTTGTAAATTGCTGCAGAATTTTTTAAATTGTTCTCTACAGATATTTTAATCTTCCTTTAATTCATTTTCCAAAAGATAAACAGAATAGTCTTTAAATGCTAGTTTTGTCACTTCTTGTGTAAGATCCATTGGTTTTCTTACTGACCTAAAAGTAAGCATTAAAATCCTTAACATGGGAAAAAAAATCCTTATATGGTTTTTGAGGTCTTGCATGATTTAAGTCTTGCCTTCCTCTCTAAGTTTACCTTGTACCACTGTATTTTATACACTCTGCTCCAGCTACACCAGTCCTGGAACTTGCTGTTCCTTTCCCTCGTTCAGGGCATTCACATTCCAGTTCTCTCTGCCTAGATGCTTTTCACTAATCCCTTAGCTCTTATCCAGGGACGTTCTACTTCTTCTTCAAATAATAATCAAACATCACTTGCTTAGTCAAGTATAAAGGAAATGAGACATGTATGTGTGTAAGAGGAGGATGATTTACATATGACGTGTTCATTAATTAATGAGGGTACTATTTTAATTTTTCCAATGACCATCTTTTTTTTTTTTTTAAAGATTTTTATTTATTTATTCATAAGAGAGACAGAGAGAGAGAGGCAGAGACATAGGCAGAGCGAGAAGCAGGCTCCCTGGGATCATGCCCTGAGCTTGAAGGCAGATGCCCAACCGCTGAACCACCCAGACATCCCTTCAGTGACCATCTTTTAAACCCCTTATCTAATATTGTGGGGTTTACTCTTTATAAGATTTTCAAATTTTATAGAGTTTATTAGTAATGCTTCTAAGTTCTCTCCTTTCTGGTTTGAAGAATAATAAGTGAGGTAGTAATCTATTCCTCTAAACAAGATGCTGTGAATCATATCAGAGAGGTATACAGTCTGCTTTGAGTTTTTATCTCATTAAATCAGATGCATGCTTCCAACAAATTTTGTTGCCCTGTATAAATTTTCCCAGCTTTGTTATTTCTTTTTTTTTGAAGTGTATTAGTTAACATGTCTATTCCAGCTGAAATCAATTTAAGTCTTACTTATAAATTATTCATAGTTGAAATAATATTTAAACAGATAACTGAATCCCATAGGTAATTTTCAGACATGAATTTTAGCCATTCACTAAAGAGTTTTCATTAAAATTTAAAAAAAAAATATTGTATTTATTCTTTTGTGAGAGACACACAAAGAAAGGCAGAGACATGGGCAGAGGGAGAAGCAGGCTCCCTCCAGGGAGCTGGATGTGGAACTCGATCCAAGGACTCTGGGATCACGTCCTGATCTGAAGGTAGACTCTCAACAACTGAGCCACCCATGCATCCCTCATTTAGATTTATATTAAAATACAAGTATTAAATAATCAAATACATAACATAATGTTGATAGGGAGTTTCAGGTCTTGTTTCCATACACTACTGGATGAAAGGTTCAGTTGATAGCATAATGGCAAGTGGCCAAAGAGTACTTCTAGAAATACTGAGCAGTTGGAGTTGATTATATTATTATTATTATTATTATATTTGCATTTTGAACAAAAATTATTCTAAAAATGTATGGTAGTCTTCCCCCATTCCACAGAGGATATGTTCCAAGACTCCCCAGTGGATGCCTAAAGCCATGGATAGTACAAACCCTATATATACTATGTTTTATCTATGCATACATACCTATGATAAAGTTTAATTTACAAATTAAGCACAGTAAGAGATTAACAACACTGATAAAATAGAACAATTGTAACTATACTCTAATAAAATTTATGTGAATGTGGTCTCTCTTCAAAATACCTTACTGGATTGTGCTTAACCCTTCTTGTGATGCTGTGAGATGATAAAACGCCTACGTGATCAGATGAAGTGAGGTGAATGATGTAGGCATTGTGATGTAATGTTAGGCTACTACTGACCTCCAGACAAATATGTTAGAAAGAGAATCATTAGCTTCCTTACTGTGGTTGACTGTGGGTAACTGAAACTACAGAAAGAGAAACCATGGATGAGGGGCTACAAGAGTATGGGATCTACTGTATATCAACATTAATGATAAAAATATTTCAAAATGTGAAGTAAATATAAGTATTTTAGAAGATATGGAAACAGAATTTTAATATCAGTATTTTATGGAAACCAATTTATTAGCTAAGTATACCATTTTAATTAACTACTCAACACTAGTTTAGTATTATATTTGTATCTGAAATTTCTTAAAAAGATTATTTATTTATTCATGAGTGACACACAGAGAGAGGCAGAGACATAGGCAGAAAGATAAGCAGGCTCCCTTTTGGAGTGCCTGATGTGGGACTTGATCCCAGGATCCCGGGATCATGACCTGAGCCAAAGGCAGACACTCAACCACTGAGCCACCCCAATGCCCCCTCCCCCTTTTAAAGATATATTTGTACCTGGATTTGAATAAAAACTGGAATCTTAATTGTAAGGTAAGGGAATCGGCCATTATCATGATTTCTGTTAGATATTCTTACATAATGCATTAAAATTAATATAGGTGATACCTGTTATATAGCCCAGGGCTTAAGCATGTGAACTAAACTTAGTTGGTGATAAATTTTTGTGGTTATTGGAAAATGAATCCCAGGAATTTAAAACCAGAGGATAACTTTAGATGTTACATAGTTATATTACTGGATCCAGTCATTTTTCATTTAAAAGATTTTTCAATCTTTTATTCAAGAGAAATTTTATGGGGAAATCCAGTAAGTAATTAACTAGATAAAAGCTGAACTGCTGGAGGTAAGGGTTAGGAACATGAAGGAAGACCTGTAAGCCTTCTCCAAGACAGTTTTCTTGGGGAACTTCAAAGCACGAGATTTGGAAAGATCATTTTCATCTTCTGTCCTTTTTTATTGTAGTGAACAACTCGTTCTCAAACTTCCGTTTAAAAAATTTCCAGTTAACTGGTTCTCATTTCTTTGAGGCTACTTTTTTTTTTTAAGATTTTATTTATTTATTCATGATAGACACACAGAGAGAGAGAGAGAGAGAGAGAGAGAGAGGCAAAGACATAGGCAGAGGGAGAAGCAGGCTAGGCTCCATGCCCTGGGCTAAAGGCAGGTGCTGAACTGCTGAGCCACCCAGGGATCCCCGAGGCTACTTTTTATATTACTAATCAGCCATAATTATTAGAAAGCTATTTCTGAGAGAAAAATAGTCTTCCCAACAAATGAAGGTGGAACAATTGTATATCCAAATGCAAAACAAAACAAAAACCGCCAACCATATTTTGTACCATATGCAAAAATTAACTCAAAGTTTTAAATGTAAACTCATAGTTCTAAATGTAAAACTAAAAATTATAAAACTTCTAGAAGAGAATGTAGGAGAGACTATTACCTTGGGTTAGATGTGTTTTATAGCTACAAAACAAAGCATAATCTTCTTTTGTTTTTTTAAAAATAATTTATTTATTTATTCATGAGAGACACAGAGACACAGGAAGATGGAGAAGCAGACTCCATGCAGAGAGCCTGATATGGGACCCAATCCCAGGACTTCGGGATCACATCCTGAGCCAAAGGCAGATGCTCAACTACTGAGCCACCCAGGCGTCCCTGCATAATCCATTTTTTAAAAACCTGTAAAGTTGGGGGCCACCTGGGTGGCTCAGTCGGTTAAGCATCCGACCCTTGATCACAGCTCAGGTCTTGATCTCAAGGTCATGAGTTCAAGGCCCACACTGGTCTCCATGCTAGGTGTGGAGCCTACTTTTAAAAAGAATTATAAAGTTGGTTTTCCTTACAGTCAAAAATTTCTGCTCTTTGAAAGAGATTGTTAAGAGAATGAAAAGACAAGGCACAGATTGGGAGGTTATAAAACACATATCTGATAAAGGAGTTGTATCCAGAAAATCAACATTTATAACCAAATAATATGATACTAACTCAAATAAAAATGAACACTTTACCCAGAATATATTCAGATGGCAAATGAACATACGAAAAGATGCTCAACATCATTAGTCATAATGGAAATGAATATTAAAACTACACTGAGATACCACTACCCATTTATCTGAATGGCTTAAAAAAATTGACCAAGTGCTTTTAAGGATGCAGACCTACTGGAACTCTCATATAGTGCTGGTGAGAATGCAAAATGGCACAGTCATTTTGGAAAACAGTGTGGTAGTTTCTTACAGAGGCAAATATATGCTTACCATTTAACCTAGCAGTCTCACTTCTCAATATTTATTCAAGTGAAATGAAATCTTATGTTCACACAGAATCCTGCATACAAATGTATGTATGTATGTATGTATGTATGTATGATAGTCACACAGAGAGAGAGAGGCAGAGACATAGGCAGAGGGAGAAGCAGGCTCCATGCACCGGGAGCCTGACGTGGGATTCGATCCCGGGTCTCCAGGATTGCTCCCTGGGCCAAAGGCAGGCGCTAAACCGCTGCGCCACCCAGGGATCCCTACAAATGTTTTTAATAGCTTTATTGATCATTACAGTAACTGGAAGTACCACAACTTATACTTCAGTACATCTATATAATAGACTTTTACTCACCAATTAGTAACAAATCTGGATGAATCTCCAGTGCATTATGTTAAGTAAAAGAAGCCAGACTCACAGGCTACCATACTATGTGATTCCATTTATTTGACATTTTAGAACAGGCAAAACTCTAGAGACAGAAAATTGATCACTGTTTGTCAAGACTGAATGTGGAAGCAGAGTATACGAAAAAGGTCATTAAGAAATTTGGGTGGGGTAATGTAACTGTTCTATATCGGGATTATGGTGTTGATTCTTTCTTCAAAATCTTTTATTTGTGTTCATTTGTTTAAAACAAAGAACTGTAAACTTTAAAGGATAGATTTTTTTGTTTATAAATTACATCTCCGTTTTTTAAAAGGGGTAAAGATTGTTTCCTAATTTGGTGATTATCTGCTTTTTTATAACTAATATCCATTGGTTCAAGGTCTCCCTTACTATCTAGGACATGCCATTTTCTACGTGACAGCCTCCTGTGTATTTGAGAACAGCTCTTTGGTCATCCTAACTCAGTGGTTCTCAAAGGGTGATCTGAGCAGGGTGGAGGTGGGGATTGGCCTAAGACCCTCATAAGAGTCCACAGATCAGACTTCTAAAAATTATACAAGGATGTGTTTACATTGACATTTAAGGTACAAAAGCAGCTGTAGTACATCTGTGCTACTACTTTGTATTTCTCTTTCTTGCATTTGAGATTTTAAAAAACTCCAGTTTCACTTAATGTCCTTGATAAATCAGCAAAAATTATTAGTTTAAAAAATTTCAATGCTGCATAAACATCTTTTTATGTTCCGTGTAAAGAAACAGAAGTCACACCCATAAAACACTCTTGCTAAAGTACCACAATTGTCTCAAGGCAAAGCATCTGTATGGTTGAGTTGTTGCAAACAACCCTGCCACGTTTTTCATGAAACACCTTTTAAGTGAAAAAACAGTAACAGATGACAGACAAATGATGGTTTTTCAGTTCTTACTACATGGCAGACATTT
This sequence comes from Canis lupus familiaris, assembly GCF_011100685.1. Lineage (NCBI taxonomy): Eukaryota > Metazoa > Chordata > Mammalia > Carnivora > Canidae > Canis > Canis lupus. Next base: position 62,592,795 of record NC_049225.1, on the reverse strand, counting down.
TCTCAAAAACGAACTTCAAAGAAATGTTGCCAATGATAAACTGCAAACTTTCAAGTGAAAATTAGAATTTTTGTAGAACTTGATTTTACCACTGATCTGATCAAGCTTGACATCTTTTCAATACTTAAAGACTGTTCTAATAGGATTGGTGGTAGTATTAACGATTTTAGTATATGTGCTACCGAAGTGAGCACAGTGGTGGTATTAACAAATATGATTTTTAACGAACATATCATGAAACGTGCTAACAATTGTAAGATCTGCATACCTCTATGAAATAGTATTTTCCATAGACCAATATATGATATTTTAAAATCATGCATGGGTAAAAGTGTCATTTAAAGTGCAAGAAAGGGATCCCTGGGTGGCGCAGCGGTTTGGCGCCTGCCTTTGGCCCAGGGCGCGATCCTGGAGACCCGGGATCGAATCCCACGTCAGGCTCCTGGTGCATGGAGCCTGCTTCTCCCTCTGCCTGTGTCTTTGCCTCTCTCTCTCTCTCTCTCTCTCTGTATGTGACTATCATAAATAAATAAAAATTAAAAAAAAAAAGTTGCACATAAAAAAAAAGTGCAAGAAAGAGCAATGAATTTTTATTTATTTATTCATTCATTCATTCATTTATTAAGAGCAATGAATTTAATGTAACTGAACATAAAAATAATTAAGACTGGGCAGCCCTGGTGGTGCAGCAGTTTGGCGCCGCCTGCAGCCTGGGTTGTGATCCTGGAGACCTGGGATCAAGTCCCACATCGGGCTCCCTGCATGGAGCCTGCTTCTCCCTCTCCCTGTGTCTCTCCCTCTCTCTCTCTGTGTCTATGAATAAATAAATAAAATCTTTAAAAAAAATTAAGACTATGAAAAAATCGCTCCTTTTTCTTATTACATTTATTTTCTTCATTTATTGAAACCAAGACAATTTAGCGCAACAGTTTGAGTTCAGAAACATGTTAGAATTCAGCTTTTATTAAGCTAGATTATTAGAGATTTTCAAAAATGCAAATCAGTGGCACTCTTACTGGTTTTTGAAAATATATTTTTCATTATAATGTTATTTATGTAGATATATAATCAATTTATTTTAAATTAAATATATATTTACATTTTTCTTTATTTTAATTTCTTTCATGGTAAATATCTATAGGTGTCTCATATAAATAAAACCTCATTGGGGCTTAATAATTTTTAAGCTTATAAACAAATCCTGAGACTAAAATGTTTGTTAATCATTATCCTAAGTTTTTTCTTTTCTGGGTTAAACATCCCCAGGGCTTTGGTTCATTTCACATGAGTTCCAGTTAATTCATCCTCTTGATTAATTTCTAGTTTGGCTGAATCCCTTTTAAATGTTGTTGCCAGGATTTCTTAAGTTACTCTAGGTGTGTGGTGCAGGGTATGGCAGGGATTATTACCTCTATTTCTTTTAATCTCAGCAATTCTAATAAAGCAATTTAAAATTTAGGTTTTCATACTTCATCCTTAATGTGGATTTCATGAATAGTTAAAACCTCAGATCCTTTTTTATTTGTATTGTTATCAAGTCAGTTTTATTTCTTCTTAAATATATGCTATTTTTATTTTTAACTGTTATTCTTAATAAATTAACATGCTCAAACAGCATGTTAATCAAGTGAAGCTTTTTTCTTTTTTTTTTTCCTATCACATCTGACAGGCAGAATTTAATAAAATGTTTTATTCTGGGCATCAATTGTATATTGACAACATGTTTTCTGGTTTCTTTTTAAGACATGGAATTTAGAGGGGTAAATCTGCCTGGCATTTTCTATTGTAAAGAATCTATTCTCTAATTTTAGAACTATATACAGAATTGACATATTGGAGAACAAATCTTCAGAGAATAAAATTGTAATTCCTGAATTACAGTTAATAATAAATTTTATGTCAGAGCACATAGTAAATTTCTAATTGGTCGATCATAAGCATGTCTTCTCTTGTTCATAAACTGTCTTTTTCATTTGCTAATAAATGAACTAGTAAAATTTTAAATATCAAAAGATGACAGCATTTTAAAATAATCTTGTCAATTCATGTAGAAGCACAGTGTTAAAAAAATTTCTTTTCATGGGTTGCACCATTATTATTTCCAAATATGAGATACTTCCTAAAAGTGATAAGGAAAGCTTACTAATGGTTTTTTGGCCCTTAGTTTTTGTTGCAGGAGCTGCTTTGCCATAGAGATTAGGTGAAGAATGTTTTTGCCTCTGTGTTTTATTAAGAGAGTAACTTTCCTTCTTTTATGCCACCTCACCTCCATCTCCTTTCAATACTTTTGATGAAAATGCAAGTCTCATGAACATGTTGTCTTTCTGTAGTCACTTGGACTACAAAAAGAAATTAAATTTTCGGTACTCTTTTAAAGATTTTGTGTAGGTGCTTTCCCACAAAACAACTAAGGCATACATTAAACTTTAAACATTAAAAGGTATGTTTTTGATTGGGGTTTTTTGGTTTGTTTTTAATCATCTTTATTACCTCTTCTAAATACCAATTCCTGTTTGTCGCAGTTACCTTTATTACCTATCTACTGCTATAATTAAAATTTTAATACAGAAGCAGAAAAATACTCATAATATGTAAGAATTGTTTTAACTTATTAATAAAACATGTGAGATGAGTTTGTACCTTACGATAATCTGTAAAATTATGTTGGCTGCCATCTTTTCTTCATTTTTCATTTATTTAGTCAGTAAATATTTATTGGGCACTTATGTGTGCCAGACACATGTAAATTTGAATGGCTTGTTTTATTTTAGGTGCTTAGTTATTTTGTTTAAAACCTGTTAAACACTACCTTTTAAAAATCTTACAAAGGAATTATGGTTAGTTTTCCCTGCATCCTCAACGCAAATAACGCATAGGAAAAAGGAAACATTTAGCAGTCTGTAATACAATTCAAGTCAGTGGAGCCGGGAGGATTGGTATCATTTCTAAGCTTTTTCTTGAGAAATTACAATATACACTATTAATATAAAATCCTAATATTTTGGACATTTTAAGTAGTCTGTATTTATTTTCTTTAAAAATAAGGTATACATGTAAAATAGAGTGTTTTGGATATTACCAATTTGTTATTTTACTACTTGACAGTTTCTTCCAAAGAGCAATAACAACACCAGTTAAAGCTTTGTTACTTGCTGATAATTTGTTACATGTAACTGCTATTTGATTAAGTACATGGTATTGGTAGCATGCTCAGTCAACTAACTGAGTGATAATGTTGCTGTTTTAGAATGTCTGCCAGCAGCAAGTTATTGAATAGAATTTTTTTGTCACTTAAATAGGTTTAAAATTTTTTCATTGCTTGATTTTGCTCTAAGAAATTTATAAAAATGAATGTTTGCAAGCCTACAGAAATAAAACAATTATGTTTACTACACAAGTACTTGTTTTATGTTGTTTTTACTTCCTAACATATTAGAAGTTTACAGATGAAAACTTTTTATAAATCTGCAAGCTTGAAATAAAAATCAATCATTAAGAGGTGACCAGCACGAAAAGATAAAAACTTAAGTTAAAGGCTTAGATTTGCTTTGACTGCTTGCTTTTTTGGTGGGGGTGTGGGGTCAGTTTTCTTTTGGTGAGATTACTTTTGGTGCATGGCAGCGCTATCTCTGCTAGATTATTGGAAGGACTAGTGTCTGCAGTTGGGGTTATACAGCCTTCTAGCATCTCAAGTGTCTGTTTTGTCTGGACTTTCCTCATGCAGCATTCTTGTGCAAAAATTTCAAGGCTTTAGTCTGGAGCACTGGGTCAAAGGATATGTCTCTTTGAAGGGTAGACAGGAGTTTTTTATGTTTTATTCACTAAGTAGTATTTCATTTTACATCAAAGAATAGCAGTCTTTGAGAACCTTCTATGGTGGCAGTTTAGCATGTGGGTTTTTTTTTTCTTTAAGACTTTCACTAAATATGGAATAATGTTTCTTCGTGTTTTTCAGCCTACAGATGCTTATTTATATTCTTGTATTTAGATGAGACTATTAAAATAAAAAGAGAAAAAGCATTACTAAATATAAATGTTAGTTTGCAATATAGTTTTATGTTTTAAAAACAACTAGTTTTTTTTACAATGTACTTCTCTCTGTGGTTTTACACTACCCATTAGCTACTGAAGAAAATTGTTGAATAGCCTATTAAAATTGTAGCAATACTATTACTTAAAATTCTAAGAAGTAATGACTAATGATTTTGGAAATGTAAATTTTATAGTAACATGGCCATTCTTTAATTGGCCTTTTTTCAAGCACTATTTTGTGTGTGTGTGAGACGGAGAGAGAAAGAAATAGAGGGGAGAGAGGGAGAGATGGAGGGGAGAGGAGGGAAAGGGAAGAGATAACTGATTTTGGAAAATATCAAAAACTGAAGTAATAAATGTTAAGATTTGGTATGGTTCAGAAGAAATGTTCTTCCTACACATTTGGGATAGATTAATCCGTAAATGTATTTTGTACCAATAATATTAATCACATAAGTGGTTGCTTATATGTCTTAGAAGGTTATTAAATTGCATTTAATATTCCTATCTCATATATATACCTAAGCCTATGAACTAATATTAAAATAGCCTGTTTTTATGTTTACAGATGAAACATACTCTTAAATTATTGATGATTTATCTAAATAGAGTAAAATGATCCTTTAAAATAGAAATATTTCTACTCATTAGTAACATATCAATTTTAAAACAACTTCAGTTAACTTGTACATTTAATAGTGATTAAAACAAGTCAGATCATTTTTATATAGTTATTTTAATAAAATCACACTAATTACATAACTTTGTTGCCTGAAACATACTCCCAATTAAAATAAGTTATTTTCACATATTATCAAGTTATATAAAACTTGTACTTACGTACTTACAGAGGAAATGGATGTTAATAGTAATTTTTATATGCAGGCAGGAACCATTTAATTTAAAATAGAGAATGATCTTTCTATATTAAAATTGTTCAAGGAACAAAAGATCTTTCCTCTACAGTATTCAGCCATCTCTATTATCTGTGATTCTTCAGCAATTAAAGCAGATTTATTTTCCTCTTTGTTCCTACTTGGAATACTTGAACAATGCTGGAGAATTGAACTGACTGGAATGTTTTATCTTTCAAAAGCTTTAAAGTTCTATGTACCAATTAGCAAAATACAGTAAAGGTTTAAACTGTTAATAGCCACAACATCTTTAATGCATAGATCTGTAGTATGCTAGCGCTGTATAACAGTTCTCCATTGTATGTCTCTTTTAAGGAGAGTAACTGTGTCAGTTCTTTTCTTGCTTTACTACCTGCTGTGTATGGAAATTGTGTGTAGTACTTGACACTTGCTTTCATGAATTTAAAATTCTTGCATGTTATTATGTAGGAGCTTTGGCTCTCAATAAAGTAGAATTGATAATATTTTACTTGTTTGGATTTTGATTAAAATTTTTTGGGTCATATTTTAGAGATTATACAATTTATATGTGAAAATACATTATCTGTTTTTCTTTAATGAATTCAAGGTACAGAAACTGTATGTTATCTGTTTGGAAATTGCTTGTTTAATTTATTCATTTGACTGAATATAATTGAAAAAAATCATCAGTGTTTATATCAGAATATGTAGGTACATGATGTTTTATACTTTGAGTACAGGTGAGTTTTTTAATTGCTGCTTATTTGGTAGTAGAGTATTTTGTTTTTAGAGTTACTGCTTTTTTAATTGGCCAATTTACCCAGATAATTTCAAAACTCAATAATACATCCAAATATCTGCTTCAAACTTGTGAAAGCCTGATGTTCATCATATTATAGTAAGTACCTAACAAATGCAGAGGTCAGAGAAAGTAAAGAAAATGGGAGTAACATCTGGTGACAGTTACTTTTTTCTCTTTATCTCATGTATCTCAGGGAATAGAATTAGAGCAAAGGAAAGGAAAATGCAGACCTCAGAATTCGAGACTAGCAAACTTCGATTCTGTTTCTTCATTCAGGCCTTTTAATTTTATATGACTTAGTCTATGCTGATTCTAACTGTTTAAAATACCACTGGCAAGCTTGCAAATATCATTCATGTTTTACAAGATGAGAAGTTAAAAAATGGATAGTGATATGGAACCCTTACTATATGCAGTGTACTGTCTTCACAAAACTCTGCTTCTTCAATAAGGCATACTTTTCAAGAATGTATGAATAGGCTTTTTGTTCCATTCCTGTTTCATGTTTAATACTTCTTTCAGCTTTGAGTATTTGCGTATTAGTAATTGAGTGAGTTTTTTAAGTCTTAATGCCTCCACCAAATAGATATAAAAAATTTTGATCTTGGCTTTCTTTAAGCAACACATAGGACATATGTTGGACTGAGAACACTAATGGAATTTCAAGAACTGAGGATCTGATTAGTATACAGATTTGCATGTATTACAATGACCACTAAGCATACATTGTTTTAATTAAAATCTGTCAAAAAGATTTTTAGACATAATTGATTAGTTCGAGATTTGACATCCAAGAAATTAAAACCTTATTAAAATAAGGTTCCTAGTTTAGTAAGCATCATAATGTATTAACCATTCACATATGGCTGATGTAGCCTGTGCCTAGAGTGTTTAGAAATTAAAGCTACTCTAGGGCTAGGAGTTTTCTTTTTATTTCTTTATTTATATTTAAAAAAAATTTTTTTAAGAGAGGAAGGTGGGGGAGGGGCAATGGGTGAGGGAGAGAGAGAATCCTACATAGCCTACACCCCCAACACAGAGCCCCACACAGGGCTCAATCTCATAACCCTGAGATCATGACTTGAGCTGAAATCAGAAGTTGGGTGCTTAACCAACTGAACCACCCCTAGGGCTAGGAATATTCAACTATGACAGCCTGTAGTTTTGAAGATCCTATAAGGGATTTTTTTTTTTTACTTGTCTCTTATTTATAGCATAAAATCTTACTGTACCTTTTCATTTGTGTATTACATTTTTAAGCATATATGTGTGTGTATACATATGTATATATACATATGTACCATAATTGAGCACCTGTATGTATTATTTGAGCATATAGTTGTAAATATGGAACAACATTGTTACCCTTAAAGTTTACATTCTCACATGTAAGCGTATACCAACTTTATAAATAATTAGGATACTTCCATAGATTAATGAATATCATAGGAAAGAGCAAAGAGATGGGATAGAGAGTAGCTACGGGGTTTGAGTAGAATGGAGGTTATTTATAGGGCAATCAAGACAAGCCACTTTGAAAAGGTATGATATTTGAATTAAGATCTGAAGTGAGGAGTCAGCTATATGAGAATCCAAGAACATACCAGTCAGAGGAAGAAGCTAATGTTCCAAAGTGTAAGCCAGCTGGTAGTAGTCAGGAGAAGGAAAGCTGTGACATAATGGGAGGGGTGGGGGGAGATTAAACAAAATGAGGTCAAAGAGGTAGTCAGGGATTGAATCAGGTACAGTTTTTAGGTTGATGGTTAGAAGTTTGAATTTAGGGTTTTAAGTAGGAAAGTGATTTGATCTGATTTACTGATCAAAAAAGCTTAAGAATTACTTAGCTCTTGATGGTTAAAGAGCACTTCAGAGAAGTTCAAAGAAGTGGTTTACTTGTTGCCATTTTTATTTACTCCTATGTCTTTTTTTGACATTCATGAGATAATTTTTATAGTTTTCATGAAGTTTTCCTACATAAAGTTTTCTACAAGTGATTGAATTTTTAACAGCCATTTAAAAATGGATCCTGATTTTGCCTTTGTATTTTAGATTTTACATATGGTATAACAATTCAGTGATTCTTCCTATTAAAAAACTCTTCTCAATTTGAAATGCTTTTTGTTAAAGATCATATTGGGACCTGAAATAATAAATTTATCTACTTCCTCTAATTCTCCCCTCTATGGCCCTTCCACACCCCCCCCCCTTCCTCCATCAAAAGGGGAAAAAAATAGAGATCTGTCATCACTGTGAGGAAGATAAATTAACTGAGCTGCTGTCCACCAAGTAGGTGCTGACAAAGCCCCAAATACATTTAAGCTTCTGTACCTTGCTTCAGCTAGTGGTGTGGGCCAGTGGTGACAGTTGTCTTTGTCTTAACTTTGACTCTACTTCTCTCTCTCTTTGCCATTCCTTTCTTTTTCTTCCTCTCTGCTTTTTGAGATTTGTCTCTCTCTAGTATTTATATAGCTAGTTCCCTGTCTTTGTGACACTGTTCATTTTTGCTGTCTCTGAAGCTGACAGCCATCTTTCTGGCTTTCTGACTGTGTTTCTCCTTTGCCCCTCTCATTTTCCCCTTTCAGCAATTGGCTATAAAGAAATAGGCTTTGGACATTATCTTTCTTTTCCTTTTTCCACTCAATTATGTCTCTTAAGTCTCTTCTACTCTTCTTATTCTTCTCCCTTTCTCTTGTTTCTTCCACATTTCTTACTCTTGTCTTTCTTCATACTTCTTTCTTCTCCCCCAAATACTGGGAGATCTAGAGAGAAGAGACAGAGACGGCCCTACCCTCTAATAGGTAGAGCCTAATTTTCTCTTTCTTTTCTCATTGCCTTATTTTTCTCTTTGAGAATGTATAGGATTTTGAAGACATTTATTGACTGGAAAAAGAATGTCATGATTTGTACATTATATTTTTGAAATTTTCACCCTAGTAAGAGGCTTTGAGACACTGGAAAGACTATGGACTGCACTAGATCTTCAAATCCGTTCTTTTAATTGTAAGTCTTTGAGCAAGTTATTTAACTTCTATGTCCTCATCTTACAAAATAAAAACACCTTTTCAGATTTGTTTTGTTTTTTATTTTTTTATTTTTTCAAGATTTTATTTATTTATTCATGATAGACATAGAGAGAGAGAGAGAAAGAGAGAGAGGCAGAGACACAGGCAGAGAGAGAAGCAGGCTCCATGCAAGGAGCCTGACGTGGGACTCCATCCCGGGTCTCCAGGATCCCGCCCTGGGCCAAAGGCAGGCAGGCGCTAAACCGCTGCGCCACCCAGGGATCCCCTTCAGATTTGTTTTGGAAGTTAATTGAGAATATCTACTTATTACTTATTATTATTTTTTTGAGACTATCTACTTTAAACAAGAGGAGATACAATATCTTATTTATTTCATCATTCAATAAAAGCTCTTTTCCTTCCTTTTTTCCCCCTACGTGGAGTTGTTTGTATGAAGAGAAGCAAACTGAAATTACGATTGTGATACATAACTGAATCTGAAGTCTTGAGAAGACTACTATTCTTTTTTTTTTTTTTTTAATTTTTATTTATTTATTCATGATAGACACACACAGAGAGAGGCAGAGACACAGGCAGAGGGAGAAGCAGGCTCCATGCACCAGGAGCCCGACGTGGGATTCGATCCCGGGTCTCCAGGATCGCGCCCTGGGCCAAAGGCAGGCGCCAAACCGCTGCGCCACCCAGGGATCCCAGAAGACTACTATTCTGAGTCACATTTCTACTCAGACACTTGAGTGCTGGGGATTTTGGAGCAAAATATTGACCTCAGTTACAGTGGTCTTATGTTAATACATCATTGTGTTCTTTGTGTATGTATGTGTGTGTATTTAATTATTTTTGTTATGTAACTTGCCTTCTAACAGCCTGTGGCATTTTACTAAATCATCTTTGATGTAACTATCTCATATAGTTTCTGACAATCAGTTGTATAGATGTATTGATATATAGTTTTGTTTCAATGAGAATTTTTTTTTCTTTGTTAAAGATTTCATTTATTTATTTGACAGAGAGAGCCCAAGCAGGGGGAGCAGGAGGCAGAGGGAGAGGGAAGAGCAGGTTCCCTGCTGAGCATAGAGTCCATCAGACTAGTGGGGCTCTGTAAGCCAAAGGCACAATCGACTGAGCCACCCAGGCACCCCTCAGTGAGAAGGTTTGTTAGTCATTTATAAACTTTTTTTAAAGAGTCTGTTTATTTATTCATGAGAGACAGAGAGAGAGAGAGAGGCAGATACACAGGCAGAGGGAGAAACAGGCTCCATGCGGGATCCTGATGTGGGACTCATTCCCTAGACTCCAGGATCATGCCCTGGGCCAGAGGCAGGTGCTAAACCACTTAGCCACCCAGGGATCCCCCTATAAACTTTTTTTAAAAAAAGATCAGAGAATGAGCATGAACTGGGGGAGAGGCAGAGGCTTCCCACTGACCAGGGAGCTTGACATGGGGCTCCATCCTAGATCATGATCTGAGCTGAGGGCAGACGCTTAACTGACTGAGCCACCTAGGTGCCCTGCTTATAACCTTTTAATGGGAATTTTAAACTATTACTCCAAAGAAGTTTCTGAAGGCCTTATTCATCTTATTATATATTATATTCAGTTGTTACAGTCATATAATTTTAAAAACTTTACTGATTTTAACAGTAAAATAAGTACATTGTAGAAATATTAACTTGGAATGTAAAAATACAAAGAAAATTAAAATCATCTTTAATTTCAGTCTTAGTGATATTACTCCATTTTTATATGAATATTTGAACACACCAACATCCAACATATTTATGTATAACACAAATCATGCTTTATAGTTTGATATCCTATTTTTTCATTTTTTCATTTCATTTGACATTATATTGTGAATATCTTTAAAATTATTCAAAAGCATAATTGTAAATGGATATATGGATATGTACTGTTTCATTGTATGGCTATACCATAATAACATCTATTGTTATGCTTCCCATTATTTAAAATTTTTCGCATTATACACAGTGCTAGAACGAACAACTTCGTACCTAAGTGTAGGCTTTGATAACATCATTATTTTAGGATTGATTCTTTGAGTGGGATTATTAAATCAAAGGGGTTAGTATCAATATTTCAAATATTTTTGATACCTAAAGATAATTGATACAGAATACTTCTGAGGTTTTTAGTAATTAACTCTGTATAATTTTAGGGATATGGCTCTTCATAGCCTGTGCTTTTTTTCCTAGCATTCATAGTCCTAGCATACGTGGTCCTAGCATCTATGGATACCTTTCAGACTCTGGCATATATATGGGTATAACAGATTCTACCTAATATGTCTAAGAAGTAGAGAACAACAAAAACACATAATACTTAAATGCATTGAAAGTGCTTCAAAGTTTAGTACATCCTGAAGATCAACATTATGAAGTTAGCTGTCATTGTACTATCGATTTCTGGATGAGATTTCTATCATAAATGTATACAAAATGCATAACAGTACTGCTGTTACTATTATAATACATTTTAACAGAGTTTATGGTATAAAGAATGTATCTGAGGAAGTTATGAAACATTCTCCCTGGGATCCCTGGGTGGCTCAGCAGTTTAGCATCTGCCTTCCACTCTGGGCATGATCCTAGAGACCTGGGATCGAGTCCCACGTCGGGCTCCCTGCATGGAGCCTGCTTCTCTCCCTCTGCCTGTGTCTCTGCCTCTCTCTCTGCCTCTCATGAATAAATAAAAATCTTAAAAAAAAAAAAGAAAGAAACACTCTCCCTACCTTATGTGTCAGTCTATATTCTTTCTTGTTACAACACCTTCCCAGAACAATGTAGGTGATCATCTTTTAAAATGTCTATAGTACTTCTCTTTGGTGAACTACATTTATATTGGTTTCTAATTTAATTTAACTTTATTGTAGTCAAAAACACACTCTGAATTCAGTTCTGAAAATTTTTGAGACTATTTTTTTAATGGCTCAGAATGTGGCCTGTCTTCATGAATGTTCCATGTATACCTGGAAAGAATGTGCATATTCTAGTTTTGGAGTTTGGTGTTCTATAAATTTCAATTCAGTTTTAAGTTGGGGTTAATAGTGTTCACATTTTCTTCATCCTTCCTAATAATTTTGTCTGTATCTTCTGTCAGTTACTGAGAGTAGTGTTAACATCTCAAACTATAATTTGTCTGTTTCTTATGTTGGTCACTTACTTGCTTCACTTACTTTGAAGCTCTACTATTAGATACGTAAACATTGAAGAGTGTTATGTGTGCTTGATGAATTGATATTTTTTATCCCTCTGTACTGTCCTCCTTTTCCTGGTGCTGATCCCTATTCTGAAGTCTGCTTTGGTGATATTAATATAGTTGCTCCTGTTTTCATAGTTTTGCATGGTGCATCATATTTTAACCCCTTTACTTTAAATCTATTTGTGAGCTTATATTTAAAGTTGTCTCTTGCACATGTAGGTGCGCCTGGGTGGCTCTGTTGGTTAAGCATCTGCCTTCGGCTTGGGTCATGATCCCAGAGGCCTGGAATTGAGTCCCATATTGGGCTCCCTGCTCAGTGGGGAGCCTGATTCTCACTCCTCCTCTGCCTGCTGCTCTCCCTGCTTGTGTCCTCTCTCTCAAATAATTAAAATCTTTAAAAATAAATAAATAAAGTTTGGCTCTTTTATTTTACCTAGTTTGACAATCTCTGCCTTTTAATCCCCATGTGAGTTCTCTTTTCTTTCTTTCTTTTTTTTTTGGGGGGGGGGCAACTTTACCCATTTCTTTGACTCCAGTCCTCATGTCTGGCAACCACCAATCTGTTCTCTATCCGTGGACTTGGTGTTTTGTTTTGTTATTGTTGTTAAGATTCCACACATAAAAAAAAAAATCATGCAGTATTTGTCTTTCTCTGACTTATTTCATTAGCACAGTTTCTGTGAGGTCCATCCATATTGTCATTAATGGGAAAGTCTCATTCTTTTCTATGGCTGAATAATATTCCATTATGTACACACACACACACACACACACACACACACACACACCATGAATTCTTTATCCATTCATCTATTCATTGACATTTAGGTTGTTTTTATATTTTGGCTATTGTAAATAATGCTACAGTGAACATGGGAGTGCATGTATCTTTTTGTGTTAGTGTTTTTGTTTTCTGCAGATAAATATCCAGAAGTAGAATTGCTGGATAATATGGTAGTTTTATTTTTAACTTTTTGAGGACCCTCCATACTGTTTTCTATAGCGACTGCACAAGTTTATATTTCCATCAACAGTGCACAAAGGGGGTTCCCTTTTCTCCACATACCTGCCATCACTGGTTATTTCCTGTCTTTTATAGTAGCCACTTTAACAAGTGTATAGCAATGTCATTGTCATTTTGATTTTTTTTTTTTAAGATTTTATGTACTTATTCATGATAGACACACAGAGAGAGAGGCAGTGACATAGGCATGGGGAGAAGCAGGCTCTCTTCAGGGAGCCGGATGCAGGACTCGATCCCTGGACCCAGGATCATGCCTGAACTGAGGGCAGACTCTCAGCCACTGAGCCACTCAGGTGTCCTATCATTTTCATTTGTATTTAAAATCCCTGCTGGCTAATGATGTTGAGCATCTTTTCATGTACCTTTTGGAAAAATATCTATTCAGATCTTATGCCAATTTTTAAAAAAAGACATTTATTTAAGAGAGAGCATGCAAGGACAGAGGGAGGGGCAGAGAGAGAGGGAGAGAGAAACTTAAGCAGACTTCACACCAAGCACTGAGCCTGTCACGGGGCTTGATCTCAAGACCTTGAGATCATGATCTGAGCCAAAACCAAGAGTCAGTCGCCCAACAGACTGAGCCACACAGGCACCCCTTTCTGCCAATTTTTAAATCAGGTTGGTTTGGTTGTTTTTTTGTTTGTTTGTTTGTTTGTTTGTTTTTGTTTTTGTTTTGGCTATTGAGTTGTATGCATTCTTTATATATTTTGGATATATCCTGACCCCTTATCAGATACATGATTTGCAAACATTTTCTCTTGTTCAATAGGTTGCCTTTTCATTTTGTTGGTGGTTTTTTGCTGTGTAGAAGCTTTATCATTTGATTAGTCCAATTATTTATTTTTGCTTTTCTTGCCTTTGATTTCAGTGTCAAATCTGAAAAGTCATTGCTTAGACTGATGTCAGGGAGCTTATTGTCTGTGTTTCCTCCTCTTCCTCTAACCCTTCTTCTTCCTCCTCCTCCTCTTCTCCTTCTTTTTAAGATTTTATGTATTTATTTG